>NC_138862.1:113477383-114767306 GCF_965194805.1 Balaenoptera borealis | reverse complement strand
GTAAATGAATGGATAACTAAACTGGTATATCCAGATAATGGGATATTATTTAGCATTACAAAGAAATGAGTTATCAAGTCATGAAAAGATATGGAGGAACCTTGAATGCATATTACTAAGTGAAAGAAGCCAATCTGAAAAGGCTTCATATTGAATGATTCCAACTATATGAAATTCTGGAAAAGGCAAAATGATAGAGACAGTAAAAAATTTAATAGTTGCCAGGGGTTAGGTGAGAGGGAAGGATGAATAGGCAGAGCACAGAATATTTTTAAGACAGTTAAACTACTCTGTATGATACTATAACGGTGGGTACATGTCATTATGCATTTATCCAAACCCATAGAATATAAAACGTGAAGAGTGAGATGTAATGTAAACTATGGACTTTAGGTGATAATGATGTGTCAATTTAGGTTGACCAGTTGTAACAAATGTACCACTCTGTAGGGGATGTCGATAAGGGGCAAGGCTATGCATGTGTGGGGGCAGGAGGTATATGGAAAAACTCTTATCTTCCACTCAGTTTTGCTGTGAACCTAAAAGTGCTCTAAAAAATAAAGTCTATTAAAAATGAAAAAAAAACACATACACAGAAAAATCTGTTACAACCACACTATGTCAGATGCTATCCTCAACCAATTGTTGAATAAGAAAGCATAAGTCATTTACCATATCAATATCTTTAAACCTAATGTTAGATGTCAAGAACAAAGTTTGAAAGAAAAAATCTTGCTTATCTTATTGTATAATAATTCATTCCATCAAGAAGTATAGCCTATGCTCCAGTTAGTAGCTAGAGACTATATAGATTGAGTTATTGTTTCTCAGATTAAATTATAAGCTCATATTATTCGTAGAATTGCAGAAGAATACAGAACAAACGTTTTCCATTTTATGCTAAGTACCTGATACTTCTTATAATAGGAATTATTAATTTTTCATACCTCTGTAAAGCTATTATTTCAGCTATAAAGCTGTTGTAAATAAAAGGATGTCTTTTTTAGACTATTTTCTTAGATTTATTTGTAACCTATTAGTTTTCATTATATGTTCTTTCTATTTTAAATTCCTTGGTTATTAATAGAAAATTATTTCTTAGTAATTAGGAAAGACTGAAGAGGGAGTTTCTGACTTAAAATATCCAGAAAACTCCAATCAGTTTTAACATACGACATGCTTATGAATAGTTTATTAGAATTTTCAACATATTGGCACTCTTCCTTTTAACTTATATTTTGTTTATATTACTCATTAAAAATCTCCTAATTTTGATAACTTGAAGGCACTTAACTGTGGAAATGCCTGAAAAATCTAGAGGTGTAAGCTATCCTATAAAACATGATTTGTACTGATTGAACATATATGTATAATAAAGTATAATGTAAAGTAGCAACATTTCTCAAATTATATATGTGTATTATATATGATATATAATATATATATTTTATATATTTTTATATTATATATCTCAAAAATATACCATAATTTGATAGAAATTATTCAATTGAAATTATAATTAAATATAAATATTATGCCCTAACATATTATAAATGTAACAATATATTAACATTTAACTACCAGTAGATACAAAAGCTAAAGGGATGTTGAAAGCTGATTAATTTATTGAAACTTTAGTTTGAAAAAGCTAATGAAGTTAAGATTTCAGTCCCATTTTTGTGATAGAAGGACTTAACAATTTTAGTGACACATATTAGTTTATGTACCATAAAAGTTATACCATATTAACAATTGCAAGTTATGAATTATTATTATAATGTTGAATAACTAATAAGGTTATTCTGAGTTTATTAATGATAATTATTTGTAACATATTATTGTCTTTTCTTACTATATAATACTATCAATCTTATTTCTGAACTACTTTAAGCTAAATATGGAAATTTGAGAGTAAGCTAATAAGACACTCACAAGCCCTAGAGGTCTAACATTTTAAGCATATATAATTAAGAAAAGGTAGCACAACCTCAGAGTTTAGGGATTTAGTAATGTATGTCACTTTTTTGACCTTACTATGAAAAGTGACTTTAAACTCACAGAGGATTTTGGTCAAAAGCACTAGAGTTTGACCTAATGAGTGTTAAAATGATTCCTTTATTTAACTGCACCACTTATTCCAAAAGTGGTACAAATATTAAAGAAAAAAGAAAGGGCTTATGTTTTAGTTAATGACTGTGAATTCAGTCTTTGCCAAGAAAAATAAAATGCTTGTGAAAGATTGAGGAGAATGTATGGGAAGTGATAAACTTTTCCATAGTGTTGTCATAATTAGCTTATATATAATTGCCTAGACACTTTCTAAATTTCTTCTGTGTTAAAAGAATCGAATTTCATCTAGGATAATATGCCCTTGGTAATATGTTTAATTTTTATCCTAAAAATCAGAAAGTAGAGTTTATATACTCAAACTTAATTTGAGTGTAAAGCACAATGTATCTGCTTTGAGAGTACAGAACATTATACCAGATGTTTGAGAGATTTTTTTGGTAATAGAAAAAATGTTATTCATTTACAGTATTTTCTCCATTTTCAGTAATTTGATCTCTGAAAAATGTCTTATGGACCAGTTAAAGCACAAATTGAACCAAGGACTCATCTAATAGGTTTTTAATCTTTTGATTTTCAATCAATAAAAAGAGAAAATGGGTTTGATAATCTTTGCGTGTCTCCTTTGTCATGGTGAAATACTGTAGTAGTAAATTAATCCCATCTGCCTATCTTAGAACATGTTTTTCAATTATTGTCTGAGTCAGCTGCATATGTATAAGCAGCTTTTCTTATCCGAAGGAGGGGGCTTCTCTCTACCTAACATAAGCAGAAACATTTAAGTAAATGTATATTTCATTCATACCATATATTGTGTACGCTGCAGAGAGATTTTAAAAATTCCAAGCTATAGAGAATTGCTACATCTTAACTGTATACTATAATCTGAATATTATAAACTATATATTATAAGGTAGTAACATTTATATTTATCACTTTTGATCTGCTTCATTTTCTATTTTTTTTCCATTCAAGTTATCATATACGTTTGTAATATGGTGCCCAAATCACCAAACAGCTTTTTTTTTTTAACCTGTTTTCATTTTTCTTCATGGAAAATTTTGCTCCATCAAGAGATTGTAAATGATCCCTTCATTGTTCAAGATGTTAATTCACTGCATCAGTTTATAATCCAAAATCTTCTGAAGATTCAGACAGGTGGATCTTTATCAATTTTCTTCTAACAGAAATTGTTTTCAATATGACTGAGCATTTGCATCCTGAGAGTTAGTTTGCTGTTGAGCCTCATTTTTGTTTATTTTACATAAAATCATCCCTTTTATCTCCTCCAACTATTATCACCTCATCAAATATTATCCTCACAGAGGCAGTAACGGAACTAAATGTCTTTTATCTCTACTTCTAGGAAGTTCCTCTAGGTCCTAAGAGATTTCTTCAGGCCAATTAAGAAAAGTTTCAGTTTCTATCCTGCCTCTTGTGGAGCAGTAGTTTTTCCTACATGATTCCTTCTGAATCCCTTACGGAATTGCCTTCCAAATATCTCCCCCCAACTTTTATTTCTTTTTTGCTTCCTGGAATTTAATTACTAAAATTGAACTGTAAAAGGTATAAAGGTTAGGGAGAATATGAAGTGAACACAAAATGTGTTTCTCCTCATAGCAGATATTCCTAAATTGTACAAATTTTCCTCACTCTCTGACTTATAAGCACCTAGAGCACACTGAAAATCAGCTTGCTGCATTTATCCCAAAGTTTCACATCTTTGACTCCTCACCCTCTCTAGAGCACTTGATATTTTCTTCATTTGAATGAAAAGAGTTGAGGAATTTTTCAACTCCCTTTCCCTAGGCCTTGTCTCATGTCCTTCAGGAGCCTCCACTTCCAAATCAGCATCGTCCTTGTCAGGTCCCTTTTTACTCTGCTCCTGGTGCACAACCTGGTTGGTTATAAAAGGCACAAGTTAGACTGAACTGACTTAACTTGGTAAAACCACGGATTCAAACCCCAGCATTTCCAGTTACCTGTTTGACCCTGAACGAAGTGACCTTGACTTGTAGCATAAGGAACATCAGTAAAGTCTATGTTAGGCTTGTCTTTTACCTCCAGGCCCTGTCAAGCACCAGATATGATTTCCTGTTTGAGCACAGCTTGGAATCACTTTCACTACTCAGAATTCTTTTTCCCCACCTTTTTCTGGTAAAGACTTTCCGTTGACAGGAGTTGAAGAATTCATTCTCTTTTTCTTGCTCTCCTTTCTACAACTATAATTTTATATAAACTTATTATATGAGATAATAGGGCCAGACATGGTCTAAGAAAGGGCATCCACAGCCATATCAACTTCTGTGCTCATTACACAAAGCCCTCGACATATGGGGACTCCTCTGATGGTGATGAAGTTATGTGAGAGAGTAGAGGGAAACCCAGTACTGAACTACTGGTGAGAAGGAGAGAATAAGAAAACACATCAGTTTGAGGGAGCTCAATTTATGGGCTTTATTTTTTACTATCTATAACCAAATTGAGTTATACAGATGGAACTCAACATTTTAACAGGGATTTTTGTCTATGTTAATATTTATTTATTTGGTAGATAAAGTTAGAAAATAGGAGACATTAAAATTTGGATTGACTGAGTGTAAGTAATATGTATTTATTGGCTGGCCAAAGCATCCATGGTTGTAGAGTAAAGCACATTACTCTAACCTAGAGTTTAAACTAGTGAGTTTATTTTCCTCTTTTTTTAAAAAATTTGGTGGGTGAAACTGCTGAATAGGTCACGTTGTAGGCAAGATCAGAAAAGGACCTGGACATCCCCGAGTAAAATCTTTCCTAGAAGGATAGTACATTGGGTTGCCCTGAGGAAAGAGAGTGCCATCTTAAGATTGGTCAATTACCAGAGACTAAGGGAGAGATGGGATATGGGTTTATGAACGAGCAAAATTTTGAACAATAACCAAGAGCTCCAGAAGCACCCTTGCCCTAGGAAACAGCGTTGCCTAAGAAAGGAGACAGCAGATTGCTAAGAGCTTCAGTGTCTTTGACTCAGATCAGTAAGATACTGGAGAAGCCTATTCCCCAAAAGAACTGCTGACAAAGGCTTTGCTTCTGTGCTCATAATATCTGCCAAAGTAAGGATTCCATGTTGGCCATTGCTCCAGCTGTATCAAAGAACCTAAATGTAAAACACTAAAAGTTCAACCATTTTGAAGAAAATATGGCAAACTGTCTTCATGATCTTGGCCTAAGGAAGAATTTTGTTAAGACTCTAAAGGAATATCTATTCAAGGAAAGATTGACAAACTAGATGATGCTAATATTAAGAAATTTTGCTCCTCAAAAGACCCCACAGGGAAAGTGAAAAGATAACTGGGAGAAGTTATTTAAAATGTATATATTCCACAAAGATTACTATGCAGAATATATAGTGAACTCCTACTAATCAGGAAAATGCACCCAGAAACAAACCAAAGGGAAAATGGACAAAGGGTATGAAAAGGAAATTCATAAACTAGGAAAACCAACTGGCCAATAAACATAGCGTAAAGGATGCTCAAACTCATTGAAATGCAGGAAAATGCAAATTAAAATCACAACTAGAAACTATTTCACACCAATAAGATCAGTAAACACTAGGGAGTCTCGCAATACCAAATTAATGGGAGTGCAGATTAATGGGAATTCTCATTACTGTTGGTAGGACTATAATCTGGGACATTACATTGGAGCACAATTTGATGAAATCTAGTAAAGCTGAATGTATAAACATGTCTCATAAACCAGCAATTTCACTCTTTGGTATATATCCCAAATGACTTCTTACATATGTGAGCAAGGAGATTTGTACAAGAAAATTTATAGCAGCACTGTTTGCAATTACAAAACTTGGGGAAAAACCCCTAAATATCCAAAATGAAAAATTGTTTTTTCAACAATAGAATACTATTCATTAGCAACAATGAAAACCCATATGTATAAATCTCACAAATATAATGTTGAAGCAAGATGTTACAGAAGACTAGATGTTATATTCCCATTCATAATAAGCTTAAAATATAAAAATTATAGATATATTGTTCAGGGATGCATCCGTACAAATAGCAGTCCATAAAAATATAAAGAAAAGTTGAACAAAAATATAAACAAAGGAGAGGGTGGGATTTTGAGGAGCATGCTATCAGAACAAATTCTATAAAAAGGTTTTAACTCTATCAACAATATTTAATATTTTCAGATTGAGGGTGGAAAACAAGTGTGGCTTTATTCTTTTCAACTTTTTCTATCTTATGGATGATATAAGTGAATTTAAAATTTTTTCCAAGCTGATAATCTCTGCCTTTTAATAGGTGAACTTCCTGTTATTTTTTTTTGCTTTTTGTTCTTGTTTCTTGTTTTTCTTCTGCTGTTAGGGCTTCTTTGGAGTGACAAAGTCTTCTAAAGACAGCCTTGTTTGGTTTTCCTTTGCTCATTTGGAATCGGTAGATTCCATTCTTAAATTCTTAGAAAACATATTAACTACGTATTTTTCTAACCAAACCTTTTAATTCAATATTTCAGTCTTTCTCCTGAAGAGGAAAAGGACCCTATCATATTTTAACTTACCAATTAATAAGCCCCTTATTATTCTATTATAAAGTAATTCAGCTATTTATTCATTTATTTTTGTAAACAAATACTACAAAGTAGTTTTTTAATAACAAAAAATTTGGTTTACCAGTATAATATATCAATGTCTTTGCTGACTGTTTTTTTCCTGTATTCCACAACTTTCTTCTGGGTTCATTTTTCTTCTTGTTAAGTGTTTCAGACTCTCTTTATTACATACTCAAGAGCCATTTCCCCTTTCCTTAAACGCAAACATAGCCTTGATTTTTCCAGAAAGGAGGAGAAGGCAGAGGGGAGAACACTAGGCACATTTCCATCTTCAGATTACAAATCATGATTGATTTAAGCCAGTTGGGATAATTGCATTCTCTTTGGCTGCTGAATAATGTAAAATTGGGCATTTGCATTAGTCGTGGAGAGAGAAGTATATCAGTATAATATTTAAGGAGGCTTTCCCTTTCTGGTTAAAATGGAAAGTCTCATGAGGAAAGCCTGTTATCTCTTCCTGCCTACTTCTTGCATTCATTGTGGAAATGATTCTAGAAATGCAGCAGCCATTTTGTGGCAATGAGGTGGTATATATGAGAGGGGAATCTATCTATCTATCTATCTATCATCTATCTATCTATCTATCATCTATCTATCTATCTATCTATCTATCTATCTATCTATCTATGTATCTATCTATCATCTACCAAGCATGATGTTACAGACCTTGGGTCCTATCAACATCATTACATATCCAAATACAGTATATTCCTATCTGACATTTGCATCAGCATTTTCATTATACTTACTTTAGACTTTATCAGATGCTTAAATATTTTATCTAGAATAACAGTGTTATTCTATTTAATTTTGTTTGCGATTTTTTCTTTCTTTTTTATCATGGCAAAATGTATACAAAATATTTACCATTTTAACTATTTTTAAGTGTACAGTTCAGTGGAATTAAGTACATTTACATTGTTGTGCAACTATCACTACTGTTCATCTTCAGAACTTGGTTTTTTCTTCCCCAACTAAAACTCTGTAGTCATAAAATACTAACTCCTTATTCCCCCTTTCCTCCAGCCCCTGGCAACCACCATTCTACTTTCTGTCTCTGTAAATTTACTAGCCTAGTACCTCATATAAATGTAATTATATAGTATTTGTCCTTTTATGACCTGCTTATTTCACTTAGCATAATGTCCTCAATTTTCCTCCATGTTGTAGTACATGTCAGAATTTCCTTCCCTTTGAAAGCTGAATAAAGTTCTATTGTGTATATATACTACATTTTGTTTATCCATTTAAATGTCGGTGGGCACTTGGATTGCTTCCACTCTTGGGTGTTGTGAATAATACTGCTATGAACATGGGTGTACAAATATCTGTTTGAATCCCTAATTTCAATTATTTTCTGTATATATACCCAGAAGTCGAAGTGCTGGATCATATAGTAATTCTAGTTTTAATTTTTTAAGGGACTGCCATACTGTTTTCCAAAGTAGTTGCACTATTTTATTTTCCCAACAGCAATGCACAAGTGTTCCATTCTCTCCTAACCATTCTCTCTTTGCTAACAATTGTTATTTTCTGGGTTTTGTTTTTTGTTTTTTGTTTTTGGATAATATAGCCATCCTAATTGGCGTGAATGCCGTGGTATGATTAGATTTCTGGTTGTGTTTTGTAATAGTCACTTGGCTCATTTTGTGTGGAAAGTTATTTGAGTTTTTGGGGTTTATTTTTATATTCCATCCCCATCCCTCTGCATACCTGCCCCTGGCTAGCAGATTTGTGGTGGCACAGATCCAAGGTTTCTCAATCCAGAGCCAACTCTTAAAATGATGACTCAGGGCACTGTCCCTGGCTGAATTATCACTCACTCTTTGTTCAGTTACTGATCATAAGGATGAGTCAGAGTGATTTCACCTCCTCAGGTCCTTAGCCCTCTTATAAGACAGAGCTCCAAATGTACCTTCTTTTCCTTCTCCTTTTATGAGTGAGAGATCTCTACCATACCACCCTCCATCTCCTAACTTTCACACTGACCTTGACTCCAGTTTGCCATCTCTCATGATGAATTGAGTTACGATTATCCTATAGGAGTTTCTGACCCAGGTACATTACCTGTTTTATGTTCCTAGGATAAGCCAGGTCCATCTTTATCCCTGCTCACTTCTTTCCTTTCTATTTTTAAAGTTCTCATACGTTTTAATTTTATTTATAGCTTAGTTGTGATATTTTGGCTGCCTATAATATCTATTTTTACTACATGTTTGATGTGTATGTTTGAGGGCACAATTCAATTGTGAATTTTCTGAACTACCTTAATGTGAAGTCTCAAGATTTTAAAAATGAAATGATTCCTTTGCTCTTATTTAAGGCTACTTTGAGGTCACTTAAACAAATTTATCTTTCTAATTAGAGCACCCACTCATCTATATGTTCAGAGTTGGCTCTGTCTTAGAAGAGCTTAAAAAGCGAGGCCAGAGCATTGTTACTAAATGTAAGGGCATCTTGATATTTGAGCATCAAATTTGCGGTATTTGCTGCTTCACCTTACTCTTTTTGTTTCTATGGATTATTTAATATTTGTTAGAACTTTGTCCAACTTCTTTACTTTGTTTCCCCTCCCAGTTTTTTTTTAATGCCTTTCTGGTTTCTAAATCACTGCTTACTCTAAGCATTAATATTCATGTATGACCTGATTTATTCTTTAACTTCTGGCTTGATTTATGATCGGTTATCATACTATTTAAAAATGTTTATTCTACATTTATTTTTCTTATTAGCCATCCATTTTATACACATCAGTGTATATATGTCAATCCCAATCTCCCAATTCATCACACCACAACCTCCCCCGCCCACCACTTTCCCCTTTGGTGTCCATACGTTTTTTCTCTACATCTGTGTCTCAGTTGCTGCTCTGCAAACCAGTTCATCTGTACCATTTTCTAGATTACACATATATACATTAATATATGATATTTGACTTTCTCTTTCTGACTTACTTCACTCTGTATGACAGTCTCTAGATGCATCCATGTCTCTACAAATGACTCAATTTCATTCCTTTTTATGGCTGAGTAATATTCCATTGTATATATGTACCACCACTTCTTTATCCATTCGTCTGTCGATGGGCATTTAGGTTGCTTCCACAACCTGGCTATTGTAAATAGTGCTGCAATGAACACTGGGGTGAATGTGTCTTTTTGAATTATGGTTTTCTCAGGGTATATGCCCAGTAGTGGGATTGCTGGATCATATGATAATTCTATTTTTAGTTCTTTAAGGAACCTCCATACTGTTCTCCATAGTGGCTGTATCAATTTACATTCCCACCAACAGTGCAAGAGGGTTCCTGTTTCTCCACACCCTCTCCAGCATTTATTGTTTGTAGATATTTTGATGATGGCCATTCTGACCGGTGTGAGATGATATCTCATTGTAGTTTTGATTTACATTTCTCTAATGATTAATGATGTTGAGCATTCTTTCACGTGTTTGTTGGCAATCTGTATATCTTCTTTGCAGAAATGTCTGTTTAGGTCTTCTGCCCATTTTTGGATGGGGTTGTTTGTTTTTTTTGATATTGAGCTGCATGAGTTGCTTGTATGTTTGGAGATTAATCCTTTGTCAGTTGCTTCATTTTCAAATATTTTCTGCCATTCTGAGGGTTGTCTTTTCATCTTGTTTATGGTTTCCTTTGCTGTGCAAAAGCTTTTAAGTTTCATTAGGTCCCAATTGTTTATTTTTGTTTTTATTTCCATTTCCCTAGGAGGTGGGTCAAAAAGGATCTTGCTGTGATTTATGTCATAGAGTGTTCTGCCTGTGCTTTCCTCTAAGAGTCTGATGGTATCTGGCCTTACATTTAGGTCTCTAATCCATTTTGAGTTTATTTTTGTGTATGGTGTTAGGGAGTGTTCTAATTTCATTCTTTTATATGTACCTGTCCAGTTTTCCCAGCACCACTTATTGAAGAGGCTGTCTTTTCTCCACTTTATATTCTTACCTCCTTTATCAAAGATAAGGTGACCATAAGTGCGTGGGTTTATCTCTGGGCTTTCTATCCTGTTCCTTTGATCTATATTTCTGTTTTTGTGCCAGTACCATATTGTCTTCATTACTGTAGCATTGTAGTACAGTCTGAAGTCAGGGAGTCTGATTCCTCCAGCTTCGTTTTTTTCCCTCAAGACTGCTTTGGCTATTTGGGGTCTTTTGTGTCTGCATACAAATTTTAAGATTTTTTGTTCTAGTTCTGTAAAAAATGCCATTGGTAATTTCATGGGGATTGCATTGAATCTGTATATTGCTTTGGGTAGTATAGTCATTTTCACAATATTGATTCTTCCAATCCAAGAACATGGTATATCTCTCCATCTGTTGGTATCATCTTTAATTTCTTTCATCAGTGTCTTACAGTTTTCTGCATACAGGTCTTTTGTCTCCCTAGGTAGGTTTATTCCTAGGTATTTTATTCTTTTTGTTGCAATGGTAAATGGGAGTGTTTCCTTAATTTCTCTTTCAGATTTTTCATCATTAGTGTTCAGGAATGCAACAGATTTCTGTGCATTAATTTTGTATCCTGCAACTTTACCAAATTCATTGATTAGCTCTAGTAGTTTTCTGGTGGCATCTTTAGGATTCTCTATGTATAGTATCATGTCATCTGCAAACAGTGACAGTTTTACTTCTTCTTTTCCAATTTATATTCCTTTTATTTCTTTTTCTTCTCTGATTGCCATGGCTAGGACTTCCAAAACTATGTTGAATAATAGTGGCGAGAGTGGACATCCTTGTCTTGTTCCTGATCTTAGAGGAAATGCTTTCAGTTTTTCACCATTGAGAATGATGTTTGCTGTGGGTTTGTCATATATAGCCTTTATTATGTTGAGGTAGGCTCCTCTAGGCCCACTTTCTGGAGAGTTTTTATCATACATCGGTGTTGAATTTTGTCAAAAGCTTTTTCTGCATCTATTGAGATAATCATATGGTTTTTATTCTTCAATTTGTTAATATGGTGTATCACACTGATTGATTTGGGTATATTAAAGAATGCTTGCATCTCTGGGGTAAATCCCACTTGATCATGGTGTATGATCCTTTTAATGTGTTGTTGGATTCTGTTTGCTAGTATTGTCTTGAGGATTTTTGCATCTATATTCATCAGTGATATTGGTCTGTAATTTTCTTTTTTTGTAGTATCTTTGTCTGGTTTTGATATCAGGGTGATGGTGGCCTCATAGAATGAGTTTGGGAGTGTTCCTTCCTCTGCAATTTTTTGGAAGAATTTGAGAAGGATGGGTGTTAGCTCTTCTCTAAATGTTTGATAGAATTCACCTGTGAAGCCATCTGGTTCTGGACTTCTGTTTGTTGGAAGATTTTTAATCATAGTTTCAATTTCATTACTTGTGATTGGTCTGTTCATATTTTCTATTTCTTTCTGGTTCAGTCTTGGAAGGTTATACCTTTCTAAGAATTTGTCCATTTCTTCCAGGTTGTCCATTTTATTGGCATAGAGTTGCTTGTAGTAGTCTCTTAGGATGCTTTGTATTTCTGCTGTGTCTGTTGTAACTTCTCCTTTTTCATTTCTAATTTTATTGCTTTGAGTCCTCTCCCTCTTTTTCTTGATGAGTCTAGCTAATGGTTTATCGATTTTGTTTATCTTCTCAAAGAACCAGCTTTTAATTTTATTGATCTTTGCTACTGTTCTTTGTTTCTATTTCATTTATTTCTGCTCTGATCTGTATGATTTCTTTCCTTCTGCTAACTTTGGGTTTTGTTTGTTCTTCTTTCTCTAGTTCCTTTAGATGTAATGTTAGATGGTTTATTTGAGATTTTTCTTGTTTCTTGAGGTAGGCTTGTATTGCTATAAACTTTCCTCTTAGAATTGCCTTTGCTGCATCCCATAGGTTTTGGATCATCGTGTTTTCAATGTCCTTTGTCTCTAGGTATTTTTTGATTTCCTCTTTGATTTCTTCAGTGATCTCTTGGTTATTTAGTAATGTATTGTTTAGCCTCCATGTGTTTGTGTTTTTTACGGTTTTTTTTCCTGTAATTGATTTCTAATCTCATAACGTTGTGGTCAGAAAAGATGCTTAATATGATTTCAATTTTCTTAAATTTACTGTGGCTTGATTTGTGACCTATGATGTGATCTATCCTGGAGAATGTTCCGTGTGCACTTGAGAAGAAAGTGTAATCTGTTTTTGGATGGAATGTCCTATAAATATCAATTAAATCTATCTGGTCTATTGTGTCATTTAAAGCTGTGTTTCCTTATTAACTTTCTGTTTGTATGATCTGTCCATTGGTGTAAGTGAGGTGTTAAAGTCCCCCACTATTATTGTGTTACTGTTGATTTCCTCTTTTAGAGCTGTTAGCATTTGCCTTATGTATTGAGTTGCTCCTGTGTTGGGTGCATATATATTTATAATTGTTATATCTTCTTCTTGGATTGATCCCTTGATCATTATGTCATGTCCTTCCTTGTCTCTTGTAGCATTCTTTATTTTAAAGTCTATTTTACTTGATATGAGTATTGCTACTCCAGCTTTCTTTTGATTTCCATTTGCATGGAATATGTTTTTGCATCCCCTCACTTTCAGTCTGTATGTGTTCCTAGGTCTGAAGTGGGTCTCTTGTAGACAGCATATATATGGATCTTGTTTTTGTATCCATTCAGCCAGCCGGTGTCTTTTGGTTGGAGCATATAATCCATTCACGTTTAAGGTAATTATCGATATGTATGTTCCTATGATCATTTTCTTAATTGTTTTGGGTTTGTTTTTGTAGATCCTTTTCTTCTCTTGTGTTTCCCACTTAGAGAATTTCCTTTAGCATTTGTTGTAAACCTGGTTTGGTGGTGCTGAATTCTCTTAGCTTTTGCTTGTCTGTAAAGCTTTTGATTTCTCCATCGAATCTGAATGAGATCCTTACTGGGTAGAGTAATCTTGGTTGTAGGTTCTTCCCTTTCATTACTTTAAGTGTATCATGCCACACCCTTCTGGCTTATAGAGTTTCTGCTGAGAAATCAGCTGTTAACGTTTTGGGAGTTCCCTCGTATGTTATTTGTTGTTTTTCCCTTCTTGCTTTCAATAATTTTTCTTTGCCTTTAATTTTTACGAATTTGATTACTGTGTGTCTCAGCATGTTTCTCCTTGGGTTTATTGTGTATGGGACTCTCTGCACTTCCTGGACTTGGGTGGCTATTTCCTTTCCCATGTTAGGAAAGTTTTCGCGTATAATCTCTTCAAATATTTTCTCTGGTCCTTTCTCTCTCTCTTCTCCTTCTGGGAACTGTATAATGCGAATGTTGTTGTGTTTAATGTTGTCCCACAGGTCTCTTAGGCTGTCTTCATTTCTTTTCATTCTTTTTTCTTTATTCTATTCTGCAGAAGTGAATTCCACCATTCTGTCTTCCAGGTCACTTATCCGTTCTTCTGCCTTAGTTTTTCTGCTATTGATTCCTTCTAGTGTATTTTTCATTTCAGTTATTGTATTGTTCTTCTCTCTTTGTTTGTTCTTTAGTTCTTCTAGATGTTTGTTAAACATTTCTTGCATCTTCTCGATTTTGCCTCCATTCTTTTTCCCAGATCCTGGTACATCTTCACTATCATTATTCTGAATTCTTTTTCTGGAAGACTGCCTATCTCCATTTTATTTAGTTGTTTTTCTGGGATTTTATCTTGTTCCTTCATCTTGTACATAGCCCTCTGCCTTTTCATCTTGTCTTTCTTTCTGTGAATGTGGTTTTTGTTCCACAGGCTGCAGGATTGTATGGTTTTTCATACTTTTTACTCTAGCATTTTAATTGTATTTTTGTCTAGAATTTCATTTCCTTCTCTTCTTATGGGTTTCCTTATAAGCCTCAGTCCTCTCAGATCTCTCACTTAGTATTATGGGAAGGATCCTATAAAGCAGGATTGATGACAGTTCAACTGCCTTTCAAGAATAGCCATAATTTAAAAATATTTGATTTAAACAGTTTTATAAAATATTCAGTCATTTTTGTTTCAACTTTCATGTATATCTTTTGTTAATCATAGTTTAATAATTTTTGATGTGTAGTTTTGAAAATACTGAGTTATGTTTGTAGGACACGTAGTTACAAGTATACTGTAAACTTGGCTAGAAAACAATATTTCTACAAAAATGTGGAATCTAAAAAACAAACAAACAAACACAAAACAGCAAGCCCATAGATACAGAGAACAGACTGGTGGTTGCAAGAGGTGGGGGTGGGGGAGAGGTGGGAGAATGGGTGAACTGTTTTTTAAGTTTTAGTTTAAATTAATTGAATAAAAATAAAGAAATCTGTCAGTACACTGCCTGACTGAGATAACACTGAGATAATGGAAAAGAGATTTCAGTGACCACATGCATCAAAGAATATAGTCTTTGTAAAAACAGTTTGAAAAGTCATTTAAAAAATGGATGATTTATAGCTCACAGAATGCCACAATGGCAAAATCTGGGGAGGGGGGAGAATCTAATTTTCACAATTACCACATTGTAATATGCAAAATGTCCAGGTTTCAATACAAAAGTATAATTGATATGAAGAAACTGGGAAATGTAATCCATTCATATGAAATAAAGAAATTGGTGGAAACTGTCTCTGAGGAAGCCCAAAAATTGGACTTATGAGACAATGACTTTAAAACAACTGTCTTAATATATGCTCAAAGGGCTAAAGGAAACCAGGGACAAAGAACAAAAGAAAATAAAGAGAATAATATCTCAATATACAGAGAGTATCAATAAAGATATAAAAATTGCAAACAGAAAAAAAAGAGATTATGGTAAATGCATGTGAGAATCCTGGGGCATTTATTCATTCATTAATGTATATATTTAATGAGCACCCATTCCTCATGCACTGTAAATACAAATATGAATAAAACATAGGCTCAGGCTTCAAGAAGCTCCCTGTCTAGCACAATGACAGATATACAAGCAGGTAATTCCACTTGTAATGTGATAAATGCATAATAGTAGGGGGCATGGCAGAGAGAGCTGTTAAACTTGCCCAGAAGAGCCTGGTAAAGCGTCACAGAAAAATACTTTTTTCAGCTGTATCTTATAAGGTGAGTAAACCTTGCCATGTATACAATGTGAGGAAAGGCCTTCTAAGGAGAAAGGGTCAGCATGTACAAAACATTAAAGGTTTATTTTCTGTTCAGAGGGCGACCATGAGGATGAAGTGTCAAGAGCATGGTATAAACATTAAGAAATTACACAGTAAATGGAGGTTTGGGCAAGGGTTTAAAAGGCCCTCTGTGCCTTACTGAGGGGCTCAAATTTTATCCTGAATACATTGGAGAACTAGGGTCCAATTACTGTGATTGTGATTTTATGTATGTCATCAAATGTTTTTTCTTACACAAGTCTTTTATATATTAGGGAGCCAGAGATACATATTTGGTGGTAAATTTTGTATGTAAAAGCAAAATTACAAAGAAACAGATGAAATTAAATTATAGGATAAATATAGCTGGTAATCAGCTTTTAATAATTAGCTAATTCCTATGGTAATACTTGTGTGTTTTCTATTGCTAATAATGTCATTCAGGTAAGGAAGAATTATAAAGCAAGTAGCTGGACCAACAAAGGGAACAGAAAGAAAGCTATTAGGCATGCACCGAGTTATTTGTGGTTAGTTCCTTGAGGACAATGCCAGATCCTTGATTTAGACTCAGATGGGAAGCAGATCTTAAAAGATTTCTGTCATTTTAATGATGTTTGAATATCATGTTTCTGTATGCTTAGTAATTGGCATTATAGAATGGCTACTTGAGGGCAATATGGTCCTTTATGTAACAGTGGGGCTTGGGAAGAGACAGAGTAGAGGAGGAGCTTATTTAAACCACCTGGTAATTAATGGAAAAAAAAAAAATGGGCAGAATGGATCTGGGATCCGTGGCTGAGGTTGGACTGTTGAACTTTTGACTATAGTGATGGTGGGAGAGAAGTAGGATAGTGTCCTTTTAGAGTATTCAAGTATTAAAGGAAAAGCATCTTAAAGAGGAAGAAAAATCTAAGGCTGAGAGGAAATACAGAAGAGGGGACTAGAGAAAGCATTAAAACATGGGGACAGCATTAAAATTGTGTCTCCATTGCACAATTTGGTGTCATTCCCTTAAAGTCTATGAGAGTGAAGCCCTCTGTAATTCTTGCCTACAACCTGCATGGTTAGATGCAGTCAAGAGTAGAGCAGCCCAGTAAAAGAATGAAATTAGAACATTCTCTAACACCGTATACAAAAATAAACTCAAAATGGATTAACGACCTAAGCGTAAGACCAGATACTATAAAAGTCCTAGAGGAAAACATAGAACACTCTTTGACATAAATCGCAGAATGTTTTTTTGGATCCCCTCCTAGAGTAATGGAAACAAAAGAAAAATAAACAAATGGGACCTCATTAAACTTAAAAGCTTTTGCACAGCAAAGGAACCCATAACCAAAGCGAAAAGACAACCTCTGGAATGGAAGAAAATATTTGCAAACTATGAAACCGACAAGGGCTTAATCTCCAAAATATACAAACAGCTTATACAGCTCAATATCAAAAAAACAACCCAATCAAAAAATGAGCAGAAGACCTAAATAGACATTTCTGCAAAGAAGACATACAGATGGCCAACAGGCGCATGAGAAGATGCTCAACATCTTTACTATTAGAGAAAGGGAAATCAAAACTGCAATGAGGTATCACTTCACACCAGTCAGAATGGCCATCATCAAAAAGTCTACAAATAATAAATGCTGGAGAGGGTGTAGAGAAAAGGGAACCTTCCTACACTGTTGGTGGCAGTGTAAATTGGTGCAGCCACTATGGAGAACAGTACAGAGGTTACTTATAGAACTAAAAATAGAGTTACCATATGATCCTGCAATCCCGTTCCTGGGCATATATCCAGAAAACTCTAATTCAAAAAGATACATGCACCCCCTATGTTCATAGCAGCACTATTTACAATAGCCAAGACATGGAAGCAACTTAAGTGTCCATTGACAGATGAATGGATAAAGATGTGGTATATATATACTATGGAATATTAGTCATAAAAAAGAATGAAATAATGCCATTTGCAGCAACGTGAATAGACCTACAGATTTTTGTACTAAGTGCAGTAAGTCAGAGAAAGACAAATATCATACGATATCACTTATATGTGGAATCTAAAAAAGTGATACAAATGAACTTATTTACAAAACAGAAATAGACTCACAGACATAGAAAACAAACTTATGGTTACCAAAGGAGAAAGGGAAGAGAGGGACAAATTAGGAGTTTGGAATTAACAGATACACACTACTATATATAAAATTGGTAAACAACAAGGACCTACTGTATAGCACAAGGGACTATACTCAATATCTTGTAATAACCTATAATGGAAAAGAATCTAAAAAAGAATATATATGTATAACTGAATCACTTTGCTGTATACCTGAAATGTAAATCAACTATACTTCAATTTTTAAAAATTCTTATAAAAAGAAAGGAGTAGAGCACCCCCTAAGATGTGTTAAGGCTGGAATAAAATTTGAGGGGCTCCTGTCTATAAAATCAGCTTGATTAAAAAATGTATTATAAAACTCTAGGGCCCGTTTGAGGCACAGTGATTTAACAATGAAGAATTCGAATAAAGAGTAGAGAAGAGGGGCTTAAATATATAGTTACTGTTCAATCAGTGCACTTAAAGATTCTTCATAGTGCCCAGCCACACCTCTTCCTGTTCAGGTTTAGGGACCATCTCTTTATTATCAAATTCATTTATTAGCATCAGATGTGCTATTTCTGGCTATTTTCATATCTTCCACCAAGAGAAAAAGAACAATGCTGCTGTTATTCATAATGTCATGGTTTTTCCTAACCTTTTTGTACTGAAATAAAGATATTTTTACCTCTTCAGTTCTTTAACACAATTCTTAAAATGCTGGTTGTATTTTCACTCATGGTGCTAAATCAACCATTGTGCCACTTAATGAATATTGGCTCTCATTGATTGTTTCAAAAGTTATTACTCTGCTTCTTTGAAGATAACCACAAATGTAAGTCTTACCCAATGTATGCTGAAATGTAAATGATATTTCATGTTCTGATCATGTTAAATTCATCATTCAGAAATTTATAGTCTAGATATTGAACAAATCTTCTTTTTTACTATCTTTTTTTTTTAAATTTTTGGCTGCGTTGGGTCTTCGTTTCTGTGCGAGGGCTTTCTCTAGTTGCGGCAAGCGGGGGCGACTCTTCATCGCGGTGCATGGGCCTCTCACTATCGCGGCCTCTCTTGTTGGGAGCACAGGCTCCAGACGCGCAGGCTCAGTAGTTGTGGCTCACGGGCCTAGTTGCTCCGCAGCATGTGGGATCTTCCCAGACCAGGGCTCAAACCCGTGTCCCCTGCGTTGGCAGGCAGATTCTCAACCACTGCGCCACCAGGGAAGCCCGAACAACACATCTTCTATGTCTTCTCTTGAACTCTTTAGCCTGTAATCTCTGCATCTCTAGAGTGTAATTTCTTTCATTATTGACTACACCCCTGCCTTTCACACACCATCACCAGCAAAGAAAATAGAGGGGCCCATGAGCTGAGTAAGAACAGTCCCATTTGCACAAGGAGTGTCCATCCTTCATGAGCTACAGCTTAAGAGTGATCCAGGAGAATACAGTGTTACCACATCAATCAGAGGCAAGAAGGGTACATTGACATTGAAGTATACCGGTCTCAAAAGCTCTTGGAGGAGATAGGGGCAGCTAGCTACCTCAGAGGACTGTCTGACACATGGTACAGAGCAGTGGAGGGGACAGAGCCATCCTGGGCCCTAGCAATGAGGGATACGCATTGGAAAGGATTCCACCACCACTCCTCAGTGCTGTAGACCAGAGGCAGCACTGCAGTGGCAACATAAATGGGTGAGAACTAACTGACAGATCTACACAAGCTCAAGCTTAAAGGTCAGAAATGGACCATTGGTAGCTCTGAGGTCTGAATAAATCCAGTGTCTAATATAGGTGAGGTCACCCCAAATCAGCATGTCAGCAACATTCTACTATACCAGTCTTGCATAATCCCATGAAAGAAATATTTCACCAGCCAATGGGAAGAATTCGCCCATCAGGACACCCTCCTGGCCTATAGGCACAATTCGCAGAGTTCCTTAGAGTATCTGGTCAACCCCATATCTGAGGTAGAGGGCCAAGGAATGTACCAAAAAGAAGAAATAGGAAGCAGTTCTAGGCTTGGGACACCTAACCCAGACTGCACTGCAGGCCTTAGACAGTCCCAAGTCACTGGAGAGGGACTTAGAAAATTTCGAGTTTGGTATATCTGACAGCCAGGCTCATGTACCATCAGGTCTGGGCTCAGGGAACCCTACCCAGCTGCCACTGCCAATCATAGCTGACCCCAAGCATAATAGAGGGAGACTCAAAAAATATTTGAGGAAGGCATTCAAGAGCATGGGGCACTCTGAGGCATGGGTTCTAGTGTAGCACCCTACCTGCTCACATCTAATGGTGGTTCTAATCATTGGTATTGATTCAGAATATCTGTAGCCATGTGTAGGAGTCTCCTTTAGAATTTTTTTTGCACTGTAGTTAATAGCTAACAGCCATTAAGCATTTTGGATGTGCCAACCATTTTGCTAACAACCTCTAATGTACGCTCTTCAAATTCACCAACAATCTCATGTGGTAGTGGTTATTGTTAACTCTCTCGCACATAGGAGGAAAGTGACTTTAAGAAATTGAGTAACCTATAAAATATCATATAAACAATGGGTATTGGAGCCAGGAATTGAATCTGAGTCTATGTAACATCAAAACTCATGTTCTTGAGGGTGACTCTAAACTTCCTATTCTCTGATATAGGAGGTAAAAGTCATAAGTAACCCTCACTAGCCTGACTCCAGTCCTGTATCCTTCTTGAATCAAGCTCTCTCTGGTATCAAAGTGTAGGCTGTTTGATACAATCAAAAGTACTCACAGAGATAGGGCAGATGCAATCCCAACATATCACTCAAGTGATATAATCAGGGTGCTGTTTGAAAAAAAAAAGGGAGAAATAGGTACAGAGATAGAAATATTTTCTCTATTTGTAGTGTTATGAAGAATCACCTTATTTTGTGTTTTTGTTTTTTCTTATCCATCTGAGCAGGGGATAGGAGTTTAAAATAATGTAAGAAGGCAACATACATAAAACAGGTTTTTCAAGGCTCCATTAAAAGCCAGATATTAGACATTCATTTTGGAAGTAAATCTTTTTCCGTGCATTTAGAATAGCATAGCATCTGGCCTTGATTAAGTAAGCCAGTTGTCTGGGGACAAAGTGGAGAGAGAGGAAGAGTCGGTAGTGAGGGAAAACAAAAAAGACAGCTCCCAGCAATAATCAAAGACTCCTCCTTTCCCCACTTGTTCTGTTGTTCCAGATTTTGGCTTTTGTGGATTTAACTTTTTCAAGTGGTAGGTAGTGTTTATGCATCTGCTATAATCTCCTCCTAGGCAGTTTTATCAATTTTTTTTTTTTTGACTAAATTTCCTTTCGAGACGCTAGACCCTCATCCCTAAAGTGACTGAGCCCACTGCCACTGTACCCTTGTCTGGGCACTATTCCTGAATTTATCTACTAACTGGGAAAGGGGGTACCAAGAAGCTCCCAAGTGGATCATGCAGGTGTCAAAAGCATTCCTCTGCTCCCACTCTAACAGCAGCCCTGCACCTATCTGGTAATCAGGGTCAGTTACCCCTGCTAAATGTTGACTCCTCTTCTTGCTGCTTGGCATATGGAGCTGGGAAGTGGGTCCATGAAGCTCTTTATGCTGTTCAGCTGGAAGTAGGACTCCCAACATGTGCTTTTAACCATCTTAAACTCTTGCAAATCCCGGGGCTTACTTTGCTGTCACTCCAGCCTTGCTGTTCATGGTGATAATTGTACTCACCTGTATTCTGACAGTTACACCTTGCCACACAGCCTCTATTGTTTCCAGTTGTTATCCCCATTGCAATCAATGAGCCCAATTCTGTGAAAGCTTCTCCCACTGTCAACCTTGACTCTGAAAGGAGAGCCTCTACTGAACTTAATGGATGCTAAGGCCCACCCATCGGCATGTTCCTGTGGGCCAGTGTGTGGAAGAGTCCTCTGTGGGGGTTTGTAGACTCACAAAGTATATCTACTCTAAAATGCTTACTTTTCTGGACCTTTAAACGCCTTCTTTCATCATTTATCAAGGCAGTTCTGAATTTCCATCTTATTTAATGTGAGCCATCACTTTTTCCATGCTTCTGAAAGCTATCTGGATATGTATACCATCTCCCAATATCCTTTCTAGGGTATAAAATTTTGTATTCCAGAAAAGTGTATGTTTCCAATTTAGTCCATCATAATCCAGACCCATGAGTAATCTCCCAGCTCCTGCTGATACATAATGGCTAGTTTCTGAAGTTCTTTCATCCTTTCCTTCCTTAGCTGACTCAGAATATCCGTAGCCAGGTTATATTGGGACAAAATTTTAGTTATTGGCCTAGCAGCCAGGAAGGGAGGCTGAGGAAGATCCTAAGGCAGGGTGGGGAGAGGGAAGTGGAATGCTATTTTTCAAGGGAGAGACCCCTGAAGCAACTTCAAGGGAGGGGGAAATGATAGCCCTTATTAGTGAGCCACTTCTGAAGGCTCAGTGAGTCCAGAGGAATCCAGGGAATCAAGATTTTCATGTGCATCAACACACATGTGCGCATTCTATGTACAGGCTTCCATTCTTTCCCAAACAGGACTCTGAACCTTAGCTGTGACTTTAACCTTTTTTGGAACTTGACTACTCTGAGAATTAAGGCCTGGGCCTCAGCATTTTCTACTTTCTCAGTACAGGATATGTGAGCCTCTTTGTAGGCTGCCACAAAGACGCTCCGGCTTCCACACTTAGATTTTAATTGCTGATTAATCACTCTTGGCTTTTTGTTACCTTTCCCGACTTCAACAGAGTTTAATAATGGCTACTTAAAGCCATTGTCCTCACAGTTAGTACTTTCTCCGTATCTATAAAACCACACCAGCTAATGTATTTTCCATTGATAGAGCATCCCAGTTCACCAGTGGGGAACAGCTGTACTGCTAGCTCATCCCAGGGGCTATCTGTACTCCTCAAGTAAACAATAATGCAGTGCCTATTGCCCTCTAGGCTGTAGGTGACCCATCTCCAAAATCCCATAATAGCATTTGTTTTCTTGTACCTAAATGTGGACCATCCCCTCTCATAGACTGTTTTCTAGGAGGCAGACACTGAGATGGATATTAGCATGTAACACATTAATTAAGGAGTACTCTTAGTATCAACACCTGTATAAGGGAGAGGATGAAAGCAGGATTGGGCAGAGGGAGAAGCTGAACTCTGGTGAAGTCCCATCAAAGACCTCAGCCAACTGCTTGTCAGCCCTCAAGCCAGGATGGCCCTTGAGAATCATCCTGAGTTGTAGGGAGGGGGCCAAGCATTTATATTTCTGCATTGATGAGTCACTATAATAGGCTTTCCTGGAAGGAGGTGTTGCCTTGGATGAGGGCATTTTCTTTGGCCAAGGGAATTCTCAAGGAGGGTAGACCATAGGGGCCATCTTCTAGTAGCACTCTCAGGTTTTGGGGGACTAAGTGCTTCATTCTTGAAGAACAATTTTGATCATGCATCACAGTGTGCACCTCAAAATCCAAATAAAATGTAAATGAACATTGAGTTAGGTGCATGGTCTTTCCACTTAGGTCCTGGGCTGTTGACATTTGGGAATAGGTAATGTAGCACTTCTTAGTCTTTGGAACAAGAAATTGTATAAATCTAGAAGATTTCAGCAAGACTCTTCGTGTCTTTTTTTTTTTTTTTTTACTTCCTGTAGGTGAGGAACACATAGTCCAGTGAATCTTTGTCTCTGTGAAGCATTAGGAACAAATATTCAGACTATGAGAGATACCATATTTTTGTCTCAGAAAAAATAACCATAGGAATATGCTTAACTGTGCTTAAAAAATATGCTTAAAAAACCATGTCTTTTTTTTCCCCCTAAATAGTTAAAGATCAATTAACATTAGAAAAATTTAAGGTGGAATTCATTCTATTTAAGTACTATAATATGGTCTTATTTGCTATGTTAACAAATTTAAAAATTGATATGAAAAATTTAAATAGTTTAGCAATATAGTTTTGGTCTCTCATTTTTATAATTACAGCAAAAATATGAAAAAATTAAAATACCAATTTCTTTGTATTTTTCACATTTGCGTCAAGTAGCTCTATAGTTATTGCTCCATGACCTCTTGGTATTTAAACTTCTGACTTTATAGTCAGTTCTTTAATAATTTAGGTGATAATTTAAAATAAATATTAACACTAAAAGAAAACAAAGAGATCATGTAGTTAAAAAAAAAATCACTTGTCTTTAAGATTAAAAAAACTGAGAGCCATTTAGGCTATCTAAGTTACTGGAGTAAACATAAAAATTTAGAGGCAGAACTTGGACTTAGAAGGGGAAGGAGAGAGAGTGATAGATTTACTTCTGCAAATATTAACAGGTATTCCTTTTCAATACAGTATTTCATATGTTCTTTTCTGCTTATGTGCTAATATTGTCAAAAATTAAAAACGAACTTTTGAAAGATGGTAGGCTTTTTTTTGCCAATTGCCTAAACAAAGAAACAAAAGTTATAAAGTCTAAAGGGATGGTAAAAATTTTAATGAATTTGTAAAGATCCATATTTGATCATATTTAGTGACTGCTTTAATAAAGTATGCTCAACAGTGATAACAAATTTAAAGTAGGACTCAGACTTGTCCTAAAAGAATTAACTTTTCTTCTCTTTTTGCCTGTCTACTTCCTTGCCCTTTCCCTTTTAATAATGTACAAGAATATCCATTTCAGATGAAAATAGGGTCAGGGAGCTCAGAAGACAACTTTCAAGATATTCATACAACCATGTCAGGTAAAAGCAAACATAACTCTGTTACATTTGTGAATTCCTTGATGGAAAATATTTTAAGAGGGAAAGAAAATTCCTGTATCAAAGGTAGAGTTATCCTCTACATCTAAAAAAGTGAGATCCAAACATTTCAGACATCCATTTAACAAGAAATGTTAAGTTTATAATATCCACAGAGATGCCAATGTCTTTTAGAAATGAACATTGCTTAATTATTCAAAGGCTATAAAATTCTGTTGAGGTGTATAGTACAAAGAGCAAAATGAACTTCCAAGTTAATAAACCACCCAGTAATCCCTACAAACGAATATTTTGCACCTGTTTTAATATCTAATCTCCAGAGTACGTGGGAACAGGAGGAAATACTATAGGCACAGGTTGTTATCCTCTTATCCATTCTCCTTTCTATGCAGCCTCTACCATGATTTCTTCTCCCCCTTCCAGCCCCCCACCCCTACCCCCCAGCTCCTCACCCCTGCCCAGGCTGGTCTGATCGGTTCCTGCCCATTCTCTAAGGCCTATTCTAAGTGTAATCAATTTCTTGGTCTGACTTTCCTCTGACCCTACTTAAAGTTTATGCTTTATCTCTTTTCACTTGCTCTTTTTCAGTCTTCTTCACATTTCTGGGGACCCCATCTGTAATAATTTAGTCTCAACTACACTGTAGATTACTTCCAGGTTGTGACTATACTTTAGGCCTTTCTTGGATCTCTAATGATACCTTCCGTTGTCTCACATTCCGCCTGCAAGATGAGAGAACATTTACATTTCCTTTTTGGTGATAACCTTGTCTGTAGCTAAAAGAAGTAAGTCAATCTGGAAGAAGAGTGTTCTTGAGAGTAAATAACACCTAGGCCACCTACAGAACAAGAGCCTATGGGAAAGGCATCCAGTATTTTAAAATTTGAATAAAAGGATATTGAGGATAAGAAATTAAATTTATTCTAGCAAAGCATATATTCCTATGATCTTGGGCATTTCATTTCACCTCATTCTGTTTCATTTGCCTTTAAATAATAAAACTCTTGTTTCCTTTCTACTGGTGTAATTTTCCCTTATTATTTACAGAGAATGATTGCATATTTACTCTAGAGGAGAAAGAAAATATGTATTGAAAGACCTTTGTCATTGAACCAGCTATGAAGCTTTAATCTATTAAGAATAGCCTTTTAGTGCCATGAATGCTTTTTATCTTTGTGTGAATTACCCTTTGGCATGCCAAGAGCAGACATCAAAAGGACCCCAAAGCTCCCAACAGTTAAGTGGCCAAGCCTTTTTGGGGTTTTCTGGTAATTAGTTGATAAGAGGTCTGTCCAAAGCCAGGAGTTGTGACTGTCGCAATGATAGGAAACACGTTGCCCTTTAGATGCCTTTTTAGAAAACCCTCCCCTCATATCCCAAAGATTGCTACTCCACAATCTCAAACAATCATCAACATCTTTATTATTATTATTTGTTTGGTTTTGTTCTTTCTGTCAAAATCCTCTGAGCAATAATAAGTGGGGGCTGGAAGGATTTATGTTCACAGGTTCAGAAAACTGTTACCTAATCTGTATTGTCTCTTCTGAACATGTCAGACAAGGAAGATTTTCCTGTAATGATCTATGCCTCTCCATGTGTAACTCCTCTTACCCATTCTTTAGTACACTTGCTTCATGTCTGTTGCTTCATAATCAAACCACTGGAGTCCACTCTGTTATTAAAAATCATCATCAAGGCAGTTCCAATGAATCAACTCCAATATTAACTTTATTCATAATAGCTATGAACTGGAAATAGTCCAGGATCTAACAACAGGAGAATGAATTAACAAACTCTAGTATAGTCATACAATGTAATACTACTTGGCAATAAAAAAGAATATGTCACTGATACATAAAAATATGGATGAATCTCAAAACCATTATGCTGAGTGAATGCAGCCTTATCCAAAAGAGTACATACTGCCTCATTGATATAAAATTCTAGTCAAAACTAATCTGTAGCATAAAGAAATATACTTCTCTTAGGGAACGGAGGTAAAGATTGACCAGAAAGGGACATGTGGGGTGATGGTAATAGAGATATGGGTTATACAAGTGTAACATTGTAATAAATGAATAAATTTACAACTAAGATTTGCCCATTTTATTGTGTGAAAGTGTTATATAAAAAGAAAATATGAATATTTAATCCTGATTAACAATGTATGCTGTAATATGTAGAGAGAAATGTGATATTTGTTTGAAATGTATCAAAAAGTAAGATTTGTTGGACTGATGGATTTTAGAAGGATGGCTAGCTAGATGGATAGGTGATAAGTAAAATAAAATGTTAATGGCAAGTATAAATGTAGGTATATAGGTTTTCACTGTAAAATAATTTCAACTTTGTGGTATGTTTAAAATTTTTCATAATATAATAAAGGAAAGGAGAGCACTAGCTAACTGTTCTTGGTAGTTTATTCCTAGTAAATCTTACTAAATTTCCTAGAATTTGAGTGCACATACTATTTTTTGTCTCTCTCAGGAAAACAAGGACACTGGGTATAAGAATTGTAGTTCTATTTGAACTTTTACAACTATTAAGACTACTTCATTATGTGTTGAGTGAAAAATTCAAACTTGCCTATTAAATAAATCTAAATCAAATGATCTATGAATTAAATCTAATTTTCTTTATGGGTTAAAATTTACTAAATAAAATGACTAGGTGGTTAAATAGGTTTTTGAGACTATTAAAAATATAAGTCTTTAAAAAAAAATAGTCTTAACCCCTAATGTTGAAGATCCTGCACCTTCTGGAGTCAGAACCAAGCTCTACCCTAAACAGAGGGTAGGGTTAACATACAGATTATTTTCTCTTTAGCCATAATTTCCTTTAATCTGTTTACAGTCTCATCAAAACCTCCCAAAAACTTGATGATGGACCTATTGTCAACAACATTTAACATATCTTTTTTGTAATTCATTATCTGAAATGGAAAATCTGGTTATTTTTTTAAAATTTGAAAAATATAGAAAAGAATGTAAAAGAAAATTAATTCATATTTTGCCAAACAAAGAAAACATTCAGGACACATTTTAAATATTTTCTCTTTATAAGCGTCTATTTTTACATATTGGAGCTTACTTTTGTGTTCAATTTTCTACCACTGTTTGATTTTTTTTCTCTAAATGTTAATATTTTCAACATGATTACTCTTACCATTATGGTTATTTTTATTGTTACATAGTATTTCTTCAAATAAATGTACTGTCATTCTTCTAGAATTCACTTATTTAGTCATTCATTCAAAAATTTTATTGAGTGCTTTCATGTGCTACATATTATGCAAGGTGCTGAGAAAAGATGGGCCAGCCAAATAGTGATGATTCTTGTCCTATTGGAACTTACATCCTAAAAAGGGTAATAGATATTTGTAAAAGATATACAAGTCAACAAATAAGCACAAATTGTGTTAAGCACTCTAAAGGGGAAGAACTTTATAAAGTTGTTTGAGAAAGTATACTGGAGGCTCTAATATTTATTTGAATTTTAGGAGACATTACAACAAACTCAATATCCTCTGGATTTTATGTCTATTTGTTTATCTGTCTTATCTGTCAACAGAAATATAAACTGGGATGGTGGAGATTTTTAGTTCATCATATTTATATTTCCACGTAATGGTGAAGATAGTACCTTGAACACAGAACACTCAATATATATGTACTTAGTAAATTAATTATCTTCTATATGTATTTCATTTCCCCTTGAGGGTCTCATTTTTTTGGTGATATCTGTTTTATTTGTTTTTTTTACTCTCCTTATCTCTTTTATCACATAAAATTCATGGTAAACTCAAATCTGAGTGCAACATATAAAGATAAATATAAAGAAAACAAAATGGTAAACCCAGTAGATATTGCTAAAGTCTAATTCCGTATACTTGATTTACACATTTCATATTTATTTAATTTTTTTTAAGTTGAAACAAAATTGACCTTCATTGATGAGAGTATCATGGTCTGTGGTCTCATTATTTTCATTCAGTGTATATATGAGTGGTGTTTAAACTATGTCTTCTTAAATTAAAAAATATTCTCTAAATCTCACATTAATTTCAATAGGAAGTCAAACTTGTGAGAAATTAGACTCCTATGCTTTCTGACATGCATCAATGTTTTGTATTTTCCTTTACTTTAGGGGACAATAGGCACGTTCCTCAGTAGCAATAAGGTTTTCAAGGGCTTTCAAGGAATGTGTAAAGTAAAGAAAAAAATTAATAGTAATCAGATGACAAATGTGACTGTCTTCCAATGAAATGTCACTGTTTGATCTATGTGGGCTCTATAGGGCACTTCCAAAGATGTGGTCTTCTTTGAGAATAAAATTGGAATTACATTGACAATGGACTCCTCTTGAGTCTTTCCCTTCTCTAAAAACAATGTTTCAGTTTGAATGGTTTTCATGGCCTTAAAGGTAATTCACAGTACAAAATGGTGTGGAGTAAATGAGAAATATTAATAACATATTTCAGCAATGTTGGTTCACAAAGATATTCTAGATTTCATTTCTTTAGTAATCCTCTGAAATATAAGGCAGTTTGATTTATAGATATAATTTTTAAGCATAAAGTCCTAAAAATAAAGGAATGTCTAAATTTATTTCTCAATATAGTTTAATGCTGAAACTTCAATAATATATTTAAAACTGTTAGAAAAAAAAATTTGTAGGTTAGCGACAGATTAAAATCTCAATTTATCTGTATCATAGGGGAATAAATCCTGTCAGATATAAACTCTTTTAAAAAACGATAGTGCTTCAAATTTATTTGCGTCAATACTCAGAACCTTTCACACAGAAGATACATAGTAACAATGAGTGGGTGGATGAATGAATGAATAAGTGAATGAGTGCAAAATGACCTCCCTCATCACACTGAATGTCCTGAGGCAGTACCATCTCATGTAGTCTCCACAGTACTAGTTTTGGTTTTGTTTCTTAAATAACACTCCTGGTTTTGAGCAGAAGACCATAATATCATAACTTTAAAATGAAATCAAAATGGCCTTTTACAACAGTGGTTTTAAATGACACAATATACCAGTTGTTCGTAATAGATATCTACAGGAAATTCCATCCATAAACAGCAGAAAGCACATTCTTTTCAAGTGCTCATGGAACATTCTTCAGGATAGTTCACATGCTAGGCCACAAAATAAGTCTCAACAAATTTAAGAGGATAGAAATTATATCAAGCATTTTTTCTGACCCCAACCGTATGAAATTAGAAATGAATTACAGAAAGAAAAATGAGAAAAGCACAAACACATGGAGACTAAATAACATGTTGCTAAAAAACCAGTGGGTCAATAAAGAAATCAAAAAAGAAATCAGAAAACTTCTAAAGAGAAATGAAAATGGAAACACAACTTTCCAAAATCTATGAAATGAAACAAAAATAGTTTTAGGAGGGAAATTTATAGTGTTACAGGCCTTTCTCAAGAAACAAGAAAAATCTCAAATAAACAACCTAATTTGCCATTTAAAGGAAATAGGAAAAGAAGAACAAGCAAAGCCCAAGGTCAGCAGAAGGAAGGAAATAATAAAGATCAAAGAGGAAGTAAATAAGAGACCAAAAAACAATAGAAAAGATCAATGACACTAAAAGCTGTTTTTTTTGAAAGGACAAACGAAATTGATAAACCTCTAGCCAGGCTCACCAAGAAGAAAAGAGAGGACCCAAAAAAACAAAATAAGAAATGAAAGAGGAGAAATAACAATTGATAACACAGAGATACAAAAAAATCCTGAGAATACTACAAAGAGTTATATGCCAACAAATTGGACAACCTGGAAGAAATGGACAAATTTCTAGAAACATACAACCTGCCAAGACTGAATCAAGAAGAAACAGACAATCTGAGCAGACTGATCATGTGTAGTGAAATTGAATCTGTAAAAAAAAAAAAAAAAAAAAAAAGCCTCCCAGCAAACAAAAGTCCAGGACTAGACAGCTTCACAGGGGAATTCTACCAAACATATAAACAAGAGCTAATACCTATCCTTCTCAAACTTCTAAAAAATTGAAGAGGATGGAACACTCCCAAATTCATTCTCATGGCCATGATTACCCTGATACCAAAACCAAAAACACTACAAATAAAATTGCAAGCAAATATCGGTGATGAATATAGATGCAAAAATCCTCAACAAAATGTTAGCAAACCAAATCCAACGATATATAAAATGGATTTTGCACCATGATCAAGTGGGATTTATTCTAAGAACGCAAAGATGGTTCAATATTCACAAATCAATCAATGTGATACACCACATTAATAAAAGGAAGGATAAAAATCATACAATCATCTCAATAGACATGGAAAAAGCATTAGACAAAATTCAACATCCCTTCATGATAAAAGCTCTCATCAAAGTTGGTATAAAGGGAACATATCTCAACATAATAAAGACCATTTGTGACAAACCCACAGCTGACATCACACTCAGTGTTGAAAAGCTGAAAGCCTTTCCTCTAAATTCAGGAACAATACAAGGATGCCCACTCACCACTTCTATTTAACATAGTATTGGAAGTCCTAGCCACAGCAATGAGACTAGAAAAAATTAAAAGCATCCAATTTGGAAGGGAAGAAGTAAAACTGTCACTATTTGCAGATGACATGCTAGTATGTATAGAAATCCCTAAAGTATCCACAAAAAACTATTAGAACTAATAAGTAAATTCAGTAAAGTTGCAGGATACAAAATTAATATACAGAAATCTGCTGCTTTTCTATACACTAATAATGAACTGTCAGAAAAAGAAACCAAAAAAAAAAAAAAAATCCTGTTTAAAATCACATCAAAAAGAATAAAATACCTAGGAATAAACTTGACCAAGATTTTGCACAGCAAAGGAAACCATTGACAAAACTGAAAATATTTTACACAACAAAGGAAACCATTGAAAAATGAAAAGACAACTTACTAAATGGGAGGAAACATTTGCAAATGATATTACCAACAAAGGGTTAATATCCAAAATATATAAACAGCCCATACAACTCAATATCAAAAAACCAAACAACTCAATCAAAAAATGGGCAGAAGAACTGAATAGACACCTTTCCAAAGAAGACAAGCAGATGGCTAATAGGCACATTAAAAGATGCTCAACATCACTAATTATTAGAGAAATGCAAGTCAAAACGACAATGAGATATCACCTCACACCAGTCAGAATAGCTATTATCAAAAAGTATAAAAATAACAAATGTTGGTGAGGATATGGAGAAACAGGAACCCTTGTACACTGTTGGTGGGACTGTAAATTGGTGCAGCCACTATGTAAGACAGTATTGAGGTTCTTCAAAAAACTAAAAGTAGAGCCACCACGTGATCCAGCAATCCCACTCCTGGGTATATATCCAGAAAAAAATGAAAACATGAATTTGAAAAGATACATGCACCCCACTGTGCATAGCAGCATTATTTATAATTGCCAAATAAGGAAGCAACCTGAGTGTCCATCAACACATGAATGGATAAAGAAGATGTGATATATAAATCCAATGGAATATTACTCAACCGTAAAAGAGAATGAAATCCTGCCATTTGCAACAACATGGATGGACCTGGGGGGTATTATACTAGTGAAGTAAGTCAGACAGAGAAAGAGAAATACCCTATTTTATGACTTGTATGTGGAAACTAAAAAATGAATGTATATAGTAAAATAGAAACAGAATCACAGATATAGAAAACAAACTAGTTGTTGCCAGTGGGGATAAAGAAGTGGGGAGGGGCAAAATAATGTATGGGATTAAGAGATACAAACTACTATGTATAAAATAGGGGCGGAGTCAAGATGGCAGTGTGGGAAGATGCGGAGTTAGCCTCTCCCCACGACAAGGCATCTGCCTGCTGCTGGTGAGGGACCCTGACACCCAAGGAGATGGGAGGAACCCCAAAGTGAACTGGTAGGATGTAGGGAGACTGAGGGGGGAGGAGAAGTGGAGGCCAGACAGGATCGGCACCCCTGAAGCCGGGGAGTCAGGAGAGGCAGGCGGGAGGGGCCCTCTGGGAGGAGCGGGAGAGAAGCAGAGGGTGATTGCCCCACCCACTTGGGCCTGGGGAACCTGCTGAGCTCCCAGGCCAATCCCCTGCCCTCCAAGGACACGCCCCCTGCCACCGCTGCATTGGTCCTGGGGTCATAGGAAGGAGGCGGAGGGGAGAACAGGAGAGGCAGGCAGGAGGGACCCTCTGGGAGGAGCAGGAGAGGAGTGGAGGGGGATTGCCCCACCCACTCGGGTCTGGGGAGCCTGCTGAGCTTCCAGGCCAGTCCCCTGCTCTCCAAGGCCCCCTCCAGGCCCCGTGGGTCCTTAGAGGCATAGGGGAGAGGCTGGGGAGATCAGGAGAGGCAGGCGGGAGGGGCCCTCCAGGACCAGAGGAGCAAGAGAGGAGAGGAGGGAATTTGCACTGCCCACTCGAGCCCAGGAAGCCTGCTGGGCTCCCAGGTGAGGTCCCCTGCCCTCTGAGACCAGTGGTCGGGGCACGCCTGGGCCCCTTCTGTTCCTTGAGCATAAGCCCCACCCCCCACAGCACTCAGGGCCTTTTCCAGCCCTGTGGGTCCTAAGCATACACCACACCCACCACCCAAACCTCACCCTTGCTTAGGCCCCACCCTCCACAACCAAGGCCTTCCCTCCCCCCTTTTTTCTTTTTTCTTTTTTTTCTTTTCCCTCGTCCTCTTTTTTACTATTGTGTTACTGATGTACCTCCTGGTTGTTGAGTCATCTATATTTTTATTTTTATATTTCTAACATATCTGTTCGTTTCCTAGTCTAATTTTATTTTTGACTTTTTTATTGTTTTTTTTTTTTTTTTTTTTTTGCCACCCCATGTAGCTTGGGGGATCTTGGTCCACAAGCCAGGGGTCAGGCAAAGCTCCTGTGGTGGGAGCTCCGAGTCTGAACCACTGGACTAATAGAGAACCTCAGACCCCAGGGAATATTCATTGGAGTGAGGTCTCACGGAGGTCCTCATCTCAGCACCAAGACCCAGCTGTACCCAACAACCTACAAATTCCAGTGTTGGAAGCCTCAGGCCAAACAACCAGCAAGACAGGAACACAATACCACTCAAAAAACAAAATTAAAAAATGAGATGGCAAAAAAATATATCACAGATGAAGGAGCAAGGTAAAAACCTACAAGACCAAATAAATGAAGAGGAAATAGGCAATCTACCTGAAAAAGAATTCAGAGTAATGATAGTAAAGATGATCCAGAATCTCGGAAATAGAATGGAGGCAAAGATTGAGAAAATAAAAGAAATGTTTAACAAAGATCTAGAAGAACTAAAGAACAAACAAACAGAATATTAAACGAAAAATACACTAGAAGGAATCAAACAGAATAACTGAGGCAGAAGAAGGAATAAGTGAGCTGAAAGATAAAATTGTGGAAATAACTGCAGAAGAGCAGGATAAAGAAAAAAGAATTGAAGACAATCTCAGAGACCACTGGGACAACTCTAAACACACCAACATTCAAATTATAGGGGTCCCAGAAGAAGAAGAGAAAAAGAAAGGGTCTGAGAAAATATCTGAGGATATTATAATCAAAAACTTCCCTAACATGGGAAAGGAAATAGTCAATCAAGTCCAGGAAGCACAGAGAGTCCCATACAGGATAAGCCCTAGGAAAAACACACCAAGATACATATTAAGCAAACTAACAAAAATTAAATTCAAAGAAAAAATACTAAAAACAAGGGAAAAACAAAAAGTAACATACATAGGAATACCCATAAGGTTATCAGCTGATTTTTAAGCAGAAACTGCAGGCCGGAAGGGAGTGGCAGGATGTACTTAAAGTGATGAAAGAGAAAAACCTACAACAAAGATTACTCTACCCAGCAAAGATCTCATTCAGATTTGATGGAGAAGTCAAAAGCTTTTCAGACAAGCAAAAGCTAAGAGAATTCAGCACCATGAAACCAGCTTTACAACAAATGCTAAAGAAACTTCTTTAAGTGGGAAACACAAGACAAGAAAAAGACCCACAAAAACAAACCCAAAACAATTAAGAAAATGGTAATAGGAACATACATATCAATAATAACCTTGAATGTAAATGAATTAAATGCCCCAACCAAAAGACACAGACTGGCTGAATGGATACAAAAATAAGACCCATATATATGCTGTCTACAAGAGACAAACTTCAGATCTAGGGACACATACATACTGACAGTGAAGGGATGGAAAAAGATATTCCATGCAAATGGAAATCAAAAGAAAGCTGGAGTAGCAATACTTGTATCAGATAAAATAGACTTTAAAATAAAGACTGTTACAAGAGATAAGGAGGGACACTACATAATGATCAAAGGATCAATCCAAGAAGAAGATATAACGATTATAAATGTTTATGCACCCAACATAGGAGCACCTCAATACATAAGGCAAATGCTCACAACAATGAAAGGAGAAACTGACAGTAACACAATAATAGTAGGGGACTTTAACACCCCACTTACACCAATGACAGATCATCCAAAGAGAAAATAAATAAGTAAACACAAGCTTTAAATGACACAATAGACCAGATAGATTTAATTGATATTTATACAACATTCCACCCAAAAGTGGCAGAATACACTTTCTTCTCAAATGCACACGGAACATTCTCCAGTATAGATCACATCTTGGGTCACAAATCAAGCCTCAGAAAATTTAAGAAAATTGAAATCATATCAAGCATCTTTTCTGACCACAATGCTAGGAGATTGGAAATCAATGACAGGGAAAAAAACCCGTAAAAAATACAAATACATTGAGGCCAAATAGTGCGCTACTAAGGAACCAAGAGATCACTGAAGAAATCAAAGAAGAAATTTAAAAATACATAGAAAAAAATGACAATGAAAACATGATGACCCAAAACCTATGGGACACAGCAAAAGCAGTTCTATGAGGGAAGTTTATAGCAATTCAACCTCACCTCAAGAAACAAGAAAAATCTCAAATAAACAATCTACCCTACACTTAAAACAACTAGAGAAAGAACAAAGAAAACCCAAAGTCCGTAGAAGGAAAGAAATCATAAAAATCAAAGCAGAAATAAATGATATAGAAACGAAGAAAACAGTAGCAAAGATCAATACAACTAGGAGCTGGTTCTTTGAGAAGATAAACAAAATTGATAAACCCTTAGCCAGACTCATCAAGAAAAAAAGGGAGAGCACGCAAATCAATAAAATTAGAAATGAAAAAGAAATCACAGCTGACAGCGCAGAAATACACAGGATTATAAGAGACTACTACAAACAACCATATGACGATAAAATGGACAACCACGAAGAAATGGACAAATTCTTAGAAAGGTACAATTTTCCAAGACTGAACCAGGAAGAACTAGAAAATATAAGCAGACCTATCACAAGTAATGAAACTGAAACTGTAGTTCAAAATCTTCCCACAAACAAAAGTCCAGGACCAGATGGCTTCACAGGTGAATTCTATCAAACATTTAGAGAAGAGCTAACACCAATCCTTCTCAAACTCTTCCAAAAAATTGCAGAGGGAGAAACACTCCCAAATTCATTCTGCGAAGCCACCATCACCCTGATACCAAAACCAGAAAAAGATATCACAAAAAAAGAAAATTATAGACCAATATCACTGATGAACATAGATGCAAAAATCCTGGACACAATGCTAGCAAACAGAATCCAGCACATTAAAAGGATCATACCCCATGATCAAGTGGGATTTATCCCAGGAATGCAAGGATTCTTCAATATATGCAAATCAAACAATGTGATACACCATATTAACAAATTAAGGATTTAAAAGCATGTGATGATCTCAATAGATGCAGAAAAAGCTTTTAACAAAATTCAACACCCATTTATGATAAAAACTCTGCAGAAAATGGGCATAGAAGGAACCGACCTTAACATAATAAAGGCCATATATGACAAACCCACAACAAGCATCATACTCAATGGTGAAAACTGAAAGCATTTCCACTAAGATCAGGAACAAGACAAGGATGTACACTCTCGCCACTCTTATTCAACATAGTTTTGTAAGCCCTAGCCACGGCAGTCAGAGAAGAAAAAGAAAGAAAAGGGATTCAAATTGGAAAAGAAGTAAAACTGTCACTGTTTGCAGATGACATGATATTATACATAGAAAATCCTAAAGATGCCACCAGAAAACTACTAGAACTAATCAATGAATTTGGTAAGGTTGCAGGATACAAAATTAATTGACAGACATCTCTGGCATTCCTATACACCAACAGTGAAAAATCAGCAAGAGAAATTAAGGAAACACTCCCATTTACCATTGCAACAAAAAGAATAAAATACCTAGGAATAAACCTACCTAAGGAGACAAAAGACCTCTATACAGAAAACTATAAGACACTGATGAAAGTAATTAAAGATGATACAAACAGATGGAGAGATATACCATGTTCTTGGATTGGAAGAATCAACATTGTGAAAATGACTCTACTACCCAAAGCAATCTATGGATTCAATGCAATCCCTATCAAACTACCACTGGCATTTTTCACAGAACTAGAACAAAAAATTTCACAGTTTGTATGGAAACACAAAAGACCCCAAGTAGCCAAAGCAATCTTGAGGGAAAAAAATGGAGGTGGAGGAATCAGGCTCCCCAACTTCAAACTATACCACAAACTACAGTAATCAAGACAGTTTGGTACTGGCACAAAAACAAAAATATAGATCAGTGGTACCGGATAGAATGCCCAGAGGTAAACCCACGCACATATGGGCACCTAATTTACAACAAAGGAGGTAAGAACGTACAATGGATAAAAGACAGCCTCTTCAATAAGTGGTGCTGGGAAAACTGGACAGCTACACGTAAAAGAATGAAATTAGAACACTACCTAACAGCATATACAAAAATAAACTCCAAATGGATTAAAGACTTAAATGCAAGACCAGACACTATAAAACTCTTAGAGGAAAACACAGGAAAAACACTCTATGACATAAACCACAGCAAGATCTTTTTTGACCCACCTTCTAGAGTAATGGGAAAAAAACAAAAATAAGCAAATGGGACTTAATTAAACTTAAAAGCTTTTGCACAACAAAGGAAACCATAAACAAGACAAAAAGACAACCCTCAGAATGGGAGAAAATCTTTGCAAATGAAACAACAGACAGAGAATTAATCTCCAAAATATGCGAACAGCCGATGGAGCTCAATATCAAAACAACAAACAATCCAATTAAAAAATGGGCAGAAGACCTAAATAGATATTTCACCAAAGAAGACATACCGATGGCCAAGAGGCACATGAAAAGATGCTCAACATCACTATCATTAGAGAAATGCAAATGCAAATCAAAACTACAAGGAGGTATCACCTCACACCAATCAGAATGGCCATTATCAAAAAATCTAAACAATAAATGCTGGAAAGGGTGTAGTGAAAAGGGAACCCTCCTGTACTGTTGGTGGGAATGTAAATTGATACAACCAGTATGGAAAACAGTATGGAGGTTCCTTAAAAAACTAAAAATATCACTGTCATATGACCCAGCAATCCCACTACTGGGCATATACCCTGAGAAAACCATAATTCAAAAAGAGACATGTACCACAATGTCCATTGCAACACTATTTACAATAGCCAGGACATGGTACCAACCTAAATGTCCATCGACCGATGAATGGATAAAGAAGATGTGGCACATATATACAATGGAATATTACTCTGCCATAAAAAGAAATGAAATTGAGTTATTTGTAGTGAGGTGGATGGACTCTAGGTAAGACTCTGTCATACAGAGTGAAGTAAGTCTGAAAGAGAAAAACAAATACCGTATGCTAAAGCATATATACGGAATCAAAAAAAAAATATACGTACTGATGAACCCAGTTGCAGGACAGGAATAAAGATACAGACATAGAGAATGGATCTGAGTACGCAGGGTGGGAGGGAAAAGCTGGGGCGAAGTGAGAGTAGCATTGACATATATACACTACCAAATGTAAAATAGATAGCTAGTGGGAAGCAGCAGCATAGCACAGGGAGATCAGCTCGGTGCTTTGTGATGACCTAGAGGGGTGGGATGGGGAGGATGGGAGGGAGGTTCAAGAGGGAGGGGATATGGGAACATATATATGCATATGGCTGATTCACATTGCTGTACAACAGAAACTAACAGTATTGTGCAGCAATTACACTCCAATAAAAATCTATTTAAAAAAAGGCAAAAAAATAAAATAGATAAGCAACAAGGATATACTGTGTAGACACTCAGGGAATTATAGCAGTTATTTTACAGTAACTTTTAAAGGAGTATAATCTATAAAAATACTGAATCACTATACTGTAGACCTAAAGCTAATAGAGTATTGTAAAGCAACTATACTTCAGTAAAATAAACGTTGGCCTCTTCTATTTTAAAGTTATCAGAGACACTGCAAAAGTTAGAGTGTAAATCATCTCCCAATCAAATAAAATGTTTTGGTTTTCTTCTTTAGCTGTTATGTTTTCACTTTATCCTGCTGCTCTGTTGTTTTCCTCAACTGACTTGGAGATTGTAGTGCCCAGAAAGATCTATTTTTACCAATCTGAATGAATTATAGCTTAAGCTGTTTCCTGGCTGAGGAAGGTAGCTATTAAAATACTCACCCACTGAGGTTGGAAAGTGAGTCTGCAGGAAAGTGAGCATATATGCTGTCGGAAAAAGGAACATTTTAATGCATTCCAATGAGGCCAGAGATGCCACTGGAGTCTGACTGGAAACCAGTTGTGATTAGCATCGATGACTCATGAAAACCACAATTCAGTGTACTTTTCAGCCACCGCTGCTGTTCACTGACGTCCAAAACTGGTTGGGGAAAGTCACAGGTTTCTGCACGGCCCCAAGTCAGAATTGACCTCTTTTCATTTCAGTGACTTGCTCATTGCTGGAGGGCAGTCCCACTTCCATGAGTTTGACCACAGTCTGAAAAATGGGTAGGTTAGATTTAGTGATTGATAGGTTCCATTGCAAAGTGATAGCTGTAAAAATAAGGCTTTCTAAAAGAAAAGGGACTTTAGTAATATTTAAAATATCCCCATTGTCACACTGGAAGTCTTCACTGTGTCATTTAGAAGAATTCTGTCTCTGCACAGATCAAGGAAGTTTTGTGATGCCAGAACTACACTGGGGATTCCCAAAGACCTCCTTTTTTCTGTATGGTAGAAGCAGAACAGAAAGTCTCTAAGTTGCCTGCAAGCCAACTGACTTCCATTCTAATAATGGCTTCTGTGGGGACAGTGGGGCCATCACAATGTAAAAATGTTTTATTTTCCTTATGGAAATCAGGTGCACAAAATTGAATTAATCATAAATGGACTAATATAAATAGTCCATTGGCAGACCATGTACATATGTATGTATGTAGTTACAGTTAGGAAAAAAGAAATTTATAAACATTCAGCCCAGGAACTACAATATTACCATTAAATTATATATTCATCTTTGTACTCCTGTCCTCACCTAGATCCATACTTACCCACTCATCCTTCTATCAGAGCTTACCACCTTCTTGAGAGCTTTGTGTTTTCTATTTTCTTGTTTTATAAAAGTGAGCTATATCTCATATGTATACATGCCTGAAGAATATATTGTGCATTTTTTGTGTATACTGTTTTTAATCTCCTGGGATTCTTTTTTCCACTCAAACTTAGTATACTAAGATTTATACTTATTGCTGCATTTAACTATAGTTTGTCGAGTTTTCAGTCCTGTGTATATATTCCATTCTGTGAATACAGCACAATTCATTTCCCTATTCCTTTTTATCAAGAGAATTTGGGTTATTTCCAGATTGGTTATTTTCTTGTGGCAGAGAGTACTGCTATCAATATTCTTGTACAGGTATTCTCGCCTAGGGTTAAACTCTGAGTAGAATGGCTAAGTCATGGAGTATACAAATTTTGAACTTTATAGACAATGCCAAATTGTTTTTCAAAGAAGTTATTTCAAGTTAGACTTCCACCAGCAATGTAGAAAAGAGTGTTTTGATCTCCATCCTCTCCAACTCTTAGCATTCTAAGACTTCTTAATTTTTGCAAATCACATATTGGATATATGCTGGATTTACATATTCTTGATGTTAAACTTTGGGTTATTTACATAATAAATATCTTCCTGTAGTTTGTATCTTGTTTGTTTCACTTTCTTTTATCTTTAGATGAATACTTGATATTAATGTAAAATAATTTATGAGGTTTTTTGCTTTCCTGGTTAGCTCTTAGTATCTTGTTTAAGAATGCCTGCCCTATACAAGATCAGAAAGACTTTACAGAATAATTTCTTCCAAAAGTCTAGAATTTTGCTTTTGACCTCAATACATGTGGAGTTGATTTTCAGTTAAGTTGTACACCATGAATTAAATGCCATTTCCAGCTCCCTTTGTCTCCCCTGTAATATGACTAACAAGTGTCAGCTCTATTTTTCAACAGTCCTTCCTTTTTCAATTTATCTACTGTTACCTCTTTCATATATTAAAGTTCCATTTATGCTTGGATCTTTTCTAAGTTCTACTGATCAATGTGTCTATCCCTGCCTCAATACTATATTATCTTAATTATTATAGCTTTAAGTATTTATATCTGCTAAAACAAGTCATCCTTTCTCATTTTTCTTCTTTAAAAGAATTTTGGAAATTCTTGGGCCTTTTTTCTTCCATATAAATTTTAGAGTCATATTATCAACTTTCAAAAATATTCCTGATGGGACTTCAACTGGAGTTGCATAGAATCTTTAGGTCAATTAGGAAAATCACCATTTTTATAATATTGTTTTTCTGTTCTAGAACATAGGATATTTTAACATAGGGTATTTAGATTTTCTGTAAAGTCTCATTAAAGCTTTACACTTTTCTGTGAATAATTCTTGCATATCTGTTGTTTGATTATTCCTAGATACTATTGAAAATGATGTTTTTAGGTTATATCTTCTAATTATCGTGACCATACCTAATTGTCTGTACATTTTTTTTCAGTTTTAAAGCATATGGTTTTAAACCACTTATTCTATTTTAAGCTATAATAGTGAGAATTAATTCAGCTGTATCCAAATGAATAAATTAAGCTTTCCCAATCCCATAAACTTCTCTTTTTCCACCATTCTGTTATCCTTCTCTAATAAAACGAAGTCTTTGCTGCTCAGCAGACAACTGTTAAATGCTAGTCATCACTTCACCATGCTAACATTCTCAAATTTTTTCTAGGGTCAACCCCAAACAGCAACATTTTCATTTAAAGAAGGAAGAGCCAACGCTTGCCTTTTCCACCTCTTTTGCAGGGAAAACCAATGTAAATATATTACCAATTTCCTCATGGGCAACATGTCACATTCTTATACATTCCAATCCCAAATTTTACTGTGTCCCAAAAGGAGTTTTAACAGTCCCGAGATGGTTCAATCTAAAATAATAAGTGGTAGGGTGGTAAATTAAGGTTTAAAACTCCCATTTATTGTATTTTCTGCTTGGTGAGAAAAAGTGAAAATTATTGCATAAGAGATCTGAGAAGTTTAGTCATAAATAAATGTTTAGGTTTGCTTATGCAATGTTTCCAAAACTTATTTAACAATAGAATGTTTTAACTATGTATTAACAATAAATCCAAGGGTAAGGAATGATGAGTTTGTGTTGAGCAAAATGTCCAGTCTGTTTAATATGTATGAACATTAGGTTCTTATTATCAAGATATATTAACTCTGTTATATAATATGAAAAACACTGAATATATTTTACATTACAATAATAGAAAGTGAAATTCTCCTTTAGATGCAATTTTCACTGTGGGGGGGGGAATAACTTGCTTGCATTTTTTTCATTACCTCAAGAATATTAATGCCAGAGTATCCAAGCAACACGATGGGAACACTTCTTATCTTATCATACTTGGGTTATTAGATTTGCTGTCATATTATAAAAAGAGATATATTAATACCAAGAAACAGCTTTCTTATATCTAAATGGGAAAGACTATATAAAATGGCCTGTAACCAACTATTCGGTTTTGGAGCCATACAGAATGAAGAAGTGAAGTGATAAGGACCTGGTCTGACTAGATCTTCAAGGTTCTTCTTGAAGAAGTAAGATTTAGAAAAAGGAAAAGAGGCAGAGAGGTGGTTTCTGGAGAGAAACCAATGAAGAAATTAAAATCCATCTTAGCGTTTATAGAGAGAAGAGACGGTAACTAGCATTTTCTAAGTGCTGGCTATGTGCACAGGGCTCTGTGAATTTTTTTAAAATTTAACTTAATTTGTATTTATTTTAGTTATGGTAAAATACACATAACATAAAATGTACTATCTTAACCATTTTTTTTTAAAGAGATTTTATTTTATTTTATTTTTTTTAGAAATTCACGTTCTTATTGATTGATTGATTGATTGCTGTGTTGGGTCTTCGTTTCTGTGCGAGGGCTTTCTCTAGTTGTGGCAAGTGGGGACCACTCTTCATCGCGTTGCGTGGGCCTCTCACTATCGCGGCCTCTCTTGTTGCGGAGCACAGACTCCAGACGCTCAGGCTCAGTAATTTGTGGCTCACGGGCCCAGTTGCTCCGTGGCATGTGGGATCTTCCCAGACCAGGGCTCGAACCCGTGTCCCCTGCATTGGCAGGCAGATTCTCAACCACTGCGCCACCAGGGAAGCCCCTTAACCATTTTTAAGTGTATCATTCAGTGACGTTAAATACATTCACATTGTTGTGCAACCATCACCACCATCCACAGAACTCTTTTTCACTTTGCAAAAATGAAACGCTACCTATTAAATAATAATTCCATGTTTACCCCTCTACCCCAGCCCCTAGCAATCACCATTCCACTTTCTCTCTCTATGAATTTAACTATTTCAAGAAGCTCATGTAAGTAGAATCACACAATATTTGTCCTTTTGTGGCTGGCTTATTTCATTTAGCATGCCATCCTCAGAGTTCATTCATGTTGTAGCATATGTTTTTTGATGCACAGAAGTTTTTAATTTTGATGTTGTCCAGTTTATCTAGTTTTCCTTTGTTGCCTATGCTTTGGGTGTAATATCCAAGAAGTTATTGCCAAATCTAATGTCATGAAATTTCCCCCTATGTTTTATGCTAAGCCTTTTATTATAGTTTTAAGTCTGCAGTGGGTTGAAGTGTGTCCCCTCCTCCCAATTTATATGTTGAAGCCCTAATCCCCAATACCTCAGAATGTAACCATATTTGGAAATAAAGTCTCTAAATAGGTAATTAAGTTAAAATGAGATCTCTAGGGTGAGCCCAATCCAATATGACTGATGTCCTTATAAGAAGAAGGAACTTGGACACAGACATGGGCACACACACGCAGAGAAAAGACCATATGAGGATACAGCAAGAAGGCAGCCATCTGAAAGCCAATGAGAGAGGCCTCAGAAGAAACCCAAACTATCAACAACTTGATCTTAGACTTCTAGCCTCCAGAACTATGAGAAAATAAACTTCTGTTGTTTAAGCCACTAAGTCTGTGGTATTTTATTATGGCAACCCTATCAAACTGATACAAGGTCTATGGAGTTTTGTTTTGTTTTAATTAAACTTTTCTTTTGAGATAAAGTAGATTTGCATGCAGTTGTGTATCCTTTACACTGTTTCCCCTAATGGTAACATCTTATAGAACTGAAGTACACTATCATAAAGAAGATCTTAATAGTGAAACAATCCAAAAGTCCTATGCGGATTTACTCCCTTTTACCTTTACTTGTGTGTGTGTCTGTGTGTATATTTAGTCCTATACAATTTTATCACATGCCTCTGTGCACGTATCAACCACCACACTCAAGATATTGAACAGTTCTATCAAAAGGATCCCTTATGTTGTTCTTTTATAACCACAAATCCTTAACTCCTGGTAACCACAAATGTGTTCTCCATTTTTATAATTTTGTCATTTCAAGAATATTATATGAATGAAATCATACAATATACAATATTTGAGACTGATTTTTTTCACTCAGACTAATTCCTTTGAGATTCGTTCAAGTTGTTGCTTGTATCAGTAATTTATATCTTTTTACTGATCTGTAGTATTCCATGGTGTACATGTACCAGAGTTTAATTAACCGTTCACCTGTTGAAGGACATCTGGGCTGCTTCAAGATTTGGGGTATAAACTTAAGTCTGCCATTTTATTATTGTTTTCTTTCTGTTTCCTCTGTTTCTTTTCTTGCCATCCTGTGGGTTAATTGAACATTTTTTAGGATTCCATTTTTATTTATTTTAGTATATTTCCTTTAAAAAAATTTTTATTGGGGTATCGTTGATTTACAATCTTGTGTTACTTTCTGCTGTACAGCAAAGTGAATCAGTTATACATAAACATATATCCACTCTTTTTTGGATTCTTTTCCCATGTAGGTCATTTCAGAGTATTGAGTAGAGTTACCTGTGCTATACAGTAGGTCCTTATTAGTTATCTATTTTATATATAGTAGTGTGTATATGCTAATCCCAATCTCTCAATTTATCCCTCTCCCCCTTTCCCCTCTGGTAACTGTAAGATTTTTTTTACATCTGTAACTCTATTTCTGTTTTGTAAATAAGTTCATTAGTACCATTTTTTTAGATTCCACATATAAGCGATATCATATGGTATTTGTCCTTCTCTGTCTGACTTATTTCACTCAGTATGACAATCTCTAGGTCTACTCATGTTGCTGCAAATTGTATTATTTCATTCTTTTTTATGGCTGAGTAATATTCCATTGTATATATGGACTACATCTTCTTTATTTATTCCTCTGTCAATGGACATTTAGGTTGCTTCCATGTCCTGGCTATTGTAAACAGTGCTGCAATAATCACTGGGGTACATGTTTCTTTTCACATTATGGTTTTCTCCCAGTATATGCCCAGGAGTGGGATTGCTGAATCATATGGTAGCTCTATTTTTAGTTTTTTAAGGAACCTCCATACTGTTCTCCATAGTAGCTGTACCAATTTACTAGTATACTTCTTTGTAGAGTTTTCTTTAGTAGTTGCTCTCTATAGAGTTTTTAAAATTAATTTTCTCAATTGCCCTTTAAAGTAAGTACTACTAGACCTACATCAGAGATAAGAAAACTGAGGCTCAGAAATAGTAGGTAGCTTGTCTGCATGTCTGCTTGTAAGTACCAGAGCTGGAATCTGACCTGAATATGTCTAACCCCAGAAGCTGTGGTCTTGCTATCACTATACACAGGTTGCCATTGGCCTCAGGGCAATATGGGAAAGCCTCACCCATTATGAGTCATCTTTATCAGGAAGGAAGTGCACAAGATTTGGCTGTACTGAGGAAGAATCCAAAGTATCATATCTCAAGAATTTTGCTCTTATTCTTCTCTCTGTGATGCCTCTTCTTTAGCCCCTTTCAACCTATTGAAATCCAGTTTACGGAAAGGCAGCCACCTCCATGAAGCTTTCCCTAATTGCCTTACCTCTCTGTGGGAGAAAGTAATTTTTTTCCTTTGGCTTCTCCAGAGCAGTTTGTCTATACCTCTCTTCTGGCCTGGATTCTTGCTAGCTATTTATATATTTCTTACTTCCTGTCTTGACTGGAAACTTTTTGAGGAAATAAACTAAGACATAATTCATTTTTGTCATCTCTACAGCTAGAACGATGTCTAGCATGTAGTAGTTGATCTAGCAAACATTTGTTGAGTTCAGTGGAACTGGGTTAGGGCTCAGAAGCTCTGAGTAAATCTGAGTTTTTTGGAAGGAAAATCAATATGGATCTTCCTGGTTAATGATCATTTAGTTCCTTACTTGGTAGATTACATTTTTAAAGTGTATTATAGAAAATTTTTAAGAGGCGTGGAATCGGTATAAAGCAGATCAGTTGGATTCATTAACAGGTGGGCAATTTTTCACTCCTACTTGGAACGTTTCTCAGGTCGGTGATTATGAAGTTCTCATATTTAAAATCATCTGATGTTCAAATTGCTGGTGCTCAAAGGAAAAAGGAGAGGATTTTTATTTTTATTTTAATTATTATTGATCAAACACCAAAACATCTTTCAGAATTGTCTACATTCAGGACAAGGATAAGCTAGCAAGTGTTCGTTAAGCTCAGATATTTAAAACCTGCTCTAGAAGAAAAGTCATTTAGTTGACATAATGACCCCTTTATACATTTAAGCAGTACTTAGCTTTATGAAGCCATAAAAATATATGTACGGTAATATACTCATTTGTCTTTCTAAAACAACCACTATAAACCATGATTTGTAAGAGTTTTAAACATAACTGATTTCCTAGGAGGACATGTATATGATATATATGGCTGTACTATTCCTTCCTAAGTGCTTCTCAAAGTCCATTTTCCTCATGAGTTTTGGCTTCTCAAATAGAATGGAAGTGCTACCGATGTTGTTAATGCAATTCTATTTTTAAAAGATAAAATTAATTTTGATTATTTGAATATGACCAGTCAGAAAAGGGACAATTACTTGAAACTTTATTTTTAATTTAACTAGGAATAAGTATATGCACAACAATGATTACCCATCTCTAAGCTTAAAAATCATAAATCTTTGAGTTAGAAGAGAACGTGACTGTAGCTCAGTGCTTCCCAGATGAAATGGTCTACTGTAAACTGCACAGAATTGCAAAACGACCTAAGATTCATAAGTAAAGTATGTACAGTGCTTAACAGTTTACAAATTACCTTTAAATAGTAATGATGGGAAAGCACGGATTTGGAGACCAACTTTAGGGAAGTTGTTTAATCTCTGGGCAGTTCCATTTTCTCCTTTCCAGCACCTCTTCTTCACGGCCCATTGCCTATAAATATCAATACACTATTTTCCAGCATGCCTCCTCCTCTCCTGCCCCAGCAACCTGCGTCTGCCCTCTCAATACACCATGCACCTTGTACCACATGGCCCATTGGCCCATTTCCCAACTCATTCTGTTTTTCAAGACAAATTCACTTTGCCTCTTTCCATCACATTAAAGCATCATCCTAAATGACAACCTGAGTCTCATGTCTTTTGTGAAATCTTCTAGACTACTCCAACAGTTAATAAACTCTTGTTCTTATAATTGTCACTTATTCATTCAACAAACATTTGAGTTCATAGGCACTTTGCTACCTATGATAAGCTGTATTCTCTGTCCACAGCATTTTCAATGGTGGTTTTTAATTTTGCATGCATATATATACAGGGTTCTGCTGATTTCTTTTTTAAGTCTGAAAATTACTGTCTTAATGAATGAAATGGAAAATAAACAGATAATTGTAATTTGCTAAGTCATTATAGCCATATGTAGTTATGGGAGCATCGGAGGAGGACAGCCTCTTATTTTTGGTTATCTTGCATACTTATTTCCCTCTGAGTTTTCTTGAAAACTCCTCGTTAACAGGAATCATATCATATCCTCCACTAGAACCCATGAGCGGAGGATGCTCTCTGTTTTGCTTCCTGCTATACCCAAAGTACCTAAAACAGGGCCTGATCCAATATAGGCACTGAATTATACTGGTTAGATGCAGGAATCTTACCATTTATATGCCTCATTTTGTCTACCATGTGTAATATACCTGATAATGTTCATGACGTATTTGACAGATGAAAAATGAATTTTAAAAAGAAAGATATGTCTTGGTGCTAGATATTTCAATCTTGACTATTCTCCCCTTTCACATGAGGAGCAAGACATGGAAAGTAGGTTTTAACATGTGCAGAGAAGAGAAGGCAGTGCAAAGACAAAAACATAGGACTTGGATGGCTGTGCTCCTTTTAAATTCCTTATCTGAAAACATTTTTGATATAAAAATGAAAGCTGAATTTAACTCTTCTTTCATTAGTAATAATTTTTTAATTTTATGTACTCTTAGTTAAATTATTACTTAATCTTAGTTTTAAAGTTTTTACTTCAAAAGATAATTTTGATAGGCAAAAATAAAAGCCAAATATTTTTTCAAAGATAATTTTCTTTATATCACCATGAGATTTAGGACCTTACTGTTAATCACATGATCTCAATGTCCATTTTTTCTAAGTGCCATGGGCATGAGTGACAAGGTACACCGGCAATAGGGGTCTGGCTGCAATAGGAGGGTGGGTTGGCAATGAGAAAGAGCAGATAGAGGAGAGTACATTGGACAATAGCAGGGGGGCAAGTTCAGCAAAAAGTAGTCAAGGCAAAGAAAAACTGGTCATTTCCATTAATATACAATCAAGCATTGAACAACTCACGCTGTCATATATTATAAATTGATACCTGCCAAGTTGATTCTTATATTCCAGACTGATTTCCATACATCTGCTCATGAAGGAACATTTGAAACTGATACATGGCTTGCTGCTGCCAGCCAAAAATTCAGTTTTAGCAGCATCAACATCTTTGTCAGTAGAGCAGGGCAATGTTCATGCAATTATTTTGATGTAGTATTACAATGTCTTTCCAGTATAGTTTCTTTTAGCCCCAGAAGTTTTGCAAAGGTGTTGCTTGTTTAGGAAGGTGGGGTAAAGGGATAAAGATGATGGAAATAGGGCGTAGAGGTGACTTAGCATTAAGTATTTTATTTACATTTGGGACTTCATGTAAGGTTTTGTTTGTAAGAAAGAGTAGGACTTTGCTGGTAAGAGGAGTTTGAAATTTGTTGCTTTTTTATACAAGAATGAACATGGCAAAATATGTGTTGATATTGATGATGAAAATCACAAGTATCATACATTTAAAATTGATGCAAAGCTACGCAATAATAGTAACACATTTTTAGCCTGAATTGGATGCTCACTGCTCTTAAACTGGTTGACCACCTACAGCTTGGTGGAAGAAAGTGAAAAATAAAGAACATGAATAAAATGTCACAAATATGCTATGGCAGCATCTAACAAGGGAGATATGATGAGGGATTTTTTTTTAACTTTTTTTTTCAGCTTTTGGAAACACACAAAACATGTTGAAGCTTCATACACATTTTCAGGGGTACAGTATATGTTAAGGAAAGTGGCCTGTGCTGTAAATCCACGCAGGCAGAAAGAGTTCTATTGAAGAGGCTTCAACATCTCAGCGCTGGGCAAGAAAGTGTGTCTTTGTAAACAAGGTTTTGACCTAAGTCTGTTGTATGACTGTGTCTGGAACTGCAGGCTTTGATATACAGGGTTTCTCAACATTAGCACTATTTATATTTGGGGTAGGATATTTTCTTAGGATGAAGCATTGTCCTGAGTATTGTGGGATGTTTAGCAGCATCCCTGGCCTCTCTCGCTAGATGCCAGTAGCACTGCCCCCCTCCTACCCCCACCCAAATGTAACAAACAAAAATATCTCCAGATAAAGCCAAGGGTAATCATGGTGCAAGGGTCAGGGGGAATCATCCCTGTTGAGAAATACTGATATCAGCTGTAAGACCAAGTCTGATAAATATCCAAAATATAAAAACAGCTCACACAACTCCATATCGAAAAAGCAAACAACGCAATCAAAAAATGTGCAAAAGACCTAAACAGACATTTTTCCAAAGAAGACATACAGATGCCAGCAGGCACATGAAAAGATGCTCAACATCACTAATTAGAGATATGCAAATCAAAACCATAATGAAGTATCACTTCAGACTGGTAAGAATGGCTATTACCAAAATGTTTACAAATAATAAATGCTGAAGAGGGTATGGAAAATGGGAACCCTCCTACATTGTTGGTGGGAATGTAAATTGATGCAGCCACTATGGAAAACAGTATAGAGGTTCTTTCAAAAACTAAAAACAGAACTACCAGATGATCCAGCAACCCCACTCCTGGCTATAGATCTGGAAAAAAATGAAAATCCTAATTCGAAAAGATACATGCACCCCAATGTTCATGGCGGCGCTATTTACAATAGTCAAGACATGGAAACAACCCAAGTGTCCATCAACAGATGAATGGATAAAGAAGATGTGGTACACATATACAGTGGGATATTACTCAGCCATAAAAAAAAGAGTGAAATATTGCCATTTGCAGCAACATGGATGGACCTAGAGAATACTGTACTTAGTGAAAGACAAATATACTATATGATATCACTTATATGTGAAATCTAAAAATAATACTAATGAATCTATATACAAAACAGAAACAGACTTACAGACATAGAAAACAAACTTATGGTTACCAAAGAGGAGAGGGAGGGACAAATTAGGAGTATGGGATTAACAGATGAAAACTACTATATATGAAATAGATAAGCAACAAGAATTTACTGTATGGCACACGGAATTATATTCAATACCTCGTAATAACATAATGGAATATGATCTGGAAAAAAATAACTGAATTACTTTGCTGTACACCTGAAACTAACACAATATTATAAATCAACTATACTTTAATAATTTAAAAAAAGAGAGAACAAGTCTGATAAACCATAACCTCACAGTGATGCTAGGATTATTTAACATACTTTCTAGAATGTAGAAACTGAAAAGAGATAAGAATATTATTGATAAATTAATTGTCTTTCAGCAAGTCACAATTCCCCCACTATTATACTTTAGGTCCTGTTTTCCAGTCACTATTCTTAAATAGACGAATTCAGCTGAGGCTGTTATATTAATATTATGAAATTTGTTGATTTCTAAAACATCATTCTTCTACTATTCTGTACTTCTATTCTGTGCTTTATGACCTATCAAATGGAATATCTAGGTGAGAGGTTTATACTTTCATGTGAGAATCTTTGAATGTTCTTTTATGTAAAATAATGCTATAAAATGTGGCCTGATTTTTGCTGGGTTTTAACTAAGATTTGAGATAACTGGAAAATTCTTTTTAAATTTTTAATAAAGTTTCTAACCACATCAATTTAAAAATTGTGGTAACTTAATTTTTATTTTGTGAATAGTTTATAACACAAGAGAACCTAATCAATAACTGTATGACCTTTTCAACAGATACTAAGTAAACACCCACCAAATGCAAGGCACAGAGAGTGAAGTGATGAATGTGAATTCACCACATGCAGCCACTAATATTGCTCTGTCCAAGCCTAAAAGGCATAGATTTCTTCAGCTCACTCAATCTGTGCACTGTTAGGGAATGTACTCATCTATTAAAAAAAAAAAAAAGGGTACAGAGTCACAGATTTGGCCCCAACGTAGTTATATCCTCTGTCCTTTCTCATTAGGGACTCTGGAGTATTCCCTGTAAATGGAATTTTCAGCTAGTGTTTTGGGCAGAGCTGATACTTAGATTTTTGATATCATTACCTCTGCGGTTCTCTTACTGCCAAAATTATCCCTTTAAATTCATGGCCACTTTTTTGGCCCTGAATTCTTGTCTCCAGGACCTTGACCTGATAAGGATGAGGTTTTCTACGGCCTATTCTGCTGCTATAGCCATGGAGACAGGAGTGCACTCTGGCCAGAATCCTACATTCTCATAATTCTCACACCTTCCAGTTCCAGATTTCCAAGTGTGAACTCTCATATGTCCTCTTTTTGCTTTTAGACTCTTTTAAGTTGCTTTAAATGCTTGTTTTATAATATTTTATTCAATTTTTATAATTGTTATTTCTGGGAGGTTTCATGTGACCCCTTACTCCTACCGTCATTACCTATCTTTAATTTTTAATTTTGTTTCAAAACAGTATTGCTAGATTGCAAAGAAACACCTCTTATTTTGGAAAATACTAAAATATTATCAAAAAGGAAATCAGAATTCCCACAACTGAGATATACTTTCGCTAATGAAAAAAATGTGTTTGGCATCATCTTTTTACAGATTGTTGAATTTCTCTAAAATATTTTAAGTTCTTCATTAAATCTTCATATATATTACTTTATATTTTCATTACATACAAATACATTTGTATTTGGGTTTTATTGAAACTAATCATTTTAAACATAAATTAGATAAAACTTGAGTATCTTTTAAGTCCTGGTGATTTACTAAATGACATGTATCTATTTTATATCAATAATATTACTTGGAAATTCTTGTTATAAAACTATGATTTACAATAGCGCAAGAGTTATTTCAGGAATCAAATTAACATAAAAATTATAGTAGATCAATAACTATAATCACTTTTGAAGACAGAATGTGAAGCCATTAACCAACCTTTACAATTTTCCCATTATTATTTTAACTTTAATCAAGAAGAGACCTTATACATTTTAATAATACTTGTCTTTAATACTTAATATTTATGAAATAAGAAAAAAAGTCATTGATAGCCTGGAAGTATTATATAAAAAAATCCATCGGGCAGGAAATCTATAATTTGGGTTCACTCTTTTATTGGTCAAGTTACAAAACATTTTTGAATTAGAGTTTCATGTACTCAATAATGAGGTAAAGGTCTGTCAATATTTGTACAGGATAGGCTATGTTTCATCTCAATCCTCCTTTCAGGATCTAGGCATTTATTTTTCCACCTACCAAGAGTGCTGGCTGCCGATGGCCCACAAAATGGCCTTCAGCCAAAAAGAATTGTCCTACTCAAAATTATTTGCTACCCTATTTCAATCCACATCCATTGACCTGTCAATGCATAGTCCCTCCTTTTCAAGTGGAAATGGCCATCCACCTCCAGAGCTCCTCCATGCAGTGGGCTGAGGCCTCTGTTGCAACAGAATCACAATTCAGACTCTCTCTCCCTAGTCGTGCTTCTCACACACCCTTATGGATGTTGTTTCCAAGAGTACTTCCCTAATCTTTATCTTGGAGTCTGTTTCCAGGGAATTCAATCTAAGATAATAATAAAAGGGATTTGAAGCCTGACCCTACCATTTAGTATTGAAGCTACTTATTTAATTCTTTGGGCAACTTATGTAACTTCTTTGGACTTTACATGGATTTTATGATGATTTAGTGAGGAAATAAATGTGTAACTAATATTACATACAGCAGTATCTTCAGAAATAAGCCTTATTTAAGAAAAAAAGTTCATAAAGGTGTTACTTACCTGATATTTTCTATGCTGAGCAACTAAAACTCTTTAAAAACAAAAACTTTTCAACTTAAGGTAAAAATTATACACTAAGGTGAATGAAATGCAAAAATCATAAGTATACAACTCAATGAATTTTTATATATAAGCATACTTCTGTAACTACCACCCACATTAAGCTATAAAACATTTTCCATACCCATGTCCTCCCTTTTCAATACTGCCATTAGAGACAATAATTATTCTGACTTTTATCACCATGTTAGTTTTTCCTGTTCTCAAACTCATATAAATGGAATCATACTTTTTGTGTCTGGTTTTCTCTACTCAGTATAATTTGGTTCATCTATGCTATTGTGGAAATCACTAATTTGTTCTTTTTCTAATCACTGTGTAGTTGTGTACTGTAAGAATATACTACAATTTGCTTACCTATTTTGCTCTTGATGATTACTTAAGTTGATTATAGTGTTTGCCTATTATAATAAAGTCACTAGGAACATTTTTGTACATGCCTTTTAGTGGACATATATACTCATTTATCTTAAGTAGATATGGAGGAGTAGAATTATGGAGTTATAGGTTAGGTGTACTGGACAAATGAATCTTGATAAAATCTGACCAGTATTAGCTAATACCTAAAAAGTTCTTTTCCTGAGGGTTTAAATAAATTCACTATATTGAATAAAAATTGGATATCACCACTAGTTAACTTAAAATGAAAATAACACATTATGAAAATTATGAATAAAACCTATGAATACTCAACAAAGCTGATAGAAGCAGAGGAAATGTCACCTAAAACATGAATGAAAAACACAATGAGTTCATTTATCTTCTTCAGTGTAGCTACACAAACACTGGGGAATCAGTTTAACTACAGTTCCATCCTGTAGTTCTACCTCAGGACTGCACACCTGCTTTTAATTTATAGACAATATATAAAAACAACATATTGAGTATGTCTTCTCAGGTTGGCATAAAGGTTGGATAAAATGGATGAGAGCCGCCTCACTGTTTTGCCTACAGTGGGCTAGGTAGTAATGATACAGCAAAAAGAGTAGTACAACTATGAGAGAATTAGGAGCTTCACTAATTAGGAGCTACCCAGTGGCTATACTGTGAAAAGAAATATCCTTTCTTGTGAGATCTGATTTTTAAATGATATGGAATATATGAGATTTTGTGGGTGTACCAGACAAGAGACCAGCAGGAAACAGCATGTTCAAGCAGTATTGTTGGGGAAAGCTTAATGAAGAAGATGTTTACAAAGGTAGAAGCAGAGTTAAGGGAAACCAACAAACAAATGCAGGTAGACTTAGGACTAAGGGAGCCTTAAGACTGCAGTCAGCAAGCATAGCGGTGTTACCTGAATCTGGAGAAGTCAGCTCAATAAAGATTGTGTCATTAAGTGGATGAAATCAGCTAACTGGTGGCACTGTGGCAAGGAGAGAATTGGGGAAGTAAGCATTCTAATCTCATTCTCTTCCTGACTTCTGAGCTGCTGGAGACTCTCACTGGCAACTTGCTTTGGTCAATTCTAAATTGTTACCACAGGAAATTCTCTTAAAGCTAGCATTAATGGGTCACAGGGTATGAAATTTCAAAGATCTTAATATGTTGTCAAACAATCTTAAGGGATGGTTACACTAGTGTATATACACAAGAGGATATTATGAGAGTAATATTGGTAACAGCTAGACAGGTAGAACATTTTCTTTTATACTTCAGTTGGCCATTTATTTTTCTCCTGTGAATATTTCCTCTGTGTTCTCTAATTGGTAGAGTGCTAATGTTTCCCCTATTAATTTGTTAGGGCTCTTGATCGATTAAGAATATATAATATTATATACATATAAAATTTCATTTTTAGGCAAATCTGCTGCTCAGACAGTGTTTTCCTTCAGACTTTTTTCTATTGCTTTAGTGTTTGGGGAGTTGTTCCTCTTCCGGAAATCATGTTTAAATTACATATTTCCTGGTTTACTATACTATGTTTGGGGTTTTTTTACTCAAAACTCTTTACATCTTTACTCTGACCTCTGTCAACTATTTATATGACAGTTGTACCATTTAGAAACAAAATTTGTCTCTCCATTCATTTCTTATATCTGCTAGCAAAAAGGTGATGTTCTTTCCTTCCTTCCTCCCTCCCTCCCTCTCTTCCTTCCTTCCTTCCTCCCTCCCTCCCACTCTTCCTTCCTTCCTTCCTCCCTCCCTCCCTCTCTTCCTTCCTTCCTTCCTCCCTCCCTCCCTCTCTTCCTTCCTTCCTTCCTTCCTCCCTCCCTCTCTTCCTTCCTTCCTTCCTTCCTCCCTCCCTCCCTCCCTCTCTTCCTTCCTTCCTCCCTCCCTCCCACTCTTCCTTCCTTCCTTCCTTCCTCCCTCCCTCCCTCCCTCTCTTCCTTCCTTCCTTCCTCCCTCCCTCCCTCTCTTCCTTCTTTCCTTCCTCCCTCCCTCCCTCCCTCTCTTCCTTCCTTCCTTCCTTCCTCCCTCCCTCCCTCTCTTCCTTCCTTCCTTCCTTCCTCCCTCCCTCCCTCTCTTCCTTCCTTCCTTCCTTCCCCCTCCCTCCCTCTCTTCCTTCCTTCCTTCCCCCTCCCTCCCTCTCTTCCTTCCTTCCTTCCTTCCTCCCTGCCTCCCTCCCTCCCTCTCTTCCTTCCTTCCTTCCTCCCTCCCTCGCTCCCTCCTTTCCTTCCTCCCTCCCTCCCTCCCTCTCTTCCTTCCTTCCTTCCTCCCTCCCTCCCTCCCTCCCTTCCTCCCTCCCTCCCTCCCTCCCTCTCTTCCTTCCTTCCTCCCTCCCTCCCTCCCTCTCTTCCTTCCTTCCTCCCTGCCTCCCTCCCTCCCTCTCTTCCTTCCTTCCTCCCTCCCTCTCTTCCTTCCTTCTTTCTCTCATTTTATATAGTTAGAGTCCATTTTTATAGAATAATTCCTAGCTTTTGTTTTTTGTTGTGATATAGAAAATTCGATGCATAAATTCAGTAGACAAGGTATATAGGAAACTAAAATTTTAATTTTTTTAGGGTTGCCCACTTCACAGAATTTTTTTAATTTTAAGAATTCTTGTTAATTCTATTTAGTTTAAAGGTTTTATAGACAAAATGTATTTAAAAATAATACTTCTCTTATTTCTTTCTGGTAATGATAACTCCTTTTTTAGGGTAAACATCATTTTTTAAAAAATGGAGACAGCCAAAATATTTAGAATAGTGTAAGTGATAATGAAATTAGAATGCATATTTTTAATTTATTTTTTTGTTATGGGTTACCTGATAATTAAAATAGTTTTATTGCATATGAACAAACATGTAACTGGATACATGTTCTCATGTGTCCTCTCCATGGGAGGGTTCTCAGTTCTTCTCTCTGAAAACTTTGTCCTAATATTTTTTCCTTGTATCTTTGCCATCTGAATGTTTGCTAGGATTTGTCTAGCTATAATCTTCTTAATTAGTTTTGGCACTTAGATTCTCCTTATTTGGAAAGCCAAATATTTTCATCTACAGAAAATTTTCTTCTGAATATATTTTGTTTTGTTTTGTTAATCTCTGTTTTTTTCTTCAGGTTGGTTTTTTGGGGGCTTTTTGTTATTTTGTGTTTTTTTTTTTTTTTTAACATGTAATGGGTTTTCATGTTTTTGTTATTTTTCTGTGTCAGTTCTCCTCTTTACTGCCGACAACACAGGTTTCAATTCCACTATAAAGTTTTAATTTCTTTGAAAGAATTCAATTTGTTTTCTTTTTATCTTGAGATGTTCTTTTTTTTCCTAAATATGTGTGCCTTATTCCATCCTAATAAATCTATATAAAGTAACTTTCTGAAATGTATTCTTATACCCATAGTAAATAAGAAGTCTGAGTGGCACCTTTTACTTCTGAATGTCAATTATGATTTTTGTTTACTTTGCTCTATAGTTTCTTTTCCCTTAATAAGAATATTGGTAATTTTTTTCTTCTTACTGCTCAAAGAACAGAGACATATCAAGGCCCAGTACTTGCCCAAAGTAGTTCTTAAATAGTGATAAAAACAACTTCCCAGAATTGTAGTTGTACAAAAGGCCCTATTTTCAGAGTCTGATAAGTATACATAGATTGCAAGTAAACAGGCATAAATTTTATCTCTTAATTCTCCATTTCCCAACACTTTAAATAAAACTTAGTAAGTGCAAAACCACAACCCCCAGTGTGCAAGTCAACTAGGAAGCTTCCTGTTGCCACTGTCTGTCCTCTCTCACTATTCCATTCGTTTTCTGACAGCTCTGTTTTAGAAGGTTGAGGTGGTTTTGCTAATGCAGTGAACAAAGGTTTTATTGATCAAAAATTGTTATTTCTCAGTTTAGTGTTATGAATCTTTCAGAAGAGGATTGCCTTCAAGACTTCCTTTTTCAGAGTTGATGCATTACTCTTTTGTGTGTGTGTGTGTGTGTGTGTATGAGATTATTTAAAGGAAGAGTGTGAAGGGCAACAACAAGGAGACTAGTTGGATATCACTTAAGCCACAGTTAATTGGCTCTTAAAGGAAGAGTAGGAATTTCCTAGTCAGAGAAAGGAAAGGGGAGACATGTTCATGGAGAGAAATACATGTTCAAAGATAGAACTGTGTGACATAGTGATATGTTTGGCAGACACAACAATTTCAGTGCAGGTTAAGAGCAAAATGTGTGGGTAGTGGGAATCTTGTTGGAGGAAGAAATGTGAAAAGCTAGCTGACTCTAGATTGTATAAAGCTGTACATGATTATAGATGGGTTCTGTGGTTAGTGGGGGCGGTTAGTCCATGAATTCATCAGAGCACTGATGTGATTATTCTGTGATTTGAGACAGGTGGTGACTGTGTGAAAGACAGAAAAACAGGAAAAAGAGGTACCAGAGTGACCAATTAAGAATCTATTACAAGAGTCAGAGTGTCTTAATGAAGTCTTAACTAAAGCAAGACCAGTGGAGTTTGTGAGATATTTTATTCACAGAATTAGAAAGACAAATTTATGAAAGGGAAATATTTTCAGAAGTGTGGGGAGGGCTTCAGGTATGAAAAAGAGAAATTAAGGTATAATGGGATTATTGGAAAAATAAAAAACTATGGCAGAATAAATTGGTCCAAATCTTATGGAGGTCAATTAGAAGAATATATATATATATATATATCTTTTGATGTCATAAACCCATTTCTGCAGGTTTGTCCTATGATATTCTTGTATGCATGTTAAATAATTTATATACAAGTTTGTTCATTACCAGAATGTTATTCATACCAAAACACTGGAAAAGATTCCAGTGTATATCAATGGAAATTATTTATATGAATTATGATATATCCATCTAATGGATTATAAAGCAATGGTTTAAGAAAAAAAGCATGTTTCTATGTATTGGTAGAAAATGATCTTCAAACTATTTTAATTTTTAAGAGTGAAACACTGGATTGGAATATACTTTATTTAACAGCTTTACTGAGATTTAATTGGCATACAATAAACTGTACATATTTCAAGTGTAAAATTTGATGGATTTGGGCAAATAGATACACAGATGAAACCATCGTCACAATCAAGTTAATGAATATATCTATCACCTCCTAAAATTTCCTTGTTCTTTTTAATCCCTTCCTCCATCTTCACAAACTTCTCTAATCACATTTAGTGTTGTCACTGATCTGTTTTCTGCTACTATCGATTGATTTCCATTTGATAGATTATTTTATATATATATATATATATATATATATATATATATATATATATATATATATATATAATCATATAGTATACCGTCTTGTCTTTTTGGTCTTACTTCCTTCAGTATATTTATTTTGTGATTCAGGCATGTCATTGCATGTATCAATGGTTGATTCTATTTTATTGCTGAATAGTATTCTATTGTATGATAAACCACAATTTTTAAGTCATTTATCTTTTGATGGACATTTAAATTACTTCCAAATCTGAGGTATTAAAAATAAAGTTGTCATGAGCATTTGAGTGCAGGGCTTTTATGGACATATGCTTTCAATTATCTTGTGTAGATACCTAGAACAGTGTTTGAGTAGTATGGTAAATGTATATTTAACATTTTATGAAACTGTGAAACTATTTCTAAAGTGGTAGCACCGTTTTATATCCTCACCAGTAGAATATGAGAGTTTAAGTTGCTCTACATATTCTCCAAGACTTAGTATTTGTCGATCTTTTAAATTTTAGCTCTTTTATTGTGTGTATGGTAGACTCTCATTATGGAATTAATTTGTATTTCCCTAATGATTAATTACGTTGAATATATTTTTATGTGACTATTTGCTATTCATATATTTATATCCATATATCCTACATAGGATATATCCTATATGCATATATATAGGAGAAGTGTCTATTCAAATCCTTAGCCCATTTTTCAGTTGGGCTGTATGTCTACTTATTATTGAGTTTAAAGTTACATATTCCAGATATAAGTGCTTTCAGATATTAGTTTTGCAAATATTTTCTCTCAGTTTATGGTGTGCATTTTCATTTTCTTGAGAGTGTATTTTGAAGAGCAAATGATTTTAATTTTTTTTTTATAAATTTATTTTATTAATTTATTTTTGGCTGCACTGGGTCTTTGTTGCTGTGCGTGGGCTTTCTCAAGTTGCGGCGAGCAGGGGCTACTCTTTGTTGTGGTGCACAGGCTTCACACTGCGGTGGCTTCTCTTGTTGTGGAGCATGGGCTCTAGGCACACAGGCTCAGTAGTTGTGGCACACGGGCTCAGTAGTTGTGGCTTGCGGGCTGTAGAGCACAGGCTCAGTAGTTGTGGTGCATAGGCTTAGTTCCTCCATGGCATGTGGGATCTTCCCGGACCAGGGCTGGAACCCGTGTCTCCTGCATTGGCAGGCGGATTCTTAACCACTGGGCCACCAGGGAAGCCCCCGATTTTAATTTTCGTTAAGTCCAATTTGTTAACTTTCCTTTTATAGTTTATATATTTTGTATCATGTTTCAGAAATCTTTGTCCAACTTAAGGTGACCAAGATTTTTCCTGTTTTCCTCTAGAAGTTTTAAAGTTTTAGCTTTTACATTTACATGTATAATCCATTTCAAGTGAATTTTTGCTTAGTCTGAGATAAGAGACAAAGGTGTAATTTGATTTTTTTTTTTTTTTTGCATATGGGTGTTTAACTTTTCAGCACCTTTTATGGAAAAGACTATCCTTTCCCCCACTGAATTGCTTAGGCACTTCTGTCAAAAGTCAGTTAACTGTATACACATGGATATATAGATCTAAACTTTCTATTCTGTTCCCTTGAGTCATACTCTAGGACTTAGGGCCCATATCAAAAAAGCACTGGCTTTACTGCCCTGGAAAACTAGAAAAGTTGTGTGCCAGTCATGATCCTGGCAGGAGACAGTTGGAACGCCTCAAAGTGAATTCAATGAGAAGAACTTTGACAGAGGATTGCACAGGAAGGGAAACCCAGAGAAGAACATGGGTATTGTGAAAAAGAAATTTCCTGGACCTCTCTTGGGTAGAATAGGCATCATGAAACATTACCTCCATTGCAAGCATGTAATTAAAGTATATAGAAACTAACTATGAGGAAAGGTACAGATGCTTTAAAAAAATATAACTAGGAGTCAGAAAGTGCTGATCACACACAAAAGAAGTCAAAGTTAATTGGGGAAATGGAATTCCAAGTAGAGGGAATATCATATGTGATGATCATCTAATGAAAGGTAGAATGGTACACTATTTTTATTTATTTTTTTAACATCTTTATTGGAGTATAACTGCTTTACAATGGTGTGTTAGTTTCTGCTTTATAACAAAGTGAATCAGTTATGCATATATATATATCCCCATATCTCTTCCCTCTTGCATCTCCCTCCCACCCACCCTCCTTATCCCACCCCTCTAGGTGGTCACAAAGCACCGAGCTAATCACCCTGTGCTATGAGGCCGCTTCCCACTAGCTATCTATTTTACATTTGGTAGTGTATATATGTCCATGTCACTTTCTCACTTTGTCCCAGCTTACCCTTCCCCCGCAATGTATCCTCAAGTCCATTCTCTAGTAGGTCTGCATCTTTATTCCCATCTTGCCCCTAGGTTCTTCATGACCATTTTTTTGTTTGTTTTTTAGATTCCATATATATCTGTTAGCATACAGTATTTGTTTTTCTCTTTCTGACTTACTTCACTCTGTATGACAGACTCTAGGTCGATCCACCTCACTACAAATAACTCAATTTCGTTTCTTTTATGGCTGAGTAATATTCCATTGTATATATGTGCCACATCTTCTTTATCCATTCATCTGTCGATGGACACTTAGGTTGCTTCCATGTCCTGGCTATTGTAAATAGAGCTGCAATGAAAATTTTGGTACATGACTCTTTTTGAATCATGGTTTTCTCAGGGTACATGCCCAGTAGTGGGATTGCTGGGTCATATGGTAGTTCTATTTTTAGTTTTTTAAGGAACCTCCATACTGTTCTCCATAGTGGCTGTATCAATTTACATTCCAACCAACAGTGCAAGAGGGTTCCCTTTTCTCCACAACCTCTGCAGCATTTATTGTTTGTAGATTTTTTTTAAACATCTTTATTGGAGTATAATTGCTTTACAATGGTGTGTTAGTTTCTGCTTTATAACAAAGTGAATCAGTTATACATACACATATGTCCCCATATCTCTCTTGCGTCTCCCTCCCTCCCACCTTCCCTATCCCACCCCTCTAGGTGGTCACAAAGCACCAAGCTGATCTCCCTGTGCTATGGGGCTGCTTCCCACTAGCTATCTATTTTACGTTTGGTAGTGTATATATGTCCATGCCACTCTCTCACTTTGTCCCAGCTTACCCTTCACCATCCCTGTATCCTCAAGTCCATTCTTTAGTAGGTCTGCATCTTTATTCCCATCTTGCCCCTAAGTTCTTCATGACCATTATTTCTTTTTTTTTTTTTAGATTCCACATATATGTTAGCATACGGTATTTGTTTTTCCTCTTTCTGACTTACTTCACTCTGTAAGACAGTCTCTAGGTCCATCCACCTCACTACAAATAACTCAGTTTCGTTCCTTTTTATGGCTGAGTAATATTCCATTGTATATATGTGCCACATCTTCTTTATCCATTCATCTGTTGATGGACACTTAGGTTGCTTCCATGTCCTGGCTATTGTAAATAGAGCTGCAATGAACATTTTGGTACATGACTCTTTTTGAATTATGCTTTTCTCAGGGTACATGCCCAGTAGTGGGATTGCTGGGTCATATGGTAGTGCTATTTTTAGTTTTTTAAAGAACCTCCATACTGTTCTCCATAGTGGCTGTATCAATTTACATTCCCACCAACAGTGCAAGAGAGTTCCCTTTTCTCCACACCCTCTCCAGCATTTATTGTTTGTAGGTTTTCTGATGATGGCCATTCTGACCAGTGTGACATGATATCTCATTGTAGTTTTGATTTGCATTTCTCTAATGATTAATGATGTTGAGCATTCTTTCATATGTCTGTTGGCAATGTGTATATCTTCTTTGCAGAAATATCTATTTAGGTCTTCTGCCCATTTTTGGATTGGGTTGTTTGTTTTTTTGATATTGAGCTGCATGAGCTGCTTGTAAATTTTGGAGATTAATCCTTTGTCAGTTGCTTCATTTGCAAATATTTTCTCCCATTCTGAGGGCTGTCTTTTCATCTTCTTTATGGTTTCCTTTGCTGTGCAAAAGATTTTAAGTTTCATTAGGTCCCATTTGTTTATTTTTGTTTTTATTTCCATTTCTCTAGGAGGTGGGTCAAAAAGGATCTTGCTGTGATTTATGTCCTAGAATGTTCTGCCTATGTTTTCCTCTAAGAGTTTGATAGTGTCTGGCCTTACATTTGGTCTTTAATCTATTTTGGGTTTATTTTTGTGTATGGCGTTAGGGAGTGTTCTAATTTCATTCTTTTACATGTAGCTGTCCAGTTTTCCCAGCACCAATTATTGAAGAGGCTGCCTTTTCTCCACTGTATATTCTTCCCTCCTTTATCAAAGATAAGGTGACCATATGTGCGTGGGTTTATCTCTGGGCTTTCTATCCTGTTCCATTGATCTATATTTCTGTTTTTGTGCCAGTACTATACTGTCTTGATTACTGTAGCTTTGTAGTATAGTCTGAAGTCAGGGAGCCTGATTCCTCCAGCTCCGTTTCTCTTTCTCAAGATTGCTTTGGCTATTTGGGGTCTTTTGTATTTCCATACGAACTGTGAAATTTTTTGTTCTAGTTCTGTGAAAAATGCCAGTGGTAGTTTGATAGGGATTGCATTGAATCTGTAGATTCCTTGGGTGGTATAGTCATTTTCACAATGTTGATTCTTCCAGTCCAAGAACATGGTATATTTCTCCATCTGTTTGTATCATCTTTAATTTCTTTCATCAGTGTCATAATTTTCTGCATACAGGTCTTGTCTCCTTAGGTAGGTTTATTCCTAGATATTTTATTCTTTTTGTTGCAGTTGTAAATGGGAGTGTTTTCTTAATTTCACTTTCAGATATTTCATCATTAGTGTATAGGAATGCAAGAGATTTCTGTGCATTAATTTGGTATCCTGCTACTTTACGAAATTCATTGATTAGCTCTAGTAGTTTTCTGGTAGCATCTTTAGGATTCTCTCTATATAGTATCATGTCATCTGCAAACAGTGACAGATTTACTTCTTCTTTTCCAATTTGGATTCCTTTTATTTCTTTTTCTTCTCTGATTGCTGTGGCTAAATCTTCCAAAACTATGTTGAATAATAGTGGTGAGAGTGGGCAACCTTGTCTTGTTCCTGATCTTAGTGGAAACGGTTTCAGTTTTTCATCATTGAGAACAATGTTGGCTGTGGGTTTCTCATATATGGCCTTTATTATGTTGTGGTAATTTCCCTCTATGCCTACTCTCTGGAGGGTTTTTATCATAAATGGGTGTTGAATTTTGTCGCAAGCTTTCTCTGCATCTATTGAGATGATCATATGGTTTTTCTCCTTCAATTTGTTAATATGGTGTATCACATGGATTGATTTGCATATATTGAAGAATCCTTGCATTCGTGGGGTAAACCCCACTTGATCATGGTGTATGATCCTTTTAATGTGCTGTTGGATTCTGTTTGCTAGTATTTTGTTGAGGATTTTTGCATCTATGTTCATCAGTGATATTGGCCTGTAGTTTTCTTTCTTTGTGACATCTTTGTCTGGTTTTGGTATCAGGGTGATGGTGGCCTCGTAAATGAGTTTGGGAGTATTCCTTCCTCCGCTCTATTTTGGAAGAGTTTAAGAAGGATGGGTGTTAGCTCTTCTCTAAATGTTTGATAGAATTCGCCTGTGAAGCCATCTGGTCCTGGAGTTTTGTTTGTTGCAAGATTATTAATCACAGTTTTAATTTCAGTGCTTGTGATTGGTCAGTTCATATTTTCTATTTCTTCCCGGTTCAGTCTTGGCAGGTTGTGCATTTCTAAGAATTTGTCCATTTCTTCCAGGTTGTCCATTTTCTTGGCATATAGCTGCTTGTAGTAATCTCTCATGATCCTTTGTATTCCTGCAGAGTCAGTTGTTACTTCTCCTTTTTCATTTCTAATTCTGTTGATTTGAGTCTTCTCCCTTTTTTTCTTGATGAGTCTGGCTAATGGTTTATCAATTATGTTTATCTTCTCAAAGAACCAGCTTTTAGTTTTATTGATCTTTGCTATCGTTTCCTTGATTTTTTTTTCATTTATTTCTGATCTGATCTTTATGATTTCTTCCTTCTGCTAACTTTGGGAGTTTTTTGTTCTTCTTTCTCTAATTGCTTTAGCTGTAAGTTTAGTTTGTTTATTTAAGATGTTTCTTAAGGTAGGATTGTATTGCTATAAACTTCCCTCTTAGGCCTACTTTTGCTGCATCCCATAGGTTTTGGGTCGTCGTGTTTTCACTGTCATTTGTTTCTAGGTATTTTTTGATTTCCTGTTTTATTTCTTCAGTGATCTCTTGGTTATTAAGTAGTGTATTGTTTAGCCTCCATGTGTTTGTATTTTTTACAGATATTTTCCTGTAATTGGTATCTAGTCTCATAGCATGGTGGTCGGAAAAGATACTTGACACGATTTCAATTTTCTTAAGTTTATCAGGACTTGATTTGTGACCCAAGATATGATGTATCCTGGAGAATCGTCCATGAGCACTTGAGAAGAAAGTGTATTCTGTTGTTTTTGGATGGAATGTCCTGTAAATATCAATTAAGTCCATCTTGTGTAATGTATCATTTAAAGCCTGTGTTTCCTTATTTATTTTCATTTTGGATGATCTGTCCATTGGTGAAAGTGGGGTGTTAAAATCCCCTACTATGATTGTGTTACTGTCAATTTCCCCTTTTATGGCTCTTAGTATTTGCCTTATGTACTGAGGTGCTCCTGTGTTGGGTGCATAAGTATTTTAAATTGTTATATCTTCTTCTTGGATTGATCCCTTGATCAGTATGTTGTGTCCTTCTTTGCCTCTTGTAAGAGTCTTTATTTTAAAGTCTAATTTGCCTGATATGAGAATTGCTACTCCAGCTTTCTTTTGATTTCCATTTGCATGGAATATGTTTTTCCATCCCCTCATTTTCAGTCTGTATGTGTCCCTAAGTCTGAAGTGGGTCTCTTGTACACAGCATATATATGGGTCTTGTTTTTGTATCCATTCAGCCAGTCTATGTCTTTTGGTAGTAGCATTTAGTCCATTTACATTTAAGGTAATTATCAATATGTATGTTCCTATTACTATTTTGTTAATTGTTTTGGGTTTATTATTGTAGGTCTTTTCCTTCTCTTGTGTTTCCTGCCTAGAGAAGTTCCTTTAGCATTTGTTGTAAAGCTGGTTTGGTGGTGCTGAACTCTCTTAGCTTTTGCTTGTCTGTAAAGGTTTTAATTTCTCTGTCAAATCTGAATGAGATCCTTGCTGGGTAGAGTAATCTTGGTTATACGTTTTTTCCCCTTCATCACTTTAAATATGTCCTGCCACACTCCCTTCTGGCTTGCAGAGTTTCTGCTGAAAGATCAGCTGTTAACCTCATGGGGAATCCCTTGTGTGTTATTTGTTGTTTTTTCCCTTGCTGCTTTTAATATTTTTTCTTTATATTTAATTTTTGATAGTTTGATTAATATGTGTCTTGGCATGTTTATCCTTGGATTTATCCTGTTTGGGACTCTCTGCACTTCATGGACTTGATTGACTATTTCCTTTCCCATATTAGGGAAGTTTTCAACTATAATCTCTTCAAATATTTTCTCACTCCCTTTCTTTTTCTCTTCTTCTTCTGGGAACCCTGTAATTCGAATGTTGGGGCGTTTAATGTTGTCCCAGAGGTCTCTGAGACTGTCCTCAATTCTTTTCATTCTGTTTTCTTTCTTCTGCTCTGCAGTAGTTATTTCCACTATTTTATCTTCCAGGTCACTTACCCGTTCTTCTGCCTCAGTTATTCTGCTATTGATCCCTTTTAGAGAATTTTTTATTTCATTTATTGTGTTGTTCATCACTGTTTGTTTGCTCTTTAGTTCTTCTAGGTCTTTGTTAAACGTTTCTGGTATTTTCTCCATTCTATTTCCAAGATTTTGGATCATCTTTACTATCATTATTCTGAATTCTTTTTCAGGTAGACTGACTATTTCCTCTTCATTTGTTAGGTCTGGTGAGTTTTTACCTTGCTCCTTCATCTGCTGTGTGTTTCTCTGTCTTCTCATTTTGCTTAACTTACTGTGTTTGGTGTCTCCTTTTTGCAGGCTGCAGGTTCGTAGTTCCCATTGTTTTTGGTGTCTGCCCCCAGTGGCTAAGGTTGGTTCAGTGGGTTGTTTATGCTTCCTGGTGGAGGGGACTAATGCCTGTGTTCTGGTGGATGAGGCTGGACCTTGTCTTTCTGGTGGACAGGTCCACATCTGGTGGTGTGTTTTGGGGTGTCTGTGGCCTTCTTATGATTTTAGGCAGCCTCTCTGCTAATGGGAGGGGTTGTGTTCCTGTCTTGCTAGTTGTTTGGCCTAGGGTGTCCTGCACTGTAGCTTGCTGGTCGTTGAGTGGAGCTGGGTCTTGGCTTTGAGATGGAGATCTCTGGGAGTTTTTCGCCATTTGATATTACATGGAGCTGGGAGGTCTCTTGTGGACCAATGTCCTGAACTTGGCTCTCCCACCTCAGAGGCACAGCCCTGACGCTGGGCTGGAGCACCAAGAGCCTGTCATCCACATGACTCAGAATAAAAGGGAGAAAAAAAAAAGAAAGAATAAGATAAAATTAAATTAAATTAAAAGTTATTAAAATATAAAATAATTATTAATAAAAAATTTTTAAGTAATAAAAAAAAGAAAGAAAGAAAGAGCAAGCAAACCAAAAAACAAATCCACCAATGATAACAAGTGCTAAAAATTGTCCAAAAAAAAAAAAAACAAATGGACAGACACAACCCTAGGACAAATGGTAAAAGCAAAGCTATTCAGACAAAATCACACACAGAAGAATACACATACACACTCACAAAAAGAGAAAAAGGGGGGCTTCCCTGGTGGCGCAGTGGTTGAGAATCTGCCTGCCAATGCAGGGGACACGGGTTCGAGCCCTGGTCTGGGGAGATCCCACATGCTGTGGAGCAGCTAGGCCCGTGAGCCACAAGTACTGAGACTGCACGTCTGGAAGCTGTGCTCCGCAACAAGAGAGTCCACGATAGTGAGAGGCCCTCGCACCGCGATGAAGAGTGGCCCCTGCTTGCCGCAACTAGAGGAAGCCCTCGCCCAGAAACGAAGACCCAACACAGCCAAATAAATAAATAAATAATAATTAAAGGTGCTAATAATTAAAAAAAAAAAAAAGAATACCCTGGTGGCAACAGAGAATCACGGAGCAGTTCTGAGCAGGAGAGCGAAGTGACTGTTCGTGCTAAAAAAAAAAAAAAAGAGAGAGAAAAAGGGAAAAACATATATATATATATCGTTGCTCCCAAAGTCCACCTCCTCAATTTGGGATGATTCGTTGTCTATTCAGGTATTCCTCAGATGCAGGGTACATCAGGTTGATTGTGGAGATTTAATCAGCTGCTCCTTAGGCTGCTGGGAGAGATTTCCCTTTCTCTTCTTTGTTCGCACAGCTCCCGGGGTTCAGCATTGGATTTGGCCCTGCCTCTGCGTGGAGGTCGCCTGAGGACGTCTGTTCTTCGTTCACACAGGATGGGGTTAAAGGAGCAGCTGCTTCGGAGGCTCTGGCTCACTCAGGCCTGGGGGAGGGAGGGGTACAGATGCGGGGCGAGCCTGCGGCGGCAGAGGCCAGCGTGACATTGCAGCAGCCTGAGGCGTGCCGTGCGTTCTCCTGGGGAAGTTGTCCCTGGATCACGGGACGCTGGCAGTGGCGGGCTGCACAGGCTCCCGGGAGGGGCGGTGTGGAGAGTGACCTGGGCTCGCACACAGGCTTCTTGGTGGCGGCAGCAGCAGCCTTAGCGTCTCATGCCCATCTCTGGGGTCCGCGCTGATGGCCGCAGCTCGCGCCAGTCTCTGGCGCTCCTTTAAGCGGCGCTCTTAATCCCCTCTCCTCGCGCACCAGGAAACAAAGAGGCAAGAAAAAGTCTCTTGCCTCTTCGGCAGCTGCAGACTTTTTCCCGGTCTCCCTCCCGGCTAGCTGTGATGCGCTAACCCCTTCAGGCTGTGTTCACGACGCCAACCCCAGTCCTCTCCCTGTGATCTGACCGAAGCCCGAGCCTCAGCTCCCAGCCCCGCCCACCCCGGCGGGTGAGCAGACAAGCCTCTCGGGCTGGTGAGTGCTGGTCGGCACCGCTCCTCTGTGCAGGAATCTCTCCGCTTTGCGCTCCGCACTTCTGTTGTGCTCTCCTCCATGGCTCCGAAGCTTCCCCTGCCAGCCACCCCTGTCTCTGCCCGCGAAGGAGCTTCCTAGTGTGTGGAAATCTTTCCTCCTTCACAGCTCCCTCCCAGAGGTGCAGGTCCCATCCCTATTCTTTTGTCTCTGTTTTTTCTTTTTTCTTTTGTCTTACCCAGTTACGTGGGGAGTTTCTTGCCTTTTGGGAGGTCTGAGGTCTTCTGCCAGCGTTCAGTAGGTGTTCTGTAGGAGTTGTTGCACATGTAGATGTATTTCTGATGTATTTGTGGAGAGGAAGGTGATCTCCACGTCTTACTCTTCCGCCATCTTGAAGCTCCTTGGTACACTATTTTTAAACTATAAAAACGCCGGGGGCTTCCCTGGTGGTGCAGTGGTTGAGAATCTGCCTGCCAATACAGGGGACACGGGTTCGAGCCCTGGTCTGGGAAGATCCCACATGCCGCAGAGCAACTGGGCCCGTGAGCCACAATTACTGAGCCTGCGCGTCTGGAGCCTGTGCTCCGCAACGAGAGGCCGCGATAGTGAGAGGTCCGTGCACCGCGATGAAGAGTGGCCCCCGCTCGCCACAACTAGAGAAAGCCCTGGCACAGAAATGAAGACCCAACACAGCCAAAAATAAATAAATTAATTAATTAATTTTAAAAAAAAACAAAAAAAAAACAACGTACCGATGACTGAGCCGCACCCCACAGCAATTAAATCTGAATGTCTACAGATAGGACCCAGTCCAGACACTATACTTTAAAAACAAAACAAGACAAAAAAAAAAACACACAAAAAAACGCCATAATGGTTGAAACAAAGTATGAGAAGGAGTGCAATCAAAAGTGAACCTGGGGACTTCCCTGGTGGTGCAGTGTATAGGACTCCGCACTCCCAGTGCAGGGGGCCAGGGTTCGATCCCTGGTCAGGGAACTAGATCCCATATGCATGCTGCAGCTGAGAGTTTGCATGCCAAAACTAAGGAGCCCATGTGCCGCAACTAAGGAGCCCACGTGCTGCAGCTAAGGAACCCGTCTGCCACAACTAAGACCCGCTGCAACCAAATAAGTAAATAAGTACTTTTTTTTAAAAAAAGCTGTATAAAAAAAGTGAACCTGAAGAGGCAGAAAGAGGCCAGGCTACATAGGGCCTTATAGGTCAAGTTACAGATATGGATCTTTATTCCAGGAGCAACAAGAAGGCATTGATGAGTTAAACGATGAGTGAAAAGTGACATAATTTCATCTGTAATTTGAAAAGAATTTTTGTCTGATGAACCCCATCAAATTTTTCACAGTGTAAAATATGGGGAGCCTACTTAGGAAGCCAGTGCAATAATTCAAGAGAAAGATTTAAAAAGGCGACCACGGAGAATAAAGTAAAATCAATGTGATTTCATGATGGAGTTGATATAGAGGGTTAGAGTAAGATATTATGCTTATTGAACTTTCAGGAATACCCATGATATTTTTACTTCCTTTTCCACTCTAGTGAATGCTTTGTAAGAACTAGGTCCATTCTGAGAATTGATAAAACTTCTCTGGGCTAAGAGCCAGTTCTGGGCCTATTAGCATTCAGATACATTTTTTTTCATGCCTCCCTGTTCTTTTTCACAGTGGCTGATCCCTGCAGAATCCAGCTGACTTTTGATTGGGTTCAGCCAATACAAGACTCTTGTGGGAGACTGAAGGACAGGAAAAAGAAGTCAAGGTAATTTTCTTTTTCTCTGTCTTGGATGATCTTTCTCTTTCTCTTTCTCTTTCCCTTTCTCTCTCTCTCTGTCTCTCTGTCTCTCTGTCTCTCTCTCTCCCCCTCTCTCTCTCCCTCTCCCCCTCTTTATCTGCTTTGGGTGGTGTCTCCAGCCATGGATTTGTCTATTTCTCTAGTTCACACCAGACAAGACTGATGTGTTTCTAGCTTCTTTTAGTGACTTCAGTCCCTAGAATTTCATAACACATCCTCCCTTTGACTCTGCAGCCTAGGTTTTTAGTAGTTTCCTGCTACTGCTAACCTCTGGGTTGCCTTCCTATACTCTATTTGACTTTTCAGCCATCTCATCACTTGTGTAACCAAATCCCTTCTGGATTAAATTCTTAGAGAGTTTTCTATATTCCTGTTTGGACCCTGAGTGATACAAGCCTCAAAGCAAAAATCTGGAATTAATAATTATAAATGTTTAAGATCTGCATCACATGTTAGGCTCTGTCAAGGGCAGCTTCCAGGTCAGTATAATAAATTAAGCACTGAGTAGTATAATAAATTAAGCACTGAGTTCTTTTGTTTCACTGGGCAGGCCAATAGCTCATAGTTCTTTTTTTCCAAAACATAAATGTTTTTAAAGAGTAGAAGAGTCATTTTTATGTACTCAGTCTTTACGGATCCACTCTAAGACTTGGATCTTAGAATACTGTGGCGTTTATCCTTGTCCTTCATGACATCCCAACTACATACAGTAAACATTCTAAACGAGATGGTCAGTTTTTCTACAAGATTTTGATATCTTTCAAAATATTTTTTTCAAATTTACTATTGAAAATTATAAATAATCATATAAAATAATTTTATCAAAATCTGTCATGTCAACAATGAGGCATCTATCAATCACCTAGTAAATGAGAGGCATGTTTTTACATATAATATTTTGATTTCATTTCCCTTACTTGTCACAATAAAAAAAAAATGTAGAAACTGATACCCAGAAAGGTTAATCAAATTGCAGAAGGTCATTTTAATAGAAAGTGATGTCTCTCTTATCAATAGCTGTAGCCAATCTATTTTATTGGCATTCTTTATACTAAATCTATGTTTTTTTTGTTTTTGTTTTTTGGTCCAGTTAGGCCAGTTACTAACTAGACATCAAAGAGAAATGACATATTAGGTCACGCAACTTGATGGAAAACAACAATATTATAATTAAAATATTTCAACATATGGAGGCAGAATGGAAGTGTCTGAGAAAATTAACATCACATTGAAAGACTAAGCCTTTCTCTACAATAAAGTCTAGCATATTGAACAGACTGAAAAAGTTTCTGTATCATTCAGCTTTCTAAGTTTCATGCAACAGAAACCAATTCTGGATAAATGATTAAAATAAATTTTTGAAAGGAAATTGGTTTCATAAGACCTAAAATAATTCCAGTTTTAAAAACCTGTTCAGTTAGAGCAGGATGAACTTCAGCAAAGGCCCTATCCACGGAATGTTACTTCTGTGGAAAAAAATAGGACCTGTTATTCTGCCCTGACAACAAACCACAGTTGAAGGGGGGTTGGTGGTTCAGGGTATATGAGTCAGGGGACACCAGGAATCTGTCTCAATCCAGCCACCCGGTGGCCATCTTGACCTGTAGGTAAATACTTATGTTAAAGAACTATAATACCAATGGTACAGAGCCAGTTTGTTATGGGTGATGGTCCTGTGGAAGAATTGTCTACCATCATGGAACCTTAAGGAATGACTATGGTCTGGTCTGAACAGGAGTTTAATAACAATCAAATCTCTTCAGAATGTTCAGGTTTCATCGGGCATGACCTGGTAGAAACAGCAGTGAGCAGAGCTGACTAGTAGAGCAGGGACCACAGCCTTAATAGGACAGGTTTCTGGTTGTCCAGGGTTTGTCTGCTGGCTTCCGCTGATAAGCACACAATCCTCAGCTCCTGTGAGGCATCACTGATCTTCACATGTCTTCAAGCATGATTCTGAAGCAACACCAGGTTTTAGGCATTGTGTGGTAGGCAGAATAATAGCCCCCTAAAGATGGCCGTGTCCTAATCTCCAAGACCTCTGAATATGTTACCTTACGTGGCAAAAGGGCTTTTGTGGATGTGGTTAAATTCCTTGAGATGTGAAGATTATCCCGGATTACACAGGTGGGTCCAATCTGATCATGAGTCCTTAAAAGTGAAAAAACCTCCCCTAACTGTGGTCAGAGACAGAAGTAAAGACAGAAGAAAGGTGGGAGAGATGCAGTGTTGCTGGCTTTTAAAGATAGAGAAAGGCAAGCATGATCCAAGAAATGGGGACAGCTTCAAGAAGCTAGAAATGACAAGTAAACAGTTTCATTTCTAGAGTCTCCATCCAGAAAGGAACAAAATCGGGCCAACTTCTTGATTTTAACCCAGTGAGACTAGTGTCAGACTTCTGACATATAGAACTGTAAGACCATAAATTTATTTATTTACTTTTTATTTTATATTGGAGTATAGCCGATTAACAATGTTGTGATAGTTTCAGGTGCACAGCAAAGCGACTCAGCCATACATATACATGTATCCATTCTAACCCAAACTCCCCTCCCATCCAGGCTGCCGCATAACACTGAGCAGTGTTCCCTGTGCTACACAGTAGGTCCTTGTTGGTTATCCTTTTTCAATATAGTAGTGTGTACATGTCAATCCCAAACTCCCTAACTATCCCTTCCCTCCACCCTTCCCCTCTGCCCCGGTAACCATAAGTTCATTCTCTAAGTCTGTGAGTCCGTTTCTGTTTTGTAAGTACGTTCATTTGTATCATTTCTTTTTAGATTCTGCATATAAGCGATATCATATGATATTTCTCTTTCTCTGTCTGACTTACTTCATTCAGTATGACAATCTCTAGGACGTAAGGCCATAAATTTATATTCTTTTAAGCCATTAAGTTTATGATAATTTGTTACAACACTGTAGTGAGTTGAATGGTGACTCCCCCAAAAGATATGTCCACATCCTAAGCTCCAAAACCTGTGAATGTGATCTTATTTGGAAAGAGTCTTTGTGGATGTAAGTAACTCTCTTGGGTGGATTATCTGGATGGCCCTAAATCCAAGGACGAGTGTCCATATAAGGGACACTCACTATAGGTAATAATGCAAATTTCATAGATTTGCTGTAAAGATTAAATAAAATAATACATCTTAAGTTTTCATCACAATGAATTATAAAAATACCATAAGAAATTTCAACAACTGTTTTCTTAATTGTTGTTATCAGTAGTTGTATCAGAAAAATCTTCAATAATCAATCAGATTGGGTATGAATTTAGTAACACCTTTGTGCACCTATTATTACGTATGTACATGGAACTGTCAAGCAAACCTGAGAATATAGATATTAATAAGAAATTCATATTTTCAATAAGCTCAGAGTCATTTAATTGTTTAATTGTTTAAATAAACATCTTAGTATCAAGCTTCAATAAGGGCACACAGTAGATATTAACAAAAATACTTGCTCATTTAACACTATCCAGTACTTTCAGCTTTTGCAAGTAACTTTATGTATTTATTCAAAAAATATTTCAGTTCACTTCCTGAGCAAGGTGCTATGATAAAAAGTTTGGCGATACAAAAATGATAAGACACAGTCTGTTTTCAGAGGCAAGAGATCAATTGGGAGATTGTGATAATTGCTGTAGGAGAGGCATAAGCAAAAACTATGAGAGGGACAAGGAAACATTAGCCTTGCTTTTGCATTTTGAATGCTTCCTTTGGAAAGTAGATGAATTTTAATTCATCTTACTTTCTCTAGTGATTTAGTTCCATTGTTGCATTGCAAGTTGTTGGCATTAGAAAGCAGTGACTGGAAGATATATTGCCTATGCACTTCTCCAGATGCTGCTTCTGCTTCTTGGGCTAGAAGTCATTCCGCATCATTCTCCCCCTCCTGCAAAACGGAAATGACACTGATCCAGTGGCTTTCATTTAAATACGGTCTGTAAAGTGTTCTGGGTGGTAGTACTTATGCCTTATTTTAAATTTATATTTATTTATAAAAATCAGTAATCCTCCTGTGGGAAACTACCACCTTCACCACTCTCCCTTGTCCCCCTAATAGGATAGAGGCGTGACAAGAAGACACAGAATTATCTTAGGCATGATTATTTTTTTATGCCTATTTTTCTCATTAGGTTCATCTCTGTGAAGAAGAGAGAAAGAAATAACGGAATCATAGACCTCCTACCCGTTGAGTAAAATTGACTAACATGTCCCCAACCAGTGTGATTATTCATAAAATAACCTGTTCTATTTCCTAAGAAGTTTAATAATAATAAAGGCTAACATTTATATAGCACTTACTATATGCCTGGCAGCATTTTAAGTCATATTTTAATTCTGCAATATACACTTATGCATAAGTGCTACTATTATCAGTGATTTATAGATGGTCAAACTGAGGCACAGAAAGGGTAACTTGCTGAATGTCACACAGTAATTGATGGAGATGAGATTTGAACCTGATGGTCTATCTCAAGAGTCTGTATCTGCATTATAATTCTATTAGGAAAGTTTTTACATTTGTTCAAATGTACCTTCTTTCCAAAACTTAGTCCTTTTTATTCTCAGTGATTTGTCACAAATTAATTGTAACCCTTAACTTTTAGAATTGTAAAATGTTATGCTTGGAAGAGTCTACCAAAATCATCTGGATTGCTAGACAAACATGATGTATAGATAGAGAATTTTAATCCAATGGCCATAAACTAATCTTTCAAATATTTTTAATTCAATAAATCAAATATCATATTTAACTGAAAACTATCTCATTTCAAGATGAAATATTACTAGATCTATTCACTATTTCTCCTGTAAAATGGTCCCCAATTTTTCACCATTTGGTTTACTCCTCTCCTCATAACAACAGTCTCAGCGTCTTTTGAAAACACAACACTCAGAATCTCACATAGCCCTTGAAGATGGGTTCTTGCCTAAAGCAGTGTGGGATCACTACAACTCTAGACTCAGGTTCTATAATTCTGTGAATACTGATTTTACTTCCAATGGCTTTGAGGTTGGGGTCAGGGGTGGTGGTTTTTGATGCCAGTGAGGGAGTGATGTTAGTATTGGAGAGACAGTATTGGTTCATAGACATTTGAAGTCAGACAGTTTCCACCAGATGAACTTCTCCTGCTCCTGTTCCACCCCACCTCCACCTCGCCTGGAGTTGTAAATGCATGCCTCCCTATTTTGGGGTTATGCAATTTTCACATATACATACATATATATGTATACACACACCTTTCGATTTAACCTAAGTTTTCTTAGGCCATTCCAGCCTGCCATTTAATAGACCTACAATTATAATAATAATAGTAATTCTCACTCAATACATCAGCTGATTCCTTGAATCCCAGTTTCTTTCATATCCCTCCTTTTGGGATTAAGGTAGATAACTCATGGACCACTTACTTAATATCTTAATATCTTAAAGGGAAATATCTATCAATTTCTTACTCCTAATTATTTTATTTTATTCTCCATTATTCCTGATTGATCAAGTAACTTCCTGGTCATTGTGTTGTCTTCCTAGAGATTTTGCTCTTGTTATACCCCATTTTAGCACTTCTCAATTTGTTTATGTTTGTGTCAGATAATTTTGTTTTGATGAGTGTTTTGGGACTATTGAAGACAATTATTTCTAAAAATCTATCTAGTATTTTGCCAGACTTGTACATTACAGTCATCTGAGGTCAGCTTTCAGAATACCCTTTTGGAAATTCAAGGCATTATTTATAATCACCAATATTCTGAAGAATTTCCATATTTCATTATATTATAAAGATTATATTATAAGCTTATATTACAGTAGGACTGATAAATTAGTGAAAATTAGTGTAGTAGCCTGAGATGAAGTCTGCCTTGTTCTGGAATTTTCAACTAATTTAAATTGTATATTAATCAATAACTTACTTTAATTATATATAGTAAAATAAATAAGTATAGTTTGGAAAAGAGGGACTGACCACCTTAATAAGGACCTGCAAGATCACACTTGCCTTGGTGAATTTACTATCATTCAGCATATTTACAGTGCTTACTCCTGCCCCTAAATTCCACCAGGATTGTGCACTGGGCCCAGATGACACCTGCAGAGGCAGTTTTATTCAATGAAAGGAATCCAGGGCAAAAGGCCCAGCATTTTTGAGCAAACAATAAACATTGTACCAAGCAATGAACAAGCCAGTTTCCCCAAGCCCCTGCCCCAGGAAGTTAACAGTTACAGGATGGTTATTATTGATCTAATCAGTTGCCTATGTAGATAGCTACAGAAATAGCTGTTTCAGGAAATGTATAAGCCTTGCAACACACTCTGCAAGATTGTGCGGGCATGATTAGGACCCCTGGTGGACTCCCTCTTCCTACATAGAACAATGGAACAGAATATGACAAAGAACCCAAACACACATGTTTTAAAAACCCACAGAGTAATTTTCTAATGATAAAATGTCATTTTAACATGATAAGAAGTTATATTTACACACAATTTTTTAAATAGGGAAGGAGTAACTGGTTAACTATTTGAGGGTTCCTATCCCCATCTTTATATCATAATTTTGGATAGGCCAAAATTTGAATACTATAAAAATAAGTAGGGGATTTATTTTTTAAAACTTGAAAACAGGAAGCCCTTTCTAAAACAGATACAAAACACAGAAAACAGATACGTTTAATTAGATATTTAAGATGGTAAAAAATATCATAAGCAAGGTCTAATTACAAACAAAAAATGTTTATAAAACATTTATATGTAAAATATATAGACTGAAAGTTCTTAATATATAAAAAGCTTTCATAAATCAATACAAAAAACCAACAGCAAATAAAAATGGGTTACAACACAAATGGACAGTTTGCAGAAATACTAATAAAAATAGATAACATATAAAAAATGTTTGACCTCAATTATAATTAAAGCAGTTCAAATTAAAACCTCAATATATAACCATTTTTTCACAGATTGTAGAGGTCAGAATGTTTTGTGATAGGATAAGGAACGAGGCATTCTAATACTCTTATGATAGTTTGAAATGGGATGAGATTTTTGGAGACTATGTTGACAATAATTAGCAAAATTTTACTGCATATACACTACCTCCAGTACAGTATTGAGAGTGCAGACAATCTTGTCTTGTGCCTGATCTTAGGGGGAAAGCATTCAGTCTTTTACCATTAAATATGATGTTAGCTGTGTGTGTTCATAGATGCCTTGATAAAAAACACCCAACCAACTAGGAATAGAAGAGAATTCTCTACCTGGCACAGTGTGATCTCTTGTGCTCCAAAGCTCCTTTGTGACCTTGCAAATTCTCTTTTTTCTGCCCCACTCCCTTACCTCATCAAAAGCTGGCTTTTGTCACTGTTTCCTCTGTGCTCTTCATTGTACTCACTGCTACTTCACCACTTTAGCTGTGAACTATTGACATGTGTGTGTCTGTTCTTCCCACTAGATTGAACTCCGTAAGGGCTTGGTCACCTTCAGAGCCCCTCTAGAGCCTAGCACATGGTAAATGAGGAAGAGTGTTGATACAAATGGACAAAATGCAGGATTTTTAGAGTAAATATCACCTACCTCATATGTCTTTGTCCTGAAAAGAATTCATTTACTTCCTGCTTTGAAAATAAGCTCAAAATGATGAAATTTTTGAAGAACGTGTATAAAACAGAACCGAATCAGACCATTATTATACACAGCTGCAAGGGAAATGAACTAAAGAAATGTAAAGATATTGTAAATAAATGGTGAAAGTCCACCAGTAATGAAAAGGAATTGTAAATGTAAATTGTTCATATCCTAGCTTTAGAACACAGCTATCCTCATTCATAAAGACCATCAAATAATTGATCCATGTTTACTTCACCTGACTTCATAACCTAAGAGATTCTCATTACACTTAGAGCCATTGTTAATATCTTTCAAATCAAAAACAATTACTCATTCAAAATTGTCACAGAATAAAGCTGTTAAGGTCTGTCTTATCAATTTAGGTTTGCAGACCTGCATGTAGGGGACTTTGTAATCTTTAAAAAATGGAAAATAAAAGATATTCTTGACCCAGAAATAAAGGCCTTTTTAGAAGCACTATAAAAGATAATATGAGAAATTTTCAGAAACAGCCCTATTTCCATGGATTCTAATTGATTAATAAACACTTTAAAAAAATCTTTATTAATAGAATTTGAGAAAAGGACTTGGCATTATATCTTATAGTCTATCTAATCCAAAATCATCATGAGACAAATAGAAGAAGGTAATAAAGCTGGAAGATATTGTAATTGAGCCAAATCCACAAAACTGGTATTGGAACACATAGAACTAAAAGACATACATTTCCAGTTTAGTGAGACTATTTCTACCCTGTATCCATAGGATATTGTTGTGATTTTTAAATTATTCATTCATTCAATATTTATGGAGTATTTAATTGGGGCCATGCACTGTTAAAGTTTGTGGGGCTATGTGAGGAACAAAATAAATTCTCACCTTCATGGAGCTGATATTCCAGTAGAAGGATACAGATGAACAAAGAGCAAATAGAGATATGCCAGGTGTAAGTCCTATAGAGACAAATATAACAGGAATGAGGAATGGAGAATGTCTGAGATGAAAAATTACTATTTTAATCCAAATTATTATAACCCGTAAATTAAAATTACTCCTTTCGAAATTAGTAAAACTAATATTCCAATCTATGCATGTCTTCCTCCCTCCCACCCTCACCTGATCTTTGGTAACCATTCATCCTCTTCAAGCATTGCCGTAACACATTAGAGGAAGCAAATAATATATTTTACTTATTGTGTGTTTTTCTGACTTTTTTCAAGAAGGACATTTAGATTGTTTCAAAAACATTAATATATTATCAGAAGATAAACACCATGAGGAAATTTTCATAAAAGGAAAATAAAATGTGGTAAAACAAAATGAAAACATGCCATGAAGCCCAATACTGCTCCTAAAATTCCACCAATTTGGCTCTAAGCTTCTAGCAAACAGAGGAGGGGGAAATTAGCTATGAAATTCAGATAACCATGAAAGAAAACAAATCAAGTGATAGGGTAATATACAACTAGAATGTTGCCACAGCTGGTTCTCTTTAAGAGGATACTTCACAATGAAGTCAATAGCATCCCAACAGCATCTTTCTTCATAGAACAGTTTCTAACTGAATGGATCCAAGTGTGGAGTGTAACCCTATGCTACTGGAGTTCATAGTTTTCTGAGGGTCTTTACCACACACCCAGGAAAATATTACTACTTTAAGATACTGTAGTATATTCACCAATATGCAGCATGTCACAAATTAAAAATGCAGAGAAAGGAGAATGCACTGTGAGCTGATATCAGGAATTTTTTTTTTCTTGGAAAGACTAATTTAAACTTTGATTTTCTAGAACCTGGGATTAAAGGAGAAGAAAACACAAAAGTTGTCCAAGGGCCAGGGAGGATGGCAGCATTAGATTGTAGGTAGAGTTCAATATGACTTGTTTTGGAGACAGTAAGGAAATCATATTGACTTGAGTAGAAACTTAATTTTATAAAACAGTGAGAGAAGAGATTGAGACAGGAGATGCTGTAGTTGTAGAGGGTCACTTGAAAAGCATAGATTTGGTGCTTCAAGCTTCAGGTTCTAAATTAGGGGTACATGGATATAATTCAGGAAATGGAAGGACCCCTTGAAATTGTATATGATTGTGAATGTATGTACATACGTGGATTTATCTGGAAAAAGTGCCTGTCTTGCTAGCAATTTTCTGAAAAGAACCATAATCTCCTCAAACCAATACTTTCAAACAACAACAAAAACGTATAAAATCATTGCCTTACATTCAGTGATTAGCCATGAACATTCTTTAATAAGGAGCGTTGCCAGGCTTTAGTTGAAAACTTTGGGGCTACTACATAAATCTGTCTCTGTTTCTGATAAAGACAATAAGCAAAATGTAACTAAAATATAAAATTATTGTAAGAAACTTGGCTTGGAAATCATGATTTGATGAACAAGCAGAGAGCCCAGAGTTCTTTTTCTCTTGCTCTTGTGTTATTAACGGCCACAATGCCCAAACGTTAGCAGATAGAATTCCCCACACCCTGCCCAGTGTTTCCTCCACTCAGCTTATTCTCCTAAATGGTTGAGTCAAGACTTTGTAAAGTCAGTTGCAATCTAGGGATTACGTGGTCACACTGGAATGTCACCCTCAGGTTCAGGAACACCTAATGTCTAATAAAACCATGATTTTCCAATCCAGTGAGAATGATTTTCATTATTACATTTGTCGCAAAATGAAATTATTGCCACATAATTTATAGGTCACCAACATATCTTCTACCAAGTAGAACTGAATTCTTCTTTTAGGAAGTCTAATGACCATAAGAGATATGAAAAGGCAACCTTTTAAAGGCTTGGGGAAATCGATGATAGCAGTAAAAAGCAATAAAGTCAGTATTAGGCAAACATAAATAAAATGCACTAAAATTGTTTTTAGGATTCAAAAAGTTCAGTTTCTTTCAACCCAAAATCTCTAAGCATATAAAATCTCATGTAAATCAAAACTAATTTACTCTGCCAACTGGGTTTGTTTACTTTGGGGTATCTTACAATGTTCTTCCTCAAGTTTCCAATTACCAGAAAAAAGGCTAATTATCTTTAAATTAAGGCATATATGACAGCTGATTTTGCCGTAAACTCATGAAAACAAATTTGTGTTTTCCCATGGCAATACCACAAGATATGGAAATATCATAATATTGTTGTTAGATATAACCACATATTCCTGTAAGATGTAAAACTTTATCCTTCCTGATTATACATTGTGCTAAAAACTTAACCGTGATCTGTAAAACCTAGAACCTGGCTGAATACATTGTGTGTGCTCAGTGAAGACTATTGGCTCATTTGAAATTTCCTGGTCTGCTCCTGTTTCCACAGAAGCTTGTTAAAACAAAGTAACTGGATACATTCATTGGTTCCCCAGCCATCCAAGGCCCCTCTCTGGCAATGATGCAGTGAAAGAGCTTCTGACCTGGAGGTACTGTATGCGACTAAAAATGAAAACTCGATCCTTTTCTCCTAGGTTGTAGCACTGTCAATACATCAGCCAGATGATAGTAAAAGTGGATCTATTCCCTCTTACTGTATTATCCAATACAACCCTTTTATGTTCTGCCTAAATGTTATTTTATGTTCAAAACCACTGTATTTTATGTTGAGTGGTTGGTATTACTGGTCAAGGCCCGTGATGGCTAACCACTAGGGCATCTTGCTAATGAAATCTATTCCCTTCTTGATCAATTCAGCCATATTCTTTCCTTAGCCTTTTCAATATCTTAGATCTAAGAAATATGTGATATATATATCACATACATATACTATATACATATAAATAGTGTATGCTTGTGTGTAAATCTCTCTATCTCTCTCTCCCTCCCCCCCCATATATATATATAGAGAGAGAGAAATGATAAGAAAGAAACATGTAAATAGGGTACAGCAAGAAAACCCACTCATTAAATCTTATCTATTTCTCAACACCCTTGGGAAAATGTTTTGCCTTTTATGTGTCTGTTATTTTATTTCATATTTAGAAAAAAAAGGTCTGGGGAGGGGAGAATGCAGAATTTTTATTTATTGGGGACAGAGTTCCATTTTGCAAGATGAAAGAGTTCTGTGGATGGGTGGTGGTAATGGCAGCACAGCAGTGTGAAGGTACTCATGCCACTGAAATGGATACTTAAAAAAGGTTAAGATGGTAAATTTTATGTTGTGTATTTTATCACAATTTTTTTTAAAAGAGATCTGTTCACTAATCTACTCTGGCCAAATATTTCTTCTATTAAATAAAATGTGGTTCATATTTAAGTAACCATTTTTAAAAAACATTTAATGGTTCCCCATGAACAAATTAACAACAACACAATGTAAATGACTTAGCGTAATTTTCATGGCCTCTAGTCTGACTTCATTTCACTTCTCTGAGATCCCGTAACTGGCTATTTAAGGCATAGCTTCTGGTTTTCCAAATCCCTATTTCATTTACTTCATACTACCAGTCTTAGCTAGCTCATGCTCTTCCCTCTTTTTGGTCCTCCTCCTTCTTATAAAAATCATTCTCAACTTCCAAGATCAAGGGAAAATGTTCCTTCTGCCCTTAAGCCTTATGGAATTCAGATAGCTCCAAATACTATCAGATATCTAAATAAGCCCTAGATGCTACACACTTATACGACAAGTAATTTATCTACTTTTCCTTTGCTTATCTTTCATTACCAGTCACAGTATAGCTGGGCCCTCCAGGCAAACAAATCTATTGGAAAGAACAATCTATATAGTACTTTTCTATCTATGTCTTTTTACCTCTTGATAGACTGTTTTAAAAGTAGTAGGCACAGAAATGTTTGTTGACTACTTGTGTAATTATATGCTGTAAATATATCAAGATTGGTAACATGAGCACCTCTTTTTAGATACTAACTCAGAAAGTTTAAAATGACAACTGTCATGACAGTACAGAAAGTTGAAGAACAAGCAAAGTAAGAATAAATTGGCTCTGTCCTACCTAAAAGCATTTTAAAAAATACTAGTTAAATGTTAAATTACAAAATAATCATTTTGTAAAAATGAAGGCTTTGTCAATTTTAGACAACTAAATGATATATTTAGTAAATTTTGCACAATTGTTAATTGAAGGAAAATTCCAGAATCATGGATGGTGCTATAAAATATGAGCCTCCAAAAACTGATTAAGCCATGTCATAAATAAGTGGATTTACTTTGGCTCACAGTGTTCGTTCTTTGCTCCTGTTATTCTGTGTTGCTCAACCTTGGGCTTTGCATGGATATAATAAGCTAGTTTTTGTTAGAAAGTCAGATTATAGCCAGTAACTGTTGGAAATTTTGTTTGATCTCTGTAGAAACCAATGTATGTGACTGGCATAAGTGTTGTTAATGAGAGCGTCTGGGAAAATTTGACATTTGGTGTGATTTTCTGGTTTGACATTAACTGAATTCAGCCCCATTCTTCTATTTCATGCTTATCATTTGCAATTTGTAAAGATAATAATCACAGCATGCCTTCCCGAATTCTCCTTCCTTTCTGGCAGCAAAAGGAATATATCCTTGTGCTGTGCCCTTTAGGCAAGAAAGCCAGGGATAGAATGCCTTCATCCTTTGTTAGTAGACTATAAGTCAGATTCTCCTTTCCCATCCATTTAGGTATATCACAGGACCCATTTTAACCAGAAAATATGGGTGGGATATTACAATTTATTTTAAAAATTTTAACTGCAGCTATTGTAATAATTATAATATATTTGGTTGGTACAAGCGTTTAAAGTTACAGAAGGGCATTCAGTGGAATTTCTCCCTCCCACATAAGTGCCTTTCAAATACCTAGTTCCTCAGGTGGTAACCCAGCTATCAGTTTCCTGTGTAACTTCCTAAAGATGTTCAGTACACAAATAAGCAAAATGTGTATTTATTCTCATTTTGCCCTTTTATTTATACGAATCATAGCATCCTATACACATATCCACTTAATTTATCTTGAAGATTATTCCATTTAAATATATAAAGGATCGGGACTTCCCTGGTGGTCCAGTGGGTAAAACGCCACACTCCCAATGCAGGGGGCCCGGTTTGGTCTCTGGTCTGGGAACTAGATACCGCATGCATGCCGCAACTAAGAAGGTCACATGCTGCAACTAAGAGTTCACATGCCGCAGCTAAAAGATCCTGCATGCTGCAACTAAGACCCTGTGCAGCCAAAATAAATTTAAAAAAATAAGAAAAATAAAATCTTAAAAAATAATAATAATTTTAAAAAATGTATAAAGGATCATCTTATTATTTTTCTTTCTCATTAATTAAATTAAAGATTGTATCATAAATACATGTGATGCATACATGTATGTGTATATATAGTATATTCATCTATATAGCATATGAAAAGTACATAGAATAATAATAAAATGAATACTCATATACCTACCTCACGACTTGATAAAGAATATTACCCATAAACTTAAAATCCATGTGCATCGCTCTCCAATCAAATTTCCTCTTTTTCATTGGGAGTATTTTTTAGATTAAATTTTATATTTAACACTATTTTCTTTAATATATTACCACAAATGTATATATATGATTACTTATTTTCACATTACATGTGTTTGAGCAGTAATAAAAAAGAAATCATACTGCATGTATTTTTCTACAACATACTTTTTATATCAGTGTGTGATTCATCTATGTTAATGCACATAATGATAGTTCATTAATTTTCATCATTACATAGAGACTATACGGGATTAGCCATGCTTCTGTGGTAAAACATGAATTGTTTCCAATTTTTTGCTATTGTAAATAACAGCGCCATTAACTTTCTTATATAAGTCTCCTGCATGTGAGGTAGAGTTTCTCTACAAAATGTATCTAATAGTGGAAATGCTGAGTCATGGTGTGTGAGCACCATCAACTTTACTAGACGATACCAAATTGTTTTCCAAAGTGCTTATACGGATTTACATTGCTGCTACCACTTTTCTGCATTCTTATGATACTTTTTAGCCTTTGCAAATCTGTGAGTATAAAATTGCCTCTCATTTAATTCTCTTTTTTATTATTACAAATTAGGTCAGGAATCTTTTCACAGGTTTGTTGGTCACTGTGTTTTTTTTTTTCTCTTCTTGGAAATATATATTCATGTGCTATAACCACAGAAGAGAGTGTAAAACATATAGGCACAATTTAAAGTATAATTATAAAGCAGACTCTTGTGTAACTACAATTCAGGTAAAATTCAAAACATTTCTAACTTTCCAGAAGCTCCCACATGTTCACTCCCAATCTTTCCTCATTCATCCTTCCAGAGGTAACAATTCTCATGGCTTTTATGTTAATAATTTTCTTGCTATTTTAATCACTCATATATGTACTCCTAATCAGTAGAACTTAGTGGTGTCTATGTATAAATATTATACAAATGGAATTGTACCATATGCATCTTTTATGTCTTATTTTTCACATTACATGCCTGTAAACATTTTCACATGTAACGCCAATTCAATCCTATTTAATGCTGTATAGGATTTCACAGAAGAAATATACCATAGTTACTTCCTCCATTCCATTCTTTTTAGACGTTTTGGTTATTTCTAGCTTTAGCTATTTCAATCCTAGACGATTTTTTTTTTTTTTTTTTTTTTTTTGCGCCATGCAGGATCTTGGTTCCCTGACCAGGGATCAAACCCATGCCCCCTACATTAGGAGTGCAGAGTCTTAACCACTGGACCACCAGGGAAGTCCATCAGTCCTATAGGAACTTTTGATCTTTGCCAGTCTTATAAGAATAAAAAACGGCATATCAGTTTTGGTTTAATTAGCAGTTTTCATACCTGAAGGTGGAGTCTTTACATATGTTTAAGTACCATTTACAGCACACTTTCTGTAAATTTTACGTTCATATTTGTATTTGTACTCTTTGCTCATTATCTGTTGGATTCTTGGTCATTTTCAAATTGATTTATATTGTCATTGTCTGTGATATGAGTTGGCAATATTATTTTTCTGTTTTGGTCTTTTGACCTTGTGTTTTTTGTCATGGAGGAGAACTAATTTAATAAAATAAAAATATTTCCTCTGGGTTGTATATCAATACTGGGAATGCTCCTGACTTGGGGTATTATGAATTGGCACTTTTGTTGCTACTTGCTTTTTTATCAGGTTCATTGTTACTTTTGTTCCCTCCCTAGAACTTGCAAGTACACAGGTTCAGAATATCTACGGCTATTTCCCTTATTTTCCTGTGTATCTGCTTTTGCTATCATGTGTAGCTCTAGAGTCCTGAATAAGATGCACTCTTAGGCAACTGCACTCCATTTCTCTGATATTTAAACACATCACAGCATTCTTGGAGAAATTCTTCTCCTAATGGCATGGTTTATCTGAATTAGAGGAAAGAATAACCACAATTTCCTCAAAAGTCTAAATATTGTTAATAAATATTCTATGAACTGAAAAAGAATCTGGTACAAAAAGCACCAAGTAATAAGACAGTAATTCCCCTCTCATTTAACATGATTGGGATAGGCAGTTAACCAACTAATCAAAAAAAGTTAGAGGGGGTTATCATTTAAAAAGATATATAATCTAGACCAATTTAAAAATAACTTTTTATTTTGAAATAATTTCAAACAAGAATAGGAACTGCAAGCATAGTACAGGGAACTCCCATGTATATCATGAACTTAATCACTACAATATATTTGTTCAATATATAGGCCCTCAAACATAAGTAGCTAATCTTGTTGTTATAGTCATTCATTTAATTTTTCAGATTCCACATATAAGTGATAATATATGGTATTGAAAGATAGTATTTGTCTTTCTCTGACTTATTTCACTTAGCATAATACCCTTCAGGTTCATCCATATTGTTGCAAATGGCAACATTTTATTCTTTTTTTGTGGTTGAGTAGTATTCCACTGTGTGTGTGCGTGTGTGTATGTAAATATAAATATATATATATATATATATATATATATATATATATATATATATGGGTCATTTAGACTTTTAAGCCTAATATATATATATATATATTCATATATATGTATATATATATGAATGTACAGTCATTGAACAACATTTTGACTCATCACCAAGGACTTTCTTTTGAACATTGCTTGGTAGATTAAAATTCGGTCATCTAACTGCAAATACCACACTCCTACAATAGCATCGACATTTCCCTGTTTGATTTATTTTTAAAGTGTGTGTTTGTGTGTGTGTGTGTGTGTGTGTGTTTTAAGCACTCTAAGTGCCAGCCTCTTTTAGAATTTTCAACTTTATTCCAATCATTTATTCCTCATTCAAAATCATTTATTCTATGCATGTGTTAAAGACTGGCCCACTGGCTATGATCATGCAAGATTATGTAGGCATCTATCAATGTGCAATATAGTAAGAATGAAGAGTGATGGTTAATTCAGTGACTTGGTTAAATGGAATTAAATTAAGTACACTTCAATTGTATCTGCCGTGGAGAGTGATGGTTAATTCAGTGAGTTGATTAAGTGGAGATAGATTAAGACAGTTTAAATCACACCTGCCATTTTTACCTTTTTTAGGAGTGACAGACATATTTTCAAATCTTTTAGTTTCTCGATCTTTCATTTTTTAAAAGGCATTTTGTAACAATGTGAGGTTGTAGATATAATCTTGTTCTGGAAAGTGGACTTAAAATGATGTTGGCCAAAAACAAATCTGAGAAAATGATAAAATACTTTTCCCTTTATACAATTGACACTACTTGATTTAGGATGAGTTTTTCTAAAATATTTTCTGGTCTTTAGATGACCTTTAGCTATAGACAAGCTTACAGAAGTTGACACAAAGGTTCAGGTTCCCTAATTAGGCATGTCACATTTCACTTGCTTTTGGTCTCACCTGGAAATCTGAGAAAATACAGCCTCAGGGACAGGTGTAGGCCACTGGGTCCACTGAAAGATATATACCAGAAAGCAAGTGCCATTTGATATCTGTAAACATGAACATCATCGTCCTCTTTGTCATCATCAGAACTATCAATTACTGAGCATACACTGTATGTCTGGCACTGTCCTCTGTGTTTTATTTTTTAAAAACCTGTAAGAACACTGGAAGGTGTAAATTATTGTTCATATTTTGCAGATGGGGGAAAGCTCAGTCAGGTATCATTTTATGAAAGGCAGACACTTAACATTTGAAAACAAGGTTAATAATGGTCTTGTCTAACTCTTTCCCATTCAGCAGAAACTTTTTCACCAGCGTACCCTCTGTTAGTCAAAAATCTGGTTTAAAGTAACAGAAATCAACTTGAGTCAACTTAATCAAAAAATGAGAATTAAGGTATGGGATAGAAATTCATTTCATGAATCAGTCAGAGTAACCAGTCAGATGTCAGGTAGGGACTAAGGTCAGCAATTGGAAAGTCAGCAGAAATCCAATCTCTGTCTCATGTCCTTCTTGCATTATTTTGCTTCATTCTCATCCCATCTCCTACCCCCTTCTCTGTCCTGGAACCTCATGAGTTAAATGGCTATAGTTCCAGCCACATACAGAAATTGGATCCTACTTTCTAATTCCCTGGAAGGAGAATCTGAATCTGATTGGCCCAGCTTATGACATATCAGGTGTTCACTATTGATAAATCAGTGGGGGTGGGGAGAAAGGTTACACATTACTAACATAATAGGAGGGTGTATCTCATCCCTGGAAAGGCAGGGACAATTCTCATAAAAGAGGTATAGCAAAGACTGCTAGTAGCTCACAATATAGATAAAAATCTATATTTTCTTCTTGGAACACCGTTGGACTATATGTCTCCTTCTACTTTATAGCTGAGTGTAGCAGAGTGACTGAGTTTTCATCATAGAGTGACTGAAAATGACATGTGCCAATTTAAGACACAGGCCCTTATAAAACTTATATATGTTTCCTTCCTTTTAGGGCTGACTAGAATAGGGTGACCTTGGAAGCTATGTTTTTAAGTTAGCAGAACTTCTGCAGCCTGGATTTCTAATCGACTAGGTGGAGTAGGGCAGCTTTGCCAAACTTCCCAAACTACTCACTAGTGTTACTTGGAAGAAATAAACTTTTAGCATATTTAAGTAATGCATTTTGGGGTCTAACTTTTTTACCAGCAAGTAGGTCTCTCCTAACTCATACCATAGGGGTATGAAAAGACCCCTGGCCTGAAAAGACAACCCAGTAGATATTTTCTATACACCTCCATTGTGAAGAATGAAACAGGACTCACAGGAGAACTATAAATAAACTGCAAAAATAAAATTTCCTTGAAGCCACCTATTTAATCTCAAATACTTATTTGATCATATCTATACAATGACTTTGTATGCACATCACTAACTGTAATCATGATTATAGTTGAAATCCTATATTATCCATTGCTTAGATTCATTTTGCTTGGTTCACTCTTAATCATATATTGAGGGGATAGAATCTAGTTGTTTTCCTTTTCTCCTTTAGGGAATACTTTCCAGAGACAACTCATGGTCAAAATATATATGAGATTGTTCTAAAACAGTGAGTATATATTTTTGTACATAATTGTATACATAACAATGGAAATTCATAGTTAATTCAGCACATTGTCCCAAAGGGGATTACTGTCTACTTGAGCAAAAGAGACAGCACTACAATGATTAAAGAGCAATATAAAGTTTTTTAAGTGGCACTATATCCCACTTTATTAAAATAAATACCTTCTTAGATTAATGTTACATGTATTTTATATATACACTATATATAATGTATATACATATATAATATATATACATATATATATACACACACACACAAATACATATATCTCAAAAATGACTGGAGAATTAGTCTCCCAAATATTAATAGTGTTATGTCATCGTGATGGGATTACAAGTAATATTTAATGTTTGTTTTTTTCTGCTCTCTATTTTCTATTCTTTATTCTCTAGTCATCTTTTATATTCTCTATTTTTCTTCTTCAACAAATTCATATTATGTATATAATAAAGAAAATTTTAATGGAGAAATATGTGAGCAAAGAGGGGATTTCTGTTCATTGCCTATGAGTTAATTCTAAAATATTTTAAAAAGAGAGGTCAAGGAAAATATCAAGAGGCAAGCTGTGTTGATTTTGCAATAGAGAGAAGGGGTAAAGGGAGATAAGAAGGAAATTAATGGAACAACCACACCTAAGAACTCTTTAAATATTTGGAGAAGGACTACAGTCCGTGAGAAGTTATTACATTCATGAATACATATTAAGATTTTAATACTAGGTTAACTTAAAAGATACTTTATTCTTTGGGAGCTGAGGTTCTTTTTACAAGTCAAATGGATCTTTTGTATATTACTCTGGCCCATGAGAGGGCAGACCACCACACATAAAGAAATTTAACTTGACCTTTTAAAGAAATAACGCCTATGGCATGACCAAGTCCTTACAAAAGGAAATGGCAACTCATCCTCAAAATATGTGTTGTTCTTTTCTCTCAATATTTCCATTCCCATTTGTAGCCATCTTCAAACACAAATGCTCCATTCTGAATAAATTATTACTGTAATAACTTTGGTGCCATGATTATTCTTCCTAAAAGGTTTGCATTTATTCTTAGATTAGATCTTTTCTTCTTAGTAGTGAATCCCTTTTAAAACGAAAGTTTGCTTCTTCTTATAAGGGAAACAAACAAACAAAAAGAAATAACTGTAGAAATTATACTTTTAAGTCTTATACTTTTAGGCAAGCAATGGAATGAATGCCAAAGTTGTTTATTTAAAAGAGAGGGAATGATTGTATGAACATGAATAATCTATAGTACACTGAAATTAAACTCCTTGTAGAGAAAAGTTAAACCTATCTCCAAACTATATAATGATTTAATATTATTAAATATATGTTTTAACATTTGAGACAATTTATTTGTTTTAAAAAAATTTAACAGGTGAATTATCACCATGTTAAATTTTTTGAAAGTACCAAATGACTTCACTAAATGTAGCACAGATGAGAACTTGAATATAAAATGGTTTAGTAAATATATCCTATTATATTTTGAGTGCTTCACTAAAATTCACTAAGAATTCATCATAATCTATTGTGTCCTTTTACCATCTGGTTTAAACTGTGTTTGAGGCCAAACCCTAAAGTACAAAATGTCAGGTTGATATTTAAAATAAGTTCAAGGTTTTAAAAGTTATCCAAAAACTTATTTGCCTTTGCTTTTCTCATTCTCTGTTTAATGAACTGATATTAAAATAAGGGCTTATCTTTATTAAGATAAGGGCTTAAAAATTACAAACAAATCAACATAGAACTAAAGTCTGAAATTAATAGGAATTGAAGGAAGACTGGCCTTCAGGACATTTATTTTTCCGGAGTTTTATTTTAGTACCTACTCTTCTGCCAGAGGATACTAAACTAGTAACTGAACAAAGTACTCCAAAAGTTTTAGGTTGCATTATGATAATTTTCAAAACAATGAAGAAATTTATAAGAACAAGTTAATATTCTCCTAAGCCCCCAAAAGATTAAAAATGTGTTGACATATTTAGTTAGGTTATAAATCTTTAAGTCAGTAATTACATTGACTGAAGCTGTTATTTCCCAAAGATTGGATAAAAATGACTCTCACTCATTATACTCCCGAGTCCTTACTTATATCTCTTATTTTATGTTATATTAGACAATTTTTAAAAATCTCATATCCACATGATTTCATGCTTGAAAAACATTTCTGAGATGGAAATTTTTTAAATAAATAGGATTAACTTTGAACTTCAAATAGGAAAAATAAGCCTCAATTCAGCTATTCTCCACCTCTGGGTGTGGTTCAGAAGTCACAAAAAAGTACAGCCAGCTCAAAATGCTTGATTTATGACCTATTTCATTGGGTTTTGGTGACTTATTTAAAGCGTAAAACAAATCCTTTCATTATCTTTTCATGTAGTTTGATAACTTTAGCAATAAAAAGGTGGACATGTATACTAAGGTGCTCTGAAAATGCTTATTAGTAGGAAACAAAGAAAACTAAATACCTAGTCACCAAAATTTACAGCTGATGAGTTTATTTAGCCAGTCTAAAACGTTTGGCTTTTTACATTTATTCATATATTTGGGAACTAGATGGCCTTCCCCTTGCCCTGCCTCCACAGAAATTAAAACATGTCACCCGTTATAGATTTTTAATCTTCCTACATTTATCAGCAATTTATCAAACAATTATACCATTTAAAGTCTGAAGGAATCTTAAAGTTCCTTTCTCTCATTTTGCAGATAGGAAACTAATGTCCTGGAAGAATGCAAAATTTCATTCTGTGGGCTGAACCAAGAATTTTTCCTATTAGAATCAGACACACTAAATCATAGTCATTTGTTTAATAATAAAGAATTCAAAGGAACTCAGTGTGAGCACTGTCACAAGGACGAATGATCAGGCCGTAGGAAGGCAGACATGATTAGCTAGTCCATTAGCCATCTGGTTACCCGCACGTCCCACCCATGACCAGCCACATTCCCCAAGCTTGAGACATGTCTTGTTTCATGGTGAAACAGGAGCTGTGAGTCTAACCGTTGAGGAAATTGTGGAGAAGGGCTATGCCCAGTTACCTGTATTGGGAGTCCTACGCAAGTGTTATCTGATAGAAATGTAATCTGAGTCACGAATAGAATTTTAAATTCCTACTAGCTTCATTAAAAAAAAGTAGAAACAGGTGAAAATATTTTTGTTTTCATTTTTATTGGAGTATAGTTGATTTACAATGTTTTGTTAGTTTCTGCTGTACAGCAAAGTGAATCAGTTATACATATATAAATATCCATACTTTTTTAGATTCTTTTCCCATGTAGGTCATTACAGAGTATTGAGCTCCCTGTGCTATACAGGAGGTCCTTATTAGTCATCTATTTTATATATAGTAGTATGTATATGTCAATCCCAATCTCCCAATATCCCTCCCCGGCCACTTGAAAATATGTTTTAAAATATATTTTGTTTAACCCAATACATCCAAAATATCATTATTTCAGCATGCAATCATTATAAAAAATTGTTAATAAAATATTTTACATTTTTTTTTCCATATTATCTTTAAACCTAGGGTGTATTTTACACTCACAGATCATCTCCATTCAGACTAGTGGCTAGCGTAATAGACGGTTTGACACCAACCCTCCTTCACTTACCTGTACAAACTCTAAATAAAAAGAACCAATTAAATAATTATGAAATTCAAGAATAGTTTAACATGATAAGTACAAATAAGCTGATGGTCAGTTTTTAGGCCACTAGAGTACAGTAGTTTCGTGTGCCTAGGTTCTAAAGCCAAATTGCTTAGGTTCAAAACCTCCTTGCTCTGCACTCATTATTACATGTCCTTGGGCACCTAGCTAACCTCCTTGTGCTTTGGTTTCTTCATCTACAAAATATCAGAAATAGAATATTACCTCCCCATAGGGTTACTGTGGGATTAAGTTAAGTCAGTATGCCTAAAAGCAAACAGAAGAGTGCTGGGAAATGTAAGTATTCTGCAGATGTTGGCAACTATTATTATTATTATTATTACTTCTTTAGAACAATGATTTTCAAAGTGTATTCCGTGGACCCTCAGCATCAGCATTACCTGCAAACTTGTTACAAATGCAGAGCTACTGCTTGAGAATCTTCATTTTAATGAGATTCCCAGATGATTCATATGCACATTAAAATATGGGAAGGAATGTCCTAGAGGTTAAGTAGACAGATTATAAAAATGACACATATGACATCTGGGAATTATAATTAATGCTTCAATTTTCAAAGAGAAAAACTGGTTTGTTAGTCAGGGTTCTCCAGAGAAATAGAACCAATAGGAGAGAGAGAAAGAGATTGATTTATTAAAAGGTATTGGTTCATGTGAGTGATTATGGAGGCTGAGAAGTCCCACAGTCGGCCCTCTGCAAGCTGGAGACCCAGGAAAGTGGGTGGTGTAGTTGGAAGTTCTGAAAGCCTGAGAACCAGTGGTGTCGATTCCAACCCAGGTCTGAAAGTCTGAGAACCGGGAGCACCAAGGGCAGAAGACTGATGTCCCAACTCAAGCAGTGAGGCAGAGACAGAGACAGACACAGAGGCAGAGCATATCCGCCCTTCTCCCACCTTTTGGTTCTACTCAGGCCTTCCCACATTGGGGAGGTCAATCTGCTTTACTCAGTCTACCAGTTCAAATGCTAATCTCTCCTTGAAACACATCCAGCAAAAATGTTTAACCAGATATCTGGGCATCCCATGATCCAGTCAAGTTGACACATCAATTAACTGTCACACTGGGAAAAATGGAGAGATTAAGTAGGTGACAAGCTGTAAAAATATCAAAATACAAAAAGGAAATTTGGCATAGAGACAAAGTAAAAACCCAAGGAATTCTAACTATGACAATCAACTTCCTTTTTAATGATTCATCACCACCAGAAAGATGAATTCATTGTAGCAGAAGAAATCAAAGAAATCAAAGGTGGAAAAAGACGTCGCACATCAGGGTCTTTCTGTGTCTCACAGCCCTCCCTGGTTAACAGCTCACATTTGCAGAGCAATTAGTTGGAGCCTCTTAACAGCCCAGTGAAGATGTTCAAGCAGGTGATTTCTCCTCGGTTGATAAATTGAGAGGCTGTGACCTGGAGAAATCATGACTTTCCTACATTACAGAGAAGTAAATGGCAGATCTAAAATTGGTATCACAGAAATTTTCTATGTCAGATCCTCATATCACATAGTTTATGCAGGATAGTAATACTAATATTAGTATTATTATGACCTTGGATGCCACAATGTGGTCAATGCCCAAATACTAGTCCTTTTATGAGACCTACTCATTTGCTGGGTTTTCAGGGGCTCCACTGATACTTTTCCTGATGTGACTGATACTGCAAGCCTCTTCCTCCACGTCACTTGCCAGTGGGCTGTCCACCCCATTGACTCTTGCTGCTGGGTTATTCTCACTTCTCCTGTGACAGCCATCTTGTGGTACCTGCAAGACGGACGCCTAAAGCCCAGCTGCCTTGGGCACTCTCTACCCACAAGATCTCATAGATCTATTCCACTTCAACCCATGGGCCTGCAGGTTGATCCAGCTTTGCCACCTTTTCCCTACCCCACTTCGCTGTAACCTGCAACATCAACACCAATGTCTGATTCAGGGCTAAGTAGTGGCTTTCACATCAAAAAAAAAAAAAAAAGTCATTCATTCCAGATCTAGTGGTGGAACAGATCCTGCACCATAATTGTATAGAAAGCAGAGAAACAATGCACCCATTACCAATACTCTATGAATGAAGAAAGGAAGGGATAGTTATGCCCTCTTGAGGTCTGCTCACCCCTAAATTTTTGCTATTTCTCTCCTTTCGATATCTCTTCCTTTTAGTATAGTTGCCATTCCAGCACTGCTTGTTTTAGCAAAATTTTATTCTGGAGTTTAAACCCTTTTGTTCTTAGCCTTGAACTGTTTTCAGAGAAAGCCGACAATAGAATCATGAACCCCAGGAGATCATGAAAAGTTCTCAGTAACCTTCACTTTCTCCCATTATCATAGCAAATACCCAAATCACAAAGAATTAAAAATCTAGAAATTTAAGTATAAATGGGAAAAAGTTTTTATTTTTCAATAATATATACTGAATTAATAGGTACAAATATTGATAAATGAAGACTAACACTATGCTGAGGGCAAAATACTTTATTCAGCTGATTAAGAATTCCAGTAATAAAATTGAGAAAACTAATACTTGCTCTAATCTATCTAATCTAATCTAATCTAATCTAATAGTTACTTGAATCTTTTGTTTCACAAGGTTTTGGAAGGAGAGGATAGAAGTTCTAAAGCCAGACAGCTACTATCATCAACTTTAGAGATTATTGTTATTATTATCTCCATTTTATGGATGAGGAATATGAGGCTTAGAAGTAATATTCTTGCTCAAGGTTCTATGAAAAGCAGAATCTCTTGGATTATGACAATAATTGAAAGCATCTTGATATTGACTCATATTAAAGATATCCATGGTATTTATACAATCTGTTTCAAATAAAAACATATTAGTTTTTCTGTACATTTGCCAAAATTAGGTGACTATTGTGTAAGAGTAGCAATAGATGCAGCTACTCATGTATGTCCAGGGTCATATGCTGTCAAACATCAATACCAAAGAAGAGGAATTCCAAATAAAAATGGGAGGAAGCCAAGTTGGATATGTTTCACAAAAAAAACCAAGCAGATTTCCTTGGTGCCAAGATATTTGGCAGCCTTCTGATGCATGACTGCTTCTCCTTCCTATTTCTCTCACTTCATCCCATATCATATTAGCCTTATAAAAGCCTAAGCAAGTGTCTGAGCATTAAATTATAAATTGTAAATCAGCTCATGAGATCTGAGCAGAGATTATCTTAAAATAATAGAATGGCATCCAGGCTTTTCAAGGCCTGACTGTACACTATGTACTAAATCTCCCAGAATTAGTGTTGGCCAACCTTGGAAATAGAGAAGAAAGAGAAGGGTAAGTGTGGAGAATAATGGAAAAGAGAGAAGAAAAAGGGGGTGAAAGAGAAGTTGTTGGGTCTGCCTGTCCAAACATGGTCCAAGGGAGAGGATATCTTCAGGCCAACTGTCCATCTGACAACAATATCTCTTGTGATGACTGATTCCTTAGAAAAAAAGTTTATAATCTGTCTTTTATAATTTGCTTAAATGGAGAAATAAGTAAGTAGGACAATACCCTGTCCTGTAATTATCCTAGGTACCTAAAATATATGGTTCTGATTAAATTAATTAATTGTATTCTGGTTTACATACCTCAGACTCTTGTGAATTAGAGTGAGTAACCAATTCTTCTGGCCATGCTAAATCTACGACAGTGATAAGAACCTATATCACATTAGTAAGTATCAGGGCTGGAATCAGGACCATTGTTTTTCAAACTTAGGCTGATCCTGCGCCAGTGGTTCCTAATTTTTTTTAAATTCAAGGACCCCTTTGAAAATCATGAAAACCAGAAGTGCACATATGCATAGACATCAAAAAAAAAAAAAAAGACTATCATTTCAAGAGATTCATAGAGCTTGAAGCTTATCCATGGACTTTAACTTAAGAACCTTCCATCCTCAAGAGACTTGCAGTCTGACTTAGTAAAAGATAAACACAAAAATATTCATAGAATAACTAGAGAATGCTATATTTCTCTCTGTCTCTCTCACACACACACAGACGCGAACAGGGTGGAGCTGGAGGTCCCCTTTGTTTAAATTAGCATAGTGATGGTTTTGTGTGTGTGCACGTTTGGAGATAGATTTAATTGCTCTGCCCAATAAAGGAAAGAGGAGAGACCTGGAAGGAAGAATCTTGAGGTTATTGGCCTCTGTGAAGAAAGAACAGAAAAACAGAATCCCAATAGCATGGGGGCAGAAAGAAAGGTCTGGAGCAGAGCCAGGTCCTTGGCAGCATGAGCTAAGTTAGGGTGAGGCAACACACAATTTCACAACTCAGTGCTTTAGGTGTCTTAACACAATGAAGGGTTTTTTCCCACAAATCACCCCATGGGTCTGAGCAGCTCTCCAGGTCAATTGCCTTTTTAAGTGGCTACTCAGCAAACCAGTCCACTTCCGTCTTTTGTCTCTACCCTCAAAACCTAAGGCTTTCTCATATCTGCAATAAGCAAATTTCACTTCTATCCCAGCCTCTTGACTGAAACTAGTCACATGCTCCCACCCAATGCAAGGGGGCTGGGAAGTAAGGATTTCCAGATGTCCAGAATGAGAGGAAAACCTGATATTGGTGAGTTCCAAAAATGTCTATTACAAGATGTGTCTAATAGAGGAGTCCTAATTTGTTTGTTGGGGGTGTCCGTTAAATTTCTCATTTGCCTCCCCTATGAAATCCTTAATAAAATATTCCTCTCATTCTTTACAGGGACTCAAAGAGGTGCTGAGCTCTGCATATCAGTGGGGCACAAACTAGGTACAGAAAGCCCCACTCTGTAGCTACAGTTAGAGTATTGATGGTAGAGTGCTATGAGACAGGCAGCTTCCCATGGTGGAAAAGAACTTCCTGGCTTCCGATCCAGGCTACATTCTACAGTTCTGAGAAAGTTAAGTGACGTGCCTGTCTGTAAAATGAGTAAGCTGGATTTGAGAACTCTAGTGTTAAATTGTACAGTGCTGGCAATAGATGCAAAAGCAATTAAAGAAGAGAGAAATCAATTTAAGGATAAAATTATTTCTGGCAGGTAACCTTGTTTTTTAGCCTATTTGACCAATCTATGACTGCCTCTGATGATCACTTCTATTAATGAGATTTTATTAGGTAAGATATATCAAAAAAACTAATTTTGCCATTCTGTAAATTTTAGCACTCAGCATAAAAAATACTCTTGAGTCAAATCAAATGGGATAAGATATTGACTTTAAGGTACATTTTATTTTCATTTTATTTTCCAAAAAGTATACTAACATGGGTAAAACTTGCCAAAATATATTTCTCTCAACATTTGATGAATGTATTTAGGATAATTACATGTATTAAGGTGGTCATACATCAAGGTTTACCTGGGACAGTCACAACAAAATTATGAATTTCATTCTCAAATGTGTCTGAGTTTGAACAGTAAGTTATATGTCACCCAATGTATATGCCATATGATTTTTCAGCAACTGATTTTTGTGTATGCTCAGAACCAGAGCCCTTATTTGCTGCTGTTATAATCAGACCCCAAATTAACCTAAATCAAACACTGGGGACCACTTAGAATTCATGTAAAATATTAATTTATCTTTTATCTCTGTATTATGCACTTCAAATAGAAGGTTTTCCATGTTCATGTCACCAACTAAAGCAATCAAAATGAATGATTGTTTTCTCCTGGATCATTTACAAGAGGAAATCCTCCACTTGGGGTAACAATCATTTCCGATTTCTCCAGGGTAAGCAGAAGCCAGTAATAACAAGCATTGTCCTGTCCCATTTCAACATTAGTCTTAACAAAATACCTGATACAGAGAGCACTGAGAAACACAAACAAAGTCTATAGATTTTTTGGTCTTCTGCAATAGAGGAGCTCATACTATCCCTGAGAATAACTCTTTCCTAACTCAAAATGAAAAACAACAACAACAAAAATTACACTATCCTCTTTAAGCCAAATATAGATCTCCCAATGACCTTCTTATAATCGCTCTAAAAAAGAGTAATTTTAAGTTTGTTTTAGAAAAGTAATCACCTCCTTTTTTGGTTTAAAAATTCAATACATTTTTGATACTTCTTTAATGTTGACTATTTTTTCCCCATGGTGTTCATTACCTTATATTCCTCTCATTCCCTATGTTCCTTAAGGATCAACAATTAAGTGAAGTAAGACCACCAAATGTTAGTAATAGCAACTCAAAACTGAAGCCAAACTGGTGTTGCCAACAGTACAATTTGCGTCACCTCTGTATTTCGCTCGCCTAAGTCTCGTAGGTACTATGAAGGATTCTAAGATATAGATATCTGTTAGTTCTCCCTCCCAGACTCCTGGTTGCTCTATTTCATAGGTACATAGGCTCCTTATGTTAGCATGAGCCTAATATAATGGTCAGGAAAGGTAGTAATGTTTTAATTATACACTTAAATCAATAAAAATCTGGGGTGGTGGTGGGGACTTTAGCCACATAGTAAATTTCACAATGTTTCAATAGCAAAATTGCCCTATTTGGTTTATTTTTTTAAATTTAATTTTATTTATTTATTTTTTATACAGCAGGTTCTTATTAGTTATCCATTTTATACATATTAGTGTATATATGTCAGTCCCAATCTCCCAATTCATCTCATCCCCCCCGCCACTTTCCCCCCTTGGTGTCCGTACGTTTGTTCTCTACATCTGTGTCTCTATTTCTTTGTTGCAAACCAGTTCATCTGTACCATTTTTCTAGATTCCACATATATGCGTTAATATACGATATTTGTTTTTCTCTTTCTGACTTACTTCACTCTGTATGACAGTCTCTAGATACATCCACGTCTCTACAAATGACCCAATTTCATTTCTTTTTATGGCTGAGTAATATTCTATTATATATATGTACCACATCTTCTTTATCCATTCGTCTGTCGATGGGCATTTAGGTTGTTTCCGTGACCTGGCTATTGTAAATAGTGCTGCAATGAACATTGGGGTGCATGTGTCTTTTTGAATTACGGTTTTCTCAGGGTATATGCCCAGTAGTGGGATTGCTGGGTCATACGGTAGCTCTATTTTTAGTTTTTTAAGGAACCTCCATACTGTTCTCCATAGTGGCTGTATCAATTTACACTCCCACCAACAGTGCAAGAGAGTTCCCTTTTCTCCACACCCTCACCAGCATTTGTTGTTTGTAGATTTTCTGATGATGCCCATTCTAACTGGTGTGAAGTGATACCTCATTGTAGTCTAGATTTGCATTTCTCTAATAATTAATGACGGTGAGCAGCTCTTTATGTGCCTCTTGGCAATCTGTATGTCTTCTTTCAAGAAATGTCTATTTAGATCTTCTGCCCATTTTTGGATTGGGCTGTTTGTTTTTTTAATATTGAGCTGTATGAGCTGTTTATATATTTTGGAGATTGATCCTTTGTCCATTGATTGGTGTGCAAATATTATCTCCCATTCTGAGGTTTGTCTTTTTGTCTTGTTTATAGTTTCCTGTGCTGTGCAAAAGCTTTTAAGTTTCATTAGGTCCCATTTGTTTACTTTTGTTTTTATTACATTACTGTAGGAAGTGGGTCAAAAAAAAATATTGCTGTGATTTTGTCAAAGGGTGTTCTTCCTCTGTTTTCCTCTAAGCGTTTTATAGTGTCCGGTCTTACATTTAGGTCTCGAATCCATTTTGAGTTTATTTTAGTGTATGGTGTTAGGGAGTGTTCTAATTTCATTCTTTTACATGTAGCTGTCCAGTTTTCCCAGCACAACTTATTGAAGAGACTGTCTTTTCTCTGTTGTATATCCTTGCCTCCTTTGTCATAGATTAGTTGACCACAGGTGCATAGGTTTATCTCTGGGCTTTCTATCCTGTTCCATTGATCTATATTTCTGTTTTTGTGCCAGTACCATATTGTCTTGATTACTGTAGCTTTGTAGTATAGTCTGAAGTCAGGGAGTCTGATTCTTCCAGCTCCATTTTTTTCCCTCAAGATTGCTTTGGCTATTTGGGGTCTTTTGTGTCTCCATACACATTTTAAGATATTTTGTTCTAGTTCTGTAAAAAATACCATTGGTAATTTGATAGGGATTGCATTGAATCAGCAGATTGCTTTGGGGAGTATAATCATTTTCACACTATTGATACTTCCAATCCAAAAACATGGTATATCTCTCCATCTGTTTGTGTCATCTTTAAATTCTTTCATCGTCTTATAGTTTTGTGCATACAAGTCTTTTACCTCCTTAGGTAGATTTATTCCTATGTTTTTAATTCTTTTTCTTACAGCAGTGCATGGGATTGTTTCCTTAATTTCTCTTTCTGATCTTTCGTTGTTAGTGTATAGGAATGCAAGAGATTTCTGTGCATTAATATTGTATCCTGCAACTTTACCAAATTCATTGATTAGCTCTAGTAGTTTTCTGGTGTCATCTTTAGGGATCTCTATGTATAGTATCATGTCATCTGCAAACAGTGACAGTTTTACTTCTTCTTTTCCAATTTGTATTCCTTTTCATTCTTTTTCTTCTCTGATTGCCATGGCTAGGACTTCCAAAACTATGTTGAATAATAGTGGCAAAAATGGACATCCTTGTCTTGTTCCTAATCTTAGAGGAAATGCTTTCAGTTTTCCACCATTGAGATTGATGTTTACTGTGGGTTTGTCGTATAGGCTTTATAATGTCAAGGTAGGTACCCTCTACACCTACTTTCTGGAGACTTTTTATCATCAATTGGTGATGAATTTTGTCAAAAGCCTTTTCTGCATCTCTTGAGATGATCATATGGTTTTTATTCTTCAGTTTGTTAATATGGTGTATCACATTGACTTATTTGCGTATACTGAAGAATCCTTGCATCCCTGGGATAAATCCCACTTGATCATGGTGTATGATCCTTTTAATGAGCTGCTGGATTCTGTTTCCTAGTATTTTTTGAGGATTTTTGCATCTATATTCATCAGTGATATTGGTCTGTAATTTTCTTTTGTTGTTGTATCTTTGTCTGGTTTTGGTATCAGGGTGATGGTGACCTCATAGAATGAGTTTGGGAGTATTCCTTCCTCTGCAATTTTTTGGAAGGCTTTGAGAAGGATGGGTGTTAGCTCTTCTCTAAATGTTTGATAGAACGCACCTGTGAAGCCATCTGGTCCTGGACTTTTGTTTGTTGGAAGATTTTTAATCACAGTTTCAATTTCATTACTTGTGACTGCTCTGTTCATACTTTCTATTTCTTCCTGGTTCAGTCTTGGAAGGTTATACCTTTCTAAGAATTTGTCCATTTCTTCCAGGTTGTCCATTTTATTGGCATAGAGTTGCTTGTAGTAGTCTCTTAGGATGCTTTGTATTTCTGCCGTGTCTGTTGTAACTTCTCCTTTTTCATTTCTAATTTTATTGATTTGAGTCCTCTCCCTCTTTTTCTTGATGAGTCTGGCTAAAGGTTTATCAATTTAGCTTCTCTTCTCAAAGAACCAGCTTTTAGTTTTATTGATCTTTGCTATTGTTTTGTTTCTTTCTATTTCGTTTATTTCTGCTCTGGTCTTTATGATTTATTTCCTTCTACTAACTTTGGGTTTTCTTTTTTCTTCTTTCTGTAGTTCCTTTAGGTGTAAGGTTAGGTTGTTTATTTGAGATGTATCTTGTTTCTTGAGGTAGGATTGTATTGCTATAAACTTCCCTCTTAGAACTGCTTTTACTGCATCCCATAGGTTTTGGGTGGTCCTATTTTTTTTGTCATTTGTCTCTAGGTATTTTTTGATTTCCTCTTTAATTTCTTCAGTGATCTCTTGGTTATTTAATAATGTATTGTTTAACCTCCACGTGTTTGTGTTTTTTACATTTTTTCCCTGTAATTGATTTCTAATCTCATAGCATTGTGGTCAGAAAAGATGCTTGATATGATTTCAATTTTCTTAAATTTACTGAGGCTTGATCTGTGACCCAGATGTGATCTATCCTGGAGCATATTCTGTGTGCACTTGAAAAGAAAGTGTAATCTGCTGTTTTAGGATGGAATGTCCTGTAAATGTCAATTAAATCTATCTGGTCTGTTGTGTCATTTAAAGCTTGTGTTTCCTTATTAATTTTCTGTCTGGATGATCTGTCCATTGGTGTAAGTGAGGTGTTAAAGTCTCCCACTATTATTGTGTTACTGTCAATTTCTTCTTTTATGGCTGTTAGCATTTGCCTTATGTATTCATGTGCTCCTATGTTGGGTGCATATATATTTATAATTGTTATATCTTCTTCTTGGATTGATCCCTTGATCATTATGTAGTGTCCTTCCTTGTCTCTTGTAACATTCTTTATTTTAGAGTATATTTTATTTGAAATGAGTATTGCTACTCCAGCTTTCTTTTGATATCCATTTGCATGGAATATCTTCCTCCATCCCCTAACTTTCAGTCTGTATGTGTCCCTAGGTCTGAAGTGTGTCTCTTGTAGACAGCATATATATGGGCCTTTTTTGTGTGTCCATTAAGCAAGACTGTGCCTTTTGGTTGCAACATTTAATCCATTCACATTTAAGGTAATTATCAATATGTATGTTCCTATTACCATTTTCTTAATTATTTTGGATTTGTTTTTGTAGGTCCTTTTCTTCTCTTGTGTTTCCCACTTAGAGAACTTCCTTTAGCATTTGCTGTGGAACTGGTTTGGTGGGGCCGAATTCTCTTAGCTTTTGCTTCTCTGTAAAGCTTTGATCTCTCCATCAGATCTGAGTGACATCCTTTCCAGGTAGAGTAATCTTGGTTGTAGTTTCATCCCTTTTATCACTTTAAATATATTGTGCCACTCCCATCTAGCTTGTAGAGTTTCTGCTGAGAAATCAGCTGTTAACCTTATGGGAGTTCCCTTTGTTGTTCCCTTTGTTGTTCCCTTTGTTGTTTTTCCCTTGTTACTTTTTTTTGTTTTTAACATCTTTATTGGAGTATAAGTGCTTTACAATGGTGTGTTACTTTCTGCTTTATAACAAAGTGAGTCAGTTATACATACACATATATCCCCATATCTCTTCCCTCTTGCTTCTCCCTCCCTCCCACCCTCCCTATCCCGCCCCTCTAGGTGGTCACAAAGCAGCGAGCTGATCTCCATGTGCTATGCGGCTGCTTCCCACTAGCTATCTATTTTACGTTTGGTAGTGTATATATGTCCATGCCACTCTCTCATTTTGTCACAGCTTACCCTTCCACCTCCCTGTATCCTCAAGTCCGTTCTCTAGTAGGTCTGCATCTTTATTCCCGTCTTGCCGCTAGGTTCTTCTGACCTTTTTTTTTTTCTTAGATTCCGTATATATATGTTAGCATACGGTATTTGTTTTTCTCTTTCTGACTTACTTCACTCTGTTTGACAGTCTCTAGGTCCATCTACCTCACTACAAATAACTCAGTTTCATTCCTTTTTATGGCTGAGTAATATTCCATTGTATATATGTGCCACATGTTTTTATCCATTCATCTGTTGATAGACACTTAGGTTGCTTCCATGTCCTGGCTATTGTAAATAGAGCTTCAATGAACAATTTGTACATGACTCTTTTTGAATTATGGTTTTCTCAGGGTATATGCCCAGTAGTGGGATTACTGGGTCGTATGGTAGTGCAATTTTTACTTTTTTAAGGAACCTCCATACTGTTCTCCATAGTGGCTGTATCAATTTACATTCCCACCAACAGTGCAAGAGGGTTCCCTTTTCTCCACACCCTTTCTAGCTTTTATTCTTTGTAGATTTTTTTGATAATGGCCATTCTGACCAGTGTGAGATGACATCTCATTGTAGTTCTGATTTGCATTTCTCTAATGATTAATGATGTTGAGCATTCGTTCCTGTGTTTGTTGGCAATTTGTATATCTTCTTTGGAGGAATGTATATTTAGGTCTTCTGTCCATTTTTGGATTGGTTTCTTTGTTTTTTTGATATTGAGCTGCATGAGATGCTTGTATGTTTTGGAGGTTAATCCTTTGTCAGTTGCTACATTTGCAAATATTTTCTCCCATTCTGAGGGTTGTCTTTTCATCTTGTTTATGGTTTCCTTTGCTGTGCAAAAGCTTTTAAATTTCATTAGGTCCCATTTGTTTATTTTTGGTTTTATTTCCATTTCTCTAGAAGGTGGGTCAAAAAGGATCTTGCTGAGATTTATGTCATGGAGTGTTCTGCCTATGTCTTCCTCTAACAGTTTCATGGTGTCTGGCCTTACATTTAGGTCTTTAATCCATTTTGGGTTTATTTTTGTGTATGGCATTAGGGAGTGTTCTAATTTCATTCTTTTACATGTAGCTGTCCAGTTTTCCCAGCACCACTTATTGAAGAGGTTGTCTTTTCTCCACTGTATAATCTTGCCTCCTTTATCAAAGATAAGGTGACCAAATGTGCATGGGTTTCTGTTTTTGTGCCAGTACTATACTGTCTTGATTACTATAGGTTTGTAGTATAGTCTGAAGTCAGGGAACCTGATTCCTCCAGCTCCGTTTTTCTTTCTCAAGATTGCTTTGGCTATTTGGGGTCTTTTCTGTTTCCATACAAATTTTGAAATTTTTTGTTCTAGTTCTGTGAAAAATACCATTGGTAGTTTGATAGGGATTGCATTGAATCTGTAGAATGCTTTGGGTAGTAGAATCATTTTCACAATGTTGATTATTCCAATCCAAGAACATGGTATATCTCTCCATCTATTTATATCATCTTTAATTTCTTTCATCAGTGTCTTATAATTTTCTGCATACAGGTCTTTTGTCTCCTTAGGTAGGTTTATTGCTAGATATTTTATTCTTTTTGTTGCAGTGGTAAATGGGAGTGTTTTCTTAATTTCACTTTCAGATTTTTCATCATTAGTGTATAGGAATGCAAGAGATTTCTGTGCATTAGTTTTGTATCTTGCTACTTTACTAAATTCATTGATCAGCTCTAGTAGTTTTCTGGTAGCATCTTTAGGATTCTCTATGTATAGTATCATGTCATCTGCACACAGTGACAGCTTTACTTCTTCATTTCCAATTTGGATTCTTTTCATTTCTTTTTCTTCTCTGATTGCTGTGGCTAACACTCCCAAAACTATGTTGAAAAAAAGTGGTGAAAGTGGGAAACCTTGTCTTGTTCCTGATCATAGTGGAAATGGTTTCAGTTTTTCACCATTTAGGACGATGTTGGCTGTGGGTTTGTCATATATGGCCTTTATTATGTTGAGGAAATTTCCCTCTATGCCTACTTTTTTGGAGGGTTTTTATAATAAATGGGTGTTGAATTTTGTCGCAAGCTTTCTCTGCATCTCTTGAGATGATCATATGGTTTTTCTCCTTCAATTTGTTAATATGGTGTATCACGTTGATTGATTTGCATATATTGAAGAATCCTTGCATTCCTAGGATAAACCCCACTTGATCATGGTGTATGATCCTTTTAATGTGCTGTTGGATTCTGTTTGGTAGTATTTTATTGAGGATTTTTGCATCTATGTTCATCAGTGATATTGGCCTGTAGTTTTCTTTCTTTGTGACATCTTTGTCTGGTATTGGTATCAGGGTGATGGTTGCCTCGAAGAATGAGTTTGGGAGTGTTTCTCCCTCTGCTATATTTTGGAAGAGTTTGAGAAGGATAGGTGTTAGCTCTTCTCTAAATGTTTGATACAATTCGCCTGTGAAGCCATCTGGTCCTGGGCTTTTGTTTGTTGGAAGATTTTTTTTTTTTTTTTAAACATCTTTATTGAAGTATAATTGCCTTACAATAGTGTGTTAGCTTCTGCTTTATAACAAAGTGAATCAGTTATACATATACAATATGTTGGAAGATTTTTAATCACAGTTTCAATTTCAGTGCTTGTGATTGGTCTGTTTATATTTTCTATTCCTTCCTGGTTCAGTCGGAAGGTTGTTCATTTCTAAAAATTTGTCCATTTCTTCCAGGTTGTCCATTTTACTGGCATATAGTTGCTTGTAGTAATCTCTCATGATCCTTTGTATTTCTGCAGTGTCAGTTGTTTCTTCTCCTTTTTCATTTCTAATTCTATTGATTTGAGTCTCCTCCCTTTTTTTCCTAATAGGTCTGGCTAATGGTTTATCAATTTTGTTTATCTTCTGAAAGAATCAGCTTTTAGTTTTATTGATCTTCGCTATTGTTTCCTTCATTTCTTTTTCATTCATTTCTGATCTGATCTTTATGATTTCTTTCCTTCTGGTAAGTTTGGGGTTTTATGTTCTTCTTTCTCTAATTGCTTTAGGTGAAAGGTTAGGTTGTTTATTTGAGATGTTTCTTGTTTCTTAAGGTAGGATTTTATTGCTATAAATTTCCCTTTTAGAACTGCTTTTGCTGCATCCCATAGGTTTTGGGTCATTGTGTTTCATTGTCATTTGTTTTTAGGTATTTTTTGATTTCCTCTTTGATTTCTTCAGTGATCTCTTGGTAATTAAGTAGTGTGTTGTTTAGCCTCCATGTGTTTGTATTTCTTACAGATTTTTTCCTATAACTGTTACCTAGTCTCATAGCGTTTTGGTCAGAAAGGATACTTGATACGATTTCAATTTTCATAAATTTACCAAGGCTTGATTTGTGACCCAAGATATGATCTGTCCTGGAGAATGTTCCATAGGCACTTGAGAAGAATGTGTATTCTGTTGTTTTTCAATGGAATGTCCTATAAATATCAATTAAGTCCATCTTGTTTAATGTATCATTTAAAGTTTTTGTTTCCTTATTTATTTTCATTTTGGATGATCTTTCCTTTGGTGAAAGTGGGGTGTTAAAGTCCCCTACTGTGATTGTGTAACTGTCGATTTCCCGTTTTATGGCCGTTAATGTTTGCCTTATGTATTGAGGTGCTCCTATATTGGGTGCATAAATATTTTAAATTGTTATATCTTCTTCTGGGATTGATCCCTTGATCATTATGTAGTGTCCTTTGTCTCTTGTAATAGTCTTTATTTTAAAGTCTATTTTGTCTGATATGAGAATTGCTACTCCAGCTTTCTTTTGATTTCCATTTGCATGGAATATCTTTTTCCATCCCCTCACTTTCAGTCTGTATGTGTCCCTAGGTCTGAAGTGGGTCTTTTGTACACAGCACATATACGGGTCTTGTTTTTATATCCATTCAGCCAGTCTATGTCTTTTGGTTGGAGTATTTAATCCATTTACATTTAAGGTAATTATCAATATGTATGTTCCTCTGACCATTTTCTTAATTGTTTTGGGTTTGTTATTGTAAGTATTTTCCTTCTCTTGTGTTTCCTGCCTAGAGAAGTTCCTTTAGCATTTGTTGTAAAGCTGGTTTTGTGGTGCTGAATTCTCTTAGCTTTTGCTTGTCTGTAAAGTTCTAATTTCTCCATCAAATCTGAATGAGATCCTTGCTGGGTAGAGTAATCTTGGTGGTAGATTTTTCTCCTTCATCACTTTAAATATGTTCTGCCACTCGCTATTGGCTCGCAGAGTTTCTGCTGAAAGATCTGCTGTTAACCTTATGGGGATTCTCTTAGGTGTTATTTGTTGTTTTTCCCTTGCTGCTTTTAATATTTGTTCTTTGTATTTAATTTTTGATAGTTTGATTAGTATGTGTCTTGGCATGTTTCTCCTTGGATTTATCCTGTATGAGACTCTCTCTGCTTCCTGGACTTGATTAACTATTTCCTTTCCCATATTAGGGAACTTTTCAACTATCATCTCTTCAAATATTTTCTCACTCCCTTTCTTTTTGTCTTTTTCTTCTGGGTCCCCTATAATTCGAATGTTGGTGCGTTTAATGTTCTCCCAGAGGTCTCTGAGACTGTCCTAAATTCTTTTAATTTTTTCTTTATTCTGCTCTGCAGTAGTTATTTCCACTATTTTATCTTCCAGGTTACTTATCCGTTCTTCTACCTCAGTTATTCTGCTATTGATCCCTTCCAGAGAATTTTAAATTTCATTTATTGTGTTGTTCATCACTGTTTGTTTGCTCTTTAGTTCTTTTAGGTCCTTGTTAAACGTTTCTTGTATTTTCTCCATTCTATTTCCAAGATTTTGGATCATCTTTACTATCATTATTCTGAATTCTTTTTCAGATAGACTGCATATTTCCTCTTCATTTGTTAGGTTTTGTGGGTTTTTGCCTTGCTCCTTCATCTCTTGTGTGTTTCTCTGTCTTCTCATTTTGCTTAATTTACTGTGTTTGGGGTCTCCTTTTCGCAGGCTGCAGGTTTGTAGTTCCACTGTTTTTGGTGTCTGTCCCCAGTGGCTAAGGTTGGTTCAGTGGGTTTTGTAGGCTTCCTGGTGGAGGGGACTAGTGCCTGTGTTCTGGTGGATGAGGCTGGATCTTGTCTTTCTGGTGGGCAGGTCCACATCTGGTGGTGTGTTTTGGGGTGTCTGTGGCCTTTTTATGATTTTAGGCAGCCTCTGTGCTAATGGATGCGGTTGTGTTCCTGTCTTGCTAGTTGTTTGGCCTAGGGTGTCCTGCACTATACCTTGCTGGTCGTTGAGTGGAGCTGGGTCTTGGCGTTGAGATGGCGATCTCTGGGAGATTTTCACCGTTTGATATAACGTGGAGCTGCAAGGTCTCTTGTGGACCAGTGTCCTGAACTTGGGTCTCCCACCTCAGTGGCACAGCCCTGACTCCTGGTTGGAGCACCAAGATCCTGTCCTCCACACAGCTCAGAAGAAAAGGGAGAAAAAAAAGAAAGAAAGAAAGAAGAAAACAAAATAAAATAAAAAGTTATGAAAATAAAAAATAACTATTAAGAAAAAAAAAATTTTTAATAATAATAAAAAAAAAGGACAGACAGAACCCTAGGACAAATGGTAAAAGCAAAGCTATACAGACAAAATCCCACACAGAAGCATACAGATACACACTCACAAAAAGAGAAAAAGGGAAAAAAATATATATATTGTTGCTCCCAAAGTCCACCTCCTCAATTTGGGATGATTCGTTGTCTATTCAGGTGTTCCACAGATGCAGGTACATCAAGTTGATTGTGGAGATTTAATCCGCTGCTCCTGAGGCTGCTGGGAGAGATTTCCCTTTCTCTTCCTTGTTGGCACAGCTCCAGGGGTTCAGCTTTGGATTTGTCCCCGTCTCTTCGTGTATGTCGCCTTAGGGCGTCTGTTCTTTGCTCAAACAGAATGGAGTTAAAGGAGCAGCTGCTTCGGGGGCTCTGGCTCACTCAGGCCGGTGGGATGGAGGGGTACCTAGTGCAGGGTGAGCCTGCGGCGGCAGAGGCCAGCATGACGTTGCACCAGCCTGAGGTGCACCGTGTGTTCTCCCGGGGAAGTTGACCCTGGATCCCAGGACCCTGGCAGTGGCGGGCGGCACAGGCTCCCCGGAGGGGAGGTGTGGATAGTGACCTGTGCTGCACACAGGCTTGTTGGTGGCGGCAGCAGCAGCCTTAGCATCTCATGCCCGTCTCTGGGGTCTGCACTGGTAGCCGCTGCTCGCGCCTGTCTCTGGAGCTCCTTTTAAGCGGCGCTCTTTATCCCCTCTCCTCGCGCACCAGGAAACAAAGAGGCAAGAAAAAGTCTCTTGTCTCTTTGGCAGCTCCAGACTTTTTCCCAGACTCCCTCCCGGTTAGCTGTGGTGCACTACCCCCCTTCAGGCTGTGTTCACGCAGCCAACCCCAGTCCTCTCCCTGGGATCTGACCTCTGAAGCTGGAAACTCAGCTCCCAGCCCCCGCCTGTCCTGGCGGGTGAGCAGACAAACCTCTCGGGCTGGTGAGTGCTGGTCGGCACCAATCCTCTGTGGGGGAATCTCTCTGCTTTGCCCTCCGCACCCCTGTGGCTGGCTCTCCTCTGTGGCTCCGAAGCTTCCCCCCTCCGCCACCTGCAGTCCCCGCCCATGAAGGGGCTTCCTAGTGTGTGGAAACTTTTCCTCCTTCACAGCTCCCTCTCAGAGGTGCAGGTCCTGTCCCTATTGTTTTGTCTCTGTTTTTTCTTTTTTCTTTTGCCCTACCCAGATATGTGGGGAATTTCTTGCCTTTTGGGAGGTCTGAGGTCTTCTGCCAGTGTTCAGTAGGTGTTCTGTAGGAGTTGTTCCACGTGTAGATGTATTTCTGATGTATTTGTGGGGAGGAAGGTAATCTCTGCATCTTACTCTTCTGCCATCTTGAAGCTCCTCCTCCCTGTTACTTTTAATAATTTTTCTTTGTCTTTAAATTTTGTCATTTTGAATACTGTGTGTCTCGTTGTGTTTTTCCTAGGGTTTATCCTGTATGGGACTCTCTGTGGTTCCTGGACTTGGGTGGCTATTTCCTGTCCCATGTTAGGGGAGTTTTCAACTATAATCTCTTCAAATATTTTCTCGAGTCCTTTCTCTCTCTCTTCTCCTTCTGGGACCCCTATAATACAAATGTTGGTGCATTTAATGTTGTCCCAGAAGTCTCTTAGGCTGTCTTCATTTCTTTTCATTCGTTTTTCTTAAGTCTGTTCTGCAGCAGTGAATTCCACCATTCTGTCTTCCAGATCACTTATCCGTTCTTCTGCCTCAGTTATTCTGCTATTGATTCCTTCTAGTGCAGTTTTCATTTCAGTTATTGTATTTATCATCTCTGTTTGTTTTTTCTTTAATTATTATAGGTGTTTGTTCTTTAATTTTTCTAGGTTTTTGTTAAACATTTCTTTCATCTTCTTGATCTTTGTCTCCATTCTTTTTCTGAGGTCCTGGATCATCTTCACTACCTTTATTCTGATATCCTTCTCTGAAAGGTTGCCTATCTCCACCTAATTTAGTTGTTTTTCTGGGGTTTTATCTTGTTCCTTCATCTAGTACATAGTCCTCTGTCTTTTCATCTTGTCTGTCTTTCTGTGAATGTGGTTTTTGTTCCACAGGCTGCAGGATTGTAGTTCTTCTTGCTTCTGCTCTCTGCTCTCTGGTGGATGAGGCTATTTAAGAGGCTTGTGCAAGTTTCCTGATGTGAGGAACTGGTGGTGGGTAGATCTGGGTGTTACTTTGTTGGGCAGAGCTCAGTAAAACTTTAATCTGCTTTTCTGCTGATGGGTGGGGCTGGGTTCCCCTCCTGTTGGTTGTTTGGCCTGAAGCAACCCAGCACTGGAGCCTACAGGCCCTTTGGTGGGGTTAATGGCAGACTCTGGGAGGGCTCACACCAAGGAGTACTTCCCAGAACTTCTGCTGCCAGTGTCCTTGTCCTCACGGTGAGCCACAGCCATCCCCCGCCTCTGCAGGAGACCCTCCAACACTAGCAGGTAGGTCTGGTTAAGTCTTTTATGGGGTCACTGCTCCTTCCCCCTGGGTCCTGATGTGCACACTACTTTGTGTGTGCCCTCCAAGAGTGGAGTCTCTGTCCCCCCAGTTCTGTTGAAGTCCTGCAATCAAATCTCACTAGCCTTGAAAGTCTGATTCTCTGGGAATTCCTCTTCCCGTTGCTGGACTCCCAGGTTGGGAAGTCTGATGTGGGGCTCAGAACCTTCACTCCAGTGGGTAGATTTTTGTGGAATAATTGTTCTCCAGTTTGTGAGTCACCCACCCAGTAGTTATGGGATTTGGTTTTATTGTGATTACGCCCCTCCTACCATCTCATTGTGGCTTCTTTTCTGTCTTTGGATGTGGGGTGTCTTTTTTGGTGAGTTCCAGTGTCTTCCTGTTGATGATTGTTCAGCAGTTAGTTGGATTCCGGTGCTCTCTCAAGAGGGAGTGAGCACATGTCCTTCTACTCCGCCATCTTGAACCAATCTTATTTGGTTTAATATCACACATTGCTGACCATTTTCTGTACAATATGGAAAATCTTCATTTTTAGACCCTTAATTTAGAGTTTGATTTGCTTCTGTTAATACTGAGCTTGAGCCACATATATTGTGAATGGTTCTAAGCTAATTGTCACTGAATGCAGGAAAAGGTACAGTGATACCAGGAGGGCAGTTTTTCATGGACATGAAAGGACTTGGGCTCCCTCCTTCACTGCCTCTCAAAGTCAATAGATACAAAAAGTAGAAGGAAGCCTGAGACATTTGTAATTAATTGAGCAGTTGGTGGTAGGTATGTTATCTTAAGCAAATTCCAGACAACACATTATTTTATCTGTAAGTATTTCAGTCTGTATCTCTAAATCAACTAAGGATTCTTTTAAACCTAACCACAATCTCATAATTATACGTTAAAAATGACAATAACGGGCTTCCCTGGTGGCGCAGTGGTTGAGAATCTGCCTGCCAATGCAGGGGACACGGGTTCGAGCCCTGGTCTGGGAAGATCCCACATGCCGCGGAGCAACTGGGCCCGTGAGCCAGAACTACTGAGCCTGCGCGTCTGGAGCCTGTGCTCTGCAACAAGAGAGGCCCTGATAGTGAGAGGCCCGCGCACCGCAATGAAGAGTAGCCCCCGCTCGCCGCAACCAAAGGAAACCCTCACACAGAAACGAAGACCCAACACAGCTAAAAATAAATAAATAAATAAATTTATTTTAAAAAAAATTAAAAAAAAAAATGACAATAACTTGTTAAGTCTATCAAAATTCCCAATTGACTCACTAAAATTTTTAGTTTAATTTTTTGAAATCCAAATAAGAATCTTACAATGCAATTAGTTGATGTCTTATAAATTAAATCTCCTTTACTCTCTATCTCTCTTTCTCTCTCTCCTTGCAAATAATTTGTTGATAAAAAGCAAGTTATCCACATTCTGTGGAGCATCCTATACTCCAGATTTTGTTAATTGCATCCTATGGTGTCATTTAACATCCTCATCAACTCTTAATCTTTAACATTCATCACTCTTTGGTTAAAACTAGGTAAAATTTATACAGAAAAGGTGGATAAATGCTTGCTTTGTCCTTTTATTTATCTACTTATGATCATGCTTTGGGAACTGGGAATTGATTCCAAAATTCCTTATTCTCAGTTCAAGTTTCTTCCCAATACACATGCAGGCATCTATTAACTTCTACTTATTTTCTTATCCATTGTTTGGATTTCATACATAGAGTGACTCTGGAAAGTATCTTGAAGAATACAGTTTAATGGAGAGGATAGAATTGTAGGCTGAGCCGTCATAAAACAGTTCCTCACACTGGGACGTAATGAGTTAAGAGTGAAAAACTCTCAGTGACCATGTCAATGATTTTTCATCATCTTACAATAAAGTGCTGAGGCTACACCCAGTAGCAGTTTGAATAACATCCCTGAAAAGAGTGTGTTTCTCACAGTAATATTAGCTGTTTAATTTCGTGCAATTTTTCCCCAGACATTATTTCATAAAATATGAACTCCTCAATTAATGAGCTTGTATTTTGTTCTAACAATTTCTTTCTAAAATATGGCTGTAGAAAAATAGAGCTAAGGCTCTCAGGTTCTACTACTTGGACATATCATGGTTTATATGTGAAAATCTCTGATTAAAATCTATAAATTCTAATAGATGTTGATTTGTTGATTTAAAAACATCTTATTTATGTCCTAGTTGCACAAGTGGGAATAAGCAATACTTGTCTTTGCTGTTAACTGCTTGCTTTTCCCTTGGTTTGTTTGCTTGTTTGTTTTAAATTTGTCAGTATGTCAACCCTTCAGAAGTTTGAAAAAGGGCTTGGAATTTATACAGTTAATATTATATGTGGATAACCACAGTGTTACTAGAACTTTTAAAATATATTTTGGAAAGCCTTCACTTGTCTTTAGCTATGTTAATCAATGAAACTGAACTGATATCATACTAGTCCTTTTCTGTTGCTGTTTCCTTGAAGAAATTACTGGATCATGTGCCAAATGACCTGAGTTCTGGCCCTGATATTTACTAACTCTGGGAACATGAGAAGGTCACTTTTACTCATGATACCATTGGGAGTCAGTTCTCCTGAGTTTCTGCATTTCTTGTGAGTAGAGGCACTGACAGCCTTTGTTGGGCCTTGAAAAGATTATCTTTCCAAGGATGTTTGTGTAGTGAACAGCCTTGGAAGTCAGAAGGAGAATCTTCCCCCAGAGCAGAGGGCAAGTTTATTTATTCTCCAGCATAATAAAGATAATGTTTTCTTCTGGGCAAAATTTGGGCAGGTTGCTCTGCAACCCATTATAAAATAGTAGGGTTCCCTAAACTTGGGGCTCCTCAGCTGTGACACAACTCATTGCCCCCATGTGCATAGCGCATGCCCCTCCTCGGCACTATGAAGGTTTGGTCTGGTACATCTCAGTATTGTCTAGAGTAGCTGTATGATGTAAACCTGAAGCCCATGCTTCTTGCTGTGTTGTGAGTGATGAATTGTTCTCTTTCTGACCCAGGAGTCTTATGACTTCTGTCAGTTTCCATAATACAGTAGCAGGTTAACTTGGTAGCTTCCAAGCAGAGTAAAAGCTTCACAGTTCTTAACAGATCACATAATTTGCTTATTTTTAGAATTAAGGGATTGGTCTATAAGTTGGTTTAAATTTATTTTTTAGTTCTTATTCAATACAGAAAAGAAAGAGTCTTGTTTCATGTCCTCAAGGACTTAAAATCTTCCTGAGGCTGAAATGTGTAAAGCAGTGTTGCAGGCACTGTACCTTCAGCCCAAGTGGTCATGTCTATAACCCGTTTGGAGAGCCCAGTCGGTTGGAAGGTGAGAGGAAAGAGCAACTTCCGGAGGGCATGTGTTTATCTTATTGTCTGGCAGAAAGGAAGAGAATGGAGATTGTTATCTGCCATGACTAGGAAGTCTAGAAAAGAAAGACAGCCCCCCAGGGAATGGAATCTGATCTCAGAGGTGAGAGGGACTACAGGAATTATTTTCATGAAAAACCATTGAGATACAGGAACACAAGCAGAGCTGTTCGTGTCTCCAGTGACAAAGCATAAAACAGGATGGGAGAGGTGAGAATCCTTCCCACTTCTGCACAGAACAGCCTTCGCAGTGCCAGGAAGGCTCAGTCTGGTACATCACAGTATTGTCTAGAGTAGCTGCATCCGAGAAGCCACAGATGCCATGGTGTTCAACAGGTAACCAACGTCTGCAGTGGACACAGCAGTACCAGTGTCAGCCTGGAGGGAGACAATGGATGTCATTTGTAGAACCAGCTTCTAAGTACATGTGAAGCTACTCTGGGTATTACTAAAAATGTTTGACAGGTAATTCCCAGGGTACTGAGTTACTACTTGGGCAGGTTGGGACAAAACCTAATTCATTTTTACCCATTATCAGCCATTTGTACCCATGACTAGTGAGGCATGAGGAAACTCAGGTTACACAGTAAATACAGTGGAACATGATGTGTTGTAACAAAGCTCAATATTATGGAAACACAGAACAGAAAATATTTGGGCTAGATCTTGAGGGATAAATAGGCTTTTGCTAAGTAAGCAATAAAGAGAATCCTTTATGGAGAAAACTATTGCAAAGGCATAAACACTGGATTACAGATTTCAAATTGAATTTTTAAATTTTGATTTGCAAGAACCAAATTATCAACATTTTCAAGATTGAATTATAAATACCCAACTAAGAACAAAGAGAAAATGTTCAAAACGTATATTTTACATATACAAATCCAAATATCTCACCTCAAAAATTATCTACAGTGGTAGTGCTCCATGCTTTGCAAACTCAATTTCTATTGATAAAATACTCTTCAATTACATTCTTGGGTAGTATCCTTCCCTATATATATGTACACATTCATTCTGTGCCAGTTTGCCAATAACTATTGTCTTCAATTTTTTCCCCAAAATGCCATATATCACCTTAATATTTTATTTTTCAATTAGTGTTTAGCCAATTATTGATTTAAATAAATTGCAATATATGCATAAATCTTTAAGGATATAATTTCTTACCCATAAGCTATTTACCTCTATTTTCAACTTCTAATCATCAACCAAGGCCAGTTAGGAGAGTTTGAAAGAATGAATATTTGAAGATCCTCATGTTTAGGCAGACGTTTGAAAACAATGGGAGAAATACCTCTACACAGTTTGCGCATTGTATTTGATAGGGAATATGCTGTGGATGAAAAATGCTTTGGCTGGTCTTTGTGGCTTGATGTCTTAAATTTTTTTGTCTCATAGTGATTAAAAGAATCAAAGTCAGATACAGCCTAGAGAAGTGAGGCATTACTAAGTTTGAAAAGTTCTAAAAGTTTTCTTATGATTTCCCATATAGTCTTTGATCTTTTATTTGGGGGTTTGCAACCTTATTTGTTTATAGGTGTCACAACATTATCTGGTAAATAATATAATAAATTATAATATTATAGATAAATTTGATACATTAAATCATTCTGTTCAATTGAAAGGAAGAATTTTCTTTCCTAAAAAGTGATGTGACTTTAAACCTAGCTGATACAAAATATCCAGCAGCATAAATATTTGTCTTTTTATTTAGACTAGTTATCCATTATACCCAGTATTCCATTTCTGACATTGACACTGTAGTTGTTTTATAACGAACTACTTCATTGGTCTCCATGACCCATAATTCAAGGTAAGATATGTGTAGAATATATCAACAATATCTCCCATTACACATGTTCTTCTTACCATGTGGCTTTGACACTCCTCCCATTAATAGGTAAGGTCTATGTTTATTTATCTTGAACCTGGGCAAGCTTGTGAATACAGTGGAAGCAAGGCTATGTGCTTTCTGAGGCTAGATTTTTAAAAGGCCATACGGCTTTTACCTCTTTTTGGGGGGATGCTCGCTCTTGGAATGTGACTACCATACTATGAGGAAGCCCAAGCAGCCACACTGAGAGGTCCAGCTGAGGTTTCAGCTGACAGCTAGCATCCATACACCAATCATGTGGATAAACGAGCCTTCAGATGATTTTATTCTACCACTCTCAAGTCATTTCCAGCCTTGGAGGCTTCCTAGCTGAGAACTCAGACGTGAAACAAAGTCAAGTCATTCCAACTAAACTCTTTTAAAAAGTTCCTGACCCACAGAAGTCATGAGCATAATAAAATTTTTGTTTTATGCCACTAAATTTGAAATTGTTCATTATGCAGCCACAGTAACTAGAACAATATATTGTTCCTAAAATCCTAATTCCTTTAATAACTCATCTATATTATTGTGCGTTAACACTTTTCCAATGTTTGAATTTTTGGCTTGTATGACTTATACTAAAAGGTATTTTCTTTCATTTGACCGAAATTCTTTTTCATGGCCATGGCCAAATTTTGCAATAATCCTAAGTAAGAATATTCAGAGCAGAGAGAACTGCAAGTACAAAACCCTGAAAGTTTGGAGAGCTTGAGGGACTGAAAACAGATATGGCTGGAGTGTAGGGAGAGAAGAAAAGAGTGGTAAAGTTGTGTCACAGACAACTCTTACCTTAGGAAGCAAGATGAGGAGTTTGCATTTTATTCTAAAAACTCTAGAAGGTTTTACACAGGATAGTCATGCGCTTTGATTCACATTTTGTAAGATCACTGAAGCACAGGGAATGGTTTGTAGCCTTCAGAGGAAGCAGCACTACAAATCAGGGAACTAAGGCAGGAGTGCAGACAAGAAACAAGGGGCCTGAGTAAGGGTAGTAGCAGCAAAGCTGGAGCAAAGGACATAAATTTGGGGTAGATTTTGGAGATAGAAATGACAAGAATATAACATTTCATGACTGGGTTTGAGACAAGGAAATGAATTAAGGATTACACCAGTTATGTGACTGGGATAACTGAATGGATTGGGAGGAAAGAAACAAAATTGGGGAAAACATAATATCACAAAGGAAGAGGTTTGAGGTAGGTATAAACAAGAGTTAAATTTGAGATATTTTTGTCAGTTCTGCTTTTAAGTCCCAATGAAAACAAACAGGCAAACAGACATGCATTATGGTACAAGCTGGTATGTTGATCTGGTCAAAGTCCAGTCCATGCAAAAAAGAAGAAAATATATTTTTTATCTAATAATCATTTTAGAACCAACTGCATTTTTCCAGATAGGCTATATTTCTTGTTCTAATTTCTCTCTCTAACATAGATAGGCTTGATGGGTAGACCAAATTTTAATCCAAAGTGGTTTTGTTCCAGTATTTTTATCTGTTTTATGCCTCAGTTTTCATCAACTGGACTTCCTTTCTCTACTACACAGTGATAGAATGAAGAATAAAATGTACATAATGCACAATATTCTTAGAAAAAACATAAATATGAATTTGTCAAGGCGGATTACCTATCAAAAGCCTTTGGCAGATTTGGAACACTCTTGAGAGGGAGTGTTTGAAGTTGCTAAGGTCAGAAACCCTGGCCAGGTAATAAAACTGTAAACAGCGAGGAGCTATTTTTCAGTATCAGTGAATAGAATATGGGTAACTCATAAGCAGGATCCTCCCCTCTAAAGAATTTTATTCTTGGCATCCATTTGTTGGAAAAACTAGATACTTAGGGGTGTGTCCTTAAAAATACTAAAATCTTCCATTTGTGGAAAGTTTAGTAGTACTAGTTGCAAATAATTACCCTTAAGTGGAGAAAAAAAAATATGTGTATATGTAGTTCTCATTGATGTTTAAAAAATAAGCAAAACAAAACCAACAAAAGCTACTAATATTGGTGTGATCTGAGTGTTGCTTTCTCTTTCTACAAGCAATATTGCCACACTTTGTCTAAGAGGAAGATGTTTACGGTTACTCTTTCCTTATATGGTTCAATTGTCATGTGAGAAAAAGAATTCACTCTTCACAATAGATAAGGGAACACTGCCCCCAGATTTTTTTTTTTTTTTTTAAAGAAGGATATTTATTTTACTTTTTTTTTTTTTTAAGGAATTCCTTTATTTTTATTTTTTATTTATTTATTTATGGCTGTGTTGGATCTCAGTTTCTGTGCGAGGGCTTTCTCTAGTTGCGGCAAGTGGGGGCCACTCTTCATCGCGGTGCGCGGGCCTCTCACTATCGCGGCCTCTCTTGTTGCGGAGCACAGGCGCCAGACGCGCAGGCTCAGTAGTTGTGGCTCACGGGCCTAGTTGCTCCGCGGCATGTGGGATCTTCCCAGACCAGGGCTCGAACCCGTGTCCCCTTCATTGGCAGGCAGACTCTCAACCACTGCGCCACCAGGGAAGCCCCTGCCCCCAGATTTGTTGTTGCTGTTATATAGTGGATCAGAGGTATTCAGGGTAGCTGCCTTCTGCATCCGTACAGGTGGTTATAGTGTTGATTGCTTTTAAACAAACTACATTAGTTGTTTTCAACTTCGACTATGTGTTGTGTGTGTTTTGTGTGTGTGTGTGTGTGTGCACAGGCATACAAAATTGATGTGTTTTTTAGACATCAAAGACAACATGACCATGTAACTGTTGGGAAGTCAAAAGCGTTTTTCTCTAGCTCTGTCTCTCTTACCACTTTGGGTTATGAGTTTCCACCACTAGACTATACATTGTTGCAGGCAGAAACTGTATCTACCTTCGCATTTAGCTTAGGTTAGTACTTAACACATGCTAGGAAGTAAACATTTGTCAAATTGAGTGTAATTGCTCTTCCAACTGCTGCCTCTCTCTTTTCTGTTCCTTCACACATCTTGCAGCAGCAGTCTTCTCTCATTCATTATTTATTCATGTTTTTAGGCAACATCCTTCGCATTCTGTTGAAGGTGTTTACATCTAACAACAGTGAACAGTAATCATTTGTTTGCTTAATTCAATAGCTTCTTATCAGGCCTCATCCTGTTTGACCTCTTTGCAATATTTCTCGGAGTTATCCACACCTCATACTTGAAATTCCTTTGGCTTTTGTCTGCCTCCTTCACCTTTTCCTCTTCTTATCTACAGAATCTCTCCCTCTTTGCGTTTACCATTACACTGGGTAATTAGGAAGGTTTTGCGCTCAGACCTATTCTCTTCTCACTCTACCTGCTCTTTCTAGACATTTTCATCCACTCTTAGGGCTTCAGCTCTCAAATCTATATTGATGATGTCTACATCTATGTGCAATTCTCGACATTATTTTCTGAATATTTTTCTTTGCATATTGAACATCTCCATTCAGACATAGTATAATTTAACTTTGGCTTAAAACAACAACAACAATAACAACAACAACAGAAATGGACTCTGGCTAGCTTAGTCCAAAACAAAGCAAGAAAGGGAGGCTTACTTGAGTGATTACTAGAGAACTCTAGGAGCCTAAGGGATGGAAGGTATGGCTGCCCCAGGAGGCCAAAGTCCTGAGAGGAAATCAGGAACGTTCCTTCTCCTTCTCTCTCCCCTTCACCTCTCTCTGAGTATCTGTTTATGCCTTCTCTCACACTGGCAACTAACTTATTGTATCTTTCAGCCCACATGTTGGAATGTGACAACTACCGGTCACCAAATTCACATATTCCCAGTTTCAGACATTCAGAGAGGGACCAGTTTTGCTCTCTGTGTTTCAGATTAATAATTGGAGGCAAGGACTCTTAGTGACCCATTCTAGAAAGATATTACCCCCCAACTGGTTCATTCTAGCCACAGGAAATGTCCCTTGTATAAATGATGACTGCTTCAAACCCATGTGAAGGGAGGAGAGACACGTCTCAAGAACAGGAGATGAGTGAAGAGGTAAAATATGCTTGGCTAGAATAAATAACAGGTTTCCATTACAGTGCCCCGTAGGCACATTAAACTCTTGTGCCAAACTCATTATTGTCTGCCAACCCGGCCTGACCTCCTGAAAGAGAGAGACCTCCAGATCCCTTCGGTAAGGGATATAATCCTGCCCAGGTGTTCAAAGTGGAAATTGCTGGATTGTCTTTGACTCCATCCTCACTGCCTATATTCAAGCATTTTCTCGTCTGTCAGTTCTGACACTGAACTGTCTCACAGCCTCATATTTCCCAGCCCCACTACCACTGTCCTCTCACGGCCTCTCATCTCCTGACTCTATCATCTCCTTCTCCAGTCTTTGTCTATACTAGGCTAGCAGGCTATGCCACATCACTTCTTTGTTTAAAATCCTGTAGCATAAAACACAAATGGCCCAGCTTTATGTCTGGCCCCTCTTCATTCAGAGAATCCCACCACTACCCATAGATATCCTTTACTTGATCTCATAAACTGTGCTATTTACTCAGTCCCCTGGACTTTTGTATATGTCAATTTCTAACCCTGAAATTGCCTTACCTTCTTGTTTATTTGGCAAAATCTTTCTCATCCTTCTGGATTTACCTCAAGACCCAATTCAAATATCCTCCTCTCTGAGAAGCCTGTCTTGACATTTCACATCACCAAGGAAATAATCTTACCTACCTGAACTTCACTCAGTACAATATTTTTAACATCTCTTAGTTTTTCTACAGTTTATTTGTTTTATGTATTAGCATTTGGACAATTTAATGCATTTTATATTTTCCCCTCTCCTTTAGAACCTCACACAGTCTGGTGTGGGGAAAGAATACATGAATATTCATGAATAAAAAATATGAATATTTTCATTATCAAATGTGGATTTTAAATGGGCTTCTTTTTGGTACGTAAATTTTTAAATTGTGAGGAATCTGTTTCCAGTAGGATGTCTTATACAAAATTACTCAACTTAAAAATTGTTACTGAGTTCTACCTATGTGATCTATGGCACTGCTGAAATAGCGCCACCACCAAGCAGTTTACTCTGTAGGGCTGAGAATGACACATAAACAAAATATTACAAGTCAGATTATAAATGCTAGAGGTACAAGAATATGCCTACAGGAAAAAAGAGAAAGGAAAGATTAATTTTGGTTGGAAACTAGCTTTACAAATGAAACCACATAAAGCAGAGGGGCACATAGTCTCAAACTGCACCCAAAATGGTCAACTAAATGAACACTGCTTTTTTTTTTAATTCTGCATAAATGTGGTACATAGTGTACAAATTCTGTTCTCTAACTACTAAATTATTTTTGTTACTTTACAACAGCAGTCATGATTTATAATGCCTACAAAAACCAGCATAAAACAAACATTCTTAAACACACAAACACTTACACATACACAGTTGCCAAAGGTGTTAATTTCATTGGCTGAGCTTTCAGCTCTGCGTTTGAGTTAAAGGTGAAGACTAACATGTGTTAAAGTGAGGGTTTGCTAAGGCTTAACTATGGATGTTAGATTTCCTATATAAAGAGTAAGTCAAATATTAAGCCAAGACAGAAGTGTTTGTTCTTCACTTAAACTTCCAACCCCAGGCATCATGTATTTAAGACCAAGCTTAAAGGCAAGCCTTTGGAGAATACAGCATAATGTTGGCAAGCAAGTCATTCCCAATTAAGCAAACTAAGTCTTGAGAACAAAACTATAATAAATGGTCAGAGAATTTAAGAGAACAAAGCTCAATGTGTGATGAAATCTTGTTTTTCTCATTTCATTGCTTTCTTCCCGGTCCCTCTCATTAAGAATTGGCATTAAATGCTCTGTGGGATCAGATCAGAAGTGCACAGAGGATTTAGGCCTGCTGTAAGAGCACTGGCCTCCTTGGGATTGGTAGCAGCTGTCTGAATGAGTAGTCCCTGTGATTTTAGGAAAGATTAAGGAAAGTCTTCAACTGGTGACTTCAACTACCGAAGGCCTTAATGCACATATCAAGTCACGTAAGTAAACATTACTTCGGGGAACAGAGAGAATGGCATCTTCACATTTATCCCACTAAAAGGCAAGTTAGTTGGCTAGACTTGGAAACTTTTAATTTTACTTTAAAAGAATAAAAAATACATCTTTTCAGACTGTCACAATTGGCTACCAAAATAAATAATTCCATTAGATTGATTTTTCCATCAAACATTTGATAAATGACACCTCAATTTCTTATTCAAATTCCCCATTGTTGGGCTCTATCATTTTCATTTGTATTATTTTGAAAACGCATTTTTAGTTCATACATAATGAATGAGTGACTAATAATATACGGATATATTCCTAAGTGCTTTTATTCTTGATTATTCATGACATCTATTTCTTATTCATCTGGCAGGGTAAAGAGCTCTAGGGAACCAAATGACCTTTTCATCCATGACCAGTAAAAGATGGAAATGCGTTTTATATGAGTAATCTCTCTATTGATCAGGATTCTATCAAGGATTATCTGAGATGAATGATTGTTATTTGGCCAGTACATACCAGTATGCCATAGTGGTCAGCATCGGTTTTAATTAGTCAGTGCCCTGCTGGATAGCTCTAGATGGGTATATACATATATGACAGTTATTTGTCTCACGTTATATTGTGCCTTTTCATTTTTTTAAGTAAACTCGTTTTCAAGGCTAACTGAAAGAACATTTGGAAGTAATACTCATATTACTATGGGCACTAATAGCTTTCACTTTTTGTGCCTGCTTCTCTACCCCTGCCCCCATGGCATCACCCACCGTGTCGTTCTGATATGTGCTCTTCCCCATCAATTCTCAGAAGCAGACTTCATATGTTATTTATTTTACTTAATCTGTTTAAAAACCTTAGTATATTTTTTCATATTTTACATTTAAAAAAATTCTATATCCGCCACCTTCAAAGAAGATCCAAGTGCCAGGAAGCTGTAGGCAAGGTGGTGTGCTTGGTTAGTTATTCAGTCCATGTATGTTGAGGTTCTACCCTGAGCCAGGAACAGCTAGAAGTATGACGGCAGGTTGAAAGAAACAGGTTGGGGCCTATCAGCTGGGTTATGGTAGAATCTTGAGTTATTGAGTTAACTCTTTTACTCCAATAGGAGCTCTGATTGGCCTATTTTGGCCTGGGAAACCAGGTAGTGTTGACTATAATGCTGCCACCATAATTTTCAAGTTTAAGACTTTTTTTTCCGTTCACCTTTATACCTCTTCATAGGATGGTTAAGTCTGACAGAAGCCTATTATGTCATTTCTCAATGCAGTGCTTTATCTGATATTAACTCTTACTTAAGTAATACCATTCTGCGATTCATTAATAAAAAGCACCCAGAGTATGAATTCTCACGGTAAAATCATCAGTGTCATCTCTATTTTACAGATGAAGTCACTCACAACCCAAAGTCTTGATAACCTTACCAGGGTCTTACATCTATTAGCAGCAGATCTGACATTCTTATCCTAATTCTATCAGAGACTTGACTAGAATTAGTCAGAATTAATATTCAAGGATCATTTTTTGGTCTATTTATTCATATTAATTAAGCTATTATTGATTGATTGCTTAAACTAATATTGATTAGTTTACCTTTTCATTGTTAACATAAATTTCATTAATTTGTATAAATTTATCCCATGCCTAGGATTGCATGGCCACCATGCTCTAATACTCAAAGGAATGATATTTACTCCCTATGTGTACTCCATGCTCATAATACTCCTTATCTAGATACAGGCAAATATGTGCAGTTCTATATGATGGGGCTCGGAGAAGACAAGATTGAATGAAAACTTGGTAAATAAAAATTCTGTATCCATTTCCCAAAATATTGATCTTAATAATCTGTATTTTAAACAATAAGAAGCAAAATGACTGATGTCATATATTTAATTTTCCTCCAGAATTAGAATTTGAAAACTCGGAGGCTATTTCAGAATGCATGCTGGTTCCTGTTGCTTACCAGACTACTTGAATGTATTCTTTACACTACCCACTTTTGTTTTATTAATATCCTACTATCCTTTTGCCAGAAAATGTGATGCTTTGTGTTAGAATAACAAACAGAAGAGGAACTTGTTTCAAAAGCCATTTATTATTGCTCAAAACATTGTAATTAACCATACTCCATTTGTTCTCATACATAAACATAATAAAAGGGACAGCTAATGACACCTCAAAGGAACAAATAATTCAAAACTGTACCTAATAATTTATTGGTGTAAGTAGCTTAACTATAAGGGAAACGGCATCTAGTGCTTGCTCGAAAATATTTAGCCTCTGGATTATAGTGAAGGAGCACTAAAAGGAAGGGGGGAACACAAGCAAATAATATTGTAGGACTCTGGGTTTTTTTTAATAGGCTTTATTTTTTAAAGCAGTTTTTAGGTTCATAGCAAACTTGAGCAGAAGATACAGAGATTTCCCATATACCCCCTGCCCCATACATGCATAGCCTTCCTCGTTGTGAACATCTCCCACCAGAGTGGTACAATTTGTTACAATTAATGAACCTACACTGACATATCGTTACCACTCAAAGTCCATAGTTTACATTCGGGTTCACTCCTTGTGTTGTACATTCTATGGCTTCAGACAAATGTATAGTGACATGTATCTACCATTATAGTATCATACAGAGTATTTTCACTGCCCTAAAAACCTGTGCTCCACCTATCTATCCCTCCCCACCCCCTAACCCCTGGCAACCACCGGTCGTTTTATTGTCTCCATAGTTTTGCCTTTTCCAAAATGTTGTGTAATTGGAATCACATAGTATGTACCTTTTCATATTGGCTTCTTTCACTTAGTAATGTGCATTTAAGTTTACTTCATGTCTTTTCATGTCTTGATAGCACATCTCTGTTTAGCACTGAATGTACTCCATTGTCTGGATGCACCATGGGTTTGTTTATCCATTCACTTACTAAAGGACATCTTTGTTGCTTCCAAGAGCAATTACCAATAAAGCTGCTGTAAACATCCCTGTACAGGTTTTCATGTAGACATAACTTTTCAGCTCCTTAGGATAAATAGTAAGGTGCATCCGTGCTGGATAGGACTCTGTTTTTTAACCAACAGGATTTAGATGGCACGTGGGAAAAAGATTCATAGTGGCCTCATTCTTCATTGTTTCTCTAAAATTTTTGGAAAAAAAGTGTTGTCTCTCAATTCCCAAGTCATCTGCCTGAAAGTCATAAGTACTGTTTGGGGCTTCCCTGGTGGCGCAGTGGTTGGGAGTCTGCCTGCTAATGCAGGGGACGAGGGTTCGAGCCCTGGTCTGGGAAGATCCCACATGCCGCGGAGCGGCTGGGCCCGTGAGCCACAGCTACTGAGCCTGCGCGTCTGGAGCCTGTGCTCCGCAGCAAGAGAGGCCGCAATGGTGGGAGACCCACGCACCACGAGGAAGAGTGGCCCACACTTGCCACAGTTGGAGAAAGCCCTCGCACAGAAACGAAGACCCAACACAGCCATAAATAAATAAATAAATAATTAAAAAAAAAAAAAAAAAAGTACTGTTTGTAGCTGAGCCTACCTGCCAGGGGTTTGCCATCTGCCATTTTTCCGTAGAGCCCTGCACATATCCCACGAGTCAGTGCTTCTGATACGGCATTTCCTGACGACTCTACCTATTGAGGACTACGTTCTGTGCTTCTTCCCTTACCCATATCATCTATACATGTTACAATAAGACCAAAATGTGTGCTTTTATAATTACTAGAGCAGTAAACACAGTTCTTCTCCAACAAGATTATCACTATTTTCAGCCACTAAAGGAATTATTTAATTTACCTTTTAAAGATAGAACAATAAAATTGTTCTCTCACCAAAAAATTAATTTCTATAACCTTTTAATTTATAATGAAATCAAACAACTATTTAATTAATAATCATTAATTAAATAATTTTAATTGATAATAGATTATTAATTAAATAACTATTGATTGATTAATTATTAATTAAATAATTATTTGATTTATAATTAAAATAGTCAAATGTTTGCAAATATATAATTTGTGTATTTACAAAATGCAGCTTTTAGTATGAATGAGATTCTGCATATCTGATCAAATGATTAAGGGGAAATAAAACAGGAAGTTTTAAGAATCACTTCTCTAGGATATTAGAGATGATTATACTTATTTTTTTCCTTTTAATTCAAGATATAATTTAGATCTGAATTGGAATATATAAAATAAAAAGTGATGGAAACAAAGGAAAGTTTTCATGTAGTGAAGACCTTTTCATAAAGAATGCTTTTGTGAACTCTTACTGTTTTAAGATCTATGGTAATCCATAGAATTCTACAGGTTGATGTGCTGAGTTAAGCTCCTAATATATGTTAAAGATATACAGTTGTGAGACTTTGGTATTCATAGTGAATTCATGAAGATGGCCCAATAGAATTTCAGGCCAGAAAAACTTATCCCTTTATTAATTCATTAATCTAGTATTTCAGTGTATTTTACTGTGTTAGGTACAGAGATTGTAAAGCCTTGCCCACATTAAGATATGTCAGTTAGGACTCTTACCTAAACTATTGCAACAAACCCCTAACTGGACTCTTTGTTTCTACTCCTTCTCACTCTAACCTGTTTTTCACATTGAAGCCAAACTGATTTTTCTAAAATCTGGTTCTTATAATTCTATGCAAATCCTTAACCAGTAAATGGCAACCTGTTGAATTTAGGATACAATGTAAAATCCTTAACTTGGCCTTCCAGGTTCCTTATGGTCTGACCCCTGCTTCCTCCAGCCTCGCCACCACATGGTCTCCCTCTCTGCTCACTAGACCACAGTTTCTTGCTGTGGACGCTGGCTCTTTGGTTCTTTGAGCCTTCGCTTTTGCCTGATATGGTCACCTTCTCATTCTCAGGCTGGCCAAACCCTGCTCATCCTCAGCTGTCTGCTGAAAGACACTTCATCAAAGCAACATTCCCTGAATTAGATCCTCCTCATAGACTCTTTCATCAGTCTTCATTTGTAATTGTTATATGTATCTCTACAGTGATTTAATAGAAGTCTCTCTCAAGAGACCATAACTCTATGAGTGCACAAATTGTGTCTACCATATCTCCATAATGCTGACAGTATTTAGCATAATTCCTGGCATATATAAAACATATACTCAGAAATTAATTATTAATATTTAATCAAATGAGTGTGTGAATGCTCTAATGGTACCTAGATACATGCAAGCTTCTCCCTTAAACAAATTAAAATTAATTCACCAATCTTTAATCTGCATGTCCAATTTCTAAATTGAGATGTGTGAAGATAACTAAAAGAGGGGACTTTGTAGAAAGACTGGCATAAAGATCTTACAGCTTAAAGTAGAGAAGGTGAGTAAAAGAGCAAAAGAGAAGAAAATCAAAGAAATTATTAGAAAAATAAGTTAAAGTGAGGAAAAGTGGAGTGCTAGTTTTAATTTAACAGCCATGCTATAAATCTTTGCATTTTTGGTGGTATTTTTTAATATTCTGGATTTTTCTGGGAAGTAGACTCTCTTTCCTTCCAAAACATCACACAGGAAATGCCTTTTATTGTCTACTCCAGGGCTTCCAGGTCCAAGGGTTTGACTAGGCTCAATAGTTAGATACCCAAATTCACCCGCTGGGTGTTGAGATCAGTATAGAATCAGAGACTCTCCTGCCCATGTGTGGTCATTTATTACTTAATCCTTAATCCATTTTACTTCTTCATTAAAAGCAGAGTTTTCTTTCCTACAGAACTTTTGAGAATCAAGGCACTTTCTTCTCATGTTACATGTCATGGAAAGTTGCAATAAAAAGATTAAATTAAAAAACCAAATTATGTGGGTGTACTAAGTGTGATAGGTTTTCTAAGCCTGATCTGAATTGAAAGGACTCTAGCTTTGAAGTAAATACAAAAATATGAGTTCTAATTGTACAAGTTCAATTTTAACAGACCAAAATCAATTTGAATCATTATAGTTAAAATATGTAATTTTATTTTCCAGATTAATGAATAAAAACTATTTTGATATCTCATTTATAATTACCTTAAAATTCAGCTGGTTTAGGTAGTATGATGCCAAGTCAAAGTTAAAAACATGTTTTTCTGAGTGATGCATTTAAAGATTACCAAAAAGATATTTTAATAGGAACACAATTAACACCCCATAAAGAATTAATAAAAATGTGTCTATTCTGACATTATAATTCAGTAAGGTCATAATACTACTTTAAATTATTATTTAACTTAATTATTCTTTAAATTACTTAATTATCTTTTTCCTTAAGGATCTATTTAAATGTGTATACTTTTCACTACAGCAGTTGAAACCACATAATTCTTATGCCCAAAAATGTTATTTCACTACACAATAGAGGTGAAGGACCAAAAGGACTCCCCCCCCAAAAAGCAGATGAATATTGTACAGCTTTTTTTTAAAGTAGATATACATCTAATAGGAAAGTGATAAGGAATGGTACTCAAGATGAGATATGAAGAAAAAGTAAAAAACTCTGAAATAACAATTAATGAGGTTTATTATTTAACTCTGAAAGAATGTTGAAGTTTTTAATAGCAAAGAGGAATCTAGTAGAGAAAAATCCTCCTTTCTTTCTTTTTTTAAAAATCTACTTAATTAAATTAATTAATTTATTTTGGCTGTGATGGGTCTTTGTTTCGGCTCTCACTGCGGCATGCGGGATCTTTAGTTGCAGCATGCAAGCTTCTTAGTTGCAGCATGCATGCAGGATCTAGTTCCCTGACCAGGGATTAAACCTGGGCCCCCTGTATTGGGAGCACAGAGTCTTACCCACTGGACCACCAGGGAAGTCCCCTATTTTCTTTTTAGCATTGGCTTTGACTGTGAAAATAGTCAGTCAATGCCTTTGATGTCTTCGGGAACCACTGTTCAAAACATTAAATTATCAAATATGTCATTAAATAAGAGACTTTTAGAGAAAAAAAGTCCATCCATCTACATTATACATATTCAATTTCAATTTGCATAGTGAAATACATTGAAATTTTACCCTCAGTGTGATGGTATTAGAAAGTGGCCTTTTGGAAAGTAATTAGGTCATGAGGGTGGAACTTTCATGAATGGGATAGTATCCTTATGAATGGGACCTCAAAAAGCTCTTACCCTTTTTCACCATGTGAGGATACAATGAGAAGTCAGCCCTCTGCAACTTTCTCTGAGAGCCCTCACCAGAAGCTGACCATGCTGGCACCCTGATCTCAGACTTCCAGCCCCCAGAACTTTAAGAAGTAAATTTTGTTGCTTAAAAGCCACCCAGTCTATGGTAGTTTGTTACGGTAGCCCAAATTGACTAAGACATCATTATATGTTATTTCCTTTTCATATAAAGAAAAACTATTGCTTCTTGAAATCACCTATCTTACTAAATTCTCTTATTCTGTCTTATATTGGGTGGGCCAAAAAGTTTGTTTGGGTTTTTCCATAACATCTTATGGAAAAACCAGAACGAACTTTTTGGCTAACCCAGTAGTTTACCAGGTATTTCTCTTAGACGTTCTGGCTATGTAATCATACTTCCTGCAAATAATTTTAATTATATTTTCTCCTTTCTACTTTTTATACCACTCTTCTCTTTTCTAATTAAATTGAACATTCTACTAGGACAACATTAAATTTCTTGTTAATATTGATAGAAGTACCTCTAGTATTTTACAGTTAGGCATGATTCCATATTTCTTTTTTTTTTTTTTCTACTGAAAACTTTTTTTTTTAAGTTTATTTTTATTTAAAAAATTTTTTTCTTATTAGTCATCCATTTTATACACATCAGTGTATATATACATGTCAATCCCAATCTCCCAATTCATCACACCACCACCCCCACCCCACCGTGATTTTCCCCCCTTGGTGTCCATATGTTTGTTCTCTACATCTGTGTCTCAACTTCTGCTCTGCAAACTGGTTCATCTGTACCATTTTCTAGGTTCCACATATATGCGTTAATATATGATATTTGTTTTTCTCTTTCTGACTTACTTCACTTTGTATAACAGTCTCTGGATGCATCCACGTCTCTACAAATGACCCAATTTTGTTCCTTTTTATGGCTGAGTAATATTCCATTGTATATGTGTACCACATCTTCTTTATCCATTCATCTGTCGATGGGCATTTAGGTTGCTTCCATGACCTGGCTATTGTAAATAGTGCTGCAATGAACACTGAGGTGCATGTGTCTTTTTCTTTTTTTTTTTTTAGCCCAGAAAACTTTATTTCTTAAAAAAAGAATATCCTTCTTACATAACTGTAGTAAAATTATCAAAAATAACATTGATATGATACTGTTATCTACCCTACCAACCTTATTCATATTTTAACAAACATGCTAATAATTTCCTTTGTAACAAAAGTCTTTAATTTTAAAATATTTTAAAAGATGTTTCTCTGCTCTAGTTAGGACCAGGTGCCGCATTCAACTATCGCGTCTCCTTAGTCTTCTTTAATCTCTTTCATGACCTCAAGAGCTCTTTTTTTTTTTAATTTAATTTTATTTATTTTTTTATACAGCAGGTTCTTATTACTCATCAATTTTATAAACATCAGTGTATACATGTCAATCCCAATCGCCCAGTTCATCACACCACCACCACAACCCCTCCAGCATGTGTCTTTTTGAATTATGGTTTTCTCTGGGTATATGCGCAGTAGTGGGATTGCTGGGTCACATGGTAATTCTGGTTTATTTCTTTAAAGGAACCTCCATACTGTTCTCCATAGTGGCTGTATCAATTTACATTCTCACCAACAGTGCAAGAGGGTTCCCTTTTCTCCACACCCTCACCAGCATTTGTTGTTTGTAGATTTTCTGATGATGCCCATTCTAACTGGTATGAGGTGATAGCTCATTGTAGTTTTGATTTGCATTTCTCTAATAATTAGTGATGTTGAGCAGCTTTTCATGTGCTTCTTGCCCATGTGTATGTCCTCTTTGGAGAAATGTCTATTTAGGTCTTCTGCCCATTTTTTGACTGGGTTGTTTGTTTTTTTAATATTGAGCTGCATGAGCTGTATATATATTTTGGAGATTAATTCTTTGTCTGTATATTCATTTGCAAATATTTTTTCCCATTCTGACAGTTGTCTTTTCATCTTGTTTGTAGTTTCCTTTGCTTGGAAAGCTTTTAAGTTTCATTAGGTCCCATTTGTTTATTTTTGTTTTTATTTCCATTACTCTAGGAGGTGGATCAAAAAAGATCTTGCTGTGATTTATGTGAAAAAGTGTTCTTCCTATGTTTTCCTCTAAGAGTTTTATGGTGTCCGGTCTTACATTTAGGTCTCTAATCCATTTTGAGTTTACTTTTGTGTATGGTGTTAGTGAGTGTTCTAATTTCATTCTTTTACATATAGCTGTCCAGTTTTCCCAGCACAACTTATAGAAGAGACTGTCTTTTCTCCACTGTATATCCTTGCCTCCTTTGTCATAGATTAGTTGACCATAGGTGCATGGGTTTATCTCTGGGATTTCTATCCTGTTCCATTGATCTGTATTTCCGTTTTTGTGCCAGTACCATATTGTCTTGATTACTGTAGCTTTGTAGTTTAGTCTGAAGTCAGGGAGCCTGATTCCTCTAGCTCCATTTTTTTCCCTCAAGACTACTTTGGCTGTTCGGGGTCTTTTGTGTCTCCATACAAATTTTAAGGTATTTTGTTCTAGTTCTATAAAAAATGCCGTTGGTAATTTGATAAGGATTGCGTTGAATCTGTAGATTGCTTTGGGTAGTATAGTCGCTTTCACAATATTGATTCTTCCAATCCAAGAACATGGTATATCTCTCCATCTGTTGGTATCATCTTTAATTTCTTTCAACAGTGCCTTATAGTTTTCTGCATGCAGGTCTTTTGTCTCCCTAGGTAAGTTTATTCCTAGGTATTTTATTCTTTTTGTTGCAGTGGTAAATGGGAGTGTTTCCTTAACTTCTCTTTCAGATTTTTCATCATTAGTGTATAGGAATGCAAGAGATTTCTGTGCATTAATTTGGTATCCTGCAACTTTACCAAATTCATTGATTAGCTCTAGTAGTTTTCTGGTGGCATCTTTAGGATTCTCTATGTATAGTATCATGTCATCTGAAAACAGTGACAGTTTTACTTCTTCTTTTCCAATTTGTATTCCTTTTCATTCTTTTTCTTCTCTGATTGCCGTGGCTAGGACTTCCAAAACTATGTTGAATAATAGTGGCGAGAGTGGACATCCTTGTCTTGTTCCTGATCTTAGAGGAAATGCTTTCAGTTTTTCACCATTGAGAATGATGTTTGCTGTGGGTTTGTTGTATATAGCCTTTATTATGTTGAGGTAGACTCCTCTAGGCCCACTTTCTGGAGAGTTTTTTTTTTTTTTTTTTAATTATTTATTTATTTATTTATGGCTGTATTGGGTCTTCATTTCTGTGCGAGGGCTTTCTCTAGCTGCGGCAAGCGGGGGCCACTCTTCATCGCGGTGCGCGGGCCTCTCACTATCGCAGACTCTCTTGTTGCGGAGCACAGGCTCCAGACGCGCAGGCTCAGTAATTGTGGCTCACGGGCCCAGTTGCTCGGCGGCATGTGGGATCTTCCCAGACCAGGGCTCGAACCCGTGTCCCCTGCATTGGCAGGCAGATTCTCAACCACTGCACCACCAGGGAAGCCCGTGGAGAGTTTTTATCATACATCAGTGTTGAATTTTGTCAACAGCTTTTTCTGCATCTATTGAGATGATCATATGGTTTTTATTCTTCAATTTGTTAATATGGTGTATCACATTGATTGATTTGCAAATATTGAAGAATCCTTGCATTCCTGGGATAAATCCCACTTGATCATGGTGTATGATCCTTTTAATGAGCTGCTGGATTCTGTTTGCTAGTATTCTGTTGAGGAGTTTTGCATCTATATTCATCAGTGATATTGGTCTGTAATTTTCTTTTGTTGTTGTATCTTTGTCTGGTTTTGGTATCAGGGTGATGGTGACCTCATAGAATGAGTTTGGGAGTGTTCCTTCCTCTGCAATTTTTTGGAAGGCTTTGAGAAGGATGGGTGTTAGCTCTTCTCTAAATGTTTGATAGAATGCACCTGTGAAGCCATCTGGTCCTGGACTTTTGTTTGTTGGAAGATTTTTAATCACAGTTTCAATTTCATTACTTGTGACTGCTCTGTTCATACTTTCTATTTCTTCCTGGTTCAGTCTTGGAAGGTTATACGTTTCTAAGAATTTGTCCATTTCTTCCAGGTTGTCCATTTTATTGGCATAGAGTTACTTGTAGTAGTCTCTTAGGATGCTTTGTATTTCTGCCGTGTCTGTTGTAACTTCTCCTTTTTCATTTCTAATTTTATTGCTTTGAGTCCTCTCCCTCTTTTTCTTGATGAGTCTAGCTAATGGTTTATCAATTTTGTTTATCTCCTCAAAGAAGCAGCTTTTAGTTTTATTGATCTTTGCTCTTGTTTTCTTTGTTTCTATTTCATTTATTTCTGCTCTGATCTTTATGATTTCTTTCCTTCTGCTAACTTTGGGTTTTGTTTGTTCTTCTTTCTCTAGTTCCTTTAGGTGTAACGTTAGGTGGTTTATTTGAGATTTTTCTTGTTTCTTGAGGTAGGCTTGTATAGTTATAAACTTCCCTCTTAGAACAGCCTTTGCTGCATCCCATAGGTTTTGGATCAGTGTGTTTTCATTGTCATTTGTCTCTAGGTATTTTTTGATTTCCTCTTTGATTTCTTCAGTGATCTCTTGGTTATTTAGTAAAGTATTGTTTAGCCTCCATGTGTTTGTATTTTTTACGTTTTTTTCCCTGTAATTAATTTCTAATCTAATAGCATTGTGGTCAGAAAAGATGCTTGATATGATTTCAATATTCTTAAATTTACTGAGACTTGATTTGTGACCCAACGTGTGATCTATCCTGGAGAATGTTCCATGTGCACTTGAGAAGAAAGTGTAATCTGCTGTTTTGGGATGGAATGTCCTATAAATATCAATTAAATCTATCTGGTCTATTGTGTCATTTAAAGCTTGTGTTTCCTTATTCATTTTCTGTGTGGATGATCTGTCCATTGGTGTAAGTGAGATGTTAAAGTCCCCCATTATTATTGTGTTACTGTCAATTTCCTCTTTTATAGCTGTTAGCAGTTGCCCTATGTATTGAGGTGCTCCTATCTTGGGTACCTATATATTTATAATTGTTATATCTTCTTCTTGGATTGATCCCTTGATCATTACGTAGTGTTCTTCCTTGTCTCTTCTAACATTCTTTATTTTAAAGTCTATTTTATCTGATATGAGTATTGCTACTCCAGCTTTCTTTTGATTTCCCTTTGCATGGAAAATCTTTTTCCATCCCCTCACTTTCAGTCTGTATGTGTCCCTAGGTCTGAAGTGGGTCTCTTGTAGACAGCATATATATGGGTCTTGTTTTTGTATACATTCAGCAAGCCTGTGTCTTTTGGTTGGAACAGTTAATCCATTCACGTTTAAGGTAATTATCGATATGTATGTTCCTATGACCATTTTCTCAGTTGTTTTGGGTTTGTTTTTGTAGGTCCTTTTCTTCTCTTGTGTTTCCCACTTTGAGAAGTTCCTTTAGCATTTGTTGTAGAGCTGGTTTCGTGGTGCTGAATTCTCTTAGCTTTTGCTTATCTGTAAAGCTTTTGATTTCTCCATCGAATCTGAATGAGATCCTTGCTGGGTATAGTAATCTTGGTTGTAGGTTCTTCCCTTTCATCACTTTAAGTATATCATGCCGCACCCTTCTGGCTTGTAGAGTTTCTGCTGAGAAATCAGCTGTTAACCTTATTGGAGTTCCCTTGTATGTTATTTGTCGGTTTTCCCTTGCTACTTACAATAGTTTTTCTTTGTCTTTAATTTTTGCCAATTTGATTACTATGTGTCTCGGCATGTTTCTCCTTGGGTTTATCCTGTATGGGACTCTGTGTGCTTCCTGGACTTTGGTGGCTATTTCCCTTCCCATGTTAGGGAAGTTTTCGACTATAATCTCTTCAAATATTTTCTCTGGTCCTTTCTCTCTCTCTTCTCCTTCTGGAACCCCTGTAATGAAAATTTTTTTGCGTTTAATGTTGTCCCAGAGGTCTCTTAAGCTGCCTTCATTTCTTTTCATTCTTTTTTCTTTATTCTGTTCTGCAGCAGTGAGTTCCACCATTCTGTCTTCCAGGTCACTTATCCATTCTTCTGCCTCAGTTATTCTGCTATTGATTCCTTCTAGTGTACTTTTCATTTCAGTTATTGTATTGTTCATCTCTGTTTGTTCTTTAATTCTTCTAGATCTTTGTTAAACATTTCTTGCATGTTCTCAATATTTGCCTCCATTCTTTTTCCGAGGTCCTGGATCATCTTCACTATCATTATTCTGAATTCTTTTTCTGGAAGATTACCTATCTCCATTTCATTTAGTTGTTTTTCTGGGGTTTTATCTTGTTCCCTCATCTGGTACATAGCCCTCCTCCTTTTCATCTTGTCTGTCTTTCTGTGAATGTCCATATTTCTTAAAAATACATTTTTGCTACGTTAAGAAAATACTCATTTGTGTTAATTAAAAGTTTACACCAGAAAGAAAGTTGGATTCTATCAAATACCTTTTTAGTTGCAGTCTTTGATGGGAGATAATGAAGAAAATTAATCAATTTCCAAATATTAGCCATCCTTACATTCTTGAGAGCAAATACAATTGGCTGGACTAATTAACTCAATGAATATGCTGCTGCATTCTATCTGGGATTAATTTCTTTAATATTTCCATTACTATATGTAAGAATTACTTTGAATTTTTTCAGTATCTAACAGAATGTTAAAGTTGACATTTTTGACAAAGCAGCAAGATAAAATATAATGTGCTATACATTCCTCCATTCCAAAGTGGGTGTTATACCTCATGTAAGATTTACAATGAAAATATCCCTAAACTGGCAACACAACTCTTAAAGCCCTACATCTCCTTGAAGAATATAAATGGTTGAGAGTTGGTATTAGAGAAAAGGTTTTGTTAAAAGTAATTTCGAGAGCATCACCAACATGCTAGGTATCTCAGTTCCATAACAGGGAAGGTTTGGGCAGTGTCTGGTTCTTACTTCAGTGTGATGAAAGAAGTTTTGAAGGGACTACTTAAAAAGCTTTATTTGTGTTGCCCCCAAATTTGTGACTTGTGCCTGAAAAAGCTCAAGTGATCTTTGAATGAAGGCTGGAACTGAGAAGTTACTTCTTTCTTTCCAAACGGGAGTCAGATTTGGGTTAATCATGGTGACCACATACGATTTCCAAGTAGAAATGTCATCCTTGGACAATTTTAAGTCTGATCTACCTCGGGAGCATTGCCTTTTAGGTGAGGAATATCAGCTGGAAAAAGATGCAGGGTACCCATCCAGAAGAAAATCCTCTATGAGTGGAGATAGATCTGACAAAGGAAAGACCTTGCCCATGTCACAGGAGTTTTAGAAAAAGGCACTCCAGAGAGAATTCTTCAGAAAACCCACAAGAGTGCCCAGGAAGTGAAAAAAGTTGGCTTTAAATATCTGTAATGTCCAGAAATCATGAAGATATCTGAGATATGTAGAAAAAGTCAAATACAAGCTTCCTACTTGCCTTACCTCTTCTCTCACACTTAATTCTTCTCACAATGCCACCCCCACAACTTTGATGTTGTTGGATTAAGAGATATCAAGTGGAACAAGAGGTTAATGAAAAAGAGAGGAAAGTAATTAAGCACCATATCTTCTCCTGCAAGTAGTCAGCCCAAAGAAAACTCCAGCTGGAAGGAAAAGGAAAAGACAATTAAAATCAACTTCAAAGATTTGATCATTACACAAGACTAGATGTTTAAAAGGCTTGCAACTTAAAGGACTGATCAGAAAGCAATAGCACTTCATCCAGAAACAGAGTATTGACAATACTCACTAAACAGGTTTAAAAGAATGGTGAGAATTAAAAATACACTTGCTTTTTAATTATATACTAGGATTTCTTCTTGTTCAGTGTACAGTTAGATATTATTTTTGTGAGATTTTTGTATACATAAAATGCCTTTAGCATTTAGAAAATTTTCTTCTTTCTTAGAGCTTTAGAACAGTTTTGATAGACAGCTAAACCAACTTTGTGCGAGGTCGTAAGAAATGATTGGTTATTTAATTTTCTTCTCTCCTTAGAAACCAGTTTTGGTATAAATCACTTTTTAAGAAGGTCCAGCAACTTATGAGATCGATTTATCTTTTGGGGTCCTCAGTCTTCTTGACCTTTGTTGTAATACCTTGATTTTGCTAATACTCATTTTCCAAAGACCACCAGAAAAGCATGGTGGTCAAGAAAATTAAGTTCATTATACCATTTGTAACAAGGGAGAACTTTACCTTGACAGAGTCTTAGAAGTGTCTGAGAGGGGAACATCAAGAGAAGTATATGGTTTTAAGGCCTGAGCAGGATTATTGTAATTTACATCTTTTTTAAAAATTAATTAATTTATTTATTATTTATTTTTGGCTGCATTGGGTCTTTGTTGCTGTGCATGGGCTTTCTCTAGTTGCGGCGAGTGGGGGCTATTCTTCGTTGCAGTGAGCGGGCTTCTCATTGCAGTGGCTTCTGTTGTTGTAGAGCACATGCTCTAGGCGCACGAGCTTCAGTAGTTGTAGCACATGGGCTCAGTAGTTGTGGCTCGCGGGCTCTAGAGCACAGGCTCAGTAGTTGTGGCACACGGGCTTAGTTGCTCCGCGGCATGTGGGATCTTCCCTGACCAGGGCTCAAACCTGTGTCCCCTGCATTGGCAGGCAGATTTTTAACCTCTGTGCCACCAGGGAAGTTCCATAATTTACATCTTAAAAGGTAAGAAAACAGCTATAGTCAGGCAAAGTTTATGATATAATGACCTTGGATTGGTGGGCACAGCAAAGTGAGGGTGAGATAAGATTTTTTAAGCATCTTGATGAGCAAGCTCTGAGTCTAATTAGTAAACTATTTTAGTGGTTTCACACTCTTATCTATCAAGAATAAATTTTTCCTGAACCAGTAGCTAAGTATTTTTTGCTTCTTCTTAGTATTGTTTAAATATGACTAGGCAAGTATGCTCAATCACAGAATTTTTTAAGTTGGGTACAGAAAAATATATTTAGTCCCAGTATTGTTTTACACGGAGAAAAGGACTTCTGTTGGTTCCAGCTTTCAAATCCAGTCCCATAGATTTAAGACATAGAAAGGCAAATCTCTTAAAGTTACAAGAAGGAGCTATGCACCATTAAAGATTATGCCTCATTGAAGGAACACACAGAAGGACACACAGAAGCATGGGATTTTTCTGATTGGCTGCAGATTGCCAAAAGTCTCAGGATTCATGGGTTTCTTAAATGACTTTAGAAATAGTTTATCATGGCCAAAGAAAATACCCTCAGCCTAGGAAACATAACTTTTCCTTGACTGAGAATTTATCCTTCTTACAAAAAGAGAATTTGATTGAGCTAGTTGCCTTCATTGCTTACATGAAGGGCATTTATTTTTATTTTTATTTTATATTGGAGCATAGTTGATTAACAATGTTGTGTTAGCTTCAGGTGTACAGAAAAGTGATTCAGTTATACATATACATGTATCTATTCTTTTTCAAATTCTTTTCCCATTTAGGTTATTACAGAATATTGAGCAGAGTTCCCTGTGCTATACAATAGGTCTTTGTGGGTTATCTATTTTAAATACAGTAGTGTGTACATGTCAGTCCCAAACTCCCAATCTATCCCTCCTCCCTACCTTCCCGCTTGGTAACAGTAAGTTCATTCATTAAGTCTGTGAGTCTGTTTCTATTTTGTAAGTAAGTTCATTTGTATCATTTTTTTTTAGATTCCACATTTAAGCCATATCATATGATATTTGTCTTTCTCTGTCTGATTTACTTCACTTAGTATGATAATCTCCAGGTCTATACATGTTGCTGCAAATGGCATTATCTCATTCTTTTTAATGGCTGAGTAATATTCCATTGTATATATGTACCACATCTTCTTTATCCATTCCTCTCTTGATGGACATTTCGGTTGCTTCCATATCTTGGGTATTGTAAACAGAGCTGCAATGAACATTGGGGTACATGTATCCTTTCAAACCATGTTTTTCTCTGGATATATGCCCAGGAGTGGGATTACTGGATCATACGGTAGATCTATGTTTAGTTTTTAAGGAACCTCCATACTGCTCTCCATAGTGGCTGTATCAATTTACATTCCCACCAACAGTGTAGGAGGGTTCCCTTCTCTCCACACCCTCTCCAGCATTTATTGTTTGTAGATTTTTTGATGATGGCCATTCTGACTGGTGTGAGGGGATATCTCATTGTAGTTCTGATGTGCATTTCTCTAATAACTAGTGATGTTGAGCATCTTTTCATGTGCTTCTTGGTCATCTGTGTGTCTTCTTTGGAGAAATGCCTATTTAGGTCTTCTGCTCATGTTTTGATTGGGTTGTTGTGTTTTTTTTTTGATATTGAGCCACATGAGCTGTAGCTACATATAAAAAAAAAGAAATTAGAACATTCTTTAACACCATACACAAAAATAAACTCAAAATGGATTAAAGACCTAAATGTAAGACTGGATACTATAAAACTTAGAGAAAAACATAAGCATAACACTCCTTGACATAAATTGCAGCAATACTTTTTTGAGCCATCTCCTAGAGTAATGGAAATAAAAACAAAAATTAAAAAATGGGACCTCATTAAACTCAAAAGCTTTTGCACAGCAAAGGAAACAATAGACAAAACAAAAAGACAACCCACAGGATGGGAGAAAATATTTGCAAATGATGTGACTGACAAGGGATTAGTCTCCAAAATTTACAAGCAGCCCATGAAGTGCATTTATTGGGCATTTATTTATTTATCAAGCTTTTCAGAAATAGTTGTCCCCCTCTCATTCCAGCTAAGCCCACACATAAGCTTGAGAATAAAGTGATGAAAGCAAAAAAAAAAAAAATAAGAGAAAAAAAAAAGTTCCTCAAAAGTGTAATGAAATCAGGTCATTAAATTATGATATCTAAATCACAATTCAGTGTTTCCTGAAAAAAAACAAAAATCACAAACTTTTCATTGAGATAGAAGCAGAAAGCTACCACCACTGAGTCTATCATGTAAACTGTCACCTTTGATATTTTGGTCACACTATGTGTATGGTACATGCCTCCATTTCTGATCCAAGTATTTGTGATCAAGGGAGCAATGTTCCTTTCACCTACAGAGTCAAAGCTGGAGCCATAACATCTAATAAAGAGTCATTCGGGACCACATTCTACAGAAAGTTTCCGGGAAACTAAGAATTCAGGACCCAATCTGTTTAGTATATGAAGTTTTCAAAGGAATATATGCATCTATCCTGGATTGCAAAAACTGCCATTCTGGAAATTTGCCACGAGGTGTCCAGTAGGACATTGTCCACAGGTCTGAATGAAGAGATACATAATATATGTGAGACCCAGAGGCTAAATTCTGCTCAAAACGCTGCAAATTACTAATACTGAATTACCCTACATTCATAAGAACGTATTTAATTATTTATTTAAACAGCTTTAATCAACATGAATCTACTATTCATTGCAAATGTCATTTAAAGCAATTTAAAGGCATAATTTTAAGAGCAATTTAATATTTACCTCAAGTCATATTTATCTTCTTAATCATCTCACCCTGAATCATAAGTCATATCACAAAGATATACCTGATAATTTGTCCATTCATGCAGCACAGGGTTTCATACTAGTAGTAATGCTGACATTTTGGGCTGGATAATTGTATGTTGTAGGGGGCTGTCCTGTGCATTGTAGGATGTTTAGCAACCCAGTAGATATCAGTGGCAACTGACTCCCCCCACACACATCAGTTGTGACAACCAAACATTTCTCCACAGACTGCCAGCTATATACTGAGGTGGAAAGTGCAGGGGGAAGGAACCACTCCCAGTTGAGAACCACTATTGTAGCAGGATATTAAGGCTTCCCAGTTTGCATATCTTGCAGCAGTTGCTATCTCAATCCTAGGGAGCCCATCGATTATAAATGATTAGGTCTAAACTAACTGATCCTTAGTCTGCCTTTGCAACCTCTTTCATACTCAAACACACATGGCAGGAAAGAAAAAATTAGGGCTTGAGATACCTCTATGAGCATCCTTATATTTGTTCTCTTAGAAGGTGTTATTTTCCTTCCAGAGGACTTAGCTCAATACTTTCTTCCTCCACTTTAGAATCAGTTATGGGTTCTACATTATAGTTTCATGTCAGTTTCCAATAGCAAGATCCTACTAACCAAGTCCAATCTGCATAAATGCTGTTTTCAGTGGTGAATTTCATCAGTTTAATAAACCGTGTCTTACGCAAAACAAACCATTTTGAATACAATAAAAGCATTATTTTTGAATTGAAATTTATCTTTGTTTCATGAGAGGCTGTTATAGGAAAATCATGACTGCTGTTCACTCTAGACTGAGCTGTTGTTAGTCAGGAAGAGTCATGAATTTCCCATTTTTCTTTCTCTGAGTGCTTCCCTCACTCCCATGGGGGTGATTTATGCAATGGCAGAGTGAGTCTGATTTTCCTCCTGCTTCACTTTCAAATTGCTGCATGAATAATATTATCAGATCTTGATTGGTGGTTCATGAAAACTGTATTTAGTTTCTTATTTCAGGAAAATCTTTCACTGAAATGTTTAGCTTTTTAAACAAATCTTTGCACGACTTCACATTTTCAGCTTGTTTAGTAGTACCTGTATACATTTGGAGAGAGAGGGGATTTGGAGAGAAAAGAGATAGGTAGCAACCAAATACATAGGCCTTCAATGGGCTAGATGTCTCTCTGTCCACTACCAAAACTAAAGTCTATGGTGTAATTTCTTTGGATATATTTCATGTAAATAAGTGCAGTGCGACGGAAAGAAGAGTAACTGTGATAGACCGGCAAGAAACTTGGCTTCACCACCTTAAGACATTTAGTGTCCCCTTGTTTGCTCTATTCATAAGTAAAGGTAAATAAGTTTCATTAATCTATTCAATAAGAATTTATTAAATACCTAATATGTGCCAAACATTACATTTTGTGCTTAGAACACAAAGTAAATGTGAAATACTTCTAGGTTGCCTACATTAATATTAATATGTTAGTGTTCAAAAAGAACTCATTTGATAAGCAAAAATTATGCAAATAAAGCTTGGAACACAAAATATAAATCAAAACAAGAGAGTTTAGCAATTAATGATAATATTCTGTGAATATATATTGTACAGGATTATACAAATTTATGTGCTCTATTTCTGTACATAAAACTTGCCAAAAGAACATAAAAGATAACCTGAATAAATGGTGAGAAATATCATGTCCTTCCATAGGAAGGCTTAATATTATATAACCCCACATCAGTTTATACAATTAAAGTAAATAAAACAAAAATTCCTAAGGAACAGAGAAGGGAGGTTTCTAATGCTTTGGTTATATTCAGCGCAATACTAATTCAAGCATATTTTAGAAATGTTTATTAAATCTAAAATGATCTAGATCAATTATACTTCAAAAACAAACAAACTCAAAAAAAGAGATCAGATTTTTGTACCAGAGGTGGGGGGTGGGGGAGGGGGAATTGGATGAAGGCCATCAAAAGGTACAAATCTCCAGTTATAAGTAAATAAGTACTAGGAATGCAATGTGTAACATAAATAATTTAATTAACACTGCTATTTGTTATATATGAAAGTTAAGAGAGTAAATCCTAAGAATTCTCATCACAAAGGAAATTTTCTTTCTTTAATTTTGAATGTATACGAGATGATGGATGTTCACTAAACTTATTGCGGTAATCATTTCATGATGTACGTCAAATCATTATGCTGAACACCTTAAACTTATACAGTGCCGTGTGTCAATTACATCTCAATAAAACTGGAAGAAAAAAAATCTAAAATGAGCATATCCTTGACATAGCATTTTTCACTTCTAGATATTTATCCTCCAGAAATAAGTACCAAAGTATGATAACATATATGTATAAGAATATTCACTTCTGCTTTGTTTTGATAGCTAAGAACTCAAATATGCATCAATGGGGAAAAAACTATAATAGACCCATTTAATGGAGTAGCATGAAGCTATTAAAAATAATGAGATACAGCTAAATTTAGCATCATGAAAAAAGGTTCAAAATATATTGCTAAATGAAAAAAGTACAATTTTATAGCAGTATATATTGTATGACATTTTTCTATAAAAATAGGACAGTAACAGTATTAGCAAATGTACTGAAAAAAAACTGAAGGACTATGTAGCCAGCAACTAAAGGGGTGAGATTATGGAGGACTTTTATTTGTTTTATTCATTTCCTTAATATTTGAATTTTAACTTTTTCTTACTTTTATAATTAGAAAAAATAAAGACAATGTGAAAATATATGTTAATAACATTGTCTTCACCAGGATTTGACGTTAGAAAAATTATGGATCAATTTTGCTTATTCTGTTTTTATACCAGTTAGAACTTCTAAGCTAAGTAGCATTAACACTGCTAAACATTGCTATCCCAAGTCATTCCTTAAATAGTTTTTAATTAGTCTTTCCTTAGAGAAAACATGAGCTGCTACAGAGAGAGTTTGTCTAAACAAAAATGATTTAAGAACTTGCATCATAAGACTTAACACTCAAGAAGTATTTGACATCTTCTCTGCAAATTTACCAGAAGTTTAACATTTTTCAGTTTTATTTTTTAATGACTGTACTTGTGTATAATTACATTGTAAACAACTCTGATGAATTACTGAAAATTTTTTCTCAGCTTCTTCTGTTTTTTTTTCCACTGATCTTGATCTCTTTGAATTAATTAGGCTGGAAAAAGAACCCGTGAAACCCTAATCTAGTTGGGTAGTTGCTCTACCAATTACAGGATGAAAAATGTGAATTATAATCACTTCACCTCGGAAAGTGCTAAAAAAGAGAGAGCCCTGTATATCAGCCAAAACAACTGGTTCAGAAATCTTTTAAAAATCTTTATACATCTTCAAAACGTCAGCCAAGGTGTATTTCCAGATAGAATACATGGTAACATCAACATTTCTTTAGCCTTTATTGCACGTGCTTTGTTTATTTCATATTTACACAGGACACAGACTTCAGAAAACTTGTGGTTAAAGTTGGCTAAGACCAATAAGCTTTCATTACAGAAAGTTACATGTAAGATTTCCTTATGAATATAATAATCCTGGTGCATTGTACTCTAGTCTAACAATATGCTGAGGGGAAAAAATGCATGAAATGCACTTTCTGGCAAAATAGAGTAAATCTGAATTATTCAGGGTAAATTGAACAAGCTCAGTAGTGCTTTGTGACACTCTTTACAAGCTCATGACATTATTGTCTTTGACACCATTAATGTTATCTTGCCATTCTTTAGCCAACTGGGTATTAGGAGAAACTTAAATGTTACAGAATAAATAATAGAATGTCATATAGACCATTAGTCATTGAAATGAAATATTTATACATTTGTATATATAAGGAACATCACCAATTTTACCTTCATGGTGGTCCAGGTCCAAATCCAAATATATGTGCCAGTGTCATTATGTCTGTTGCTAGATTTTTAAATAAAATAAAGGCAAATTTGAATTTTAGTAAAATTCTACTTCTTGGCTAAAGCAACCATATTTAAATTCTTAAACACATTATTCTTAAGTATATCAGCCCATTCAATGGCCACTTCTCAGTTCATACAGTCCTATGATAGCCTAAGGCTCCCAATGGAACTTATTGGTAACATAAACTTAGTTTTACTAAGCCTGTTATTTGACGATAGAGACAGACTACAAGCCTGTACTTGGAATTTAAAAATGGTTTTTCAGAGTAGGTGTCATCTAGGCAAGAGAAGGATAAAAAGACATTCCATTAGAGGATATATAATGTACAAAGATTTAGAACAAAGAGACAGAAGTTTAGAATTGATTGAACATAGAATTCTACATTTTTAATTGATTAATCTATTATATTTCCATGGGGTAAAAATAAGATTATAAATTTATATTTCATTTTTTATTTCCTAAAACCATAAGGCTTTTAATATTAAATATTTTTTTCTTATGGGTTGAGCTATTGTTACAACTGTTTTTAGGAAACCAGAAGCAAAATCAAAAGCCTGCTTGCAAAGAAGAATGTGTGGTCTGTGTTTACTTCTGCAAGATCAGGTATTGGGGATAGGGATCATAGAAAATTCAATTAATATTTCTTTTCATTTTTCAAGTTTCTTTAAAATCAAGGCCTTTCTATAATCCTCTTTATAACTTTTTAAAAGTTCTATATTTGCAATGATGCTAATGTTTAAACGTAAATTTCCCCTGAGTACTCCTGCTTTAGAATCCTAGATTTCTTTTTATAAAAGAATAATACAAAAGATCAGTGCTACTTCCATGTTTCTGTTTTTTAAACATCAAGTTCAGCAATGTAAAGAAAGAAAAATGATATGAAAGTACTATACCTTTTTGATAAAACTTTCTGTATTTTTACTCAAATATCATTGAATACACAGAAAATCAATACACTGATTACTTAAAACCATAGTTACAACATGTAAACAAGTTTAAGCCACAATGCAAATGCAGTATATTATTAATAGTGTTCTATTATTTTACATTAATATTATAGCATTATATTCACCTTTAGAACTAGATGGGTGGGATGGGGGAGATGGGAGGGAGGTCCAAGAGGGAGGGGATACGTGTATACATATAGCTGCTTCACTTCGTTGTACAGCAGAAACTCACACTACATTGTAAAACAATTATACTCCAATAAAAAAAAACAAGTCCTACAGCTGTTAAAAAAGAAAGTTTTTAAAATGTATCCTTTATAATCTTGGAGCAAAGGCACTAAAAAAAAAAAAACCTAAGGGACTTCCCTGGTGGTCCAGTGGTTAAGACTCCGCGCTTCCACTGCAAGGGGCACGGGTTCAATCCCTGGTTGGGGAACTAAGATCCCGCATGCTGTTTAGTGCGGCCGAAAAAAAACCCTAAGAAATATCCATAGAACATATTGTTGCTCCAAATTAATTTCAGTGGGTAGACATGTGGTGATTGATTCCAAGTGCCCCTTGAGTGTCCATAGAGTGACAGTTTGTGCTCACAACTTGCTGGAAACTGGTCTGTGAGTTAAAAGACAGGAAAACATGATCAAACTTGGCTTAATTGGTATCTTGGAGAGGACCTGACTCTCATGAGCTTTGATGTCTTTCCTCTCTTAGGCTCTCCTCAGTCAACTCTGTTGGAAACAGGAGTGTTTGATGTCTAGGCAGGGTCTGCTTTACAAGTACTAACAATGAAAAGCAAAGAAATGGACTTGGTGTTCAAAGGGCTAATCCACATGTGAGCTTGGCCTGCATAATAAGAAAGGAGCCATTTCCATATCATCACAGGACCAGGAACAGCCAGCCTTTGACAGGGCATCAAAAATGTGGGGCGTCTTGCTGGTACCCATTCTACCCTTGTCACAGACATTGAAGCCAGTGGGCTTGGATAAATATAAAACTGGGCCTCACGTTGCGCTCCTCCATTACACACATGTCAATATGTGGAGATTTCCACCTAAGAGGAAACCATGAAAAATGGAAATTCAACATATGGTCAATGAGGGCTGTAAAAGCCATGGAAAGAAACCATTGCTCTCCTGAGGCTTTCAGTGGCACTCTTAGGTAATTGCTTAATTGAAATTTTATTCCTTTCATTGAACCTCACAGCAGGAGTGAATCTACAATTATAAAGCAAGTTTTGATATTTCATTCCTGCCCTTTATAACAATGTTGGTGAAGAAAGAGCATTAATTAAGGGATAGCAACAAAACAAATTGTTCTGGAGGGGAAGAAAAGGAAGAGGTGTGAGAGTGTATGAACGTAATTAAAAGGGGGGCGATCAGAAGCACATAGAAGAATTTTCTTTTTCCATGGTATTAGTAACAGCAACATAGGGAAATGATTTTACTATAGAAGAGTTTGTCCTTTATGGGTAGATAAGAGGGGCAATAATTATAGTGAAAAATGTATTTTTAAAATCAGTCATAGTCCAAATTTTGTTATTTACAGGCCAAGTGGCTTGAGTAATTCACTTTACCCCTAAGAGCCTCAACTACCTATGAAACAGGAATAATAACTGCAAATTGTTTACTTTATAGGATGCTTGTGAGAATCCAGTGAGTTATTACATGGGAAAGCATGTTGTAAATTGTAAAGCTCCTGTACTCAGGAAATTGATTAATTCAGAAAAGGAGTTAACTATTAATTTATTTCCTAATAATGTGAGGGAGGGAAGTAGGAGCTGGGAAGCAGTCAATATACTCCTTATTAATACTCTAACAGACTTTAACTTTACGAAACTAGTATGTAAGGGGAACTCAGTCTGTCTGCTACCAGTAATTAGCCACAGGAAAGAACTATAATGGAATTGAAACTTTAAGGTGTTTTGGAGCTTATTTACATATGTCCTTAATAGGAATAACTGATATAGGGTTGAGTTGGCAGTGTCTCATGCCAACTCTCTGGCTCTTAGACTATTGAGAACATAAATTTATTACTTTTATTTGTGAATAATCCTATGAGATTATAGTCCAGCTCTCATTAGTCTCTTAAATGTCGAAAGGCAATATCTGCAAGTATTGATAGTTCTGCAGATGAATGAAATTTAGGGTTTAAATAATTTTCCCAGTTCCCTACAAAAAAGTATGCTTTTAGAGAATGGAGCAAAGTAAGTGTGGCTTTAGATGAACAATAACAGATAGGGCCAGCTAGGAGAAAACAGATTCTCTCAGCCAACCTGAGTCTCTTTATTTTTTTCTCACCATTATAAATATATCCATGGTTTGAAGACCATAAGAAGCAAATAATTATAAAATAATAAACAAAGACAATGGACTAATTACAATTCCACTGACATATGATACTAATATTTTATTAAAATAACCACATTCACATGTTTCTATCCATGACAGAGCAAATTGGATCCTTATGTACTATCCATTCTCACCTTCTGCTTTAGGAGCAAACAAACCAATGTTATTTGGAGCAGTGATATGCCTGATAAAAATGTATTATTTCCCAATCTTCCTTTTAGCTTCAGGTTTCATATGACTAAGTCCTGACCTATGAGTTATAAGTGGAAGTTTTGGAAAGAGAATCCTAGAAAGATTCCTTAAGGGTTAATAGTTCCCTTTTGCTTTTTTACCCTTCCCCTTTCTTGCTGTCTGGTAATGGATGTGAAGCCTGGTGCCCCAGCAGCTGTTCTGAACAGTGCATTGCTTTGAGTATGGAAGCTATTTACTATGTGATTGTAGAGAAAAAATATAGATGGAGAATGAACACAGTGATTCTGGAATCACCATATCAGCACTAGGTTATATTCTGTTTTGTTTTATTTTTTTATGTTAGAGGGGAAAGTGTGATGTTTTTTTCATCTTTTTAAATATTTTTTAATGCAGACAACCTAATCTGAATTGATATATAACAACTAGAATATAAGTTCCTTGAAAGCAGAGGTCTTTTCCATTTTGTTTAGAGCCTAAGACATAGGCAGGCCCATAATAGAGGCTAAAAAATACTTGTTAAATCTGAACACCTAAGTCTAACCCTTTTCTTTGTATATTGTTTAAATAACTCTCCTCTCTACCTCTTATTCTCTTTTCTACTTTTCCTACATAATTTCCCAAATTATTTCCTCTTTTGTCCTTTTATTTACTCTTCCATCAATCTTTGTTCCTAAAATTGACCACTGTAGTTATCTTCTCCCTTCTTATTTAGATAGTAGTTTGGCCAATGAGAAATGAGCAAAATATAAATCCAAAGCCCATGACAATTCTTCTTGGTTATTTTCTTTCAAATTTGGTTTAAATAGAGACCAGGAGGATGGGCCACTGTATAATTCTTTAAGAATGTTCCCATTTTTAAAAATTATAGTTCTATCTTCCCAGATGTAAAATAATTATTCCCTACATTCTTATAAATATTTTATAATGGAACCATGACCTGAAAACAAAGATTCAAGTTTCATAGTCACTGTGAATTAAATTTGAAAACATCAAAGTTTATATATTGAATAGGTCAGTGGGGGATACATTTGCAAGAGAGTCTGAAGAGCTCATGGGAAAATAACAAATCAAGTTGGAGAGTTGGTCCCAAATATTAAAATTTCCAGTGAATCAAGCAACAAAGAGTCACCTCCTAATCCCAAGTAAAATTATAAATGGGAAAAGAATTCATGCTAGAAAAGGGGAAATGAAATAAGTAATCTGAGCTGATTTTTAAAGAAACTTGATCCTCTGTCATTCAAATTGCCCAGCCCTGTGCATTTGTTTTTGCATTTTTAAAGAGTTCCTAGGATAAAGGATCATAGAATGAATTAAATTAGAGAAATACATTACTATAAGGATATAAGAAAATGAAAAAATGAGAGTTACTGAAAGTCTGAAAACTCAATGTGTGTTTTTTTCTTTACTCTGGCTGCTTTTAAGATTTTCTCTTCTTTTATTTTTTTCATTGTTTTTAATACAGTGTGCCTAGATGTGATATTTTTGCTATTCATAATTTTAGGGAGCAGTAGTGCTTTGCAAAACTGTATCTTCATATCTTTCTTCAGCTTTAGAAAATGTTTCACCAGTTTCTACTCAACTATTGCTTCACTCCCATTCTCCCTCTCCTCTTTTTCTCTTCTACACGTACATTATATCATTTCCAATATCCCTTAAGTCTCCTAATCTCTTTCTGTATTTTCCATCCTTCTTTTCTCCTTGTATTTTAGTCTGGTTATTTTATACCTCTCTTTTCTTGTAACTAATCTGCTAGTAATTTAATCACTAAGTGCTGAATTCCAATTATTGTATCCTCCAGTTCTAGAACTTCAATTATTTTATATATATTCCCATACTTTCTAAAACTCTCCATCTTGCCATCTATTTTATTGAACATATTAATTACAGTTATTTTTAAGTCTATGTTTTATTACTTCAATAACTAGATAATCTGTAGGTCTGTTTCTAGCACCTTTTCCTTCTCTTGTTTTTTGATCGTTTGGTACTGTTCTCTTTTAGGCCTGTTTTTGTTGTTGTTGTTATTGTTGTTTTAATTGACTGCTGAGCATTTTATGACTGCCAAAGTAAGAAGCTCTGGATGACATTATCTTCCTCAAAGAAGATTTAATTATTCTAGCCAGTGTGGTTAGAGGAGGGGCAGGTTCTCTTGGTCTAATCAGGGATAGATACAGTCTGAGAATAAGTTTCAAACTTTGTGAGAGTTAAAATCTGTAGTGTTACCATTGCAGGTCTTCCTCAGCAGACTCTAATTTCCAATTTGTGTTCCTCCAGGGTTGTGAGACTTCTAAAAGTTTTCCTTAGCCTTTTTGCCTGCTTTCTTCCTAGTTTCTCAGTCCCTTACACTCTGGAGGTTTTATGTTGACAGATGCCTCAAGGACAAAATGTTGGCCTCACTTCTCTACAAACCCATTTTCTCGAGATCTTGGTCCTTTGGGTCTGGCCTACCTTAGTAGTCATTACATTTTTATCTCCTCATCCCAAGAGCTTGACAAATTTTGGGGCAGACACTTTCTGCTTAAACTCTGTGCCCCATGCTATGAAATGGCAAATAATATCAAATTCCTCAATAGAAAAAAGCAACTAAGCAAGTATAGCTTCTTTCAGTGTATTTCCCTTCTCTTTTGGATCTCCAGTCCTCACTGCCTTAATTGATCACTAATGCCTAAGTAAGCTAAAAAAAATTTTAACTGAGTAGCTTTTAAATGGAGGATTTGTCTGATACAAGCTATTCCATCAGAGCTGGAAGATATTTGGAGCCAATTTTTTGACCTTTGGGTTTCCCTCTAGTCCTAACTTTTTGTTATGTGGATAATGTGCCAATTTGAAGTTTTTCTTAATATACTAAGTAACGTTTTCTTACCTAACATTTTAAAAGTACTGGAAAATTTATATGGAAAAGTGTGACTTAGTTGTTTCGTCTCTAATCAAAAAATGAAGAAGCTGAGGAGGAGGACATGAATTTATCCCTGTGGGATAAGTTGCTTTTATTGTTTATGTGCTCAGGGAGGCATATATAAGAGAATTCATTAAAATTGAGCATTTTTGTTTTGTTTTCCTTAAATAGAAATCCCAAAGGAATTAAATTATATTTTGGCTAGCTTCTTACATTTATTTGCCAATGGACAAGTCCAAATATGAAGGAATTTTCTTTTTATTTGGACTGATATAATTAGCCTGTCTACAAATAGATTATTTATACAGGCATACCTCAGAGATATTGGGGGTTCAGTTCCAGACCACCACAATAAAGCAAATATCACAATATGGTGAGTCACACAAATTTTTCTTCCCCAGTGCATATAAAAGTTATGTGTACACTATACTGTATTCTATTAAGTGTGCAATAGCATTATGTCTAAAAAAACAATGTATGTACCTTAATTTAAAAATACTTTATTGTTAAAAAATGCTAACCATCATCTGAACCCTCAACAAGTCATAATTGTTTTGCTGGTGGAGGGTCTTGCCTTGATGTTAGTGGCTGCTAAATGATCAGGATGGTGGTTGCTGAAGGTTGAGGCGACTGTGGCAATTTCTTAAAATAAGACCACAGTGATGTTCGCCACATTGGTTGGCTCCTCCTTTCATGAAAGATTTCTCTGTAGCACGCAATGCTATTTGAAAGCATTTTACCCACAGTAGAACTTCTTTCAAAATTGTAGTCAATCCTCTTAAACCCTGCTGCTGCTTTATCAACTAAGTTTATGTAATATTCTAAATCATTTGTTGTCATTTCAACAATCTTCACAATGTCTTCATCAGGAATAGACTCCATCTCAAGAAATCATTTTCTTTGATCATCCATAAAAGGCACCTTTATGCTCCTTATCCCTTAAAATTTGATTATGCGACTGGAGCAGTGCAGTCACATCTTCAGGCTCCACTTCTAATTCTAATTCTCTTGCTAGCTCCACCACATCTGCAGTTACTTCCTGCACTGAAGTCTTGAACCCCTCAAAGTCATTGATGTGGGTTGGAATCAACTTCTTCCAAACTCCTTTTAATGAACCTAACTCCAGTAATGACCTCTTCCCATGAATCACGAATGTTCTTCATGGCATCTAGAATGGCGAATCCTTTCCAGAAGGCTTTCAATTGACTTTACTCAGACCCGTCAGAGGAATCACTATCTATGGCAGCTGTATATAGCCTTACCAAATGTATTTCTTAAATAATAAAACCTGAAAGTTGAAATTACTCCTTGACCTATGGGCTGCAGAATGGATGTTGTGTTAGCAGGCATGAAAGCATCATTAATCTCATTGTACATCTCCATCAGAGCTCTTGGGTAACCAGGTGCATTGTCAATGAGCAGTAATATTATGAAAGGAATCTTGTTTTCTGAGCAGTAGGTCTCAATAGTGGGCTTAAAATATTCAATAAACCATGTCATAAACAGATGTGCTGTCAATCAGGCTTTGTTGTTTCATTTGTAGAGCACAGGCAGAGTAGATTTAGCAGAATTCTTAAGGGGCTAGGATTTCTCATAATGGTGAATGAGCAATGGCTTCAATTTAAATTCACCAGCTGATTAGCCCCTAACAAGATAGTTGGCCTGTGCTTTGAAAGTTTGAAGCCAGACATTGACTTCTCTCTGGCTAAGAAAGTCTTAGATGGCATCCTTTTCCAGTATAAGACTGTTTTCTCCACATTGATAATCTATTGTTTAGTGTAGCCACCCTCATTATTTATCTTAGCTAGAGTTTCTGGATAATTTGCTGCAGCTTCTACATCAGGACCTGCTTCTTCCCCTTGCACTTTTATGTGATGGAGATGGCTTATTCTCTTAAACTTCATGAACCAACCTCTGCTAGCTTCAAATTTTCCCCCTACAGCTTCCTCACCTTTCTTAGACATCATAGAATTGAAGAGAATTAAGGCCTTGCTCTGAATTAGGCTTTGGCTTAAGGGAATAGCGTGGCTGGTTTGATCTTCTAACCAGACTACTAAAACTTTCTCCATATCAGCAGTAAGTCTGTTTTGCTTTCTTATCATTCATGTGTTCACTGGAATAGCACTTTTAATTCTCTTCAAGAACTTTTCCTTTGCATTCATAACATAGCTAACTGTCGGTGCAAGAGGCCTAGTTTTCAGCCTATCTCCTCAGCTTTCAACATGCCTTCTTCACTTAGCTTAATCATTTCTAGCTTTTGGTTTAAAGTGAGAGACATGTGACTCTTCCTTTCACTTAAGCACCTAGAGGCGATTTTAGGGTTATTAATTGCTTAATTTCAATATGGTTGTGTCTCAGAGAATAGGGAGGTCCAAGGAGGGGAGAGAGATGGGGGAAGCTGCCAGTTGGTGGAGCAGTCAGAACACACACATTTACCAATTAAGTTTGCTATCTTATATGGGCACAGTTCATCATGCCCGCAAACAATTACAATAGCTGTATCAAAGATCCCTGATCGCAGATCACCATAACAAATATAGTAACAATGGAAAAGTTAGAAAGTACAAAATGTGACACAGAGACACAAAGTGAGCAAATGCTGTTGGAAAAATGGTGCTGACAGACTTGCTCGAGGTAGGGTTGCCACATACCTTCAATTTGTAAAAACTGCAATTATCTGCAAAGCACAATAAAGCAAAGCGTAATAAAATGAGGTATACATTTATCTGTATATTATAGCTAATGACTTGTCTTATAGAAGATAAATCCTTATTTTAAAAGGTCCAGAGTATTGAAGAGAAGACCCAAAGGAAGCAAAATTTGTTTCTGCTAATGTAGTGCATACAATACTAGGAAAGATGAGGTGGGGGGAGAATGCATATGCAAAAAGTGTAATCTCAAAACTGACATGTATTACAAAATGAATAATCATGAAACACACAATATAAGAAAAACCATTCAAAGACATAAGAGAACTATGGGTGAAGAATACAAAACAAGATAAATTATTTACTAGAATTTTAGGAGTAAAAGTTTTATCGATGTTTCTGCTTGACTTTAACTTAGATATGAGAATATAGTTTCATAATGTTTATGAAACTGGTGTATTTATTGCCTTAGTCCTATGCAACCCAACTGAAATGACATATCTGATATTTTGTGGCTTAATTGCAGAACATAATGCCCATTACAGTTGTTGCAGAAACCCTTTAATATTTTAGGTTGTGATGACAATACAAAGGTACTTATCTCAAAGAACTATATTTTGATATACTTATTGACTTTCCCCTCAATCATTTTAAATGGAGAGAGATAGAAATGAAAGTTCTCTGTTCTTTGTTCTCATGTGATAACTGTTAAGGTGAGACTCAGAGTGTATTGGAAACATATGGTCTTAGTGACACATGAAGAAAGTAATGTCCATCTTCATGGAAGCAATCAAATTCTAATTAAACATGCTTTAATTAAACAATGTCATATATAGTAGTTTGAAATAAGGCATTATATCTAGCCTTGCTATGTTCTTTTAACATTTAAAAAAAACTGTTGGAGGGATTATTGCTTTTAAGCTTCAGTAAATTCTAGAGGCTTATTATTTCCTCATAATTCACCTGAGGATACCTGAGAGTTGACTTGTTCATGGTCACCTACAAAGCCAGGAATGTGGCTCAATTTTTAAATTATAATCTACTGTCTTCTTTCTAAATTCTACAGAATTTATTAATTAGCAATAGAAAATAAAACTAAACAGTTTTTATCTTTAACATCCTACTAGTTTAGTCAAACTTGCTCTGAAATGGAAAGATTAATAACAATTATAAGATTTCATCTTTGCTCATCATCTCTTGATGAATTGTTAGTGTGATTTCTGATCAACAAGAATATTTGTCTTCTTTTTGCTCATATGGACTGTTAAGGAAAATAGTTATGCAGAGTGGGTGGTTACCTATTGTAATATCAGTATTTAATCTAACATAATAATGTTTATATACTCTCCAAAGATTCTCACAAGGATTATATACCTAGATGGATAAGAAGCTGATTGCTAAAAGAGAGAATTTGAGAAACTACAAAACACAAAATGAAGACATATGACTGAGGCAGATGAGAAAAAAATACAGAGAATTTTCAATTTCATTTTCAACCAGTCAGAAAGGCTGTATAGAACAGGTTGCATTTCCTACAGAAGAAAAATAGGTATTTTGATCATCTGGCAAAGAGAAGGCATTTTAAAAGCAATTTTGATTCATTTGTAGACTTATCCTAATTTTAGACTTTATATTTTTAAATTTGCTGTTAAAGTATAATTAGAAACAAATATAAATTTTCTCCTCTGCTTTAAGAACCTGGACATTTAGCATTTCACTTTAACAATACCTTTCTTACAGTGTCATTTCCTTTTGTAATCATTAGACATTTAAAAAATTTTTTTCCACTTTCACAGAAAAAAAATTAAAAACAGTATCATAATAACTGACAACTCAAAGGCAACAAAGGGGCCCCAAGTTGCAGATAGCTAAATAAATATAAAAGGAAAGTTACATACTGCTCCTAAGAAAAATTAAATTATAGCTGTAAAAATACAAACAGCTCAGTCTGTATTATCTTTTGTTGATCCAACAGCTTGTTGCTATAATAATACTGACAGTTATAAATACAGTCCTTTCCCTTCTGCCAGTGAAGCTATCATATCTTCCTATGAAAGTCACAAGTGAGAGATGAATTGACATCCTGGGTAGGAAATTGAATAGAAGCAAGAAATCAAGTAGAAATTCAAATCTCTCCCCTGACTCTCACAGGAACATATGAAAGTGACTTCTATTATGGCAAGATTTTCTGAGAACATTAAATTAGAATTTTAAGGACATGTTTATTTCAAATCAATACGACTCAAGAGATTGATGCCTTTTGAGAATAATGCATGGTGTCATTCTGAATAGGCAAGCCATACTTATGAAATGTCCTAAAGAACAAAGAATAGAACAGGGGGAAATATTAAATTTACTTTTATTATGAAATCTTCCCAGAATTTAACTTAATTTAAAATGAAAATAATTCCATCTTCATTATTTTTTATAATCATTGCCGAATGTTTATTGAGTGCCGTCCAAGTACGGAACAGAGAATTAAGTGTTGCCAACCCAAAAATATATGGTAGTCTCTACCTGCAGGGGCACACTATATGGTTGGAAAGGAGAAAGTTAAGTTTCAATCGACAGATGTCCCTATTACTTATATTACTCTCTTGCCCTCTTTGGAGCCATACAATCCTAATAATTCTTTGGGCTTTCATTTAATACAGATTTTTATTTCTTCTTCTTAGGACAAGGCAAGACAGTGAAAAATTTTGGAAAATCTACCTCAAATCTCAGTGCATCAAACCCTGCTGTGTCCTCAGCAAAAACTCCAGGTATCAGTAACTCTCTACTGAAATCAGAAATTAATGGTCAATATGTTTTGGTTTAAGTTTGTGCTATAGTATTAGAAGTCTCCAATCTAGAGTCATTAGAGAAAATGAGAAAACACTTTAAATAAAACCTAACTATTTTTTAAAAGCTATATCATTTGCAGAATATGAGTCACACTGTGTAGTCACCTAGCAACTATTTACTTGATATGGAATTTTAACCTAAAATGGCTATTTTTCCCATGACTAAATTCCATTTCAAGTCTATCATGTCTAATTAATTTCCACATGAGTGCCCTGATAAAAACCATAATAACTTAAACTAGGACAGGCAGGAGGCAGTTCTGCTTATAGCACAAACTGCAGTGGGAACCATAGCACAAGATGCTGGGTCGTACTCTGGACATGGTAAGGATATTATTTCATGGACCATGTTCAGAACGAGAAGAAAATCCATGGGAAACGTTACTGGATTAATGAGAGAAAAACTTGATGTGCCCATTGTCCTCTACTTTTCTGGGCTTCCCTGTGGCACAGCACTGGAATGGTCTGTTTTCTACCCAACTAAAGTGTAGACTCTTCAAGTTAGTAGAGTCTATATTACTTTTCAAGAGGTAGGCAAAGTGCTTAGACCATAGTAGATCTCAAAAATGCTTAAATGGCAGAATGAGATGAGAATCTAAGATGGTATGATAGCTATCAGAGACATAATGAGCAAATAGTAGATAATTTAATAGGATCTTGAGACCCATGATTTTATACAGCGTGGCATAATTAAGGAACAAGAAGTGTAGAAGCTTGGTATTCATCTACAGCTGGCAAATTACTACCATGATCTTCTAATTTGTTGAATAAATATTTTATGAATGCTGAAAGAAAGAATGAACAACTCTGAAGCAACCCTGACATTCATAATTTGGAGTTACGAAGTTTTGCTCCATCACAAATTATCTCATGTATTCTGGGTGAGCTGGTGAGTCACTTAGCTGGTGACAGAGCCTAGCCTTGAACATCCCAGCTGATGATTTGTCATAACTGTGAGCCCTGAGAGTTTGCCCCTCTCAGCCCTCAGGGTGTAATATTCTATACGTCTCAAGATACAAAAAAGAGAGAAAACACCAGCTTAGCCAATCATTTACTATCTACCTCTCAGAGCAACTTTGATTCTTCTCTGTACATACTTACACAGCAACCCTCACAAAGGGATTAAAAACTTCCTTTCAGTGTGAAAATTCCAATGGAGGAAAACTTTTCATTGAAAGTTAAAAAGGTTGTGAGATGATAGGAGGAAACATTATGCTCTGGAAATGGCATTTAGATGAAAGCTAGGAGCCTGTGCAAACATTGTGGTATACATAAGTTTCAGGTTTCAAGAAAATTTTGAGATTTATCTTTTTCATGAACTTCACAAGCTTAATGTTTATGAAAGAATAAAGGAAAGAACATTCGGGAAACAGAGGAGATGTATTTATTGAACACCCACATCAAAGTCTCCTATGAAGCACTTGTCTTGCAAAGGAAGTGGTAATTTAACAAAGTTCAGAAAAATCTGACTCTTTTCCAAAAGTACAATAAACAAGAGATCTCTTTTGGTTTAGATAAAATCAGACAAAGAAAAGATGAACATTGAATAAATTGACACCATGATTTCTAAATATAGAAAAGTAACAAAAGGTAGAAATTATAAGAGAAATAAGACACAAATTCAGAGATAAAGCCAAAAGCAGTGAAAGTTTAAATAGGAAATAGAGTGTCATAATCATTAGAATTGTCCATTACACTTGTACAAATTATACCAGAAATTGTCCTTGGATTTGAAGGCACATACAGATCCAATCAAGTAACAAAATTATATGCATTTTCTTCAAAAATATGAATATTATACTTGTGCTGCTCATCAATAATATTTATAGCTCTCCTGTACACCTGCCAAATTGTCCTTGATTATTTAAATGTATAATGGCAATTTTCCCAATAGACAGAAAACTTCAAGAGGTAAAGACCATGCCTGACTTGTTCACTGTGAGACTTTCAAAGGCCACATGAGTAAGAACTGCAATTGTGCTTCTTTGATTTTGGAAGAAGACAGACCATTTTAAAGTATTATGGATTGCATATACACTAGATCTAATAATCTATGCTATTTTCAAATACTTTTTAGAATAAAGGAAATATATTGGTAGTTATAGGACTTTACCAGTTCTACCTATAACTCCCTGTGAGACCTTTGTTCTCCAGGTTCCTCTTTTTGATAACAACATGTTGCACATTTTTAAAGCATGCAATTTGATTAGTTTTCACATATGTACACACCATGAACCACCACTACAATCAAGATAATGAATATATCAATAACTCCCAAAGGGTCCTTGCAATCATTCCCATCCAGCTTTCCCTGTCCTTCTCCCATTTCCAGGCAACCACTGACATGTTTTCTGTCTTTCTCTCTCACATATATATAATTAAGGGAGAGCTGACATCCTAACAAAATCAAGGCTTCAAACCCAAGAGTATAGTTTATCTCCATTTATTTAGGCATTCTTTAATTTCTCTCAGCAATGCACAGGGAGCTATACTTAATATTTTGTAATAATCTATAAGGGAAAAGAATCTGAAAAGAATATATATATGTAAATATATATTTATATATATGTATATGTAAAACTGAATCACTGTGCTGTACACCTGAAACTAACACATTGTAAATCAACTATACTTCAATAAAGATATATATTTATATTAAAATAAATAAATAAAAGTGGGCACATACTTCTACTAAAAACAAAAAAATTGCATTAGTTTTAGGTGTACAACATAATAATTTGATATCTATTGCAAAATGATTGCTACAATAAGTTTAATTAATATCCATTACTACACATAGTTACAAATTTTTTTCTAAAGAAAAGTATTCTTTTTTCAATTTTATTTTCTGAACAATTATTGCTATGGTAAAGAAATAAATGTTTGTATATTGGTCTCTTATTCTGCAACCTTGATAAACTCATTTAACGATTGTAGTACATTTTTGTATATTCTACCAGATAAGGATTGTTATATTCTCTTGAATTGACCCCTTTACTATTATGAAATGAACATTTTAATGCCTGGCAATAGTATTAGTCAGAACTCTACTTTGTCTGATACTCATATGGATATTCTAGCATTCTCTAGTGTTAGCATGGTATATATACTATGGTATTTTCCATATTTGTGTCTTTCTTATTGAACTAAATATCTTATAGGCAGTATAGAGGACGATCTTGTCCCTTTTATCCAATTGAACAACATTTGCCATTCACTTGGGAGTATTTAGACCACTTGCATTTAATGTGATTTTTGATATGGTTGGGTTTAAATTTACCATCTTGCTATTTGTCTTTTATTTTCCCTGTCTGTTATTTATTTCCTTTTGTCTCTTTTTCTGCTACCTTTTGAATTAATTAAATGTTACCTTATGGTTCCATTTTATCTCCTTTCTCTGCTTACTAGCTATAACTGTTTTGTTATTTCTGTGATTTCTGGAGGGTTTAGAGTAAACATCTTTACTTATCACCATCTAATTTCAAGTGGTCGTATACCTATTCCATTCACCTGTAATTTAAGAACTTTACAATAGTTTCATTTCTCGTCCTCCTCGCCATTGTGCTATTGTTGTCACATATTTTATTTTTATATATGTCATAAAGCCCACAATACATTGCTATTATTTTTATTTAAACAGTCAATTATATTTTTTAAAGCTGTAAATAATAAGAAATAAAAATCATAAATACTTACCCATGAAGTTACTATTTCCAACACTTTCCATTCATTGTATAAATTCGTATTTCCATCTGGTATCATTTTCCTTATGTTTGAAAGACTGTTTTTAACATTTCTTGTAGTGCAGGTCTGCTTGTGATGATTTCTCTCATTTTGTATATGTTAAAGTATTTGTCTTGCCTTTCTTTTTGAAAGATATTTTCTGGGTATAAATTTACAGTTTGAAAGTATTTTGTTCTTTCAGTATTTAAAGACATTGCTCCACTGTCTTCTCATTTACATTGTTTTTATTGTTGTTATTTTAGAGAAATCTTCTGTCATTTTTATCTTTGTTCCTCTATACGTAGAGGCTGCTTTTAAGGTTGTTATTTTCTTTATCACTGGTTTTGAACACTTTGATTACGATGTGCCTTGGTATAGTTTTCTTCATGTTTCTTGTGCTATGGGGGTTCACTGAACTTGTACCTGAGATTTCTGATAAATTTTAGTCACTTTTTTCTTCAAACAATTGAATCTTCTTCAGAGATTCCAGTTACCTTTTAGTAGACCCTCATAAATTGTCCCAAGGATCACTGACCCTTTGTAATTTATTATTATTATTATTACTATCTTTTCTCTTAGTGTGTCATTTTGGATAGTTTCTATTGCTATGTCTTCAAGTTCTCTAATATTTCTTTTCACAATTTCTAATTTGCTTAATCTCATCCAGGGTATTTTTCATCTCATACATCAGAGTTTTTATATTTAGAAGTTGAAATTGGGAGGTTTTTATATCTTCCATGTCTCTACTTAACTTTTTGAACATATGTAATATAGTTATAGTAACAGTATTAATGTCCTTGTTTGCTAATTTTAACTTCTATATCAGTTCTAAATCAGTTTCAATTTATTGCTTTTTCTCCTCAAGATTGCTCATGTTTCTTACCTCTTTGCAAGTCTATAACGCTTTTGTTTTTGTTTTTTCCAGTCATTGTGAATTTTACCCTATTGAGTTCTTGATAGTTTTGTTTTTATATAACTATTTGTGATCTTTGTTCCATGATGCAGTTAAGTTACTTGCAAACAGTTTGTTCCTGTCAGGTCTTGCTTTTATATTTGTTAAGCAGAATCAGAGCAGTGTTTAGTCAAGACCAAAGATTCCCAATATTCAGGCAAGTTTCTTTTGTGTACTCTACCCAACACCCTTTGAATCATGAGGTTTTCCAGTTTGGCTGGTGGTAACAGGCATTACTCCCAGTCTTGTGTGAGTGTTAGGCACTGTTACTCCTAACACTACTATCACATGATTCTTTCCTCAACCCAGTGTATAATCTCCTTGTATGCATGTGTTAGTCAGCATTCAGCTGCATACTCAAGAGGTATCTTTGCCAGATTTCTGGAGCTCTCTCTCTCTCTGTGCTGCTCTCTTCTTTCTGATACTCAGTACTGTAGACTCTAGCCACCTAAGTCTACCCACACTCACAGCTCCATCTCCTCACACAGAGTCTACTCAGCTCCTACAGGATCTTTCTCCCTTGGCTTGGAAAGTCTGAAGGAAGTAGGTGGCAGCATTCACTGCGCTCATCTTTTTTGTTTCCTATTTCTCAGCTACCACTATCCTTCATTGTCTGATGTCTAGTGTCTTGAAAATTGTTGTTTTGTTTTAAATATATACCGAACTTTTTTGGAAATTGTTTCAGTTGGGAGGATAAGTTCAGTCCCTATTACTCCACCTTAACTGAAAATAGAAATATGTCCTCATATTTTAAAGTCACATTTGGAATAAATGATCTTTAAAGATCAACCCAGCTGTAAAAATCAGCAGTTCTTTCATAGGACAGAGTATCCACAGCTGTGTCGGTTCACTAGATCCAGTTATGCGCTGCCCAATAGGCTCCTCTGACTCCTACTCTCCAGACCTCAACTACTTGCCTTTGTTCTTGGCCTGAGCAGCCCTAGCTTTGACTCACACAGTTTCGGGGGATTATAAAGTCCAACCATGACCATAATCACTACAGATCTAGAAGTCCCCAGCTGATAAGTACAGACCGCTGTCCCTAACCACTTGCCAGAGTGGAGCTGTGGAGGCTGTGACTTCTCCATCAGCTGTTGGAAGACCTGCATGGTACAACTCAGGAGTGTGGGGAGTTCATGGCCCCTGGCGAGGACTTGACCAATGAGAGACAGTGGAGCCATAAGACGAATTACTCACTTTTCTACCCTGACCATAGCTCCCAGATATAGTGATTTCATGAACCTTGTCCTGAGATACCCCATATGACTAAATAACTGACTGCATTTTCTTGTGAAATCACAGGCAGTACTCCCCTTTCCTGCCTCATTTCCCTTTTTCCTTCACTCTCACTTTGCACGTAGCCATCCCACCCCTGCCAAAGAGCATTAGTGTGTACATTTTGGTTCAGACTGTTTCCTAGGGGACTCGGTCTAAGAGAGTGGGGAAATAAAAGAATGTAAGAAAACAAATCATTCCATTATGTAATATCTCCTTGTTCCATTTTTATACCAAAATTTTAAAATCTGCTCTGCATATTTTAAATGAAAAAATAAAATATTTTCATTTAACATGCAGAAAGTATAACCCAACTTTACAGAGCTGGGAGAAATATTATCAAGAACTATCAGTCTTGCTGAAGAAAAATAACAAAACATGACAACTCAGTGCTAAACCAGCTGCCAACCAGCGTAGGAGAGAATTCCATATGCAGGTGCAAATGTCACTGTGAAAGCTGGAATTTCAGGGCTCTTATCTGAAATATGATTTGGAAGGTTTGTGGGAGAATGATGATCTAAACAGTTGAAGCAACGTGTAGTTTGCCTGCTTTTGTAAATACCAGCATGACTTTAAATGGAAGAAGCTAAAAATGTTTTTGCCTCAGTGCTCTGTCCTGTGTCACAGCTTTGTGATTTGTTTAAACAGGCTTCTTCAGCACAGTGGAGTGATATTAAGCATGTAACACCTAACCCAAGTCACAGACTGTGTATTAGTAGAAAAAAAGGTCAGTTAAGTATGAATTAGAAAATGAGTAAATAAATTTTAACAGTTTATATAGACAGCACATTTCTGATAAGAAACCCATGATAATGTGAGATTTATTCATGAAATACTGGATTGGCACAGTGAGAGTCCAAACCAAACTATAATTTTTTAACCTTCATTTTATAAATTAATCTTGCTTATTCAGAGGAACCAGTAAAGTGAAATACTGGTAGCTGGAAGAAAGTTTTTCCTATCTAATGCAATTTTTTTTGAAGAATCCTAATACCTAGCATTATGGGTTGAATTGTGTTCCCCAACAAGATATGCTGAAATTCTACCCCACTGCCTGTGCATGTTACCTTATTTGGAAATAGAGTCTTTGCAGATCTAATGAAGTTAAAATGACTTTATAATAGATTAGGGTGGGCCCCAATCCAGTGACTTATGTCCCTATAAGATGAGGGAAATTTGGTTACTGTGTCCCTATATGATGAGGGAAATGTGGATGCTGACACAAAGAGAGAACACCACATGTGGGATATAATAGAAGATTTTATTGTTTATAAACCCAGTGTATGGTGTTTATTTTAACAGACCAATAGATAAGAGCATTAAAATTATAGTTATCATTTTTTCTGGTTCCAACAGTATGCTCTCATTATAGAAAAAAAATGGAAAATACCAAAAAGAATTTCTTAAATCAGGGGTTCCCAACCCCCACCGGTCCGCGGCCTGTTAGGAACCCGGGCTGCACGGCGGGAGGTGAGCGGCAGGTGAGCGTGCAAAGCTTCATCCCCCGCTCCCCATCGCTCGCATCACCGCCTGGACCATCCCCACCCCACCCCTGCAGTCTGTAGAAAACTCGTCTTCCACAAAACCCGTCCCTGGTGCCAAAAAGGTTGGGGACCGCTGTCTTAAATCACTCATACTTCAAATACCAGAGATAATTTATTAGAATTTGACATATATCTCTGTAATCTTTCTAAACAAATACTGTATAAATCCATTGAAATCTATTAATCATATATTTGGGATTATACCAAAGATATAGTTTTGTGTGAATACTACTTTTTAATTGAACTGTAATATAATGTTAAACCTGGTTTAATGTTTAATATGTCATTAAACCAGGGTATTGTGTACACAAGTATAGGCTGGGCACTGCACAATTCTAAAAGATACTCACTTAGACAATGACACACTTCCTGGAGTTGTGTAATATGACAGCCATTGTTAAGCATTCTTAGAAAACATTTGAAATGGCCACACAATTGCTCATTCTTTATTAAATACTAGTCTACTGCTGGATGTTTAACTTGTTTCCATTCTTGTTGTTATAGATAATGCTATATGAAATGATCTGTGTGAAAATATTTGTATTCATTGTTCATTAATTTAAGGAATATCCTTACAAGTAGAATATATATAAGTCAAAGGATAGGCATATTTTAAAGATTCTCTACACATATTGAAATGTATGTCAAATGCTTTAGACTAATTTCTGTGGAAATTAGTCTAAATTTCACTTCCTTTCCTTAACCCTGCATGTTCATCATAGTTCCCTTGGTTTCAAGTAAAAGAAATTTATTTCAATTAGAAGAAAAATTTATATCTATATATGTGTGTGTGTGTGTTTGAAGCATACAAGAAAATATCACAGAACCCAAGGCACTCAGGTCTCGTGAAGAAATGGAACCAGGAACTCAAAAGCCATTAGGAAATTAAGCAGTACTAAAATCTCACCTGTCTCTGCATTTGCGTATTATTCTCCACTCTTTATCCCTTCCTCTTTTGGAATTTTCCACGGTCAAAAATATCCACATCACAGCTCACTTTTTATCTCCACTCAGTTGGTCAGTCCAGATCAAAGTAGCATCTTTGATCTATGTTACATGTTCCTAGGAGGTAAACCTGATTGACTTTTCTTAGGCTAATTGTTGCTTCTCATTCCGTTGATAACAATAAACATTGAAGAGCCATGTAGCACAAAGATGACTATGACAGCCCATCACAGGAAGGAATTTCTAAGAGAAAGGCAAGCACTATGATGTGTACAGACACTGTAAATGTCTGGGACTCTTATTTCAACTACAGCTGTCCACTTGTTTATGTATTGACCTTTCTTGTAAGCTTTCAGAGAAAGAGAGAGAGTGGGAGAAAGGAAAGTGGGGGAAGGGAGAGAAGGGAAGAGAAGGAAAGAGAGAATTCTGTGGCTAAAACTCATCTGAAATCACTTATGTAATCCACTCTCTTTTTTTTTTAATCCAAACAGGATCTTTTCCTTAAAATGTAAGTGGATCTAGAATATGGATGTATGGATATCACATTTGTTTCTTTATAGGATGCCAACTCTCACAATTTCTCGAATTTCCACTGATTTTACCTTAAAGTCTTTCTATAGAGAGTTCCTTTGGGAAACATTTTTTTGGATACTCTTTCCTAAGACTAACACTCATTTATGGAATACCCAAGAATAATTCTGAAACTACCCAGGAGCTCTAAAGAGCAATATATTGTTGTGGCAGCTAATGTAGGAATTATTCTGCTTCTCACTGAACTGTCATTGTCCCCTGTTTTAGTAACCTGATGGCCCTATCTTCTCTTTTCCTTTCTCCCTGAAGCAACAACCTTGTAACCAATTACCATCAATCCCTTCTGTTGTCTTGCACATTTCACAGCACAGGCATTAAATAGCACTGGCTTATCTCCTCCATGTAGGACAGGGATGGGACTCATAGTCCCATGTTTGTTTTTCCCTCAGAAGTTGGTGGAGTAACTGCTGGTTGCCTGGGTTAATGAAAGGAGAGGTAGAAAGACAGTGGGATTTTCCATTCTGTGCTGTATTTAATATTCTTTTATAATATCTAAAATCAAATACAAAATTTCTTTGAATCCATCCTTCCCCAAGAGAAACATGTATTTTCCATTATCTTAATTTGACTATTTCATGTAAAGTAATATTTGAGCTTATTACGTTAAAGACGATTTATCCATTGCTTGCAATCTCTGAGTTACTTAAGAAAGTATTTTCCATTAACTTGACAATACAAAAACATTGTCAAATAAATTATTTCTCCCTAATCTGGGAGGCTCAATATTATTTTACTTCCTCATCTTGGAATAATTAATATGCTTAAAATAGGGAGAAAAGGCACTTAAAGCAACTTTAAATTGGCACCACAGTTTCATTTTTAAAAATAGAGGAAAAGATTTTGATTAGAACTTTATCTTAAAAAATGAAACCAAAATTGTAAAAATGTGATAAAATATAATCGAATATTTAACTAAATTTAGTTTTTAATTGCAAACATGGTTCAATTCTTAGAGAAGACAAAGAACATTGTTTTCTCCTTGGTATCATTAACAGACAAATTTGTGCTATTGCTTGATACTGTATTCTGCACAAAACATTTTATTTTTGGGGTATAATAATAAGGAGGATTATTTTGCAAATATGTATGTGCTTAATCAATTTTTTCAAAGATCTCTCTTAAGACTTTGATTTTTAAATCATTCTCTTTGAAACTCCTATCCTGTCCTCATCCCTGTTAACTTTTTCTTCTTCTCCCATTGTTAACTGCTCATTTGCCAGTGGCTTTAAATGAGATCTAAGTATTTCTCTAATAACCCTTTCATGGTTTCCATGGAATCCTGGATACTTTTTGCAAAGCCTGAAGTTTCATTTGGCAGTAAATTTGCACTATATTGGCCTTGAAAACATCCAGGAATAGAAACAGGCCAAACCACAAAGAGAAGGGAAGTCGCAGGAGAGGGCTAAATTGATTCTACTATTAAAGCAAGATGGAGGTTAAAAGATGTTTGAGGGGAAACAATTTTCATGTCGTTTGTTCATTCATGAATTTTATTTTTTTTTTTGATTCTCTATGTAATCTTAGAGTGCAAGTCCTTGGAAAACAAAGACACAGCTAAAAAGCTACCCTGTGTATAAGAAAAATGAGGTACCATTCAATTCAGTTGACTACCCAAATCCCTTAGAGAATTAAGAAAAAACAGCCAGCTCCACATTTCTTAGTTTAGCCTAACTTTACAGATCTTCACAGATTTGTGTAGATTATGCAGCCAAAAGTCCTATGAAATAATTCGTAAAATAACAGTCCAAGCCTTCGAATATATCTGTATTGTACTCTGGGTACTATTTGGGCTGCTTCCAGGCAACGCTGTGATCTAAAATGAGAAGATATTGGTGCTTACTGTCCTCCAGTTTCCATTAGGTAATTTTCTTAGGTGCTTCAATGCTTGCTCTCTTTCTTTCCTACCCTTCCAATCCTGCTTTTCTGGTTATCAGTGGTTGCATAACGAACCACACCACAAGCTAATGGCTTAAAACAATAATGTATTATTATGTCTCATGATTCTGTGGGTTTATTGGGTCGACTGGGTGGGTCTCACTTTGCAGTCTTATATGTAGTTACGGGCAGATGTCAGCTGGGCTGCAGTCATCTAACTCTGTACTAGCTGGACATCCAAAATGACTCGTTCACACAGTCGGTAATTAATGGCTGTCAGATGGGAGCTCAGCTAGGACTGTTGAGCAGAGCACCTACCCTTGCCCTCTCTGTGTTGCTTGGGCCTATAGCCATGCCTTCTTCTAGGAAACTGAAAAGTAATGTAGGTTAACCTGTTAATAACTACTGAGTGTTGCCTAACATTGGCAAAATATTTGTCTTCCAGTAGTTTTCTCATGGCAAATGATTTGACTCAAAATAACTTTATGAAGAGAGAAATTTGGGGAAGTTTCAAAATGTACCACAAATAGCAAATGACTTCTTAAGGGCCATATAGTAAACTCAGTGATATACACATAGGAACTCATTTAATCTTCCAGCAATCCAATGAATTAGGTGTTATTTGTATAGCCATTTTACGGGTAAGGAAATTAATGCTTGGAGGCAGTAAGGGACTTGACAAATGTTTCATGACTGTTAAGAATTTCTTGGATTTCTTCCCAGATGTGTATGGTATTCAGTAGTTGTTCTCAACCACAAAGAATATTGCCTCCCAGCCTTACAAAATCTGTCTCTATTCCCAAGAATGTAGAAACATTCTGAATTTCTTTTTCTTCTAGTGTTTCACAAGCCATTAAACTTTCATCATTTTATGAGATAATCAAATAAGATACCAAACATAATTGACCTTAACTCATCCTACCCCTCACCATAGACACAGTGGGATATATAACAGTGGGATGGAAAAAATAGTGAAATAAGTAGATTATATTTAACACACATATTCAACACACATATACGTATGCACAAACACACCACACACGCACACAAACACACACTTTTAAAGAAACAACCAGCAGAACCTTTAAATTTGGAGTCTGTCAAATTACCCTGCTTCAGTCAGAGCAGAAGTATCTCTCATTTACTCAAATTACCTAGTACGTTTTGGAACCAGGGCTCAAAATTAGCCTCAAGTTGAACTATAGAGTGGCTGCACTGACAATATTTCCTTATTAAGAAGTACAGGGGAAAAATAAAAGAAATACAACAAAAGATTTCAAATATGTCCGGAATCTTTGTCTTAACTTACAGGAAATTCTCAGTTCTACTGATATTGCATGTATTTATTATCGTCTGGAAACATCTCCTGAGATTTACTCTCCTCTCATTTTCAGTCCATATGTTTTAGGTGCAGCTGACCCACTCTTCAGTTCTAGGGGGTGAAACATGACCTGGAACTTTCCGAAAGAATGTTTCCATGGCTCCAATAATCGATTCAGAGGTAAGCATGTGACAAAACCCCAACAATCAGAGTCTTCACAAAGATTTTTGCAAGAACTCTTAGGCTGAAAGCAGGCCTTCTTTGCTCTGTGAAAGCTAATTATGAGAAGATATAAGCCAAGGCTTACCCTGGGCTATCACTAAGCAGTGGCAAATTGTCCTCATTAATTCCTCCCCTCCTTGCATGCATGCCCTTTACAATGTAACTTTGCTACCGCTTCCATCAAGAGATAAAGTTTTTAAAAATTATGTAGAAAGAGTCTGCCTGTGAATAAATTCATTAAGAGTAAAGCAAAAAGAGATAAGGAGAAAGAGGGAGACAAAGAAAGTGAGAGAACTAACAACTTCATTTATGGTCCTGTATCTAGCCATGTATGAAGTACATCCCTGGATTTTATAGATTCATGAGAAGATAAAATCTATTTTCACTTAAACTATTTGAAATGAGGTTTCTGTCATATGTGCCCCAATAGATCTTGGCTTACTCTCCAAATTATGTGTTCTTACCAACCTCAAGTTAAAATTGCATAATTAATTTAAGATGTAGAAATAATGAAATATTTGAGGTAAGCATCAAGCAGTAATTACTATCTATATATGCATTAACTATTAAATGTAATAGTTATATTTATATATACATGGGTAACATTAAAAAAATTGTTTAGGTAAATATAAATATAGAGATACGATTCTCTATTACTTTTTCCTGATATTAGCAGATGTATTAATATATTATTCATGGAAACATTTGAAATTTATTTTACATATATGTATGTATATATGTATGATTCTCTATTGCTTTTCCTGATATTAGCATATCTATTAGTAAACTTTATAGCTAGTACCCTCAAATTCCAAACTCATATTATTTTTAGTTACTGCCCGACTTCTTGACCCATCCTGAACTATTGAAATACACCTAAATTATGGAAATTCATACTTTGCCTACTTCACATATATTAACTATAGCTTTTTACAGTTTTTTGATTCTTCAGTGCCTTCATACATTTTTAGTCACTCAACGAATATTCACTGAGTATATTTTTTAAATGTTTACTGAGTATATGTCATATGCCAGACACAATTCAAGTACTAGAAACATCTTAATGAATAAGATATATAAAGTCCATTTTCACACACAGCTTAAGTTTTATTGAGGTTGAGAAACAATAAGCAAATAAATGATTAAATAATATAATTTATACATCTTGATAGATGTTAGGAAGGACAAGGGAATAAAGTGACAGAAAGAGAGGTGGCATTTTGGGTGGCCAAGGAAGACCTCTCTGAAGTGGTGACATTTTAGCAACATAGACCTAAATGAATTATGAGAAGGAGCCAGCGATGAAAGTATCTGCTTAATAGTGTTTCCAGAAAAGGGAATAGCAAGTTGTCATTTAAATTAAAATAGAAAAAATACGTACATAGATAGATTCTGCCTATAGAAATACACAGATTTTTACATCACTTTTATCTTTTCTAAAAGTATTATTTTTTAAACATATACAATGTGGAGTATGATGTGATTAGATAGCACTCCAAAATATTACCACTAGGTTAAGATTTAATAACATTATATAGGAAGTATCATGGCACTATGGAAATGAAAGATCTGTTTTAACACGATTCCAAGCAAGAAGTAAGTCTTCCTATTTAAAGAATTTGCATAAGTCCCCCCACCCTTCATGATCAATACAGAGACTACATTCGTCCAAAAGAATTCTGATACCTCAGGGGGAAACAGTTATCAAAGGGATTGCAGGAAAAATTATGCAGATTAGAGTGACTTTCCTTTTCCCTTTCTTCCTTTCTGTCCCTAAACAATTCTGTAGAAAATCCATTAGGTAGTACCAAGCAAGGTAAACATAGGGGCCATGGTGTCAGAGTCCGAGAATATTAAGGAGGGCATCTGTGAGGAGGGGAGATGGTGATTCAAGCCTGACTGAGGTGAGGAGGTGTATTAGTCTGCTGTGGCTGCTGTAACAAAATACCCTAGGCTGGGTAGCTTAAACAAAGACATTTATTGATCACAGTTCTTGAGGTTGAGAAGTCCAAGATCAAGGTGTCAGACCACTTGGTTCTTAGTGAAGACACTCTTCCTGACTTGAAGATGGCCACCTTCTCACTGTGTCCTCAAATGGCAGAGAAAGAATGATCTCTCTCTCTTCTTTCTTTTCTTATAAAGTCATTAATCTGATCCTGAGGGCCCCACCTTCATGACCTCATCTAACCACAATTACCTCCCAAAGGTCCCATCTCCAAATACCATCACACTGGGAGGTTAGAGCTTCAACATGTGAATTTAGAAGGGACACAATTCAGTTCATAGCAAGAGGATATCCACAAAGGGGTGAGCTTCAAGAGAGAGGGCAGCCCACCTTAGGATGACAAAGCCCCAAAAGAGTAAGCAGTGTTTCCTTACATGGGTGGCGGGCGAGTGTCCCATTATGTGGTGTTAGCATCCAAGCAGAGTCAGGTGTGTGTTCCCATTGGAAGGGAGGACAGCAGACTGCTGATTGTCCAAGCTCAAGAAGGATGGGGAGGGTATACCATTAGGAGACAGCCCTGACAGAGGGTCAGAAGCCAAACAGTTTGAGGAGAGCATCTGTCCAAGGATGGTGGTGGCCATCTGATAGGAGGTGTTGAAATCTGAATGGAGTGAGCAGAATATCTGCATGGGAAAAGGACCAGTGACAGTGATGACTTTGCACAGCATATTAGAGCCCAGTGTGAGTGACGAGGGCATGCAGATTGGATATAGTAGCATGACACTTAGAAATTGGATACATAAGAATAATTGATCAAATAAATATATTGAGGATAATGAGAGCCTAGTTTCTCAATGTCGTACCAAAAAGTTACAAATAAGAAAAGGGAGAAAACTAGAATGAACTCTGTGTTGTTGCATTGGAAGTGGAGATATTGATGTGAACTATTAATATTCCAGATAGATAAACTATTTATGGATGTAAATGTAAATCAATATGTAAATATATATCCCTACCTATTATAAATATTTATATTTTTACCTACTCTGGATATATTCCCTACCTCTCTCCACTGAGAAGCTTGAAATCAGCAATCTCCAATAGTAATGAGCATACCTCTCACTCAGATTTTGGTTTCTAAATACCATTGCCCACTTAAGGGAAGCACAACTCTCTGGACAAATAATTCAATCTGTGATTGGGCAGAGAAATTAGAAGATGAGCCTGGGAAATTTTGTTGCATCAGAAAGAAGGAAATTCTCAGAAAATGGTGGAGAAATATCAAAAGTACAAAGATGGTACCTTCAAAGGGGAGCCAATAAGGAAATGTGGGACAATTTTAACATTAAAATAAATATGAGAATATTGGACTGCAGCCTATTAAATAAAATAAGAATCTATCAATCCATAGTGGTATGAATAAATGAATAAATTAAAATTTTGCTGGGTAGTGGAATCTTTACCTAGCCTCAAAGTACCTCCCCCACAAAATACTTATTAATTATAAAGGGGAAAAAAAATGTAACTTCATGGTAAGGAGCCTGGCAGATACCACCTAAATCAAGTGATCAAAATTAACATCGCCAGTAATGGAACAAATCAAAACCATGTGTCACCTGATAGGATGAAAGGAGAAGAATGCAGGGTCACTTTTGTGATGTGCCTGCCCAAGTTGCATAACCTTGATTTAATCATAAGGAAACATGACAAACCAAACTGAGGGACATTCTACCAAATAACAAGCCTATAATATTCAAAAATGTCATGGTTGTGAAAATCAAGAAGAGACCAAAGAACTATTGCAGACTCAAGGAGTTTAAAGGATCTTGACAACTAAATATCATGCATGATTCTGGACTGGATTATTTTCTTATAAAGGACTTTATAGAGACTATTGACAGAACTTGAATGGAATCTGAGGATTAGATAGTAGTAATGTATCAATGTCAATTTCCTGGATAGCTGTGTTGTGGTTATGTAGGAGAATGTCTTTGTTCTATACTAACATGTTCAGGGGTGATGGGACATCATGTTGGTCTCTCAGTCTCAAATTGCTCAGGAAAATGTTATTTGGATTATTCCTGCGATTTTTATAAGCTTTAGATTGTTTAAAAATAAAAATATTTCCTCCCCCAGGACTTATTTATTTATTAACTAAAACTTTGTACCTTTTGACCAACTTCATCCATTTTGCCCCTCTCACCCCCCACCTGTAGCAACCACCAATCTCTTTTCTGTATACATGAGTTGTTTTAGACTCCACATATATGTGAAATCATATGGTATTTGTCTTTCTCTTTTTGACTTATTCCACTTAGCATAATGCCCTCAAAGTCCATCCATGCTGTTGCAAAAGTCAAGGCTTCATTTTTAATGAGTGAATAATATTCCATTATATATATATATATATATACACACACACACACACACACACACACACACACACACACATTTTTATCCATCCATCAAGTATTTTGATTAGCTATGGTCACCAGTTGTTATAGGGGATATAAAGGTAAATAAAGCATTCTCCTACCTTAAAGGCAGAATATTGAGGAGAAACAATACATTTATGCAAATAATTTTAAGACAAGGCAACTATTATTATATGCAGTACAATAAGGGAGTGACTAAAGAGTTTTGGGGGTCTAAGAAATTGTAAATTATTGAGACTCTAATCCAGGTGAAGATAATGAGAACTTGATTGGAAATGATAATCTATAACTAAAAAGGAAATTTTTTTTTTTGCTTCTGTGTATTTATTTTATTAACATTACTGTGTACCAGGCACTGCACTAGACTCTTAGAATAAATAATACATAAACCTTGCCATCAAGCATTTAGGTTCTAGCAGAAAATGGGTTTCTAAAATGCTTCAATTAGGGAATTCCCTGGGGGTCCAGTGGCCAGGACTCTGAGCTTCCACTGTGGGGGGGCGGGGGGCGGGTTCAATCCCTGGTCAGGGAACCAACATTCCCACAAGCCATGAGGCTGGGAAAAAAAATTAATTAAATGTTTCAATTAAAAAAAATTTTTTTATATATACCAAAAAAGGAAGCAGTGCAAATGTTAGTTAGAAATAATAAAAATATGACCATCCGACTTGAGAAAGAGAACAATAGCTATAGTGTTGAAACTCCCTGTGTAATTTTAAGTGTCCCATGACCACCACCACCCTCCCAACCAGGTAACCACTATTCTGAATTTTGTGCTCGGGATTCCCTTTTATTTTCTTGATAATTTTTTGTCACTTTTGTAGACTTATCTTTTTACCCCATTGGTATCCTTAAACCATATACAAATTTAGTTTTGCTTATTTTTAAACCTTGTTTAAAAATCATAATGTGTGTGTTCTTCCTCAACTTGTTTGTTCCATAGTTTCTGAGATTAACCCATGTTGATACTGGAAGCGGTTCATTCATATTGGCTGCTGTATAGTATTCAAGTGTATGAGTAGAGCATAATTTATTAATCCATTCGCTGTCAATGAACATTTGGGAAATTCTAATTTTTTTTATTTTATACATAATATGGCTTTGAATATTCCTGTACCTGTTCCCCCAGGCATATGTGCTAGGGATCTTCTACGTGACGTTATATGCCTAGGAGCGGAACTTTGGGGCATATGTTAAGAGAATGATCAGCTTCAGGAGATAACCCATATTTGTTTTCCAAAGATTTTGTAACAATATACATAGTCCCCAGCAGTTTATGAGAATTCTCTACTCCACATTCTCACCAACACTTGGTACTGTTATATTATTAATGAAATCAAGCACATTTTCAATCAATGTTCATTGGCCATTGAGTTTCCTCTTTTGTGAAGGGCCTGTTAAAAACTTTTGCCCATTTTTCCATTGGGTGGTTTTTTTCTTATTGATTTGAAGGAGTTATTCACGTATTCCTGAAAACAGCTTTGTGAATACATAAATGGTGCGAATATCTTTGCCAAATTGGTGGCTAGATTTTAAACTTTCTTTGAGGGGGTCTTCTGATGAAAAGGGGCCCTTAATTTTTGTGGGGTTGAAATTTTTAACTTTCCTTTTATGCTTTGTTTATTTTGTGTCTTGTTTAGGCAATAAGTTCTACTTGGAGCTCATATGATTTGTTCCCTAAAATTTTAAAAGACTGTTTTCCCTTTATATTTGAATACTTAATCCATACAAAATGGATATGTATCGTGTGAAGTAAGGAGCCAATTTCATTTTATGCAATTGTTGAATCAATTGTCAAGCATCTTTAGTGAAAATTCCACCCTATTTACATTGATCTGTGATACTGATATATATTGAGTATTTACCTATGTCTGCTTCTGCTCCTGGGTTCTCTATTTTCTCACAATGGTCTATCCCTGGCCCAGTACCATGATGTCCTAATTACCTTAAATTTATATTAATAGCTTACAGGAGAAATCACTCCCTACTCCATCATGTCATTATTTCACTTTGTTTCCTAGCTATTCTTGACCCTTGTTCTTCCACATTAATTTTAAAATAAGCTTGTCAATTCCATGAAAAACCTTGAAGTAATTTTGGTTGGAATTTTATTGAATATAGAGATCAGTTTGGTGAGAACTATTATCTCTAAGATGATCTAGTTTGCCTATGGCGACTAAGTTATAGCTCTCCATTTATTTAGTTTTTGTAATCCCCTTAAGTTTTTTTTAAAGTCTTTATTAATCCCAGTCAATAAGTTTTTTTAAGTCTTTATTGAATTTGTTAATATTGCTTCTGTTTTATGTTTTGGTTTTTTTATAGAGACTATTGACAGAACTTGAATGGAATCTGAGGATTAGATAGTAGTAATGTATCAATGTCAATTTCCTGGATAGCTGTGTTGTGGTTATGTAGGAGAATGTCTTTGTTCTATACTAACATGTTCAGGGGTGATGGGACATCATGTTGGTCTCTCAGTCTCAAATTGCTCAGGAAAATGTTATTTGGATTATTCCTGCGATTTTTATAAGCTTTAGATTGTTTAAAAATAAAAATATTTTTTAAAAAATCAAGTGACAACTGTAAAATCATTCAGCAACACCTAGTGATAACAATATAAGAGTAAGAATTATAATTAGTAATTAGAGCTGGGCAGCAGCAAGAAACGATCTCAGCACAAACCACAGAGGTATAATACGAAGATCTTCAGTGATCCAAAGTAGAAAAGCCCACTCTGATAAGATCACCCTATTATCTATACTGGGTTAGGTTGTCCACAGCAGGCTGTTAATCCTCGGTGTGGAAGAATTGGAAATTAATATCAGATCCTACCATACAGATTTTGGACTTTATTATAAATTCTGTGTTGTTCTCTAAAATATGTGGTACAGTGATTCTAAACCACATTTTTGTCTTAAAATTCCTCAGTCCTCCATGAAACCACTCAGTATACATATTACCAGATTACATGGAAATATATATTTTAATATAAATTCCTGGACCAGAGGTTCATACATAAGCTCCAAGAGAGCAAAACTAGGAAAGTGGTTCCCCATATAGAATTCTTTCTTAACACATAATAGTACTAATTTTGCTATCTGTGATATTATATTGAAAAATACTTGGCTAAACTGAATGTGCTATGTATATTTACACAATAAAATTCCCAAATTAAGTCTACAAAACTTAATAATAAATAAAGATCTAATATAAACATTCTCTGGATTTTAGTGTAGGAGTAATGCTTCAGTGTATGCTTAAGGATAAAAGTAATTAATAATAAATCACTCCACCCTCAAGAGTTGTAAATCTGTTTGCACTTGAAAATCTCCATTCTTCTAAACTACATCCTAGTGTTTCTTTGGAAAGTGATGAAATTTACACAAAATCAGAGGATTAAGTCTCCTTGACTCAACTTTGCTCTCCTGTAAAATGGGAGTTATCAATTTTAGTTGGAGGACAGACTAATTGAGGGATTAATTCTTGTTTGTCTAGTCCTTTGAAGATTAAGCATTACCCAATACAAAATTATTAAGCTTTATTCATCACTCATAAAAGCCAAGCTTATCATAAATATAAACTCCCCATAATCAATCATTCATTTACAAGTAGAAACATTAATTCTATATACAGAAATTGAAATAAAATGTAAGACCCCAATAGCCCCCAGAAAATAGCAGCAGTTAGAATCCATGATTGTGACAAATATATATAGGGACAAACTACAGTCCCTAGCAAATTGTTTTATTTAGAAATACTATAAACATTGCAGAATGTACCAAAATCTATCAGATTTGTTGCGTCCTCATTTTACTCTTATATAATATTGTGTTGCTTTTCTTAACTATTCCATAAATATAGATTGATGCTTAATCTGAACACAACTTCTTCAAGCTTCCAAAGCTTATATCAATTAATAGAATCTTCCTTTTATGTTAAATTTTTGCTTTAGCTTAATTTTTAAAATTTATTTGGAGACATTGGGAAAAATTATATCTATATGTACTGGAACTTCCAAAAATAATCTCTAAGTATTTCTCCTAGGTAGTATTTTTCTTGGTCTACCATGACAACAGATAAAATTCCACACTGAATCATGAACCATGGTGTGCTCTTGGACTAGTGCTAAACACATTTGTCAAAGAAGCAGGCCAACACTGTTTAAAGTAGCCATGTGATACCTCTTACTTTATTTTAGATGTTCAGAGGACTATGTAAACTAAATGACAATTTGTTTTATTTAGGACCAAACTGAATTCTTGGCTCCTTTCAGTGGAATTACATATGATATTTGAATATATCTACTGACTCACAAACCGGTCATACAAATGTTTATTGAATGTCTTTCATAATCTCAACTCACTGATAGATGTTGGACAGTAGAGAAGAGAATTTTAAGCACACCACCGTGTTCCAAAAGGGATTCAAAATGCTTTACACAGATAAATAAAATAGAAGCAAGTTAGGATCAAATAAAAATAAAAAAGAAGAAATATTAACAAGGGTAGAAGCATAACATGTTATATAATCAAGTGTAAAAATGTAAACTTCCTCCCCAACTTCATCCCATGCACCCATTCTCTTATTTACTCACTCCAGTCACATCAGCCTCATATCAGACTTGTCAACTTACCAGCTCTTGGAACTTGCTCTTCCCTCTGCTATGTTCCTCACGCTTGGAATGTTGACCCTCTCAACTACAACAGTGCTCTACATTTATTCTGTTTATTATCCTTCATTACTGTCTTCAACGCACTTATCACTTTGGGAAATTATTTTTTATTTGATAGTTTGTGTGTTTACTGTCTGGTGAACCCATTAGAATGTTAGCTCCCTAATGACAGGAACTCCCCTTTCTGTTACTGTATGCTCAGCACTTAACACAACATCTAGTACATCAGAGGTGCTTAATAAAGGTGCTTGATAATTCAATATTTGTTGAATGAAGACACTAAATGTAGAGCCTGTTATCATGTCATTCCCCTATTCAACAGCCCTAAATATAACAGCAACAAGTCCAAATCTCTTTAAAATTGCCAACAATAATGCCTCCATAATATGGCTCCATTCCACCCTCTGTATTTACCTTTTGACCTTTCTTTGACATCATTTGTCATGTTTGACCAACACTACCTTTCCCTAGGAATTTCCCACACACCCTGTATTTTCCCACAACAGGACCTTAGCCCACATTGTTTCCTCTTTCCATCTCTACCCATTAATATCACATCCATTCTTCCAGGCAGGGTGACAATATGACTTTTGTGAGCCTAGGTCACTTTGTCTTCAGGGGTCCCTTCCTGCATAAAAATATTAAAAATTATTGTGTTGGTATAAAGACAAATATAATCCTGGTTGAGTTCATTCTTATATATCTTATTACTATTATATTCAATTTTTTCTAATTTTAAAGGAAATTAAAATTAAAGCATTTTATTTGTGGGCCCCTGAAAGTATCATGGGTCCTAGGCAGTATGCATTATTGTGACCTTTGGGTTAATTGACTCTTCTTCCAAGCACAATTTAAATGTCAACTCATCCTGGAAATCTTCTCTGAGCACACCCACCAACGCACACACAGATACACACACGCACAATGTGCATTACTCTTTTCTCTCCTCCATCTTCATGGTACTTTCTGTGGGTCCCATTAAACTTAGTAACAGACTAGAAGCAAAATTGTGACTAATTCATCTTTATGCTCCTCAAAGTTTCCAACACAGAGCTTGACATCTTCTAAGCAACAATAATTGTATTTTGATTTGATATTTAATTCATGAACTAAGAATGTGGATTCTAATAGTTAAGGAAGTTTTCAGTAAAGAAGACAACTTTAGATGGCCCTAGACACACTGATGTGTCAGATCCTAGGCCATAAACTATTAAATCTGTATGATAGAAAGATTCTATGGATCACATCTACCAGAGTAGTAGGTGATGAATTTGGTTAGATAAATTGGGACCAGATAACAAAATACCTTGAATTTCACGTAGAGAATTAGGGTCTTGATGCTGTAGGATATGGGAAGACCCTGCAGGTTCTTAATCAGGAAAGCAACATGATGACAATTGTATTTTTGCAAGACTTATCTCTGAGTTGGGCATTAAAGGGATCAAAGCAGGGAAAGTCTGGAGGCAAAGAAACCAGAGAGATTATAGAAATGGGCCAGTATGGCTGGACTTTGTGCCAAATTTTAGTTTTATTCTCTTTTTGTTTGGTTTTACTCTTGACTTTATTTCACAGTAAATACAGGCGTTCTTTTCAGGATATTCATTTTGTAAGCTACTTCTAAAGTTTTAAAAAAATGATCCTAAATATGACTTGATGTATGTTTCATCAGAAACATTAAATATTTTTTCCTCACGTGAAGCAATAAAGTTCTTTTAAATTTGCATTCTAATCAGTCAATAAACAAACGATTTTTGAACAAACAATGTAGGTAACATTGGTTTAGGTTTAGGCCATAGCAGATTCAAATGGAAAAACATAATAAAAGTAACTATTTTCAATAAAAGAATTTTAATTACCTTATTTTATCTAATTATATCAACAACCTATTGGTATTATATTAACCCCATTTTATAGAAAGGGAAATTGATAAGTTATAACACTAAGAAGGGAATCTGCACATCTGACTTAGAACCCATCTGCCTTCCATCAATGTTCTCAAGGAAAGCAAAACCAGCTGAATTGTAAACAGGGAGACAAGAGTCCCTAGAGTAACCTATTACCAAAGAGAATGCAGGCATCTATCAGGAAAGCCTGGAAAAGTATAGTCCATCTTCAGAAAGAGGACATTAAAGAAAGAAATGAGTTTCATAGAGAGCATATATGTTCAAGTATATAAGATCAAGAAAAGACTTGATATGGTTAAAACAGAGATAGGGTGCAATTGTGTAAAGATATGATGCTCAGGTTTTCTTTTCCATCCACCTTGCGTAGAAGAAACAGAAGAGCAAGATTTTAAATTTTGCTCTCAATAGTATCTATCAATATGTAATGACTACCCACACCACAGGAAGTTCCCTATATAAATGGGGCCAGGGATGATTGGTCAAGACTACACTATGTCAGGGTAGAAACAGGCCTTTGCCATATGCTATTGAATTTAATGCTCTCAAAAAATCATGAGGTAGTAATTGTTATTGTCTTCAAGTTGAACAGGCAGGAATCAAGCCCATACTACTAGTTCACTGGATTGGAGAGCCAGTGCTCAAGCCCCAATTTGCCTAACTCTCTCCTACTATATTGTAAACTTCACTAAAATTAATTACCTGTAGGAAAGCCTTGATGCTGGAGTACAAATTCGTAATCGAATGTGTTCCAAATTATAGCTCACACTTCACCACAATGCAAAAGAGGTGAGTTCCTTACCAACTCTACTCACCATTGCTCAGTTACAAAGAATTAAAGATATTTAACATATATTAAAATAATTAAATAAACCCACCTTAATTCCATTCCTCTTTTTCTGTCAAAACCTTTTAAAGTATCTACTCTGTGCAAGTCTGTGTGCCTCATCCCCAGTTCTTTTCATAAACAAGTGGAAGTGAGAAGTAAGAAATAAGTAAGAAATAAGAGAGTTTATTTTTCTCTGGTTTTCCTCAGCTTCTGGTGAAATCCCATTTAAATATTTTGTGGTAAACTCATTCCTTTCCTAGCTTTCAGATGGTGAGATTTTTAGTCATCGTTTTAAAAGGCCAACACATTTGTTAACTGGAGCAATCATAGAGAGGCCAAGAGCAATAACTCTTATCATTTTATTCTGAGGGAGTGAACCTATTTTATACCATCTTTGGATGCAATGTAAATCTCAGAGAGAATCAGAAGCTAGTCTGTGTTTAAATTAATTAACTGAAGTCACCATGATACCTTGAGCCATATATTAAGCTTATTTAAAAGAATTCAGTAGAACATTCCAAAAGTCGTTACAGAACCAAACAAGAGACTGGGATCTTTTACTTTTAAAGGAAGTTATTTCTAATAGCATAAGCTAATAAAGTTCACCGTTTTTATTATTGGTATAGTATACTTTAGAGCCCCAACAATGAAAGAACACTGCAGTAATCCTCCTTACTAAGAGCACATTGTAAACTTGATTTCCCTTCAAAGTTTCTGTGAGAAGAACTAAATATGATATTTTCTCCTGAAATAATAAAATATAGGGAAATAATATTTTTATATTAGAAAAAACTAGAATAATAACACACATTGATTTTAGGTGTTTTATGAAAGAACTGTCTCTTATAATTGGGATTGCATTATTCAAGTCTATTAGTAAAAATTTTCTTATTAGCTCTAACTTGGCTGTACAGGTATAGAAAAAAATATGCATTCATGGACCACTCAGTAGGTACTCTACATACATTACCATATTTTCTTAATACAGACCCTGGGGAATAGATATTACTGTTAACCCCACTTGATAAAGAAACTGAGGTTCAGAGGGGTCATCATTTGCTCAAGGTCGCTCAGCTTGCAAGCGGCCCAGCAGGCATTTAAACCTCTTTAACTGCTTGGCAAAGTTACTGTGTTTCTATTTTTTTAATTAACTTTATTGAAGTATAATTTACATATGATTAATGATATGCACATTAAGTGTATAGTTCAATGAGTTTTGACAAGTAGAGGCACCATAACAAGAAAGATGTAGAACATTTCCACTATTCCCAAGTGGGTCCATTTGGTGCCAATATCCCACCCTTTTTACCTCTCTGACAATCACTAATCTGCTATCTCTAGAAATATTTTTTCATTTTATTGCACATGTGTTCTGTTTAACAAGACAGTTTTACACACAATGCCAAATTTGCATTTCTTCATTCTTTATGGTAGTTTGAAATGATACAGTTCTTCTTTTAATATCTGTTAATATTGCCAAATCTAAGTTTTAAACAGATGTATGGCAATTAATTAAGGCTTAATGGCAACAAGGAGGGGAAGAAAAGAGCCTATACATTTATTTTGTAAAATTAACTGAATGAAAAATTAATTCAAGAAATAGTAAATGAATTGAATATGGTCTTATGTGTACCAAAGTGGTGGTACCTGACTTCGAGGGGTGATCACTAGGTCCAGATAATCTGGACTTCAGAGTTGTGGAATCACCAGTCTTCTTTCTACCAGACATAGAACTTCCCATCTCCTTTACTCTCCTTCCTTTCTATCAGCTTCTCTGCTGCCTTCCTCACGGGGTACATGAGACTCACCAGACACCCTTAATCGTGGGCCATGAATCACTTGTTCTGACCTGTGATCTAGGAAGCAAGTGAGAAAACCAAGTTGCTACAAGGCTTGATAATCCAGGATGAGATAGTTTTAGTCTTTTATTATATGATTGGTGTGGTTTAATTGAAAGAAATAAATAATAACATAAATGGATGAAGTACTTTGAGTGGTAAATAGAAAAATTACAACATTCAGATATTCAAAGCAAATGTAGTTTTATTTTCTATGATTGATCTGATTTTCCTTTGAGAGCCTCGTCTCTTTGAGCAGTAAAAGGGAAAACCAAACACTCTTTAAGATTCCTGGACTATAATATTTCATCTCGTCTCCATCAAACTGTCTCTTCTGGTTGATTCTGTCTTTCTTGGGTAAGTCTTTTAGAAACCCTTTCTTTTTCCATGCATTTTGGAGACATTCTGTCTGGGTATAAATGAGCTTTCTTAGCTAGGTGGAGGTAGCAGAGAAGGAAGCCCAAAGCCACAATGTTTTCAGGAAAGTGTCTCTCCACAATAGATGTTCTTTTCTCTTCGGATCAGGTTTTGTCTCCTCTTTCCACAGTCTAATGGAGCACTTAGGTTTGGCTCTGACTTCCTCTTCTTTTCTGCATCACATCTTGCTTCTTCCCAGAGAACTTAGCCTCAAAACAGAATCCATTGCACACTGGGGAAGGAGTGCTAAGATCTAATTAGACCACTGGCTCCAGATCCCTGTGGAAGCTATAGAAATCTGAAAATTCTTTTTATATTGCAGCAACAGTAAAATTTTAAGGCTACTGTCTTGCTAACAACACAAAAATACATTGCAATTCAAAACTTAGTCCTGATGTTCTTCTCTCTCTCTCACCCTTTAGTTGTTGTTTTATTCTCTGATGTAACAATACTAATCTTCCTTGAGGCAGAGAGAAGCAATTTGGAGGCAATATGAAGGATTAGACCCAGGAACATTAAAAAGAAAAAATCATATTAATAGACATTTGAATTTATTACCATTTTTGTATTTATAAATGTCATGGGGAAAAAAAAGAAAAAGAAGAGGAAAATATTATATCTTTGTTTAATATCATTTCATAGTGTACCTTTCTTCTGGGTTGAAACTTCATAGCCAAGCATTCAGAATTTTCCCTAAAATTATCCATTTTATAACACACGTTAAACACGTGCAAAAGACAACAGATTAATCATTGTTTCTCTAAACAATGTCTACTTTTCTGTTTCCATATCTTTGCTCAAGCCATCTTCACTGCTTTTGATAAATATATCTGAAGCATTTTTCATTCATTTGGGTCCAGCTCAGATCTCATCTCTGCCATGAAGTCAGGCAATATTGATAAATCTGTCTTGTACTCCTGCATAATTCTATCATATATTATATCTCCATTATAACAGTTTCTCTTTTTCTGGTATGTATTAGTGATTCTTAATTGGCCTGTTTCCCACACTGAAGTGAGTGGCTGCAGGGCAGGAACTGTAAACAATTCACCCTGGTTTCACTTACAATACCAGCAAGGTGCCTTATACATTGTATGTGATATGTGGTATGCAATCATACATATCTGTGATGTTGGTTGAATGCAACTGGAGGGGGAAAATGTCTTCTAATTATTTATTTCTCATAAAATTCAAAAGAAGTATGTCTGTCCTTTTGGAACTAAAAAGAACTTAATATAGAAATTCTACCTATAGTCTGTATGACACAGAGGCCTTCCAAAAAGACAGAGAATTTCTTATTTTAAAAAAAAATGCGTTCCTAGCAACTAACAGATTGAAAGACTATTTGGAAATTTTACTTTAAAATTTCTACATTTTTGGAGGCAGGATCAAGATGATAGAGTAGGAAGATGCCGACCCACCTCCCCACATGAACACATCAAAGCTACAACTACATATAGAGCAACTCTCACAAAGAATGATCTGAAGACTAGCAGCACAGCTCTTCTACAACCAAGGCTATAAAGAAAACCACATGGAGTCTGGTAGGAGGAGAGGAGGAGCAATCTAGTTGGGACCTGCACCCATAGTGGGTGACCCAAAGGAGGACGAGATCCCACAGACTCCAGGATCCTCCCTAGAAAGTGAGGGGTTTGAGCCACAGATTAGACACTCCATCCCTGGTGTCTGATACCAGAAGACATACTGCCTTAGCTGGTTTGAAAACCAGCGGGGCTTTCCAGAGGGCTGTAGGAAACCAAGACTCTGTCCGCTCTTGAAGAGTGCACACAGACTTGCTTACTCTCAGTCCCAGTGCAAACACAATAGATTGAAAACGGTCTGGTGCTCTGGCTGGCCTGCCAGAACTGCCCCAGCACCCCACCCCACTGCCAGTGCACACCAGGCTCCTGCTCCAGCCCCTCTTGCCCTAGTGCTGTTCCCTGCTAAGGCAGAAGCCACCATTGCCAGCACAAGTGTTCACTGGAGAAGGAGAAAAGCCTGTCCAAACCTGGCCCTGCCTCTAACCAAGGCAGAGACTGCCATTGCTGTAGCACTCACACAACAGAGAAGGAGCAGGACCAGCTCAGTAGTGCAGCTCTAAATCTTCTGGCCCCAACCTCTCCTCTAATTAAGGCACACACACTGGGGAAAAGTGGAACCACCTCAGAAGTGCAGCCCTAAGCCTTCAGGTCCTGGCCACACCCCCAACCAAGGGCAGAGACTTCCATCACACCAGGGAGAAGCCCAACACCCTCAGGGCTTCTGCTCCAGGTCTGCAGGCTATGGCCCTTCCCCAGTAGGGTGGCAACCACCATTAAGCATAGGAGAAAACTCCAGCTGACACCTGGCTCTGTCTCTAACCCCTCCAACTTCAGCCCTACCTCTCACTAATGTGGTGGCTACCAGTGCACCCTGGGAGAAGAAGTAGCCTGTGCTCACTTCAGATCCAACTCTCCAACCAAAGCCACTGGGCATACGCAGACTGTATAGGGATGGTCCCAAACAGGACATGCCCTCAAGATAGGTAACTATTTCACCTAATTGTGTAGAGACAAATAGAGAAAGTTAAACAAAATGAGAACTCAGAGGAATATGTTTCAAACAGAAGAACAAGATAAAACCTCAGAAAAAAACCCTAATGAAACAGAGATAAACTATTTACCTGATAAAGAGTTCAAAGCAATAGTAATAAAAATGCTAAGTGAACTCAGGAAAAGAATAGATGAACACAGTGAGAAATTCAATGAAAACTAGAAAATATTTTTTTTTAAATCAGAGCTAAAGAATACAATAACTGAAATTTTAAAATACCCTAGAAGGAATTAATAGCAGATTAGGTGATACAGAAGAATACATAAGTGATCTGTAATATAGAATAGTGGAAATCACCATATCAGAACAGCAAAAAGGAAAAAAAAAATTAATGAGGATAGTTTAAAGGAACTCTGGTCCTCTGGGTCAACATCAAGCATAATAACATTTGCATTATAAGGTTCCAGAAAGAAAAGAGGAGAGAAAAAGGTAGAAAATGTGTTTGATGAAATTATGGCTGAAAACTTCCCTAACCTGGAGAAGGAAACAGATATCCAGGTTTAGGAAGCACAGAGAGTCCCAAACAAGATGAACCCAAAGAGGCCCACACCAAGGCATATTATAATTAAAATAGCAAAAGTTAAAGAAAAAGAGAGAATTTTAAAGGCAGCAAGGGAAAAACAAGTAGTCACATACAAGGGAACAACCATAAGACTATCAGCTGATTTTTCAGCAGGAACTTTGCAGGCCAGAAGAGAGTGGCATGATACATTTAAAGTGCTGAAAGGGGAAAACCTATGAACTAGGATAATCTACCCGTCAAGGTTATTATTCAGAAATGTAGGAGAGATAAAGAGTTCCCCAGACAAGCAAAAACTAAAAGAGTTCATCACCACTAAACCAACCTTACAAGAAACGTTAAAGGATCTTCATTCAATTAAAAAAAAAAAGTCTGTAACAAGAAATAAGAAAATACAGGTAGGAAAAAATCCCACTGTTAAAGGAAAATATATAGTAAAGGCAGTGGATCAACCACTTAAATAAGCTAGTACAAAGGATAAAGGACACAAACTGTAAAATCAACTATAATTACAATAAACAGTTAAGGGATAAGCATAAAGATGTGAAATAGGACATCAAAAATACAAAATGTGGGGGGAGTAAAAAATGTATATCTCTTAGAGTGTGTTTGAACTTAAATGACTCTGAGTTTAAAAGAAGTAAATATAGTTAAAAGCAACATATATGAACTCCATGGTAACTACAAATCAAAAACCTACAAAGATACACAAAAATAAGGGAGAAAGGAACACAAATATAACACTAAAGAAAATCATCAAACCACAAGGGAAGAGACTAAAAGTAGAAGAAAAGAACAGAGAAGACCCACAAAAACAACCATAAAACCAGTGACAAAATGGCAATAAGCACATAACTATCAATAGTCACTTTAAACGTCAATGGACTAAACGCTGCAATCAAAAGATATATGGTGGCTGATTGGATACAAAAACAGGATCCATATATATGCTGCCTGCAAGAGACTCACTTCAGAGCTAAAGATACACACAAACTGAAAGTGAAGAGATGGAAAAACGTATTTTATGCAAATGAAAGTAAAAAGAAAACTGGTAGCAATACTCGTATCAGACAAAGTAGACTTTAAAACAAAGTCTATAACAAAAGATAAAGAAGGGCATTATATAATGATAAAGGGATCAATATAAGAAGAGGATATAACATTCATTAACATATATGCACCTATACAGAAGCACCTAAATATATAAAGCAAATATTAACAAACATAAAAGAAGAAATTGACTGTAATATAATAATAGTAGGGGACTTTAACACCCCATTTACATCAGTGAATAGATCATCCAATGAGGCAGAAAATCAATATGAAAACAGTGGCCTTAAATGAGATATCTAAATGAGATATACTAATATATCTATAGGACATTCCATTCAAAAACAGCAGAATACACATTCTTTTCAAGTGTCATGGAATGTCCTCCAGGATTGATCGCATGCTAGGCCACAACACAAGTCTCAATAAATTTAAGAAGATTGAAATTATATCAAGCATATTTTCTCATCATAATGGTATGAAATTAGAAATCAATTATGGGAAGAAAAATGGAAAAAAAAATATGGAGACTAAACAACATGCTACTAAAAAACCAATGGGGCAATGAATAAATCAAAGAGGAAAACAGAAAATACCTTGAGACAAATGAAAATAAAAATGCAAATTTTCAAACTCTATGTGATGCAGCAAAAGCATTTCTTAATGCTTTTAGAGGGAAATTTATAGTGATAAGGTCTACCTCAAGAAACAAAAGAAATATCAAATAAACAACCTAACCTATCATCTAAAAGAATTAGAAAAAGAAGAACAAATGAAGCCCAAAGTCAGTAGAAGGAAGGAAATAGCAAAGATCAGAGCAGAAATGAGACCAAAAAAAAAAAAAAAATCAATGAAACCAAGAGATGGCTTTTTGAAAAGATAAACCAAATTGATAAACCTTTAGCCAGGCTCATTAAGAAAAAAAGAGAGAACTCAAATAAAATTAGAAATGAAAGAGGAAAAGCTACAGCCAATGTCAAAGAATTATAAACAATCATAAGAGAATACTACCAATAACAAACAAATAGGATTACCTAAAAATATGGACAAATTCCTAGAAACATACAATCTTCCAAGACTGATAAGGAAGAAGTAATCTGAACAGACTGATTACTAGTATTGAAAGTGAATCAGTAACCAAATCTCCCAACAAACAAAAGTCCAGAACCAGATCACATCACAGAGGAATTCTACCAAACATTTAAAGAAGAGTTAATACCTATCCTTGTCAAAATATTCCAAAAAACTGAAGAGGAGGGAATGCTCCCAAACTCATTCTATGAGGCCAGCATTACCCTGATTCCAAAATCAGACAAAGACACTATTTAAAAAAAAGAAAGTTAAAAGCCAACATTCCTGATGAGCATAAATGCAAAAAATCCTCAACAAAATATTAGCAAACCAAATTCAACAATACATAAAAAGGATAGTACAGCATGATCAAGTGGGATTTATTCCAGGGATGCAAGGATGGTTCAATATCTGCAAATCAATCAGTGTGATGCAGTGCATTAAGAAAATGAAGGATAAAAATCACATGATCATCTCAATAGATGCAGAAAAAAACATTTAACAAAGTTCAACATCCGTTTGTGATAAAAACTCTCCACAAACTTTATACAGAGGAAACATATTTTAACAAAAGAAAGACCACTTATGACAAAACCACAGCTAACATCATACTCAATAGTGAAAAGCTGAAAGCTTTTCCTCTAAGATCAGGAATGAGACAAGGATGACCACTCTCACCACTTCTATTTAACATAGTATCAGAAGTCCTAGCCACATCAAACAGACAAGAAAAAGAAATAAAAGGCATACACATTGGAAGGAAAGGAGTAAAACCGTCAGTATTTGCAGATGACATGATACTATATATAGAAAACACTAAAGCTGCCACCACAAACTATTAAAACTAATAAATGAATTCAGTAAATTTGAAAGATACAAGATTAATATACAAAATCTAGTTTCTCTATCCACTAATAATGAACTATCAGAAAGAGAAAGCAAGAAAACAATCTCATTTACAACTGCATCAAAGAGAATAAAATATCTAGAAATAAATTTAACCAAGGAAGTGAAGGACCTATACTCTGAAAACTATAAGATATTGATGAATAAAATTGAAGATGATACAAAGAAATGGAAAGATATCCTGTGTTCATGGATTGAAGAATATTGTTAAAATGTCTATACTACCCAAAGCAATCTATAGATTTAATGTAATCCCTATGTAAATACCTATGACATTTTTCACAGAACTAGGACAAATAATGCTAAAATTTGTATTGAACCACAAAAAAAAAAAAAGTGAAAGCAATCTAGAGCAAAAAAGAACACAGCTTGAGGTATTACATTCCCTGATTTCAGATTATACAACAAAGATACAATAATCAAAACAGTATGATACTGGCACAAAAATAGACACAAAAATCAGTGGAACAGAATAGACAGCCCAGATGAACTTATAGTCAACTAATCTATGACAAAGGAGGCAAGAATATACAATGGGGAAAGACAGTCTTTTCAATAAGTGGTGTTAGGAAAACTGGACAGCTACATGTAAAAGAATAAGATTAGAACATTTCATCACACCATAAACACAAATAAACTCAAAATGGATTAAAGACCTGAAACCATAAAACTCCTGGAAGAAAACACAGGCAGTATGCTCTTTGACATAGGTCTTTGCAATATCTTTTTGGATATATCTCCTCAGGCAAGGAAAACAAAAGCAAAAATAAACAAATGAGACCTAATCAAACTTAAAAGCATTTCACAGTGAAGGAAACCTAACCTACTGAATGAAAGAAGATATTTGCAAATGATATGTCTGATAAGGGATTAATATTCAAAGTATGTAAAGAACTTATATACTTCAATATCAAAAAATAGATAAATAATCTGATTAAATAATGCTCAGAGGGCCTGAATAGATATTTTTCCAAAGAAGGCATGCAGATTGCCAATAGGCACATGAAAAGATGCTCAACATCACTAATCATCAGGGAAATGCAAACCAAAACCACAATGAGATATCACCTCACACCTGTCAGAATGGTTATGATCAAAAAAAGAAGAAATAACAAGTGTTGGCAAGGATGTGGAGAAAGGGAACCCTACTACACTGTGGGTAGGATTGTAATTTGGTGCAGCCACTATGGAAAAATTATGGCAGTTCCTCAAAATATTAAAAATAGAGCTACCATATGATCCAGCAACTCCACTTCTGGGTATATATCTGAAGAAAACAAACAGTGGAATATTACTCAGCCAAAAAAAAGAATGAAATTTTGCCATTTCCAACAACATGGATGGACCTGAAGGGTGTTATGCTAAGTGAAATAAGTCAGACAGGAAAGACCTACTATCAATATATGTTTTCACTTATATATGGAATCTAAAAAAAATTTTTAATGAATATAACAAAATAGAAACACAGAATATAGAGAATCACAGATATAGAGAACAAACTAGTGGTTTACCAGTGGGAAGAGGGGGGTGGTGTGGGCAAGATAGGGGAAAGAGACTAATATGTACAAACTACGAGGTATAAAATAAATAAGATACAAGGATGTAACAGCCAATATTTGTAATAACTTTAAATGGAGTACAATCTACAAAATGTCAAATAACTGTTGTATACCTGAAACCAATATAATACTGTAAGTCAACTTCACTTTAATTTTTAAAACTCTACATTTTTTACAAGTAATAATGCATTTTCTTAATCCATTTAGAAAGTTACATGAAATTAGGTATTTAGATCTCAAGATCCAAATATTGAAACAATATAGATTATTTATTGTGATTTCAGAAGATCAATTACAATATTTATTGGGTCAAGAATAATAATTCAAGAAAAATTAAAAGTAAAAAATTAACATACTAATTTATGCCTAAAAAAGTGCAACTTAAAATATATTGACATATTTAAAGTGTGGGAAGGCAAGAGAAGAAACTATTTTTTACAAGAAGATAATTAGGAATAACTCAAATCGCCAAAAATTGTGTGATGAATTAGATAGAAAGTAATGGCAACAAATTTTTGGTAGTTAGATGAAAGTAGAGAAAATATGCTGAACAGAGCACATCATCATCAAGAAATACACTGACATTAATGATAAGTTGGCATAGGGATAGCCAGCATGACTGAATGTGCCCAATGCCTCCCAGCCTCCACAGATCTATAGATAAAACCTACAGAAAGTAAAACATGGATTGTAAGAAATTCTGAAGAGGAACAAAAAATAGCTCTGAAGTCATAAAAGTGTTAAAAAGTAATCTCAAATAAATAGAAAACCACAATTTTGTTATAAAAGAAATGCTTTTTCAAGTTGTAATGCACATTTGCCATATCACCCACGAACATTGTCATTACTCATTACATGATCTCTCCAAAGCAGCATATGGAAAACTGTTCAGCATCAGACCATTTAGCAAGAAATGCTCTCTCTGATAGCAGTGCCCAGGGACATGTTGTTGATGGATATAATCAATCACAAAGTCCTCTATTCCCACTGTCATGCTTCATCCAATCACTAAATATTATCTGTACTTTTCTTTATGTGCAAGAAAAGACTTCATTCTAACTTCCATATTCTAGAAGACTGAGTCATAAAACCTGCTCTTAAGAGACCACAATCCACACTAGAAGAATATCGGTACTTCTACTCTAGGAGGAAAAGAAGTTAAGTGCCACCAGAATTTCTTTCAGGATTTCATAGAAGAGAGATTATTAAATATTCTAGCTCAGTGCCTTGTATACTATCAATGTTTGTCAAATGGATAAATAAATGAATGAATTATAAATCCAAGAATGTACATTTCATGTAAATGTGTTTGAGATTTTTTTAGCCTATATTATGTCTAGAGCACAAGATTTATTTTTTTTATTTTTTATTTTTTATTTTTTTAATTGGCATAGAGTTGTTTTACATTGTTGTATTAGTTTCTATTGTACAGCGAAGTGAAGTAGAGTTCCCTGTGCCATACAGCAGGTTCTCATTCATTATCTATTTTATACATATTAGTGTATATATGTTAGTCCCAATCTCCCAATTCATCCCACCTCCTCTTCCCCCCTTGGTGTCAGTACGTTTGTTCTCTACATCTGTGACTCTATTTCTGCCTTGCAAACTGGTTCATCTGTACCATTTTTCTAGATTCCATAAATATGCATTAATATACAATATTTGTTTTTCTCTTTCTGACTTACTTCATTCTGTATGACAGTCTCTAGGTTCATCCACATGTCTACAAATGACCCAATTTAGTTCCTTTTTATGGCTGAGTAATATTCCATTGTGTATATGTACCACATCTTCTTTATCCATTCGTCTGTTGGTGGGCATTTAGGCTGCTTCCATGACCTGGCTATTGTAAATAGTAAAGCACAAGATTTAGAGTTAGCTCTACATTATGTACATATATGTGCATAAAAATGATGTCATGCAAACTTTTAAGAGTAACACTGCTTTTATGACGCTTGGGCTAATTACTAAATTTAAGCATCACATGTGTGATTTCATGCACTTTGATCACATGTTATCTTAGTTTTAATTACTTAAGACTTTAAATGTCATAATTTTCCCTTTTTTTTTCTTCAAAGATTCTCCTATCTCCTGGTTGTCCTCCCACCCTCTGGCCTCATGTTCTTGGTCTCTTTTGTGGCCTTCCCTTCTTCCATCTATGCCTTTTATTTTGTTGTTGCCAGGGTTCTGTCTTTGGGTTTTTACTCTCTTCATTGTACATTTTGCTCTAAGTGAAACATCCAACCCCATGGGTTCAGTGACCCATCCTTATACCATTCCCACATCCAATTTCCCAGTTTAGGCATATTTCCTAAGCTGAAATCCATACATCCAGTTCTATACTGGAAGCTACACCTGGATGACATGACACACAGGCACCTCAGATGGACTAGTTCAATATCACTTCTCTGATTTTTCCATCTCATGCTTACTTCCTCACCATCACACCAGGATCCATTCTACACACCACTGAGAGACTGATCTTTGGAAAGCTAGTCAGATTTTGTTACTTCCCAATTGAAAATAACTTAAAAAATAACTAGCATATTATATGTTGGCATTTATGATCTGGGTCCTGACCTTTCTGCCTTCATCTTTGATAATACTTCTTATTCTCTGTAAACCAACCATTAGTGAATTTTAAGGTTTCTAGAATGCCTTCTTTGGGTTCATGCCATTACAAATGTTTCTTTCTCTTCCCTTTCTCTCTTCATCTGATTAATACCTACTCGTACGTTAAGTATTTCTCCTAGGATATCTTCTTCAGAAAGTCTTCCTTAACTATTGCAATCTTCTATATATGGCACCAGATTTAGTAGACAGATTGTAATCTTTGTTGTTGGTATAAGTGTTCAATTTAAGGCTTTGAAGACCTTTTTTGCTATTGGGAAAATTGAATGAAAAGATAATATGGATTAAAATGTTCATAGCTATGTATGTTAGTGGTTAAGAGCTACTGATCTAAAGACAGGAGTTTTAATCCTGTCAATTACCAGTTTGGTGACCTTAAGCAAGGATTTTTTTTTCTTTTTAACCTCTCAGTTTTCTGTTCTTTGAAGTGAATATAATTAACTGCTTCACTGGGGTTTTATCATATTAAAGGAGATATTAAATGTAGAGCACATTACATCACATAGAAGTAAAAAATTATCCTAGAAAACCCTCCAAATCATCTAGTAAGTCCATTATATATAATTTTTAATATTTTTAAAAGGTGTAGTCTGAAAAAAGGTGTAGTCTGTAGTCATTTATGAATAAAATGATACGGTATCTGTGATTTGCCTCAAAATAATCCAGTGAAGAGAAAAATCAGAGGTGTGATAAGGTAGATGAAATACGGTTATTTATGAGTTGCTAATGACTGAAGTTTGGTGATGGGTACTTGGAGGGTCCTTAACACAATAACCTCTATATGAGTATGATATTTTCCAGAATAAAGTTCTGTTTAAAAAATATACTATTACTTGTAATACATATATACTTTATATTTCAGTGCCTAAGTATGCACAATTTCTTTTATCAGGATCAATTGAAATGTTGGCTTGCATGTAGGAATCCCACTGCATGAAAAGTATATATCTTTGACTGGAATCATTCTTTGTAAAATGAGAAACTCACACTCTGAAAGGTGTGAGGGAGCTGAAATGATTAAGGGAGCAAGAGGTTCAGGACTCCAATCTCATGTTTACTTCAAGGACATATGCCATTATTTCCTCTGGCTGGCCGATGTACCCAGAGTATTTAAATTACTTCTCTGTCTTTTTTTCAACGAGCATAAACATTTGAATTCATGTAATATAAATGCATGTATGATATGACATCAGAGTATACGGTTATAGATAGCAGAATTGCATTTTTTCCATATTGGATTTGCAACTGCTCTAAATTTTATACATGTGGTCCCTTATAAAATTAATGTAGAATTCATGTCAATTTTATAATCATTAAAGGGTAATTTTTCCATTTATAGTAAATACCTATGCAGCACTACATAAAGGAAGAAGATTTTTGGGACTTCCCTGGCAGTCCAGTGGTTAGGACTCCATGCTTACACTGCAGGGGGCATGGATTTGATCCCTGGTCAGGGAACTAAGATCCCGCATGCCACACGACGTGACCAAAAACAGAAAAAAAAAAAAAGAAGAAGAAGAAGAAGATTTTAATTGTGTATCAGGAGTATGTAGTCTTAAGCTTGGTTTCAAGTTTTCCTACCTGCCTGGCCATAAGCATATCACTTAAACCGTGAGCCTCAGTTTCTTGATCTGTCAAGTGGATGTCCTAATGTCTTATTTTCAGTGTTGCTTTCAGGAGTAAACGAAGGAGAGTGAGCTCTCCAATAACTGGTGCTGGGAAAACTGGACAGCTACATGTAAAAGAATGAAATTAGAACATTTTCTCACACGATATACAAAAATAAATGCAAAATAGATTAAAGACCTAAATGTAACACCAGAAACCATACAAATTCTAGGAGAAAACTTAGGTGGTACACTCTTTGACATAGGTCTTAGCAATATCTTTTTGCGTATGTCTCCTCAAGCAAGGGAAACAAAAGCAAAAAATAAACAAATGCGCACTAATTAAACTCAAAAAGCTTTTGCACTTCAAGGAAACCATCAACAAAATAAAAAGACAACCTACTGAATGAGAGAAATATTTGCAAATTATATGTCTGATAAGTGGTTAATATCCAAAATATATAAAGAGCTCATACAACTCAATATCAAAAGCAAAACTCCATTAAAAAATGGACAGAGGATCTGAATAGACATTTTTCTAGGGAAGACATACAGATGGCCAACAGCCACATGAAAAGATGCTTGACATCAATAATCATCAGGAAATGCAAATCAAAACCACAGTGAGATACCACTTCATATCTCTCAGAATGGCTATAGTCAAAAAGACAGGAAATAACAAGTGTTGGCAAGGATGTGGAGAAAGAGAACTCTACTACACTGATGGTGGGAATGTAAATTGGTGCAGCTATCTTGAGAAACAGTACAGAGGTTCCTCAAATGAATGAATATAATAAAACAGAAACAAACTCACTAATACAGAGACCAAAGTGGGGAGAGGGGCAAAATAGAGGAAGGGGATTAAGAGGTACAAACTACTAGGTATAAAATAAATAAGATACAAGAATAGATTGTACAGCACAGGGAATATAGCCAATATTTTCTAATAACTTTAAATGAAGTATAATCATTAAAAATATCAAATCACTATCACCTGAAACTAATATAACATTGTAAGTCCACTATGCTTCAATTAAAAAAAAATAGAAAGAGGATGAGAAGAATTAATGTTTTGTGTACCTATCACGTGCTGGGCACTGTGCTAAACTCTTTAACATAAGAAAAGATTCCTTCAGCAGTATATTATTTTCCTTTTTTTAACTTAAGAAAATTGGAGTTCAAGGAGAGTAAACAATGAGATAATCTGGGTCAAAATACTGCTTTGGAATTAATGGATTTTAATATTCAAATCTAAAGAATGTGATGACAGTTCTTTCATCTGATTTAAAACCACAAAATATTCTTTTGATGGTTTTTGTTTCTTGCAGGTTCTTTTCTTTCTGTGGTTTTTAATATTACATTGTGACAAATCTGTGAACTGACCATATTAAACTCTCAGAGGACAGTTTAAATACAGATACAATTAAATATAGTAAAAATTTATTTGAAAATTTGAGATGAGTGAGAATTAATACACATGGCCTACATGTTATTTGTAAAATAAATAAATGAATGAATAAATGCATGAATAAATATACCTATGAAGAGTCTGTAACGCTTCTGAGTCTTGAGTATATACACCTTTATTATTAAGAATTTTATACACATTTTACTTTTCAGAGTCAAAGTTATTTTTAAAGAAAAATTTATGTTCCATGTAGTCTGCCTTTGTGAAATTTAGGAGGTCTTCATGGTTGGGAATTTTAGTTAAAATAGGACATAAAGTTTTTTGAGTATTGAAGTGCCTATTGGAATGTGACAATTCCCATTTAATATCTATATTTATTTATACTTGATGCCTCAATTTACATACATAGTGGTGTTCTTTGGGAGCTCTGTAGCTTTTGGCTTTAAGAATTGATGACATTTTTTGCAAACTGGAAGTCATGTTCTGGATGCCAAAATAAGTGAAATTACTGCCCAGGACTTCTGGAAGTTGTTAAAATACTTTAAGGATGCTTTTCATTGTGTTTATGAAACCATGAATATTAAAATGGTAAAAATAAAATCTTACATAATTTAAAATTTTCAAAAAGTTTTTCCTGCTTTGGTTTGCTCAGTCCTGGATCTTAGAAGCATTTTAGAACTTACACATATACACCATAATAAAGAGTAGAATTTAGCTTGAATAGAGCTTATGTTAACATTAAATCCCTAGATCATTTCTGACCTCAGATATCTTCTTCTACTGACTCTTTATATGGATTCATCAGCATTCAGATTCCTGCTACTTGTTATCAATCATTTCTCACTACTATGTCCTCTTTAACTACTAACCTTCTCTATGCCCCTTGACCCAAGTATTGAAGCAAATCATTCTTTTTCATCAAGCAAAATATCTTAAAAGGCTAGATTTTGCTAACGATCTAGGGAAAAAACACTTAAATTGAATATCAGACCTCAAGCCTCCTAAATTTCCTCAATCTTTAATCTTTTTTTTTAACCGTTAATCTTGATTTGGAATTTTAAAAATATGATCACAATGATGAGTGCATCATTTATCTTTCCCCAGCAGCAGAGGAAAGAAGATTTGCGAAATGACAGCTGTAATTTCTTTGACTTCCTTAGAAGAAAGTTTCAAGTTAATTTAAAGGTACAATATAAATAATATTACCAGTGATCAATGAGTTATTTATCTGTAATTTATATGTCTCTGAAGCCTCCCATGTCCTGAGGAGACTCTTTAGGGTTGCACTATTACTCACCTAAAGACAAATGTAATTATTTTTTCTTCTTCCTTTTCTTCCTCTTCCTCATTTTCTTCTTCTCTTCTTTCTTTTTAAAGCAGTTTAATCCTAAAGCTATTAGATATAACTGATAAGTGTCTTCACAGGTGCCGTGGGTGGGGATGAGGAGTCCCCCAAAAAGGAGTGTTCTGGTTTGGGGTACCTAAGCCCAAGCAGGGTAAGGAGGGCACCTTTCCCTGAGAAGAGCCAAGCATAAGATATCATAACTCAAGAAAGTAAAACAGTGTTCCACATAGGAGACAGTCTGGCATGAAAGGTCTAACAAGGTGAGGAGGGTATTTGTACAGAAGAAAAGAAGGCAGTGGTGCTGGAAGATTGATGATGTAAAGGGAGATTGATCAAATAATTAATATATTTAAGATAATAGGAGTCAGCTTCCTCATTGTCACAGAAGGCAGTTTAAATACAGACAGGGAAAAAGTAGAATTAATCTGGTATGGGAATTAGTGATATCAATATGAAATAATGGTTTTCAATATGTAAAGAAAGACAAGAATAAGTATAGATATAAACGTGTGTATCACGTATATAGGTATTTTAAGCACGTGTATATATGTGTGTAAATACATATACACACATATATACTCTAGTTCTGTCCACTGAGTGGTCTGGGAGTAGTGACACACTAACAGTCATGAGCACACCTCACATGCAGATCTAAATACCATTCTCCTCTAACAGGAAATAGGGCTTGTTGGAGAAAGGACTAATTTTTGGTCTGAGCCAGGGCAATAAAAGATATATGTAGACTATCCTTTGGGTCCAGAAAGTAAGGAAGTGCTCAAAGAATAATGAAGATATGTCAAAAGAGCACAATAGGAACCTTGAAGGGTATTTATTGACCAAACAAAGGAAAAGTTGTGCTTCTGGCCAGTGGAACAAATAAAGAGTCCAGAAGTACATACACATGGTGGATTGTTTTTAGACAATGACACAAGATAATTCAGTGTGGAAAGTATAACCTTCTCAAACAAGATGCCAGAACAATTTTATATATGCAAAAAAGGAAAAGAAAAAGAAAAAAAGAACCTCAACCCTTACTTCACACACTGTATTAAAAAGAAAATAATGCAAATGTACATAGACTTAAATGTAGGAGCAAAACCTATCAAACTTCTAGAAGAAAATATAAGATAAACTGTCAGTGAACTTCAGTTTAGTGAAGATTTTTTAAAATACAAAGCAAAGCACAGTAATCATTTAAAATTTTTGAAAAAGTTGGACTTCATGAAGAATTTTCTTCAATGTTTTGAATAGAACTTGTATCTAGAATATATAAAGCACTCCTACAACATAATAATAAGAAGACAACCCAAATGGGAAAAAATGTGGACAGACATTTCACCAATGAAGATATATGGATGGTGAATGAAAACCATAAATAAAAACTACTACAAGATAACACTACACACTCAATAGAATAGCTAAAATTTTAAATTTTAAATACTGACCATACTCAAGTATCAGTGAGTTTCAGAAGCAATCAGAGCTTTTATACACTTCTGGTAGAAACGCAAATTGGTACAGTTACTTTGGAAATAAGTTTGGTATATTTTTTAAAGTTAATGGGATCCAGCCATTTCACTCCTAGGTATTTACTCCCCCAAAATAAAAGCATATATCCATACAAAGACCTGAATACAGATTTTCACAGCAGCTTTATTTGTAATCGCCTAAAACTGGGAACAACTCAAATATCCATCAGCAGGTGAATGGATAGACAAATTGGGTATAGCCATATAATGGAGCACTGTTCAATAATAAAAAGTAACGAATTAGCAAAATATCTGCTTAAGTTCTTCTACTTGTACCATTCCTTCAAATAATTTGGTACTCCCTGCTAATAAAGTAATGGATTACTGATATATGCAACAAAATGGATAAATCTCAAAATTATTATGGTGAGTGAAAGAAGCCAGGCAAAGAAAGAATACATAATGCATAATTTCATTCATATAAAATCCTAGTAAATACTAACTAATATCAAAGGATGCAATGAGAACACAATATTATTTCAGTGATGTTCCTACCAAAAATACATAATCAAATCCAATCATGGAAACTATCAGACAAACCCAAATAGAGAGGTATTCTATTTTTTAAAAATCCTATAGTCTTCAAAAGTGCATTGAAAGACAAAGAGAGACCAAGGAACTATTTGAAAGACACTGAACTGGGTATATTTTCTATAAAGGCATTATTGAGACAATTTGGAAATTTGAATGGGGTGTGAGGATTAGATTAGACTCAAGAATCTTAGAGTGTATTAGAACTATTAGAACAATTGACAATACTTGAATGGAATCTGATTGGACGTAATAATATGTAAAAAAATATTTCCTGGTTTTAATCTTGTAGTTATGTTGAAAAATGTCCTGGTTTATAGGAAATGCTAAAATATTAGGTGTGATGGGGCCATCAGTTTGGCCACTTACTCTCAAATGCTTCAGGAAAAATGAAATTGTTCTTTGTGCCATACTTGCTGTTTTCTATACATTTCAACAGATGGATAGATAGATATAGATATACAACAATTGTTTGTTTGTTATTTTTATACACTCTGTTCATTTTGATCCTATACAGCAATTCAAAGAGTCCTTTCATATAATTTTCAGATTCTTCTGGTAGAAATTGTCAGATTTCTACCATACTGCTCCTACTTGCTTCTCTCCAAGACTATATCTAGGTGTGTAAAAGGAGAAAGACTTAGGTAGTGTAACCACCAAATTAAAGTGTGCCCAGACAACAGACATCCTGAGTCATCCTGAGAAAACAAGGGAGGATGATGGTCAATTTAGGTTTGTGATGTTGGAGATTGATATCATTTCAGGCCTGTGTCCATCTTTTGTTCTCAAAGTCAGTGACACTCTTCTGCAGCTTGCAGTTGTGCTGGCAGTAACAACTGGGCAACCCATAATCGGCTCTCTCTGAATCATTTCAGGGCCTCATGTTCTCTCCTCTATTTGGATCCTGCCCTACTTTGGCTTTCACAGCATTACAGAAACTCCTGAGATCTGCCTGGCTATGACTCCCATTTGGACCAGTATCATGAGGTTCCTCCTGAAATGACTCAGCCCTGACAAGCTCCCCAGACAATTTCTACCCCCTAGGGGTTCTGCCCGTAACACAAGAGAACATGGAGTGGTCCAGAAAGCTAAATATTGGGTCCTTCTCTGTTTTCTTCTTCTCACAAAATCTCTGGACTTTTGTTACATCAGTGAAGACATAGTCTCTTTCTTTTGGACATCAGCCTCTCGGCTAAACTTTAATAACACACGTTGGTATTTTCTCGGTGTTAAGGGAGAAGATCTAAGATTTGATTATTGGGCATGGTCTTTAATGTTGTTATATATGACCTAAAGGAATTTGGAAATTACTTCCTCTCAAAAAACCTCCCTTTTGTGATGTTTCAAAATCCTATTTTAAATGCCAGATGTTGAATATTAACCCTTGCTTTTTCATTGCAATCTTTCTGTAACAATCCTAATATGACTCTTCTCTTAAGCTGGTCTGAGAAAAGCACATTTCAGAAAGAAAAAAGAAAAAAACACAATAATATTCTTTCTTTCTTTTTTTAAATTAATTTTTATTGGAGTATATTTGCTTTACAATGTTGTGTTAGTTTCTGCTGTACAGCAAAGTGAATCAGCTCTATGTATAATACATATATCTGCCCTTTTTTGGATTTCCTTCCCATTTAGGTAGAAAACACAATAATATTTTTTCTAGTGTTTCTTTCATGATACATTTAAGTTAAGTAACGTGTCTTGTGCCATGTAACTACTGGAAGTCCAGTAACCTCTTTTAACTTTCCAAGGATCCCAGGGATGTGTGAGGGATGCACATGCACTGTTGATATTCATCTCATGTCTCTGAATAAACATTTCTGTTACTGATTCACTTATCAACCTTCCTTACCATCTTGTCTTCTAAACATTGTACTTTCTCCACACTCCACCGCAAGCATTGGCCCTGACCATTCTCTTTCATTATGCAAAGCATCTCATATGATTGTTGTGTGTAATAGACGCTTTCTGTACCTATCTGTAGTTCCATAGTTGCTCTCCTTCTAGCTTTCCAACACTTGTTTGGGAAACCCTTAGCCCTTCTAGCCCCTTTCCCACTGTATCCAAGAATTCAAAATCTTTGGGATTCTTGTTACTTTGTTATTCAAAGAAACTCCTCCCTCTTTTTGCATCAAAAATTTCCCAATCAAAATGGTTAACTAATAAGAACCTGCTATATAAAAAAATAAATAAAATTAAATTAAAAAAAAATTTCTCAATCAAACAGGCTCTCGAGACTTCCCTTACCTAACAACATGTCTTATTAAGATCTCCACTCCCCCCACCACCAAGTGTACAAATTTCTCCCTAGAGGAACTCTACCATCCTCCTCCAGCAGAGATCTACAACCAGGTAGCCCAAGACTTTAATCTGGCCAAGAGACATATTTTATTCATCTGCAGAATTTGTGTCTTCATTTTACTTCTATACCTGTTTCACCATTGAATTTTGGAAGCAGACAATTTACTTTATAGTTTGATAGGTCCAGAGATGGAAAGAGGTTTTGCTCCATGATGGATCATACACAGAGTCACATTCATATATGATTTAGATGATTTAGATGATGATATCTGGGATTTGAGGGCTCATGAGATTTAGACGAGATTTTAGCCTTGAGCTGATGCTAATAGGCTGAGAATTTGGGGGATGCTGGGATGGGGTAAATGGTCACGTGGGATGAATGTGAGCCTTTGGGGCCAGGGGGCGGACTGTGGTAGTCTGAAAAATGACCCTCCTCACCTCAAAAAAAAGGTATTTACATAAAATCCCTGGAAACTACAAATGTTACCGTATTTGAAAAAAGAGCCTTGTCAGATGTGATTAAATTAAGGATCTTGAAATGAGGAGATAATCCTGAATTATCTCGGTGGGCCCTAAATCCAGTGACAAGTTTCCTTTTCAGGGAAAGGCAGAGAGATATTTGAGACAGACAGAAGAGGAGAAGATACCAACACAGAGTAGAGAATGCAATGTAAAGACAGATTCAGAGATGGAGTGATATGGCCACAACCCAGGAATGCCAGGATAGCTAATAGAAGCTGGAAGAGAAAAGAGGCAAGTTGTCCCTTAAAGCTCCCAGAGGAAGTATAGCCCTAGAGATTTCAGACTTCCAGACTCCAGCATTGTGAGAGGATACAAAAAAAAAAAAGCAAATCCTTGTTATTCCAGTAGTAAGAACATCTCTGGAGAAAGACTTTAAATTAACAGGAGAATTGGTATATGGTGTTTTAGACTATCTTACCATGCTACATGAAAATATTTCTACAAAAAGAAAAAAAGCCATTTTTATTATAATATGGTGAAATATAATAAAAGTAGAGTTTATTATTGGAAATGGCTCTATTATTGACCAAACTAATTCTCTAAAATTTGAGCAGTCTACTTTTTGCCTTTCATTCAGTTTATTCTAAAATAGCTTTAAGAGAGGCTGTTTTGACCAAAAGGATATCAGATATAGCTAAAATTAATAATTTAAAATCTTTGGCAGTATAAGTTATTAAGAACACTTCTTTTTTTTCTTTTTTAGTTAGTAGCATCTGGTTTTAAATCCTTAGTGAATACTTACTAGCTGTGTGACCTCAGACAAATTGCCTCATCACTATGAGTCTGTATAAAATATTTAATAAGAAGACAGCAAAGAAAATTTGAGGCTATTGCTAGACTTCTTTGATGTATAAAAGTGAGTAGTAGAGGGAGAACCAAACTAGTCACCTGTAACCAGTATCCTCCAAGGACTACCCGGAAGACATGTATAATATCACTCTAAGATGTAGTTTATTGTGGGACCAGTGATTGGGCTTGCTTCATGAAGGCTCTAAGGTACAATTTAATAGAGTTTCACAAGTCTATTTTCTTGGGTAATTTCCACATTCTCTTGGGTTATTTTCACATTTCTCAGAAAACTCAGCTATAAATAAAATTGAGGGAGTTTCTTGACAAAACAGAAGAAAATCAAGGTCTAGACAACTAGCTTTTAAAGAAACCCTAGGCTAAGAAATTATGCCAATAGTTAAGAATGATGCCACTTGAAACCAAAAAATTGAGACTAAACTTGAAATTTCCAGAAGATTTCCCAAGGAACAGAAAGTTAAGGAAAGGCCAGGGAACTTTTGTTATGACTATGGGAAAAGATAGAATGCAGAATCCTAGATGTAAGACATGAGAGAAGAAACAATGTTTACTCCACACAGCAGGCAATTAGAGCCATCAATGGACCATCATGGATGACAGAATACACTGAAGGAAGAAGAGGACAGAAATGAATGCTTATTTAATGTCTAATGTGGGCCTCAAAACTTTGCATTTAAGATTTAGAGAAGCACTTTTATTTAATCCTCACAATACTTCTTTAAATAACTAATATTATCTGTGAAGTCGTGCTAATCTATCTCACTTCCAAATCCATGATCTTTCTAGACAATTTAAAAGGAGAGTGGGTATCATATGGTCCCTAGACATGAGCTGTGAACTACACCCAGAAGGTTAGAAACAAACTCCTGAAGAATTTGCAAAAGAGCATCAGGATGAGAAAGGTCTTCTAACACTATGGCTACCAGCTCTGGTCATTTCAATTATTTCAAGGCAAGGAAGGAAATATCGATTGCTTTAACCCCTCTAAAAGTATCTGCATGATTAGGATAAAACTTCATAGTATTCCACAAAACAAAGAAAATAATAATGTCTTACCAGATGACCAAGTCAATTTCAGATTCCAGAAACCGCATGAGAGAGGTCCTGCTAAGTGACCATGTTAGAATGCTGGTTCTCAAGAAAGGTGAAGTGGTGAAAACTTTGAAGCTAGAGGTAATTTCAGAGGAAATAATGATTGTGAAAATATGCTCCACTTTGGTTTGGTTTGGTTTGGTTTTGAAGTGAAATTACTGGAACAAAGAATCTGGTGTAAACCACAAAAGAAACCTTAATTTTTAAATTTAGGTGGACTGTTTGTGTAATATAGATATGCCTCTTGGTTTTTGGCTTGGTTTGTTTTGCTTCTGCTTTTTAGTCAAAGGTGTACTACTGACATTTACAAATAATAGGTCTTTGGGATATGTTTGATTGTTTGGAAATTTAAAAGTGACTATGTATTTGGGGTTTTTGTTATTGCTGGTTTTCTGTTTTCTGTTTTTTGTTTGTTTTTTGCTATTTTTCATCACTGATAAATGCATACAGAAAAATGAGTGACATCAAGGTCTAAACATCCTTTGGTAAAATTTCTTCAACTGAGTCCAATAACAATATATTAGTTATCTCAACAAGCACAATGGAGCAAAGGGAAGTGGTTTCTTTTCAGACATTTTGTCTGTGAAATTTCTCTGGTGGGTTTTCTTTGTATTTTAATCTGGCAATAAATTTCCTGATGACATAAACTTTATCATCTTATTTCACTTTGTAGAGGTCTGGCCAGCCTCATATTCATATGTTAATTGAATTTAGAAAAAAGGTGATTATTTGGATTTCTATTAACCAAAAAAACAAAACAAAACAGTTTTTATAGGTTAAACTATATAAAATTACTGATATTAAACTGTTTTTTGCTTCTAAATTGCAATTTTTCATATGCTTCAATCTAATGTATTCCTAGTACTTTTACTGGGAATAAGTGATTCCCTTACTAATATCTCTATATAGCTCAGTAGGATTCTGGAATATATTCTTTTTTTTTTTTTTTTGAATTTATTTATTTATTTATTTTTGGCTGTGTTGGGTCTTCGTTTCTGTGCGAGGGCTTTCTCTAGTTGTGGCAAGTGGGGGCAGCTCTTCATCGCGGTGCGCGGGCCTCTCACTATCGCGGCCTCTCTTGTTGCAGAGCACAGGCTCCAGATGCGCAGGCTCAGTAGCTGTGGCGCACGGGCCTAGTTGCTCCGCGGCATGTGGGATCTTCCCAGACCAGGGCTCGAACCCGTGTCCCCTGCATTGACAGGCAGATTCTCAACCACTGCACCACCAGGGAAGTCCCTGGAATATATTCTTGATTATAAGAGGGATAAAATACAATTATGGTCTGAGAGACTATCATCTAAATTTTTAGAAATGGTAGTATTTGTAAAACATAGCGTTCTATTAACCACATACTTTATTAATTTTTGTTTGTTTCTTCAACGAGTACTTTTGAACATGTACTATAATATGGTGATTTTAACATATAGGTGTCAAAATTCATGGATTTCAATCCTGGTAGTCCCCATATTTTAGTGTGTAACACTCTCCATATTCATGTATATCTTCAAGTCAAATGTTTCTTTTCTGTAAATGGGGACAAGAATGATGACATCTGGCTCACAGAATTGTATGAATTAAATGAAATAATAACTGTGCTTCACAGTACCTGGCTCATAGTAACCACTCAGTACAAGGGAGAAAAATAGGTAATCCTGTTGTCATGGAGCTTACAATCTAGTAAGGGATACAGACATAAATTATCACAATTGTCATAAGTTTTATAAAGGAGAAGTACATAGTCCTACACAGGTGTGAGTAAGAGTACTCTGTGGCAATCAGGGAAAGCTTTCTTTGGAAAATGAGAATTGAGCTGAGATCTGAAGGATAAACACTAATAAATCAGGTAAAATTTTGATGGAAAGCATTCCAGGCAGAGGAAAATCCATGCCCTATATTTTGCAAGAGTATGACATTTTTGGGGAACTGAACAAGGCCAGCAAGGCTGAGGTGTCAAACTTCTGCAGGTGAGGCAGAAGTGGGAGCCCAGTCTCATGGGGTCTGTTAAGCCATGTAAATTCCTTTAAATAGAGGAGTGAAGTCATTGCCCAACTTTGCTGCTTAATAGAAACCTTATTCTTTTTTAAATATCTGGTGTGACTTACTTCTTTTGTGGTATTTATAAAAAATAATTTGATGTGCCTTGGCTTCCTGCAATCATTACAATTATTTTTAAATGACATACATGAGGACAGATTTTTTTTTTGGTCCATTTTTCTCTATTTTAAATACAGACAAAATTTCCAAAATTCCCTAAAATGTGAGGTTTGAGGGCACAGTCCTCTGGGCTATCAAGTTTTCCCAAGACTTCTGATACCAAGTACAAGTTGGGCGGGGGAGGGGGGAGTCCCAAAACGACCCTCAGTTTTGATAATTCACTAGAAGGACTCACAGGACTCACTGAGAGCTATTGTACATGTGTACATGAGAGCCATGGTTTATTACAGGGAAAGGATAATGAAAATCAGCCAAGGATGAGATGCATAGGGCAGAGTCTGGGAAAGTTCTACAGTGAAGCATCTGCTGTCCTCAAGATGCATTACTCTCCCCACAACGGTGTATGACATTATACACTGAGTATTGCCAACCTGGGAAACTCCTCTGAGCTTTCATGTCCAGAGTTTTTATTGGGGCTTCATTACATGGACATAATTGATTGATTGCCCATGTGGTTGTACTCAGTCTCTAGCCCCCTACTTCTTAGAGGTCAGGCTGAAACCATGAAGCCCAGGGGGCCCACCATAAGTCACCTCATTAGCATAAAGTATCAGATGTGGTCCAGGAGGCCCACCATGAATAACAAAGACACATCTATCACTCAAGAAATTCAAAGAGTTTAGAAGTTAACTCCCAGTTGCTATGGACAAAGACCACATCTTTCGTTTGGCCAGGTCAAATGATTTACTACAAAGGCTACCCTCTGGCTTTTGGGCAAGTCTCTCTTACAGCAAAACAATCATATTTGTCTGGGCATCTACTTTTAGTATAGCTTTTATATGATAGACACAGCAACAGTATCATTATGAATTTTGGAAGAACCACTGTGGGGTAGAGATATGTTTAAAAAAACCAACTAATCTGTCCCATAAAGTTATTACAACATTTTCACATTCTTGTTTCTTGATTTACCATTATTTCTAGCTTAGGATAAACTTGTGCAGTTATTTAGCATGGAAATTAGTTGATTATTGACTAAATACAGTTCTTCTTCCTCAGGTCAATTATTTTCCATCAGTATTACATCTTAAGGAGGCTTTAACTAGTTTTCCCAATGTGACCACCAATATCAGCATTATAACCTCACCAATAGTGTCTGCGTTATACCATTATCACAGTATGGCAGTAGATGTGACTTAAGAAATAAGATCAAAAGATACAGGCACATTACTAGAGTCTCAGTAAGTCATCAACAATTAGTCCAGTCCACCATCATATTGTAGAACCAAAATGTCTCCTAGAGTGATGCCACTCAGGTTTGCAGTTTTCCCTACAACCATGTCAGTTTGCAAAAGCAGAAGCGATCTTCACCCTTTCAAGCATCTGGTAAAATTGAGTTAAGAGACAATATCATCTCTTCTTCTGAGTCTTCCTCAAAGTAGTGATGTAATATTTGATTTCCCTCATTACATAACCCATTTATTCATTTCCTTACCTTCAGCTACTATTCCTGCCCTATCCCTATTAACTGTTTAGCTTTACCCAAACTTTCCACCTTTGGAAAAGATGTGATGTTTGGCCACTGAGCAGGTCCAGATTGCTGGTAGTAATACTAGTCTAGCAAGCACTTCCCCCTCAGTCCACTCCCATTACACTGGGAAGAATTATATAGTGCATTAACTAGTAGGCTATCTCAAGCACTAGGCAACTAATTTTACATTTTTCACCAACCCCAGTTATGCCAGATTAGGTAAAGGCATCAGCCCTTTGGGAATCCTGATGTAAAGGTTTAAAAATACAGCTACAGTTTTTTGTTTAGGGATCATGCCTGCTTCTGGCACCAACAGTTGCAAGCCTGGTCCTTGGACCACTGCATTAAGTAAGAAAAAAAAAAGGCTGAGGTGATATGAGAAAAAAAGAAAACAATATAGTCATACCACCATCCTCCCTCTGTGGGAAAAAAATTGTATAGTCCTACAGAATACTCCCCTATTTCCTTCTCCCCAGATTACCCAGAAAAGTGAAGGAATCTATCTAGTCATTACCCTCCCTTGGCGCCCCTCATGTTGAATGTGAGAACACACGCATGAAGGTGTATAAACCAACCCTTCTTGCTTCTATCTCCCCCATTTTAAACAACAAATGTACTAATTGTCCATTCTAATTCTCTATCAAACCATTGTCCTCTGAGGACAATACCTCCCTGCCCATTGTTGGGCATATGAGCTGTAAAGTACTTTCCTTGGTCTGATGGAATGTGACTTGTTAGTCCGAACTAGTGTTTCCCAAAACCACCTCAGTTTCCATAATTCCCTAGAAGGACTCATAGAACTCTCTGAGAGCCATTATAATCACAGTTATGATTTATTACAGGGAAATAACACATTAAAATCAGCCAAAAGAAGAGACAGAACAAAGTCTGGGAGGGATCCAAACACAAGATTTCCATTGTCCTCAGGACACATTACCCTCCTAGCATCCATGTGTGACAGTATGTGTGGAGTATTGGCAACCCAGGGAGCTCATCTGAGCTTCAGTGTCAGAGTTTCATTACTTGGGCATGACTGATTGATTGATTGCCCCTGTGGTGCTCTCAGTCTCTTGCCCCTACTCTCCAGAACTCAGGCCGATAACACATGGTCCAAGAGGCCCACCATGGGTCATCTTGTTAGCATAAACTCTCAGGCATGATCAGAGGGACCCACCATGAGCCATTTCTCTAGTATAGCTGGCAGATGTGGTTCACAAGACCTACCATAAACAACAAAGACACCCCTATCACTGGGGATATTCCTTAGAGTTTAGAGATTACCTTCCTGGAGCCAGGGACAAGGCTAGACCCCTCTTTTGTCAAGGCCAGATTCTTTGCTACAAAATATATCATTTAAAAATAAATAATGCATAGAATTTCCCTTTGGAAGTTGTACTTTTATGAAATTTGCACTTTTCCTTAGCTCTCTAGGGAACATCAGTGCAGTTTCCAAGTGGGTGTGGGACATGCTGCTAGCTGACCATGAGATATACCTTCTACCGTTCATCCTTACTAACAGATTAGGAAATGGGGAAAATAAAATAGGAAACAAAGGGGTCAGCAAAGTTAAAATGAACTACCACTTCTTTGAAAACATGATGGCAAGGTTGATGAAGAAGGAGGAGAGGAAGACGGAGGGGGTAGTGAGGAGATAGAGATAGGGGCGCTTAAAGAATTAACATTAGAAATATAAGGGAGACATGACAGATGCAAATTTTTAAACAGCTAATATAAGGATATTATGAACAACTTTATGCCAGTAAAATTGAATACAGGGCTTCCCTGGTGGCGCAGTGGTTAAGAATCCACCTGCCAATGCAGGGGACACGGGTTCGAGCCCTGGTCCAGGAAGATCCCACATGCCGCGGAGCACCTAAGCCCGTGTGCCACAACTAATGAGCCTGCGCTCTAGAGCCCGCGAGCACAGCTACTGAGCCCGCGTGCCACAACTACTGAAGCCTGCACGACTAGAGCCCGTACTCCGCAACAAGAGAAGCCACGGCAATGAGAAGCCCGTGTACCGCAACGAAGAGTAGCCCCCGCTCGCCGCAACTAGAGAAAGCCCACGCACAGCAATGAAGACCCAACACAGCCATAAATAAATAAATAAATAAATAAATAAATAAATAAATTTATTTTTTTAAAAAATTGAATACATACATAAGATGGTCAAATCCCTAGAAAACAAATCAAAAAGAAAAACACCATAGTTCCATAACCATTAAAGTGTTTGAATTGTGAGTGAAAAAATCTTCCCACAAACCAAAAACAAAAGTAAAACAAAGCCAGGTATGGCTTTTCCTAAAGTTCTACCAAACACTCAAAAAACAAACAAACAAACAAAAAACACACACACACTTCAATCTTCCATACACTATTGCAAAGTATATAGAACAAGAGGAAAGATTTCACCAAAGCCAGCCCAGATTCAAAGCCAGGGGAATTAGACCCCACCTCTTGTGAAGGAATAGCAAAGAATTTGTAGCTCATTTTTAATCTACCACAAAGTGGTTTTCTAAAATACTGTAATAAGGAAGAGAGTGTCACTGGATCTCTTCATTTCTTTCTAAGAAAACAGCAAAGTAGAAGTAAGCTTACACAGAGTAGTAGTAATATAAACTAAACTTGTAGTAAAATTTATTTTATTTGTGGTGTTTTAAAATGAAATATTCAAACAAATGAAATTGCTAATACTACTGTATAGATCATGGAGAGTAAGGGACAAACTGCATGTGTATTAGAGGGAATTAGCTCTTTCATATTATATGTCTTAACTTGTACTGGCATAAATTCTTTTTTTTTTTTTTTTTTTTTCCTTTTGGCCATGCCATGTGGCTTGTGGGATTTTAGCTCCCTGACCAGGGATTGAACCCAGGCCCTCGGCAGTGAGAGTGCAGAGTCCTAACCACTGGACCACCAGGGAATTCCCTAAATCGATTCTTTCTGTGCTTTGCAATCTTTGCCTTTCTACATTTGGGGGATGTAGCAAATTCTTCCTACAAAAAAATGAATGTGTTTCCACTTAAGTGTACTTTTTATGTGTCTTTAATACATTTACACATATTTTTATCATCTCTTATAGACATTGTCTTGCACACAGTAGGCATTCAGTATTGAAATTCTTGAAAAAAAAGATGAGCGTAAAAAGTTCTGAAAGAATAATCTGCTTTGTAACTTATAGGAAGGAATTATGTCAAACAATTATAACGAAAATGAGGAAGAACAATACCTGAGCTTACCTAAAACCTTATGAAGGCTACTTACCAGTTTCCCTTGCTACTTCTACAGCACTTGATCTCTAGAGAATTATTTCACTGCAACTACCTATTATGTTTCATCTGCTATATTTTAATCAAAGTTTTAAAAAAATACAAGACCATTTTGCCTTAAATTCTGCTTTTAGTTCTACAGTGTGCATATGATTTTTGTTACTTCTTATATGTAGGAACCAGGAGGGTCGAAACTATGTTAATGGCAGAAGTCTAGTATAATATTTTTGTCAATAACTCTGTCAAAGTCTTTTATATATGAGCTTGATGAATTGTTCCTTGTTTTCAAATTTTTATTTTAAGAAATTTTGGGAGGGGGCTTCCCTGGTGGCGCAGTGGTTAAGAATCCGCCTGCCAATGCAGGGGACACGGGTTCGAGCCCTGGTCCGGGAAGATCCCACATGCTATGGAGCAACTAAGCCCGTGCCCATAACTACTGAGCCTGTGCTCTAGAGCCTGCGTGCCACAACTCCTGATACCCGTGCACCTAGAGCCCGTGCTCTGCAACAAGAGAAGCCACCTCAATGAGAAGCTCGCTCGCCGCAACTAGAGAAAGCCTGCGCGCAGCAACGAAGACCCAATGCAGCCAAAAATTAATTAATTAATTAATTATTTAAAAAAAAGAAATTTTGGGAAGGGGTTGGATTTAAGTATAGAAATAACGCATTCTTATATATTGGCAGCTATCTAAAATTTTATGGTACTTTCCTGCCTTCCTACAATCTTTCATTCCGCATTCAAGAAATTTTAATTGAACTCTGTTGATGTCCCTAACACTATGATAGGTATTGAAGGTCAAACTGTGACTAGAAAACATTGCCAGATAAAAGGCAGGATTCCCAGTTAAACTTGAATGTTAGATAAACAACATACTTATACTAAAAATTATTGTTTATCTGAAATTCAAATAAAACTGGGTGTCCTGTAATCTTTTTAAATTTTATTTATTTATGCATGCATGTTATATATGACAGCCCTAGTAAAAATAAAGACTGTTCTTGATCTGTTATAATTTAAAGTCCATTGGGCAAGGCAGATACTAATCAAATAATCTTGCAGGTAAACAAAAATTATAACTGAGATAAGTGTTCCCAAGGATAGGTATAGAGGTATAGAAGGAGAAAATAATTGAGTGAGAAATAAGGTCAGGAAGAGGACACCAGGGAAGACTTCACTGTGACAGAGACAATGGACCAGAGACCCTATGGGGAAGGAAACAGAGATGCTCTAACACTGCTACTTTACATGAAAATTTTATATTAAAGAGGGGTGTGTCTGACTTTTATGGTACAGCAGTAGAAAGCCTGACTGCACACTCTGATGCAGAAACAAAGCCTTGTTTTTTAGGGGTGACCCAGTGTCTTTCCTATTTAGCATGTGACTGATAACAAAGCCAGAGACTACAGGTTTTAGCCCTGTGTGTAAAGGTGGTACAGGAGAGTTCAATTTCAATATTCAACTCCTGAAACTATGGGCATTTTCTTGGATCAGAGAAGACAAGTTGCTTGTCCCATCAGGCCTCTGGCTCTTGCTCCTGCCAGAAGTGAGAGAGAAACATGCCTGGTTGTAAGTAGGAGGGGAGACTATTCAGCACAGGCTGGTGGGAAAGGCAAATCTGTGATGCACTCACATGGGAGCTGCCAGACAGGAGTGTTGCAAGTGAGCACACCCGGCAGTGCCTCTGGCAGGATTTAGGCTCTCAGACTTTCCCAGCAGCCCAGCTTGAGATTCCTCCCCACTTTCCAAGTTTCTCTTTGCATGCAGTATTAAAAAAATGGTCTTGTGTAATTTGTATTAATTATTCAGCTTTTGAATATGATCATTGTTCATCATGATCATAATAACGAGAACAATCCTGCCTCAGATTTATATATTTATTCCCATATGTTCAAGTTCCTTTAATTATATTATTTATCTTTATGATGTCTGCTAAATCATAGGTCCCCAAACTTTTTGGCACCAGGGACCGGTTTCGTGAAAGACAATTTTTCCACGGACCGGGCGGGGGGTGGAGGGGGTTCAGGTGGTAATGTGAGCGATGGGGGGGATGGCTCAGGCGGTAATGCGAGTGATGGGAAGTGACAGAAGAAGCTTGGCGCTCGCTTGCCCGCTGCTCACCTCCTGCTGTGCGGCCTGGTTCCTAACAGGCCGTGGACTGGGGGTTGGGGACCCCTGTGCTAAATAAAAGGAGTGACTGTTATTACATCAATTTTTAGGGGTGGGGGAACCTGAGTGTAGTCTCTCTAGGTGAGTTGCCCAAGTTCTTTTTCTGACACAATCCACAGCAGCCTCCACTGTTGACCTCTTCTCCTCACTTTGTCTGGAGCTGTATCAAGCTAGTTAGAAGGGCAAAGCACAGATCGACTGACTGAAAAATAATTATCTTGAAAAAAATTAGTAAATATAATGTTAAATCACAAAGTACTTAGTTGATTTGTTAAAACTTATCAAAAATAAACTGACATATATAACAATGTGAAAAATGCCACCTGTTAAATTATAAAATGATTTGCTTCCATGATTTTATTATCATGGCAAACAGCATTATTAGTGATTGCAACATTTTAAATCCCCAAAGTAGCAAATGCTCTAAATTTCTCTAATAAATTAGTATATTAGAAAGCTGTAAATGTGGGACTATTTAAGCTTTTTCTCTAAAATTATGAAGTATTTTTGAATTATAATAATGTATCCCTTTATAAAAACCAGTGCTTTTGGGGGGGAATTGAAGAAATCTGTTTTTTTAATATCTCAGCCTCTTTGTATAGCACTTTGTTTTCTGAATAACAATATTTTTCATAATTAGTCTATGTCTTACCTTAATTTAATGTACATTTGACTCTAAATGGGTATAAATATCAAATGTATAAAAGATCTATGGGTTTTGTAGTTATATAATGCTTTATTTATTTAGTTTTAATGCAAAGACTTTATTTTCCTAGGAAAGTTTTAGAAACCAGAATACATGTGTTTTTTTTGAAAGAGCCAGTTTTTGTTTACTCAACTTTATAAAAACTAGAGAATTCCCTGCATAAAGCTAGAAACTCTACTATTGAAATCCTGCCTTTTTGTGTTGGTTTCTGTCTTGTTTCTGTGAAAGGACAGGTAGATTTCAAAAAAGAATGATTATTTCCAGATCAGACCTCAAAAAGGATTTTATTTTATTTTTTCATTTTTATTTTTTGATAGGCAAAGAGTGAGTTTATTAGCATAGGATGCTTGTGAGAGCTACAGGTGGGCAGGCAAGGGAGCACAGCCCCAAGAACAAAGAGGGCTACATTTTTATAATCAAAGAAAAAGTGGGGAGGGAAGAAGACCACCTTCTTCCTCATTTTTGGGTAGACATCAAGGCTTACATCATTAGTTCCTCCTTTGACCCTGTATGGTCTAATGGAGATGGTCATGACGCTATTTAAATATGTATATTAGCAGAAGGGTGGTGACATATACTAATATATGGTAATTCGTCTCAGGTTTTAGTATGATGTCCCCTTTCACCTACTTTCTTTCCCTTTTCACCTATATTTCTGTCTTGCAGAAATGCTACTCTTCAAGGACTATTCACTCCCTAACTTCATGTAACAAGATTCAGACCGCATATCTATTGTGTTTTAACAATCAGGGTTTGTGGCTTGAGTGTTCCTGGTGCTTAGATGCACCTGGTCTTTCATCAAGGTAGTGTAGATTGTTGCTAGGTTACTAGATTCTTTTCTTGAGTGGTCAATAGTTTACAACAGTCTCCCCAAACTCCCTTAAAATTCCCTTTCTGTCTTTAATCCCCTAGTGGGATTTCTAAACCAACTAATTATCCTACTCTATCCCTATCAGAATGATCTTTTTAAGAACACAATCTAATTGCATTCTCCCTGCTTAAAGCCCTCCAGTGGATTTGCATTGCTCTTAAGATAAAGATGAAAATCTTTATGTAATGATTTGCCCTGAGGCCTACCTCTATTTGTCTACATCAAAAACAAACAAACAAACAAACATAACAAAACTTCACCTCCAGCAGCCTTGAAGAATAATATATCGTCTTGGCCTGCTGGTGAATTCTAACTACAAACTCAAGTCGCTAAAGTGAGTCACACCCAAACAATTCTACTTCTACCACCCGGTAGATTAGCGTTTCTCAGTCTTGAATGCACATTAACATAGTCTGGTTTACCTTTTAGTTTTATTTTTGGCTGCGTTGGGTCTTCGTTGCTGCGCGCGGGCTTTCTCTAGTTGCGGCGAGCAGGGCTACTCTTTGTTGCAGTGCGCCAGCTTCTCATTGCGGTGGCTTCTCTTGTTGCGGAGCACGGGCTCTAGGCACATGGCACCTAGTCGTGGAAGTCGTGGCACGCGCGCTCAGTAGTTGTGGCTCGCAGGCTCTAGAGTGCAGGCTCAGTAGCTGTGGTGCACGGGCTTCGTTGCGCCGCGGGCATGTGGGATCTTCCTAGACCAGGGCTCAAACCCATGTTCCCTGCATTGGCAGGTGGATTCTTTTTTTTTTTTAACATCTTTATTAGAGTATAATCGCTTTACAGTGTTGTGCTAGTTTCTGCTGTATAACAAAGCAAAAATGATTTTATACTTTTTTCAAATTGCATATGTTCTTTGACATGGCCTTGGATACTGTAGAGCAGAAGAGGCTCCAGATTCTCCTTAGTCCCTCTCTCTGCAGTCAAAGTAACCCCACTTTTATCTGTATTGGGGAAGATTTCAAATAAAAAGTGTTCCCACAAAAGCAGTGACATTAGGAATTGCAGAGCAGAAGTACATCTCCTAGATGTACCAGACCAGCTGTATGGCTTTTCGATCTGCATGTGAGATATGCCCACCAGGTTTTGAAATTAGTTACCTGAACTTTGAGGATTATTTTATAGTGAACTACATGTGACTGATGAGAAAGTGGTGTATTTCAGATGGACTAGGATTTTTAAAAGGAAGGAAGGAGGGAGGGAGGGAGGGAGGAAATTTATAACTACTTCACACCAGCTGGCAAACTGTACAGAATTCCCTTCTTAGTAGCTCTATGTGGAAGATGAAGGGCACCCCAGCCCAAATTTTGTGCCAAGTTCTGGGGTGCCAGAAACTCTATTTCCAGTGAATCCTTATCACAATCCTATGACATTGGTGTATTAGTTCTACTTTACTGATGACAAGTCTAAAACTCAGAGAGATACTGAAAGAAAGGGATCTTCCAGCTAAGCCAAAACAAAAGCTCTATAATGCTTTCCTATTGCCCACACGGGTCTATCAGACAGATTTCAGACTGAGAAACATTGAGGGGGGTGGTGAGTGGTATTTAGTTGAGAAGAAAAGCGAAAAATCTTTGGAAGCAAAAGTTGACCTAATGGTAGTCTTCTGGGTTGAGGTACATGGAATGGATACTTAGTTGAATGGTGGTGGCTAAGGAAAAGTGCCCAAAGCAGAAAATTTTGAAGGAATTTGAGAAATTGCCATACTCTTCTCCTTTTACCCAATTCAACCCTATCCCAGTCCCCACCCACCAAATGTAGGAGTGAAAAACAATTGGTCAGTGCCAAAGCCAAAATCTACCTACTTCGCAATTTCATGTAAAGCTGGCACTGTAGTGCTCTTGAACTCTGGTTTATCTGGACAACACCAGTACTGGATTTCCAAACCCTGCTTAATTTCATTACTTTCATATGCTTTCACTTCCCAAATTTCTAAGGACTCAAAAAAGTTCTGTGATTTGTCCTGTTGCTATTTGGTTTCTTACTGTTGTCATTGCTTCACTTGAATATTTTCTCAGAGTCTTAGCAAAGTTAAATTTTTATTATGCTCCTTTTTGCATTGCAAGAAGGAAGGATCACCTAAATGATATTTTAGTGCAGACTCACTGTTGACTCTTTATAATAATTACATTCTCAGCAATCAGCAGTAGTGTCACATTTCAAAAGCCTTGGAATTATTTTGCTTGTTATGATTCAGATTCATTTTTTTGGAATCTTATCTAAAATTAAACCACTTCCATGATAGTACGGTCTTAGAATCTGTCATAATTAACACTACCTTCTCTCTTTATATCGTTTAAACTTACTACAAAGAACTAACAGACAAAGTGACTAGATTCTGAATAATTAGTTCCTTATAAGACGTCATCATCTGGGAAGAAAAATATTTCAGACATTCTTACTAGTCCTTAAGATGTTATTTCTAAATGGAAGTACTGGAGTAATAATGCTTACCAAATTCCAATTTTGTTTTACCTGAAGAAAGTAATTTGATCTTTTAATTTTTTAATCATCCATGACAGGTGTCTCAGTTTTTCTTCCTAAAGGCTGTCATTATAGCACTTACATTCTGAGAATATTTTAATCAAGTTAGGAACCAATAGAACGTAAAGGGAAAAAACTGGCTTTTAACAGAGCATCACCTGACAGTCAATAAAGATGTTTTGAAACATTAATTCCTACAATGGAACAGAACCCAATGCAGCACTATGGATTGCTATCTGGAATAATTCTTTCCACCAGACCTGCAGGTCACCAAGAGTAGAGGTCTGTCTCACACCCAAACCTCTTTTCAGCTAGCTTAGTTTTTTATCTCCTTTTACCAATGCCAACAGATTTTGTAGGAATTTGTTGTGTATCACACTTCATCTCATAAGCAAAGTGTTGTATCTTTGGATAAACAGCAAAGAGACTATAAGAACATATGAAATAGCTTCTGTCAAGAAATGTGCTTTGTAATTATGAATTGTTTTGATAAATTATATGCTATAAACATCTGAACACATTCTAAGGTTGTAAGATACGAATTTCTTGTCAGGTATATGATGCTACCATACACCCTATAACAATAATCCTGTAAATGTTAATATTTTACTCTATTGCATTGACAATTACTTTTATCATGGGTGTGTTTTCTGTCTGAGAACAAACCAAATTAACAAAATAAATACTTTCATTTCACATAAAATAATGTTAAAGTGAATCAATCATACAAAGATATTATTTATAAAACTTCTGATTTGTTCAGATGGATGGATCCCAAATAATACTTGTCATGAAAATAATTAATATTAATAAATTAATATTCTGAGGCCCAAAGAGAATTGACTCAGATGTTTAAAAAAATTAAAATAAAACAATGCTCTGTGTTACATTTCTGTATCTGTTGGGTTTAGTTTTTGCCAAAAGTATCTATCAGAGGCAACTCTTTATCTTCTTAGTTTAGTGACTTGGAGTAGGAAGGAGGTGAAAGTAGTGGGAGATGAGAACAACACTGGTAAGAAATTTTGAAATCTAATAGATAGAAACCTAATAGTTTTTGAAAATCATGCTCAAGACCAAAATGTTTTCATTGTGAAAGAAAGAAAAAACTTAATCAAGCTTTGTATAGTATTCAAAATATTTCCATGATGCAGTTTGTTTCATGGCATGTTTTTTTTTTTTTTAGTTACTTTTTTTTTAGTTACTTTTTTTTTTAGTTAATTTTTGAACCTAGGATTATATGTTGAATCTCAACAATGGTAAACCATGTGATTTGGAGAGCCATGTCAAGAGCCATCCGGTTCAGCTAATTTCTAAGATATTTGCCTCTTTGCTAATAGACTTCCAGACACTGAAGTTTAACTTAATTCCATTTATGCAAATAGAAATCATTCTTTGCCTAAGAATTACATCTTGATGTCATGTCATACCAGAGGTAAACATACAAACTACAAATTGTCAAAGAGATTGGAAACCTTTAGCTAAAAATAACCACTATACATTCCAATGTAGAAAGATAAGCTTGGATATTGAGATATTCAATAGTGGGGGAACATCAAAAACACCCTAAACAGCCCCTAAAACAGACCATTATTTCCAGTTTCTCAATTTCCCTGTCATTGCTGTCAATATTCCACCAGTTAGCCAGGATCACAAAATGAAGGGTTAATTCCATCCTTTGCTCGGCCTCCTAAGCCAGCAGGCACCTTTCTTTTTCAGCTGTTTCCAAACTAGCCTGATCTTTATCACTTCTTTCTAAGGGTATTTGAATAGGTTAATTGTGTTCCCTGTATATATTCCTTTTCGCAAAGGCAAAAATGTTGCTTGCGATGCTACATTGATATTTCTAAAAGATAGATAGATAGATAGATAGATAGATAGATAGATAGATAGATAGATAGATAGATAGGTGATAGATGATAGTGATGGGGTTCAGGCAGAAGGCCCCAAGATGTGCCACTCTGACATGTGGATTATTTTGAGCTGAAAACAATCAAGGCCCAAAAGACTCAGAAAGAACCTTTGAACTTCCTCCTTACTGCCTAAAAGAATTTAAGATAGGAGGCCTGCCCCAGGAAGGAGCTATCACCTTAGATAACTAAGTATGAATTAGGTGTGGTAGACAGGGAGGAACCTAGCAAGGCCCATCTGATCAAAGTCCTCTCTCTGTCCCACTGTCTTTGAATGGCCCAGCAAACATTTATTTACCAAACATTAACTCTTTTTATCTTCCTGTGAATTACCTTTCTTCGCTTTGAAGTCTCAGAACCCTATCTCCTTCTCCTTGGTACAGAATAACATATATACCTCACTTTGCCTTGCCGTCTTTGGAATTCATACTGATGTGGATTCCATGTGCACATGCAATAAATTTGATTTTCTCCTGTTAATCTGCCTTATGTCATTTTAATTGCTAGCCAAAAAAACTAAGAAGGCGAAGAGGGAAAATTTCCCTTTCCCCACAGCTGATTAGAGAGAGAGAGACGATAGATAGATAGATAGATAGATAGATAGATAGATAGATAGATAGATAGATAGATAGCAGACAGACAGGGAGGTAGACATTTGTGAGATAGACATTTGTATTTTCCACCCAAAAGTAAAATGTATTTTTACTGTGGATCATAAATGTTTTTTAAAATTTACCAAAATCACATTTATACTCATTCAAATGTAGAGTTATTCATTTATTCAACATGTTAAGTACACTGATAATATATAAAACAATAATAAAATGATCTTTATCGTAGAGGACTTAGCATTCTCTTACGAGAAATTGATATGTATAAAAACAATTTCAGTATGACATACATAAATTCTGGAATGTAGAATACAGATAATTCTCTGGGAACATAGAGGAGGAAGTAATAGCACTTCCTTAAGACTCTCTTGTTGACTCACATTCTGCATTCTTCTAGTGAGAAATCAGCATGCTAAGGTTTAATTAAAATATTTTTAAGATGCTAGTTCCATGCGTGTTTTCTTCTCTTCTTTTAGAGGCATATGGTTATTGGCAAATAATGGAGCTATAATATAAAATTCTGTGTGGTGAGGTTGTAAAAATAATAAATTCTTTCAACAAGCTTGAGCTATTTTCAAATGGTATTTAGCCTCATACTTCAGAAAAACTTTATCTTTTTAGAGGAAGAAATTGCTGGAAAAAAAATTTACCTACATAAAGTTCTGCTTTATATGAAATGAGAAAACTTGGTCACAGTAATCTTTTCTCATATTAATATTAAAATAATATGCAAACATACTGCAGCATAATATAAAATTTTAACAGCAGTGTACACAAAAAATTTCATATTGATAAATATTTTTTAAAAGGACAAGGAACTAATATTTATTAAGCACTTAATGTATACTAAATACCAACATTATACTTTAAATTTTTAAAATTTTATTATAGTAAGGACACAACATGAGATCTAACCTTTTAAATTTTGAGGCAATTTTTAAGTTGGAAGTACTGTTTTGTTTTTTTTTTAACATCTTTATTGGGGTATAATTGCTTTACAATGGTGTGTCAGTTTCTGCTGTATAACAAAGTGAATTGACTATACATAAACATATATCCCCATATCTCCTCCCTCTTGCATCTCCATCCCACCCTCCCTATCCCACTCCTCTAGGTGGACACAAAGCACCGAGCTGATCTCCCTGTGCTATGTGGCTGCTTCCCACTAGCTATCCATTTTACATTTGGTAGTGTATATATGTCCATGCCACTCTCTCACTTCGTCCCAGCTTACCCTTCCCCTTCCCTATGCCCTCAAGTCCATTCTCTACATCTGAGTCTTTATTCCTGTACTGCCTTTAGGTTCTTCAGAACCTTTTTTTTTTTTTTTTAGATTCCATATATATATGTGTTAGCATATGGTATTTATTTTTCTCTTTCTGACTTACTTCACTCTGTATGACAGACTCTAGGTCCATCCACCTCACTACAAATAACTCAATTTCGTTTCTTTTTATGGCTGAGTAATATTTCATTGTATATATGTGCCGCATATTCTTTATCCATTCATCTGTCAATGGACACTTAGGTTGCTTCTGTGTCCTGGCTATTGTAAATAGAGCTGCAGTGAACATTGTGGTACATGACTCTTTTTGAATTATGTTTTTCTCAGGGTATATGCCCAATAGTGGGACTGCTGGGTCATATGCTAGTTCTATTTTTAGTTATGTAAGGAACCTCTATACTGTTCTCCATAGTGGCTGTATCAATTTACATTCCCACCAACAGTGCAAGAGGGTTCCCTTTTCTCCACACCCTCTCCAGCATTTATTATTTCTAGATTTTTTGATGATGGCCATTCTGACTGGTATGAGGTGATACCTCGTTGTAGTTTTGATTTGCATTTCTCTAATGATTAGTGATGTTGAGCGTCCTTTCATTGGCAATCTGTATATCTTCTTTGGAGAAATGTCTATTTAGATCTTCCGCCCATTTTTGGATTGGGTTGTTTGTTTTTTTGATATTGAGCTGTATGAGCTGCCTGTATATTTTGGAGATTAATCCTTTGTCAGTTGTTTCATTTGCAAATATTTTCTCCCATTCTGAGGGCTGTCTTTTCATCTTGTTTATGGTTTTCTTTGCTGTGCAAAAGCTTTTAAGTTTCATTAGGCCCCATTTGTTTATTTTTGTTTTTATTTCCATTTCTCTAGGAGGTGGGTCAAAAAGGATCTTGCTGTGATGTATGTCATAGAGTGATCTGCCTATGTTTTCCTCTAAGAGTTTTATAGTGTCTGGTCTTACATTTAGGTCTTTAATCCATTTTGAGTTTATTTTTGTGTATGGTGTTAGGGAGTGTTCTAATTTCATTCTTTTACATGTAGCTGTCCAGTTTTCCCAGTGCCACTTATTGAAGAGGCTGTCTTTTCTCCATTGTATATTCTTGCCTCCTTTATCAAAAATAAGGTGACCATATGTGTGTGGGTTTATCTCTGGGCTTTCTATCCTGTTCCATTGAAATATTGATGCCTAAAAAATATATCAATGAGTGAAAAGTATTTGGTAAATATAGCAGATTTAAAATAATAGAGACTAGAACTAGGTTTTAATTTTTCTTTCCCCGAAATGCAATGTACTTTTGGTTGACTGGATCTACTTTAACTGCCAAATAGAGAAATATTTTTATAAGAGGATTTAAAAAACACTTGAGAGTCTCTTTGACATAGCAAAAATTAGAATTCCAGTCAGATTGAAAAAGAAAACAGCAGAGTGTCCTTCTTCAAGTGTAACCAAAACACGCTACCAATCTTTAAATAGAGTGCTTTCTTGAAACCTCATTAAACATATCCTGGATGAGTAACGTATCTGTTCCCTTGAATTCTTAGTACATGCTTTTTGAAGAAATAGTATTTATTCTTTCTCCATCTCTAATTAATTTCTGTCATTAGTCTTCTTTTGGAGTCCATTAGAAGTTTCTATATGGTCTGGTTCCATGCATAATTTTAAAGTTAAGGAGCTTCTCTGGATAGTTAAATGTATATGCATGCTGTCCTTCCCTACACTATTGCATCAACTAGAGCGTGTTTGCTATGCTGTGCTGCATGAAGCTTTTTGTGCAACCTATTTCCAATGGCTGAATCATGTTATAAAGTCATGGGAAACTGTTTGCTTTATTTTGAGGAGTCAAGGTCCAAAGTCCAATCCTCTGAAGTTTATGCCCGTATTAGGAGGCTAACTGAATGACCTAAAAAAAGGGATTTTGTATTTTATTTAACTTTCTGAAACAGCTTAAAATTTTATTACTTAAAATTTCAATACATTACATTTATAGTAATAACAAGTATAAACCATGGTAATAAAATCTCCAGGTCACTAGTTTTTCTAGTGAAACAGTCTAGGTTTTTTTTGCTGAGAAGCCCTGGGTTTCTCAAAATGAAGAGAGTGTGTTTGTGTGTGTGTGTGTGTGTGTGTGTGTGTGTGTGTTATAAATCTATGAGGATTTTTATATGGCCAACATAAACTGGTTTATATTTTGAAAATATCTATTTCCTTGAGAATTTTTCCCTTGAAGATTATGTAGCATTTTAAAATATAATCAATTTGTCTTAATTCTTATATCTCCTTGGTGTATGACATATGGTTAATTTATCCAGACCAAGAAATAATAGCTAACAACATGTATAAGAATTTATACTTTCAAAGACGTATCTCATACACTAATTACATATGATTCTCTTATTAATCGTTTGAACTAAACATAGCATAAAATATTTTTGTTGGCAATTTACAGATGAGAAAACTGAGGCCTAAATAGGTGAAGATATTTGCTTAAGAATGTCGACCTTAGAAACAAAACAGTTTTTTTACCAACAAAAATGTGTTTGTTTAGGAATAGCAGAGAATTGCAATTCATGACAAGCAAGCTAAGACAAAAACCATAGGCAAGTCCCAGAAACAAAGAATAGGAACATTATTTTATAAAGAAAAAGGAGGAAGTTGAGAGGGATTGTTTTGAACAAAATCCATTGGAGAAAAGTGAGAGTTCAGCATGATGACAGTTTCTCATTGGCTGAGTTGCTGGGGTAGTTGATTTCTCATATGAGATGCTGTGTACGTCTTTTCCTCTTGAGATGTAAAACTGATGATTCTTTCCTGATGATTCTTTTTTTGATCTGTAATTAACAATTCTTGCTATAATTGACTTCAAGTGGTACTACATGAGAGCTCCCCCTTCTGGCCTCCCACCTCCATTTTAGTGAGTTTCCTTTCTTTATTAATTTTCACACGAACATGGTAGTAAGAGGTGGAGGTAGGGCATAAATCCATATTTTCTGACTCTAAATTCTGTGTTTTGCGTATAACCTGAATATAAAAAAAACCCCCCAGACCCAGCTGTGTTAGTCAGGACTCTCCAGAGAAACAGAACCAGTAACAGATACATAGATATATATAAAAGAAGATGTATTATAAGAAAAGGTTCACGTGATTATAGAGGCTTAGAAATCCCATGATCTGCCATTTGCAAGCTGGAGAACCAGGAAAGCCAGTGACGATGTGATTCAGTTCTTTTCCAAAGGCCCGAGAATGGGAGGCTTATGGTACAAGACCTGGTCTGAGTCAGAAGGTCCAAGAACCAAGAGCACCAATGTTTGAGGGCAGGAGAATGTGATTGTTTTCAGTTCAAAGAGAGAGAAAATTCACCCTTCCTTCTCTTTGTTCTATTCAGCCACTAAATGGATTGGAAGATGTCCACCCACATTGGAGAAGGCCATCTTTTTTACTCAGTCTGTTGATTCAAAGGCTTATCTCATCCGGAGACCGGTTCCTGTTCACCCAGGAAACCCTTAACCCAGTCAAGTTGACACCTAAAATTAACCATCACACCAGTATTCTTAGCATAGTCCATGATTGCTGACAGTATGCTGAGATTCATTTTTTTTTTTTTAAGAAGGCAGCGCTTCATTTTTTTTTTTTTTAAAGATTGATTGATTGATTGATTGATTGATTGCTATGTTGGATCTTCGTTTCTGTGCTAGGGCTTTCTCTAGTTGTGGCAAGCGGGGGCCACTCTTCATCGCGATGCGCGGGCCTCTCACCATCGCGGCCTCTCTTGCTGCGGAGCACAGGCTCCAGACGCGCAGGCTCAGCAGTTGTGGCTCACGGGCCCAGTTGCTCCGCGGCATGTGGGATCCTCCCAGACCAGGGCGCGAACCCGTGTTCCCTGCATTGGCAGGCAGACTCTCAACCACTGCGCCACCAGGGAAGCCCTGAGATTCATTTTTTGAAAGCTCCATAAAGCCCTATTTCTGCCCAGAGAGCTAAACCCTCCTTACCCCTCTATTTCTTCCCCACCCAGGCTGTCTGCCTTAGTGTTCCTCTGTCCTGAGTCCTATTGTAGTAGAATTTGAGAATGCACAGTAGTGGAAAAACCCTGTGAAACTCAGTGGTAAGTTAAAACCTAGGGAGGCTAATTTGGTCAGGGAATGACTTATCTAGAATTTAAGGGCCCACTATTGCTTGCACTGTGCCAGGTGCTTTCTATATTGTAATTCTCCTGTTACACATAACAATCTATGACTTGGCATTTGCAACCCCACTCTAGGATGAACTGAGATATGGAAGAGTTAAATTCATTGCTGCCAAAATTCCCTTGATAGGCAGGTGGGAGTCTGGGATTCAATCCAACATCCATGTGGCCTGAAGTCTAGGATCTTTCGATTATACCAGTCTCTAGGAATATGCTTGCAAAAGTGCTTTTTCTGAGATGTGAGTTTTCTGAAGAAAGTTGTTGAGTTGTTGTTAAGTTGTTGTTTTATTGACCTTTGTTCAAAGACATAGGTACATCTACTGTTTTTTAACCAAGGACTTTGCATCAGCTATTATTTTCACTTACCTAAATAGAAGACCTGACATATACAATGAGCCTAGAACTTCCTCGCTCAGATCATAGGAAAGGATTTGCTCTGAGAAGCAATGCAAACTGTGGTTATCAAACAGGACTGGATTGAAACCAAAAGCAATTTTTATGACAACTGTCAAAGAAAGTCAAGGTTAAGCTGCATTACATGATGTTGGTTTATAGATTAGCTATACTCCATAGACAACATATTTAATTCATGACAGTGTTTGCAACCCAAGCAATAAGGAGAGAGCTTGCAAATCATATACTGCTGGATAAGGGCAATCAGGAGAACAAAAAAAAACAGAGTGAGAAATGCTTGTTAAAATTTTAAATAGGTATCCATCCCTTGAAAGAAATTGTTCAGAATTTCACACATAGTCACCAAAATAATATAATTTCTAATGCTCACACTAACAGTTCATAATTCATCTTTTTTAAAAATGCAAATTATCTCACCGATCTAGTAAAATTCTTTAACTCTATATTTATTTATTTGTTTGTTTGTTTGTAGTACATGATAACTCAGTCAGGTATGTTGAATCTAAAACAATGCAGATATTTTAGAAATAGACTAGTGTGAAGTCAGGGAGATGGACTGGTCTGTAACCAGTAGTGTTCACAAAATACATCAATATTCCCAAATTTACAGAGAAACATATACAAGTAAATCTCATCTTAAATGTTCAATTTACAAGATAGACCAATTATGCTTTTTTTTCATTGTAGAAGGACCAACTGCAGTCCTTCTAATACAGCTAAAACAGATTTCAGTTTGTAAAGACAGCAGGAATATTTATAGTCAAATTTTCTGGGTTATAGTGTTAAATTTGAAGAACATTTATATTTGACTATTAATTTCATTTTTCCAATTACTTTAAAAGAACCCCCTTAATCCCTCTCTCCCAAAATGTCATTCTCCTGCCTAAATTTCTAAGTAAATTTGAAAGATATTTCTGTATATGCAGCATTAAATTATGTATTGATCAAACTTAAAGTATCAGAGAAAATGTTTTCTTCCACAGAGCAACTGGCTTAAAAAACAGGCTAGATTGAGTACCCATCTTCAGAATGCTTGGAACTTGTATAGGACCCCTGAGGAATTTCCCTGGGTCAGACAGCTCCTCTTGTTTAGTTAATTCCCTGGGAATTATAAACCTTCTTTTTTCTATAGTGGGAAATATTAACCTTTAATGGGATGCTCTTAAGTCAGGTAATAAAACTGTACTGACTCTGTGTTTTGTGATTAACCTTCATTTTTCAAGTGGCTAAAGGAATTGAATAAATCCTTGAGATAAAGTAGTTTCCGTCAAACATCTTAATCTGCTGACAGATGGGAACTAAAAATAACTCTGGCATAAAATTTCTAGTGGAAAAGCCAAATAGAGAGGCATGTTCACCAACCACTTGAGAATCCCTCAAAAGGCAATACACCTCCCATAAAGGAACAACCCTAATGTTTAAAACTACTGGTGAAACAGAATTTTCCATACACTAAGGAAAGAGTACAAATATTTTAATGATAAAACTACCAAAACATGTTTTCCAGCTTCAGGTTTATACGTTAATGAAATATGATTGTAATGTTTTGGTGCAAAAAATCCTATAGTAAAAGATCATAAGAAATGTTTTATGTAGACAAAAAAAAAATTATTGTTATATTTTGTTTAAAAAGTTATGGGGTTGACAACTTCGAAAATAATGTTGGGAAAATCAGTTAAATGTTTTTAAAAAATAAAGTTAGATTTCTGCCTCACACAATACATATAAAACAATTCCAAGGATATAAAAGAACTAAATGTTAAACCCACATAAGAACCACATATTAACAACCATAAAAGCAAAATGCACTGTAGTTATACACATCTATAACTTTGATTGGGGAAGATTTTTCTAAGAAAACATAAATGCAAGCATTCATCATAAAAATATTCAATATTTGCTGTAGAAAAGATTCCTTAAAGTTAAGAGAAATTATAAGTTGGGCAACAATAAATAAAAGAAATATGAGGAAGGATTAACACTCAGAATATATAAAGAGCTCTTATAATCAATATGAAAGGACAACCAAATAGAAAAATGAATGAAAGAACAAAAAATGCATATGGTAGATAAACGTATGAAAAGATAGTTTACTTCCTTGATAATAAGGGAGATAAAAATAAAAAACTATTATATCTTTTTCTGACCCATTAGATTAGCAAAATATTTATAAGATTTTTAATATCCAGCATTGGAGAGAAAATGGATACATAAACTGTTGGTGGGAGTATTGTGTGGTAATGCCTTTTTAGAAGGCAGTTTAGCTAGAACATTCTTATAATATCAGTATAAATTACAGTAGTTATGATCCTAGGAATCTATTCTAAAAATCTAGTTTCTCATTATGCATAAAAGTATATGTGTTAAGAACTCAAATATGATATTACCCTAATAGGGAGCAAAATGTTGAGATAATTTAGATTCTGGGTTCTATAGTCAGACAGAACCCAAATCCACTTAGATGAGTAATGTTCAATAAATTCTAATTCCAAATAATTATAATTAAAATTTTTTAAAAATGAAACCTAAATGTTCATCAATAGGAGAGTGTTTTAAAGAAATAAGGTGATCCACATTATGAAATATTTTGCAGCCATTAAAGAAAAACATAAAGAAGATACATAACAACTAACAAGTAAAATTTTCTAAGAGCTATTGCGAAGTGAAAAAAATGAAGTTGCAGAAAACAGACGCATTTATTTTTGAATTATACGTAAGTATGTATGCATACAAATGCGTTAAAGTTCTATGGGGATACAGAAGTGCATTATTTAAACATTTAATAATAAATATATATTAATGCATTATAAATATAATAAAAAGGGAAATATATTTTGTGAAATTAGTCAAATTACCATCTTTCCTTGCAGATCTTTACAGTTTGTACACAACGCTTCAATTAAAATTTTTGAATTACAAAAATCAAACCATAACTTAAATCGCTAATTTACCAAAAAAAAGACACCAATTTTACTATAAATACCCAAAGCTTTGACTTTGTTGGGGAAGATGCCACAGACCAATTTATAAGTACTTATGAACAAATTCATAATTCAAACTGGTTCTCTGTGAAGGGACAAATCTGCTTTCTGAAGAGTTTAACAAGTTATAAATGTTATATTAAAATTATATTTAAGGAGAATTCCACTTACAGTATGACAGTGTGAGGAGCATTGCTGACCCCATCTCCAGGGAACCTGGTAAAAAAATATTTTTAAAGAAACAACCATTTAAAGTCTTTGGAAATGGCCTTAAAGGCATACAGCAAATGAAGAAACACTTATTCAAGAAAATCTACTAAAACTCACTAAGAACAGTGAGAATCTGTGGCATTTGAAACAACATGGGTTTCCTCTCCCCTCCCCCAGGTCAGTGAAAGAGAAATGCACCTGAGAATACAGGGCTTCCTTCCCTCCCCAACTTCCAGTTAGAAGTTTATCTTCCTAACAGGGGCAAGATGTCAGCATTTCACATCCTACCTCCACTTACCTGTTGCTGAGGCAATCTCTATCAAAACCCCAATGCCCGTTTTTTGCAGAAATGGACAAATGCTAAAATTCACATGGAATCCCAAGGGAACCCTGAATAGTAATAACATATTTGAAAAAGAACAAAGCTGAAAGACTTACACTTCCTGATTTCAAAATGTACTAAAAAGTTAAAGTAATCAAAACTTGTGGTTCTGGCATAAGAATAGACAAATAAACCAATAGAATAGAATTGACAACATAAAAATAAACTCGCCTCTATGGTCAACTGATTTTTGACAAGGATGAGGAGACCATTCAATGGGGAAAGAACAGTCCTTGAACACATTTTTCCAGAAAACAGTAAATCAACATGTAAAAGAATGAAACTGGACCCTTACCATGCACATATACAAAGATTTTTTAAAAAGAAAACAGAAATTGGACTTGATTAAAATTTAAACCTTTGGTTCATCAAAGGGCACTATCAAGAGAGTGAAAAGACAACCCATTCAACAAATGGTTTTGAAACAACTGGACAAACACATGCAAAAAAATGAATCTAAACAAAGACCTTACACCCTTCACAAAACTTAACTGAAAATGGATCACAAACCTAAATGTAAAAAAATGCAAAACTATATAAAATTCCTAGAAGATAACGTAGGAGAAAACCTAGATGACCTTTGTTATGGTAATGACTTTTTAAGTACTACACCAATGGTACAATCCATGAAAAAAATAATTGAAAAGCCAAACTTCATTAAAATTAAAAACTTCTGCTCTTCAAAAGACAATGTCAAGAGAATAAGGCAAGCCACACAGACTGGGAGAGAATATTTGCAAAAAAATATACCTGATAAAGGACTGTTATCCAAAACATACAAAACTCTTAAAACTCAACACTAATTAAACTCAGTAGTAAGAAAACAAACAACCCAATTTAAAAATGGACCTTAACAGTCCAAAGAAGAAATGCAGGTAACATATAAGCATGTGAAAAGGTACTCCATATTATATGCCAACAGGGAAATGAAAATTAAAACAATGATATATCATTACATATCTATTAGAATGGTCAAAATCCAGAACACTGACTACAACAAATGCTGGCAAGAATGTAGAGCAATAAGAATTCTCATTCATTGCTAGTGGGATGCAAAATGTTACAGCCACTTTGGAAGACTGTTTGGTTGTCTCTTACAGAATTAAACATGCTCTGACCAAATTATCCAGCACTGCACTCCTAGGTTTTATCCAAACAAGTTGAAAACTTCTGTCCACACAGAACCTGCATACAGATGCTTATATTCATAACTGACAAAACTTGAAAGCAATCAAATGTTCTCCAGTAGGTGAATGTACAGATAAACTGGTCCATCCAGACAGTGGAATATTATCCAGCACTGCAAATAAGTGAGCTATCAAGCCATGAAAAGACATGGAGGAAACTTGAATGCATATTACTAAGTGAAGGAAGTCAACCTGAAAAGGCTGTGTACTACATGGCTCCAACCATATGACATTCTGGAAAAGGCAAAGCTATGGAAACAATAAAAAGATCAGGGGGTGCCAGAGGTTATGGGGAGGGTGGGATGAATAGGTAGAGCGTTAGGATTTTTAGGACAGTGAAAATACTTTGTATGATACCATAATGATGGATACGTGTTGTTATAGATTTGTCCAAACCCACAGAATGTACAAGAAGAGTGAATTGCAGAATAAGCTATGATCTTTAGGTGATTATGATGTATTAATGTAGATTCACCCATGGTCACTAATGTACCACTCTCATGGGGGACATTGATGATGAGGGAGGCTGTGCATGTGTGGGGACAGGGAATACATGGAAAAAATCTCTGTACCTTCCCCTCGATTTTGCTGTCAACCTAAAACTGCTCTAAAAAAAAGAAGGTCTAAATTAAAAAAAAAAAAAAAAAGACAACCTACAGAATGGGAGAAAATATTTGTAAATCATACCTCTAATATGGGATTAATATCCAAAAGATGTGACAGCTGTGACAACTCAATAACAGAAAGACCAAAATAAGTAAAAGGAGTTTGAGGGCTTGAATAAGATATTTTCCAAAAAGATATACAAATGCACAAATGGCCAATAAGCGCATGAAAAGATGCTCAATGTAATTAGTCTTGAGTAAAATGCAAGTCAAAACTACCATGAGATATATATCACACCCATTAGGATGTCTATTATTTTTTTAAAAACTAACAGCAAATAACAAGTGTTGGTGAGAATCTGGAGAAATTGGAACCATCATGCACTGCTGGTGGGAATATATAATAAATGGTGCAGCCATTGTGGAGAACAGTTTGGTTTCTCCTCAAAAAGTTAAACCTAGAAGTACCTTGTGACCTAGTAATTACACTTCCAGGTATATCTCCAAAAGAATTGAAAACTGGGACTGAAACAAAGACTTGTATGCCAATGTTCATAGCAATATTATTCACAAAAGCCAAGAGATGAAAACAACACAGTGCCCATCAACAGATGAATGGATAAACAAAATGTGGTAGGTAGATACAATGGAATATGCTCAGCCATTAAGGAAATTAAGCTCTGATACATGCGACAACCTTGGAAACATTTTGCTAAATGAAATAAGCCAGACACAAAAGGACAAATATTGTATTTGTATGACTCCATTTATATGAAATATCTTGAATAGGCAAACTTATAGAGACAGAAAGTGGATTCGAGTTTACCAGAGAGTGGGGGTAGGGCAGACTGGGGGGTGAGGTATTTCTTAATGGGTACGATATTACTGTTTGGAGTGATGAAAAATTTTGGAAATTGAGTGGTGATGGTTGCACAATATTGAGGATGTAATTCATGCCACTGACTTGTACACTTAAAAGTGACTAAAATAGAAAATTTTGTTATAGATATTTTAGCATAATAAAAATAGTTTTAGGGCTTCCCTGGTGGCGCAGTGGTTGAGAATCTGCCTGCCAATGCAGGGGACACAGGTTCGAGCCCTGGTCTGGGAAGATCCCACATGCCGCAGAGCAACTGAGCCCCTGAGCCACAACTACTGAACCTGCGCATCTGGAGCCTGTGCTCCGCAACGGGAGAGGCCGCGATAGTGAGAGGCCGGCGAACTGCGATGAAGAGTGGCCCCCGCTTGCCGCAACTAGAGAAAGCCCTCGCACAGAAACGAAGACCCAACACAGCCTAAAAAAAACAAACAAAACAACTAATACTAAACTTTCATTGGGTTATTTGTATGGAAACATGTTAATATAAATGTTTCAGACATTACATGAAATTTCTAAAAATCTTATATTTGTATTTGTATGGAAATATGTATGGAAATATGTTAATATAAATGTTTCAGACATTACATGAAATTTCTAAAAATCATATTTGTATTTGTATGGAAATATGTATGGAAATATGTTAATATAAATGTTTCAGACATTACATGAAATTTCTAAAAATCTTATATTTGTACTTGTATGGAAATATGTATGGAAATATGTTAATATAAATGTTTCAGACATTACATGAAATTTCTAAAAATCTTATATGTTCTGGTATAATGTTATAAGTAATAATCCTAGTTATTACTTTAAAATGTATATCTCAGAAATAACTAATTTTCTTGTCAACTGCATTATTATGAACTGTCATCAAATCTTTAACCGTGGTCATTTTTAAGTCTTTTGTCATTTACAGACAGTTCTGGGTGTACTCTGATGATTTTGCAAATATGTTCCTATAAAAGGGTTTCATCTTCAAGAAATACATGGAAAAGACTCTGACAAGTACAGGTTTCTGGTAACGGACTGTACTGCTGAACTGAATGAATAAGCATTTTCAGAACTCTAATGAAAAACTGATGAACTCATAAAAGTGCTAACAAAAGATCAAGATGAAAAAAAAAATTAATTACATGGGACTGAGTGAACTGATGAGGATGAGTATAATTTTTGTGACTTTCTGTCTGAATTTAAAAAAAAAAAAAAATTCCACAAGGACTCAGAGGCAAAGAATATACAAATCAATTTTCACTGCAAAGTAAAGGAGCTGTTACAGTGGAGGATTACTGGACTGAATGTCAATACTATGACATAGTATGAGTGTGTTTCATGTTTGGTAATTGCAATCATTGTTGCTTTTGTTTTGGTCATCCATGTACAATGCTTGGTGTCAGTCGATTTATCTCTTGTAAAAATAAAATACAGTGTGTGTGTGTGAAAAAAAAAAAATTGATTAATTAATTAATTTTTAAAAAATAGTTTAAAAAAAATCAAAAACTGTACTATAGAAAACACTATTTAAAGAATGGAAAGACAACAGGCTGGGAGAAATTATTTGTAAAACATATAGCTGATAAATGATATATATCCAAAATACACAAGTAACACTTAAAACTCAACCAAAAGAAAACAAATAGCCCAATTTTAAAATAGACAAAAGATCTGAACAGACACTTCAACAAAGAAAATATGCAAATGGAAAATAAGCAAGTGAAAAGATGGTCAGCATTATTTATCACTAAGGAATTACAAATTAAAACAATAATGAAATATCACTATACACTTATTGAAATGGAGAAAATCCAAAACACTGACAACATGAAATGTTTGTGATGATGTGGAGAAACAGAAACTCTTATTCGTTGCTGGTGGTAATGCAAAATGGTGCAGCCACTTCAGATGATACTTTGACAGTTTCTTGCAAAGCTCAACATAGGCTTGCCATAAGATTCACCAATTGCTCTCCTAAGTATTTCCTCAAATAAGTTGAAAACATACTCACATAAAAACATACACACAAACATTTAGAAGGACTTTGGACTTTTTTTATGATCATCAAAAACTGAGCACAACCAAGATTTCCTTCAATTGGTGACAGGATAAACAAACTTGGCACATCATTAAAAGGAATATTATCCAGCTATGAAAAGAAATGAGCTAATAAGCCATGAAAAGACATGGAGGAAACTTAAATGCCTATTGCTAAGTGAAAGAAGCCAGTGTGACAAAGCTTCATATTGTATGCTTCCATAAGAATATGACATTTGGAAAATGCAAAACTGTAATGATGTTAAGCAGATCACTATGTTGCCAGGAGTTCTGTGGGTGGCAGAGGAGAGCTGGTTGAATAGGCAAAACATAGGAATTTTCAGGGCAGTGAAACTAATTTTGTACGATACAGCAGTGGTGAATACAAGATGTTCAGCATCTGTCAAAATCCACAGACTTTTATAGCACAAAGAATAAATCTTAATGTATACAAATTTTAAAAAATCATTTAGGAGTTTGGGGGAATCCCAGAATGGAATGCAGAAACTGAGAAAAGAATTTAAATGTATTACAAATCCCAGTTGTGGGACATTCTGCAAAATGTCTGACCAGTAATCTGCAAAACTGTCAAGGTCATCGAAAACAAGAGTCTGAGAGACTGTGAAAACCAAGAGAAGCCTAAGGAGACATGACCATTAAATGTGATGTGGTATCACTGATGAGATCCTAGAACAGGAAAAGGAAATTAGAACACAGTTAAGAAAAATAAAAGACAAACTAAGAACTGGGAGAAAATATGTGCAATACACATTTCTGATAAAGGACTTCTATCTAAAATTATACAAATAACTCTTAAAACTCAACAACAACAAACAAGAACTAAATTTAAAAACTGGGCAGGGGTACATTAAAACTCTCTGTACTATATTTGCAATAACTCTATAAATCTAAAACTGTTCTAAAATAAAAGTTTATTTTTAAAGAATTCTTAATAGTTTCATATCCACTTAAAAAACAATCCAAATATAAGGTTTCATTTCATGTTAGAATAGACAGGTTGGGACAAAGCAATGAAGTTCATTTATGTTGCATTATTCCCAAAGAATGAGTGATAGGCTCCTGCCTGTTTTATTTTTCCCTAAAGCCAAGGGATATGTGTGTGTTTGGGGGTGGGGAGAGGACAGTGGAGGAGATAATATATAACATTTTTTTTCAATTTTATTATGCTGTTTTTTCACTTTTTAAATTTCTAAAGCCAGAATGTATTCTACAATAGATGGGAAGATTTAATATGGTAGAGTTTTTGTTTAGTTTGCTTTGTTTTCCTTTCTGAAAAGCAGTTACTAAATCAGTTGTGTATCTTACAATCCATGCTATTTTATAATTGAAGAAAGATGGTATATGAACTCCATACAAGTGTAAAGAAAAATAATGTCCTTCGTAAAAGAATCTTTTGGTTCCTGTTTCAGTTCATATGACAGGCTAGCTTTTCCCCGAGGAGGAAGTTTCATTTGTTTATTTTTATACTCACAATGGTACTTCGTGAGTGCACAGGTCAAGGTTTGCTGAACACAGTTTTCCACTTTACCTTTAAATACTGTTTTACATGCATGTGCCCAAGGCCTTCTAACTGTCACCAGCCAAGTTAAGAAATACTTCAAGCTGGCGGTAGCTAAATGGCTTATACTTTTTGGTTTCATATCAAGCCTGTAGATAATTGAGTGTGATATTTGGATAATATCAATACTGAAACCTGTCCCAAACCTCAGCAAAAGTGCAAAATAGTTGAAATTTGCATTAGTTGCTAGGCACACTCTCTTATACATGAAGATAACCATCCATTCTCTCCTCCTTAAAGCCCTTAGCTATCCATGTGACTCTTTGAAGTGGATAGCCTTCTACTCCCCTCAGGGAAAGATTTTAATTTTCAAATTTCCTCTCTGAGTTCTCTCATCTATAGTTATTCTTTTAGAGACTCCTCCATACCTTCAGAACTTACAGATATGATCGTTGACAATGTATTATTACTAATATATTAATACAGGGGTCAGCAAATTACTGCTATGGGCCAAACCAGCTTGCTGCTTGTTTTTGTAAATAAAGTTTTATTGGAATGCACCCACACTCATTTGTTGAGCATTGTCTATGGTTGCTTTGGCTCTGCAGTGGCAAGCAAAGTTGAGTATTTGCAACAGAGACCACACAGCCCAAAAAGTCTATCTGGCCTCTTACATAAAAAGTTTCCTGACTCATGTTTTAATCTATCATTTGTATTGGGATATAGGAAAAGGGCCTTGTAGAAACAACCCATTAAGCAAAAGTTGTGATAATAATGTTGAGATAGAGTTTATGAAATGGAGAATTCTGAAAGTAAAGTCAGCCAGTATTTCGGCAAGATATCGTACCCATATCATGCTATATTTAGGACTGAGATTGAGAAATATTGGTCAGATTGCAGCAAGATTCAGTGAATTTCATAAATGTTATTTTCTAAATAGTTCATGTGAATCCAGATAATGATCATGTAGTGGTGTACTTTTTTTTCTTTCTTTCACTTTTTTTTCATTTTTAATGACATTTATTTGTTTTCTTTCTAATTTTACAAAAAATGCATGTTCATTGCAGACAGCTAGAAATACATAAAAGCATAAAGTAAAAATTAACAATCATCCATTATCCCCACCTGCCAGAGATAATTGTCATTAGTGTTTTGATGCATTTCCTCCCAGTATTTACGTATTTTTTTAATTGAAGTATAATTGACCATGATATATCTAGTTACCATCTGTCACCATACAAAAGTATTACAATATAACTGACTCTATCCCCCGTGCTGTACATTTCATCCCTGTGACTCCTTTATTTTGTAACTGGAAGTTTGTACCTCTTAATCTCCCTCACCTATTTCACTTATCCCCCCAATCCTCTTTCCTCTGGCAACCACCTGTTTGTTCTTTGCATCTATGAGTCTGTCCCATTTTGTTATGTTTGCTAATTTGTTTTGTTTTTCAGATTCAACATATAAGTGAAATCATATGGTATTTGTTTTTCTCTGTCTGACTTATTTCACTTAGCATAATACCCTCTAGGTCCATCCATGTTGTCACAAATGGCAAGATTTCATTCTTTTTTATGGCTGAGTAGTATTCCATTGTATATCTACCACATCTTCTTTATTCATTCATCTATTGACAGGCACTTAGCTGAATATAATATCCATAGTGTGTTGTGCTGTGTTGTGCTGAATGTTGAACTTTCAGAGAAACTCACAAATTGGGGCATGTCTAAAGGAAACCAACCAGAATGGTGAAGAGCTTGAAACTGTCACAAAAGTAAAAGCAATAAGAAAGGGACTATTTAATCAGGTGTCTTCAAATGTTTGAAGGGATGACCTAAAGTTTTATCCTTGCCTGTAACACTGATCTTTGGTTCAAGATTAAATAAGCAAGCAAACACACAAACAAAGGAATAAAGAAACAAACAAACCATTATAGTTGACTCAAAAGAGAATTAGCTGAATTAGGTGTACATTCATTATCATCAGGATGATAAAAGCAAGACAATGAACAGTCATTCAAGAGTTGGAAGTTAAACTAAGTTTTTCCTAAGATCCCTTCCCTAGAAAATTCTAAGATTCATAATTCTTTAGATTTCAGATGCTGTGATGTTGATGTGGTTTAAAGGAAATGCCTCACTACAAGCATCTTTCCATAACATTCCCAATTCCTTCATAATCTGGCTCCTACCCACATATCTACCTTTGTCTTCCAGTATACCAGACTTGCATCTCACAAAACTGGGGACACTTGATCATTTCTTACCTACAAAAATAACAATTTCATAGTGTTAAATCTAATAATATAAATTTTCTCCAAGCATGCTTTAAGTACTCTAGCATCTAGGCCTATGTGGTTCCATTTCTTCAACATGAGGTAATTCTCCAAGACATTCTCTCTCCACTTCTGCTCATCTAAAGACTACCTTTCTTTTAAAGTTCTGTTTGTTCATTCATCCATGAAGACTTCTTTAGTGTTTCCAACAATCTGATTGTATCTACTTCTGCACAGCTTTAGGATTTTTCACCCAAGACAAATGATAGTATTCTATATGGTTATTTGCCTTTTCCTATAAAAGCCCTTGTTCTTATGAGTGTCATAACCCAGCTTACACCTTGCTACTGTGTGCCTTGCCACACATTAGGGGATCAACATATAGCTGCTGATGATAAAGCTAAAAAGTCCCAACCACAATGCCTCTGAATCGAACTGATTCTGAATGAAACAATATAATGAGATAATTCCTCACAGATTCTCTGACCCATGACTCACTATGAAATGTGATTATTATACAGTTCTCATACTTTGCAGTTACCAGAGACAAAGCTGAGCATTTGTAGGTACATGCATATTAGGAAGGCTTTTGGCAGTGCTGTTACTGAGGTTGTTTGTGCAGAATTATGAATTAAGTAGTTCTGCCAAGGCAGATCTAATATTCTTTTCTGTGCAATGAAGTAAATCTTCAGTTTCTACATTCACTTCCTTTTTCATCCCTTTCTCTCTCCAAAATTTGTTTTGCAAGAACACTTTAATGCATTTATCTTTTTCCCTCAGCTTGTGAAATTAGTCATCCCTGGGATGCATAATTGAGAGGTGTCCTATTACACCCATGGGATTACAGGCTTTATGAATCACTCTGACATGAGAAAAATGTTTGTATAAGGAACACTAGATTTATGTGAAAAGGGTACAAAGACTTTTTAATAACCCTGGCTCTCGGTTTGGGCAGGTCTACAAGGGAGAATTTCTATGCATGCAGCCTGCAAATTACATATCGCTGGCAACATTTAAATGTGAAAATACCCTCATGCAGGTAGGTGCTTTTTAACTCAGAATTTACAGTGCACATTTTCATTGGTTTCTCCCCCTCAGAAACGTAAGACTTTAACACGTTGGAAGGGAATGTCTTTAAACCTCAGATCAGTGCGTGGCAGACCTTTAAAACTGGAATTACAATTTCCGCAAGCATAGGGACATATGTGGTGTAGAAAAGAAATAATTTTCTTTAAAGAAAAACTAGTAGGATGAGTTGCCCAAGAGTGAATATGAAATGCTCTGCAGATCTTTCAGAATGCCACAGCAACTTTCTAAAACTTGGATGGTTAGCTATATTCTACTTGAAATCAGGTGTTTTGTTTTATTAGCCAGAAGTTCTAGAGTTCTAAATTCATTATGGTCAAGACATTGTGTATGTGTGTATTTGTCTGTGTGTGTGGTGTTTATGATTTAATTTACATTCACTGAAATTAGTTTTAGGCTATTAAGAAAAAAATTTGAGAACACTGGTGGCTCCTTGTTAGTCAGGAACCACTGGAATTTCACTAAATGATTTTTAGTCTAGTGAGGTGCTTTCTTAAATGAAATGGCCAATACTGGTGACTTGGAGTTTTGGACCTAAGAAAAGTGTGGTTTGTGGTTAAAAACCCTAAGACTTCTAGTTCTCTAAAAGGTCCTCTTTGGTGCTCCTTTTCTCTCCATCTTGCTTTTGAAGTGTTCTAACACATTTACTTTTCAGAAACTGCTTTCATGAAAATATCTGAAGCTCTTTCACATAAATGGAAATGAATCATTGAATAAAATATCTGAGCTGCAATGGGGATTTGAATCCCATCGAATCCAACTCCTTTATAATTCTAGAGAAACAAGACATAGTCCAAAGAAGTTGTATGCAACCAAATTATTGAATATCTAGACTCATGAAAAGTATGTCATTCCTTCTCACCACTGCCCTTTTAACTCTGTTGTATCAAATACTTCTTCCCTGTTCTGGAATAAATCTTAGGTTGAAAGTATTGCTTTTCCAGCTCCTATTAGATATTAATGAATAGTGTGAGTGAATAGTCTAATTTTTCAGCCATTAAAAAGCTTAATGTTTGTTTCTCACAGTTCTGGAGGCTGAGATGTCTAGGATCAGGGTGCCGGTCAATTTGGTTCCTGGGTAGGGTACTCTTCCTGGCTTGCAGATCGGCACCTTCTTGATGTGTCTACACCTGGCAGAGAGAAAAAAAGCTCTCTCTCTTCCTCTTCTTGTAAGATCCCCAATCCAAATGAATTAAACCCCACTCTTATGACTTCATTTAACCGTAATACCTCCTAAAAGCCCTGTCTTCAAATAAGCCCCATTGTCACTTTGGGGGTTACTGCTTCAACAGGTGAATTTGTGGGCACGGTAGGGATGGGAGGCATAGTGCAGTTCATATCACTTCCAAAGCTTCACTCTTTTGTCTAATTCATAACTAAAGTTTTGGGAAAGGATCAGCTTTGCTCAGGTCTATTTGATTATTCTTCCTGGCTTTTGCATTCCTCTCCCATCACAAAGCTGTTCTTTTTATCTGGGGGACGGGGTAAAAAAAAAAAAAAAAAGAAGGGGAAGTGGTATCATGTAGTTCTCTCTTAGCTGTCCATGCATGTGGGCAGATCTTCAAAAGTTAGTAATTTTTAGGGTGTCTTTGAGGGTTCTTCAAAGACACCTGCCATTATCAAGAGATCCCGCTGCAGACTCCATGTGGCATGATGTCCCCTCTAGTTGACTGTGTATGACACCTTCCTCAGTCCCTGCTTCCAGACGTCCCATAGAGACCCTCCCTGCTGTGTCCCTTGCCCCTCTAATGACCTTCTTATTCCCGCTCCCTTTTCAGATAACTCAAATCCAACTTTCTCTGTGTGTCCTCAGAAATATCTACCTAGCTTGTGAGAAAGAAACAATAATACTGTTCCAAGCACTTAAGAAACTCCAATTTATTTTATTATCACACAACTTCTTTGAATTCTTTCCACAGAACCACATAAAAATTAGTTACACAACAATGAACACTCAGTAAGTGGTAGAGGTGAGATTTGAACTAAAGCAGAAGCACTTCAGAACATACATACTTAACCACCCTACGACGCTGAGGGAGCAACCAGGGGTGTTTCTTTCCCTCTAAGTCTGTCCTCACTCTGTCCTCTGAGGCAGCTCTAGTCTCAGTTACCTTTCCAGGCATAAGTCAGGAAACCCAACTCAAGGAGCAGGTGCTAGGCTCTGCGAGGATTCCCTAGGAGCCTGCCTCACCAGATGTGTGTGAAAAGTACCACCTGCTCTCCCTTGTGAGGAAGAGGAGAAAACCAGGATCATAATGTCTCTGAAGAAATTCTCCTTGATGAACTCTCATGGGGTCCATGTAGTTTTGCTGGGCTAAAGATCAAGGAAGAAATTTGGGAACCCCTCATATGTAAATCCTATTCTGGTGGCCTAGAACCTCCCATTAGAACATCAGGGTCCTTGGTACCTGACACTTTCAACTTTGAGGTCTCAGCTGAAACTGCCAAGAGAGGAAACATCCCATTTTAACATTCTATTTAGCAAATTGCTCAGTATCATACAAACAGCTATTGCAAAGCCAGAAAGTTGTCACCTGTCTCGAAACAAATTAAGTTATTAAATCTTTTTTATTAGAAAAATATTTTTTTCAGGGATCAAACCTAAAGGGTAAAATGGCAATGTATGTGGGTATATTCCTGTGGGGTGTTTATGTGTATGTGTTTAATGTCTGCTATCCTTTCTCCCTTCTTCTAATAACAGCAACCTGATTTTCTTCTAAGGAACTTCTCTGCCCATACCTTGGGCTATGTAATTCAGGCAAGGTTTTCCCACTTCCCATAGTTCTAGGGATGGATATGTGAACTCAGTCCAGCCAATCATCAAATTCTATTTCTCTGACAGCAATAACTGGCTGAGGGGTTTACAAGGGACATGATTTAGTTCAGTGAGAACTTCCTTAGACTTCTTCTGGAATTTTGGGAAAACAAGTGCTTTATTTATTCTGGGCTTACTAAACTGGTTGAATCTAATTGGTAGTCAATTTTACCACCAATGGAGATGACCTACCTAAGTAAGAAGCCAAAACATAGAAAACAGTCCAAAAAGAGAAAAAGAATCATGATGGCGTAATCAGAAACACTAGATCCAGTCATGTCAGATGCAAAAGACCTGAAATTTTCAATTGTATTGAATTAATACATTCATTTATCAATCAACTCGCAACTCAAAGATCATAATCAAGTATTGTTTTCAACATTAGTGAAAGATAAACAGTTTTCACAGGGACTGTCATTAAGTGTTGATTGATCTTCCTGACCCTCCTGAAATCACATTTCACATACAGTTGATTTCCCTATGCCTATGCCCCAGACACCATCAATGCCCCATCTACATCTCTTTGGTAATCTCATTTGTTCAGAACAATTGGCTTCCACCTTCAAGGACCCAAGACTCTTTGCTTGAGGGTTTCAGGCCATGAAAGATTTTTCTGCTCATTTGTTGATAGGTCAGGATTTCTGGGCAGTTTATGCCTCCTGGGAGCAGTCCCCAACAAATGACTGTCAGAAGGTAGTAGATAAATACCCTAGTTCCCTCACAACTTATCTGAGATGACACACAGCCTACCAGAGGTCCCTACCTAGATTGAGCCACTATACTCACAGAGGTAGCCTGCTCAATAATAAACTATTATTATTGGCTTCCTTTTTTATCCTAATTCACCAGTTGCCACTTCCATATTGGTTTCTTGAGATCACCTCCCAAATAAACTACGTGCACTCAGGGACTATTTGGGGGAAATTCAATCAGAGACACTTTGCCTTGGCTATATGTCCTCCAACACACATACATGTGTAGTGGTGATTATTCATACTATCACCGTACATAGACAGACATCACTACCCTTGGGTTTCAAAAGCACCTCAAGTACCACTTCACCCCTGATCTATCTCACTGGGGCAAGTGAAATGCAGAGAGGATCTCTTTAGTTGTATCCTTTTCATTTTTGAGGCTCTTAACCACTCTATACATAGGAGGACCTTATCCCAAGACAACATCTTATCCTGACTCCCATAATTGTCCTAACCTAGACAGACACTAAGACAGAGGAGTGAGACAGGTAGCCCTCTTAGAGAAAGGAATCACAGACTTATCCTGAACCTCTGAAAATCAGAGACTGTTCCTTCCTACCTAAAGGAAATGGGACAAGAAGAGATTTTCCATAAAATTTATCATGCATTTTGGGATAATTTTTTTTTAATTCTCCAGTTCTTTATTTTTAATTGAGATATAATTGATATGTAACACTGTGTAAGTTTAAGATGTACAATGTGTGGATTTGATACATTTATATATTGTAATATGATTACCACCATAGCATTATTTAACACATCTTTCACATCGCATAATCATCATTTCCTTTTTTGTAGTGAGAACAATTAAGATCTAGTCTCTTAGCCACTTTGAAATTTATAATACAGTATGGTTGGCTATAATCACTATGCTGTGCATTAGATCTCCAGGACTTATTCATCTACTAATTGCAAGTTTATACCCTTTAGATTTTTCAGGCTTTATCCCACTATTAAATTACCAGAAAGCAAGTTACCTGGGTCCTGACTAGATCCTATGATCAATTACATTCTAGGACAATTTTGAAAGTAAAATTAAAAAAAAAAGCGAGTGTGATATCATAAGTAAACAACAAATCTCTCTTAAACCTTTGTCTAATATGACTGGCTTCATGGTGGGCCTCTGCTGACATTCATAGGTCATGTCCCATGCTAACATTCATGCCCAGTCCCTGATGTTCTGCTATTTAGATGTCTTGCTGGCTCCCAGGGCCAAAGCTTGTAGCTGTTGAACTCACGGTTCATTTTTTGGCTACAGTGAGGCATGCTGTCTCTCTACCTTCTTGATTCAGTTTCCTCTCAGTTCCTGATGGACATAGAACAGTATGCCATGTCTCCATCTTCAACATAGCCTCCTACTTGGCAACCCACCAATCACCCGTGCTCTCAACTCACTGTCCACACTACGTGGGACATCAAAGAGGCTCTGAAGTGACCCTAGAAACTCTGTGTCTGACCATGTCACTCTGTCCTCCTAAATGAACCAGGCTGCCCCATGGTGGTGTGGATATCTCACACAGCAATCTCCTCCTTGGTACACAGCTACGAAGAAGGGGAGTAGGGCAAGAATACACTGCCCTTGGTATTACCATCATTTACCAAGCATACTGCCTTTCTCTGGGTCAAAGCTGGAAGAGGAAAGTCTGGATATAGCATCTGACCTCTTGGAAACATTAATATATTTTCCATTTTTGCCTTTCTAAATACATGAACTAATAATCTTGGCACTAATAGACCTAAAGTATCCATCTGCTGAAGGAAGATTAGAATTTATTACAAAAGGAAACCATTTATTACATTGAGAATAAAAGGAAGGAGATATTCTGCTTCTGATATGCAAATCAGATAATGCAGTAAGAAAAGTGCCTTGTAAGCCAGGACACTGTCTTGAAAAATGATCACCTAAACTTTTTTCATCTGTTTTCTTCACACTTTTGCATTTCAATAACCAAGCCTGAAGGATCAGAATTTCCATTCAGTGTAGAGAAAATACCCCTGTCTATTAAGATTTGAGAGGAGGTCAGAGACACAAAAGAGGATGAGACAGAGGGGAAAGCTCCCAGCTGATGGCCAAAGAAAGGGAGGTGGGAAGATAACAGAAGAGGAGAGAGAAGACATATTGATTGACTAGAGAGCAAGACTGTCAGACATGTTCTTAAGACTTTTTCAAGTCTTGAGCTTTGATCATCCGTACCAACCCATGACCTTGCCAGGCAGAAGGGGACCCTGAGATTAAGCTATTCTGATCACCTTTGTTTTCTATGTGGCATAAAAAGGACTTGGACATGATTGAGTGTCTGGTATGGAGTTTGGCAGTTCGGATGGCTTGGACAGAGACAGATGGCTTTAAAGAAAGAGCTACAGAACAGACCACCAGATGGAGCCCAAGTGAGCATCACAGCTTGACATCAAAGGGGTCTATGGTACCATCAGGGACTGAGGTGAGGCTGGGCCCCCATTTCTTTATCCCACCCACTGGACTTTTTCCAAGCTCTCAGAAAAACCACCCCACCCCAGCTGCAGATTGGTACAAATTGCTAAGTGGAGAAGCAGCAACAAGGTAGAAAGAGAACATTGCCCCAGACACAGAGGTGGAGGACATGGGGGGGGGCGGTGTGGGAGCTGTGGGAGCTGTGTCCAAAGATAGCAATGCTTCTCTCTCTCACCCCTCACCCCAGAAACTTAGTCACCGCTTAGGAATAAAAGCAAAGGAGAAAAGGTGACTCAAACTGAGCTTTTCTTTTTGACAGAAAAACTGAGTATTAATTTACCTAAAGGAATTATATACATTATCTAATTGGGTTAAGTTTTAAATTGGCTTGGGTATTTAGTAATTTCTTTTCCCAGTCTCTGGTGGATGAGGGTTATCTCTGCCCTTATGAGTTATAGCAAGAATTAAATTTTTGAATCCTATTACATTAGGATTCTCTCTCATATATATTAGACTCAAAATCCCATCCAATCACTTGCTCCTCCATTTCAACAGCCTAGATAAAGAAATAAAACAGGACATATGCTGCAATAAGTGTAGTTTGGACTGTTTTTTAGGAATAACGAAATCTGCCTCCAGATCCTCATTAGCTGCTTGATGAGCTGAACCAAGCAATGGGGAAATCTTCACAGTTAAACATTTAGCCTGAGGCCCACAAGGCCAAGTTCTTCTTGCTTCTTTTTGTCCTGACAGCCTCCTCTTCCCTTACCCTATTGATATCTTTAAGTAGTGGGCTATATAAACCTTTATAAGACACATAGCACAATCCAATCCCTGTGTTAGAGGAAAGAAAAGAGAGGTACTCATATAGGTTTAATTATATCATATATCCTATTTATCCTTCCTATTAAAGACTCAGTCAAGGGCTTCCCTGGTGGCGCAGTGGTTGAGAATCCGCCTGCCAATGCAGGGGACACGGGTTCGAGCCCTGGTCTGGGAAGATCCCACATGCCGCGGAGCAACTAAGCCCGTGAGCCACAACTACTGAGCCTGCGCGTCTGGAGCCTGTGCTCCACAACAAGAGAGGCCGCGATAGTGAGAGGCCCGCGCACCGCGATGAAGAGTGGCCCCCACTCGCCGCAACTAGAGAAAGCCCTCGCACAGAAACGAAGACCCAACACAGCCAAAAAATAATTAAATAAATAAATAAATAAATAAATAAATAAATAAATAAATAAAAAGACTCAGTCAATTTTGCCCCCCCCCAAGTCCTTATAAGGAGTGAGGACATGACCTGTACACTAGGTTGCAGTGGCTCTGCTCCCTTCCTCTCCTTTCTGCTTTTTCTTTAAGACATAACCAAGAGTCCTCCCTGAAGATTTTGGTTGCTAGAGCAGTGTGGCAACACGATCCTCTGCTCACTACCTAAGAATATTTGCAGGAAAGTTGCATAAAGTTGAGTCCTACGTGTGATTTTACTTCAGTCGTGAAAGACTCCATGAAGCAAACTTTGTGCACACTTTTTTCCATGCTTCTCAACTGGGGTATGAGTTTTTGCATGTGTGGGAGTGAGCCAGCAAGTGTGAGAAATCACCAACTAACATTTTCCCAAAGAATCAATTATACTTAAAGACTTGAATAAAAATCATTAAATTCACATGAATTTATGCTGAAGCAGCACTTCCAAGTAATTTCAAACTTGAAGTGGGCAACTTCAAGCTAAAGTCCCAAACCATCCCACACTCTCTCCCACCCCCTCCCACCGCCCTCCATTCCTCAGAGACACAGGCTGTGCCCATCCCCTGCCAAGCGTCCTCATTTCGTAGAGATTAGAAGCTTTGGATTTCTTTGAATAGGCCCAGACTCAAGAGTGAACATATTTAGGAGTAGAGTTGCTTTAGGGAAATTTTCTACTACTATAGTCCAACAGTGAAGCTAAGTCAGAATTTGGGGCAGCATATTATTGTATATACATTCAAGACAATCTGACCTGCAGGTTCTTGATACAAATTCTCAGAGGCAGACTTCTTGAATATTTAGATATAAATTATCCATATTCAGTGAGCTAAGCAATACCAGTTAGGTTTTGAAAGAAAGAAGATTAGAAATTGTACTTATATAAACTATATTATTATTTGGGCCTGACTGTGTGTGTATGTGTGTGTGTGTGTGTGTGTGTGTGTGTGTCCATTTTCTACTCCAGAGTGGAGATTGTTCTGCAAGCTACCTACCGGCTTGGTTGAAAAGCTTTGGAAACATGAGTGCAGCTCCAGTCATAACATTTAGACCTTCATTTCAATCCCATAATAGTTAGCTTAAGTAATGTCTAAATATTTCTTTAAGCCACAATATCCTATTTTCAGCAGTGGACTCTAAATCATAATACACTGTATTTGACTATATTCTGACTTGGAATAAGACCCTGTGTGGAATGGTTGTGAGCTCCTTTGAGATTTGTTAACTACACCAAGGTATAAAGTAAGACTGGCAAAAGGAAATATGTTTGAATCCTTGCTCTGATGGAATAATTTAGAAAAAAAATGTTATCCGTATGCTCTGCATCTGATCTGGTTCTGTCTTCATATCTGCTTCACACTGAGCAGAAACACCTCTGTGCCTATTAAAAGGCCAAGAGCTATCTTTGAATTTACAATGATGTGCAATTAAGGAGAAGTTATTTCAGTTACCAAAAAAATACAGTAACTCAACTGGTCATAGTTAAGAAAGTGTATAAATTCCAAAGACATTCAAAACATCTGGCTTTGGATGCTTCTCCCTTCCCATAATTGATGTGTTAGCTGTTCATGGGTGAAAGTACATACAGCACATCTTAGTAACATCTGTTTCAAGTTAGGGTTAATTGATTTCCATTTGTGTGTGTGTGTGTGTGTCTCTCTCCCTTTTTTTTTTTCCCCCAAAATATATTAGAAGATACAGATCAGGGAAAAAAGTGTATTTGCAGACAAGATTTTCAATTTCTATGCATGCTTTAAAAGAGAAATATACAATAAATAAGAAACTTTCTGGAATTTTTCACTATACCATTACTCAATTGTGAAAAATTTCTCTGAAATCATAACTGAGACTTAGTGAGTGATTAGTATGTTCTAGTCACTCTGTTAAGTACTTTACACTCATTATCTTTATTAATCACAACAACAACAACCTCATAGGGTCAGCTTTTTTCATAGACGTGATTTTTGAATGTGAAAATAACTTGCCTAAGGGCAAAACTCTAGCCAAAAGAACAGCCAGGATTCTCACATAAGTGGTTGATACCAAAGCCTTCCTTGTATAATTGTACTAATGAATTATAAAATGCCATAGTGACCAAGCTATGGCCTTGATAGTGCTGTGTGCGGCGTCTTACACGAGATACTTACAGAATTATAGAAAACTTACAAAACTAGCTGCCACAGTCCAAAGGCCGTCTCGCAATATTTGACAACTTATTGGGACTGAATTTTTATTCCAGTAGTCTACGTGACTTTTCACAAGTCTCTAAAGCTCTCAGAATCTGGGTGTCCTAAGGTAACCTGGTTATACCTGGCTGACGTATCCAGTAGGATTGTTACAAAGGTCCAGGGAGTTAATCTGTATTGAAATGTTTTGCATACTCTAAAGGATAATTTTGCAAACTGTTAAGTCAAAAATTTGCTTTCCAGAAATGGTAACAGATGTTCTGAGTGGAAATGGTTCCCGGGCAAATTAGTTTGGGAAACTCTGCATACTGTGGTAAATATCCCCTGTGTAGAGGACATGTGTTGTCTTATTTAGAATCTCTGCCAATTCTTTTCTGGTCATGAGACCTATGCTATTGGGGCATTTCTCCCTCCTCCCAGTACATGGTGCTGGTGGAGTTGCTATTCACCCAGGGAAAACAGCAGGACACACAACCTTCATTTTTAGTCTCTGCAAGAATCGTGGCATAACAAGGTCTAAGCATGTGAACCCAGAGCTGCTGGCAGCCATGCCCTGCTTGGTAGAATCAACCTGCAGTATAGACAACACCATCCAACTGCCTTTTAAGCTACTTCAGTTTGGAATTCTGCTTAATATACTGTTCATAGAGATTCACTATGAGAAATACTAGAAAATACTAGCAGATTTCAATGAAACATCGTTTGAAAAATCAAACATATGAAATGGATTTCTCTATTTTTATTAATTTAAGTCATAGTCACCAAGGAGCCACAAAAAATGCCACTTATATACTAATAAATTGTGAAACTAAATAGGAGAATTATTGGGCTGGAATTACTTGGAGTGATGTTGAAGAGAGAAACAAAGCATTGATAAAGAAATTGACAAAATACTTTAGAATATTCCTTTTAATTTTGATATTCTGAGGATTTTTTCCCCAAAATGCTCTAGCCAAGAGTTCTTTTTTTGATTCTCATGGCAATATTCTCAGCAGATCATTTATGTATGACTACCAACTGCATTTTCTGTATATTCAGGGCCTAATAAAATGGTCAGAACTGTGTAAATCCCCTAAAAATCTATAGTGTTGTTGGTACATTTTTCAGCCATCACATCATGATGATTTTGTTGTCTCAATATGATAATGGATCAAAATGTTTCAGATTCACTTTATAATAATCTATTGGACAAAAACAGAGAGAGAGAAAGGAAGTTTTCAAAATGTAAATGATGTTCTAAAGGTAAGGCCATAACAGCTTTACTCTGTGACGATGTAATCTTAAATGTTAAAATATTTTCAAAAATGTAGATATTTGGAATTATGGAGCTTTAGCCTAAGCCTAACTTGGTCTTCATCTAATATCCTAAGTATCAAATTATAGACCTTAATTGGCTGAATCTGCACATTCAGTAAAAAAATATTGAATTAAATGGCATCTTCTGGTGTGAAATCATAGCCCCACTTTCAGAAGCCATGAGTCTCCAAAACCCGTGACGTGTCTGTTAGCATGTTTTCAATGAGTAACAGAGCATGCTATTTAAAGTGGCTTAAAACATAAGACAACTTATTAACGCACAAAGATTTTATCATTGACCCAGGATCTGTCCATCTTTTCTTTCTAATTCCTTAGCTTTGCCTTCAGGCTTATCTCTTCCACGTAACTGCAGGTTGGCTACAGTAGCTGTAAATATTGCATCATCACCCAGAAAGACTACAAAAGTCCATATGTTTTCTTTGGGCCTCTTATTAATGAAAATAACAATTTTCCTAGTTGCTTCCAACAGACCTTCCCTCGGCTTGAATTGCATCATGTGACCATTTCCATTCTATTACTGGAAAGATGAATAGTTGTCTTAAACTAACCAATATTTACCTTCCTATGGTAGAGAGAATGGTCTCCTGATATCTCAAAAAAAAAAAAAAAATCATGCTTCTGTATGAGCATGGAAGGATTGAGGAGAGGGACAGCAGTGTTTACCACAAGTCCCTTGAAAATAAAATTTTCTAGTACACAATTTAAAAAAGAAAAGAACAATTAAAAAGAAGAAAATGTACATTTAAAATAATCTGAGGAAAATTAAAATAAAATAGATATTACTTTTAAAATTGTCGATAAGTAAATAATAGTGCATTTTATATTGTGATTGGAAATTATGTTCAGAGAAAACTAGTGAAACCAAAAATCAAAAGGAAAAACTTACTTGAAAAAAATAGCCTCCCACAACTAAATTAGGGCAAAAGAGAGCTATATAAATTATTACAATTTTGTTAACGTTCTTTTATCCTGCCCTATGAAATGTCTCCAATTGGCATCTAGGCAATATACTTAATCAGATTCAAAGATTGAAGTTTTCTACTACAATTAATTTGACTGCTTTATAAGTAGATTTTTTAATATATGTATACATATACTCTTTTTTTAAGAACTGATACTGGTTCTGTAGAAGGAGAGAAGCAGAGCTCAACCTAGATTGCTATTGTTTACAAAAAACATTCTTTACAAGATGGCTTTTATATACACCTGTGAAATATTTCTCTCTCTGTAAATGAATGTGTTGGCACTCTGCCCCACAGAATTTAACAAATTTGAAATGTAAGTGTAGAAATTAATCCTTCCTAATCCCTTTCATTAAATCAGGTGTTTCTATCATCTGACAAAAAATGTTTGATAGGGGCTCTAATTATGCTTCCCCTTCCTCCCACTAGAGCCTACATTTTGGGGGCAGAAGTTAAAAACGAGTGCTTCCTTTCAGATGTTAGAACACCAGCCAAGCACTTCAGACAGTAACTCACCCCAAAGGTGAGGATGTGGTTTACTGTGAGCAGAGGCATCAAAGCAGGCCTTGTGCTGCTTGCTCTCTTCTGAATGCTGCCTCCCTCTGCCACTTGAGCTAGACAGTCTTGCCTCCAGGATAGAAAGCACTCTGCTTTCCAGAGCTTCCTCTACCATCACACATGGGCACATTTTCATATGGCCTTACAGCTTCTGGGCCTTGTATAAATTTCCTATCGCTTCAGACTGTCTTTCATCAGCTTTATTGTTGTCTAAGTGTCAGGACTAAGGAGATACAGATACCCATGGTATAACTGAAAAGAAGAATAATCCACACATTCTTTCACTATTCATTTAATAAGCATTTATTACTTGCCAGGAACTGTGGGTAAAGATACCAAACTTATCCCTACAGTCAAAGACTGGTCCCTACACTCAAGGAGCTTTCAGCTAGGATGGAAAAAGATATTCCATAAAAATGGAATATCAAAAGAAAGCTGGAGTAGGAATAATAATAACAGAGAAGATAGACCTTAAAATAAAGACTATTACAAGAGACAAGGAAGGACACTACATAATGATCAAGGGATCAATCCAAGAAGATATAACAATTGTAAATATTTATGCACCCAACATAGGAGCACCTCAATACATGAGGCAAATGCTAATAGCCATAAAAGTGGAAATCAACAGTAACACAATAATAATGGGGGACTTTAACACCCCACTTACACCAATGGACAGATCATGCAGACAGAAAATAAACAGGGAAACACAAGCTTTAAATGACACAATAGACCAAATAGACTTAACTGATGTTTATAGGACATTCCACCTGAAAGCGGCAGAATACGCTTTCTTCTCAAGTTCTCACGGAACATTCTCCAGGATAGATCACATCTTGGGTCACAAATCAAGCCTCGATAAATTTAAGAACATTGAAATTGTATCAAGCATCTTTTCTGACCACAGTGCTATGAGATTAGAAATCAATTACAGGAAAAAAAAATTGTAAAAAATACAAACACATGCAGGCTAAAGAATACGCTACTAAATAACCAAGAGATCACTGAAGAAATCAAAGAGGAAATCAAAAAATACCTAGAAACAAATGACAACGAAAACACGACAACCCAAAACCTATGGAATGCAGCAAAAGCAGTTCTAAGAGGGAAGATTATAGCAATACAATCCCACCTCAAGAAACAAGAAAAATCTCAAACAACCTAACCTTACACAGAGAGAAGAACAAACAAAACACAAAGTTTAGAAGGAAAGAAAGCATAGAGATCAGAGCAGGAATAAATGAAATAGAAACAAAGAAAATAATAGCAAAGATCAACAAAACTAAAAGCTGGTTCTCTGATAAGATAAACAAAATTGATAAACCTTTAGCCAGACTCATCAAGAAAGAAAGGGAGAGGACTCAAATCAATAAAATGAGAAATGAAAAAGAACTTACAACTGACACCACAGAAATACAAAGATCATAAGAGACTACTTCAAGCAATTATATGCCAATAAAATGGACAACCTGGAAGAAATGGACAAATTCTTAGAAAAGCACAACCTTCCAAGACTGAACCAGGAGGAAATAGAAAATATGATCAGACCAATCACAAGCAATGAAATTGAAACTGTGATTAAAAATCTTCCAACAAACAAAAGTCCAGGGCCAGATGGCTTCACAGATTAATTCTATCACACATTTAGAGAAGAGCTAACACCTAGCCTTCTCAAACTCTTCCAAAAAATTGCAGAGGGAAGAACATTCCCAAACTTGTTCAACGAGGCCACCAACACCCTGATACCAAAACCAGACAAAGATATCACAAAAAAGTAAAATTATAGGCCAATATCACTGATGAACATAAACGCAAAACTCCTCAACAAAATACTAGTAAACCTAATCCAACAACACATTAAAAGGATCATACACCATGATCAAGTGGGATTTATACTAGGGATGCAAGGATTCTTCAATATATGCAAATCGATCAATGTGATACACCATAGTAACAAATTGAAGAATAAAACCCATATGATTATTTCAATAGATTCAGAAAAAGCTTTTGACAAAATTCAACACCCACTTACGATAAAAACTCTCCAGAAAATGGGCACAAAGGGAACCTACCTCAACATAATAATGGCCATATATGACAAACCCACAGCAAACATTATTCTCAATGGTGAAAAACTGAAAGCATTTCCTCTAAAATCAGGAACAAGACAAGGGTGTCCACTCTTGCCACCATTATTCAACATAGTCTTGGAAGTCCTAGCCATGGCAATTAGAGAAGAAAAAGAACTAAAAAGAATCCAAATTGCAAAAGAAGTAAAACTGTCACTGTTTGCAGATGACATAATACTATACATAGAAAGTCCTAAATATACCAGCAAAAACCTGCTAGAGCTAATCAATTAATTTAATAACGTTGCAGGATACAGAATTAATACACAGAAATCTCTTGCATACCTATACACTAACAATGAAAGATCAGAAAGAGAAATTAAGGAAACAATCCCATTTACCATTACAACAAAAAGAATAAAAGACCTAGGAATAAACCTACCTAAGGAGGCAAAAGACCAGGACACAGAAAACTATAAGACACTGATGAAAGAAATCAAATACAACACTAACAGATGGAGAGATATACCATGTTCTTGGTTTGGAAGAATCAATATTGTGAGAAAGACTCTATTACCCAAAGCGATCTACAGAGTCAGTGCAATCCCTATCAAATTACCAATGGAATTTTTCACAGAACTAGAACAAAATATCTTACAATTTGTATGGAAACACAAAAGACCCCAAATAGCGAAAGCAATCTTGATAAAGAAAAACAGAACTGGAGGAATCAGGCTCCCTGGCTTCAGACTATACTACAAAGCTACAGTAATCAAGACAGTATGGTACTGGCACAAAAACAGAAACATAGATCAATGGAACAGGATAGAAAGCCCAGAGATAAACCCATGCACTTATGGTCACCTAATATATGACAAAGGAGGCAAGAGTACACAATGGAGGAAAGACAGTCTTTTCAATAAGTGGTGCTGGGAAAACTGGACAGCTACATGTAAAAGAATGAAATTAGAACACTCCGTAACACCATACACAATAATAAACTCAAAATGGATTAAAGACCTGAATTTAAGGCACTATAAAACTTAGAGGAAAACATAGGCAGAACAGACTTTGACAAAAATTGCAGCAAGATCTTTTTTGACCCACCTCCTAGGGTAATGAAAATAAAAACAAAAATAAACAAATGGGACCTAATGAAACTTAAAAGCTTTTGTGCAGCAAAGGAAACCATAAACGAGACAAAAAGACAACCCTCAGAATGGGGGAAAATATTTTCAAATGAAACAACTGATAACGGATTAGTCTCCAAAATATACAAGCAGCTCATGCAGCTCAATATCAAAAAAACAAACAATCCAATCCAAAAATGGGCAGAAGACCTAAATAGACATTTCTCCAAAGAAGACGTACAGATGGCCAAAAAACACATGAAAAGATGCTCAACATCACTAATTATTAGAGTAATGCAAATCAAAACTACAATGAGGTATCACCTCACACTGGTCAGAATGGCCATTATCAAAAAATGTACAAACAATAAATTCTGGAAAGGGCGTGGAGAAAAGGGAAGCCTCATGCACTGTTGGTGGGAGCGTAAATTGATACAGCCACTATGGAGAACAGTATGGAGGTTCCTTAAAAACTAAACATAGAACTACCATATGATCAAGCAATCCCACTACTGGGCATATACCCAGAGAAAACCATAATTCAAAAAGACACATGCACCCCATTGTTCATAGCAGCACTATTTACAATAGCCAGGACATGGAAGCAACCTAAATGTCCATCAACAGAGGAATGGATAAAGAAGATCTGGTACATATATACAATGGAATATTACTCGGCCATAAAAAGGAATGAAATTGGGTCATTTGTAGAGATGTGGTTAGACCTAGAGAGTGTCATACAGAGTGAAGTAAGTCAGAAAGAGCAAAACAAATATTGTATATTAACACATATATGTGGAATCTAGAAAAATGGTATAGATGATCCTATTTGCCAAGCAGAAATAGAGACACAGACGTAGAGAACAAACGTATGGATACCAAAGGGGTAGGAGGGGAGAGTGGGAGAAATTGGGAGATTGGGATTGACACATATACACTATTGATACTATGTATAAAATAGATAGCTAATGAGAACATACTGTATAGCACAGGGAACCCTACTTAATACACTGTGGTGAACTGAATGGGAAGAAAGTCCAAAAGGGAGGGGATATATGTATATGTATGGCTAATTCATTTTACTGTACAGTAGGAACTAACACAACATTGTAAAGTAACTATACTCCAATAAAAATTAATTAAAAATAAAATAAAAAAGCTTTCAGCTAGAGAGAAAGAGATAAAATGATAAAAATTAATAAGTTCAGGAAGATTAAGAAGTGACAGGAAAGATGTACAATGTACGAGTAGGCTACCAAGGAGGAACACTTCCGGAGGGATTCAGAAAAAAAAAATGTAGAGGGATGATATTTTGTTCATATAAATAGATTCACTCTATTCCACCATTACAAAATGAATGCATTCTCTTAGCAAGTGGATAACTCCATGTCTCCAAATAATCACCAAGTAGACTTAATACTGGATTTACCCAGTCCCGCTTGGTGGCATAGGTTTAAATTTCACCTTCTCTCAGAACAATATTTGTAGTCACTAATTTTACAATATGTTCTTCTGAAAGATGATAAAGTATGGCAATCATTATTAATGAAAATATTCACCATCATTATTTGTTTAACAGAGAGAGACAGCAACCTAAGCTTAAGCTCAGTATGTGCATGAGATTGCCCACTGGGATCCTTAAACTCTTACAAGAAATAGACTTGGAATCTGTACACCGTGTCACCAGGCAATGAATTGAAAGGTATGTTGTTTAAGTTCTGTTTACTCTGCAGGCACTTTTTTGACTCACTGCTAGAAGTAACTATAAAAACTCCTCATGAGCTAAGATAGTTTAAGTTGTCAACTTCACAAAAGAGGCCATAATCCATGGATCATTGACCAGACAGATAGTGAGAGGTAGCCTGTCATATCAAAGCTTAGTAATAATGTTGATTGTAGCTTGGTAAACTGGAGGATGAGCTAAAAATCCTTCAGTATCCTCCAAGGGGCTTCTCAACTGGAAAGAGCAATTCAGTCAGTAACTCAATATTTATCCCAGGTTCTCACAAATACTTTCCAGCACTGTGCTTGTCTAGACTAAAAACTCAATTAGTTCCTTCAGGCCCCCAAACTTACAAGCCTTCAGCTCTAAAATGTCCAGTCTCAGTCACTGCCAGGCACAAATAATGTGATTAATCCTTCCTAACTGAAGGTCTTTGCTGCTTCTGCTTTTTCTGCAAACTTCCATAGACTCATCAGCGGGGACCTGAATGACATAATATTTTTCCACATTGATATCTCTCATTCGTACTTGTGATAGCTGAAGGGGACAAAGAATTCACATAATGCAAAGAGATGAATGACCTCATAAACAACGCCTGGGACTTTGACTTACCCATCTCCTAGTGTAGATTCTAAAAGTGATGATCATGAGGGAATATGCTTCAAGTGAGAGGGTTCTAGGAAGACCTAAATAAGTCACAGTGGCCAAGTCAATATGGAGTTCAATTTAGTATTTAAGGAATAGCACCCTGGAGGATTAAGGACTTGCCCATTTCTTAGCCATCCATCACATAACCAAGAATCATGTGGTGTTCCTGGAATAAGGTTGACCCTAAAAGAAAAAATTACCTTGCAGAATACTCCAGTTAGATTCCTTTAACCCTTGAACCACTCAGTCACCCAGAACCTTTGTATTCATTCAAGACTGACTAAGTAATTTTGGGGGTTCAGTGAAAAATGAAAATGCAGGGCCCTTTCTTCAAAAAGTATTGAGAAATGGAAGATGGTGACAGCAGAGAATTAAAGCAACAGTGGGTCCTTCTCAGTCCTGCACTTACGAAGTCAGCCTCATATCAATGCCCACAGGGCATTATGCACGTTACAGAGGACAGAAATAGGAATAAGAAATAATTTTGCCTTCAAGGAGCTTACAGTCTAGTAGGGGAGATAAGACATTTACAAAATCCATAAGTCAAGGATGGATAATTACATAAAAAAATGTTCAATACTCAGGTTAGAAGAAGGAATGGAGGAGCAGGTCTGCTTTTGCTACCTGGGAAGGGTGTTCCACCTAGGTACAATTCCCTCTCTCATGTTATTCAATGGTCAGACTTGTCTTCTTCAGAAAGTTCTTCAATGCATATGAAAATGCTGTTCCTTCTGACTGAACAGATTTCCACCTAATCTTTACTTAGCTAAATCCTGCCCGTACTTTGGATCTCACAGTATTACTGAGAGACCCCCAAATTTAAATTGGGTCTCTTTGATTTTTTCTCATGGCTCTCTGGATCTTTCCCTCCAAGTGTATTTTTTTTTTAATTAATTTATTTATTTATTTATTTTTGGCTGTGTTGGGTCTTCGTTTCTGTGCGAGGGCTTTCTCTAGTTGCAGCAAGTGGGGGCCACTCTTCATCGCGGTGCGCGGGCCTCTCACTATCGCGGCCTCTCTTGTTGCGGAGCACAGGCTCCAGACGCGCAGGCTCAGTAGTTGTGGCTCATGGGCCTAGTTGCTCCGTGGCATGTGGGGTCTTCCCAGACCAGGGCTTGAACCCGTGTCCCCTGCATTGGCAGGCAGATTCTCAACCCCTGCGCCACCAGGGAAGCCCCAAGTGTATTTTTTAAATAAATATTTAGTTTCATATTTAATTTGGTGATTTTGGTTTTATTTACTGTAAGCTCTATAAGTGCAGGGACAATTCTTCAGTTGTTCACTGCCATCTCTCCACTTCCTAGCTTGGGGCCAGGGACATGGTGACACTTAGAAGGGATCTGTTAAGTAAATACCTATTAAATATAAATCCTGACAGAGGTGGGTGTAGGGGATAGGAAGCTGAGAGGGAGATAATGTAAATAAAAAGGTTGAACAAACCTACAAGTTATAATTGGAAAATAATAAAGTGGGGTTTGATTTGTGGTAGGAAATAGAAGGAATCAAAGTGCTTGAGGAGATGAATGGGATCACGTTGTAGAAATGCATGAGACCCTAACTGAGGAGTTTATATGTAAGAGTAGAAAACGGGGAAGGGCTAAAGGTTATTGTTGGATTTTTTTTAACCCAATAACTCTTTTTTTAAGCAGAATATAAGAAAATACAAAATAGAGAAATATTTTAACAAAAGTGCTTCTAAGCAAGTTAAGGGGTTTTGGGGAACAGTTGATTGTCTAAAGAGCAGATTTAAAGAAAGTTAAGGCATGAATTTGAACAAAGGGAAAGGATTTGAGGAGGATACATGGAAACAAATATGAAGGCAAGAAAAAACACTTAACATTTTGTTAATAGAGTGATTGAAATTAGTCATTTAACTTATCAATCTTGGGAAACACTTTTTAAATCATCCGTTCTCCTTTTTTCTAATCCCTTGTTGAATTAATAGAGAAACTATTAACTACAGTACATTTGCCTAAAATAAGGAACTTAAGTTGAGAAACATGTGTAAATTCAGTCTACACTAACCACATACAAAGTTTCATTTTCAGTCATTTTAACTTACAGAGCTACAGAGAGACTGAATCTTCAACACTGTTGCTTTTCTCAGAGTGATTCTTAAATGGATTGTGAAAAAAAATGCCATCCACTAGAATTTGTAACATACGCAAAGAATGTTGCCTATTCAATCAGTATTTATCAAACATGTTTATTAAAGTGCTTTTAAGTGTTGTTGTAAGACAAAAGTGCAACCACATACCTGTACTAAAAGACAACGAAACGCTAGATTAAAGTAGAAGAGAAACTATATCTCTGCACTCTCCATGATAGGCTGGTCATCGCACATCTTGACATATTGCTACTGAACATGGCATGTGAAGTTGGATGATAGTGAAAGAATGGTTGAAATTTAATGATTGCAACACATGCTTTAAAACTCAAGGCTTCTATTACTAGGTTTATGACTCAGATGTCATTCCTAATAGGGTTATTTTTTGTTGCTGTTCAGCTTTTAAACTCCTACTAGTTAATCTATGAAGATGAATCATAGCCTGCTTTGTTCCTTCATCCATTTTGAGACTTTTTTTTTTCAAACTACCCCAATTTTTAATCAAGCCAATGAATATTAGTAATTATTCACTCATGATTTCAACATGCATTCATTGTCTATAATGTACGAGGAACTGTGCCAAGTGCTGGTGATACAAAGAATAATAAGATAATATACCCCCAAAATAGTAATTTTCAGTGCTCTACCTTTTACTTTGTTAATTGTCCAGGAGAATAATGAACATACATACGGTTGGTCTCACTATGTAAAGTAACAGTGATACAAAACTAGTTTGTTTCTCACACCAAGAAGTTCATAGATTCTATTCCTGAGGTTTGAATAAAGCAAAACATGCACCACAGATAATGTGAACAATATTCCTGGGTATCTTTTCATAGCTCTGGAGGGAAAAGATTGGCTTTGCTGCAAGCTAGTGAGGAGAGAGATGAAGAATAAACCTTCTGCAAAGAGATTCTCTGTCTGTCTTAGTAATTGCCTTGCATTCACTTTTTTATACTTAATTTTTGTTATTTATATAAAAAAAATCATTGTAAAATGTTCCTAAATTTCCCCCTCATTTTCTGATAAAAGCATTGAGGCACAGAAAGTCTACGGTCTGTTTGACCTTAGAATAATTATTCATGGTTAGGTAAAGGAGAAAGTCCATTGAAGGGGATTTCATTGTGTGCGATGGGTAAGCACTCACAAATTTTAGCCGGCACAACCAACAGTACCATCAAACTGTAGACAAGGTGAGACAATTTAGTTTTTGACTGCCTAGTCCATGGTTTGACTACTGTTTCCCACATCTTGAAGAAGCAGACAGGGTTTTTTTGTTTTTTTTTTTTAATATTTACTTATTTATTTATTTATTTATGGCTGTGTTGGGTCTTCGTTTCTGTGCGAGGGCTTTCTCTAGTTGTGGGCAAGCGGGGGCCACTCTTCATCGCGGTGCGTGGGCCTCTCACTATCGCGGCCTCTCTTGTTGCGGAGCACAGGCTCCAGACGCGCAGGCTCAGCAATTGTGGCTCACGGGCTTAGTTGCTTCGCGGCATGTGGGATCTTCCCAGACCAGGGCTCGAACCCGTGTCCCCTGCATTGGCAGGCAGATTCTCAACCACTGTGCCACCAGGGAAGCCCGCAGACAGGGTTTTTAAACAGTAATGTTAGCAGCTTTCCTGACTTGATAAAAAATTGTGGAAGAAAAACAAAATCAAGTGAAACAAAGCAATATTTATCACTATAAATCAAAATGAAAGTTGGCTCTCTGTTCATTTTCTATTGTTTTATGGGCATATTCATATTTATTTCACCTTCACAAGTTATGTCAGAAGCTGAAGAACCTCAGGCCCCACTTTGTACTGATGCTGATGTTATAAATAGGCGGAAGAGACAAAACTCTGCTCTGTAATCCAAAACGTTGCCAACATCAAATATGCCTATGTGATATCGGGATGTCCCTCAAAGATCTTAAGCGTTTACATACTGCTTAAATTTTCTGTTACTTTAAGGACTTGGTTTGGGGGGGTTTCTGTTTGTTTTGATTGTTTTGGTTATGTTTTTTGCTTTTGCTTTTGTTTTGCTTTTAGTTTTTCATCTATAGAGTGAGTCACAACTTCCTAAGAGGAGAAGATTAAATTGTTAATGTTTAAAAAGAGCACCAAAGTTAAGTACTCTGCTCACCTCCATGGAAGTCTTAACAGTGTGGTAAACAGGGAATGGATTAGGGGAAGGTCAGAAACACGTAAAGACATGCTTTGAATGTCACATTGTGAGACTGTTGCAAAAATGAACCCTCCCTGCATAGGCTAACCTGAGACATTGCAAGGTTGCTGAAAATGCCCCCAAAGGAAGCAAAGATGTCAAACATGCAGTGAACAAGAGCTGAGTCTGTGGAGGCTGGGGGGTTGGACCTGAGTGCTAGTATTGATTCAGCTGTAACCATCTAGAACACAGATTTTCAAAATGGAGCAAGTATTCCTGGATAAACATTTTAGCATAGACTGCTGGGCCTCATCTACAGAGTCTCTTATTCAGCAGGTCTGGTGAGTCCCAAGAATTTCTAATGGATCTTCAAGTGATGCCAGTGCTTCTGACGAGACCATTGAAAGAGGGGTATGAATGAAATCCAGGACCACGTAAGGAGAGTAAACGTGAGAAGCTGCCGCAATAGAAAGTGACAGAGCTTGCAAGAGACAGAGAGATGTGCTGTCCGGAGCATTCAATTTGGAAAGAAAATAACAACAATGACAACAGTAGTACTAGTACTAGTACTAGTAGTAGTAGTAGTGGTAAAACTAAGAAGCTCACATGTCACAATGAAGATCCCGTATGCCGCAACTAAGACCCAGTGCAGCCTAAATAAATAAATAAATAAATAAATAAATAAATATTTTTTAAAAGATACGCAATGTTTAAAAAAAAAAAATCTGTACTAGCTAAAACTAAAAGAATATGAGCCTGATTCATCTTGTTCGCTTCTTGAACTTAAAGATCTCCTAGGGTCCTTCAGTATAACATTGAGATTGTAAATACTCCAAATACAAACTTGATTATGACTATATTAAATTTAGTCTCTATGTTTTGTTCGCAGAAAACTGAAGTTCATGGAGAAAAGGGTAATGGGAAAACCACAGTGAAACATCTCAAGACGTAGTATTTAAAAATAATTACATGCACTTAGGAATTTATAGGTAGGCTGCCACCTGCTAATGGAAGCTCAGGAACAACTAATAAATGTCTTGGGCAATGAGTAGCTTGCTGTAATTTGTCTCCAATGGTCAGGATGCAAGGAAAACATAACCAGCAGTCACTGGGTGCCTACTTTGTTCTATGAGCTCTTCTAGGTACTCTTTGGATGTTTTTCTCATATATCCTTACAACCACTCTGTAAGATGGTATCATTAAATCATTTTACAGCTGAGAAATCTGAGACTCAGAAAAATTAGGAAATTTGCCCGATGTCACATAAGGTCTGTCTTACTCTGATGGCCATTTTGTGTTTTATTTTATCACTGGCTTCCTCTCAGCTGGAGAATTGAGAACATTGAGAAGTTTGTCTCTACATTAAACCCCTCCCTGGTTGTACTTTCCTATCTGAAAGTAAAAGTACCAAATTCCCCTTTTTCTTACAGTCAAATACCACAGTCACTAACATCCTAGAAAACAGACTATCCGTTTAGTTATTTCACCAAAATACTCTGGAGAAAGTGGGGTAAAATGCAAAGAGCAGAAGTTTTAGGGGCCAACTAACTTAGATTTAAATCCTGGTTTTCTTACTTTTGTCATTCTGCTTTTCTGGGTAACACTCCAGGGTGAGGTGAATTATATTTAATTTATATGAGAATCAGACCAATGGGACACAACTAAGAATTAAATGACAGAAACATTATTCCTGCCATAATGCAGATGTTACAGAAATATTAATTTCTTCTACTTTTCTCTGAGCAATGTTATAAGCCAAAACACTAAGCAAATGTTTTTACTACTTGTTACAGACTCTCTTGTTTTTCTCAGCAGCCCCTTATCTTAACTCTTTTACTTTTGTTTCCTGTACCACTGGACTCTTCCGCTTTGCAAGGCTGCTAATCTTTTACTGAGCAAAAAATGCCTTTTGTCTCATTACCTCCTTAGGAAATACATACTCACAAAGATCCTAACATTCTCTGGAGAAAAATGCTGTCTGAATGCAAACTTTAAGCAGCCTGAATTGCACATACATAATTATACTCCATAATTTAGTTTTTTATGTTTATATTCTTTTGAAATTAGTTCCTGATTATAAAAATAAATCAGCTAACTGTAGAAAATACTAAAAATACAGACATTTATTTTAAAAAGAAAACGTCCTCCAAAATCCTGCAATCCAAGGGAAAAAGTCTACATTATTAATATTCTCAAATATTTTCTTACAAACTTGCACTGTGTGTGTGTGTGTGTGTGTGTGTGTGTGTTTATAAATGGGATTTTATGGCTTATTTCACTTAAATTTTATCACTTAAATTATTTCACTTAAATTATATATATTCTTTTTCCTTTGCCATTATAAGATGATTTAACAACATAGTTTTTAAGGGTTGCATGTTTCATTTTATAGTTATCCCAGCCTTTTTTGTTTGTTTATAACCCCCCTACGAAAGGAGCCAAAATAAAAATTTCTATTCAAAGTACCATTGCTTGAAAAGTGGGACTAATGAGAGAAGACATGGTATAACGAATGTTAATCTTATAGTGGTTTACTTAATAATTTGGAGAAAGTGTAGAGTGTACAGCTGGGATTTGGCAACAGAATAATTAATTATAATATCAAAATTTCAGTATCAATGAGGGACTCAGGTATGATTTTATAATTTCATGTTATATACTGCTATTATGAAAGTGTTCATAATATTTTGAATTGACATACCATTTTTGTGATTGTTTGGAAAGCAGTCATTTTCTATTAATATCTGTTGAAACAAATGAGAATAAAAATGACTTTTTTATCTTTATATTTCTATGATATAAAGAGTATTTTTCAATAAGGGAAATACTGGCTCCTAATCTTATGCAAAATACATATGGTAGATGGATAGGGGTTTATATACTCACTAAAAGAAGAAAATTTCAGATTTTTAGATGGTAATTATTTTATTTCATATTCAAATTGCTCCATCTACTCTTAATCACACCTGCTATATGAATCCAGGCAATTTTTTTCATTCAGTGACTCTTAAGTTTTCTAATCTGCAAAATGAAGGCAATTGAACTAGAAAATTTCTAAGGTTCATAACAGCCCTAAAGTCATGAATTTCTGTATTCTAAAAGGTTAATTAGCATGGTTTTTTAAGAAAATCAAAACATAATAAATCATATTAGTTGCCTTATTTCTGAGAATGGGAAAGAATGTGCTTAAAAAGCTTTATTCTTTTTTTGAGACATACTATTATGTAACAGTTATATTAAAACATTAGAAATTAGAAAATTGCATCCAATATCATGATTAATTATAGCCACTGATTATATAGAACTATATTGTGGGTGTTTCCATACTTCTTTATAATGATCATTATTAAATATTTGAGTTCTAACAAAAAGGTCTATAATGAGTATAAATCCAACTGGCCAGTGACCAAAGTCTAACTAAATAGACTAACAGTCTAACACACTGTTGTACAAACATGTGTAGGCACCAAACATGCATCAAAAAAAAAAAAAAAAAAGGAGAGAGAGAGAAAACCTGCTTAATTAAAAAAAAAAATCCTATTATCAGAGTACTATTAGTTTTGACAAGACAGCCATTTCAGGAAGGGATAATGAATGAAAATATTCCTTTATCTTGTAAGATAAAGGATTACATAAGAAAGGATGCATTATTCAGAATTGCAATAGTTTAAAATATTTGATGGTATAGATTATTTTGGTTGGCCCAATAAATACATTCCATCAAAAGTTATTTTTCAGGAGTGTGTTAGGAGTTACAATCTCATCATATGAAAGCACATTATAATGTGCATTCTTATTAGCAGTGCCTCTTTGGCTTCCTTTTGACCCTTTTACCCAAATCAATTTTCACATTCTTTAGTTATATCTAAACAATGCCAATATATTTGGTCACAACCTAGGAGAAAAGTGGTCAGAGCTTTTGTTGGGATCCTGTAGATGAGGACGTCACTTACTGCTTCCATTTGTCACACATGCACACAGCTGGGGCCTGGGGGCGTGGTCAGAGTGGCCACAGAGATCACCAGAGGGTCACTTCAAACATGTCTGTGACCCATATGGCTTCTACTCTTCACTCCTATTTTTAAAATTGCTCAGACTTTTTCAAGAAATGTGTAGGAACATGTTTGAGGCGTAGCTTCACTTATTTTACTGATAAAGAGTCTCTGGCATTAGCCAAACAGACTTCTTGGAACAGTAACTGTTTTTAATGGCAAGCTACCACGTCCTCTAACAAAAACCTTCTTCCCTTCACATTTTTCTCTAAGCACTTTGCTTATTTCCACATTAGTGTTTACATCTTTCTTCTAAAAGCCTAAAATGCCTTGCGTTTTGGCCAAGTGAACCAATATCATTTTTTTGGCTTCTAAATTATTTAAAACAAACAAAAAATGTTGATTGCGTGAACTTTCATTTTCATATCAATCAATATTCCAGATCTGTTAATAGGAAATAATGTTTCTGAAGGTGTAAAGAGGCCACCATTAGAGTACTAAAAATAAATAAGACAAAAGCATGGTCATTTACTATTTTCAACTACCAAAATTTGTGACGAAGAATCAAAATGTGGGTATTTCAACCTGCAAAATAGCTGTAGTTAAAATATAAGCTGTTTAACATTAACTTTAATGTTAGCAACCTCGCAAATGCCTTCTCTACAAGCCAGGGCCTTGTAGAAAGCCATAAAAGGGAAGGAATATAATTTCATTTGCTGGCACTTACTGAAAAGCTAAAATAGAAGAGTAACAGAAATCATATTTGCCAGCTCTAACTGAAGGAGTTGTGAAACATCATCTCAGAAGATTGTAAGTTATTGTAAAAATGTTGTCGTTACCGTGTTATGAACTATGTTTTATAGGAGTTGAAACTTTTATTTAGCTGAAAATTATTTACAGCAACAGGCAGCAATTAAGTAACATAGGAAGATCTACCTATGTTTTTCAAAATGTATTCGATACAGTGATATGGAACATTTTAAAATTTAGTTTTGAGTTGAAATATGGTAATTTTTTACTCCCTGGTGAGAATTGGAATTTTCCTGGTGGTAGTTTCCAACTATGATAATATAGTTTTCAAGTAATGTCTTTGAAGTAATTCACTTCTTTTTCTAGTTGATGGACTAGAAAAAACAATAAAACTATATGTTGTTTATTTCATGAATTCTGAATTTTTTTTGCCTTGATTTTTAAAATTTTATTGAAGTTGATTTTATATTTTAAATATAAATTATATATATATTTATATAAGTATATATTTTATATATAGTTGATTTACAGCATTGTGTTAATTTCTGCTATATAGCACAGTGATTCAGTTATACATATATATATTCTTTTTCATATTCTTTTCCATTATGGTTTATACAGGATATCGAATATAGTTCCCTGTGCTATATAGTAGGACCTTGTTGTTTATCCATTCTATATATAATAGTTTGCACATGCTAGTCCCAAACTCCCAATCCATCCCCCTCCCACCCCCCTCCCCTTGGCAATCACAAGTACGTTCTCTCTGTCTGTGAGTCTGTTTCTGTTTCATGGATATGTTCATTTGTGTCGTATTTTAGATTCCACATATAAGTGATATCATACGGTATTTGTGTTTCTCTTTCTGACTTACTTTGCTTAGTATGATAATCTCTAGGTCCATCCATGTTGCTTTAAATGGCATTATTTCATTTTTTTATGGCTGAGTAGTATTCCATTGTATATATATACCACGTCTTCTTTATCCATTCATCTGTCAATGGACATTTAGGTTTTTTCCATGTCTTGGCTATTGTAAACAGTGCTGCTGTGAACATAGGTGTGCATGTATCTTTTTGAATTATAGTTTTGTCTGGATACATGCCCAGGAGTGGGATTGCTGGGTCATACGGCAACTCTATTTTTTGTTTTTTGAGGAACAACCATACTGTTTTCCATAGTGGCTGCACCAATTTACATTCTCACCAACAGTCTATAAGAGTTCCCTTTTCTCCACACCCTCTCCAGCATTTATTATTTGTAGACTTTTTCATAATCACTATTCTGGCTGGTGTGAGGTGATATCTCATTGCAGTTTTGATTTGCATTTCTCTAATAATTAACGATGATGAGCATTTTTCATGTGCCTATTAGCCATCTGTATGTCTTCTTTGGAGAAATGTCGATAAATTCAGAATTTTTTAAAGCAAATTTTGGCATATGAAAGTTAGCTAAAGCACACTTATAGTAAGAACTGGCTTGATTCTTACAGTGAGTTATTGCTCTCTTTTAAAATGGCTCATTGTCTATGGCTTAAGTAACATAACCCTTTCAAGTATGTGTATGTGTCTATAGAGATTGCACAGATTTTGCCAAATTCATAAGTTTAGAATTACAGATATGTATATGGAATTGTGAGTTACATAGAGAAAGTTTGGATAACATGCCACTCTGTCAGAACTCCCCCAAATAAGTGTCAGCTATGGAGTCTTTTTGCTGTTGCTGCAATAATGCACACTTCAGTTCACCTGAAAAAATGACTCCCTATGTTGACTGCTGAAATATGTCATTACATTCTTCTGGATTTTCAAATGTAAGTGTGAATGCTTTATGGAATTATTTTTCATTCCTTTTCTAATTACAGTTTTTCAATCTATGTAATATCCAAGGGAATATAACAGGAACATATATCAGTTTATATCTCTGTGGGGTGTTGTTTTGAATAAAAAGAAAATAAACTTTTCTGACTTTTTTTTTTGAGATTGCTTTTTTATACTGTCTGAAAAACAAATTTATCTTAAAATTTATATTCAATATAAAGCCCCTTGCCAAATATGGATTTAGCTTTTTTTTTTCTTTCAGAGAACTTTGTTCCCTGTAAGAACAATTTCTACTCTTGAGGCTCTAAGTCCCAAAATAGTTTTAAAGTGGAAAAAGTGTTTTTTAAGGAACCTAAATACTCATTTGCTGTCTTAACTGAATTTACGAATGACTCTCTCCTTCCCTCCCCACGTTCACTCACATAGACTTCAATAAGCCCACCACACACTATTCCCTCCTTGGATCAAGTTCTTTGCAGGTGCCTTATGTGTTGTCCATGGCCAAGGCAATGCAAATGTTATGCAAATGAGCCCCTGGGATACATGTTAATAAAAGGTAAACAATGCAATACTATGAACCAACTGGCTTCTTTGTCTCCAAATACTGATCTATAACATATTTGCAGAACAGGTTGAGGCAATGGATGAATTTATATACAGCTTCATGCTCTGTACAGAAATATAGTTGCTTCAGTAACAGATCAGCAAAACATGACTCCTCCGAACCTAGAAGAGAAAATCTTGACCTTGCCTCCTTCCTTATTTTAGTGGTTTGGCTCACCAAAGACAAAGACCCTTAAACTATTTGGGGAAGTAGGTTCTTTCATCGGTTTGGAGACTTCTCTAGACTTCTGTTTTATATGCTCTCCAGCTCTGGCTGTGATATTTCCTGGTGTCTTCAAACACTTGAAAAGACAAAATCTCTGCTTTCAATTCTGCATTTGCTTCTTATCACACTAGGAATTCTCTCCCAATCTCAGTTGCCTATGCATTTTTTTTTTTCTTTTCTTGGCTTTCTACCCATGATATTCCTTAACCTAATTTACTGCTTTGAATTTCTATGTTGAAGACCATCCATTTTCTGTTTACTTCCCTCCTCACTCTTCGCTGCATCTGTCAATGCTCTGATGCCCACTCTTCTTAAAAAGATGAGAGAATAAAATATAAGTAGAAATTGACGGGTGGTTTTAAATCTCAAACAAGAAAATTATTGATGTTACACCTAGTTAGTATGAATTATGGTATTACACCTCACTGGTATGAACACTCAAGCATTCAAGAAATTGCATATTCTTTTACAACCATAATTTTTACAATGTAATTCTGACTCTGAGACCCCTTCCCATTGGGATGACAGGAAATTCAACCCCAGGCATCTTCAGTCCTCCCTTCCTCCCTTCCCCTCACCCCATCCCAGCCCCAGAATTATGTTAGGGGAAAGAAATCAAATGAGATGCAAAGGCAGTAGCAAGTGGTACCGTTATAAGCATTTGCTTCTCCTCTACTTAGGACCATCTGATTGTTGATTCTGCTTTGACAGATTGTGTTTTCAACAGAAACCATAAATTTTTATTTTTGTGTGAATTGTCCCAAATTGTAAATGTTTATTTAAATGATGCAGTTTATATAAAATACAGCTTTGAGCCAATTCAGCCCAATGGCCACCATTTCACAATTCCTGCCTTGAACTTGGTAAATGCCATAGGGCACTTGCCAGTAGGATGCTCCTGCTTTCTGCCCTGCCTAAAGGCAAGAGGTCAGCACAATGCCTCTGAGATAGCAGGTGCTCAACAAAGGTTTAGTAAAAGGAAAGAAAGCCTTCTCATATCAGGTGGACCTGGAGAAAGTATTTGACATATTGGTTTATTCTTTGCAGAGATTCCATAACTCCAATACTATGGGGAGTATATTAGTAAAAGGAGAGACCCTAGAGGCTGGGACCCCAATGCATGATGTGCTTCAAAAGTCCAGGCAAGAGCTAACAGGTGAGGTTTGAATCTGGACATGGAGGATGGGAGGAATGGAAATCCAAGGTGCAAGAGATGACGTAGAGTAAAATGGATAGAGTTTGGTATCAAAGATACAGAGAGTGATTGGAGGAGGGCAGACTAGACATAGATGTCTAAGTTTTAAAGAGTGACTGGTTAGAAGGGTGGAGTTTCCCTTAATCAAAATTTTGGTAAATGAAGGGTTAGTTTCAGAGGCTCTGTAATCTGTTCTGTTTTGGATAAATCACATCACAAAGCTCTACATCTTAAAAGTCTCCACTGGCTCCCTAGTACCAATGGGACAGATTTTAACCTCTCCTACCTGGTCTAAAAAGTCCTTTAACATATGACCTCAAACTGCTTCACTAATCCCTATATAACACCCTGAATGCTTGATGTTCTACATCTACTCACATACACTAAATTTTTCCAAAACATGCCAGGCAAGTGCCTCAGGCATGTTGTCTCTGTCTTCAATGCCTGCTTTCCTCTTCTCCACCCAGAAAACACATCCGAGTCCTAGCACCAGCACTGAAGATGTGACATTGGTGAAGCTGTTCCCAGCTCTCCCTGGCAGAGCCGATCACTCCTGTTTTTCTCTGTCATGATAGCTCTTGTTCATAACTTCAGTAGTGTGTTCCATCTCTAGTCTATGGGCTTCTTAAGGAAAGGGACCGTATAATATTTATCTTTGTATTGCATTACTGCATGTAGTTGCAATTTAAATATATGTTAGAAAGATTATATGGACATGTGAGAAGGAGAATAGTCTGCAGTGTTAGATTAAGAGTAGTTTAGGGAGAGACACTGGATATGGGGATTTGTATGGTTACCTGGGAGAAAACTGTTCCAATAGACCAGGGCAAGGAAGTCTAGACTCTCAGTTGCTAAAGACAATGCCAGGGAAGGAAGAGGGAGCAGAAAGAACAGACTACCTTTTAAAGAAGTCTAGTTATGAAGTAAGTGAAAAAGAGGATGGCTTTTTTAAAGTTGAAAGCAATAATGAGAAAAGCTCAACTTAAGTTTGGTAACAACTTGGGCCTTCATTTACCAAGGAAAAGAGGGATTAACTGAAAAAAAAACAAATGAGGGAAAATTAAAGGAACTAGAAGAAAGTGTGTTCAGAAGACGGGAAAATTTTGGAGACATCTCTCTAAAACAAGAGCAAGAAAGGAAAGGATAGTTTAGATGAGTTTTGAAGAGAAGGAGCGAAGTGGGGAATTCATATTAAATGACCTAAATCTTCTCCCTGATGAGAGGGAGACAATCAGAAGTAAGTTTTAGGTAGATAACAAATAATAGTGAAATCAATAGAAAATAAACCAATAAAATCAGAAAAATACTATTGAGAAACACTGAAAACGAGCTGAGGTCAGGGACCATAAATTTATAGTCCCTGTAATACACATCACTTTGCAACATCCTTCAGCAATATGCAGCCATGGAACAGGAGTGGAGAAAATAGATTGTGTCCAGGATTGGGGAATAGAGTGAAGGTGCTAATGAAAGGAAAGTCTAATTGATTCAACATGGGATCTTTAAGTAGGTAATGATGCCAAGGAGGTAGTCGGCTTTCTCATACCTGAGGACAGTACAAAGGGGTTAAAAACCAAGAGTCACGATGAGCACAAACAACAGATTCCATAGAGGCATGGGAGCTCATGATGTGAGGAGAAGGATGTTGTGGACTGAGAAACGGATTTCAGACTTTGATATCTTGAAGGACCAGTTCTAGGTAATGACCAGGATGTTTCTGCCTGAGTTGGACAACTGGGCCGAGGGGGTTGGAAGGATCACTGATGATCGTGGTGGTGGGGCATGGAATGAAGAGACAGAGTTCAATCCAGGTGTTGAAGTTGTAGACACTGAATCTCCTGGAAGTCAGTAAATAGAAGCTTTAAAGAAAGCAATAACGAATAAGAGTTACAAAGGAGAAGGGCTTGATGAGCAATGGTTGCAGATCCTTGGAGCCTGAAGGAGAGTGGGCAGTAAGAATAACATCTCATCCCTGGATTCTGCTTTGGGGGAGCAAGACAAGTAGACATGTCCTTTTGAGAAGGCAGAAGGGAAGTGGTATCATGAAGGGAAACCAGAAAAGATAAAAAGAAGGAGGGAATGTCCTAGGCAAAGAATGAATTTGTTCACAATAGACAGATGTTAAATATATACTAAGGTAAATATAACTAAGGTAAATATAACTAACACTAAAAAAAATTGCCATTCAGAGGTTATCAGTTTAAGACATAAAATGTTTAGCAACCAAAGGATTTTGTAGCTAAATGTATTGCTGCTATTCATGAAATACTTTAAAATAACCTTACATCTCAAAATGTCCTATAACCAATAGACCCTAGCCTAGGATTAATTTCATTATTGATTTACGCTTTATTTTAGATCATAATTTTTGGATGCTTAAGATTTCCTGGATTTCCTCCAATATACAATATAAAATTTTAAAAGATAATAAAATAATTCACAGTAGTTCACTAAATTTTGTAGTTTACTAAATTTTACTGAGTATAAAATATATACCAGGTACTGTGCTATGAACCAAAAATGCTCGGAGGGGTCATCAAAGAATATTTCCTTTTTTAAGAATGCTGAGATTTCAAACTATTTTTCATTTAGTATAAGTATGCAAATAATATTTAAATATAATCAGAAAATTGGGTGGCATTTAAAAAATAGATTATTTTGAACTTTAACCTTATTATTAATAGATATATTTAAATGGTTCAAACATGAAAACAATTCTAAAAGATTATAATGCTGTTTTAGAACATTAAATATAATGAAACTAGGTTGTTTATGACTTCTTACACATAAGTCTTAAATCTAAAACACTTCATCTTAATGTAAGTATTTATGCTCTGAGAAGATTGGGAAAATGTAGGTTTGTGTCTGTCATGTCTGTAATTATTTCTGTTTTATAAACTAAATAAATATTCAGAAATTAGTTCCTTTGGGTAGAAAGTAGAGCATAACTCTAATGTCTTATGTGAAACTTCTAAAAGTTTTGTGGTTTTTATATCATCTGAAGATTAACTTTATTTTCAGCTTCCAGGAGATTGTAAATTAAAAAACAAAGTCATTGAACCATCAAAGAAAAATGGTTTTGAAATATAGTCCTTCGTTGTGGTGTATATGAAAAGCAATTTTTGCTTATCATATAATTTTCCTATTGGGTAAAAAGCAGGAAAACTGTTTCATGATTAAACAGTAACCAAACTGCTCATTTACCCTTTTCTGCCTTTTTGTAAAGTCACAGGTATATGGCTGCCAAATCACAAGGAGCCAAGAAAGGGTATAGGACTCCATGAACTGAGTCACTGTAAATTGAATCGACCATGTCTACAAATTCTGTTTTATAAACCAATATTTCTCCACACACTGAAAGAAAAATTGCTAAACTAAAATGCTAATATTTCACTTTTTCTAATTACTTTACTGCCAAAGCTCCTCTAGTTCCAGGTATTCATTTTCAAATTGGTATAATAAGTCTATTCAAATCAGGTTATATGTCCCCAAGCTCTAAGTTTTAACTCTAGCCTATACTTCCCCTACCTTTGAAAATAACTTGAGGGAGTGTACAGAATTAGCATCATTCAGTAAGGTTTTTTTTAAGCTGATGATTTATTTCAGAGAAAATGAAACCTCTCTACTATTTTAACTAGTGACTTTGAACAAGTGGCTAAAAATTTTTTTAAAAAATATTGGAATGCTTATTGTGGGCATTAAATTAGACCATGTTTGTACTCAATAAATATTAGATTCCAATTAACTGACTGATATTTGGCCAAAAGGAAAAGAAAGAAAGGAAGAAAGAAAGGAAGAAAGAAAGAAAGAAAGAAAGAAAGAAAGAAAGAAAGAAAGAAAGAAAGAAAGAAAGAAAGAAAGGAAGGAAGAAAGGAAGGAAGAAAGGAAGGAAGGAAGGAAGGAAGGAAGAAAGGAAGGGAGAGAAGGAGGGAGGGAGGAAAGAAAATACAGAGAGTTGCATCCCACCAACAAAATTCCTTCAGATGCCTTTTACTCAGAGAATTAAATAGGCTCTTCCCAGAATATTTTTAAAGTATATTTGTTAATTTAGAAAGTGCTAGGAATATATCTATTTATTTAATAAAATACTACTTCAATGGAAGAATTTGGATAGCCCTATGGATGCATTATAAGATTTGAGTCTCATATTCCATTGTGTTGGAAATCTTCAAAAGAAGTATTTTTCCGTGTCAAAATCACACCTAATGCTGTATTTTTGCATAAAAATACTTTTTTATTCCTGACAACAGATGGGGTGTAATAAACATGCTTGAATTTCTGTGCTTCCCAAAAGACTTCTCAAAGGTGAACTGTGAATGAGGACCATTTCTTCCATTGGCTGTGAACTGGGGTTTGAGAAAACAGGAGGGAATAAGCTTGGCCAGGAAAATGAGCCCTATACCTCTAGTGCCCTGGAAGGAAGGAAAAAAGGAAGGAAGGAAGGAAGGTGGAAGGGAGGTAGGGGAGAAATCTCCCTTTGTCAGGATTTTCAGCCACAATTCCAGCCTTATATTTGCTCACCACCTGTTTCTTGTCCTCCAGCTTAGTTCTTTTGCTGTCCTGACCATTTATTGCTAGATACATCTTGATTCTCACTTACATCTCTGCCTTCAAACTTGACTCGAACCTGCCCTACTCTATTCTCTTTTCCCCAAAGATATTATGTGCTCACTTCCGGCCAATGATTGTTTTGTGCCCAAGGTCATCCACCTACTGAGGCTTCCCCACCTCAACTCGAGAAAATTCAATTCACAAATCCTCCCACTTACACCTTTATCACTACTGCACAGCCCCTCATTCTTTCCATAAAACTGAACACTCATAAGAAGAGTATCTTTAGGGAAGGTTCTCGATGGCTATGGAAAGTTCAGAGATATCTCTCTGCCTCAAAGCAGGAGTTAATTTAAATCATCTCAAACAGATTAAGTTTCTCTCTCTCCCTCTCTATCTCTCTTTCCCCACCCCACACTCCTGAAAAATCATGTCTAAAAGTGATTTGTGATTCAGCTCTTGCAGCAAGGTGGGCAGTTGTAGTCACAAGTTAAAGAGTTGAATCAGTTGTCTTTGTTTTAAAAACCTTGGGATGAGGAGGTGCTTCCACTGACAAACCAGTCAAGATAAGCTCTTCAAAGCGTCTGTCAGGAGGAGGCAAATTACAGTGGAGATTACTAATGAGGGTAGTTAATTTGTTCCTGCTCTTCTCCTGTCCTATCACTTTCCAGAAAGGTTCAGAGAAAAAAAGTCACACAGCTTTACAGCAATTCATTCCAGTGACTCTCCTAGGCTTGTGGCTAAAAAGTTTAACTATTTTAAATCTCCATCTCCTTTCTTCCTATAGCTATTTATGTCCACTTACCTTTTTGCTGACTTCATGGCAGCTGTTCAGTCTCCCAGAGCTCCTGCCTAATGGTCTCTTATAGTATTTGATGTGTTCATGATGTCTAACTTATATCAGCCCTGTTTCTTCTGCCTGGCTGCCTTAGACACAGTCTCAAGGTTTTCATCATTGTTCAGTTTTTAAGATTTTCATCATAGTTATCTGTGTCCTTGTCTGTATCAATTAAGGACTGAGACTGCATAACAATCTTCACAGAGGCATAGAAAAAAATAATGTTTTTTTTCTCTTTCTCATGAAACAAAAAATCTGGAGAGAGTTCCTGATGCTGGTTCATCAGCTCAAAAAATGTTAGGACTTAGGTCTTTCTGATCTTCTTGACATTTGTGATCACAGGGTGTCTGCTGTAGCTTCAGTCCTCAGGTCCAAATTCCAGGCAAGACGAAGGAGAACGGGGAAAAGGTCAAGGGGCCACATACCAGCTAAATCAGCTTGTCTCTTTAAAGAGATTTCCCAAAACTACACCCAGTCACCTTTCCTTACATTTCACTGGTCAAAAATGACTCTAGGAAAAATTAGAAAGTTTAATATTCTAGGTAGGCTCATTGGCCTTCACACAAAAATTTTAGGTTTTGTTAGGAAGGGGAAGAGGAGAAGGAGTGTTAGGTAAGCAACAAGCAGCACATGCTACACTGTCCTTTCTCTCCTGTTGGATCATAAACCGTTACTCATAATGAAAAGAGCATAGGGTTTTGAATTAAGGACCTTGAGTGTGACGGTTAATTTTATGTGTCAACTTGGCTAGGCCATGATACCCAGATATTTGGTCATACACCAGTCTGGATGTCACTGTGAAGGTAATTTTTAGATGTAATTAACATTTAAATCAGAAAACTTTGAGTGGATACTTTCCATAATGTGGGTGGACTTCCTTCAATCAGTTGAAGGCCTTAATAGAAAAAGATTGAAGTCCCCCACGGAAGAGGGAATTCTGCCTCCAGATGGCCTTCAGACTTGAGCTGCAAAAGCACCTCTTCCCTGGGTCTCAAGTCTACTGACCTGCCTTGCAAATTTCAGACTTGCCAGTCCCCCCAGTTAATACACACACACACACACACACACACACACACACACACATCCTATTGTTTTTGTTTCTCTTGAGAACCTTGACTAATACACTGGTTTTGAGTTTTGGGTCCTAGACTTACTAGTTGGTTACTAGTTGGGTGACTTCAGACAAGATGCCTAGGACTCAGGATTAGTTGGACTAAATCAGGAATGTTAAGGCTGTGCTCTAAACATCTTGAATAGGTGAGTTTATGGTGAGTGAGGAGGGAGGAATCTTGGACCTTCTCATTTCTCTACTCTTATTTAAACTGCACCTTGAGTTCTATTTAGTTGTGGGTTTTTTTGTTTTTTGTTTTTATAAATTTATTTATTTATTTATTTATTTTTGGCTGTGTTGGGTCTTCGTTTCTGTGCGAGGGCTTTCTCCAGTTGTGGCGAGCGGGGGCCACTCTTCACCGCAGTGCACGGGCCTCTCACTGTCGCGGCCTCTCGTTGCGGAGCACAGGCTCCAGACGCGCAGGCTCAGTAGTTGTGGTGCACGAGCTTAGTTGCTCCGCGGCATGTGGGATCTTCCCAGACCAGAGCTCGAACCTGTGTCCCCTGCATTAGCAGGCAGACTCTCAACCACTGTGCCACCAGGGAAGCCCCTAGTTGTTTTTTTAATTGAGCTTCTCCATTAAATTCCACTTGAAGAAGTGGATCTATTGATTAAAATAACACACCGAATGTAAATCAACTATACTTCAATTAAAAAAAAAAAAAACCACCAAGGGATCTTTAAGTCTCATTCCAGCTCTAACAAATGTGTCACAAGTAAATGGATTCAGCTGGAGACATGCTGGCATCTCTAACTGGTGGGACCACTTGGGATTGTGGCTAAGGGAACTGATCCTCAAAGTAGGTGAGCTCCCCCCAAATATCAATGCCCCAAATGACCGTGCCCTAAGAAGAGTTGTGAGCCTAGACTAGTGTAAACATACAGGGGGTTCAGTCTAGTGTATAGGGAATAGCAGTAGGCATTTGCAGATGGTGATGATAGTTGAAGTCAGGTAGATTATGGTGTCATAGGTTAAAACCATTGTTTAGTTTGATCTGAGGCTACACAAGTAATTGCTTCTCCACCTGAGGAGAGGGAGATGCTCCTGGTATACTCACTCCTGATCAGCTTGCTTCAAGAACAGAGGGGTTGGGGCTTCCCTGGTGGCGCAGTGGTTAAGAATCCGCCTGCCAATGCAGGGGACAGGGGTTCAAGCCCTGGTCCAGGAAGATCCCATGTGCCGCGGAGCAGCTAAGCCTGTGTACCACAACTACTGGGCCTGCGCTCTAGAGCCCGTGAGCCACAACTACTGAAGCCCGTGTGCCACAACTACTGAAGCCCGTGCGCCTAGAGCCGGTGCTCCACAACAAGAGAAGCCACTGCAATGAGAATTCCACGCACCGCAACAAAGAGTAGCTCCCGCTCGCTGCAACTAGAGAAAGCCCGCGCACAGCCAAAAATAATAAATAAATTTAAAAAAAAAAGAACAGAGGGGTTTATCTTGATATGCGAGTCTCTTTTATCATGGTGAGCCTGGCTCCTGCAAGTAAGGTCTAACACCGGTAACCTTTTTATTGTCTGAGATGATTTGTTCACAGGAGATACCCAATAAAACTATGTTAAATAAGTAAATCCTCTGTAACACTGCAGCTCCAAATATGAGCCTAAAGGTTGGCACAGTACTGTATGTAAAAACATCATTTCCATGTTCTTAAGGAGATGTTCTCATTAAAGTTTATACCCCACCAAAAAAAAATAAAAGCAAATCTTTGTTATCCAGTTGTAAGAACATTTCTGGAGAAAGACTTAAATTAACAGGAGAATTGATATATGTTGTTTTAGACCATCTCACCATGCTATCTGAAAATACTTCTACAAAAAGAAAAAAAAGGCATTTTTATCATAATATGGTGAAATATAATACAAGTGGAGTTTATTGTTGGAACTGACTCTATTATTGACCCAAACTAATTCTCTGTGAAATTTGACCAGTCTGCTTTTTGCCTTTCATTCATTATATTCTATAACAGCTTTAGGGAAGGTGGTTTTGACCAAAAGGGTATCAGATATAGGTTAAAATTACTAATTTAAAATCTTTGGCAGTATAAGTGATTAAGAGCACTTCTTTTTTTCTTTTTAATTAGTAGTATCTGGTTTCAAATCCTGAGTCTGAACACTTACTAGCTGTGTGACCTTGAACAAACTGCTTAATCTCTGTAAGTCTCAATTCCCTCACTTGTTAAGTAGGGATAATATTAGTACCTATTGCTTGATGGGGACTGATTTTAAAGATTTTTATGAGAAAGTTTGTATAAAATACTTAGTTAATACCTATCCCTGGCACATAATGAGAATTTGATAAATGTTAGCTATAATTTTTCCACTTTGAAACAAAATGATGGCTGCATTAAATAGATATAAATCACCTTTAATTTCTAAATAGAAGTGGCATCTTGTAAGTGGCAGCAATTACAATGATCTTCTATTCACAGAGTTTCTTGTTTGCACATTAAAAATATTATCTTGATAGTATCATGGTCTAAAATGACTCTGCTCACTCTGACTTTGGAGAAAGGTTCTCATGAAATGAAAAGTCATGCTTTAGATCAATCAGTATAGGATCAGAGAGGAGATGAGGTCAGGAAAATCAGTGATGAAGGATGAGGAGGGAGGAGAGAGGGATGGAGGAGCAAGGGAGGGAGGCAGGTAGAAAAGGAAAGAGGGAGAGGGAGGCTTTGTAAACAGCTTAGGACAACTGGCTTCTGGGTAATTGGAACTGAACCCTCAAGCACTGGGGCTGCTTAACTATTGAACCTCTGCTCTCCCCTCCTTAGAGACCACCTCCACTGGACATCCCTGCTGTTCACAGTCTTTTCTTCCTAGTAATAATCTCAACGTTGTCTCAAGGTGATAGTCTCAGGAGCTACTTTCAAAATACCTGCAGCTAGTGTTAATAAGTTGCAGCTAGTGTTATTTTACTACTTATAATTTAGGAATTCAAACACTGTAAGATCACAATGAAGGAAAAACTATGGGGAAAGTTATGAAAGATACTAAGTTTACTTAGGAATCACCAAAGTAAAATTTAGCTCAATGACCCCTAAGGATAAGTTTGGAATTGCTAAGTATTGTGAAATGAGGAAACTAGTTTTTAGCCAGTCAATGGGCTTAAAGCTAAGACTGAAATCAGAAAGACTGGCAACTGGCAAGAGAAGTTAAAAACAGGGCTGACTGAGGATACCTGGTTGCATTAGTGAGAAGGCAGTTGGTGTCTCATGGAGACTGGCACCGTTGACATTTATTCTAGCTAAGAGTCAAGCTGGGGAACAAGCTGGAAGCCTGAAACTCCCACACACTTCAAGAGCATCTTGATCAATACCTCCAATCCATTCTGCTATGATAGTAAGTCTGCCTCTGTTTATTTATCTTTAATCGCTACTCAATCAGCAATACCAGAGTTGCTCACAAATCCATATTTAACTAACATATGCTGTACACGTTTTCTCTTCATTCTTATTCTACTATCAAAAGCAGCATACGTTTTAAGTTCACATCTGTAACTAAGGATATAACATTTCTATTTTTCAGTTTTTTTCTTTTGTTGTCACTTGTTCTGGTGCAAGGTCTTCATCTTAGCCAAGAAGAGTGAAATGCTCAGTAACTGAGGAAGACAGTTTTCAGACCAAGTGGGTGTGTTATCTTGGGAAACCCTCAAGCTAGAATTTTGTAACAGACATAAAAAAGTCTCAAACTCCATGTATTGAATAATAATATTCAAAGCTTCTTGCATGAAAAATTCACACATATGCCAGGATCATTATTATTTTCCTTATTTACACTCTGAGTGATAATGTGATGAACTGGAAAGAACGTTCACTCTTGGGCCACACAAACAATATTTGAATCCTGACTCTCCCACTTACTCTAGTTGTAACCTTGAGCAAATGACTTGACCTTTTGGAGTATTCATTTTCTCTTCTATAAAAGTGAGATGCTACCCATTTTGGAGAACTGTTAGAATGAGAAGAGAAGATGTATGGACAGATCTAGCACATGATAAGCATTCAGTAAACTATTGTTTTCATTATCCTTGTTATCACTAATCATATTTTCTCATATTGTTAAATCACTCTAAAATATTGTTGATTTTGCATATGTTCTATGAAAGTATCATATTTCATACATTTTACTAATTAGAGAACATCTGTCATTGGACAAGGCTCTTGAAAAGATAATGCTCTTAAAGCAGAGAATTTATAGAATTTAAATGGTGGTAACAGTGGTGGTGGTAGTCATTTTTACTTTCAGAATCTTGGTGTTCAATTCTTTTTTAAGAAATATTGATCACTTAATAAATGCAAAGTAAGACATAATTCCTACTGTCAAGAAAAATAAACTTAGTGTGGGGTATGGACAAAACACAGGGAAGAATATCCAATGGGTGCAGTAAACATGACACAAAGTGAAGAGAAAGTTGGATAGATGGGCCAGTAAAGGGTTTGATGGTCATGGAAAAATTTAACCTGAGGACATGGGGAATGAGATGAAGAGGAGGGAATTTCCAGTAAAAGAACCAGCATCGTAGTAGATACAGGGAACTGGGACATGTTGGGAGATAAAATGATAGCATGCTATAAAACATTTCCCAAACTCTTTTAATAGGTCAAAATTTTTTTCAAATAAAATTTTATGCAGAGCCCTAATACGTAAAATATTTCAAAGTAGTAATTATTCTATCAGTTCAAATTTAGCACAATTATTCCTATAGTGTTCTGGTCTAATGACATGTAGACATTTGAACCCCAGGGTAATAGACAATAGTTGCAGCCTCAGCATCCATTGCACTGGACCAAAATTTCATGTAACTTCTGAAACACATCTTGGAATTATTAGCATTCCAGAGAATTCATTTGAAAAATCACTGGGATAGAGGGATTTGGAGTACAGCCTGATGGCTTTGCCTTAACACAATTAAAAATGGGAGTCTTTGAAGGCTCCTTAGTGTGGGAATGATACAGAATATCATTGATATCAGTGATACAAAATATCACTGCTCTAGAAAGATGAATCTTATCAATGAATAAGATAAACTGGAAGAAAAAAGATTAGAGATAAGGTGATCTTTTAATTATCAGACTGTTGAAATAGTACAAAGGGCTGAACCAGGGCCCAAAACTAGGGTGGTGGGAATGAGGTATTCATTTGCATTCTAGTTTAAATTGGAACTTTGTTTTCTAGTAAGAGAACCCTGTTCTTTTTTTTTTTTTTGAACATCTTTATTGGAGTATAATTGCTTTACAATGGTGTGTTAGTTTCTGCTTTATAAGCAAGAGAAGAGAACCGTTTTAATTTCACAGTCTTAAAGGTACTATTACTATTATTACTTCTACATTGAACACATAAATTTTGTTGGTCTTTAAAATTTTCAGTTCTTTGGAAATTAACTGTTACATAAGAAATGAAACCTTTTGTAATTACTATTCTGGAAGGTAGATTTTTAGAGTAGTTTGGTTGGAAATGTTGATCTGAAGATTTTTCCTTTTTTTTTTTCTTTAGGGTTTTAGTTATTTAGCTCTTGGTTCATAAAGACTCTTAGGTTACTTTTCCTGATTACTCTTAAGGTACTCAACTAAATATACATCACATGTCACTATTTAAGTGTATAAAATTTTTAATAACTTGGTTTAAATAAGTCCAGACCCTTTAATTTCTACAGTATTTCTATTTTTTGTTACATAAACTTAAGACAGGATGTTAATTTTCCTTAACATCTTTCCTAAAGAGTAGGCTTTTCTGACACTGGAACCAGAGTGTAGAGAGAAAAGATTTTAATAGCTTTGTTGCAATGCTTTAGAAATCAGAGGCAAATATTTTGAAGACAAAAATACTATGTCTAAAGGTTTTATAACACCTTATTTATCAATCATCACCAATAAAAATAATATTCCATATAAGTAAAAATTCCAAACAGTGGAAGCTTATTACTTTAGATGCCTTCTTTTTCCATTTTGATCACTTTGAAGGAAATCTTTTAAAATGCACTCCCCATTGGCTTGCTGTTGGAATGGCAGTATTATTCAAATCTTAATGCCTTTTTTTCAAAATTCAGATTCCTTTCTGATTCATATTTTGCCACTCTATTTCCAAAGTGTGCGATTTCTTCAGATTTCTCATTTGTTATCACTAGTCAGCCTGTGTGGACCACCAAAACAAACAAGAAAGGAACACAAAAAAATTTGTTACAATTGCATATAAAATAAAAGTCAATATAAATGATGATCTTCAAGACTACTTTGTGGCAGCCATGTAGCCATCAGAAGTATTTTATTGGTATCCTTTATATTGACTCCCAATGGGTAAGGTTATTGAATGAGGATTTCTGATTAAGTTGACTATTACTGTAATTTTCTGGGACATTCATAAACTTAAATATTTCCATTTGATTCTAGGTGATTTATGTTAAAAGATATGATAGGAAGGACATAGAGAAAATATCCCAAAACATTAAGTAAAGTAACTCTTGTTTTTTGAGAGTCATGCCTGCAGGAAATGACATCCACTCAGTGTTTGGTTTTGCTAGCTGTTACAGGGGAAGTTTATTTTTCTGAGCAGATACCCCTGCGCTCCCACTGTACCCTGCACTGCCCTATATCATGGTTCATGTCATGTTGTCTTATAGAAATTTTTGTTTAAAATCTGTCTGCCCCTCTAGGCTTAAAAACAACTCCTAAAGGGAAGGATATGCCTATTTTATAGACACAAATAGGTACCCAATATGCACTTATTAATACTTTCTGGTTGTAACTGAAAAGAATATTTAAGATCAGTATAAAACCAGACAGATGGAAGAAACTGAGACAATTAGGAATAATTTACACTTTCCAGTCCTTGAGGGAATCTGCTGTGTAAAAACAAAAATAAAAAAACAACTTCTGCCAAGCCTTACCTCTTATCTCTATCCCAGCCTTCCAATCTCCTTTTCCAGCACTTCTGGATAATGATTTAATGATTCTCTGCTCCAGGCAAGCCATTTTTTTTGTGTTCATCACATGCTCCATGGAAGTTCCCTTCTATACCTTCTTTGAAATCTTTTGGAGTCAGTTCCTGGCTCTGACTGACTGACTCTCAAGTACTTAAGGCAGAGAGGAGAGGACGTTGAATGTGGTCATCATTTTTAGTTTGAAATCAAACGTTTATAAACTTTAAGAGTGACAAGGGTGGCAGGTAATTCCAACAGTAGCTCCTTTTTGTCACTCCCAATATGCGCTTTATACAGAACTAGGCCTTGTGTACACGTCATTTATTATCCTGATAAGTTACTTTTAGACCCATTTTTAAGGACATAAAACTGAAGTTCAGAGAGGGTAAGAAGAATGTCCAGTGGCACAAGAGAACATTACAGATTCAGGATCAAAGCCAGGTTTATCCCATAGTGCTGCAAACAGCATCGTCATGTTTTCTGGTCTCCTTTCATTGTAAGGAAGTCTACGTTTTCAGAACCAACCTGGCATTTTCGTGAAAACTTCCCCTGACAAACTGCTCTCTTTAGCTGCCAAAGCCCTTTTCCTTCCAGGTTCTAAACCTAGGAGACTTAACCTGTTGGGTTACAAATAGCTACATACGGAAACCAGATTGATACACAGCAGCCAGGAATTTGCATTTTAGTAATAAACTTTGGACAAACTAAAATTTTTCAGGAACATGCTGGGATTTCAGGCACTGTGACCAGATTCTTGGAAGGTATTTTGAGGCAGAGATATTTACTGGAGATCCATCAAAGGCATAAAGCTGTTTCCTTAAGTTTGTACAATCTAATCTTTTCTAGTTGCAGGTTAACAATTTATAGTTAATATTAGTGATAGTGGAAGAGTTGCTTTATTCAAGAGGGGAGGCTATGGATGGTAATGGTTGATGTCTCTGTGTTTAATGTGTGGATTGAACAGGAAAGATGAACCCTTAGAAGTAAAAGGCATACAGGAGGACATGACAATTGAAAGAAATGTCAGAAGGAAAACAAATGCACTAGGTATTCTTTTCAGAGTAACAGTTTCCTTACCATGACAAGAAACAGAGGGAAGGAAAGATTTCATGCTTATAGATGACAAGCAATTTTCTTCAATTTACAGTATTTCTCTAGTACAGTGCTGTCCAACAGAATTTCTGTAATGATGGAAATTTGTTTATATCTCAGCTGTCTAATGAAGTACCTGCTAGCCACTTGAAATATAACTAGTGTTACTGAGAAAATTATTTTTTAAAATTTCAAATAAATTTACATAGCTTGATGTGGCCAGTGGCTACCATATTGGACAGTGCAGCAGGCAAAATAGAAATTGAAACCATTTCTCTGATTTTCATTCCCGTCAAATTAAACACGATGATTTTTTGTTAAGTTTTTATTTTTTCTAAGTATTCTGAAGGATTCGGAGTTATACTGCTGGTAGTACCACTTAGCTTTTACCTGTGAGAAATCTAAAGCGAGTGAGATGCATCAGACTTCCAAGCCTGGAGCCATCACTTCAGCTATCGCAAATAGTGTTATTCAAATAAAAATAATTTCACAAGCATACAGTAATAATGCCTGTCCACAGAGCATGAAACTCATTTACATAAAATTGTTTAGGCTATTCATAAGTTAAAGTAAAAATTATTTAAGGTGATGGTTCCCTTTGTGCCAGGGGAAAATGTGCTCTCTAGGAAAACATCAGCCAGTGACACGAACCTCCTTCTTTAGTGATTAGACATTGAGTGGAAAGGAAGAATGAGTAAAAAGAAAGAGAAGGATATAATGTAGGCTTTGCAAACTCAAATGTCTACAGGACCAGGGCATGTGACGTAAATATGTGATTTGCAAAGTCAGGCTGAGTGTGAAGCAGAGGGCGCTGCCCGACCCCCACCCCCGCCCCAGGGATTTTACTGCTCTGGTTATTCCAGGGGCCACCTGCTCAGCCAGTCTATCCCCACCAGCACGCCACTCCTCCAGCCTGCTTGGGGCCGTCACCTGGCCTCTTTCAAGCAAGTTCAAGCACCACAGTACTACAGGATTTCTACAGTTTCCTTCAGTTCCAGTACCCTTTGATTCTAGGATTGTCAATCCAATATTTTTAATGGGGGAAAAGTTTTGTTTTAACCAAAATACTATATCTTGGAGTTTTGATGCATAAGGATAAGTTTATAACTAGTACAAGTATTTATGGGGTGGGAATTTGGAGATTATTACGTGCAAATTTTATTCCTATGTAAACTACTATTCAGTGTTTATTTGCATACCAGCTCATAGCCTCTAAGTTAGGTGGCTGCCATGGGCATAACCTAACTAGTAACATGTGTGCCTTATATATTTTGCATAAATACTAACATATAGTCAAGGAACTAGTCAAGGAACATGGTGCTCAATGAATGTTTAATGAATGAATGGTGCAGAGATGCCTATATATGAATGTAATTAAGCTTTTGCACAGTAAGAATAATTACCCAACATCTTCATGATGAAAAAAATTATAAATCTTTTGATTGTGACAGTGCCTGATATGGTAGTACTCATTTCATTTTGTGCTTTTGATGTAGTTTATGGCTCATTGTGCAGTGGCTTAATTATTCCTTTTACAATAGGTTACTAGGGTTCCTATTTGAAAGCACTAAAAAAAGTGATATTTTTTAAAAATTAAAAATCCTCATGAGCTAAGAAAACATACTAATTAATTTTAAAAGATGTCTCTTTAGTGGTCCACAATGTGTTTGGGGGAGTGGTAGGCATTACTACATCTTTTTAAAAATGAATATTCCTTATGAATCACATAATTGTCACTAATATCTTAGAACTACTGAGTTTATTAGATGCTTTCTTCTAAGAGGAGAGAGAAAATGGATAAAATAGGTTATTCTGTAAATGTAAATTTAGGGAAGAACCTCTGAAAATGAAAAAAAAAAAATTGCAGCTGGGTGGAAATTAGGGAGAGACTGCAGACAACTTCTAGTTTTCGGAGGGTTTGTGACACATACCTGCAAAGAAGAAATCGGGATAAAAAAGAAATTAGAGATGTGTGAGTTATAAAGTGGGACAAAATAAAGTCAGATTCTGTGTCTTCCTTGGACAATCTTCACAAGTAATATTACCATTAGTATTTATAATAATACCACCAGAAGAATGAGTGATTGATTTACTTTTAAACTCCAGATTATTTCTACTGATGGTTGGTTGTTATATTCAATGCAAGTACATCTGGTATTTTATGTTTCATTTTAATACAGTGAGAAGAATTCTAGGTCAATGGAGTAGGGCATAGATTTTTAGACAAAGAGTACAAATAAACGATATGTTAAAAACTCTCATTTTGCTCATTCTTAAATATCATCACGTTTTGAAAGTTTTGAACCTTGGTATTGATGATATGGTTTTCTAGGTTTATGAAATTAGAAATTATTTTTAAAGTTCAAAAAATATTAGAGCTGACAAAGATCTTAGAAATAATTAGTCCCGACCCCAACCTTTTATAAGTAGAAGAACTAAGCCTCAGTTTGAAGGTGACATGGCTGGTTGACGGCTGAAACCAGTGTAAAAGTCAGTACACCCAGCTCCCCCATTCAGAGCTCTCTCCACTCCAGCTGACACCTCAGCCACAATTAATACTCCAAGCGATCTCATCAGAGTCTGAGATGACAAGACTCAATATACTTATGTGGATAATGAGACCAGAGGTTGGACACCTGGCAATGTGATGCATCACATGATCTTGCCAAGTTTCCGTATTGAAATATGTCCTATCTTAAATACACTGCCCAGCTCCCAGCTGTCTGTCTCTTTAGAAAACATGCCCTACCTGCTACCAAGAAGTAAGCATCTCCCACCAAGTTTGAGCCAGGTGGAAGTGCTACATAAAAATAGAAGAAATGGGGCTTCCCTGGTGGTGCAGTGGTTGAGAGTCTGCCTGCTAATGCAGGGGACACGGGTTCGAGCCCTGGTCTGGGAGGATCCCACATGCCACGGAGCGGCTGGGCCCGTGAGCCACAACTACTGAGCCTGCGCGTCTGGAGCCTGTGCTCCGCAACGAGAGGCCGCGACAGTGAGAGGCCCGTGCACCGCGATGAAGGGCGGTCCCCGCACCGCGATGAAGAGTGGCCCCCACTTGCCGCAACTGGAGAAAGCCCTCGCACGAACCGAAGACCCAGCACAGCCAAAAATAAAATAATTAAAAAAAAAAAAAATAGAAGAAATGACATATATCAGTGATACACATTCTAAAATGAATGCATTTTCTTAAAATCTTTCTGTATTTCTTTTAGTTTTTTTTAAATCATGTTACATAAAATATTTTAGATAAAATAGTTTTCTATAACTAGTTGAAACTTATAGTTAATTTATGGTTATATCAAAAAAATATTTTATCAAAGATGTGTTGAGCCACTTAAAACCCCTAGAACGTAGATTATTTCAGGCATTATTTTATTCATCTAATTAAAATATTTTGAGGGTCAACCATGTAGAAACAATCAACTTCCTTTTTTTCTTTAAACACACCTGACTGCTAGGGTCCTGTTGATAGCTCCTGCTTAGTTCATGGCTAGTGAACTACTAGTCTTTTCTCTTAATGTTGTCAGGGCCCTGTGGCCCTCCCTTGCTAACATAAGCCCATCTTTCCCAGTCCTCATCACAATAGCCCCCTAAGCCCTGTGACCTCCACACCCAACCTCTAGTCTATCCATTCACTATGATGGTATATTCCTACCTCAGCTCTCACCACTGTCCTCATGGCCAGTATCTCATCACCCCAAAGAGAATGCAAGAACCTTGGGATTTGTGTCTGCCACTTGTCATTGAGAAAAAGTTGGCAACTATAACTCAAGATATTTCTGCTCAACTACACCACAGGCCCACAGTATGAACCTAAGTGGACCAAGGTATCCTTTGGTGGCCTGTGGCCCTTCTCATAAACTCTGGGAATCAGGCTGCAGCCCTTTATCCTGTGAGATCTTTCCAACTACCCATACATTTTCATCTTTTCATCAAATTATTATCCCCAACTCTGGGGCCCAGAGAGTATCTAGACCTTGGGTTCTCCTCTTCATTTCCCTCTCTGACTCTTTTATACTCCCTAGAAGTTCTGTTAGTTGTCCTTCTGTTTGGGTAGAATTTCGTATTCTCCATTTTCTTTTCTCCAATATCATGCTATATCCTTAATAAAGAGCAGATGAAGAGAGAGGAAGGTGGAGGAGGAGAGAATTTACGGAATAAAATATCACAGTGAGAGGGCTTGAATACAGATGTAATACTAAAGAAGCACAGCATTATTCCACATATACAAGGAAGACACTTCTGATGGGGTAGCTAAAAATTACAATAAATGACAAATGATCCATAGCTTCCGTTTACCCCACTCTCTGCCATCACCCACACGCCCCATATATCTCCAATGAATATCTTTGGCTATGTGTAGTGTGTATATTTTTCTCAGCTTTGGATTAAGTATTCTTGATTTTATTCACTTTTAATGTCAGACTAAAAAAAAATTATGCCAATATTTAAAGTCAATGTTAAGTATTTATACCTGCTTGTTGTGGGTCCTCAAGGAGAGGCCAATTGAATGCTTCAGTTATCTGGGGCTTATCTCAGTCATAACCCTAACTCCATCCCCTTCCCTATCCCTATACCCATCTCTATTCTCAAACAGCAGTTTTCAGCAATTTGCTTGTGTTATGTTTTGGGATAGTTTTCATTGTGTTTATTTTGCTTTGGGATTGTAAGCTTCATGGAATTGAAGAATTTTGTCTATTATTTCTGTCCCCTGCTCTCCCTCCTTTCATTCTGGGTCTTCTGTAAACTAGACTGCTTTATATTGTCCCTCAGGTCACTGAAGCTTTGTTTATATTTTTTAGTCTTTGATCTTTCTATATTTTACTTTAGGTAGCTTCTTTTTCTATGTCTTTACATTTAATGATCTTTTCGTCTGAAATGAATATAATGCTGTAAATTTTATCGAGTAAATTTCTTATTTCAGATATTTTAACTTTCATCTATAAGAGTTCCAGTTTTTCTCTTTTATATCCTCTACTTGTATCCTCATTATGTTCATGTTTTCCTTTACGTCCTTGAGGATGTGGAACGTACTTATATTGATATCTTAAAGTCCTTGTCACCAATTTTATCATCTCTTTTATTTCTAGGATTGTTTCCTCTGACTGATTTTTCTTTGGGTTAGGGGTCAAATTTTTATCTTTCTTCATATAGCTAGTAATTTTTTATCAGTTGCTGAACATTGTGAATTTTAGGTTTCTGTGTGCTGGATTTTGTTATATTCCTTTAAAGATTGTTAGACTGGGTGCACATTTTAGAACTTTGATGTTTCAAGGCTTTTTTTTTTTTCCCACACCGCACAGCTTGCAGGATCTCAGTTCCCTGACCAGGGATTGAATCCGGGCCATGGCAGTGAAAGTGCCAAATCCTAACCACGAAACCACCAGAGAACTCCCTAGGCTCTTTTTAAAGTCATTTTAGGGAAAGTCTAGAATAAAATTTTCTCTTGGCTATTTTAGTCCCACTTTTAAGATACGGGTTCTTCTGTGTACTCTACTGAATATCCAACAAGGCATCTCTACTCTGGTTGATGGGAACTCAAATAATTCCCAGCTCTGTGTGAGTTTTGGGAATTGTTCATCTTACAGCTCCAATATAATTACTCTTTCCCTGGAAGATGTTCCTAGTCTGGACTCATGAGTCTTCATGGTATTCATGTATATTTGGTACTTAGCCAAAGACTCATAGGAATCCCTAGTCAGATTGTTAGAGTTCTTTCTCTACACACTTCATCTCAGATACTTTGTCCTACAAGTTCTAACTGCTGCAGCCTCCTCAAATTGGGACATCTATGCCTCAGCTCAATGAGATTTCCAGGCTCATTTTGGTTTCCCTGTGTCTATACTGCAGCCCAGAAATTACCTCCAAGCAAGAAGCTCAACTCATTTGCTTCTTTTCTCAGGGACCATTAGGTATACTGCCTATGGTCCAGTTTCTGAAAATAGATGTATTCTATATTTTGCCCAGTTTTCTAGTTGTTTATGGATGAAAGGCAGTTCTAGACTCTGTGACTCCCTTATGGCCAGAAGCAGAAATATCCTGCTTTTCAAGCACGACTTCCTTTTAGGCTTGTGATTTTACTTCAGTTGCTTTTTAACACACAAGATCCTCTCTCACCACTGTGCTTATATATGTACAAAATAAAATATCCCTGCATAAGTGATTGTTTTCCCTTATGCTGTTGCTCTTCTCTCCTCTCAAGAGATTCTAAAATATTTTTTGATCTAAATCCTTGACTGAATATATGATACCACTTTAGGAAAAAGAGACATTTGTACTATAGATGGAGAAACAGGTGGAGACGTATGAGAAGATAGAACTGGGTCCTGTTTGCTCTCAGTTCCAGTTATCATGGGTGGTACCTGGAGTTGCAAGCCACCATAAGAATGAATTTTAAACGTTAGTGAAAATGAAAATTACATAGATTTTTTTTATCACAATTAATTAATAAAAGGTAACTGAAAGAAGACATTTTCTCTTCGTGGTTGACTTTTGTTTCCTATTCTAGGTGTTATATGCACCTCTAGGTTTTCAGTAAAACTCAAGATGATGTGACAGAAAGGTTTTGTATTAAAACTTTTTGAAATCTGGTCTTAAATTTAACTATGAAGTTAGGCAATTACTATTCATTCCAAATCCAGAAAAGGAAGTAGCTGCAGATCAAGTGAGGCAGAAATTGTCATATTTTTTTACCCTAGAAGATGAGAAATATAGAACTATTACCAAAATTGTTCTTAATATAACCATCATCATGAAGCATTAGTGAACATATAACTGAATAACTTTGTTCTGTTTGAATAAAAAAATTCACAGATTTTATGGGATGCAAATGGTGCAAAGATTATATTGTACCAGTGTTTTTTTATCATTATTCATATCTCTCTAACACATTTTAACTGAAAAAATGATTTTTAAGTGCATAATTAAGATGTACTGTGGGCCCTAGAGGGAGAATAATACTCAAGTGATTTTTTGTTATTGACATAAATCTTTATTCAAGGGCATTCATAGTTTAATAATAATGTTGGGTAGTATAAATCTTATAAGTACATAGAATTACATTTTTTAAGAAATACTCATTTATGCATAAAAGTCATCCTAAGTAAAATTACTAACTTATTCAGGTAAATAGCAAAGGTCTTTATGCAACATATTTAAGTGCAATAGCCCTGTGACTTTTTTTAAACTTCAAATGTTCAGTAGCATAAACAGTGGTGAGTTTGCCTTAGATAATTTGGAAAATTGCCTGAAAAGAGTCAGGGTGCTGCAAATTATTTAATCCAACGTGAAATCTATAAATTGGAGAGCTGTAAAGCACTGTGCACATAGGTTTCAAGATGTTTTCTTATAGTTATAGGACTATAGGCCCTTATAGTTATAGGACTTCTTTCTAACAATATCCCTTTCAAATATAACTGTTGTAATGGATGGTGATTCATTGATTCAGTCACATTTCTGGTCTTTTGTAATACAGTTCAAGACTGTGTTGTTTTCTTGACCAAGCTAAAATAAAACAGATGCAAGTAAATCAGACAAAGATGTGAATTTGGCATATGAATAGGCAGAGGGTAGAATTAATGTTTCTTCCTCGTTTAGTTAAGCAATGCTAAATATATTCTGTTATGGTGAACAAGGGGTAATGCTTTAGTAGTAAGAACTGTTACGTTTTGCCAATTCTGAAATTTGTAATAAATTAAGCATTAAAAAAAGTAGAAGAGGAATGGGCAGAAATATGATACCAAAGTCTGGGAAATCTACTAAACAATATTAAGACCTACAGATCTCAAAGTGTTAAGAGCAAATGCTCATATTAATTTTAAAAACAGTTATTTATTACATGGGAACCTTATCCCATAGCCTTAAGCACCTTCTTAGTTACCAGGGTAGTCCGTTCATCGAATCAGTCATTCAACAAATATCTACTGAATATGTCTGTGTGTGTGTTTATATATATATGTGTGTGTGTATATATATATATATATATATATATATATATATATATATATATATGTAAATAATGTTGTATAAAGTGATGGGGATGCAAATTACATCTGATCAAAATGCAGCCATCTTAATACTCACTGTGAGGTGAGAGCAAGACTCCATCAGTACACAACAAAGCAGAATTCATTTTTAACACAATACATTTACATTTGCATTTTACAAGAAAAAAGAATCACTTAAAAATGTACCAACATGACCAAGGTTTATAAAATTAATTTACCCATCAGTTTGGATTTTACCAAGGGAGACAAAACAAAGTTTTAGTCAAAGACAAAATAGCCAGTTGATGCATAGGTGCATGGTCTGCGATGTTCTTGCTGGCAAGAAAATCTAGATATAATATGAAGGCAGACTGGAAAGATGCTCAGATTAGTTATCAGGAATCTATAATGTGTAAATAGGAAGCATGTGTTTAAAAAAACGTATTCTGGACAAATCTTTTAATATTGATACTTTGTTGAAAACTTTACCAGGATATATCATATCCTATTATATCAGTTTTGCTTTTATTCTTAACTACACATTATATGTAGTAAAATAAAGAGTAAAAAAATCTGAACTTTAGATAAATTTTCTTCATTTTTTTCCCTTTGAACACAGTTTTAAACAGAAATTATCATAGATTTAGATGTATAATAATTTTTAATAAAATACTCCAATGTAAATAAACCATTAGAGGAAAGACAATGTCAAAAATTATTCATAAAAATTGATTAATATTTACAGTATAGGCAAGGAATCATCTAAGAAACATTATTTATTTACGGTTTTCTTTCTAACTGAAGGAGAAGCTTCATCCTTCTTATCTTTTCAAATAATATTTTATGTCCCCATGGAGAAAGAATATGATTCATCAACAATTCAGTACATTTTATTTAGGCTCTCTGTGTAACATTTTTGGAATTTTCAAGTAAAACAGCTAAAATTCTTACATTTAGAGTATACTTTAACATATTTCTGTCCTTTAGTATTGCTACCTAATTGTAAATGTGACATAACAAGATATAATTTTTAATCGATGCTCACCAATTGAGAATTATTAATTTTTCTAATTTGCTACCTGCTAAAGAACCAAGATATTTAGTCTGCTGAATGAAAAATTAAAATTACTTCCTTAACTTTATTTTAAAGGAAAAAATATTTTATGGCCTGCTTATTTTTCTAAGGCATTAAAGTAAATAGAGAAGGAGCATATCTATATGAGTAACTTAAATAAATAAATAAATAAATAAAATAGGAAATGGTAAAAAGAGAAAACTCAAAGACTATAGTAGTAAGAGGCCTGAAGAGGCAAGATGACTAATGTCAGGACCTGAAGGAGGAGGAAAAAGGAGGAGAGGGTGGAAGGAAGACAAAGAATACAGAAAGAGAGTAAAGGGAGAAAGGAGGAGGTGGAGATAGACAATAACTTGCCCAAGCCCACTAGCCAAAGACTACCAGTGTGATTCTATAGAGGGTTGATGTGGAAGCCAGTTATGTAATGAGTGGTGTCAGGAAGTGGGGACAACTGGGTTAACGATACTTTTCATCTAGGAGGTGGGAGGAGAGTTGTCATTAGTAAAGACGTACTAATCATTCATGTTAGAAGAGGACTTTCAGTTGTGTGATTGTTTGTGTGTTGATAGTGTTCTTGTCTGTCTTATACACAAGGTTACAGAATAATCATGTCTCTGTATTGTTCTACCACAGTCATATTGTCTGAGCATTGTTTATATTCTGAAAGTTAATCATTTGGGAATACTATGGCCTAGCTACCAGAATAAATATAGATTTGAAAATGTCCTGATGATCAAAGTATTACCTACATAAAATAAATTCCTTAACTTCAAAAATAAAATAAAATTACTTCCTTAAGAACTAATAGTAGAAAATAATGTTTAGTACTTGAATAATATATTATACATACAAATTTTCTATGGTTTTAAAAAATTCTCCACTATATTTGACAGATAATTACTAATGAATTTCTATTTTTCTCAAAAAATATATTCTGATATGAAATAAATAGAACTCCTTATATAATATCAACCACATAACTGTTATTCTCAAAATGGAAATAATTTGGGCCTTTTAGTATATTTAATATTTTGAAAGAATCAATGTGTAGTGTAATTCCATCAACAAATAAAAAAAACCATAACTAATTATGTGCAAGGCAGTGGACTACATGCTATTTAAAAAATTGTTTTAAATTAACTGCCCATGTCATCAGCATCACATTTCTTATCGTTCTAGTCTGTTCTATTAAATTTTTGAATAATTCAACTGCTGCCTTGTCCTTTGTTTCAATTTACATTTAATCAAAGAATAGTCAAGAACTTAGAGATTATTTATTCAAACCCCCTCATTTTACAGATGTAGATAGAAACTAAAGTCAAGAAAGGTTATATGAGGGGCTTCCCTGGTGGCGCAGTGGTTAAGAATCTGCCTGCCAATGCAGGGGACACAGTTGGAGCCCTGGTCCGGGAAGATCCCACATGCCGCGGAGCAACTAGGCCCGTGCGCCACAACTACTGAGCCTGCGCTCTAGAGCCCGTGAGCCACCACTACTGAGCCCGCGTGCTACAACTACTGAAGCCCATGCATCTAGAGCCTGTGCTCCGCAACAAGAGAAGCCACCATAATGAGAAGCCTGTGCACGGCAACAAAGAGTAGCTCCCACTCGCCACAACTAGAGAAAGCCCGCACACAGCAATGAAGACCCAATGCAGCCAAAAATAAATAAATAAAATAAATAAATTTTTAAAAAAATTATTTTAAAAAAGGTTGTATGATTTTTTCCTTTATATTTGAATGTTTAAACCTATAGAAAAGTTGAAAAAATAGTACAATAAAGCCTATATAATCTTCACCAATTGTTAACATTTGACAAATTTGTTTCTTCCCTCTATCTTCACACCACACATAAGTACATGTGTGTATGTATATTAAACTTGCTGTTAAAGATCATAATACTTCATCTCTAAATATTTTGAACACATCTCCTGATTAGGACATTTTCCTACAAAAGCACAATACTGTTATTACCCTCAACATTATCTACAGTAAATCAATTATAGCATCTAATGTACTATTCACATTCAAATTTTTTTCTCCAGTATGTCTTCATAAACTTTTTCTTCAAAGCAGGATCCAGTCAAAGCTCATTTATGGCATTTGGTTCAGTCTCACCGGAGTATTTTAATCTAAAACAATCCCTATGCTTTTAGTTTTTGTTTTTAATGACACTGAATTTTGTAAGAGTTCAGGCCAGTTGTCTAGTAAAATACTCCATGCTTTAGATTGCATAATTATTTTCTTATGACTGTATTCAAGTTAAAAATTTTGGGCAAAAATGTTGCATAAGTGATAGCAATTAACTCTCATTAAATTAATCAGGTATCATAAAATTACATTGTCTCACTATTGGTTATCTTAAATTAGACAGCTCTATTAAGGTAGTAATTGCATGATTGATCCATTATAAAGATCCATTTTCCCTTTGTAATGTAAAAAAAAAAAAGCTATTCACAGGGTGATATTTTAAAACTGTGAATATTTTGTTCTCTTATAAACTTTCACCAATTGATTTTCATATCTCTGATATCCTTGTCTAAATTTCCTGTTACATCACAGATTGCATAATGGTAATTTGCTAATTCTATCATTTCTTTTACCTTTATTGCTAACATTTGTATGGAAGACAGTTCTTCTTTTTCAGGCCTCCTTATTTCCTTATCCCTTCCAACCAGTGTAAGGTTGATCACAATTGTCCCATTGGCCAGAGATCTCTGTCTCACACATATTCCTCACCTTCAGCATAGCAAATGCTGTAGTCCTTATCCATGCACTAACATCTACCGTCCTGGCCATCCCAGGTATGCCCAAGGATGCACTCAGTCCCAATTTCTTTCATGGATTTAAAATGCTGAGGAATGATTGGACAAGGGATTCAGAAGAAAGGAAGGAATCAGGCTAAGAGTTTAAACTCAACAAGATTACAGTTCAATGGCATCAAAGTTTATTTATTTATTTATTTACTTAAAATTTTAGTGGATATTTTCAAATGTAATAGAAGCAGAAAGAAGAGTAAAATAAACCCCTAAATACCCATCATTCCATTTCAACAACTTAATATTTTGACAATTTTATTTCATCTATTTCTCACTTTATTTTTTTTCTTATTGTTCGATTATTTCAATGCAAATCCCATGCATCATGTCATTCCATCCTTCATATGTAAGTATGTATCTCTAACTGATAGGGTTAGTGGTAGGCAGAATTCTAAGGCGGTGCCCCAGATTCTTGGGCCCTGATATGTACATATTTTCTCCCAGTTATTCAATCAAACACTAACCTAGGCACTGTTTTAAAGGATTTTGCAAAAGTCATTAAGATTCTAAATCAGTTGACCTTAAAATAGGAAGATTTTTCTAGGTGGGCCTGGCCTGATCGCATGAGCCCTTTAAAACTAGGCCTAGAGATCAGAGACAGAGAAAGTCAGAGATTCAACACATGAGAGGGATATGATATGCAAGATACCCTCCATTACTAGCTTGAAGACAGATGGGGCCAAGTGGCAAAGAATGTGGTCTCTAGGAGCAGAGAGCAGCCTCTGGTCAACAGCAAGTAAGAAAATGGGGACATCAGTCCTAAAGCCACAGGGAACTGAATTCTGCCCACAACCTATTTGACCTTGGACCCTAGGCTTCTTATGAGAATAGCAACCCTGAATGTCGCCTTGGTTTCAGCAGTTTGAGATTCTGATCAAAGAACTCAGCCATGCTGTATGAGATTCCTGACCCACAGAAATTGTGAAATAGTAAATTTGTATTATTTTAAGCTGGCAAGTTTGTGATAATTTGTCACACAGCCATAGAGAACTAATCTTTTTTTTGTGGAGTATAACCACCCTACTATTATCGGACTTAACAATCACTGCTTCCTATATGTGATGTATGAGGGGTCCTAAAGGAGCTGGTAATCTTGGCTGACATGTTAAATAGGCTTTTATGAACCACTCAGGAGAGTTAACAACAGAATATAACCTTGTAACTATGGGGGAGCAAATTCAAACAACTAAGATACAAATTAACTTTTGGATCACAGCCCAGTTAAACTTGGAGTCTGTCTGTATTTCTGAAATTAATCAGTTAGAGTTATAATCAAATGACTGTGGAAACTAAGGAACTTAGAACATGTTAAATCATGTCATAGTTAACCTCCCATCTTTGATGAGTCTCTGCAATTTTAAGTAATTCCAGTGAGTCATTTTTCTAAAAGTTTTTTGAGTGTGTGTCATGTACATTACGAGCTATGTCTCCCAAAGGTGCTTTTTCCTTTCCATTCTCTTTTATAATATCCCCAACACTTTATCAACCACTCCTTGTACTTCAAAGTTTGATTTTTAAATGAGCTATGTAAAGAAAAATTACCTAACAAAAAGATACCTAGGCATTAAAAGCTTTTTATTCTGATAGTGGTTACACAGTTGTTCATCATATTATTTTCTGAACTTACCTTTATTTTGAATTTTGTTCCCAAATTAAAAAGAAATTTGTCATGTTCTAAATATGACTTCTGCTGCTTCTAACATAAATTCCTTTGTGAATTTTGATCTCTTGATCATCCTCAGTACAATACTCACTGGATATTTCTTTTGGATTTTGACTGTACATCTCCCTGAAAGCTTCATTTGCCCAACTAACTTCCTCAAGTTATTATAGCTCCTTCTTTAAAGACCGCTTCCAGATCTTCTCTCTTTTTAGAAGTCTTACCAGGTTTTGTGGAAAGAAATTATTGATGCATCTCACTCACCTTTAGCCTAAGAACCATTAATGATTAATTCCTGAAGTCACATAATTACATAATCAGACAGGCTGATTCCCAAGCCTGTCTCTTACAAGTTGAGGCCTATTCTGGTTTGTAGCAAATATTCCATGTGTGTTTCTTGACAACAACAGAAGCTATGTCAAGTGAACTTGCTTTGGAGGTAGAGCAATCAGCACAGCCACACAAGACGGGCTTGTTGTGAAAAGATTTCAATCAGTGGTTCTAAATATGAGAGACATATTTTTTTATGAAAGATTTCCAAACCATACATCCACAGGTGTTTCAGTAGCCTGGATATATATGTTCTATAAGAATATGTTCAAAGGTATGGAGGTGATGGTGTGAATAAGAAGTGTTATTGAATGTATAGTAGCTTTGTCATTAAGTATTTTCCCAGTCTGTGAATAATAAATATAGATATGCAGTTATATAGGAGTCTGCTATATTTTTATGTAATCCATTTCTGAAAAATTTATATATATTTATATATGAATCTGGAAGGCTGTATATAAAAATTGAATTGTAATAATCCCCAGCTGATTGAAACAAAAATGATTTTTATAGTTTTATTATCCTTATAGTTTTATTATGATCACATATTACTTCTATAACTCCCATTCACCAAAAAAATCCATTTATATACATAGTATGTATATATACGTATATATGTATACATATATACGTATATATACATATATCTACATCTCTATCTAGCTATTTATCTATCAAAAAAAAAAAAAAAAAGACAGTATTTCCAGGAATCAAAAGTGCTTCATGTCCTGATTCTCAGAAAACATTGGGAACCACTGATTCAGTTGAGAACACAGAATAAAGGATTTGAGCTTTGATATTTTTGTAAATTTTCAGCCACTATGAAACATAAGTGACTTCATTTGAAGCCTTCTAAAAGCTGAGTAACTGCTGGTAATTGGCTTTTGGGAAGAACAGAATACATTAAGGCTCATATAAATGTTTTGTAACAAAAGGCACATTGTAAAGCTTTATAATATGACCACCAACGGCTCAGTCAGTAGTGGCCAAATGGATATCCATACTTGCCATCAAATGTCAGAACTAGTCTCCAAAAGTAAAAAATATTTAACTGTATTGACAAAGACAGCCACCTCCAAAGAGCAGAGATTAAATCCCGCTAAGAAATACCTCTTCTCTTTTGATGCCTACGGTCTCACAAACTGAATCCCCACGACATTCTCAAATACATAGCTCATCATTGCTCAAAACAAACAAACAAAAAGCAAGTAAATGACACCAATGTATCATTTTACAAGAGCTTCCAACATTATATAACACCATTGTTCCCTGGAAGTCTTGTTATAAAGGGGCCAGAGCCATCTCACAGGGGCTGTGATTTGCTGCAGTCACCACCAATGGTTGTTGCACTGTTTTCTCTAGTTTTAGGTGTGGCCAGTCCCCAGCAGTTTTCCTCTGGGGACTTCTTTTCCTGACCTGACCCCCATTTTGAAACATGTTCCTCTGTTGTAGCAGTTTTGTGCCACTGAAGAAGAACATATCCTTTCTTTGTTTCACCACAGAAATAACAAACATAGCCCTCTCCCAGTTGGCAGAAACAAAGTGTTTCACTAACCATGTAAAATGCCTCTGCTCAGGAATTTGAAATGTTCTTACAGAAAAAGAGTGTTTCTGACAAAAAAGTTTTTTGTTAATGTAATTCATCTGCTAGCAAATGAAGACTCTTAGAATTCATATAATCATTTGATTAAAATCATAATGAATGTTCCAGGAAAGAAAAGTATTATATCTTTAAATCATCTTACGTTTATGAAAAAATGGAAAGAAAATGGAATGTTGATCAGAAAATTTTAATCAATAAGTTATTCAAATATGTTAAATAGATTAAAAATTGAAAAATGTTTTTAAAGTGCTCTGCCTTATATTACTTATCCAAGAAAATTTGAAAGACTATTATTTGTATTTTATAATTCACTAGTCCAAATACATTTTTTTGAGAAACTGTTATGGGCAAGAACCTCGGATGGGATAAAAGCAAAGTAAAGCAACTTTTTCCCACTTTGGAGCTGACAATATATAGTATATTTTCTTGACTCTAAGGCTCTTATTTTCCTATTTGAATAGGTCTCAAATCAAGATTGACCTTTAAGTTAATGCATACATTAGGAAAAAAAGTTTTAATTATTTGTTCATCATACATTTGATTCCATCAATCCACTGTACCTGATTGTCTAGAAGCAGGAATCAGAAGTTGGCACACCACGTAATGCCATGGGAATGTTCCAAATCTCATTAGGGACAAAGGAAGGCATAGCAAGGTCTTGAAAGAATCCTGCTGAACACCAGATTATTTTCCTGGCTACTTTACTCTAAGTGAATAAGGGTTTCTGCCCCTAGAGACTCTGACATATGTCCTTATAACTCCATACAAGAGGATTATAGAAAAAGGCATCATTAATTTGACTGGGAAATCAGGAAATCTTTAAGGATGCTGTAGCTGCCGGATTATTTTTACCGAAGCATTGTTTTGCTTACATCATTTCCCTATTCAAAAATATTAACTATCTCCCTATTCTATGACCCTAAACTTTGACTAAAGACTCAGTTTCAACTGGTCTTCTGTTGACTCCTCCTGTACTCTAGGATCTGGTCTAGGGCTGTGCTGTCCAATGTTACTGAGCACTTGAAATGTGGCTAGTGTGACTGAATTTTTAATTGTTATTTAATTTTAAATAACAATTAAAATTATTTTAATTATTTTAAAATGAAATACAATTTCTATATTGATTACATACTGAAATGGTAATATTTCTATATGTTGAGTTAAATAAAATACCTTATTAAAATTCTTTTTACCTGTTTCTCTTTAATGTAATAACTAGAAAATTTTAAGTGATAGATGTGGCTTGTATTATATTTCTATTGAACAGTCCTGGTCTAGGAATAATGAAAAAGCTTTCTTTTTGTGATGATATTCTATGCTTCAAGAAAACATGCTTCCTCCTCCAGAGTTTCCCTCCTGATGTAAAAGACTCTGTAGCTGCAAGTGAGAGAAATCTAAGAATTTGTTGGCTCAGTAAGTGAAAAGAACAGAGATAAGGGTTCAGACATAGCTGGAGTCAGAGACTCTGAGGATGTCATCAGAGCTCAGTCTCTTCGATAGCCAATCTCAGCAAAAGCAGAGTTTAAAATGTCCAGAAATAAGTCTTATTGGCTGGCTAGAGTCACCGTAGCAAAGGAAAAGGATTAAACTTGCTTGCCAGACCTTGGTCACATTACACCGATGTCAGAGTGTGAGGACAGTCAATGCCATTTACTTTACATGGGCTGATACCAAGCGTAAGCCTGTTCCTTAGAGAAAAACCACGAAAATTGTTTCCAGAAGAAAAAGAATCAGTAATGTGGGTAGGAAAAAGTACAGATACCTGAAAGACTTGATTGCCATGCTAAAAAAGTTTTTTTTTCTTCTTCTTCAGGAGTCATATTTCAAGTCACCATTCCTTATGGTGCCCTTTGTCATCTTTTGATGGCTTCTCTCTGGCTTCTTCTATTATAGTCCTTCACCATCCCCTTTCCCAGCCCTTTCAGCTCACATCTCCCAGATAGCATACCACATGGAGCTCCAAGAATACAATACTCTTCCTCTGACTTCCATGCCTTTTCCATTTGCAACCTCTCTTTTTTGTTTGTTTGTTTGTTTCCTAAATTTTATTTAAGAATTCATACAAAATACTCCAGATAACTGAGTTTCAATCCTCATCTTCCTCCTCTTCTTCATCTTGATTAATCTGGAAGTAACGTAATTCGTAACTTTCTTTGCTGTTAGCAACTACGCGTAACCAATCACGGAGATTATTCTTCTTCAAATATTTTTTGGTGAGATATTTCAAATACCTTTTGGAAAAAGGCACCTCGGAAGTTACAGTGATCTTGCTTTTGCTTCTTTCAATTGTTACAACACCTCCTCCGAGATTCCCAGCTTTTCCATTCACTTTGATTCTTTCCTGAAGAAACTGCTCAAAATTGGCCGCATCCATGATTCCATCTTCTACAGGATGGGTACAGTCAAGAGTAAACTTCAGGACCTGCTTCTTGTTTTTGCCCCCCTTCACCACAAGCTTTTTCACTGGCGCCATCGCCGCAGTGGAGGCAGAAAAGTGCAACCTCTCTTTTAAATACCCATAAAGTCCTACTCTTCTTTCAAGTCTCAGTCCAATTATCACTTCCTCTGAGCTGTGATTCTTGATTCCTCTAGCCTAGGACATCTTCTATAATTTTCCACTTTTGTGTTCCCTCTGAAACTGTACATCTTCTAATATGTCACTTTCAAATTAACATGTATAATCTGTTTGCACGACAGAACTGATGTAGATGTTGAGAGTAAGGTCTGCCTGAGATGGTGCATTTAAAAGGATCAATTCCAGGTGATTTAATGAAGGAATGATTGAGAGGTGTTGAAATAATTAGGAACCAACCAGGAAAGCACCTATAGGTTGGTGATGGTAGGAAGCCATTGCCACCTCTAGACCTGAAAGGCAAGAAGAACCGTGTTACTGGAACTTGGTCAGTGCTATGTCTGAGGAAGAAAAACAGGCAGAGAGGATCTGCAGCTGTAGGGAGGGGAATCCTGTTACTTCCTAAACTGTGCCCTGACAGGATGAAGGGGGTAAAATAAATACTCCAAATTCTCTCTTCTCTATCTTAATACTGGTACATCCATTGGCTGAATTCAACCAGAAGGAGGAGGGCAAGAGAGCCTAGTAATGTGGTGAGTAGAGATCAGCTTCTTGGCAAAGAAGCAGGGCAGGAAAGAGTGAAACAGAGAATAACCTGCAGAGTCCAGTTGTTCTTTTTGTGTTCCCAGCTCCTGGTATAAATCCTTACATATAGCAGATAACAGAAGAATGAATGAATGACTCTCCACAAATCTCCTATATTCCTGGCTCTCTTCATTCATTTTTCTTAATGAATACAATAAATGTAATATAAATGTGGAACTAGATGTGATTTACTTTGTAAACCTTTTGCGATGTTTTCAAATAAATAAATACATTCACAAATTAGGAGAAAATTTTTTATCCAATTGTGTGTTCTCAAATTAGATTTGGAAATTATCAGCATCATACTCATCAGGAAACTTATTCAGCTTTGCCCTTTACCTGGATATCCAATTAATTCTTCCAGCACCCCAGTGAAGTTGGTATTCTCATCCCCTTTTTCAGATAAGGAACCGAGCGTTAAAGGTATTTGGGAATGATCAGACAATGCTTTCCTCTTTGATTCTCTAGCTGCATGAAAACAAAACAGAAAAATTACATGAATGCTTAAATATTAAGGGCATTTCTATAAGAAGTTAAACATAAAATCAGTGAATCAGAAGTACTTCTCTCACCATTAAGATATGCGGAGAGAAACTGAAATATTGCTACTTCTGTAGTTTTCAAGTGACCATGAAAATATGTCTTAAGAAAAAATAGTGGCTAAAAGCATGAATATATTTTATTTTAATTGAAATCTGTTTTCAGGGACATATGCACAGATGCTTGCTTACTTTTAAGTGGTAAATGCATAAAAGCAGGAAAAAATGAAGGGAACAGAGATTGAGAATCATAATGATAAATGCAGATGAAAATAATGGAAAATATGAAAGCTGTGTAATATTTTTCCAATCTAGATGATTTTTGAAATTTCTTTGGAAGGGTATTTTGAACATTCTGAATGCAAACTATGACAATTACTATGCTATTGCCTTTCTTTATCAAAATATCCTTTCATAAGAAAATAGTGCCCAATTTTTATTTTAAAAAGGTATTTTCTTAGATATGTTATTCCTATATTATTCTTAATGCAAAATATGTAATATTAACACATAAACTTCTAATACATATTTAAATATATCTTGCAATTAAGTGCTACTTGGCATGTAGAAAGAGCTAACATTTTTTTTTTTTAATTTTTATTTATTTATATTTATTTTTGGCTGTGTTGGGTCTTTGTTTCTGTGTGAGGGCTTTCTCTAGTTGCGGCGAGCGGGGGCCACTCTTCATCGCGGTGTGCGGGCCTCTCACTATCGCGGCCTCTCTTGTTGCAGAGCACAGGCTCCAGACGCGCAGGCTCAGTAGTTGTGGCTCACGGGCCTAGTTGCTCTGCAGCATGTGGGATCTTCCCAGACCAGGGCTCGAACCCGTGTCCCCTGCATTGGCAGGCAGACTCTCAACCACTGCGCCACCCGGGAAGCCCAAGAGCTAACATTTTATTCACTAACTCTAATGCTTGTGATAACTCTGTAGCAATGAACACCATTAAGGTCTAAACTGTAGTCTCAAAAAACCCTGTCCTACTAAAAGGAACCAGGGTCCTTTAGAGAAATGACTAAGTTCAGGCCTATGGTAGGAAATATACAAAATAAGCCTGGGTCATCTTGCTGTTCCAAAAAGCAAGTGTATTATCAATGAATATTGGAGTCATCTCAAAAAGTTAGAGTAGCCAATTACTGGAGCGTTGAAAAAGAAGAATGATGATAATACATTGAAACAAGATAAATTTAACCCTACAAATCAATAAGGTGTTGACATTTATCCAATCAACAAATGTCTAGAATGAAAGAACATACAATTTCCAAACAGGAAATAAAAAGTGAGATACAAACATTACAATATGTTCAGTCTCCACAGTAATCAGAGAATATAAATTAAAAACATTAAGACACCATTTTCTTCTCCATTAGACTGGCAAATCTTTAAAAGTTTCAGTATATTAAATACTGACAAAAGAGCCAAAAACCAGGAGATGTTGGAAGCTAAAAGGGTAAATCTTTTCTTGACTGGGCAATTTGGCAGTGACAATTAATATTTTAAATGTATATACACTCTGGACCAACAATTCTGCTTTCCTGTATCTACCTTAAAGAAAGACTTGCACATACTTTTAAAGAGACATTTATAATGTTGCTGACTGGCTACTCTATTTTTAATTGTGGAGAAGTTACACAAATTATATCAACAGGGGAATTAAATATATATGAATCAGTTCAAAAGAATAACTTGGAGGGCTTCCCTGGTGTCACAGTGGTTAAGAATCCACCTGCCAATGCAGGGGACGGGACACGGGTTCAAGCCCTAGTCTGGGAAGATCCCACATGCCACGGAGCAACTAAGCCTGTACGCCACAACTACTGAGCCTGTGCTCTAGAGCCCGCGAGCCGCAACTACTGAAGCCCGCACGCCTAGAGCCCGTGCTCCGCAACAAGAGAAGCCGCCGCAATGAGACGCCCACGCACTGCAACGAAGAGTAGCCCCCACTCAACACAAGTAGAGAAAGCCCATGCGCAGCAACAAAGACCCAATGCAGCCAAAAGTAAATAAATAAATAAATAAATGTATTTTAAAAAAAAAAAGAATAACTTGGAGATACCTTCAAGCTATGTTTTAAAGTTAAAAAAAGCCACAGTGAAAAACATACAGTATGATGTTATGTACATTTAAAAACCCACAAAATTATTTAATTCCATATGTGATATAATATATGTATATGTATATTATATATACATATATAACTGCACAGGAAATAGGTCTACAAAGATATGCATCAAACTGATAGCACTGGTTACCTTGGGGGGAGGAGAATCATGTTAGAGGGAAATAGAATAGACTTTTGCTTTATCTGTATTTTTATACTATAAACACAATAAAATATTTAAGTATTCTTTATTTCATAATTTTTTGAATGTTAAGAAAATTATCTTCCAATGATTCTCTAAGGAGGGCATTTAAGGCCCCACTCTGTGGATGAGGAAAGAGGGCTCAGAAATAATGGCTGACATGCGCAAAGCTAAACAATAGTAGAGGTGAAAATTAATTCAGGCTGATCTTAGGGCTTCCAGGCAAAATCTTTTTTTAGATCACAAGTAAAAATGATATTGTATTTTGCACTGGTCAAAACTTCTTTAGAGAGATATTTAGGTTGGAGACAGATTTGGGAGCAATAAGTATTTGCCTACTGAAACCATGGAAATATATTGAGGAGATTGTGGGTAAGAAGAAGGGCAGGCCCAGAACAGAATCCTGAGAAATGGCAACCTTCAGTGGATGAACACAGTTAAGGAACCCTATAAGAAAGTCAAAGAAGCAATTGCTACATAATCAGAAGGAAAGGGTGAAGTCAAGAATTCAAGCACAAAGAGCACTTCTAGGAGGAGGAAGTGGTCAACAGTGGCAAAGGTTGCAAAGAGGTCAAGTACGAGGGCTTTGACGTGTCATTTGGATTTGGTAACAAGGTCTTTCGGTGACTTGGTCAAGAGTCTTGGTGTATAGGAGAGGCAGAAACCAGAATGCAGAGGGATGAAGCATGAGGAAGATAGGAGGATTTAACAGTATGGAAGGTCCTCAAAAATTTAAACAGAATAATCACATGATCCAGCAATTTTACTCCTGGGTATATACTCAAAAGAATTGAAAGCAGAGACTCAGATAGTTGTACGCTCATGTTCATAGCAGCATTATTCACAGCAGCCAAAAGGTGGAGCAACACAAGTATCCATTGAAGGATGAATGGATAAATAAAATATGGTATATACATATAATGGAATATAAACAAACTATGGTATATACATATAATGGAAGAAAATTCTGACACATGCTGTAACTTGAATGAACTTAAGTGAAATAAACAGCCACAAGGACAAGTGTTCCATGAGGTACCTGGACTAGTCAGTTCATAGAGACAGAAAGTAGAGTGGTGGTTGCCAGGGAATGGGAGACAGAAGGAGGAACTGGGATTTACTGTTCAATGAGTGCAGAGTTTCAATTTGGGAGGATGAAAAAGATCTGGAGATGGATGGTGGTGATGGTTGTACAACAGTGTGCAAATGCTTAATTCCTCTGGACTATATGCTTCAAAAATGACAATAATGGTCAATTTATTTTATATGTATTCTAACACACACACAAACACATACACACACACACAGAGGCTAGGAGGAATTGAAGGAAGTCAATGGTGACAACTTTCTCAAAAAGGAAAGTAATAGGGCAGTTTAGTCAGAGGAGATTTTTTTAAGATGGAGGAACCTTGAGCATATTCACCAGCCTGGAAAGGATTATTAGAGAAACAGAGATACACGTCCACCACCCGGTAAAAGGAACACAAATACTGAGCTAGCCCATTAAAATCATCCACAGATATTGAACACTATGCTTCCAGGAGTGAACCTGGGTCTTTGGGGAACAGATGGGCTTAATGTTTTATGATAATACTCATATACAGTAATATTTAATGTTTCTTAAAAAACACATAGAATCTAAGCAATGTTAATCACGTCAATAATAACTTTTTCTTCAAAAGTTTTTCTACAGGTATCTCACTAGAGAATTCAAATCAGATTTTATATTGGTGACTCTATGGAGGGGTTTTTGTTTGTTTGGTTTGATTTTATGGTTTTTGTGGGGGAGTGGAGGCAGCTTTCTTAGTATTGTTTATTCATTTATTTTTACTTACTGCAAATTCACATTAAGTATGACTTTAGGTGAAATGGAAAATGTTTCCATTTTTTAATCATCCCCTAATTACTTTTTATTGCCTCTTTGAAAATATGGTTAAGTAAAAAGCAGAGTGTGATACCCTGAGAGCATGGTAGTTTCTAAAGTCCAGAAAGTAATTCTTGCAATCTGTGGAGGTTTACATAATAACTTAATTATTCTTGCAATCCACTCCCTTCCTCTTCCCCAACGACCAAGGGAAGTTGGGAGAGACCGCCACATACAAATTGCAGCTACCCATTTGCTTCTATTATCAAGTAACCTGGGAGAAGTACATACATGAGTATTTCTTTTTATTTGAAACTGGCAATAGTATTTGTGTTGCTCAACTGTTTTCATGTCCTTTTTCAAACATTGTCCCTACTGTCCTATAGGTATTTTTAATTAATGCCCCATCTTGTTAGAAACTTAACCAGTTAAATATTCAACATTGCAGAATCTGCACCTGTTTTTTATTCTTGTGGCTGAAGTTGAGAGAGACCATAGCTCATGAATAAGCAACAGTTTCAGTTTTGCAATGCTTTATCTATATGTAACAGGCAACTATTCATGGGAAAGGAAGTTTAAGACTTGTAGGTAAAAAACCACTACTCAGATTCCAGGAAAATGCCCGTTTATTGAAGTTTTTTTTTTTTCTTTTTCTTTTTACAAAATATCTGTAGTCAGATTAGGATTTAGGTCATACTCTAAAGACTTTACATTAATTAGCCTTATAAAAACAAGTTTATTCCTCATGTATCAGCTTGATAATTTTCTTCCACACAGAGCAGTATTTTCTGTTCCTCTATGATTATCATTTAGCCACACAGGAAATGTTTCCTCATGTAAATGAGCATTACTTAAGTATAGATTTCAATAACTTTTCTAACATTTGCTTACACATATAAATATGTGTATACATTAATTATGTATGTATACACATAAATTATAGCCTGTTACCATGATTTCAAGTGTAAGGTTTGTGAATAATTTTCCATTCTCCATAGAATTTATAAAGCATAATGACTCTGGTGTTTCACAACTTCCTCTTTTGGTAGACTATCCTTCTGCAGAGGGGAAAAAAATGTGTCTAGAGAAGAGAGCGGAGCAGAGAACAGAGCTCTTTGAGTTGTCGATAGTTCAACTCAACTATTTAAGCAGCTCAACAAGCAACTGTAAATAAGACATAGAGGTAAGAAGAAAGTGTTACTTGTTATTTTTCATTTTATTTGGATTGCTACTTACAGAATAACAATTTAAATTGCTGCCCAGATTACAAAGTAGGTTAGATAAAACCGATACCTCTCTCAAGTAAGTAGTCAATATTTCAAATGAAAAAGTTAGGTAAATTTACGTTTCAACTTCATACAACATTTTAAAAGCTGGAAATTTTAAAAGTTCTTATCGATCGCTGAATTATTTTAACTGCAAAGTAAAACATTCTCTTTTTTTCATAATTTTGTACACAGTTTAGTGCTAAAAGAACTTTTATATTAATAATAAATTTTGAGAACTTTTTTCTTCCCCAGCTCTAGCAAATTTCTAACATTTGTAAATTCTCCTACGTATATTAGTTTGTTAATTTTGCATATTATTAGTTGAGCATTTTACAGGGAAAAGATATTCTTGCATTTGTTTACCCACTGTGAAAATATATTGTATTAATTAAAATGTGACATTTCAGTGTTATTTTTCATATCATCACATTACAGTGATACGTAAATACTTTAGGAGCAGTTTGTAGTGTAAATGATATGATTTAAAAATCTAAATAAGTAAATCTAATTTTAGAAATTCATGTTTATCTTAATAAGATTAATTTACAGTTTAATGCATAGCAATGGAGCAAGAACTAAAACAAGGTAAGACCATTTGCATTCATAACTGGAGGTCAAACTAAGCTGAAACTGATCTCATTAAGAAATTCTAAAGTAAAATCTAAATCCAGCAGAATTTTTTTTCTTGTTGTCCCAATCTAGAGTAATGATTACACATATTAACATGAATTAATTGTATTAATACAATTGTATTCACTATATAGCAATTGTATTTAATACAACTGTATTCATTATATAGCAATTTTTAAATCCTCCTTTTAAAAACAATTGGTTTCTATGTACTTTGGCAAAACATTACAATTTATTTTAATATATCTTTAAAAAGAAAAATGCAGTTATATGCACATACATATAAGTAATATATATAGTCAAATAATAATTTGAATGCTTACTTAACTTGGTTTGCTTTTTTAATTAGAATACTCACATGGCTTCCAAAAAAGAAAGTCTACATTGTTCCATCAATTAATGGATTTAATTTTTACTGTTTTGGTAAACAGTACTGTCATACTGGTTCTACTACATTACCTGGAAAAAAGCTTTTTTTTTTTTTAAACTATTTTCATGCAATGTGCTGTAACAAGAGTTGCTGTCTTTTGATTATAGGGAGAAGAAAAACAGACTGTTAAAAACAGACTGTTAGTGCTATAAATTCAGGAAGTATAAAGTTTCACATCCTTAACTAGATCAACATTTTAGAATTAAGTTGAGAAATCCATTAAAATTGTGCATCTTCATCTTTATGTATCATACACTAGTTAAACACGACTTCCATGAGAACTTCGTTATATTATTTGCAACAATACCATTTTTAATGCCCCTCTCTTTTAAAAAATGATGGAAGTATTTTTAAATGTCCAGAATTCTAAGTATGAGATATTTTGACATCATGAACTATTAAGTGCTGTGGGTGTGCTATACATAGTGTGGTATTACGCTGAATAACTGATAACCAAGAGAAAACATAACCCAAGGATATTACAATCTAAATTGATGACCGCTGCAATTCAGAACCACAAATGAAGGCTAAAGAAGTAGAGAAAATGCTATCTTGCTAGCAAGACAGATGTGTTGATGTTGTTGTTGAGAATTACTAAAGTCTCTGAATGAACAGTCTAGTCCTAGACTATGCAAAATAAGCTTAGAATTTTTTCTGCCTTTGAGAAAATTATATGTACAGAAAAAATTAGTGCCTATATGGCTGTGTTTGCATAAATCATATAGATTGTTGAAGGGGATATTCTTGGCATTATTAGGAAAACAGCTGGATGCATTGCATAGGCTTTTTATTTCACATACTGTCATTACAACATTTAGACCCTGCCCACACATCCAAAATTTTTAAGTGATGTTAGATATAATATTGTAAATAATTCATTTCTGGAAAACACAAATTTTGACTTTTGAACTATAGACATATTTTACTATGTTTCGTTAGGATTACATTCATGTGACACACCATCTAAGACATAAATTTTCATTGAATCTAATAAAAGTTAAACCTGGATGACCGCTGTATGGCATTGTGAAATTTTATACCTGTCTTAATAAGACACGGTTGACTATGTGACCTGTGGGTGATCTTGCTGGAGATCTGTCAGACTATCAAGATCCAGGGTTGATCCAGCTAATCTCACAGTTCCCTGGCTGTGTCCTCTTTCACAGTATGAACTTCCCAAACTGCCCACCTGTAGAAGAGAATGCTGCTAACAGAGGGCTCTATCCCACCCGAATATATCATCTTTCAAATAATAATTTTACTTTGAAACAACATTATTTGTTTTTGACATAAATAACTGGATTTCCAAAAGAACTTTTGAGACACTGAAACATTTCTTTGTTGTTTGTTTTGTTTTCCCTCCTTTTGGCTATTTCCCCATTTGCAAAAAAAAAAGCAAAGACAAGAAAGTTTGTTGTCTGAAAGAAAGATTATGGCTTAAGCGCAGACTAAGAAGGACGCAATGTTTTAAATTCAGAAACAAAAATACTCTAAATCTAGGTAACGTGGGTCTTTCAGCATTTTAAAAGCAAATTTGTGTCCACCTACATCTGTTGATCTTCTATTTATTTTTAATGTATATGACTTCCAAATAAGTGCCACATGTAGCATATTCATATTTATTTTATTAATAAAAATATGTACTAAATAAGTCGGAAAGTTCTTGTTTTCCCAAAAATATGCACTGTGGAACTATGTGTTGTCTGTGAGATAGAATATGAATCTCATTTCCATATAAGAAATAATTTCCGTAAATATAAAGAATAAGGGCAAGTCCTTTTATATTTCTGAGTATTCCCATTTAAAACAATATGTTAAGTGCAGTCTAATTTACACATCTGCACTGTAGAAAATAAATACACTGCTAATGTATTGTAAATCAACTATACTCCAATAAAAATGTTTAAAAACTGCTAGTTTTAAAAATATTTAAAATGCAAATTATTTGTTTTTTGAGCATTGTTGTTATATTTCCAATACTTACCTGACATCATTGATATTTTTTATTATTTTATATGAACTAAAATCAGGCAGTTAGATTTGATGTTTTCCAAATTGCTTTTGGCTTTATGTTTTTGTTATTCCATGCGTGTACAAGAAATAAGTTTTAATTTTTCAGTATTACTGAGGAAAATGCTAAATTTGGATTTTAAAATCCAAATTTAAAGAAAATTTATTATTCTATTTTACAGATATTTCATCATAAGCCTTTAGTCTTTTATGTATGTAGTCATTATCACATTCTCAAAATTCTTCTTATTGATATAAATGGTAATATGATCTGCAGAAACATCACCAGTTCTGATTCTGAAAATAAACTTAGTAGAATTTTTCTTTAAGTATAACTTAGTTCAATTTATTTTTCCTTTTCATAAGAAAAAAATATAAGGAGATGCATTTATTCTTTTCCTGTGTTGGTGAACAGATCTGAATTAGAGGAGAGGCAAAAACATTCTCTGTGCAATTAGGCTGCTTTCTGCGTAAAATAAAATCAGATAGCTGATGGCAATGGACTTTCTAGAATGCTCACTAGAAATGCTTGTTATACTTCCTTTACTTAAAAGCTTTTTTTATTTAGAAATAATTTCAAGCTCAAAAAAGTTGTAAAAATAAAAACGGTATAATGAACTCCCATATACTCTTACCCAGGTTTGCTTAATCTTAATATTTTACCCCATTTGCTTTATAATTTGCTCTCATTCTTTCTTTCTATCTTTCTACCTCCATTTTTTTTTCTGAACCGCTTGAGGGCACATTACAAACAACATGACCCTTTACTTCAGTGTGTAATTACTAAAAATAGAAGTCTCTTATTTAACTGTTACATATAATTATCTACTTCATAAATTTACATGGATACAATACTTTAATCTCACATTTGTCCATATTACGATTTTGCTATTTATCTAACAATACACTTTATAATATTTCCCCTTCCAGTAAAGGACTCAGTCTAGCGTCATGAATCACATTTAGTTGTAATGTCTCTTTAGCCTTCCTTAATCTGGAATATTTCCACAATATTTCTTTGTCTTTTACAGAATTGAAAATTTTAAAGAATACAGTTTATCCACCTACTCTTTTTCCTGTGCTTTTTAACATCGAGTTCCTCATTTTGTATTTGACATGTTTTCATGGTTAGATTGTGGTTATGCATTTTCTGCTAGAATACTGCACATATAGGTGATGTTGTTCCTCTCATGCTATCGCAACTAGAGTCACATGATGCTCATCTGTCCCACACTGAGAGTGTTAATTTTGGCCACCTAGTCAAGGTATTGCTTAATTTCTCCATTTTATTAGGAAGGCTCCTAGTGAAAAAATTTCCAGTTGGGCTTCGCATTAACTGATGTTCTCATCTGATGCAATCTGTAATATAATGGTTACCAAATGATGATTTTCCAACTCCAGCACTCCCTGCACATTTTCGTCAGTCTTGCACATTCTACCGTAAGCAAAAGAACTCTCTTCTCTCCCATTTATTTAATTATTAATTTATGTGTCTATCTGTTACTGGTGTGAACTCATGAATTTCTGTCTTTTCAATGGTTATAATTCATTACTGCTTTAATTATTTTGGTGCTCAAACGGTCCGTATTTAGCCAATGGAGCCCTCTCTTTCTGACTTCTGATGCCTTTGTGGCACACCCCCATCATGTTAGTGAGTACTTTCTTACTTTCTGGCAAAAGAAGATGTTGTAGGCTGGTCTGGTACCCATCCTGTCTCACCCCTGGAATCATTCATTTCTCATCTCCTTTGGTGGGGAATGGTGTTAGAGGCTCAGATCTGGATGTTTAGCATATTCACTGCCACTGAATATTTTTGCTTCTTGACTCTTTCAGGAGAAATATGTTAATGCACATACATATGTAGAGACATAAACACAAAAAAATGCTTATGCATAAAAACTTATGTATACACACACCTCTCTTTTGGACATCATGAGTTCATCTGATAGCTCCAATTCCAATCTATCCCTGTAGAGTTCTTTCTTGCCCTTCCCTATTCCATATTTGTGTGCTCCTCCTTCCACAGTGTGAGCCCTGGATCCTAACATCAACATGCTTACTCGTGCACTCAACCCTATGATACATCTCTAAAATAATTTCTAAATTGCTTTACCAAAACCACTACTACAATAAACAAACCTACTGAAAAAGAGGGCAGAGTTTGTGTGCACTTCTCCCCGCCACACCCATACCCCACCAAATACTGTATTTGTAAATTACTGGATGAATAAATTTTCCTTCCTTCCTTCCTCTTTCCCTCCATCCCTCACTCTCTCGTCTTTTTGCTTTTCAGTCAGGGTTATCATAATATTCATTTAAAATACAATTAGATTCATTTGTTTCAGTTTGTTTCCAGTTTTAAGTTTTCTTCCTTTGCATTCTTTTTGCTTTTATTTTATTTTTTGAATTGATTTACTCTTTTTTTTTTTTTAAGCCATGGAGATGAATTGCTACTTGCCTGGGGCCATTTCTATTAAACAAGCTTGATACAACCTAATTCAACTGTTATGTTACAATTCAGAAATACCTATTCGAGTTGCTGGTTGAACTTTTATCTTTGTATTTCCATTCTGTGCAGTCTACATTTAGCCTAAAGTCAGTGATTCTCTTGCATATTGCAAAAAGTGACCATTTCAGATGAGAAAGTAGATGTCTGTAGTACTGGCCAACCTTATGAGTTTATCATTCCAGAGATTTTTAAAAGTTAATTGTGTGTATATCGTCACATTTACAACAAATAATTAGAAAAGAAAGTAAGATAAGAAGTAACCATGAATTTGTGTAGTCCATAAACATTGGAAAAAATTCTCACCCTTCTATATAAGTGATTCTAGAATGTTCCTGCCCCCAGCCCTCTCCCATATTCTACTCCAGTGCTTATAACTATGAATACATTCTAATATTTGTGGCAGCAAGAGCAAGTGGGTCTATGTCAAAAGATTCATTTTCAATTTCAGTTCTGTCACTTACTGACTATGGATCTTAGATAAGTTACTTGTCTTCTCTCTCCAGATATCTAGTCCCATACCTTTAAATTTTAAAAAATCCATACCTCCTTAACTTTCTGCCAACTCCTGGATCCATACCTCAAAGTGATTATTAAACTTCTTCACAAAGGTATTAACAGATACGTCAAAGTCAACAGGTCCAAAAAAATAAAAATCTCCTTATTGCCTACCCTTCTCTGCTCCATCCCCAGTCTTCTTTGGTCTGTAAATGGAACCATCTTATACTCAGTTATCTAGGTCAAAAACATCATTAATTTCTTCTTTTGCCTCACCTACATCCTACTTATCAGCAAGTCTGTTAATATATTTTTCCAAAATATATCCCAGCACTGATCAGGCTTACCCCTTCTGCCATCTTGAGCACCATGTGAGACACTGTCATCTCTGTTGAAGGCAGCTCTGTTCTTGTTGTAGCCTCCTAAGAAATTTCTCTTTTTCTACTCATGCATCCTTGCCAGCATGACTCTTTAAAACATAAATCATATCATAACTCACTGCTCAAAATTCTTCAATGGCTTCCTATTTTAATTGGGATAAAATTCAATTTTTTCCTGATAGTTTATACATCTTGTCCTCCACCTACATCTCCTCCTTCATATCCTGCCTCTCATGCCTTCACTCACTATGCTCTGACTCCACTCTTCGTTTTGCTCCTAGGGTATCTTAACCTCATTTCTGACTCAGGGACTTTGCACATGCCCTTCCTTCTCTTTTCATGACATGCTCTTCCCACACATATTATTGTGACACAGTCATTCTTTATTCAGACCTCTGCTCAAATGTTCCTCCAAAGGGTTGTCTTCCACAACCAACCAAAGATTTTATTGTAGTGTCCCTACCCCAGTCACTCTCTATCCTTTTCCCCATTTAAATTTTCTAGATAGCACTTAATACTAAATAAAATTTTCATCTTTATTTCTTTATTCAATTATTTATTGTCTGTTCCTCCCACCAGAATGTAAGTTCCATGAGGGTAGGGATTTGGTCTGTTTTGTTCATGATATATCCTCAGTATCTAGAACACTGCATGGAGTACAGTAGGTGCACAAATAAATGATGAAGCAAAAGGCTTTGATGTTTCTAAGCCTCATGTACAGGCATAATAAAAATAACAGCTATCTCCCAAGGTTGTCTGGAAGAAGCCAAGGTTATGACAGTGCTCTAAACTGCCATGCAATTGTCAGGTGGGAACACTTCTGTTACCATTGAGTGAAAGGAACTGAAACAAAAAAGTGGTCCCTGGAGACAACAAATGGACCAAGAAGTTCTCTTTTTTGTGTGTGTTGGCTTTGTTCCACTGAGCTAAAAAGAGATGAGTTCACAGCGGCTGCCGCTAACCTCTTAGAACCCAGAAGAGCAATTGCTGTGCATTGCTGCCCCATGGCTTCTACACTTTTTCTGCCCATGCCCTCACCACCAAGAAAAACATGCGCCCATTCTTCTTGGACAGTTAGGGTTCATTGCTTTCTTCAAGCCAGATGGAAGAGCAATCTCCTTCCAGAATACTTTCTTTTTTTTTTTTTTATTGTCAATTTTTGCTTATACTCTTTTTTTTTTTTTAATTTATTTATGGCTGTGTTGGGTCTTCGTTTCTGTGCGAGGGCTTTCTCCAGTTGTGGCAAGAGGGGGCCACTCTTCATCGCGGTGCGTGGGCCTCTCACTATTGTGGCCTCTCTTGTTGCAGAGCACAGGCTCCAGACGCGCAGGCTCAGTAGTTGTGGCTCACGGGCCTAGTCGCTCCGTGGCACGTGGGATCTTCCCAGACCAGGGCTCGAACCCGTGTCCCCTGCATTGGCAGGCAGACTCTCAACCACTGCGCCACCAGGGAAGCCCCAGAATACTTTCTTGATGGACCATCTGTCTGTGCTGTCCTCATGGCTATGCATGCAGTTCACATATTGTTTTGTATTTATTTCCTGGTTCTATTTTTGGTCTTGAAGTGGATTATAAAGCTACTCTAGGAAAACTGTTTTGGGTTTTTTTTTTTTTTTTTTTTTTTTTTTGCCTGTGCAACATGTCAAGTTTAAGGTTATAAACATAAAACTTGGTTCTTGAGATTATTAGGCCCCAAATAACAGTGGTAGTGATAATGCTGATAATAGCTTTATTATACGTTTAGCACCAGTTTTTAGTAACATTGTATGTCACTTTTCAGTACTCTTTTTTAGTACCATTTAAAAATATTATTGTATGTCAGGTGCTTCTCATGAGTAATTTAATACCCTCACCAACACTGTGAAATTAGTACTATTATTCCCATTTTACAGATTTAAAAGAAAAAAGAGAGCGCTTCAGAGAGAGGTAGCTTGATAATGGTCACAAAACTGATCTTGGTGTGTCTTTCTCTAAGCGGGGTCTTTATCATGGCATTATACTGCCTCTACTACTTATTTATTGAGAAGCAAGGTAGGCAGAGCTGTGGTTTAGATACTGTTAGAAATTTACAGACTATGTGGTATAATCCCTGCCTCAGAAATCTTACACTCTAGTAGATGAAATATTAAAAGAAGTGGATTTTGAGACCCAGTATGAAAAATATATAAGGTATATTATATACCTTTTGAGACGTCAAAATAATTGAAAGCTATACTTCTGGGTATAGTGATGGCACAGGCTTCCTGAAGGAATCAGCTTTAAAGTTGAACCATCAACATTTAATCGGTAGAAAAGAGATAATAAATTTTTTGGAAAATTTCAGAAAAGTTTCAAAGAACTAAAAAAATGTTAATATTACATGAATTTAATATTGGGTCACTTTTTTTCTATTTTACGGTCCTCCCACACGAGGTATTTGGGGACCCTGACTTTGTGGTTCTTCTCAGGAAGTGGGTTATGTGAAGAGAAGATTTTTAATTCTTGTGAGAAGACTCTGTTTTCATTTTGAAGTGTGTTTATTCATGTATTCCTACATCAAGCCTTATGCACTGAGCACTGTTCTAGTTGCTGGGGGAACAGTGATGGACAGGACCAAGATTCTACACTCAACATTCTACCCTCCAGTCTAGTGGGGAGAGACAATGAGTAAACCAGTAGACAAGTAAATTTTTTACAAGGGAATTTCAGATGAGGGTAGCAACACGAAGAAAATTAAGCAAAGTAGAAGGACAGAGAGATAGCTGGCCTCCCGAGGTGGCCTCTCTGAACGCGTAATATTTAAGCCAAGACCTGAATGATGAGAAGGCTGAGAGAACCATGGACTCTGGGAGGAGTGGCCCAGGAAGAGTAACGGGCAAGGGCAAGTGCAGAGGCAGGAATGAGTCTGGCATATCTGCATATCTGAGAAGCAGAAAGAGTCCAGTCCTCGGAGGGAAGTGGAAGATGCAGCTAAGGAGAACTGAGGTGGACAAAGGGCCAGGGAACCTACGTTGTAGGCCAAGGAAAGGAGTTGTACAGTGTGAGCAAATATTTGCAAGGACATGCACATGTGTGGATGGGGTAGAGCAGTACATGAATGACCCATTCATTATCTACGTTTAACACAGGTTAGGAAAAGCTGTTGTTTGTAGAGAAGCAGGAATTACTACATAGGTCAAAAGCTTTCTTAGGAGATAAATTATTATATTTAGATAAATTTCAGATAAGCTAAGTTTACCTTCAGAGGTTAACTACATTTTCTTGCCTTTTCATTTCCATAATAGGTGTGAGTTTGATAAAAGTGAAAAGGTCTCAAATATTATTTAAATTTGTCAATTTAAGATTTTTCAGCAAGATTGCCGTGGACTAACTGACCCCAATCGTGGTCATTGAAGATAGGTTCACTGATGTCTGGTAATGGGGTCATTAGGCACCTTCGTTTCTGCATGGATGTGAAGCAGAAAAGACTAGAGAAAAGGCTGTTTTCCAGTCCCTGGAGACAACAGATGTTCCTTTGTTTATTCTTCCTAAATCACAGTGCCAGTGACGATAGGGACCCTTGCAGTATCAACCTGTTCCTCTTCTAAGTAGTAGTAACTTACTTTGCATTTTCCATGGTAATTATAAATTTCCTCTGATTTATTTTTATTATCCCAAGAGCTCTAAATGACCCAATTACTACCGTTTAAATCCTAGAGTTAGTTGGACACAACTTTTTGAGGGAGGTGGGAGGTGGAGTATGATTTGGGAAGGGAATATAAACTAGCTTACTGAAAAGGACATATTCTTTTTGTTTTTTAATGGAGTAAACAAACTCAATATTTAAGAACGATTGGCCTCCCCCTATACTTAAGAAATGAATTACAACTAGTATGGCTGCTTCTCTGTCTGGTTTGGGTTAAGAGCTGACAAAGAAAAAAATCTACTTCTGACCTTGAACTGAGTATGTGCTAGAAGGATGGCAATGGGTGGGGTGGAGAGGGACACAATCATAATTTCCCCAAGGCAGGCAGACATGATACTGTAGGAGTCAGAAGCTAACTTTTGAGTACTCCCGACAACGCCTAAATAGAAAACCACTATGCTACTAGTATTGGGAAGTGTGGAGGGGTGCAAATGACTTATGTGTTATTTAAGCAGTGCATTCCATCCTATAACATAAATATGTGGGTGTGATGACGCACCATGTTATCGGATTAATGCAAAGTGTGAGATGGTGTGTGGTTCCCAAGTGCATGAGGGAATAAATGCATGAATATCTGCAGTGTGTGAATATTAGAGACCAGTTCTGAAACATGAAGCCACTCTCTGACCTGCCACTTACTATAGTTGGGCAGCTTAACCAAGAAGCAAATCTACTGAAACTATGGAGTTGCAGGTTTTCTGCAATAAGAGTAGTACATATTTGCTGACGTGAACAAGATTCAGGAGGGAAGCACAGAAAGAACACGCGGGCTTGGGGTGTGACTCTATTTAGTTAACTTGGGGCGGATAGTTGTCCAGAATTGGATGCTAAGAATGCCTTCTCCAGGCCAAGCAGACTCTCCTCCTGCCTTATTTGGCTTTGTTCTTCTGATGGTGACCCATCATGTTGGAAAAGAATCTCTTTCAAAAGTGTAAATGTTCCTCTTTCTGCGGGTGATGTCATCATTCCTGTGGCCCAAGCCTTTGTTACTAAATAGTACTTAGCAACACATAATCATTATTTTCTCCTCATAGAGTTCTGAGCATGTTTGTTCTGATGAAGTTGAGAGATATATTTTTTTCAGGGGGGTAGGAGTAAAATCTGAAAAAGGGGAAGCTATGTCTGAAAGGATCTCTTGGCTAGTGTTACTTAAAAGAAGCAAGTAGACAACGAAATTTTTATCCTGTGGCAACAGCTTTGACTGGGTTAAAAAAAAATCATAATTTCACGTACGGTTCCAAAGGAAGTGGTTTCCATGCAACTGTGCATATAAACTGTTCTTTAAAGTGGTAGATGTCTTTTTTTTTTTTTTAATTTAAACTCTATTTTTTAATTTATGGCTGCGTTGGGTCTTCGTTGCTGTGTGCGGGCTTTCTCTAGTTGCGGCGAGAGGGGGCTACTCTTCCTTGCGGTGCACAGGCTTCTCCTTGCGGTGGCTTCTCTTGTTGCAGAGCATGGGCCCTAGGCACACGAGCTTCAGTAGTTGCAGCACGCAAGCTCAGTGGTTGTGGCTCGCGGGCTCTAGAGTGCAGGCTCAGTAGTTGTGGTGCACGGGCTTCGTTGCTCCGTGGCATGTGGGATCTTCTCGGACCAGGGCTCGAACCCGTGTCCCCTGCATTGGCAGGTGGATTCTTAACCACTGCGCCACGAGGGAAGTCCCTAAAGTGGTAGATGCCTTTTGCTTGGCTTGTCTTGTCCTTCTTATGATTTCCCTTGTAAAGTGGGTGGGGAAAGTTGGACAAAAGAAAGCTGTTCACTGGCCAATTAAGAAAGATGTTTCTCAAGTGCCTGTTTATCATTCCAGGGAACATCTGGGATTCCCTTTTTAATTACATCCTACCTGTCTATTCAAAAAACTGTAAGAGGCAATGTCTTTTCATTTTGTGAAAAATAGCTGTAAATTTCTTAAAGTTGTAATGTGATTTTAATCATCATATTTTGAAAAGACTTGAAGTTTAAACTGAACTTGTTCTTTAAATAGTCTAGATTTTAAAATTCGTAATTACTATCCACTTAAAATAATAGCAAGAGCTATAACTTATCAAATGCCTCACCCATGTTAGGTTAATTCTCATGAAGTCATTCATCAGCACAATTTTATGAGGTAGACATTTTAAGTTCACAGGAAACTGAGACTTGGAGAGACTGTCCAGAATCTCATGTCTAGTAGACTCCAAAGACTCTTTTATCTCACAGGAGCCAAGGTCATGGGCAGAGCAGCAGCTTTTGAAAAATTACCTCCCATTTTTTAACCTGATTCTTCTAAAGAGTGTGGTGCAAACACAGGTCATTGCACGAGGCTGGGGGAGATGGATATGCCTTGTTTCAAGAACATGCAACAACACAGGCAGAGGGGCAAGGTGGCAGCAGCCGTGACTCTTGCCAGTGGAAACTGGCCCATGTGTCATATTTGGCATGTGTATACCTGTTGCCAATAACCCCAAAGTAGACAGTGTGTTCCCTTTAGTCACCCAGTAAGTTAGTCATAAATGAAATAGACTTACTTCAGTTGTCTTCTTCCATCATGGTAAGGAAGATATCCAAAATTGTGCCAAGTAACATCCACGTACTCCGTTTTCCTAATAATTTGGCTGCCTCACATAAATTGGATATTTGGTGACAAATATGCCCTTTTCTACAAGTTCAAGTCTAATCTGAGTTAACTTCCTAGGGACCATGTAGAGTTTTCAGTATTTAGGGACCTGACGAAGTGTTTACAGCTTCTTCCAAGAAAGACCTACCAGTATATTCTGAGAATAAACAGACTTCAAAGTCATCACAAGGAGAAAAACTGTTCTGGCTAAGTCTGTAATTTCGAGTATCTTTAGAGAAGAAAGACTTTATGAAAAGAGAGGCTCAGAGTGGCCAGCCTCTTTTATACAGTTACTTTTTTCTTTATTTAATTGTAAAGACTAAATGACAGGTAGGAAAGTGCTTTTGCAGGAACGTGGGCGTCTTGAAGCTGTGGAAGGAAGTTACATTGTGCATGGGAGTAAGCATGTGGGTAGGAGCTGTACGCTACCACTCTATTGCTAGTCTAGAATAATCATGCATAAACATCTTTACGGTGGCACCTGAACAGAATTAATAAACTCCTATCAAAGGCACTTGATACATTATTTAAAATAAGCACATATTACCTTTTATATCCAGGAATAGTAAAAAAAATTTTACATCAGGAACAAGGATAAAAAAAGCCTGTAACTTTGACAAAAACAAAGATAATACAAGTGGATTTTCGTGTATTAATTCAAAAGCTGACATACTATACTCTCCAAAAGTGTGAGAGAGAAGCTGGCTTTGTCTGTAGATGTCATAGCCTTAAAAGATTAAACCCAGGAAACGAATGAAAGTAAACACCGAAGAACACAACAAGGGCAGAGGAGTAATGGTCAGTCACAGATTTCTTTAAACCTTGCCCTCGGGGGCTGTGTGGTGGACACCCTTCATCTTAACAGAAATAAAGTCACTGTTTCACACAACCAGTAATAGAATTCTGTCTTACAAATGAGGAGGAATTCAAGCAGTGTAGATATGTAGTTTAAGTACTGTGGTGGCTCTCACAGAGCTATAATTTCAGATGTTTGAATTCAGTGAAATCAAGGGGAGATCATAAAAATAATAATTGTCTGTCTTTTGAGTTTAGATTCACCTGTTCACATTTTTTTCCTTCCCTTTCGCTACACTTTGCAAATTTGTATTGTTTACTTAATTGATTATAATTACTTATTATTTCACATCTATTGCCCCTGTGGGACTGTATGTTTCAAAAGGCTTGGGGTCTAGTGTTACACCCCCTGTAGCCTCAGGTTCCAGGAAAGGCCAGAATTATGCCAGGTGCTCAGTGACTATTTGTGGACCAGATAGGAAAGTTGACAGCAAAATGACTTAGAGTGAAAATGTAGCAGTTACCGGTGAGCTGGTGGCCTACGGCCAGAAAAGTTTGAAAGGGAGAAGAATGGTCAACATTGTCTAGAAATACATAAATTACTGAGAAGGCTAGATGGGATCAGGTCCTGTCAGCAGTTACTCATTGCTAAGCCGGTGACAGAAATACAGGCATTTGAGTCCAGCCAGGTGTGGCCAGGAGAGCCACTTTCTGGCTGACGGCACATTCACAAAGACAGTAAATTAAGACTTCTAACATTACCCGTAAATGAGATTCAAATGAGAAACGTCCTATTAATTTATTTGTATTTATGATTTAACTATGTTAGTTTGTTGAGTGAATTTATAAAATATACTAAAATTTGCCAAAGACTTTTTATTTCTAAAAATGTCATATATATACATATATATTCATATAACATTTTCATATATATGTATGCATATACATATATGTATATATTCTAGAATATATATATCTTTTTCTTTAGTCTGATATAAATAAATCCAGAAGGAAGTGGCCCAGGATACTCAGAGGCCCTGATGTCATTCTCAACTGTGCTCATGATCACAATTTCTCAGAAAGAGGCAGGATATAGAATTTTAAGCAAACAGCAACCTAAGCCTTATAGAACATGTAGGATCATCCTCTGTGTGGGCTTGATTGTTTCTCTAGCTTGTTTTTAAGCCCACAGGTCACTGATGCTTACGTGGTATAAAGTGAGACATATTTTGGTGGCCTAAGGAGCACCATGTCCAACCAGGTGCATGACAAAGGCGCCGCAGCATCTAACCTCCCCACAACTAGCCTGCCTCCTGCATTTCTACATGCATGTGGGCAAACCTAAACTCGATTTGAGATAATGTTTCCTGCAGAGAACACTGTTTCTATTGCGCCAGACGAACTTGCCAAGGGGAGGGAACAGAGCAGGTCCGTGCACTGCCACTGATTCTGAGGGATTTTATTTCATAAACTCTAGCTCAGCAGTAGGAAACCTTGGCTGCACAGCGGGATCATCTGAGAAACTTAAAAAAAATATTGGTGGGGACTTCCCTGGGGGTGCAGTGGTTAAGAATCCACCTGCCAATGCAGGGGACACGGGTTCAAGCTCTGGTCCGGGAAGATCCCACATGCCGCAGAGCAGCTAAGCCCGTGTGCCGCAACTACTGAGCCTGTGCTCTAGAGCCCGCGAGCCACAACTCCTGAGCCCACATGCCACAACTACTGAAGCCCGTGCGCCTAGAGCCCGTGCTCTGCAACAAGAGAAGCCACCGCAATGAGAAGCCCGTGCACCACAACGAAGAGTAGTCCCCGCTCACCGCAACTAGAGAAAAGCCCGCACGCAGCAACGAAGACCCAACGCAGCCAAAAATAAATAAATAAAAACCTTGAGGATATTTTTTTTAAAAAAAGTTCTTTAAAAAAAAAATTGGAGGGCTTCCCTGGTGGCGCAGTGGTTGAGAATCTGCCTGCCAATTCAGGGGACACCGGTTCGAGCCCTGGTCTGGGAGGATCCCACATGCTACGGAGCAACTGGGCCCGTGAGCCACAATTACTGAGCCTGCGCGTCTGGAGCCTGTGCTCCGCAACAAGAGAGGCCGCGATGGTGAGAGGCCCGCGCACCGCGATGAAGAGTGGTCCCCGCTTGCCGCAACTAGAGAAAGCCCTCGCACAGAAACGAAGACTCAACACAGTCATAAATAAATAAATAAGTAAATAAAAGAACGTGAATTTCTTTAAAACAAAAAAAAAATTGGAGCTTGGGTGCCACTCCCAGAAATTCTGATTTAATTGCAACCCAGAGGTAGACGGTTGTACTCTATGGATCCAAAATGTAGCCAAAGTCAAGAACCACTGCCCTAGTTTCAGTCTCCTCATTTCTAGGAGGGCCTCATAAATACCATCTCACACATCTCTTGTGAGGGTTCAAAGAGATAATGTGTGTAATAGGGATCCATAATAGTGCTGAATTCACCAGTTTCCCTTCTTCCTTTATTTCAGGAGGGGAAATAGAAAGCGAAGGACGTGGGGTTGGGGAGTCTGGGAAAGTGAGGAGGAGGAATCCACAGAGCCCTCTAACTTCTGCCTATTAGCAGTTCATTAGGGTTAACAAGCTATCCTTTTGTCAGAGCAAACACTTTTGAAGGATTAAGCCTCATTCTCGCCTTAGTGTGAATGACTTTAATCAGATAATCTCCTATCACCTAGCTGGGGATTTACTATTGAAGGTCTGGGGGAAACAAGGAGAGAGAGAGAGTTGCAAGGGCGGCCTGGAGTTTTTTGAGGGCAGGGTGAGGAAGGCTGTCTGTCTGGAGCCACAGCGTCTGGGAACTAGACTTGACACTCAGTAGGCTTTCCATAATGGCAGCATGAAAAATAAGAAAAACAAACTTCTCCTCACATTGCTAGGGCAGTGATTTGTTAAAGTGTTCCTATTGTCAGGTCGCTTGTCTGTCTAATGGCTCTTCCTGACTTTTCGGTGTCTTTCTTTCTGCCATCAAGCACTTAACATGTGCCAGGTCATTATACCATTTGCCAGCTGGTTGGGAGTCTATGAGAAGCAAGGCCTTGCCCAGCCCTATCCTCTTTGCCATCTGCTTGGCACATGGGTTTAATTGAATTATTTCACTTGCTACACTCTTTTCCAAATGTGTTGGGTTTTTTTCCCTCTGTCTGTCCCCGTCCCCCTCTACTAGATTAGACTGTGAGCACCTTGAAGAGATCTTAACTTCCGTGTCCCCAGTGCAGTTGTAACTTTTTTTAAAATTAATTAATTAATTTATTTATTTATTTATTTTTGGCTGCGTTGGGCCTTCGTTGCTGCGCGCAGGCTTTCTCTAGTTGTGGCGAGCAGGGGCTACTCTTCGTTGTGGTGCGTGGGCTTCTCATTGCGGTGGCTTCTCTTGTTGCGGAGCACGGGCTCTAGGCACACAGGCTTCAGTAGTTGTGGCACACGGGCTCAGTAGTTGTGGCTTGCAGGCTCTAGAGCGCAGGCTCAGTAGCTGTGGCGCACAGGTTTAGTTGCTCCGCGTCATGTGGGATCTTCCCGGACCAGGGCTCGAACCCATGTCCCCTGCACTGGCAGGCGGATTCTTAACCACTGTGCCACCAGGGAAGTCCCTGTAACTCTTGATACATAGTGCTGAATATTTGTTAAATGAATCAAGGAGCAGCAGGGAGCACCCTGATGCCTACAATAAGACATTAGAATTAATTTATGACTGTACTGCTTAGTTCCCACACTACTGGACAAGGCAAAGAGGGAAGAAGAGAAAAAAGACGTGTAGATGAAGCTCCTACCATTTATTCATGTGACAAAAGTTGTTCTTATTCAGAAGTCCCTTTAGGACAGCAGTCCCCAACCTTTTTGGCACCAGGGACTGATTCTGTGGAAGATAATTTTTCCACAGGCCGGTGCGGGGTGGAGGGGCGATGGTTTTTCAGAATGATTCAAGCACATTACATTTATTCTGCCCTTTATTTCTATTATTATTACATTTTAATAATATATATATATATTATACAATGACAATTACATTGTAATATATAATGAAATATATAATGAAATAATTATACAACTCACCATAATGCAGAATCAGTGGGAGCCCTGAGCTTGTTTTCACTTGCTACTCACTGATAGGGCTTTGATATGAGTCTGAAAGCAACTGATTTATTACGGTCTCTGTGCAGTCAAACCTCTCTGCTAATGACAATCTGTATTTGCAGCCACTCCCCAGCGCTAGCATCACTGCCTCAGCTCCACCTCAGATCATCAGGCATTACATTCTCATAAGGAGCACGCAGCCTAGATACCTCGCACACGCAGTTCACAGTAGGGTTCGCGCTCCTATGAGAATCTAATGCCACCGCCGATCTGACAGGAGGTGGAGCTCAGGCGGTAATGCGAGCGTTGGGGAGCAGCTGTAAATACAGATGAAGCTTCGCTCGCTTGCCTGCCACTCACCTGCTGCTGGGTGGCCTGGTTCCTAACAGGCCACGGACCGGTACTGGTCCGTGGCCCAGCGGTTGGGGACCCCTGCTTTAGGACATCGCTTGAGACATGGTCTGAAGGTAATTTCTGGAAACAGAAGAGGAAGCAGGAATAAGAGATGCCGACAAAACATCCAGAGAGAGAAAACCCACACAAAGGAATGAGAAAAAAGAAGGATGTGGAATATCATAGAAGCCAAAAGAAAGGAACTTCAGAAATAAATGAGTAAATAGATACAGTGGACGTTTAGGAAGAGAAAAATCAACCTTGCTATTGGCAATTTCAAATTTTTTTTTTTTTTGCATTTAGGAAGAAATAAGGCAATGGCCACATTTTCCAGATGCTTTTATTCTACATAGAACAGAGTTAACATGTAGAAATGTGTAGATTACAGTCCATAAGATAGTTACACTATAACATTTATACTGTTAGATCTAATAGATACTGTTTTTAAAAGATTACAAGGAGATTCTCTGCTAAACCACAGCACACCATTTTATGAGATGGAAGAAAGTATTTCACAATATTACATGTAATTATATATTGTAAGGTAACATAATATAGGTAATATGTCCATTTTGACCTTCTGGTATCTGTTTCATACTTATTTTTGTAACATTTTTACTAATTAAAAGACCATTATTGTACATTTTCTTTTCCTTGATGACAGTCTGTATTAGAAGACAGTGTGTATACACTAGATAGAGTGTCTAGAAATGTATTACACATTAGACACATGACTTCAGGATCTGGGACATAGGCTCAGAAATGCTGCACTGTGGGGCAGGAGGCTTGACCCCTTATTTTTTAAATTCATTTTAAAGTATTTGTTTATTTGTTTATTTATGGCTGTGTTGGGTCTTCGTTTCTGTGCGAGGGCTTTCTCCAGTTGCGGCGAGCGGGGGCCACTCTTCATCGCGGTGCGCGGGCCTCTCACTATCGCGGCCTCTCTTGTTGCGGAGCACAGGCTCCAGACGCGCAGGCTCAGTAGTTGTGGCTCACGGGCCTAGTTGCTCCGCGGCATGTGGGATCTTCCCAGACCAGGGCTCGAACCCGTGTTCCCTGCATTGGCAGGCGGACTCCCAACCACTGCGCCACCAGGGAAGCCCTTGACCCCTTATTAACTGTGAGGTTTTGGTCAGGGGTCAATTCTCCAGTCTCTGTTACCTTATGTGACAAATGAGGATTATAATGAATATGAATGACATGGAGATATTATTTGCTTTATAAAGTTATATTATGAGGTGAAGTGGGGAAAATAACAGCACACAATTGCACATGTAGTACAATAACAATTGTGTAAAAAAATGTGTTGAGGAAAACCTGGAAAAAAAAGTAAAACGTAATATTATCAGTGTCTATTTCTGGGAACTGGAATCACTGCTGAATTTTATGAAAATGTTCTGTCTTCAGTAATATTGAGTTTTCTATCCTGTGTTGAGGGAATAAATAAATCTCTCTCATGCACACACATCCACACACACACACACATTTCACTTCTCTCAAGGCCTGGAGCTGGTCATCTTATGGATTCTCTTCAGCTCTGAGATGGAAGATTCTAATGTTTACTGTATCTCACTGCTATAGGCAACTAAATCACTCTCTTCTCTCAGGTCTTCAGCCATTTGCTGCCTTTGCCGTCCTGGCCAGAGCCCACTCTTCTGGTTTGCTCTCATTCTCAGCGGCAGTGTATTGCCTGCGTTCTGTTCTGCGATTAGACTATCAGGCGCCTGCACACAGCAGTCAAGTATAATCTAGTTATCTCTGTGAAAAGCAAATCTGGATCCTGTGCCAATTATACTGGCACCCCCAACTCCGATATAACCAAACATGTCAATGGTTCCCGCTGAGCAAAATTATCATGATTGGAGCTTTGCATTTTGAGTGTGATTAATTTTATTAAGATTCATTGATTCTCTCACTGGACTGTAAGCTCCTTGAGGTTAGGTATCCCATTAGTTTTTATCAGTCATGGGATTTCCAGCCCTAGCATGAGCTCAGGATTCAAGGTTCTAGACCTGAAGTTCCCACTGCTTTGAATGATTTTTCCCCAGATATTTCTCACTTCTTTGAGGACTCTGCCTACTTCTGACCATCTCAATCCTTGACCAACCATCCTGTTTAACACACAACCTCCCCTCCTTTTCCCCTCAACTTGCTTTCTTTTACTTCATAGTACTTACCTCCATCTGAAATTGCCTCAGATGTCTATCTTTTTCTATATATTTATTCTTTACTTGTTTAGTGCCTGTCTCCCTCTAAGAGACTGTAAACTCCTTGAAGGAAGTGATTGGGATGTGTTGTTCATTTCTGTAACCATACTGCCTAGAACAGGACTTAACACAGTGGATACTCCATGAACATTTGTGAAACAGAGGCATTGTGTGAAAGTGTTTTCTGTAAGGAAAGAAGGAAGGAAGGATGGAAAAATAGAAAGGAGAAAAAAAGAAAAAAATAAGGAAGAAATAGAGGAGGAAAGAATTATACTCCTAGAAATCTAATGTGGCTCTTCTTCACATTAAACTTGGGGAGCACTTATGCCTATATTAGAGCTTCTTGTTGCCCCAGTGTCTTTAAGAAAAATGATGAAAATAAATGGTCTGAATCAGAAGACACTGATGCTAGTTCTTCTCTGTCATGGTTCCAATTTACTTATACAATATTTTCTGGCCTAACAAGGGAACAGGGCCAGATGGGCTCTAATGTTCCATTCTCTACTAAAATTCTGTGGTTCTAAACTTTTAATTCTGAAACGTATTTGCTTTCTATTTCCCTATTTCTAGATGCTAAAATGATTATAATAAAGATTTAGATTCAACTTTTAGGTAAAATAGCTTAATTGAAAAATGCAAGATAAAATTAATATTTTAACTCAGTTTTAATCTTTATAAACATTTTAAGACAAATATATTGGTTTTATATATTTTTACATTTATGTGTTTTGTACATTAAGTGGTATATATATTATATATGCAACATGTTCTATTACATAACATACTATATATACACACAACAGAATATATATTATTTATATTTAAATACTAGGCATAATTTTAAAAACTTACTTGATATGTGAAATATATAAAGGTCCTAAACTAAATTTAGGTAAACTAAATTCATACAATTCTATCAAGTATATTTGTTCAGATATCTGAACAAGTTTGAATCCAGGCTACAGAAGAATGCTTCCACCCCCTTCCCTGCTGTGAAACTGAATGGAGATACATTTAATGCATCTACTTAAAATAGATTCACCATACGAAAGTGTTTCCAATTCTTCATTGCCTTCCAGCAGCTTCTTCTCTTAACCATCTATATTTAAACATGGGTCAAAAATCATGGGGCCTGAATTCGGGTCCCAGTTTTGACACTATCTTGCAATGGATTCTTTTTACTCTGGTATAATAAAAAACAGTATTCCTAGATCTGTGATTCAAGACCTTTTCATATTTCGAGTTTTAAGAAGCATACCTTGGGATATTTTCATTTAGATGATTTGTTGGGGGAGGGGCAGAAAAGGCAAATATTTGGACAGCAGTGAGAGCTTACTGAGCTATAAATGTGGTGTGTAGGACAAGAAAGATACAGTTCACACACACACACTTACACAGTGCCGTAAAGACTCTCATTTGAATGAAAAGGATAAATGCTACCATTTCCTTTATCTGTATTATTGGTAAACCAGGTAGCTGATGTTATCTCTGAAAACCATATTCCTTAACTGTATTTCTATTGGGATTCATTGGTATAATTAAGACTTGAATGGTCTGAAATATTTCAGGAAACTGCAGTGAATATTCTTTCCTTTATCTGAAAATGTAGTTTTATTTCATCTGAAATTGTTTTCTATAATTTCCCTCTCCACCCACAAATGACATTCTTTTTATACTTATAGATATACTTACTCATGAGCCTATGAACTAAAACTACACTTCATAGAAGTAAGAGAAACCATAATGCTATCCTAGCACTGAGGGTATATGATTGGTATTCTAAATGGGAACTATTTACTTTTTATTACTATAATGATTTTTTAATAATTTCCACAATTTGAAATGTGGTTAGAATGCCACTGGTAGTTGAAAGCTGGCAACATGATTTAATATTTTTAACATATGATCTGGTGTTTGCTGCAGTGCTTCAAAATGTTAAATGTCATTATTCATGTTATAGTATTATCAATGATAATAAATTAAGCTAAACCAGTGGCAATGAAGTTTTATATCATAATTTATTTTGACTCACTTTGGAGTCCTAGGTTGACCATTGTTTTGTATGAGTTTTCTTATGTGAAATAACATTTTTTCCTCTCTTCTTTGTCATTTACTAGGATGTTTATTCTACTGTTTCTAACATTCAAGGGTCTTTCTTGTATTTCTTTGTATTCTGTTCAGTGGAGCAGAAAATTTGTCTCGGCTTCAATTTTTCTTTTGTTCCCAGAACGTCTCCCCTCCTCCAGTGCTGAAGTGGAAAAATAATTTCCACTCTTGCACCACACAGGTTCAAAGTCTTGTTTTTCACCATGTTGCTCCCAACAGCGAATTTTCTAACCCACATGAAAGAAGAACACCAAAGCTCTAACCTGGAAGTCTGCAAGGGTCTGAGAACAATTGAAAATCAGTTCCTACAACCAGGATTAGCCCTCAGCGGTTCACTGGACATTCTGAGGAGACGCACATGGAAGCCAGTGAGGGCACCCACCTGCTGGCACTGGCATAGGTGGCCCAGCTCAGAAGTCAAGGTCTATTGTCAAGGAGAATGGAAGCAAACCGGAGAAATTAAAAAGCAAGTAGCAAACAATCCAGTAGGCTAAGCCAGGGACTTGGGAGTCTCCTCCCTTCCTCATTCCCTGCATGAGTCATTTTTCCAGTCTGTCCACACCCATTCACCCTTCTTCCATCGGCCTCCACCCTACACTCCCATTCACCCTCCAAGCTGTTGCTACAGGATCTTTCTGAAATTCAAGTGCAAATTTCACCTATCATCTCCTTGCTGTGTAAACTCATCTAGATCATCACAGTTTTCAGAGTAAAGTTGAGACTCCTTGGATTAACTCAGACCTACTTTTAGCTCATTTGCTGCCACTCTCCTGTAAGTATCCGGCTTGTACTTCTAACAGAAAGATTGGCAGGTCCACTGTATTTGCCAGGCTCTTTTCTCCAATGGACCTGGACTCAATTCCCTTTATCTTGCTAATTTCTACACACCTTTCAAGGCACCTGTTAAAGTCACTCCTCCAGGAAGCTTTCCTGACTCTACTCAGGCCCATCTTGGGCTTGCCTTCATCATTTTAGCATTAATCCTTCAGGCAGAATTAATTGGTTTATTTTTCTCTTCAGTAGTCTCTTCCCTAGTAGAGGCATTATCCTTGAGGGTAGGAACTCTGTGTTATCCATTCTCGAATCTCTGGCATAGCAAGCACTTGATGTAGTTGTTGAAATGAATGCTGAATTAGAAGAAAAGAAGTCCTCATAGCTTGGGGTAGCTACCAATTGGCAGATGGAGAATGCCCATCCCTGTTCTCTGAGAAAGTGTCGGTTTCCTTTTAAATTTGCTTCCACTGTGTGTGCGCTTGGGTACTTTTCAATGATTAACACTGAGAAGTGGCACCGTCTAATTAATTTGTTTGTTCTGGAAGGGAGCAGTGCACAATATTAACTCAGTGTTTTGTGGATCTAGCCAAGGGTCGAGAACGCAAGTCTGTTATTAATGCCTCTAGAAGTATTTTTGTACTTTAGCACCTTTCATGATGTTTTTCCTTCTCCTCCTTAAGCTGTCCCCACCCTCTCTAACACAACCTAACAAACTTGTAGGAAGTACATCGCACAGTAGCTAGCATTTGGTCCTAAACTGTGTCCAAAACATGGAAAAAAATGTTTTTAATTAGAATCATCATTGAACAAGTTATTCCCTAAATCCAGAGGAAATTCTGCCCCCGCCCCCATCTCTAAAACTTGATCACATAACGACAGTCCAGGATTCTTTCTATTCAAAGTGCAGGCAAGTTACCTCTTACGACACCCAGTGAATTATGATTTGGGGCTGTGGTTTCCTTTGTTCCAGCAATGATATGACTTATTTGCCTCGGACTATTACAGTATTTCAGAAAATGAATATTTTATGTTGAAAAGAGGGGGCTCTTCTTTCTATAAATCATATAATGCAGAGTTGGGAAGGAAGGGGATTTTCCATTCCAAATATTATTTACAAAGTAGATGGGAAGCTGGTATGTGAGTGTTCGTGCTTGTGTGACAGTAAGTTTTACTAAGGAATTCCAAAACCGTGGACACCCTGTTACTTGAGAAAGATACACACTGGCAGTCGTGCGGATGTCTTTCCCGCCTGTGGGCCATCCAGGTTCAAAAACCGTGTGGTGCATTTTAACGCGGCAGCCCCACCAGCTCCTACTGTTTTATCCTGATTTTGAGACTCACCTTCAGTCTAACCTTGCCGGCTGCCTTACCAAGTCCCATCCACGGGCCTCTTTCAACAACGAACCGATTTGTCGGCTCAGCCAGTCGGAAGGAGCAGAAAGTAGTAGGGGTGCGTCCTGTCTGCACTATAGCTCGGAGGTTATAATGCTGAACGTATAAGATGGAAGATACCACCGGGAGGCGGCGGGGATGCACCTCGCCAGCTCCAGCTCGGGTTTCCTTTTGCTCTCCGCGTCGGTCGGCGGGTGGCAACGACCACCCCCAGCGGACTTTGTTTGGTTGAGGGGCGACGAGGTGGCGGGGGGGGAACAGAGCCGAGGGGCGGCGGAAAGTTGAAGAGCGTTTTTTTCGCCGCCGCGTGCGTTCCGGGGCTCGACGAGTCCGCCCAGGGCTTCCTGGTGGGGCTGGGCCGGCGGGGGAGGGGCCGCGCAGCAGCAGCGGAAACCAGACCTCGGCGATAAGAGGCTGCACAGCGACATGCAACAGTCTTTTCACTGCAGCTGAATGAGTTGTGGCGCTCACAATGCTCCCGTGACCGGGAACTGACAAGTTCAATTTTAAATCGCGGGCCTCTTGGAATCATGACTCCCACAATGCCTTGGGCACTCGCTCGGCAGTCGGGCTGCCTCTGAAAAAAAAATGTGAGAGGTAAGTTTCCATTTTCACAGTTTGCTCGCGCTGGGCTGCTGCTCTGCATTGTTCGTGTTCTTTCGGGGCTGTACATGGCTGAAGGAGGAAGTGAGAGGAGGCTTGGGCCGGCTCAGCACGCTGGATGGTTTCCTATCACACACCATCTCGAGCTAGAGGGAAAGCGGGAGGTTGCAGCTGCAGCCCAGCTGCGAGGAGCCCTTCCCTGGGCTCTGCGGACACCGTCAGCACTGCCAGCTTCCCACTTGGCAGCCTAAGAGAAAGAAAGAGAAAGAAAGAAGGGGGGTGGTGGTGGTGGCGGATAAAAGAAACAGGTGCGTGGAAGTGTACTTACAACTTAACGACCTTTGTCGGGGGGAGATGCGAGTCCATCAGATGGGAGCCACGGTTTCTCCCAAGAGATCCCGCATCCCTGCCCCTGGGGCTGCCATCCAGCCCGGTTTTCATCTGGGCCAAATATGTGCACGCAAAGGTTAATTCTCTGCCTGCTACCCATAAATTACGCATGACATGTTTAGCTGGGCTTCCTTATATGGAGAGTGCTGTATTTCAGTCCAGTTTGCCTTTTGCCAAGTTTACAGGGCGGAAGAAGCCCTGCATGAGAGGGCTCTTTTTTTTTTCCCCATCGTTTTGTAGTGCGTCACTCAAAAACTGTAAGAAAAGTAAGTATAGGCGCTCTCAGGGTGGAGCCGCAGTTAGTTGACTGAATTGCTTTCATGAAAGGTTGAAAAGAATGAAAAGTAGTTAGGACTGGGGTTCTGGATTTTTAGACAAAAGCAGGACAAATATGTATGTAGCGCGGCCTCCCCCCACCCCCTTTTCTTTTTTTAAACGGAGCCGGAATCTGTTATTGGTAGTAATGTGTCATGTGAGAATACTTTGATTCCAGAGCCTGTAACACGAGCAGGTATATGGTGGAGCTTATGCTTGCCCCTCTCACAGCACTTTACAACTAGAGTGGTGGAGCTGGAAGAGTAATTGTGTTCTTAAATCTCTCCTGGGTCGGGAGAATATGCAGCTACTAGGATTCTGTGCTGTATTTCCGTGGAGTGCGCTTCCCTAGGATTAAGATTGAGTAAGAAGCTGCCAGAAAGGTTATTGGCACTGCCTTTACTGTGCGTACCCACCAGCCCAGGCACAAGCCGATAGCAAATGGATGGTAAACTCTGCTGTACTCGGAGGAATTTCTCAAACAAATTAATACACTGAGAGAGAAGTCATAATTAATGTCTTTGGATTTGCAGGCCCTCTGCAATGTGCTTTGAAATACTACACCAGTGGACACGGTGTTCCCCCCTCCTGGGTTTGAACACAACGCCTGTTTATACCCAGAGGGTATTTAGTACATAACTATTCTATACCAGCCTAAGTGATCCACTCCACGTTATCTCTGTGGGTTCCTGAGAGCGTTGGTGTTTCTCCCTGTCTTGCTGTTGAGATAAAATGTTATCACTGAGACAAGTTAAAATGAAAGTTCAAAGACTGTAAAATTTATCCCAGGAATACTTAGTTCAGTACTTAGAATGTCTTAGGTATGGTGCTATAGCTGGAGACTCTGAATAAAGTTATTTTGTAGCCTGTGAAAGCACATTGTCGTCACTTGTATCTTTGCTTTCTTAAAGTTGGTGACAAACACAGCTCAAAACTGTGTTTTAGGAAATCTCCAGCTTTCTGATTTTCATCAGGGTTGTGTATTTGCATGGGGGTGAATTATTTTTGGATTACTAGCGTGTTGTTAGGCCTTCCTTCAAAAGGTAGACAAAGCTTTTAGTTTTATTTGTTTCATGGGGGGTTTCCTTGCAAAAGTTGCCTTTTGCGTTTTAAGGAATAAGTTCGGTCAGCACCAGAAAACCCGTTTATCCATTCGTCTATAATTACAATGTCACTAAAGACGTAATAATCAGGTTGTATTATTACTAAGAGACTCAGGAAACCTCGCGTGCCTAGTTTAATTTTTTTTTCCTCATGGAACTAAGAACAAATTTGTGTGCAGACACACATCGTGCGTGATACTGTATGCAGCCGTGCGAACAGAGAATCCAAAGTGTTTTATGGTTTGAGATATTATTGCTTGTGTTTACATTTCCACATTTGGGGCAAACTTAGACTCCAAGTTGAATTCATTAAATTTTGATTCCAACATTCTGTTCTTCCTCTGGGCACAGAATTCCTATGAAATGAAACACTGGGTTCTGTTCCAGAACAAGAACAGAATATCCCAAGGTTTCTCCTGGCGGGGGGAGGGAGGGAGTAAAATCGTATTTCTGATTGAGGAAGGGTGTGTTACTTTTTTCTATAAAATTTCCTGTCTTTACTGTAAGCAGAAATATTGCCCTTGCATTTATCATTGTCGCCATACATTAGGCCTGTATTTGATATATCTATTTATGGAAACAGAGAGAATAGCCTTGCTGCACCTTCTGGCTTTCTGCTTGGTGATGGAAGGTGCAGAGATTAGAGACTATCTCAGATTTTGCTTAGAAGAAGATGAAAAGAATAGGTGATTGGGCTTTCTTACACTCTGAGGCATCAGGGTGGGCAGTAGATATGAAGGTCAGGGGAGCAGACGAAGGGAGTGAAATATAGTCACTTAAATATTTGCTTCAATATAAAATCCTAATGGCAATACCAATCACAGAGGATGTTACATAGGGAGATTTTAAAGTGTGTGGCCTTTTAGGCCAAAAAGCTTCATATTTTTGGAATCTAGAACGTGCTGTCCAGTACAGTAGCCATTGGCCACATGTGACTGTTGAGCACTTGAAATGTGGTTTTTCTGGAATGAGGTTTGCTCTAAGTGAAAAATGCATACTGGATTTTGAACACTTTGTACAAAAGAAAGACTATAAGACATCTGATAATATTTTTTTATATTGATTATCTGTGGCAGTGATAATATTTTGGATATATTGGTTTCAGTAGGATATATTTTTAGATTAATTTCATGTGTTTCTTTTCACTTTTTAAAAAATACTGCTACTAGAAAACTTAAAATAGCAAGTGTGGCTTGCATTGTATTTCTATTGGACAGGGCTGTTCTAGAGTAAAGCAAGAGAGCACTATTCTGGTACAAAGCCTAAAGAGTTTGCTGGTCAAAACACAATAAAATGGACTTTTATTTTTACAAGCTGAAGAAGTTTATTATACATAGGAATACCTCATCTTTCTTATCCATTGTAACCAAAATTTGAGAAAACACACCACCTAACATCTATTTTTGTATCCTCAAAAGTACTATTTAAAAAAAAAAAAAAAAAAAAAAAAAAAAAAAAAAAAGTACAATTTCGTTTAGAGATTTAATGGTGAGGTAGTAATAACAGAGAAAAGGCTTATAATTAGGGGATGAGTCTTAACACCTCTCAAAGGCCAGAATAGAGCATGATTACTACTTAGGAACATTTTAGAGACACTCTAGTTGCCATTGTCCTGAAGTTACCAAACACAAACGAGTCACTAAACTTTATTTTAAAATAGAGTTTTCAGTAAATAGCAATTATCTTCAAATGCTTCCTATATATTTTCCTTTGCTGTGACTTTCCACCCTTAGAGAATAAAACCCCAAATAAATCCAGACAAACTCCTGACTGTATGTTAATCGAAGATTAATGAATTCACAAGAATGAAAGATTTTTCACCTGTAGGGAAGAGGGAGGGCATTGTTTTCAAATGTTAGGAAAGGTAAGAATACGTTTCTGTAGTAATGTTCTGGGCTTTGAGGAATTCCTATACACGGAGACATTGTCTTTATAATTTGAACACATTTTGAGAAAGCATCTAACTGGTAAACAAAGCACAATGGCCTAGGTCCTGGAAACATTCCTTTCAGATATTTTCAAAACTGAAGTACATTTTGCCATGCACAGTGAGTGTTAAACTGAAAAAAAAAACGTGGTTCTTTTCTATCCATATAACATATGCTTACTTTTATTTCCTTGAAGGATGCCAAAGATATAAGACAGGCTGGATGCAGTGAGTTCTTCTTTGGTGGGGGGGGGGAAGGGAGCAGGTTTTATGGAGAATCTCGGAAGAGTTGCCTCCCGGCTTGGTGCCATCTTGAATCTGTCCCCCACTACAGGAGGCATAACTGCCATGAGTGTCAATGCATGTGTGGAGCCTGCGGGGGACAATGATCCCCATTAACTTGGTAGATCATTTCTGATGAGTCATGGAGCAAATTCACTAATGGTTGGAGAATTATTGATCGCAAAGCAGAGGATTCAAGAAGAGCTATTGACATAGGGCACCAAAAGTCTCTAGACATATCCTGTATTTTTAGAGTTGAGGTAGGGAACTCGGGGTTTATGTAGTAGTGTTTTTGTATTATACAAATATATATTTGATGCAAGAGGGAAGAGATATGGGAACATATGTATATGTATAACTGATTCACTTTGTTATAAAGCAGAAACTGGCACACCATTGTAAGGCAATTATACTTCAATAAAGATGTTTAAAAATATATATATATATATATATTTATATAAGCATTACAGCTATATCCTTGGAAAAACACTTAGCAAATACGAGGTTATAGTTTTCTACACATTATTGTTAGTCTTTTAATGATTTCATTAGATCTCTTTCAGATAATTATTCATGTTTTCTGAGAGGCATCTTATCACTTCTGCCTGTGACGTCCATAAAAATGAAAAACCTTTGAAGAATTTATGTTAGAGTTTTAGGCATTCTGTATTTGTTACCTTTCCCACTATTTTTAAGATCTTGCTCTAGGATTCTGTGGTGATCCTTTGTCAAAAAGAGTTCAGGATATATTAATCTCAAGATGAAATGTAGGCATATTGGATAGAGTGGAAAATTACTTTTCCACTGAGATCAATTATTTTAAAAAGGTGAAGGTATTTCTGAAATAAGTATCATGCTTCAAGTAGTGCATATGCTCCAAAGGAAAAAACTGTCATCTCTTTGGACATTGTTTTAAGAAATTGAGAGGTGTATCTTTCATATACCCAAAGAGGTGAATAATAGCTAATAAGGTACATAGTCCCATCAAGTGTGGATACAATTTGTGTGTGAATGTATATATGAAGATAAAACTTTTCCCAAGGCAATGCCAATTTATTAAAATCACCTGGATATTAAATAACATAATATTATTAAAAAGAATTGTGATAACACCATTGTAAAGCAATTATACTCCAATAAAGATGTTAAAAAAAAAAAGAATTGTGATAAATACTACATAATCCAAAGGCTAATGTCCATGCACATATCAACTCCATTCCAGTCCCTCTTTAGCCAAATTCACAAAATGACAATATTTCTTCCTCCAAAGGATTCTTAAAAAAATTTATCTTGAGACTGGATTTTCGCTATATTTCCACTTTTAAAATAGTTGGGGAGCTCTTAATTAAGAATAAATTTGTTTTAAAGAGCTAACAAGATTCTAGGATCATGGGAACATGTTTAATCATGTGAAATAAACATTGCATGCTGATTTGAGATATTCTTTTATTTTGTAAAGTTGATTCATAGGAAAATACGTATTTTGGCAAAAATAGCAAGCTAGGTTCAGTGAGATCTACCAAACTTAAGATATACCTTTTCCTCAAAGAGGTGGCAGTCTGGTAGGGGAAGTAAAAGTTTTGAAAATAACCGTAAAGTGGAAAGTGATGTTTCATAAGCAGAGGCTAGGTAACATGGTATGGAAGTTGAGATAAGGAAAGGTACATCTTAATGTAGCTCTGACCAATACATGTAATAAAGGAAACAAACAGTTCTGATGCATTAATAGTGGAAAACAAAAGGTATTCTTTATTTTTTAATATTATAAAAATATTATTCTGTTAAAGCAGCATTAATTATATCTATTTAGTGATATTTCCATATTTTTCATATGTATACATTTTACATCCAGACATAATTTTCATACATGTTCTAGTTCAATTATTTAATTCATTTTGCTGGTAGAAATATATAGATTTCCAAACGTCCTATACTAAAATATTGATAGCTTTGTCATTAGTATTACTGTTGAATATCATAAAATATCAGTTTTTGAAGCCACCAAATAGTTACAAATGTATCAGAAACCAAAGTGGGTAACTGGGGTGAACAGTGGATGTAGAAAAAAAAAATTTTTTTTTTTTTAACCCCACATTTGTTTATTTATTTATTTTTGGCTGTGTTGGGTCTTCGTTTCTGTGCGAGGGCTTTCTCTAGTTGTGGCAAGCGGGGGCCACTCTTCATCGCGGTGCGCGGGCCTCTCACTATCGCGGCCTCTCTTGTTGCGGAGCACAGGCTCCAGACGCACAGGCTCAGTAGTTGTGGCGCACGGGCCTAGTTGCTCCGCGGCATGTGGGATCTTCCCAGACCAGGGCTCGAACCCGTGTCCCCTGCATTAGCAAGCAGACTCTCAACCACTGCGCCACCAGGGAAGCCCAGGATGTAGAAAATTTGTTCAAGAGAAAGCTAGGTTAAAAGTAAGCTGATAATTACAAGGTTGTTTGCTAAAAAATCTATATACTAAAGTTAAGCAGCGGAAGTAATACTAAAATATACCAAAAACCCAGTGATTTCATTTTGGGAAAGGAAATGTATAATATATAATGAACAGCAATGAGAGAACTGTATATTAGCAGGGAGATTTTAATCAGAGACAACCAGAGTATACAATTTAATGTGACGTTGAATAGAAGAAAAGTGAAGAAATAAAAACAAGATATAGCTGATGATTTCAGGCACTGGTAGAAGTGTCACAAATGTGAATACAATTTTGTGGGTTTTTAAAAATAATTCATGAATATTTTAAGTACATGGTTGTGAAAGATGTGGTAACATTGTGTATACTTACTGTACTCCAAATCCCTGCATACTGACATTTGTCTACAATGATTATGACTGAATAGACTCCTTCAGAAAATTCGAAAAATGTACGGTAACAATAGTATATGCAGTGGGAGTGTGAGGAAATCTAAACAGTGAAAGACTTTACAGTTTAATAGTCAAAACACGTCAAAAGCAGGTTAAATAACAAGAATGCCAAATAAGGCATTAAGCAGTTCATATTCATATTTAGTACATCATTAAAGATACTTTTTGAACTTGACTTAGTATTAAAACTTACAGACCATACACAGCTTACTGTATCCAAAAAATTTAATATAATCGAGTATTCAACAATCTGTTTATCAGCATTGTTGATGATAGTAATAATGATAGGTTAACATTTTATTTGTTTCTGTCTTATCTGATTACAGAAAAGAATTACCTTTACAATGACCTTTCAGCACTCTAGGTGGATGGCTAGCTCTTACCCTAGTAGAAAGATAGTCTGGGGTGGGATGGTGATAGTCAGGTTAGGCCACAGGCCACAGATATAATAGGAGGGCAGATGGCCAGCTGGGGGAGGGAAAGTTGGAAAAAAAAGCTCTGAGCCATTGAGTTTGCAACTCAGTATTCTCCACAAAGATTCCCTCATTGATATTTCTGTTTACTAAATTTTAGTTTCAAAAAGCCATGCTATGAAATGATATATCAGTTTCTATAAACAGTATATCTAAATTTGTTTTGAAAGTACAATCTTTGTTGCAGTGCAGGTAGAACAACAAAAACAGACCTCATTTGGGGGTAACATGTTTTGAAAAGTGGAACACTTTGTAAATATAAGAGGTGATACTGATGTTATTATTATCATTTAAAAATTATCGTATCTTTATATATTTATTGCATTTTGTCTATATCTTGAAAGGAGTAATAGACTTTGGGGGGTGGGGCACAAAAGTCTCACAATGTATAGACTTTATTTCATCAAACCAGATGTGACTAGGTATGTGGACTGGGAAAAACCATTTACTCTTTCCATTGTTTAATTCTTACATCTGCGAAATTATAAACATGTTAATAATAGAAGTGCCACTTGCTATACATTTCTTTACAAAATATCTCATTTAATCTTTCCGACAGCTGTAAAATATCCCTTATGACTGTTATCTTAAAGATGACCAGCATGACTAGAAAACACTTTTTGTAGTTTGCAGAGTTGCGAGATCTTTTTTCTTCTTTATTCCAACGTCCATGTTTTTAACCAATTTTTTGTCTTGCTTGCAGTCATATACAGAGAATGGTGATGAGGATAATAGCTTTAACAATGATTACTAACATCTTGAACTACTTTCTTTGTGCCAGGGTGAAGTTTATGAATTAATTCACACATTCCTCAGAACAGCCCTATGAGATGGGTACTGTTTAATATCTCGGTTTCAAAGATGGGGAAACTGAGGCACAAAGTTAATTGCCCATGGTTTCTTAACTAGGAAGTGGCACAACAAGGAGTGGAACCAAGGTAGTCCAGTTCTAGAACCCATGCTTGTATGTCAAAGAATAAAAACAAAATTTAAAAAATACTTGTGTTGGGTACTGATAGGAGATTGAAACTGTAAACACTTGGAATAATCCAGAAGAGTAAAACTTTCTACAGCATTTGAGGAGACGCTAGAAGAATGGGTAGAAAGTAAGAGGAGAGAGAGAAAAGGCCCAGGGAGGGGCAGTTAACAGGGTAGAAGAAACGAGGAATCAGGTGGGAAAGGGAGATAGGGGCTCCACTTTGGAGGGCACTGAGGACCAGGTAGTAAGTTTGATTCACAATGGGAACATTAGGAGACATTTGCTTTGGCAAGTAACTGTACAGGAGTTGTGTTTTAGTGACAGTTTTTAGAGGAAGAATAGGACACACATAGGATGAAGTGGAGATTGTAGGATAGAGATGAGGGACTAAAATGACAGGAGAATGAAAGGAACATGTGTGCTAGGGAAAAAGTGACAGGATTTGGGTCCACAGGCTGTAGCAGCTGTTAGATGTGGATGTTAAAGGTGATGGGAGGTATTAAAAATGATTTAAAAAATATGGTAAGAATTTTAAAAACTTTTCATCCAAAATTTTTAAAACTTTGTTAATGTTATCCCTGTTCATCACATTGCTCCTTGTGAGCTCTTTTAGTATAAAGAACTGTATTTTAAAATATCAGAGAAAAACACTTAAAATTATATTTTATCAGGAACTATAACTTGGGTAAGTGGAAGATACCTGTTAAATTCTTAAAACAGTTCATTTCTGTGTCAAGCTCTTTTAAAAGACAGGGTTGTTAAATTCTTTATTCCAAACTGGTAATTCTAAAGTAAGCGTAATTTCATCTTTAGGGGTATGTTGTTGTTTGCTAAGAAATGTCTCATTGACGGCTAGGCAGTTCTGGTCCCCTGTTAAAAGTTCATGCAGAACACTGGTGTAAATGATCCTCAGTGATAAACCAGGTGGCAGATAGATACATGATAAAACAAGTTTGCAATGTGCTCAATGTAGCTGACATTTATACTTCTCAGACCTTGCTATTTTAGGGAAGGTATCAGTGTAACTGTGATATTCTTTTTCCTGGAAATAAAGATCCTTAATAATCAGATGTTCTTATAAACAGAATGATTTACCTATGGGAATAAATAAGCAGTTGCATTGAGTTAACAGTTACCTGGAGTTGTGAGGGTAGTTATATTTCAAGTAGAATAGAAAGCTTTGCAGGAGTACTCGTGGGCCTTTTTACGTAAGGCACTTAAATGCTTTTTACAAGTAAATGGCTTAAGAGAGTTTAAGCAGAGCATGTCAGAACAATGTATTTAATACACATAGAGAAGTTCTTATGAAATCAAGACAGTTTTCAAGAAAAAGATTCTATTTATAAATATTTACCACTTTATTTAGATGGTCTATATCCACAGAAAATAATTTTAAAATTGCACTGTTTATGTCTTTAAATGTAGCATGTTTATGTAGAGCTAGAGAAAATAATGTTAACTGTTTCATTTTGCCTTTTGTTTATATGCCTTTTAGTATTATGTGAAAACCACACTCAGAACATGCCTTTTTCTATTATTAGACTTTTTTTTTTTTTGCCTTACCGGTTTTGGCCTTGTGCTACAAAGATATGGTAAAAATCTGTTTTTGTTGAATTATAGATAATGCTTAGAAAATTTCATCCTAAAGTAACTAAGATTAAATAGTATTAAAATTAGAAATTCTTCTTTGCTTTCTCTATTCACTGGGCCAATCTTAACTAGACAAATTTACTCCAGATTATTTTGAGCCATTATTTGAATTTTCATTATTTGAAAATTTCAGGGAAAGCTGCATTGTCAACTTAATGGCCTTCATATAAGGCAATTGGTCTTAAATACCTTATCCAGAAGACTTTGAGAGATTTGATGAGCGTCGTGAAAGTGAACAACAGGGAATACAAGCAAATCTTTAACCCAGGTGTAGAGTCTCTCTGAGGTATTGCAGAACCTTTCCAAAAATTAATTTGAAATATCCAGAACAATAATTGAGACTATTGAAAACAATGTACTTCAAATAGAATTCTGCGTAATGCTTTCTGGGGGACCACATTCACTGAAAATTGTCCGTGGGAAATGACTCTCTCAGAGAAATATAGTTTGAGGACTGGATTTTAAAAGTAAATATTGTTTTGGGAGCAGTTAATATGGGAAGCGATTATTGTGTCTGTTTCTCAGTAATGGATTAAAGTTTATTATGTGCTGAGGTCTTTTCACTTAGAAAGTTATTTTCCTATGTTAACAATAGGCAATATAGGGAAATCAATTCATTCTTTGTGCTCTGCTAAATAATTGACAAACATATTTTGAGCACCTATCAGAAGTAAGGGATTGTAGTAGGTCAGGAGAAGAGGTTTCAAAGGAGAATTACATAGTTTCTATTCTTCTTTGACGTGTAATTGAGTTGGGGAGAAAGACATGAAAAGTTAACAGTACAATCAGTATTGGCACCATACAGTTGAGTACCAAAGGAGGAAATTCAAAGAAGGAAGTCTTTGTGGAGCTGAATGGTTAGGGCATGCTCTGTGGAGGAGGCGGGCCTGACATAGGCTGAAGGTTAGGCAATCTTTTCAGAAAATAGAGGGAAACAGTACGAACAGTATGAACAGAATGAGGCTAGCTGCCATATTTGAGCACCTTCTCTACGTGAGACATCCTTTCCAGAAAAGAACCATAGTGCTACACAATTAGGGAAGAGGCTTGTGTGGCAGGAAGCACCATCCTCTTGATAGAGATGAGGAAGCTGAAACTCAGAGAGGTTAACCTACTTGCCTAAATTCACGCAGCCTGGTGAGCAGCCGAAATGAATTGAGGCCAGGTCTTTCCTCACTTCAAAACCAGCATTCTCTTTCCCCTTTATGATTCTGCTGAGAATGAATGTGGTATAGTTATGATACAGTAGTTTTGAAACTTCACCCATAGAATTGACAGGGCTCAAGAAGGTATAAATTTAATTTAAAAGGCTGGCAAGTACATTTCATTCTTTTGCTTTGCCATTGGATTACAAATGGCATAGAGTTTCACACCTGTTTGTAATCTTTGCTTCTTAGGTTTATAAGCCTCCTGTCTTTAGCAGATACGGTAAGGGCATGCAGTAGTGTGACCCATTATAACATTGCATTTGGGCCATCTGCTATGCAATCAGAGGAAGCTTTGCGAAGATAATGTACTTTCACGCCAATAACGTGATGCCATAAAATTTTCACCAAGAAATGATAGGCATAGCTCCAGAGCACATGCTAAATTTATTTATCATCTTCATATGGTCATTTTATGCTTTCATGTTGCATCATCTTCACACACCAGTCTGTACTCTCTGTCACTATGTGGCATAGCCTGATGACTTAAAAAAGATAAAGCATTAATTGAAGACTGGTTCTCTTGGAGCTTGTCACTTGCTAAAAGATTCCTCTCTTCATAGAGCTATTTTGAACATATACCAAATAAAATGATATATTGTTTAGAGAAGGAAGATGGAAGAATTGTATGCCATTGCTTTTGGCCTCAAAGGAAAGCTCTCTTATTAGGAAATATTTGTTGAGTGTTCTTGTCCATGTGTCACCTCTCATGCTTTATCCACCTATCAGAGGATAAAGAAGTGAGTAAGATATGCCCTGTTCTCCGGGTAGTTTCCAGTGTAGTGATGGAAATATTCACAAGTAATGTACGGGCAAAACAAAGTGGGCACGGAAGAGCCAAGAATAGGCTGCTTGTGGGCAGAGTGTGGAATTTGCCTAAAACCAACCAGTAGACACCTTAACTCTTTATATACTTTGTATATTGGAGAAAAGACAAAAATCAAATAATAATTTGTTAAAATTACATGATTCAGTACTTAAGCTATTTATCTTTCTGTTTAAGTATTTGATAAATAAGCATGACCCAAATGTAGGGTGATTCTAGACCAGACAGAAGAGATTAATTTGTTTCAGATGTTGGCACTTCTGTAGAAAGATGGGGACATAATTCACCTGAAGCTTCTTCATACTAACTCCCTGATTAGGAGATGAAAACACTCAGTATTGACAGTCAGGTTTCAGAGGCTGCAACTTGTGTGTTAACAGAAAAAAAAAAATCCATAAAAGAGAGGTGTGCTGTATTTAACTTTAGTGACAAAAGGTTTTAGATATGCTCACGAAGCTCTTTTTCCTCCAGCTTTTCTTTGTTTGCAGGAAATAAAGCTGTATTTTGTAGGCTAGCTTCCAAACTTTCAAATGGTGAAAGTGCAACTGTGCATATTCTATAAGACCCCATTCAGCTGTGAAGTGTTTGTTCCTTGTTTCCAGGATTTATTCTGCATTCTAGGTTGGAAAACTCAGAAGTTTTATTTTATGGCTTGCCATTCTTCATTTGCAACCATAAACATTTATTTAAAGCCCACTGCATAAAAAGCTTCATGATAAGATTTTTGGCTGAAATTTTCAAGAGAAATTAGAGATATAGGTCCTGCTTTTCTGAAGTTTATGGCCCAAAGGAAAAGATCCATTCATTGTGAAATAATGAAAACAAAACAAGAACTACAAAAGACCAGACCATCAGCAATCATAATAATTATAAAAATAGCTTCTTACTTGGTAGGCACTTATTCTTTTACTTATGTGACCATACTTAGTTCTTACACAGCGCTGTGAGATTTATGCATTGCTGGCCCTGTCTCTGGTTCACAGGTGAGAAAATGGAGGCTCAGCAAGGTTAAGGTCAGCTGATTTGCTCAAGGGTCATGTGGCAAGGTACTGTGAGTGCTGAACTCTCAGCCCAGTTTTGCTGTTTGTTTGTCTGCCTGTTTGTTTCCATCAGGATGGCACGACTTAAGTCAACAAACCCAGCAATGTAGACTTGAGGCTCAGTCCAGGTTAGTTCTGGAAAGACTTGATAAAGGAGACAGGATGTGAAAGGCGGGTTTTGAAGCATTGTGGTCATAAAACAGCAGAGACTGAGGGAGTGGACTTTGAAGTTTCCCTGGCTTGGAAATGAGGGCAGTATCGAATGGCCTAATCTGCCTCTGTGGTTTGCTCAGTATTAATTCTACTCACACCTAATATCCTCTGCCCCAGCGCTCTCCAAGATCAGCAAAATCTACTTTTAGAGTCAAAATCATTACCACCTGTGAAGTTTCTGGTGTCACTTCTGAATGACATAGCATTCTGCCAATTGCTTCATTGGATGGCTTTAAGTGGCACATTTTAAGAAGTGTCTTGAGCCATAAAAGTGTTGCAAATGCTCTTATAATTTATTCAACTGCATTATTGAAGGCATTAGGGTAATTCGGTTCATTTCTCTCATCATTAAAAAATAGAAATCTGTTGCCAACATTAAAATAATCAAACATGTCATTGAGAATTGACATACACTTGGAGATTTCTGATGAACTTTTCTCACTTTCCCCCAAGTCCTAGCAGAGTAATTAGAGCATGACTGTGTGTGTGTGATGTGCACATATATGTATGTTATATCCATATGTACATGTGTATTCCATAAAGGACTATGAAGTAGTCCATAAGTTACAGCTGAAAAAGGAACAAAATAAATATATGAAACTAAGGGATGCATTCACCAATAAGGTTAGTGTGTAAGTTTGCTCTGAAATATTATATTTAATATCATTTTGTGGTTCTTTGCACTGATTACAAGTAGGACTTGTGAAAATGTAGTATGTCAGTGACAAAACAAAAGATATTCTGACATACATGTGTAAATCTAAATTTATTATTACTCTCTAATAGTTATTAGGCTTGAGATCAAACAGTTGATATATATCATTATTAAGACTCTTAACTGTCTTAATGAATTGATTTCTATTGGTTTTTTTTTCTACTGTTGTTAAACTTTATCCTATTCACACAGTAACAGTTTTCTGCTTGTAAATGACCTGACATTAGTGTATTTGAAAAATATTTTCCCTTTGTGTACCAAGAATTCTCAGGCGTATTTTTTTAAAGATAAATATTCTATGCTAATGTACTAATTTTTTGGTAAGAAAATTAGCACCTATGTTTCAGTGCAATAGTTCTATGATAAATGAAGTATAATTAAACGTGTAGATTCTGCAACATTCACTTAAATATTAATTTGGGTTCTTTTATATTCTAGGCACTGTGCTAGGCATTGAATACATAATGGTTAACATAAAGAGATGCAATTATAAAAGTGCAATTATAAAATTTAGACATCTCTCAAATTTCAGATTGGCCATTGCAGAAATAATGACATATTATTATAGTTCCCATTGCCACAGAATTTAAATACTCTTTTCAGTAATTAAAAAAGTATTATTTGTAGATGTCAGTAAATATTTATTTTAAAGCCTCTATCAATATTAGGTTTACTGTGTATAAGTAAAGTATTCTATTTTCGTGTAAGAAAAGTGCCATTTTATGCTTAGAATTACTGCTTTACAAATAAGCAAGAGAAGTAGCATTACAAAGTAATGCAGAAAGAGAAAACTCAATTTTGAGTGGCCGCACAATATTGTAAAGTTTAAAAGGTTAGGCTAGTACAGGATGCTCTAGTTTTGCCACTCAGTATCATTCAGAATGCTGTGACAGCCAGGGCTGATACAGCTGAAAATATATGCAGCCTTGGAAGCCTTGTAAGTTTCAGAAGGTCATTTTGGCATCATAGTAGAAACACTAATTCACAGGGAAGGTCAAACTGGACAGCTAGGCAAGAAGATAGGTTGCTGAACCCAACAGTTGTAGATTTTAGAATAATTGTCCACTATACTAACTGAGTATCCTAATTCGACGTGGCCATCTTTCATTGAAATATTTATAGAGGAACAATCTTTACTTGATGGTTGGATTCTAATATGTCTTTTCTCTTCTGAAACTTTAAGTGTTGCATCTACAACCTTACCTGGTACCAGGACAAATGTTAATATAATTTTATTTATGGGTGATGTATGCTCCATCAAAAAAGGATGTTGGTTGGTTTGCAACAGTAAGTTCACATATAAAACAGGACTGTGAAAAAGAGACATAACAAATCAGTTAGAAGGAAAAGAGATGGAGCAAGTACTTGAGATGAAATTGAGAACTAAATTTCTCTCTCAGCTTTCTGGAAACCAAAGCAAAAGCTTTAGGAAGTAGAAAAATCCCAAGTTTATTTATTAAGATTTCTTTGTATCCCATATACAGTCTTATTCTTAGCCCTTAGGGTATTTAGTTAAATATTCTGACTCTGTCCTTGAGTGAAATCTTGGAATGGATGAATTCCAATTAAGAAGGGAAGGCTGGAATCTTCAGTCTGGCCTTCAAGGCCCTTACTGACTTGCTTCCAGCCCCAGATTATCTCCTGCCAGCCCCACTGCACATGGGTGATCCACACAGACCAATTCCCCCAGTGTTCATGTTTTGTGCTTTCCCCTATCCTTGCCTTTGTCCTCTGTATTCCTACAGTCTTTAGTACCATTCCTTTTTGTCTCCAACCAAATGAAACCCATCCTTCCAGGCCTATTTTAGATGTCTTATCCATCAGGAAACCACCCCTGACCTCTCTCTTTTAGTCACCAAGCTTTATTGTTATCTCTGCTGTGTACTTCCCACCTTCTCTCTTATGTGCAGTTATTTGTATATTTTATGTCCCCTGATTAAGCAGTAAACTTCAAAGCTGGATCCCCCTATGTCTAGGCTATGTACATATCATCAATAAACTGCTAATATAATCAATGCATGTGTACTATGTTATCTATGTATTATCTTTAATGAATATATTTATTCATTGAATAAGTTTATTGTTGTGTGTTGGATGTATTTGGATATCTTTAAAGAAAACATTGTTCTTCCCCTAGGATAGTAGAGAAGAAAGAAAGAGAACTAAAAAAAGTAAAGTGCACCATTAGAGGAGTAGCACTTGCAGTTTTTGTCAAAGGAGATAATTTTGAGGCAGTGGAACTGAGATTGTAATTTTTTTTTCATTGTTTTGACTTTGGGTTTTCTTATTAGAAAGCAACTTAACATTTACCGTTTTTTTGTTTTTGGTGCCATAAGGTAACTAATATATTAGAGAACAGGTTTGTTACACGTGAAAGAAAAATATCAGTTGTATCGTTTCAAACCCTCTGTGCTTTCTCTCTAGCATACTTTTCTACGGTTTTAACAGCCGTCAAAAAATCTATCTGCCTCTACGTGGTTTAGAAGTGTTTCCGACAGTTATTCCATCTCCTTCACTGCTTTTCAAACACTGTTTTAGTGGTTGATATAGATCAGTCTTACTGTAAGCATACTTGCTTAGCACATATTCAGTTGTATGCTTTTAGAGCAGCCTTCCTTTTTCCTTATGTAGAAGGTGTCTGCTGATAGAAATCTAAGCTCCTCGAAAGCTCTGAAGAAAATGTAGGCTCTTCTTGCTCAGAAAGCAGACAAATAAAACTAAAATCATGCTCAAACACCTCTTCCTCTACAATTAATCTTTAAATCCGTTACTGAGTATTTAGAACCCTGTAATGTATGAATTACTAGATTAAAACTAATTAACAATCCTAAGAAGAAACTAATAGATGTGTAGTGTATAATTCTCACATTTCTAAGTGTACATTATTAGTGTCCAGTATATACCCCATGGACATACAAGGACAAGAACATCCATCTTTCAACTCTGTGAAGAGGCCATCTTATCTCCTTCAGGATCTATACACAGGGCTTTCTCTTTCACTTACCTCTCAGAGCAAACCACAAGGGGTGTAGTCATGGCTGCTGCACAATACTCCACTCTACCCCCAAGCTCTCTGTTTTATGGCTTCTATTGTATTTAAGGTCATTTCTGCAAAGTTTGGTGTTAAATTACTAGCATGTGTTGCGAATGAAATTTTAAATTTGGAATCAAAAGACCTGATTTTGGGTCCTGATTCTTCCATTTAATTAGCTTAGGAGACTTTGGTGAGCCAGTGACTTACCCGTGCAAGCCTTAATTTATTTGTTCACAAATGGGCAAGGTAATATAACCATCTCTTAGAGTCCTGAGGAACAAATGGCAAAATTCAGATGAAAGTAAATTGTATACCAATATATCAAATATTTTTTGCTATTGTTGCATAATCATAGAATGTATGAGTTCTGGGGGAAAAGTAAATTTTTCTAAGTGGCTCCTCCAGTAGAAACTTTTTATTAAAGAACAAGATGAACACCTTGCAGGTTTTATATATAAATCAAAAAGAAATGTAGCACAAGCCAACTTCCCAAAAAGTTAATCTCCTCACGGGTTTTTAATGAAGATGCGTAGTTTGTAGTTTTAGCCAAAATAAAGTGGTTCTTCCTGGAAGAAGATTAAAGCATTATTTAAGTCTTTTTTCCCCCTATTAAATTTAATACAAAGGTTTTACTTGAATTTAAATAAAAAACTAGGTTTTAGTTATGTATGAAGAACATGATTTGGCTAATTCCTATGCAAAGTTTTTCCTTACTCTTTGGATACACATACAGACACAAACACACAAACACACATACATGCATATCTACACTCCCATACATACATTAATCCTTACTTCATATCTTATCTATACTATTAACAATTTATTTTATCTTATTGTAGTGATTGAATAGGTGCTTAATTGTTTTTTCATCTTTTTGCAAAATAATTTTACTACATAAATTATTCTTATTATAAATAAGAACGATGTGGAGGGGCATGTATGGTGCCTGGTTTAAAATAATATTTTAAAAAACGAATATAACAGAACTTTGCATATATTTTGCAGGTATGTCTATTTTCTAAAGTAGTTAATAGAATATAATCAAAAAGCATGTCACCAAATCTCATCTTAACCATTTTATTTTTTGACTTTTTATTTTATTTTATTTTTTTCACACACACACACTGTATTTTATTTTTACAAGAGATAAATAAACTGACACCAAGCATTGTAAATGGATGACCACAACAAAAGCAGCAACGCCAAATCTCAAATAAGCCATCTTTTGGGAAATTATTGGGTAAAAATGCAGTAAACAATCTCTCGTGGAAGTAGTATTTTAGCTTTAGTTGATTATGATTGCCAAAATTTAATGAGATTAAGGATAGCCTGGGGGGTTTGCTTAAAATGTAGATTACTGGCCTTTATCCTTGGTAGGTCTAGGGTAGGTCCCAGGAATATGTATTTTTTTTTTCTGTTCTTTGCTACATTTATTTGTTGAGACAAATGTCTGTTCTTAGCCTTTTTTTAAAGGCTCTGTTAAAATATAATTGACACACGGTAAACTGCACATACTTCCATCAACATCATATGCGCTGTGATTTGCCATGGAAAGCAGGTCATTGCTTTTGAAGTGCCTATGATGCTGGTGGAAAAACAGAGAGATTTAATCACTGTCTCATTAGGAGGGTGTAGTCCACTTTTCAGATTTCCTCATGGGCTACAGCTTTTCCAGAATGCACAGAACCTTATGGGCAATTAAAATACTTAAGAAAGGGATGTTCTTTTTTCTGTTTAGCAAAGGAACCAAACCTCAAGTTGCCATGTTAGTTTGTTCCTAGTGTGTTCAGTATGTATGCTCTTTTGGAAAGTACAAAATCCTAGGAATAGAATCTTGCTCTTATCTCCTGAGAAGTGTGACTTTATTTATACTCTGACAACATGGTCAAAGCACATTGTCAAAAAGAGAATAAAAGCATTAGAAATACCCACACTTTGCCAACCAGCCATCTTAAGTCTTTTGAAAATCCAGTTTGAGGTTCTTCTTTATTCTGTGAACTGTTATTTAATAAGTGAGAAAGAGTTTGAGGAGGGCAGAGTGAGAAGAGAGTTTTTTATTTTCTAATGGGAGGTATGTCCATTGGCAAGATCATACAAAAGTGTATACCTATCTCGGTCCTTTAGACTGGAAATGCATGCCACATCAGGAGAATGCTCCACTCCAGGGCAAGAGGAGCCCCGGCCTTAGGAGAAATAACCACACAGGGAAATGTGTTTGGGCCTACATGAGTTCACCAGAGTTCTATTGTGCCTTAGCTAGTTTGATAACGCATTGCATTATTTATAGCACTTGTCAGAAACCATTTCCTTTAGTCAATTAGTGTCTAAAAAAGGAGGGGGGAAGCAGGATATTTTCTGACATTTGTAGAAATCATGTGTAAAAAAAGCATTCCCTTCATCATATGACATTGCGCTGTCAGAGATTTTCCTAATATAACATGCCCCGCAGACTCTGTTAACTACACATTTTGTTTTTATTAATAAGAAAAGAATAGTAACCTATATATTGTCCATTTTGATACTCTGTCAACTGAAACATTTATTCAGACTCCCAGCCCACTGTTGTTTGGCAAATAATTACAAAATATAAATATTGTAATTGTTTTAGCAACTAGATTGTTTATTTTGAAATAACAGGAGTTGAACAACTGATTTTACAAATGTTTCCATTGATTAACTGCCATGTAAGTGCTAACAGTTGAAAATATTTTGCAAAACAGAAATATAAGGCTTTAAGTTCTATTTATGGGAAGAAAGACATATACCTTTAACCTGTTCCTACAATAGAAATTTACAATCTAGATTTAAGGATAGTATCTTTTTTAGGTCTAGCATAGATTTAATAAATATAGAAAAGCACGTTATTAATTGTTGGTAGAACAATTTATGTTCTAAGTGTTTATGTTATACTTTATGTTCTAAGTGTTTATACTTTATGTTCTAAGTGTTTATGTTATTAATACCACTCAAATGGAAGCATAGTTTTGTATTTATAATTGCAGCATTGCTTAAAGTAATGAAAAACTGGTATTAATTTAGGTGACCACTAGTAAAGAAATGGACATATAGTAAAGTAATACACAGTTGTTAAAAAGTATTTATGTTGATCTATTTCTATTCATAACGAAAGGTCATTAACATATATTGTAGAAAGCAAGCCTCAGAATAATATGCTTAGTATGTTTCCATCACTTTGGTAAAAATGGTGAACTGTGTATGTGTGTTGTATCTGTAGATGTGTGTATGTGTATGAGAAATGCATGGAAGAAAGGACTAGACACACCATACTAATAATAGTGGTTACCTTTGGGTTTAGAGGGGGTCTGATTTGGCAATGGAAGGATGGAGAATTCTCAGTAAAACCTTCTGTATGGTTTAAATTTATTACAGTGAAAATGCATTCATTTAGCAACGTCTAAAACCAAAAAAAAAAAAGAAAGAAAAAATACATGGAGTTAATGTACATGATTCATATAAATTGCTTGCTAGAGATTTCTGTTCGTCATTTGAACTTATATTTTACTGTCTCTTCCATTATTATTTAGTAGTATCTATCTCTATGTAGGTAATAGCCTTATCATTTATATCCATACTTCTCAATCACAAAACAAGGCAGAACCATAGTTAAGAGTGCAAATTGTTAATTCTTTGATTTGAAATAATTCTGGTTATTGTAGTCACTGGAGATGTGAAAGTCTAAGTGTAGAGGGAGAAAAACTCAAAATTTAAATAAACAGTATTTAGTTCAACTTTTAATTTGCTCCTAAGGCTTTACATTTCAAATCTGAGAATACTTTATTTTCACCGTCTAATCACACTACATGGTAGGTTTTTTCTTTGTTTTATTTTACATCTCTTTCTGAATGTGAGCTCCATGAGACATGCATTTCCATGTATGTCTGCAAAAGTTCCTGTGAATGAATGAGTCAGAGATTCTAGATGTGCATTGTCCTTTGATGCTCATATAATGAGATTTCAGTTCTTAAGTATGTTTTGTGGCACAAAAGTGTGGTAAATGATTTATGTATAAATATAAATGTAGTTATCAGGGAGACAAATTACCTTTTTATTCAGTTAATCTTATATTTTCAAGACGTGCAGAATCTCTCAGTGTGTTTTTCTTTTTTATAAGTTAAGCCTCGTAATTAATATTGAGGTGGGCACAAACAAAATATGCCTCCCTGTTGCCACTGTGGAGCTGCTTTTTGAAATTTGAGGCTTCTGCAAAATACATTCTGAAGCTCTGGCTTATTCTATAGCAGTTGCAATAATATTAGCATAATTTGTTGTTGTTCAGCATCTGAGACCTAGTTTAGTATATTTGTTGCATGGAACATTCCCCAAAAGATACTTCAGCTACATTGAAGTGAAAATGAGTTATTAATGCATGTCTTTGTTTTATAACATATCTTCCTCTTTTTTTAAACTAGGGAAAAACAACTAGGTCTTGACTCACTGTTAGGGAAAACATAATTCTTATTTGCATGTGAGTGTATGTGAATTTGTGATTTTTTTTTTAGAAAAGCTCAAGTTAAACTGAGATTCTAATATTTTATTTTTATTAGGAATAAATTCAGTTGACATTGGTATATTATTAAAAGTATGTTTGAGAGTATTTGTTAAAAAGGTAATCTTTAAGGTCAAATATATAAATCAATAGAAATATCCCTAGGATTGAAACGTTAAACTGTGTGGTACCTTTGTGGCTTGAGTATTTGTAAAGTTTGCAATAAGAGATACATTTGTGAAGTGATGGGGACTTTTACTGATTAAATGGAAAGGAGAAATTATGTATGTATTGTGTTTTGTCATGAGAAGTCCATTAATTCATTTAATTAGGATGCATTCCAAGTAATACCATCCTATATTCATATTTGATATCATTCATTATATTCTGAAGAATAATTATTTTAGATCTCTTTAACTATAAACATAGATTTTACATATTTTTCTCATAATGATTAATAATTAAGCAACAGATTTTGGGCAGTCTTCTATAGGAAGAAGCCAATAAGATTTCCCAGGTTGAGGTTACTAGGTTAGGTTTTAAATCAGACATCTGGAAATTCAAGATTTATCTGTTAAGATCAAGCTTTTGTGCTCACATATAGTTGATAGTAATGAGGACTATTGCTACAATAAAATTTTAGAAATTCGGGAAAGTGTGACAACTATGATTATTTGGTTCTAATAGAGATATGCTTTATATTTTGTCAGATTTTTTTTTATTGTTCTTGTCACTTCTTTACATATTGATTTTATAATTTCGCTCAATTGAACCTACTCAAATGGAAAACAGGCGTAGGTTAATTATGGAGAAGCTCTTAATGACCACTGGTTGTTGTGAGAATGATTCTGCCTTGGAAGAAAGTTGGAACAGTGGGGCAAAGAGGTACACATGCAGCACATTTCACTGATGTACAGGGTACCGTGGGAATATTTCCTCAGTTCTCTCGTTAATCAACTTTATACTTATTTTTGAGTTGTGCAATAATGTTATTAGGGAAGGATGGATGAATTTGCTACCATTCCTCAAGCAATGAAGATAATATTTAAACATGTTTTAGGTGGAGGTACCACCAACCTCAGTAAGAAGCTAGGTGATATTGTTCAGAAGGTATAAAGATGGAAAATTAAAGCTAAGATTTTGGCCCCTAGTTACTGTGCCAAATAAAATATAACTCATTTAAGTAAACTTTAAAATCAAAGTCCCTAATCATGGCATTGCCCTGGGAATAACAGTATCACAATCTATTACATTCCATTTAACATTCACAGTTTTATCATGCTTATTTCACATTGGTAGATTCCAGATGGGTTAATGTACCATTCTTCCTGAAAACTGCCAGAATGGTTAGATTTGGTTTTTCTGTCTTTTAGCTCTTTGAGCACATATCAACATTGTTAATTTTATTGTAGTCTTGTGTTCTTACTTCCTAATTATTATTTTGAATTATTAAATGACATGGACAGATCAGAAATGACTACCTAAGCCTAACAAGATAACAACTTCTTTGGGTAATCTATAGAATAAATAAACCACTAAATAGGATTAGTATTTCATCTTGAAGAATGATAAAGTAACATTCGTAGTGTTATTATACTTTCTCGTGGAATAGAGGGAAATGTTAAAAGACTGCCTGTTTGAATATCATCAGAAAAAAAAAGCAAATTTTCCCTTCTTCTGCCAGAATTGAAGACTGATTCTGTCAGAAATTCACAGATAATTATTTACATGTTTTAAATTTGCAAAACCACGTGTAACTGTTTCAGATTATTCCGTGGATTAAAAAACAAAACAAAACTTCCATCAACTTCACAATGAAGGAGGTGTATAAATATGGTTCTATGTTAACTTCACTGCCTTTGCTCTTTCCAAAGAGTGGCGTTTGCTGGTGTTTTCATTCAGTTATGAAGGTGGCATCTCAGTGTTTTAAACTGTGTCTCATAAGCAGATAGTGAAATAGGTACGTAGTATTATGCCAGATACTAACTAGTGTTGTGAAGAAGAATAAAGCAGGATAAGGGGCTGGCAAGTCTGGGCTGGTGTTGAGAGTAACAGAAGGTTTGGATACTTTTGACAGAGGGCAGGAAAAGCTTCTAGGAAGATAACTTTGCTGTAGGGCCTGGAAGAAGGCACAGTTAGGAACAAAACTAGTGGCTCAGTCTACAAAATGCAGTGAGTCTTTCTGATATTTGTCTTCTTATGTCTTTTAAGTTTTAAAATTTTGCCTGATATAGGACTCAATTCAGAATTCACTTTTTAATCATTGTCTGAGTAGAGGCTTCATGTTTCATTTTGTCTTAAATGTAAATACTTAAGGGACAAGAGTCATTTTCTAATTTGAGTACAGTTTAGTTAGTTGCTTTTGGAATTCAAATCTTCAGCAATAGTGCATCACCTCACCAACACTCCTTCAATATTCTTCAATAAGAGACCACTTGATGATTAGGTAATCAAACCTATCAGAATTGTAAAGGAATGCTTTGATAGACCTTCGATTACTTATTTGAGTTGGTAAACATAATCTTACTTTCCTTGCTAGCAGCTTGTCACCCAAAACACAGTGCAGAGCGTCAGACCAGTAGGCCACGTTGCCCATCGCTGTGCCATTCCAGGGGATTTGTGGTTGAAAGTTACCTTTTTTTCTCAGCAGTGTTTCTAAAACTTCAGCATTTGCATATCTCCTTCATGATTTTTACCAATATATTTACTTAGTCTTATTCTTTAAATTCTTTTTATTATACTTTAGCCTCTTCCTAAGTTATAATATCCACAGGCTTGACAAACTTGTTTTAGCTTTCCGATGCATCTATTAAAATTATGTTGTTTCTGCATCACTTAAAATCGCCATGGGTGCTACCACTAGTGTGCTTACCCCTCACTGAGAAACACTGATGTCAGCTTTTTGTTATATGGAGTTGAATACTGCTGAAGATTGCATTAACCCATTCAGACCACAGTTTTTCCCACGTAATAAATAACTTTGTTACTCTATTTAGTACCTTAGTGAGTAGAGAAAAAACTATACAGCCTCCAGAAATGCTTAGTGAGTTGTTTGTTTACTGAAATGTCTGTTAATATTTGGGACAAGCCGTGAGCAAAATTGTACTGTGAGCTAACTTAGTTTACTAAAGTAATGCATTGCTAATTATGGACTTGTCGACACCAGTGAGCCAGGGGGAAAAGTTAACTGTTTTGGACGAGGAGCTTCTTCTTGTCAGCTCCAAACGTACACAGCAAAGTCAGCCATCTCTTCCAGTTAGATTGAAACTTCTCTTAGTAAGTAAAAAAAACCTCAAATAATTACTAAGTTAACTTCCTCAATATGTAACTTATTTCAAAATCAAAAGTTATGAAAAAGTCCCCCAAGTTCCCAGCTAACTACTCTGGCATGTAATCGAACCAATCGGCCTATATTTGGTTCAGAAGAACTGAAATGATTAGTAAACATATGTGACTAAGAAATTTAACCTTGCTTATAGAGGCTATCCAGTTCTCCAAAACAGAATTTTAGTCTTATACCTTGTAAGTGTCTGTTTATCCTTTACTGCAGAATATATGCAACCCTTAAATAGATATTTATATGAAACCATCCACTGTTAGTTTAATGCTAATATATATCAATTGCTGTAAGAGTAATTATTTGTAATTCCCCATGGTTTTTTTTTTTTTTTAAACTTTATCCTGTTTTTGGTTTCTTTTCCTCTATCTTTACATTTTCTTCTTTTCCTTTCTATTTACCTCCTCTTATCTTAAAGTAGAAAATACATATGAATTCTGATATCACTCAAGGAGAAATTGGTCTTGGTTCTTGGGAAGAATATGCCTGTTTGTAGAACATGTCACATGATAGGAGAAACTCTACAGTTTAGTGTTTCAAATTTGATTAACAGGTAAAAGAGGGCTTGTTGTTATGCAGGTTTTTAAAAGTTTGATTCTCACTGAAAAACGGTTGTATTCCCCAATCATTTCTTTTGTTTGTTTTTGTTCAGGGAGGTTTATTATAATACGTTGAAATATCGGTCAAAAAGTTACCTCGGAAGCAATTTACCTATTAGTAAATATCTTTACAGTAGAAGTATTTCTTTCAGTAATTATTTACAAACAACACATATTTTTAGGGCAAATATGTTTGCAAGAATTCCTGCAATCTGAACAATACCCATACACTTTTAAACATTGTCTCTATCTGTAGAACAAAAATCCATTGCCATTTGAAGTATTGACCCAAATCCTATAAAATCTTATTTTATCAAAGCACTCAGTTATGAAGATTTCTAGTCTCCTCTGAAATTCTTATGTTTCAATAAAGAAAAAGAAAAAGGTTACAAGACAGTATTCTGATATCAGCAATTTAGTCAAACCAATTTTGAGGATAAAGTTTGAGTTTGTTACTCCCAGTGCCCTGTATCAAAGGCTGGAACACATTATCAGGTGCAGCTGGACTATTTCATAAAGGTCGGTGTCCTATCTGATTGCTCACTTGTCCATACGTGGCTAATTATAAATGTTTTGATTATCGTCCTTGCCTAATACATTTTATAATAGTATTTTCAGCTTACAAATACATATCTATAATTCTTTCAGTGATACTTTTTGATGTAAATAGGATTTCTCTGCTACAGAAAATATAAATAATCAGGACACCCATTTATAAGCATTTTAGTAATTGAAGTATATTTTGTACTTGAGTGGGACTAAATCTGTAACATTGTAGAAAGGAAAAATAATCAACCCTAGAAATTAATTTTGTAGTTGTATTTAGACATAACCAGGAAGCAGTGAAGATATTTCTAATGGTACCATTGTCTTTCCTCATATTGTTTAGATCCCATAGATCATGATGAAATTTTCCTCTGAATTGGACACACATTCTCATAAACATGTTTATTCCTAGTAGGTTGAATAAAACCTAAAACCTATTCTTTTAGTAAACATTTCAAGAACATCTGTTATGTTCCAGGGACTGGGTTTAAAAAAAATGGTAATACACTCTATTGTCATGGAGTTCATACCCTTGGGGGCAAAAGTACCAAGAGATAGAAAGTACTGAGAATATTCTGAAAGGGAATAATGTTTATCAGAGTTGGCCCAGCCTTCTACAGAAGGTGATATTTGAATAGCAGTTTAAACAAGGAGAAGGGATTTGCCAAGTTGAAGGGGTGAAGAAGTATGTGTCAAACCAAACAAAGGGTTAGCATGTAACAAGTCCCAGGAGCTCACAACAGTAGGACATATGCCAAGAACCTTGGGCAGTTCCCTCACAGCTCCTCTCTCCCAGGGAGGAGAGAGGTGCAGCGCTGGGAGAAACCAAAAAGATAAAATGTGTCAATTCAAGACAAGGAGAAGAGGGCAAGAAAGAGGGAGTTGTACGGGCTGTTAGAGGTCAAGTAATGACAAGGGACTATGTGGAGTCTTTGGATTTGGCTTTGTTGGGAGCATTGACGACTGTCGCTGAGCAGTAAAGTAACAGTTATGGAGGTTTTACTGATACAGATTCAAACGTGAATGGAGGAGAAGAAGGAAAACTAGCACGTGTAGATGACTCTTCAGACGTTTGTTTGGGAAGGATGGATTAAGAGCATTAGGGAGAGGTGGTGTGTAACGAGGCAATGTCCCCTTCCTCCTGCTGTGCCACCCCTTCTAGTTTAGAGCTTCTTCAGCACTTTGAGGGCTCAGAGAAGGAATTGCAGGAAAGGCAGATGTTCCTATAGAGAGGGAGTTTAGAGGGAAAGAAGTCTTGAGAAGGAGCCAGTTAAGGTGGCAGCTTAACCTTGGGCCGGAGAAAGGAAAGCTCCTGGGAGACTGAGAAGAAAGAAGGATTACAGAGAGATAGTTTAAAGATGGGTGGTGGGAAGGTGAGAGAGAGTTCATGCCTGAGGGCCACTATTTTTACTATGAAATATTTGTGACATATAAGATCATCTACCGTTGGTAGTGAGAGCAACATGGAGGAGGAGGGACTTGAGAGTAATGAAGTTTTAGAAGAGCTGGAGTGTGAGAGGGAGCTGTCCAGGGCCAGGGGGAGGATTCCTAGACAGTGGGAGGCCTGAGTGACCCTGGAATATAGAAATTTATAGAGGCAACAAGGAGTGTGTGTGTGGTGTGTGTGTTTTCAGGTGTGTGTTCATATTTGTTTATATGGGTGTGTTCCTGCATGTGTTTGTGTATTTATGTGCTGTAAAGTTAATTCCAGTTCGCACGTAGAAATTGATCATTTAATTTGCCACAGTTTATGGAGCTCCATTGTTTTCCATCCCTAAGCCAGGCACTTAGGGTTACTGAGATGAGTAAGATTGTTTCTGTCCTTGGGAACATTAGGCTAGTGGGTCAGTCATGTAAGCAAATAAAACACTGTATAGGGGAGCAGAGGTAATTGGAAGGAGACAGTGTTAATATATGGGTGGGTGGAGACGGAGGAAGTGACATCTTGAAAGCTTCTTGGAAGAAGTGACATGTTAGCCAGCTTCTAAAGGAGGTAACGGTTGCAGGTGAAGCTCTTGAAGATTCCAGAAAGACAAAAGAGATGTTGACCACAGATGTGGTACATACGCAAGGCATGAAGAAGTTGAGAAATTTTGAATGCAGAGTAGACGTTAAGGAAGGTGGATGAATCTTAAGAGTTCGTGACCAACTTGGCTTTGTTTTTACAGAACCAGGAATTAGGACCGGAAAATTTTTTAAAAACAAAAATATTTCTGGAGCATCAGTATGAGTTTTTTTTTTTTTTTTTTTAAATCTTTCCAAAAGTTGTAGTCTTACTACAATATTTTCTAAACCTAGTATCTGGTAGTTTTTTAAAAATTAATGTTAAGAAATACAGTATTAGTTCTCAAATAAATTTTTAAAATTTCAGCTAGATATCCATGGTTTATGTATATGTATGTATGTATATATATTCATATTCATATTCTGTATTCTAATTTCCAAATTATAAATATATTATACGCCAGTTGGCCATTTTTGGCCCTTGAAGAAGTGTAACCTAACACTATTTATTATACTGTGTCATTGCTCTTTAGAGTGTGAAACTTTTAGAGTTATTAAAGCCTTGTTTTCTTTGGTAGCATTCAAAATGGGGGGAAAAATGTATGCTTTTGTTTGTGTAACTACTGAGCATTTTCTGAAAGTTTTTCCATCCAGATTGAAAGAGAAAGTAAGTTGTTAAAAGCAAAAATGCCCCGCTATAGAGAGCAGTCTGAGTTAATAGATCGTTAGGCAATAGGGGATCCCCCCCAGCTCCTACCCTCCAGCTTCATTCGTACCTCTGAAGGGCATCATGTTGCCCAAATCAAATTGTTCACTTAATATTTAATGTTTCTGCGATGGAATCACTTTCTCCCTTGAGGTTGACTTCTCATTTGCCAGCCACACTGACAACACTGCGCTCCTTATTTTCCCCACATGACCTCAACTTCTGCTTAAAAAATGTTAGAATAAAGGATGCTTTTGTTCATATCTCGCCTGCCTGTGATATATTGACAAAGTGTCTGCCGGCTGAATGGAATAGTTTTACAGTATGAGTGCCGCTTTCAGTGGAGGGGCAGGACTTGGGCTGTAGAAGGAAGTGAATTGGATAGGTCAGGAGAATGTACCATTTGTAAACACCCCTTTCCTTTTTTATTCACGTGTCAGGACAGCAGGAGCAGGCTGTTCAGTGCCCGTGCCTGCGCAGAGCCGGAGGGAGAGCAGCTTGGAAGTCAGCTGCAGTTTTTAAACCTTGCTTTTTATTTCCTGATAATGATCTTCAAGTGCTTGGACTTGTTTGAGAAGCTGTTTTGAAACTAACATGGTTTAGTCCACTAACTGCATGTTGGGTAAATTCAAAACCCACATGCTCGTCCTCTTGCAGTGGAATAAGTCACATCTGATGGACATTTTCTGTGCTTATAGCATAGTAATGAACGTCTGACAGGCGCGACCTTTCATAAGACAACCCACACTATTGGCTTTCTGCCCAGAATATTGCTGCAACACTATCTGTGATTGGTTATCTCTCTATCATGCATTGCTTCACAAGGGGAAACGGCCCCTTTTTTTAATAAATCTACGATGGCTGGCTGCAGTATGCCTCACTGTAAGTATTGTGTGTGTGTGTGTGTGAGAGAGAGAGTGTGTGTGTGTGTGTGAGTGTGTAAGAGAGGGAGAGAGAGAGGCTGACTTGAATACTACTTAGTCTGGTAGCACATGGCAAGGTTGTGATACTGTAGGACGTCAGTGAAGAGCTACTTAGTAAATCTTAACCTATCTCTTTTTTCTACAGGTTGGTACTAAGAAGTGCCTTTCCTGACGTCTCTGCTGCTTGGAACCGCTTCTAGAGCAGTCTCTGCTTTTGCCTTGCTTGCTGCCAGCTAGACTGTGACGACAGCACATCCACCCTCCACCTCTAGCCCAGACACCCCCATTTCTACTTATAATCAAGAGAAAAGCTCTAAGTATCTGGCATTGCCCTAGGCTGCTTTAGTTTTAAGAGAAAAGTTTGCTGAAAAAGTAAGATATCTTCTGCCAGGAAATCAAGGAGGAAAAAAAAAAATCATTTTCTCGATTTTGCTCTAAACTGCTGCATCTGTCTATGCCAAACTAATCAATACCGATTGCATCACCAAACTCCATTGCAAATTCAGCTGTGAGGAGATTCCCTTTCAGACAACTTTGCTGAAAGCAGCTTGGAAATTCGGTGTCAAAGGGTCTGCCACGTTTTCATGCTTGCATTTTGGGCTCCAAATTGGCACTGGGAAGGGGTTACTGAGGGCACAAGGCTGATTCGAGGCCCTACTTTTAAACGTTCATCTACTTACGATCCTAGTATTTCTCTAAAAACCAAAACCTCTTTGAATTAACAGTTTCATGCTGTGAATTTCTAGTGGGAGATCTTTTCCTTGATATTGACAACACAATTTTCCATGTACTTTTAAAGCAGGGAGTGGGGGAAAAGTATTTTGGAGGAGACATTTTCATCATCATTTTACAGTTTTATTAGTTCAGTTTTTTCTTTTTTTGGTTGTTACTGTTTTTTTTGGGGGGGGTTGGGTTTGTTGGTTTCACTGAAAATTTTAACTACCTGTAAAATCTAAACATGGCTGTTAGTGTCACACCAATCCGGGACACAAAATGGCTAACACTGGAAGTATGTAGAGAGTTCCAAAGGGGGACTTGCTCACGGCCAGACACGGAATGTAAATTTGCACATCCTTCGAAAAGCTGCCAAGTTGAAAATGGACGAGTAATCGCCTGCTTTGATTCATTGAAAGTGAGTAAATATTATATTATTTTAAGGATATGCAATAATTGAATAAAGGGGGTATGGATATACAGTCCACTGAGTTTGGAATTATGGATTGCTGTGTTAATAGTTTTAGTTATACTGTGTGTTCTTGATGATGTTGAGGTGGGGGACTTTACTGAGAAGCAATAGAACCAAGTCTGGCCAAACTTTCTTTGTTATGAATAACTTTCTCCGTCCTTTAATGCTGTGATTTTTTTTTTTCTAGAGCAGAAGGTGTCAGCCTACTTTTTACTTAGTAATAGCTAAGTCAGCGCCTATCTATAGGAATAGTAATGTAGATACATGTGTGTGTTAGCATGTGCATAGATTATATACAAGGCCATGGCACTAGCTGAATGGGGATGATTTGTTTTTGCTTGTTTGAAAACGTGCTGTACTGTTGTAAAAGTATAGCAGATTTTGTCAGCTAAACTTGGATAGACTTTTTATATTAATGTTTTGACATTATGGAGTTCCTTTTTGTTGTATGAGCATATTATTTTAAGGCCAGAAGCAATGCATGTTGTGGAAAACATAACTAGAAGTAAGGTTCTGAGCTGCTGCCACAGTACCCTATCAGAGGCATAAACTTTGTTGAATGTGGCTTTTATAATTCAGTAGAAATGCTTGAGTAGTATTATTAATTGGATTTTTTAAGTTTCTAAAATTCTAATGTGAAGTAACTTAGCAGTTTATTTTCTGTTACCTCCTGATTATTATGTTTTTATTTGTAACAGTCTCAGCTAAAGGTGTTAAAAGTTAGCTTTTGTGGGCACCATAATACCAACAAGTTCACTTTAGTATATTTCGACATTCAAAAATGTCATTGGGTTCGTATTTCAGGTATCACGTTTGAAAGTGGGTCTTTTAAAAGATAGCATACATGTCTTAATTTTGATGTGCAAGGTCGACTAGAAGTGTGAAGATTCCTGGGTACTCTCTACGTACGTGGTTTAATGAACTGCCTTTGAATATTAATGTGCTGGTTTAATTCACTCTTTGAACCTTGGAGAGGGGAGTCGCTGTTATTTCAACATCTATAGAAAAGTGAAAGTTTCATAGATCCATTTTGTCTTTTGCAAAAAGAAAAAAAATAGTGCTACAGTAACCTTTCTTTAATACCATAGGGGTGAATTAACTGAAATAGTTAATTTGTAAGTTAACTCATAACTCACCCCAATGTTATGAGTTAACTTGTGAGTTAACTATTTCAGTAAATTGCTTCTTGGTCCAGTTTGTGCAGCTCACTTTGCTAAAGTTTCACCAAAGACTCAAGGATATTATCTTCAAAGTAGAATATAAAAAAAGGTATTAACGACAACAAAGATACCTTATAGTGTTAGATTGTTCTTAGTGTCATAGTACTAAAGATCAATAAACAAGAGTTATAAATTACCACTGGGCCTTTTTTTCCCTTTCCTTTGAAAGGCATTGATGAAGGGCACAGTGGTTGTACCTTGTGACTGTGTCTTCCTAAATTCCTGCCCACTGAATTTAGGTGTAATTAGAGACTGGGACCCATAAAATGAGGGGCAAAGGGCTAATTACACTTGTCGGTAACCAGCTGTGTCCATAAGTAACCCTGTTTTGACCCAATTACTAGTAAATCCAATTTTTAATCCCACAGACAGTTGATGGTGCACTGGTAACTGCAAAATGAAGGACCTTAAACTTGGCTGTGACACTGAGTGGTTTCACAGAAGACCTGCTTTCACAGCATTTGGAAACATTGTGAAACATTAAAATTCAGTCGCTATTTTTCAATCTCAAAATATTTTTTTAGTTGCTGCTCACTTGTGGCCATAGAACAGTCCCCCTTTGAGTAAAGCAGGAGCATTGCTTAATGACATGCTGTGTGGTTAACAGGATTCAACTGCCACATCAACATCAAGGACTTTTTTTTTAATAACAAATAATTTCAAGATTTTAAATTTACTTTTGAAATCAGCTTGTTGTCGCAGCTAATCAGTGCAAACGTTGTCCATATTCTTTGTCTTTCTAAGAGAAAGTGAAATTTAATTTATAGTGTCTAAAATGTGGTAAGATATTTTGATTTAAGTAACAGGGAAAAAATAAACACAGGTTTATTTCTGGTGGAGCTTCATCCCCAGAACAACAGCTCCTTAAATGTTAGTGAACTATGTTAAGAATTAATTTTAAAAAATTTGAATGTGTAATTAAGTATTCATGTTTCAAAAAGCCATGTTTCATATATATGTGTGTATGTTTGTAACTAACACATGTGATTCTTGATAAGAGTATTCAGAATCCCACCTTTTAGATAGTAGTCTTCCTGTGTTCAATTTTGTGGCTAAAATAGATCAAAAACATATTTTAAAACAGTTAAAGTAACTCTATGACTCATGCCTGAAGTTCTGAAATTTGGGAGCATTATGAGGTTTCCATGCCAGTAACCGCTAGATCATTTGTATTGTTTCAGAGAGTAAACGGAAGGAATTTAGAAAACTTGTAATATCCTGACTTCTTTAATAAAATGTGTTCTATATATTGCTACAATCCATAGTCCAGCCTTTTGTGAGTTCTTGAGCCCTGAGATGGAGGTAGCCTGTGTAATCTACTATTTTTAGCAAGTTAGGAAAGCAAACCAAATACTCTCTGAGAGGACCCTGGGAAATGGCTGTACCCTTCAGCTGTGCTGTTTCAGACTTTGGCCAGGCTCCCAGGTGACTTAGGTTTATAGCAGACTTCTACATAGAGGCGGAGAATTCATTTCATTAAAAACAGAAGTCAAACAGTTCAAGAAAGTATTTATGTAAAAGAAATCAATTGGCATGTTACTAAAGGGAATAGGAAGAGAATCAGCTGATAGTCTTTTAGTTGCATATTGGTGATTTTAAAGTTTAAATAATTAACTTAGATGCATTTACTACGTGAAAACCTAGAATTCTGCATCACAATAAATGTGTTGCTAAGTAAAATGAGAATATATAATAATGAGGAATATATGTACATATGCATATACTGAAATAGAATGATAGCAGTAAGAAAGAACAAAAGATGTAATGAGTTATCATTTATAAATTAAACAATATTTTAAGCATTTAACTTTTCTCCCTTAATTTTGCTTTTGCACTTGCAGTCTTAATTTCCAACAGTCTAAGAGTATATTCATATTGAGAATTAAATTGCTCACAGATTATAGATTTGAGTGTTTTATTACTTCAGAAATACTGAACATTAGAAAAGGTGTTTTATTTAATGCTGGAGAGGATTTTTTTTTCTTATGGCTTATGAAAGGGATACCAAAAGAGAAAAATATCAAAAGAAAAATGTCAGCACTATAAGATGCTATTAGAATATTATGTTTCAGGAATGATGATTCAAAGAGTCGTTAATGGCAAGTTACCTATTTTCTTCAGTAATGATCTCTTAACTAAAATTAAGTAGTTGATATAAAGAAAGCCTACAGGCTGTATTTTAATGTGATGCCAAGTTATTTATATTATCAAAAAATAAGCTTTCATCTTGTGAGCAGCAGAAAGAGACTTGCTTATTGAATTCTTCTTTTTCAAATATCCATTTATTGTTCAGGGGCTGTGGGAGGAGAAATATAACCTTTATGTTTACTATCTATTTTCCAAAAATCTAGCAAACTTTTTACCTTTGAAAAGTTTAGTACCTTGTTCTCTTATCAAATTAGGCAATTTTGTTTAAGATAAATAATTGTTCATTTCACTGTTATACATGTTTGTGTATATAGATAGCCCAGCTGATCAGATTTATCATAGACACATCAGAGACCAGATTCCACTGCAAAGTAGTGTGGAATCAAGGGCGTGAACAAACACATTTAAAGTGCCTCTGAAGACTTAGCAGAATATATGAAGTAATAAAATCAGCTATTAGAAGACACACAAATAGGTAAACATCCAGGTAAATGAGCAACTAGAAAACTCACAGTTAATAACGCAGATAAACCAAGTCTCCAGATGGTTACGCGGGGATAGGGTGACATAACTGGACATAATAAAGTGGTCTCAAGGTATTTACATTTACATTTTAGAAGATCTTCCATTATTAGCACAGTTTATCTTCAATTTAGCAATTGCCTGTGTTGCTCCTGCTCTAAGTCCCAGCATAGTCTTTCCATAATATCTTTTAAACCAGTTCAGCTGATAATCCTGACAAAATGGTATCTGCAAATTGCAGGCTAAACATCTACTTTTGAATTAAAACTTTGATCTAGTAGGTTCCTAATTGGAATAACTTTTACCTAGCATTTCATTGTTGTTTGTTGTTTTGCTAAGGGCATCTCCCATGTGATATTAAAACTCTGACAGAGTATTGTATGTACATGTAACTCTGTAGGTACATATTCAATGTGTCTTTCAGTGACAGGTTGACACAGGACTTCCTCATTTCCCCCTAATGATTTAGGAGATGAACTATTAGCATAACTTGTGTAGCGTTGTGTATCATATGAAAGTTCAAATTGTATTTTCTAAGCAGAAACGTCACAACTTTGTGAAGAACACCCTGTGAATGAGCCAGGTGTAATGTCATCAACTCTGACACAAACCTTTCTTTAATGAAATTCTCAGTAGCCACAGCTGCTTTGGTAATACTTACAACTTTTTTCATTTACCTATTTATATTCTATGGTTAGACATTTTTTTAGGATAATATTTTTTAAAGGAGTAAAGATTTTTAAACTTTTGGACAAATTTCAAGCCGTGTTTTGAATCATGATACCTAAGGCACTAATTCTAGAACTAGTTTTTTTTTCCTTCATAAGATTATGGTACACTGCTTCTATTTTTTCTTTTTCACATTAAACCTTGCTTCAATTTTTGTGTGTGGCAAACTAAAAACAATTTAAACCTAAAGCAATGTGGCACTTATAATCGAGTTCAAACTTTAATTGTAACTCAGACTTCTAAACGTACACAAAATTCTGATTCCACGGATGGCCTCAAAGCAATTCCGTGTACAAGGCTGTTGCTGACGGCTATTACTGACTTAAAAGAGCCTATGCAGCGTGGTGTAAATCTTGTATTCAGGAAGTGTGTGACATGTGCCCGGTTCACGTGAGAGGTGAGAAATTGAATGTTTCTCAGACTCAGCACAGACACCTAGGGACCTAGTTTGGGAAGCTTATCCTGTCATTTTCCTTGCCAAGGATAAGTAGAGGATTTCAGCTATCAACATCGCTAATCTCTTACCTTTCATGCTGAGCAATGTCTCTGCCTTCCCACAGACTTAGACAAAGCTTCTTATTTTCTTACAAAGATATCCTATTGAGCAAATTTTGAGTGTTTTTTTTTTTTGTTTTTGTTTTTTTTTTTTTTTTGTTTTTGTTTTTGTTTTTTTAAACTTCAGCAGAAACAACATTTTGTGCTTGTAGATAAGGGAGCAATTTCTATGTTAACAAGGCCAAAAATTATGTCAGTGGAAATGGATAACTAAGTAGATGGTCTGTGATTTAGCCCTGATGATAGTTATTAATACACAGAAATTTCAGTAAAAGCAACTGGAAAGGCTTGTTAGAAATACTTAGTTGCTTGAAGTATAACAGATTGTTAGAATAGTGATTTCTTGGTGAATTTCACCTTAAGAATAATTCTGGTGAGGACATCTTATTCTAATATTTATTTATGATAAACAACTACAGAGTTTTTATCTAATACTGTATTTCTTATACAGAAAACATCAAATGAACATCACCTACAGCATTATTTATACTCTTTTGGCACATTTTTGAAAGATTTTCACTTTGAGATAGTTTGATTTGTTGTTAGAGATAAAACTTTCTATATTATAAGGACTTGTGTTTTAAAAATACTGATAGTTATAATCCCTTATACATTATCATTTGATTGAAAGGCTGTCTCCTGGATACCTTTGGGCCTTGGCCGTGTCTGACCGGTATTCTTCTTCTTGTGTTATCCCTGAGTTCTTTCCAGCTTTCTAACTGCCCAGCTTCAGATCTGTTGGTTCTGATCCCTTTTTATATTTCTCTCTGGAGTCATACAGAAATGATTTAGATGTTTTGTCTTTAAGGGATTATATTCAGTATCGAGTAACAGAGACACCTTTCCTCCCCAGCATGAGGCATAAACAAATTAAGGGTTTATATTTCAGTAGGTTGTCCAGGCCCATGTGATGACTCCACAGTCACTAGAACTTAGGTTTCTTCACCCTTAGGTCCTCGGGAGCACGTGACTTCCAACCATAGGTTTATTTAAAACTTGCAAGATGGCCACTGCAGTGCCAGCCACCACATCTGCATTCCAGGAAGCAGGAAGGAGCATGGGCAAAAGAGGCCACAGCCCAGCCCGCTTAGGCTCCTTTTAGCAAAAGTCCTCTAAGCTTCACCCAGTGATTCATCCTGGTTTCTCATTGGCAGCAAGGATAGCTGGAAACTATGTACTTAACTGTCGTCCTGATTGAAACCATGCCTCTGGGTAGTTTAGGTAGAAAGGGGGAAATGGATGTTCAGGAGGGCAGTTACTGGGATGGGAGTTAGCGAGATTTTTTTTTCCCCCCCCAGAAAACTTCCAGAATCAAGTATCTCTCCCTGAAAAGCATCTGGGTATGAGGGGAGATCACTTCTGAAGAGAAACTTGTATCTTCTTATCTTGGCAAACCTGTCCTCACTTTTCCTGTCTTCGTTAACTAGAGTTGCCTTTTTTTTTTTTTTTCCTTTCAAATCATGATATATTTAGTCAATAAAATATGGCCTATCACAAATGCATTGATTTTTACTAATACAGAATTTAAAAATTGCTTTCTTTATTTTTTAAATTTTCCTATTGCCAGTGCATACTTATATAAACAGTTATATATTTATAACTGGAATATAACAGGTATGTATGTCATAAAAAAACAGGTCTCAATGATTTCGACAAAAGAATCTGTAGTTACTCTGATGCCTATTTCTGCTTCTTCTGCAAATATACTTTATTTCCTCTGCATGAAGCAAAATAAAATGAGTTAATATTTATTGAAAATTATTTTATGCTGGTCAGTATTTTCAGTGCTTTTAATTTTTTCATAGTACTTAGTCCTCACATAAACTCTTTGAAGAGTTACTGGTATCACTGCCGTTTCTCAGATGGTCACACTGAAGTACAGAGAAGTTAAGTGATGTCCACTTAAGGTCATTCACCCAGTAAAATGCGGACTCCAAGCCTGGTAACCTCATTTCACAGCCTGCACTTTTAACCACTTTCCTGTAAAACATTGCTTCTTAATTTACATATCCACATCCCAAGGATTCAGCAAAGAAAATACCTGAACAGCAGTGCTTAAGAATAAAAATTAATTTTCCAGGCAGATTCACAGCATAGGGCCTAAAGCAGTAAATACTCAAAACATTATATTTTAAGTCAACAAGTGAATCAGTGAGTGAACACAAAATAGCATCAAGAATGCTTCCACCAACTTTCAAAGATTATATATTTGTTTTAAATGTATGGCCATGTAGGAAAAACATTTTAAATTCATCACCTTAAGGAGTCACTGTATAAACTATATAGCTGTCCCCCAATGTATTAAAAAAAACATATTCCAAAGTTTTAATTGTTTAGAAAGCATTTTTCCACAGAAGCAGTGTGGTTAAGTCATTAGTCTAGCCCTGGGAAGCCTAAGTAACCCATAGGATGCTTGAATTATAGTCCAGTACAAAGAGTACCCTGGACACTCTGATTATTAATTAAACCCAGGAGGCTCCCCAGAAACGTTATGAGTACTATCCCGTCATACATCTTAAGTGATATTAGTGTCATAGACCCCCAACTGCTTTTGTTAAACTGTTTCAATGGGAAAAATACATTTCAAGTTTCAGTTTGGGGGCTCCGGAAATTCATCCGGGCCTAATGCAGGGAAGGTAGCCTTTCCCAAACCCCCGGACACTATCTGCAAGCCGGTGCGAGAGGTTTCCTCAGCTCCATGTTTGGGCTGCTGCTGTGCCCCAGAGCTGGCTTTCAATAGGGCAGTGTCTCAGAATCATAGGGACTAAAGACAGGGTATGGAATGAGGGGCTATGTCAAAAGCTTCCCCTGGGTGGGATGACTTTTTTTGTTAATATATCTTCCAAGTAACCTTTCTTTTTTGCTAAGGTCTCAACCTGCTTCCTTTTCAAATGTATAGCTTTTTGGTTCTGAGTCTGGTCCACTGTGGCACTTCATATTGATGAACAGCTTCTTCCCATTCTCTTTCCTTTCTAAAATTATCAAAAGTGTAGCTTTGTTTTGATACCGTTTCTTTCTGACTACTAGTAGAAATGGGGAAAAATAGGTGCATAGTGAAAATATCAAACTAAGATTTTTTTTTGTTTTTGTTTTCTGGCCATTTTATCATAGGATATAGTCAAGGGATCAGCAATAAAGAACCAGATATGAGAAGAAAGACATTTAGGAGGTGATAGGGGGTGGGGATTTCACAATTCAAGGAGTATAACTTAAACACTTCCTGTGTCAAACTTTAGAAAGGCAGATATTAAAAACACAGCCCTCCAGGGGCAAATTGCTAACAGGGAGACCAGTATATTAGGTGGTGGTGGTAGAGTTCAGAGGTGGAACTTCTCCGTAGCAATTGGAGGGTCAGTGAAAGAGAAACTTAAGGAAGAGAGAGAGAAATGTGTCTGGTGGTTTATCTTTCCTTTTTTTCCCCTCCCTTCCCTCTCACAACTACTAATTCTGAGACCACAAGTAGAAAGAGAAGAACTAGAGGGAATTCCCAGTAAGAGAGTTCCCATAGCCACAGGCCACCAGGCTGGGGCAGCTGTCCCTGCATCACCGTTGGTCTATTGGGAACCACCTATATTTTAACCCTAGATAACAATTTTAGGCTCAGAAGGATTCTTCTGATGCTATCTCAGTTTTTTTTTTTCTTTCTTTATTTAAGACTTTTTTGATGTGGACCATTTTTAAAGGCTTTATTGAATTTGCTTCTGTTTTCTGTTTTGGGTTTTTGGCCGTGCGGCCTGTGGGATCTCAGCTCCCTGACCAGGGATCGAACCCGCACCCCCTGCATTGGAAGGCAAAGTCTTAACCACTGGACCGCCAAGGAGGTCCCTGATGCTATCTCAATTTATTCAACAATATTTATATTTTAATTGCAGTTCATGTTAGATTGAGACTCACTATTTATTGAGATCCAAAAACTGTTTTCTCAAGACCCCATACGGCCCCAGGCATCTTAACTGAGAATTTATCTCTCTGCATAAAATTCAGACTTGGTGTGGAGGCTTCTGGTTCTCAGAATCGCTTATACTTAATTCCAGGCTATTCTCAAATAAGGCAGGAAGCATCTGCTGTTAATAGTAGACAGTAAATTACACAAAGTAAAACATGGAAAATTAAAGTTAGAAAAGCTGGGAAGCTTTTCTATCATTTTCAATTTTCTGCACAAGCACGGACATAATCAGTGTTTAGGATCTGCTCATGACGGATAAATTACATCTGTAATTCATTCTTTTCCATGTTACTGCATTCAGACGATAATTTGCTTTCAGATATCTTTGCTCATCTAATATTCTAAAATCGTTCATAGACTGAAAATAAGTCTAGTAACATCTTCCAGTCCCAGGAAGCTTTTATAACTAAACAGTGTTAGCTTACCAAATGGGCCAAGTTAAAAAAAAAAAAAAAAGGTTTTAGAGAAAAACAGAACCAAATTTATCATGCCCAAAATAAGATTCCTCTTTGGTAGACGACATTGCTTTTCATAAAACAATTCTTTAAGGGAGGCAACTGAGAAATGAACCATGAAGAACGAAATAACTAAAGAATTCATTTATTTATAAAGAATCCTGTGAAGAAAGATCTGTGTTCTGAATGAACTTTCTTCACATTATCTCATATCTCTTCATGGCTAAGTGGAAACTAATGAAATCTAAATCTAGCCATGAGAAAAGATTATCATCATGATTTTATTTATTAAAAGTTTTTCACTATTATGAAATTTTACTGCCAGATATTGCCTTCCATGAATCATAGCACAGTACTAAATTGAAGACAAATGTACACATAAGAATACTCAATATATAAAAGAACACTCCAGAAACAAAAAACAAACTCATCTTAAACTCAGGTAAACTAAAAGTCATATCCACGTTGAAGAAGAGTCATCTACATTGCAAGTTTTTGCATGGTGGAGTCTATTTAAGTAGCTTCCCCCCAACCTTTAAACTATGATTAACATATAGTAGCTTAACATGTAACATACATATAGTGGGTTAAGTATGCATGGTGAGAAATGCAAAATTATTATTACTATTTTTTAGAATCTTTATTGGCTACTTTTGGCTTCTGTATTTCCCTTAAGGATGAATAATGCTGGAGGAGAGATTTTCACCCCAAACACATATTTTTATACTGAATGGTTAGGAATTTTAAAAATTGCAGACCAAAGTATTTGCCACTTCTGCATCTCAATTAATGGAAAATAATCCATTCTTCCTCCCCTTTTCATCGTTTATTACCTGCTATGTACCTGACATTGCAATAGGCAGTGGGTGAATAACACACAGAGCCTGTTAGGTTGTTGATAGACTACAGCTTCTGAGAAGTATAATGAAGATTAAAATGATCATAGAATAATAAAACATTGTTTTAACTCTTCTATTCTTTAATATTAAAATGTCCCAGTGGAACACAAATTTGCCCACGTAAAATGTAAGTAGGCATTTAAATGTCCTTGTGTATGTCTGAGAGGTTTGTCATGAAAAACTTGGAAACCGTTAAGTAGTCAGTGTGGGAAGAGCAGATGAATTTCAGCTCTGGTTATGTGTACTACTAGAGAAACTGTGTGCTTGTATTAGTAGAGTGTGTTTACATGGTAAAAGATTTATACTAGACCCATCATATTCCAAAATTTAGCAAGATAAACCTGAATCAGATTGATTTTTAGGTAACACATAGAAATGGTTAAGTTTACTCCCCTGCTTTGATCATCATCTGTTGATTATATAAAATGATGAGGCTCAGAAAGATTAAGTAACCTATGCAAGTTTGCATCGCCAGGAAGTGGTCAAACTGGGATTCAATACAGGCAGCCTGTCTTTAGAGCCTATGCTCTGAGTTTAACTTGTTTAAGCTGACAAAGTGTTAGGAAGCATTACACAGCGATCTTATGCATACAAAAATATAGTGTTAATTATTAGTGAGTCTGCACATTAGAGTGACAGACATACTTAGGCATATTTGTTGAGTCACTGAAATTGCCTGAATTTAAGACAACTATACTTTTTTTTTTTTAAATGATTTCATTTTTTTTTAATTAATTAATTAATTAATTTATGGCTGTGTTGGGTCTTCGTTTCTGTGCGAGGGCTTTCTCTAATTGTGGCAAGTGGGGGCCACTCTTCATCGCGATGCGCGGGCCTCTCACTATCGCGGCCTCTATTGTTGCGGAGCACAGGCTCCAGATGCGCAGGCTCAGTAGTTGTGGCTCACGGGCCTAGTTGCTCCGTGGCATGTGGGATCTTCCCAGACCAGGGCTCGAACCCGTGTCCCCTGCATTGGAAGGCAGATTCTCAACTACTGCGCCACCAGGGAAGCCCCAAAGACAACTATACTTTTTAAAACATGATCACTCACACTTTTTCTTAATTCAGAAAAACATCCCTGAATAATCACTAATAAGGTTTTTTTTTTTTAATTTAAAATGGAAAATTTATAGTAAATTTTAACTACAAGTTTGATAATATAGAGAATCTAAAACTTAGGTCAGGAAGAATTTTGAAAGTCATGCCAGACTGGAAACAGTATAGAAAATCAGAATAATAGGCTGTTCTGAGAAAAAAACAAATAAGAGTTTCAGTATTCTAAGACAAAGCTTGGAAGTGAAGTATGGGGCACCAGATAAGGAGGTTTTCATTACATAATTATCCTTATGATTTTTTTTTTGCATAAAATAGAATATCCTTTCTTATTCAAGGAAGTAGTATAATTGATATTTTTCTAATGCATAGAACCATGAGGCATTTTTTTTTAAAATGGGTGAGAGTTCCTTCATATTTCATGAGTTTCATTGGGCATTTATAATAATACTGGAAACAAAAAACTGTGCTTAAGCCTTTCTAAGTCTTTGTAAGTTATACTATATGAAATTAAAATCTAGATTAAACCATTCACCCACCTCTTTGACAATGATTTATATAATACGTCTTCCTATTGTATGTCACACTTAAGTATTTATGCTAACTTTTAAGATTGTATTTTAAAAATTAGCTAGGAATAATATTTTAGAAGGTAATTTAACTCTTTGTATATTTGTATAGTACTTATCTTTAGTAAGAGGAAAGTTTTTTCACATGAATATTTAATTTTAAAATAGCTTATGACATTGTTTTTAAGACTTTTGCATTATTTGTAATTGAAATAAAAATGACTAAATATAAGAATCACTGTTTGCATTTTGTTCACGATATGACAAAAAGAGCATGTTTGCTCTCAGAAAAACATGGATTTAAGGACGTCAAATTCCTGGGCTTAATGGGTATTTAGTAAATATTAGTTTAAATTGGACTTTTAAAAGAGGTATCCAAATATTAGTGTTCATTATATGACTGAAAATGCTCTATGAGAAACATATAATTATCCTCACAGAGCTTTTCATTTGGACGAATGATAGCTTGGACAAAAGGGAAAAGAAAACCTTTAACATCAATAGCTAGTGTTAGAAGGATCCTTTCCTTAAACGATTAGAAACTCAGTGCCTCTTGGCCATTTTCTTGAATGCATCAGTTTAGTCAAACAGCCAGTTAGAAATGTTGTTAACAAAATTGTTTTTGATATATAAACTCAAACTTGGTATGGAAATAAAACTTATTTTGTGTTCAGAACCAAATTGATCCCAGGGAAAGGTGAGTATACCAGAATGCTGGTACTCCTTGTCCTTTGATTTCATTTCTCTGGGCATTTTCTTCATTAGTTTGCTTTAGCTATAGTTTTGCTTTTTTTTTTTTTTTTTTCCTCTTGGTGTTTTCTGAGTGTCTAGATTGGCCTCTTTGCTCTTTTCCTTGGGATGAAATTTACAATAAAATATTACTTTATAGCAAATATATCGGTGCCAGGAGTAATGAGAATGTAGCCACTGATGGTTTTCACTTAGTCCCAATGCTACCTTGGAGTTTTTACTCAAAGTAGCATCTGCAGAGTAATTGCAAAAAGCCATATTCAAAAATGTGTAAGTAAAAAACTTTTCATGGCAAAGAGTAAGACCTGGTTAAGAGCCAAAACCATGAATGCAGCTGGATATGGGTTTGATTCCATCAGTCACTTCCTAGTGACTTTGTGCCAATCACTTTACCTCCCGAAGTCTCAGTTTCCTTCTCCATAAAATGAGACTAATGATACCTGCTTTGAATGTTCGTGAGGATTCAGTGAGATCATTTACGTAATATAGGTTATTCCATGCAACCTCTCTCTCAGTGTAAACACTTCATACCTAGTAGCTAGCTGTTCCTGGTGTTCTTGTCTGAATGCTGGAATTCAGTCTAAGGTATCTTCCCCTTAAGAGAAGAACTTTCCTTATGTCAGAAGAAATGTCGCATTATTTTGCATACTGTACTACAGGTATTTATCCGTTATTTAAAGATTTAAAAATGACTTTTTTCTGCATTATCACATACTAGCTTATTCATTTACCTGTTATCAAGAGAAAACATCTCTTAACCTCTAGCATGTGTACCACTTGCCTTTAAGCTCACTGGGGTAGTATTAATAAAATAAGTCAGTATTTATATCATTGTCTGTGCCTAAAAACCCATTTCATAAATGCAGTTATCCATGATTGGAAAAGTGGTTGTAACCATCTGTTCCAAATTTAATTTCATTTAAAACTAATGCCTCTTTAGCTCTGTGTTGGCCTAAAATAAGTAATTCACATTTGATATTTCAAATAGTATATTATTTATGTAAATTTCTTCCTAAAAGACTCACCTAGGACTTTGTTTCAAAAATAAAGTTAATGTTTATTCAGTAAAGTACCTGCACAGACTAGAAGGTTAGATATTAAAGTCTATTTTTTCATGATTTGCACTATCCCTACTTTGTTCTTTTTATACCTGTATAAACTTACTTAGTTGGTAAAATATCTACCACTTAACTTCCTCAAAGGTGTAAAGGAGCATCCAAGTCCAAGATATTCCATTTATCACGTCCTCATTTTTCCCCCTTTCATATTACCCAGAATTGATAGGAATCCAATTCTAGCTCAGTAAAATGGTCTCTTTTGCTTCAAGATATTTAACGATGCTGGCCTAATTCACAAGCTTGAGACTTTTTTATTTTAGTTAGAAATGAGAATATATACTTTTTGCAGCAAATGGGGAAGAATGCCCCAGCTCCCTGATTTTATTGTCTTTTCAGGGCTAGTATAGCCTAGTAGTTTCCTGTAGCTAGCTCTGGGTTTTCCTTTGCAGTTGTGTATGAATTTTGTTATATTCTAATTCTGGATATGAGTTGTGCGCTTACTGTTTTATTTATTGAGCCATGCCACTGCCTTCTTGTTAAGGCTATTGATTATTGCCCATTCTATTCTGCTGTGTATTGATTTAGTATGTGGCAATGAGTCAATTGTATTACTTGATGTTGAAAGAGGATCAAATATGTTTGAAGGAGATGCTTGTAGCCTGTTTAATTGAGTTGGCTATTTAGGCTTTTAACATGTTGTGAAACAATTAGGAGAAAGTACAGGAGGACCTCTGAAGGCAGGAAACATAAAATTTGTTTTCAGCATTTAAAAAAATTATTTACTTATTTATTTATTTATTGGTTGCGTTGGGTCTTCGTTGCTGCATGCGGGCTTTCTCTATTTGCCGCGAGTGAGGGCTACTCTTCGTTGTGGTGCGCTGGCTTCTCATTGCGGTGGCTTCTCCTGTTGCGGAGCACGGGCTCCAGGCGTGCAGGCTCAGTAGTTGTGGCGTGTGGGCTCAGTAGATGTGGCTTGCGGACTCTAGAGCGCAGGCTCAGTAGTTGTGGCGCACGGGCCTAGTTGCTTCTCGGCATGTGGGATCTTCCCGGACCAGGGATTGAACCCGTGTCCCCTGCGTTGGCAGGCGGATTCTTAACCACTGCGTAACCAGGGAAGTCCCTTCAGCATTTTAGAAGATGCCAAAAATTGTGCAGTAAGTCCTTCCTGGCATTAAATGGTCAATTGATATTTAGTTAGCAGATGTGTAAAAGCTGGGATTTCCCCCCTCTATTTTGTTTAAAAATCAAGGGAGCTAACACCCTTAGATGCTCACATTTTATTGAGAAAAAGTCACTTCTTTTTAAGAATGGTTTCATATTGAAATCGCATATTATTGGATATATGTAGAAATAGCAAGTGGGATGTGTATGTGTGTGTAGGTGCTCACATTTTGGGGATATCACAGAGATAGGAAATTAAGCTAAATGATTAAGCTGGGAATCAAATGAGTTCTTTTTATCTACTCTTTTGTTTCATAGCTAAAAATATTTTTTCATGTAAACAATAACATTTAAGGTAGGGCTGATATTTACTTATTTTATTTGACATTGTTTGAATTTTCCAAACTTCAGACAATCCATACTTAATGTGAAAAAAAAATTAACCTTCAGAATGAGATCATGGTACCATGGTCCTCTAATGAATGTTACCTTTTGTTTTAGCGGCTCAGTTGGCTCTAATCCATGGAAAAGTTTTTATTTCCCATCAGATCCAAGATAGGAGCCAAACCAAAGTTAAAGAAACATTTTCCAGCAGACAAGTTTCTACAGATAACATCAACAGTCAAAGAGCATGCACTTGTGTGTTCTCTCTCTCCCTCCCTCCCCCCCCCCACCACTTATGGAAATATTAGATTGGAAAAAAAATACTAAAATACTGATAATGATAGTAACTTTCAGGTTAATAAAGGCACTCCTTATTAATCCTCCCTAGTCACAGTATGGCCTCAAATTTTAAATCTGTTTACTTTTTCAAAATGTGTTTGCTTCAGGATGACTGAAGGAGGACTGCTTTCTCCCTATGTTAATACCTTCCAGGGCTTTTTGATCTATAACCTTTTGTCACCTCTGGTTTATTTGCCTAGCATATGATTTTTGAAAAATGAGGGAACATAAACAATTATGACTGGCTTTTTGGAAATGCCTATTAAAACCCTGTCCTCAAAGGACCTGCCAGTTTGGAACTTTAACTGTAGAAATGTGAAAGCTCAGCATTGAAAGTAGAAGAGTATATAAGAGATGGTGCCAGTTGGATCATTTTGCTACAAATACCTGCTAGACTCAAACCTTTCCCTTGCTTAGTGGTCCACCATACTAACAGTAGGACCCACTTAATTCCATGTGAGTCAACAGCTTACGTGGCATGCCTGCTGTGTGCCAGATAGCATCTCAGGTGCTTTTCCAGGCTTTCTGCGCAAAGCAAAAAAGACCTGGCAGGTATATTCTTTCCCTACCCCTACCACTTGCCCCACCACCTAGACCTACTCAGTTGGAATCTCTAAACCAAGAGACATGGCCAGGTATATATTTTCAAAAGCTGTAGGCTCCTGGTTAACAACCATTCTTTTAATACTGCTGAGAGGTTCAGGGAAGGTAGTATTTTTGCCATGACTTCTCAATCCATATAGAAGATGTATTTTTCTCCCGAGGATAAAACCATCTGGAAATCTTCACATGCTCCAGACTCCCCATATAGAGCTGACTTTACTTTTTGATTAGCACCGTCGATAAATTTGAAAACATGACTTAAAAAAAAAAAAAGAAATAACCTTCTCACGTACTTAGTTAATTTCTTATTCATAGTTAGAAGGTGGAGTGGAGTCACTCTGTTTCATTAATGTCCCTGCTAGCTTTCAGATTCAAAAATGTTTTTTTCTCTCTAAATAACACTCGCTATGACTTCTGTTCCCTAAAACAAATGGATCGTAATTAGCAGGGTTCCTTTTTGCTACGTATCTTCCATTTTGCTATATCTCCTCTATTAATTATAATAAAATAGACAGTTGGTAAAAGAATAAGTGTTACTTTTAAGATTCTTAAAATGTATATCAGCAAATGTGAAGTTCCAGTGATGACCTGGTTGACCTCATCATTATTTTTGTAAAGAATTTCATATTTTGCATATTTTATTTCATCTCATTATCTCCAAGTAACTGCAAATAGAGTAATCTCCAAATAATTCTAATATCTTCTCTTTGAATTTCTGATTGACCATGGATTTAAATGAACGAAACTTTTCTTGCATTAGTGGCAGCCCTCAGGCACAGAAAATGATTAGACTAGCCTGGGTGGATATAGTTTTATAAACTAATCAATACATGAAAGTGATGCTAAAACTCCAGATGCCGTTACTTTAGAACTTCATGCATAAATTGAATGTGTTGTTCTAGGAAACAGGGAAAACTGACGGTCAGCCTTAGCCTGTAGTATATTTTGACAGCATGAATGAGTCAAGCAAGCAATTTTCCAGACTGTTTAATGGTACAAAGGAAAGGGCTTCTAAGGAAGTCATTCTTATGACTAGCTGAAAAATATTTTTCTTAGTAACTGTTCTAGAGAAAAACAGGTCGCCGTTGGAAGAAAAATGAAATCTCAGAAGTTACCAGCATTCTGGTAGTGATTTGATCACTAAGATGTGCTTATCTTATGACAAAACTCCTTAAAAGGATACTGTTTCATACATTTCCAATTATTTAATGAATGTTGGTCTTGAAATTTGACAGGAAATTATTTAACACCATTGCACACTTTAACTCCATCACCTTGGCAGCACGTTGGCCATTCTATTTTTTGAACTGTTTTTTTTTTTTTTTTAAATTCCATTAGCACATATAAAACTGCATCGTCATAAACTTAAAGATGCAGTGTTTTAGGTTTATCAGGTTGCTTCAAAGGTATTCCACCGTGTGGTTCTAAACTGCATTTGAATGAAAATAGGACTTGATCGATGGAAAATCATTTGTGGATTTACAGATTCTGTTCCAGGTGGTTTGAAAAGATGCGTTGTCCAGCAGCACCGATTCTGCCGGTGGCAGTGCTCAGGGTGAGCTTGATGGATTCCAACTACTGGCTTTATCATTACTGCATAGATCTTTGGAAGGACAGGCCGCAAATCTCATTTCTAAGCCATGAGTAGCTATTATGTCAATTTGAAGAATAGAAATAAAATCAATATAGCTTTAAAAAAAAAACAAAAAGACACTCTATGGTCATTCACAGATGGTAGCCAGCTTTCAAATTGTAATATCCTGGCTAGTTAAGTACCCTTGATTATTATGATTTTTCAGTATCAGGTTAATATTTAAAATTTGGAATATAACCTACTAGCCTTATTTTTTTTTTTTAATGTTGGAAGTGTTTCTAGCATTTTTGAAGTAACTTGAAAGAAAATCAGGATTCACCTGGGGTTCCACTTAGGTTAAGTTTTTACCAGAGTAACACTTGGTAGAGGCAAATCACTGAGTAGTCAAGCTTCCACTACAGTTAAAGCTTTATAAAAATTTCAAGAATGAAAACTTCAGGCGCTAGGTTTTTCCTTGAAAAAACCTAACTTTTTTTCTTGCCTAAATTTAAGATTTGTGTAGTCTTTGCGTTTTAAAAGATTGTTCATGGAATGTTCAAGGGTTTTGCATGATATTTAGAGATACTTTTTTTTCCTTCATCACTTTCAGCATTGAACTCCAGTGATCCATAGATTCTTTTTTTTTTTTTAATTAATTAATTTATTTATTTTTGGCTGAGTTGGGTATTCGTTTCTGTGCGAGGGCTTTCTCTAGTTGTGGCAAGCGGGGGCCACTCTTCATCGCGGTGCGCGGGCCTCTCACCATCGCGGCCTCTCTTGTTGCGGAGCACAGGCTCCAGACGCGCAGGCTCAGTAGTTGCGGCTCACGGGCCTAGTTGCTCTGCGGCATGTGGGATCTTCCCAGACCAGGGCTCGAACCCGTGTCCCCTGCATTGGCAGGCAGATTCTCAACCACTGCGCCACCAGGGAAGCCCCATAGATTCTTGAGATTGCAGTTAGAAGAGTCTTTAGAAATGATGTCATGCAATCCATCCGCTTTATAGATTAGGAAACTGAGGAGCCACTGGTGAGGTTAGAGCTTAATCATATTTGTAAAGATCCTGAGATTGGCAGGACCCTTAAATATGACAGGTCAATAGGTCACAGCAAAAACTGGAATATGCTATCTTCATCTTATGAAAATAGCGTATGACACACTTCGTTGATGGTAACTACTATTAATTAAGGTTGAGTTGGTGCTATTCACTGCCATTAAGGTCCTTAACTTTCTTGACTATTGTGATGCCTTGATTACTGGTGGCATTAAAAGTTTATCGTGTTTTGCGGTTTAATAGAAGGCTCTCCAAAAAAGAAAGTATACCTAAGTTGATAACAAAATTTACTAATAAAAGGATGTATAGGACACAATTTAAAGTTATAATAAAACACACAATATCCTGTATTTTACATTCTATATAGCCAATTGATTTTTATAGAATCCTTTTTTTTTTTTTTTTTTTTTGGCTAAACTCTTGCATCTAAAGTCAACCTGTGGTTGCAGTTGACAGATGAGTTATTAGTTCTCTCTCTGTGCTCTTACTCATAAGAGGCCCTCATTATACAGTGATTATCAGATGAGACATACTTCATGAATAACTTTTCTTCTCTACATTTTCCTACCATTTTATGTATTACAGGATAAATCACATTATACCTGATTTTATAGTTCATTTTTCATGTTTCTTTTTCCCACTATTTTATAAGCTCCTTAAGAATGGGAGGCTTACATTCATCACCTCTCTATGTATGATGTTTTGAATGTCCTTGGCATTCAGTGTTCATTGAATTGAAAGCAATGTTTCTTCCTGACCATGATCGATAATTGTGAGCAGATTTTATGTGCTTTCAAATTCGTTAGAGAATTTTTTTTCATGTAATAGGACATTTGTCGGATAATGACATATAAATATTCATAAACTATTTCTCTAAGGAATCCAGCACCCTTCATTTACAGTAGGACTCATCCAGTTAAATTGCTCTGATACTGTGATGGACTATTTATGTTCTGTTGATGGAAATCTCTGGAACAGGCCTTTATTTGCTCTCCTGCCATGTTTTGTATGTTATCTTGTGCAGGCAGCACCTAGGGACCTGGTCAGGCTTCCTGATAACGACGATGGCTGTATAGATAGCCCATGTCTCAGAGGGGAGTGATAATTGGTCGGGGCAGTGGCACAATACGCAGTTATTTTTGTAACAATATTAACTCACTGTTAGTAAGAGTGCTTTGTTGGGAAAGTATCACACTTAGGTGGAAGAGTATTTATTCTTCAAAGGTTGAATGGGGAGAAGCAGTACTACCAGGATAGCAACATCATCGGTGTTTTCTTTTTCCTTTTTCTTTCACTCTGCTGAGAATATTGAGAAAAGCATCGATTAGCGTTGCCGTTTATCGTGAGGGGAACATTCTGGGATCCAGACTGCAACTATAACTACTGTTGTTTTTATTGTAGAACTAATAACAGTAACAAAGACACAGGTTATTTGTCGGAAGATCATGTATCTCTGTTGCCCTTAAATTTCTCCACACTCCAATTTTAGGGAAAAAATTTTTTTGACTTCCAAGTGTGAAACCTGTACAGTGTTGCAAATCTTAAACCTGAAGACGAAAAGAGAGTCCAAGCTTCCAAAAAGTATAAATGCCTAGGCCCTACCACTTATTAACTTGCTCATTATTTCTTCCCTCTAACAGTTCTTTTAGGAGCTGTGTGATGAGCTATTTAAAAAAAAGTTCTAGAGAGTCAAAAACAATGCAGATTATGTTGATACCAGTAGTCCTAGCAATTAAGTATTTGAGGAGAAACCTACATTTATCCACTTTGAAGAGGATCATCAGGAGGGATTAAAAATTTAGTACTTCAGGCTCATTAAGGGTTAGAGTGGAGTAATTATGTAGCTGGTAACAAATGCTACAGTCTCCACTTGCACAGTTACTTCTTGAGACTTAGTGGCCCTCTTCAAGGAGCTTCACAATTTGTAAATGTTGTCTACTTGGAGACTAAGTTCTGCTGACCCATTATTTTAGATTTCGCATGCTTTTCTGCAAAGTGTGCGTTCACGGAAGGTAAGGCCTTGATAATAATCTTAAAGAGATACGGGCTCTGTAGAGTATCTTCCCGTGGCATAAGCAATACTTACTGTCTTCATCAGTGAGCCTCTTCGTATGGCGCTCAAAAGAGAACACCTTTGTACTACATTTACTGTATTTGTTGATGATTATGAGGCTAGTTTGATTTCCTAATCTTGCAAGTTGGGAAGTAATTAAAATGCTCAAGCGACAGCCGATTGAGCCTGGTGTGCCATGCTTCATCACCAAAACATTAAGTAGCTTTTTTTTTTTTTTTAAATCAGTTAATCTGTATTTCTGTATTTCAAGTCTGGCTTCTTATTTGTATAGCACACAGTAACAGGTTAATTTCACAAGAACACATAGTTGGATCTACTTTTAAACTAATTGGAAGAGATGGTGATATTGGTTTTATCTTGAGAGTTTTTTTTTTTTTTTTTGTAAATCTGGACAGATCAGATTTCACCAGGAATCAGTATCACCAGGAACAATCGCTTAATCCCTAACTTAAAGCCTATTCATTCTGGTTTTAGGTATGATTCTAATAAGCCAGATAGTATTACCATAGCACAGAAATATGAAAACACACACATTACTTCTTAGGTGATTTTACTGCATAAAAATGCAGTGACAGGAGAGATACATTAGAACTCTGTCATACTCCTAAAATAGATAGACCATTGTAGTTAGGTTTTGACCTCCACATCCTCTGTCTGGAAGCTTTTTGAAAGCAGAGACTATTCCTTAGTTATTAGAATCTCCGATGCCTACCCATAGGCCTGACACATGGTCAGCTTCCAATAAATATGACTTTACTTGCATTGACTTTAAAATGGGACGAAATGCAGAATAGCAGCTGAACTATTAGCTCCTGATCCATGCCATAACCTTCCTTGCCCCACCCTTAAGATTCAAAAAACAATTAAACTAATTATAGTCATTACAGTTGTAAATTAGACCACACATTTCATTAAAAATTGACACAGTCACCTCTTTGAACGGAAATGAAAACTAGCATTCATTCAAGGAAATGAAAACTAGCATTGTATGTAGAACACGAAAATCACTTGACTTGAGTTTTCACTTCTCAACTAATTGTGATATCACAAAGTTAAAAATATACACCCGTAGTCTCATCCCAGTCTCCTAACTGGGCTGAAAAATGTCAATTTAGTTAAGTAACAAAATTGGTTATTGGAGCTATTTTATGTACTAGATAACAGTGTTGCTGATTGATTTTTTTTCATTTTTAATCATTTATTCTGTGAATTTTTCTCCCCTAAGGCAGTGGGCTGAAAAAGTGAGATTTTTCTGCTGTTGATAAGCATTATGAGTAGAAATCAATAGTTAAATTGACCCAATAAAAGATGCCTGGGACCTACTATTGAGACAAGAAGGACATCAGAAAGCAACCTATATAGACTCTAACAAGTCTCAGAAGCATCTTTTGCCTTTGTTTTGCATATGTATTAAATAGTAAAAGACAGTACTAATGAATTGCATCTTTTTCAAGGGAGTCTATTTAAGTCAGGATTCCATTAACTAATAGATAGTCTGCAGGTTCATAAGAGCCAGATTCAGTAACATGCCACATGCCAAAAAAGGGGACATACTGGTTTAAGGTTGGTAGACCTCTAAACAAATTTGTGTAGAATTTATCTTTTTTGCTTTGCTAATCACCAGCTGCTTTTCTTTAGCATTATATTTGCATTCTGTGTGAAAAATAGATTTTATATTTCATTGATAATTTATCTAGACATATTTATTTATTGGACACTGTTGTTAAATGATAAAGGAACTTTATAAGGAGATAGGATCAATATATAAACATTAATAATTCTAACTCCCTTTTACTTAAATATAAAATTCATCTAACTATGCTTATTTAGTCAATGCTTTGTTAAATAGATAACCTAAAGGAATGTTTTCAAAGCAGTGGTGTACATACACTAATATAAATCATTTGAACTCCCTTTTATACACATATCTGTGTATAGAAATATCTATCTTGATCTAGATCTAGATCTGTGAGTGACTGGCTCTTTTCCTCCTTCCTTATCAGTATCATTCAACCCATTTTATATGATAGGTAGGTTGCAAGGCACAGGGTATGCAAAAATAATCCCCGGCCCCTCCTTTAGGTTGCAGTGACTGTTGCTGACAAATCAAATAGTTTCCTTAAACTGTGCTTTCATTTTTCCATTTCTCTAGTTAGAAATAAATCCTCTTGTGTGCTCCCTGAGGGAGGAATAGTTTAGCAGGGAATCACTTACTAATTACTGTTCATTAATCACATAGAAAGAATACTTTTTTTAATGTCAACTCTGTCATTCATATAAACATGTATGTTTCCTTGAGGAATCTCTATGAATTACTTGTTCATCCTCATTGCCTTTCATATATTTCATTATACTCCTTAGGAGCTCAATAATTTCAAATATAAATGGTCTGTTCCTTATTATATACAAGAGTCCTGTAAATAACAGAGATCGCAGTGGCACCTTTTCTTCGATTTACTTGTTATCTCCTGGTCATATGATTAGCCTGTTAATTTAACTCTCTACCTGTATAGCTTGTTGAAAGCTGCAGCCAATGGAGTGCTGGGACTGGCTTACATAAGACCTGTTCCCAACTCCAGGTTAAGTGATGTCGTATTGGCAGCTTAAAATTGGCCATGGTAGGAGGATTTACACTGTGGAAATTGGCAAATGCTACAGTTCCCTCCCCAGAGAGCTACTTCTTAAACACTTAGCAGCACCCACTGTTTATAGAATTGTCTCTTCTTTTTTAAAAAGTTGTTTGACCATATGGAATATCCATGTAGAATTTTATTTCCAGATATTTTCTTTCTCTGCTGTTTTATTTATTTCCAGATTTTTTCTTTCTATACCACTTGCCAGTTGAGTGACTGGGCAGGTTACTTAGCCTTTCTGTGCCCCAGTGTCCTTATCTGTATGAGAGGGATAGTAATAGTACCCACCCTGGAATTGATGTGAGGTTGAATAAGAAGTACACTTATCTCAGTATATTAGCAAAATGCCTGATGTACAGTGAACACTCAAGTAGTGTTACCATTTATCTCTTTGTACTTTAATTAATAGATATTTATTGATCCCTTACTAAGTACTTAGCATTTTTCTGAGTCCAGTGGGTCATTGATTGAGACTCAGTGCCTCTAACAATGAGTGTTAGCCATAGTGCCCTGTGGTAAAACCTTCCTCTTTTGCTCTTCCAACCTAATGTCCTCTATTTTTGTTTGTGTTGTTGTTGTTGTTTCTTTCTGCTGAGAACTTCTTTCTTCCTATATGAGTTTTGCAGACTTCTTTCATATTTAGATTTAGTTTAGACATGACCTCCTCTACGAAGCTTCTCCTCACCCCAGCCCTGGCCATGCTATTGTCCTGCCTTCTCGTTTCTGTAATGCACCCAATTCATATCTCTATAACTGTCTTTGGCACATTAATCATAATTATGTATCTCCCTCCCTCTCTGGATTTGAGTCCATGGCCTGTGATTTAGCACCTTTGTGTTGTCGTCATTTAGTGAAATACTTGTTACATAGCAGACCCCATAGAAAAAGATCAAATGGTTGTTGGTTGAAGGAATAAGCTAGAGACTTTGCTCATAAAGACCTTATTACTTGGTTGAAGAGATGATAATATACACATGTGACATGAAGGTGAACAAGAAAACATTTTAATAATGATATCTATATTTGTATAGATATAAATTAAGTTTACAAGTTATTTTCATATATACATGATCTTGAAGTAGGAAAGATCATTTTTTTCCCTGTTACAGACACAGATATTTATGTTCACAGATATAAATGAATTGAGTTAGGTCAGCCAGATCAGATTTTAAGAAGCAAAGCCTAGCTTGTCAACCGGGTTTTGTGACTCTGGGTTAGAAATATAAGAGAAAGTTTGGTTATTCTTCTAGACAGTAACAACTCATTCTCTTTTGCTTTCCTTTTTTTTTTTTGTACCTTTTAAAAATTATTGTGGTAATTTTTAAACATACACAAAATTAGAGAAATACTGTAACAACTTCTGTGTATGTATCAATCTGCATTTTCTATGGATGTATCCATGTGAACATTCTGTGAACATTTTGTCCATCTTGTTTCACGTATTACTTTCCACATACCTTTTGTTCCTGACGTATTTTAAAGCAAATCTCAGACATCCTGTCCTATCAGTTTACTTATATGTATGTAGGGACTTTAAGAACTTGTTAAGAACTTGTTTTAAATATAACTTGTTTTAAATATAACTCTATTTCCAAATCTATCAGTATCGACAATAATTTCATTATATCACTCTTTTTGTTTCTTTTTTTATATCTGAATTTTATTTTATTTTTTTATACAGCAGGTTCTTATTAGTCATCCATTTTATACACATTAGTGTATACATGTCAATCCCATTCGCCCAGTTCATCCCACCCCCCCACCCTCCCTGCCGCTTTCCCCCTTGGTGTCCATACGTTTGTTCTCTACATCTGTGTCTCTGTTTCTGCACTGCAAACCAGTTCTTCTGTACCATTTTTCTAGGGTCCACATATATGCGTTAATGTACGATATTTGTTTTTCTCTTTCTGACTTACTTCACTCTGTATGACAGTCTCTAGGTCCATCCATGTCTGTACAAAGGACCCAATTTCGTTCTTTTTTATGGCTGAGTAATATTCCATTGTATATATGTACCACATCTTCTTTATCCATTCATCTGTCGATGGGCATTTAGGTTGCTTCCATGACCTGGCTATTGTAAACAGTGCTGCAATGAACATTGGGGTGCATGTGTCTTTTTGAATTATGGTTTTCTCTGGTTATATGCCCAGTAGTGGGATTGCTGGATCATATGGTCATTATATCACTTAATTCCCACTTTACATTCAACTTTTCCCGTTGTCACAGCACATCTTTTTTACAGATAGATTGCTCAAATGAGCATCTAAATAAAATTATAAGATGTGCATCTAAACAACATCTATTTGGATTTTATGTATTTTAAGATTCTTTTAATCTATGAGAATTCCTGCTTCTTCCCCACCCCCCCACCCCATGTCTTTATTAGTTGAAAAAATCAGGTCATTGTCCTGGAGAACATCTGAGATTCTGAATTTAGCTAATTGCTTCCCTATAGTACCATTTAGCTTGTTCCTCTATCACCCTTATTTTCTGTAGACTAGAAATTAAAGCTAGAATTGAGTTTAATTTTAGTGTTACTTACTGTTATTTGGTGAGAATACTTCCCAGATGGTGCTCTGTACTTCCTATTGCATCCCATCAGGAGGGAATAATTTCATTTCTCTCCACTTTTAATGATGCTGAAATCTATCAGTAAGTTCAGGTGAGCCTGAGCCAATTCCTATAAAGTTCTCCATCAAAATTGGATCCAGTGGTTTCACTCCATTGTCGATCATTTTGTAGCGCCATGATTTTGTTAGGGATTGCAAAACGGTGACTTTTAACTATATTATTCCTGCTGCATTTATTATCTGGAATTTTTCTGTAAAGAGCTTTTCCATAGTATCTAATTGGCAACTCCACGATACAGTTTATAGCAAAAAGATGGAGAAACTGCATGATTTTTTATTTACCAATTTTCAGAATCAGACATTAACTTCTAATATAAGATCTAAATATAGTTATAGTTATAGTAGAGTTATTCAAAGGATTCTAACAGATTTTTACAAAATTTCCCTTGAGGAAATTCTTTGGATTATTTCTCCTAATCTTTTCTTTTGATGAATGCATTTTGATAACATTACTTCCCATGGAAAGTTCCCTTTCCCTCCTTTTTTGTTTACCATAAATATACCTCTATATGATTGAATCTATTCACTTAGAAGATATGTATTGATCATCTTTTTCTCTGGTAAGCACCGTGCTAGGCTAGCTACTAAGGGTGTAGACACTAGCCCTGCTTTTTCACAGAATATATACTTCGGGTTTTTCTTCTACTCATAATATGATATGACTTTAAAAAATAAACATGTATATGAATCTGTTTCTGCTTGCTATCATATTTGGTGTCCTATTTATACATTTTAATGAACAATATTTTTAGCTGATTTTAGAGACCCTGGCCCTGGTGTCTAAAACAGGAACAATAAAGAGATTTCAAAGCTAAGTTGTGACCGCTGACCCAAAGAAAAATGAAGTATCTGCATACAGGGCACTGTATGTGACAAATGAGGAAGTTTTTATTTTTATTATTTGGAAAGGTAAGAAGAGGGAATAATGGGGACCTCCCCAAGACAAAAGTGAGTGGTAAGATCCTGTGCTATTTTAATATAAGCAAATATTTGAACTTAATTTGACTTCCATTTTCAGGAACCGAGGGTGACATTTTATGGCTGTCTTTATCTCCTATAATTAAAATGTGTTTTGTCAGGATTTTTTAAGGCATTTTTGGATTTTAGAAAACATACAACTTCTAAAGCTTTGTGAACATCTTCTTGTATGAATAGCCAGTGTAAATGGGACTAGTAAGACACTCCTTTCTCTAAGGGATTCTGTGACTGTGAGATAGTGAATATGATATAATGTTGAATTCACCAGAAAAATGTATTATGTAAACCTGAGGTTATAATTTACATTGTTTTGTTAGACATGTGATACTAATGTTGTAAAATTTTAGATTATATTATTTAAATGACCATTGTAATTCTAAAACTCTTCTCAGATCTACTCTTTTACTCATGTTCAGACAGCATGAGATAGCTGTTATGATTATTTGAAATTAGGGTAAAAGGCAGATTCCTGGCATATCATTAAAAGTATTTTTTGCAGTTGAAAATCAGAAAGATAGAGAAATTTTACATTCTGCTTATGAGTCTATGCTAATGTGTTTTATGACGTTATGGAGGAGTGTTGGGAGACGAGATTTTTAAAAGCAGTGATATTAGGTTTGCTTTCTAGCACCTACCTTATCAGGAAATTTGAAAGGAAACAAAAAACTAAGCCCTTTAATTGTGATATCTGGTAACTGAGGATTAAGCTGACTTTACTTTGAAGATCAAAATTGCTGTTTATATTATGTCAATTGAAAGAATAGTTGCATTTTTGACTTGAGGAAATAGCTTAATCTGAATAGCATGAAAGTTGACCAAAAAGTGTGCTCATCCATAAATATTGACTGTTTTAATCTGTAGAAAATGGAAGGCTAGCATCAAGGATATAGTAGTAAACTTCTAAAAGGAGTTGGTGAAAAGTAAATGTTATGCAACATGAAAAGAATACCAGGGGAAAAATTGACAGAGTAGAATAACAGGAAGATTAGTCATTTCTGGAAGGAAAAAAAAAAGTGGGGAGCCGGGGAAGAAATATTTTAAACAGGAAGGTGGAACTGGAAGTACCAGTGCTAACAAACAGGAGCTCATTAGAGGGCGAAACTGGGCTTTAAAAAAAGGGATAATACTGATCGCATGTAATTACAACATATAGTCTTTATATTAACAACAAACAAAAACACAAGTGGGGAAGTTTTTCTGTTAGGGATTAAGAGAACCCTGTAGAAATAAAAGAATGATGTTTACTCCTTGGCTGAGCTGACTTGGCTTAGGTCAGACAGCACTGTCCAAGTGCATAAAGAAAATGGCTTTCTTTTAAAACAAACAAATGTTCTACTGTTTTCAAGTGCTGGGCAAAATAAAAGCATTCTGGACATCTTAAAATATGTAAGCTACTTGGTTTGAAATAATTTTCACTTATATACTTACTTATCTGAAGTAAACAGTAAAGTGAAGGAGTCACAATCTCCAAATACTTTAAGAATTATTTCTATAAATTCTCGAAAGTATAAATTTTAATTCTCTATATCAAATGAAATATATATAACAGTCCCTATAACAGAAAACAGGAAACCACAAGTGTGTGTGTGTATGTGTGTGTGTGTGTGTGTTGGTGAAATCCTATTAATCTCTAATTTCTATTAGGGGCATTCATGGAACAGCTTTTGCTGGACACATTTTTCAACCTCTCTGAGTGTTCTCACCTGTCAAAGGGGAATAATAATATACCTGCCTCAGAGTTGTGTAATAAGGATTAAATGAACTGGTAGACACCGACCCGAAAGTGGCATTTTGTTTTTCTAATTTTAATCCTGTATCCATATATTGAACACAGGCTTGTGTGACACATTTCCAACTAACCAACTAACACATGGGAAGATGTACAATTGCAGTAGCAGCTCTTACTGATGCCTTGATACTTAAAATGTCATATGATAGGTTACATACGTACCTATACTTGACAAATATGACACTATTACTTCCCTTGGCCATTGCTTAGTAACTACAGTAAACAATAAATTACATAAAAATTACTGAGAAAGTAGATATCTCTAAGGTTATATAAGCACGGCATCAGGACAAAATTTGCTTATTCTCCCATGTGGAAAAAATATGCTCTTATTATTAAAATGCAGAAAATGGCTTATGTATATTGAAATAAAGGTATCAAATTAATGTAATTTAGAGACCCAAGAGTACTGTTATTTTATGCAACTATATGGGACATATTCTGTATCATTGCATTCATAGAAATGCGTTATACAGTCAGGTAAGCATTTCCTGTTGATTTTATGATAAATTGCAATATTTTCATGGCACATGTGCACATACTTCCTGAGGTAAATTCTAATTCCAGCACAAAATAACCAGTTTGCATGAACACCAAATACTGCTAAAAAGTTCTCTCTCTTTCTCCCTCTCTCCTCTCTACCTTTCTCTTCTCTCCTCCCTCTCTCCCCCTCTCCACCCTTACCCACACAAATGTAGACACTCTACACACACACACATACACACACACACACATACACACACACACACCCTCCCAGGCATAACTGCATAGGAAATGTTTATTTTCCAAACTCCAGAAAACAAACCTTATCTCAAACACTGAAAGTCCTTCCTTTTCCTGGTTTGGAAATACTAAGTCATACTTGTAGATTTTCTTTAGCCAGCATTTAGGTTTATTTAAAGCATAAAGTTGTGAGGACAAAATGACTCAGAAATTTGTAATGCACAATTAAAGCTTTTCACTTTTAGGTCACCAGTTCATATCTAGCCGACTTAGTGTTAGTTAAGGATTGGTTACAGTTGGTGCATTGTTTAGTTTCCAGAAGAAGCTGGGAAGGTCACTGCAACTCCTCCTGTTCTGATCCGTGAACGGGCTAGAGTTGATGCTTATTAACATATTTCTTTGCAGATAAAGCCAAGTTCAAGGAATTAAATAAAAGAGAGTAGACCCAGTAGGAGTTGATGAATAAGAAGCAGTTAATTTATTCATCTACAAATATAATGTCTATTGACTGATATCTTTCTAAAAGTAGTGTGTTAAAATGACCAGAATCATATTTCTATGTTTTTAATTACAGCGTCATTAACAGCAAGAAGTAAGAACTGTAACTTCAATAGATAAGTCAAACAGAATGAATATATACATATATTTGCTCATATAAAATTTGGACAACTTCATAAATGAGTCACGATCTTCCTAGTCTTGTCACTTAGTAGTGCCAAGGTCATAAAATCATTTGTTATGCTCTGCCTTATGTAAAAGCCTATGGAATTATATATATATTTTTTCTCACCCAGAAAATTCCAGAATGTGTTTTTGAAAAATTTTTGAATAGCTTTTGGGTTAATTCAGTGTCAACATTGGACACTGGGATAAATTTAAATCTTGGTGTCAGCCAAAGAGTAAATCAAGCTTATGTGGGTACAGTATGTAATACCACTTCCCAAGGAATTCTACAGAGAAGGTAGTTGTCTAGAAATGGGGTAAAGAATTGTCATCTTCCTTCTGTGGAAACTTTTGATTGTAAAAATAATTGAGAGTAAATAGACTCCTCAAGCTATGCCACGTGGGTATGTAAATTTCTCTCTGCTAAATGTCGCCAAATGGCTGCATTTCTTACAGCTGGTGGCTAAATTCTGACAGAGGGTAGACACCTTTACCATAACTGTATTTTCTCTCTGAACTTTTCATGGATTCTTACGGTAATTTATGGCAGGTTAAAGCCAAAAAAACTAAAGCTAGCCAAAATTCATCCTGAGAGTTAGGCTTTGCTGCCAAATTAAAGAAATAGCTTGGTCTCAGTATTCTTCATTGGTTTTTCAGACTTACACTTGGGACCCTAGGTGCTTGATTTGAGTTGTCTGGCATTCCCCAGATGGCTTTGTGTCCTTAAGAGCTGATTCAAAGAAGGTCATTTCAGCTGCTGAATATTCAAGGAAGTGTCTTGGCTCAAGGTTGATTGCAGCCAGCATCTCAAGGGATGAACCTTGGATTTCTGAAGCTTCCTCTAAGCTCACAATTATTGTCTTGGACCTGCACGTAATTACATTTATTTGCCAATGATGGGAATAAAATATAGATATGGCCGTCAGCAATGGTAATTCCCCAAAACAGAATGACTGACACTGTGATGATAATAATATTACTGTCCTGTTAGTGCCTCTGAAGATATGATATTTTGGAATAAAATGTGAAAGCTGAATGTGTCCTTGCTTTTTAAAATCTGAGAATCACATAAAATCTTTGCTAAATTCCTTACGTTAGTAAGCATCATGAAGGAAAATGGTAGAATCGTGTACTGTATAAGCTCATGTACTTTATACATATGTTTTTGAAAAGAGACGGGATAGCAGATCCTCCTTCCACCAGGGTTCTGGCCAGACCTGACATTTCTTATCCTCTTTCTTTAAGAATCTAACATGCAATCAGCTTTCAGGAGGCAGTAGAGGGTAGGCGTAGGCACAAAACCACAATTTCAGGAGCTGCATTCCCTGGGTCCAAAGTTTACATTTGCTGCTTAGTAGTCCTGTGACCTTCGGTGACTTCCTTAACATTCTTACCCCACTAAATAGGAGTGTATTTACCTCACTGGGTTGTTTTGAATCTTGAAGAAATTAATACATGCAAAGGACTTACGGAATTTCAGGGCACACAATAAGTACCGTATACATATTAGCTGTTTAGGTAAACTTGCAGTACAGAAATAAATGAAAACCAGAACTGATGCTGCAGTTTTAACAAAATGTTTCAGAGCTCCAGGTCTGGAACTGTACAACCTGGGTTCAAATCACTTTCGAGCCCTGTGACCTTAAACTTGTGACATAACTTGACTGAGCCTCAGTTTTCTCATTTGCAAAATGGGGCCGTAATAATACCTGATCTGCCGTTGCTGTGAAGATTGAACGGGATAACACATGTAAAGTACTGAGTGCCTGGCGCTACTTGAGTATGTGATATGTGTTAACTACTGTTCTGATTTTTATTTTGATGTTGGAGTGAACACATGAAGTATTAATACACGAGCGACATGTTACACTCAGAATCTGTGTATGTAGGGTTTCAGTTTTGCTAATGAGAACTGTTATTTTCTACTGTGCAGAGAACACATGCCTTGGAGTTTACAATTATTTTCTAATCATTAGGAAAATAATAATCTGGTTTTCACTTATCCTTTGTTGGACTGTTTAGATTAAAAAAAAAAAATCTGCAGATGCTTTTTTTAACCTATAGGATTTGAGCTCTGGATGAATCAGTTAAGTAAAGTAAATGCTTTGTTAGTGATGTTACCTTCTCTTTGTCCAGCCATATTCTAGCCACTCATTAAGTTGAACACCACTGGGAAGAAAAGCAACTCATCAATAACATCAAAAAGGGAGTGAAAGATAGAGGCAGAGAAGACGTTGCTTCTGTAAAATAAAGTTCGTGAGACCTGATATTTTGCCATCTGTTGGGAGTGTTGTAAAGATTATGAAAACATTAGCATTTGTAAAACGTGATTCTGTGCCCGGAAGGCAGATAGAATATTATGAAAGAAATGACCAAAATTGTATGATGGCATTTGTTTCATATGGTAACATCCGTTTTTTCATTAACAGGAAATTTTGGGGCAGTCTACCTGCTTCTTAGGAGTGGGAAAGGTGAATGAAAATTTCAAAAGGATTCATCAAGGCTTCCTTATGATAAAGTGAATCTCTAAGAATGTGTTTTCCATAGAATTAGAAACTTAGAATTTCGTAGTAACAGTATATTTATCACTTGTTTGGGGAGCAGATTTAAAGCATGAGCACAGGAAAACACCTGTTTTGACACTCCGTGGGGAAGGTGCAAACATATGGGCAAACTCTGTCTAGGTGTAGAGTATACAAGAGTGCTTTGGCTAGCATCCTGCAAGGAGCTGGGTCTCAACGGTCTGCTACAGCTTCTGCCGCTGCTGCTGCTGCTAATACTGCTGGGAAGGAAAAGTGGCTGACCTGGCATATCCTTTACTCTTGGTGCTGCAGCAGTCACTCGGGAAATGTGGTTTAAGGGAACCTTCTGGATCCTTTTCATGGCACCATGGCAAGAAGAAGCCGTATCTTATCTATTGAAGATAAAGCATGGAGTTGGCTAATGGATGCTGGTGAGTGAATAAGGCAACTGGGGAGCCAGTTTACTAAGATACCTTTTGGGCAGGTTCGCCCTCTCAAGGACTGAGGTGGCGTCCGTGGGAAAATGGCATCTGATAATCTGAATATCAGAACATTGTTTTAGAAAGGAATCGTCGTTTTAACACTGGTGACCTGGTCTGTGATCCTGTGTATGTTCCTTAAATAAACATGTTTATTTCCAGCTTTACGACTTGAAGATGCTAATCCTGAAGTTTGTTAGCTATCTCAGTATATGGAGGATAGTTTCCCATGTAATTTCTCAGGCACTATTTAATCTTCATTCTTGTTTTTCACTTGACCCACAGTGATTAAAAAAAACAAAAATGACTTTCTAGTATAGGAAAGCAATTATTTTCCCTTTCAATTCTAAATGAGCCCCTCCTTTTTTTCAGCACAATAGAGTATAGAATTTTAAATTAAGAGATTATTTAATACACATAATTCTTGCCAGGAATATTCTTTTCAATTCAAGATAATTATGTAAACAAATTAGTAAGATATTGTTTATATTAGTCAGATAGTTGCACAGGATGAATCTTTGACATTAGCAATAAAGAAACTTAATTGCTAATGTATTTATCTACCAACACAAGATATAATAGTTTCCTTGAGCAAGTTTCTTCATTGGTAAAATGAATAATTTGAATGAGCTCTCTCAATTTTTCTCACTCCAAAATATTCTCCTCTAAAATTTCCTTATCCCAAAGCAGCAGCCATTTGTGATAAGCCTACTATGAGATTTGAAATACATAGGTATCTCTTCCACCTTATAATTTATAACAGAGATGAATATGTGCCAATTTATAGTTCACCTGTGTCTTTCATTAAAAGATTGGAAGATGCAGAAATATCAAGTTTTCCATACAGGTATAGACCAAGTTTTTCTAGAATAATTAATCTATGATTAATAGGTATTCTATGAAAAATGTTGACAATCAAGTTTAGGAATTTTCAGGAGCATAATAAAGGTTCTGACAAGCCATGTAGGAAGACCCCTGTTTAACTTTAATTTTTAAGAACTCTATTTGACCATAACCCCCCCCCTCCCACCGCCCCCATGCTTTTGAGAAGTGCCTTTTCACATGTGGCACCACTATTCAGCCAGTAAATATGTACTGAGCCCCTACTATGTTGCCAGGTTAACTAGGTGCAGGGATACAGTTGTAGTCAAAAATTTCTCCCTTTGTGATGCTTAACAACAGAGAAACACTGATTTAGATTATCTCATTACTTTAGGAAGATACTTTAGTAGCAATGTAATGTTTATTTTTAAAAAGCTAGTACCGATTTTTCTATTTTCACTGACAATCCTGACATACCATTCTGTCTGAAGAGCTTTATAATTGAAAGGACTCTACCATTTCAGCTGGCAACATTAATTCAGTCTCTTATCTTCTCTTCCACATTTTTTTGTTTGTATGTTTTAGTTTCTGTTGTTTAGATTGTTGAAACTGATTTTCATGAGTGGGCTTGAGAACGGAGGTCAGAAAACAAACTGTAATTGATTTTTTAATGTTTAAAGTCAGAGTTATTACACTAAAAAAAAAGCTCAGCTTCCGTTTAGTTTCTACCATAGGGACTCCATCTTTCGTTATGCAAACCTATCATATTGACATGATTGTGTTTTAAAAAATTAAGTTTTAGTTCAAGCCAACATCTACACTTAGGCACCGTTTACACAGTAAAAGTATTTTTAAAGGGAAATTCAGATTCCTCATCCTCTTATAAAATCTCAGTTCTCTCAAATTTAAAATACTAGCTGCCTGGGCAGTACTTACTATTTTGTAGTTTAAGGATTATTTCATTTTATAAAAATATCTGACCCTTAGCGACTTCCTGGACATAAGTAAGTTTGCCCAAGCAAGAGCTGCTTTTATTGTACAGGTTATTAGCATAATATATACAACATAACATAACCACATGTATATGAGGTGAGGGATGGAAGTCAACCTTTCCCAACACTTGTTATTTGAGTTATTTGACACCAAGTAGATTATTATTACTATTCTAGTTAACCTGAACCTTATACGTTAAGTAAATACCTGAAATCAAGAATTACACACACAGAATGGCCATTAGGCAGTAAAGTTTCTTTTCATTTAACTCTAAAACAATATAAAATACTATGCATGGTTAATTTGCTTCTAGTCTTGAAAAAGTGACAGTTCCTAAATGAGCCTGATCATTTTAATTTTGATTCATATTAGGGATTATTAAAGTTCTGTCAGAGTTTATATTTAGTCCCTGGCTTGATTTTACCCAGCTCATTAAAGCAAAATTGTCTTAGGGTCTGTCTCTTGTAGCTGTTTAATACTTAATATTCAGTTGGCTCCTCAAGATAAGTTCCTGAGGGTTTGTGAGAAGCTGAAGAGCTGCGAATAGTGGTTAACAAGCTATAAGCATCTCCATGGAAAATAGAACCTTGTGAAGCCCAGATTTAGGAGAATCTTAGTGAGTAGTTATCTGACAATGCATTAAGACCTAATAAGTTAATCTCATTTTTCTTTCTTCCTCCTTTTTTTTTCTCTTTCCTTCTTTCCATCTCGCCCTCTACTCATCTCTGAACACTCTTGGCCCATTTACTTTTCTTCTTCATATTCTTCTTCTCTTATCTCATGAATTCCCTCAGTCTCCCTCATCTGATCGTAATAGAAAGTGATGTATTTGATAAAACGTGTTGTATTTAAAAAGCAGTTTTAATTATTTCTCCATTTAAAAATCAACTGAGTTTAACCTTCTCTCTGTCTTTTCATTTTCTCCTCCCATAATGGACACCTTTGCCTTTTAACCTCTGTTGCCATGTGGATTAGCGCTCTGTGACTTTTTTTTTTTTTTTTAATTATTATTTATTTATTATTTTTATTTTTGGCTGTGTTGGGTCTTCGTTTCTGTGCAAGGGCTTTCTCCAGTTGCGGCAAGTGGGGGCCACTCTTCATCGCGGCGCGCGGGCCTCTCACTATCGCGGCCTCTCTTGTTGCGGAGCAGAGGCTCCAGACGCTCAGGCTCAGTAGTTGTGGCTCACGGGCCCAGTTGCTCCGCGGCATGTGGGATCTTCCCAGACCAGGGCTCGAACCCATGTCCCCTGCATTGGCAGGCAGATTCTCAACCACTGCGCCACCAGGGAAGCCCTGTGACTTTTTATATTTGTAAATTCCCTTATCTTAATGTAAATATTATAGTGATGGGATTTAGGAATTTTATGCCACTTATTAGATTTTTAACCTCACATCTAGTAGGCATACTATAATATGTCTTCCTTACTTTTCTTTCTAGAACTAGAGCTCCATATCCCCCCCTCAACGGTGTTTTCGGCTGTCTGTGGGACGCTAGAATGGCCTATCTCCATGTATTTTGTTGCATTTTGCCATTGCTTCTTGTGTCCTGTCGGGGAATTTTGATGATTCTTTTCAAGTGCTACTTGAGCTCTCTGCTAGTTGTTCCCGTTCCCTTGTTCTCTTAGGGTCTCGTGCTGTGTGGTCATGTCTCCACTTCCTTGGCTCTGTCCATTGACGGACCCTTGGGTTCCCTGATGGCTGCCTCTAAACCCTCGTGAGGGCGGGGATATTCCTCCCCCTGCTGCTACGATTGAGCGCCCTGTGCGTGCTCGGTACCACGTTGCCCTCTACACTTGCTTTCAGTTGTTAAGGCTTCCCAAGCTTTGGCTGTGGCTCAGTGATCCTGCTGTCAAAACCCTGAAGCTTTCCTAGCCTCGACACTCAGTGGTAGCAGCAGGTGTTGGGATTTCTCCAAGCCCCTAAGACCCTGGGAGCAACAGAATGGCCGTTTGACTTAGACTTCAGGAGTTTTCAAAGCACCAAGAAACCTCTCCAGAAGATATGTAAAGGTAAGATACTGATTTCTCTAGGAAGCTGTTTTAGAAGCTAAAAAACCTACAGCCATTAATTTAACGTAGACTCCATAGCTAGAGTATCCTTGGGCAACTCTGTATCTGATGATAGAGCCAAAACAAAACACTTCTTTTAGGAATTTGGTGTGATAATCGCATTTCTCTTTGATTTTATTTAGATTAAACTTGGCATTGAATAGATTTTTAAAAATAACTTTTCCATTCTTTGAAGTGGAATTCATGAAGCACCTTTTGGCTTTGTGTATCTTGTCAGAAGAATCTTGCTGAGAATTGAAACAGTTAAAAATAAATTAGAAATTATTTATTTTTCCAAATGCCTGTATTTTGTTTACCTCTCCATTCATGTTTAAAACCAGAAACAAACATGAAATGATTATATCCTCAAATTCTTCAAACTCAAACTCCTATGTCCATAGTTAATTCAGAAGGAACGGGAAAGGCAGCTCAGGATCGTGGTAGTGCTAGAATACGTAACTGTCCGTTGTCAGAAATGCTGCTTGGCTTTCTAAATATAGCAGTCTCTTTTCTTTTCGGATTTAAGTTCAGGTTTTGTTGTTGTTGTTTTTAAAGGGGATTATTTCCCTGCCTCTGTTTCTTAGGGGAAAAATTTTATTCCATTTGCATGTAAAAACCAGGATGAAAGATACACATGGGGTGTTGGTGTGTGTGTGTGAGGGGAGGGAGGGAGCACAGCCCCATCTCGGAATGAACGACCCAAATCATCTCTTCAGCATGAATAGCTTTTGTGGCAACTGTTATTTATTTATAAACTTTATTCTTTACTCTGCCTCCATTCATAGACATTATTCTGGGAAGTGTTATTAACACACCTCTTCTAATATGAGATCTTTGGCGGCCTTACTATCAATTCATGTCTTCTTTTTTCTCCCTTTGTTTTCTTTTCAATAAGGACTTAATCTCTTAATTGATTCCCTATGGTTGGAATCAGGCTATTATTAGCTTACTGTCACGTTGAAACACTTTCATCTCAATAACCAAAAATGTAACAGGTTTTAAAAATGAAAAAAGAAGAATGTTGACTAATAGCTGTACAAAATGAAAACAAAGATTTATCTTTGATAGTGCTTATTTTAGCATGTTTATTTTTAAAACTATATGATGTTCAACAAAGTATTTTATTTACACTTGCAAATATCCAAGTTTTATTCCCTCTAGACCTCGAAGCATAAGTAAATGGAATGTTTTGCTGTCTTTCTAGTGCATCAAATTGAGTAATTGATTTCATATCTAAAAATAGAAAAGGGAAATTTTAATACTTTGATTCTTAACATTTATAATGAGTTTACTGTTTTAAAAAATGTATGGCACAGTCTCAAGGTAGGAGTTTGCATTATTCTCAAGTTGGCTTGTAGAGTGCTTTTTCCCTGTTTTATTTATCTAGAATTCTTTTTTTTTTTTTTTTTTTTAGAATTCTTATATTCTTCTGGGACAAGAAATGAAATAGAACATATATATATATTTAACATATATATAAAATTTTATATATATATAATTTTACAATGATTTAATTAAGTGTTAAGACAGAATGAGAGATTGAACTTATTATGGCCATTTATAAAATTACCTTACAATTTTAAAATTACTTTAAAAATATTTTTAGTGGAACACAATTAATTAGTGATATTCATTGTATTTAATGTTCTATGGCGAAAGTAATATAAGCAGGACACAATATAGTAATATTGATAGTTTAGTGATGACTGTTTTAAGGCATATAGAAAATGTACATGATATCATGAAGTAGTGGTACCGTAAAGATCTTAGCAGCTAGCTGAATAGAATAAATAATAGTAATAAGTAAATAAATTGAATAAATAATAGAGTGACTTTTTTAGCGATAAGGAAACAGAGGACCAGTAATTCACAGTTTCTCAAGCCCAGAGCCAAGACCAGAATCCAAGTCACTGAATTCTAACCCAGTGCATTTGCCTCTATGTGATTCTGTTTCTTAAAGTTGCAATACATTTGAGGGGCCAATTTGCCAATGTCAGCAGAGCAATGAACGGATTCTAGGAATTGAAGAGATTTTCTTCAGTATTAAGAGTTTCTGAGCATGGCTGATAAACATGGGCTCACTTCCACAATGTAGCATGATTGAGGCCTTTAGAATTTCTTTTTTATTTCTTGTCTTGTTTAGTGTGGCTTTCATTATATTAGGATTTTGAAAAGTACATTGGAAGGATCATTAAAATATTTTTGTTTGATGAGAGTATAGAACTTCTGGCATGTCATTTATTTCAGTTTATGATCGTGTAAATTTGGCAGTTTTCTGAAAATTAAAATACTTAGAGTTGAAAAGATTGTTCAAGTATAGGCAGTATATTTTCTGCTTCTAAGCAAAAATTTTAATTGGCTTTCATTGTTTCCAAAATTAAAAAATTCCTCAACTTGTATTTTTGAAGATATCTGTTTATTTGTGGTATCATAAAAGTGGAAAGAATGCACATTCTCTGTAATACAATAATTATATTTGTGTGAAATTATTTGATATATTTATTAATTGAATGCATTCTGGTTGTCTGACTTGGAATTATTACTTCAAAATAGAAATTCTCCTTGACTTTACCGTATAGCTATCATCACTTAATAAGACCATGCTTAGGTTCCTTTAATGTGGTTCTTGGGGAGGTATAATTGTAATCCAGTCCCTTTGCTTGATGCCCAAGATGCTCACTATCCAAGATGGACCTAGGAGAAAAATGTGTACAGAACTAAGAATATAAACTCTGAATTCTCTTTTTAGAAAGTTCAATTTGAAAAATACTTAAGTATTGGAGTAGTTTTGGAACAGGAGTTTGTAAAACTTAACTTTAGAAAAAAATACGAAGTACTTATTCACTGAAAGTCTTAGAAGTCTTGGGCTAGTTCGCAAAATAAGGTCTGTTTAATCCCCCTCATAACGATCCCTAAGTATTTCTACCGTCACTCAGCTCATAAGACTCATACCTCTCAGTTCCCACTGGTTCCTATTTCCCATCTATTCCTTGTCCCTTCTTGGAGAGTATGAGAGTCGTTCAGACTGGTGGGCTATGAGCAGAACATTTATAATCGACATTGAGAAATGTCAAATGTGAGCCTTTTATAATATATTTCCTTTGTTGTAACAAATAAATCAAAGTTCACAGCCTCATTAGACGTACCCATGTACAAAAGAAAGAAAAGAACAGAGCTGCACTTGGTTTGAGCAACTAAAAGAAGGGACAGATCTAGGGAGTGATCCCCGATACTAACATTTTTGATACTTTAGGGGAGTTTTACACTGTTCATTATTCATTTTGTTGTGTGGAAATTAAAGTTTATCGCATCAGAATTATTCAAGATTAAGCTATCTCTTTCGTTAATTGCAATTTATTGATTACCTACTACCTCCAGTGCCATTACAATAATTATCTCATTTATTCTTCACAAAAATACCTGGAGGTATGTAGTGTTATTATTTTACCTTTACAAATTAGGAAACTGAGGCTGAGAGAAGTTGAATAACCTGCCGAAGATATCATAACTGAATCCAAGGATTCAAACACAGGTTGTATGGCTCCAGTGTCCACACTCAGAGGTCCTATTATTTGTCAATTCTGGCAGTGAGTGCTAGTTCCTAAATTCAGTACTGCCTCTTTTCATGACCTAGTGCCATCAAGGTGCTCTCTTCTAAACCCCCTTCCAACTCAGTCTGGTCTACGTTCATCACTGGCTAGTTGACCTTGAAAATGTTACTTACTATCCTCTTTCAGTCATAGTCACACTTGCTCTGAAATATGAGTAAGATCTCCTTGTCTTTTTATGAAGACTTAATTTAATTTAATGAGACAGAGTATGCCAAGCACTTAGCCAAGTGGCTAGCATATAGAAAATAGCCAATAAATTGTTGATGGTATTATGTAACTTTCTCAAGTTCATACAACTAGAATTCAGACCTAAGTCTGTCTGACTGGAAAACTAAACAAAACAAGAACATATACACACATACACACTTTCCACAAAGCAACAGCAATAACAACAGTAACCACAAAGCAAAAACTCATGCTTTCTCTGAACTCCGACACTCTCTCTCATCCCTAGCCATACCTTTTATGATGAATAAATCAAGATGTCATGTACGCTGCTGGGAAAAGTAGCATAGTTTAGTGGTTCAGGGGGAACTCTAGAAGTAAGGCTTCCAAAAATTAGAATTCTAGCTCCATTGCTTGCAAACTGTTTGATGTTAGGCAAGTTACATAACCCCTCTACAGTTCTTTACCTATATGTAAAGCTAATAATTATACCATTATTCCATTATTTCGGGTTATTATGGACAGTAAATGATTAAAAAGCTCCTCCAATAAATGACTTTTAATAATAATTGACTGAGGTGTACATATTTCTTTTAAAATATAGTATGTTCACAGAATGAGATGCATGGCTTATGAAAATCAGAGATGGACAGGATCTTGGTGATTAAATGATCTTCCATTCTCCAAGAATTGATATGATTTCCCTGTCAAAGCTATTTTACCTCAGTAGCAGGCCAGTAGAGAAAGGTGGGGAAAAGTTATCAAAGATCAGAATTGACCCAAATATGGGGTGGTTTTGCCATCAGGAAGGTGGGTGAACTTCTCTCAGTTGGGCAGTGTCAGTGACAGGCATCATGGTCACCAGATGGTGGGAATGGTCCTGGTTGAGTAGATGGTAGGTAGTATTATCATTCTTGTATTCTTTCTCTTTTGAAACAGAACCCAAAGCAGCAGGTGGGGTTAAGTTCTGGAGAGAGAGGGTTAACTTGGACCGAGCTGAGTATCAGAGGTTAGCCTTGAACACTAGTCAGAACAGGGACTTCTTGAATTCTTGCTGCTTACGTGTCTAGCCTCCTTTACTAGATTCTCAACTCCTTGAGGTTGGGGATGTTTATTGTATTTACTTGCAATGCCTTGCACAGGGTCTCGGAAATAGTGGACACTCAATGCATGTTTGACAATTAAATAAAAGACTAGAAGTTTTGGAAATGGGACAGAAGAACTCATTTCAGGATATCATGGTCGCCAAAGGGATTGGAAAGCAAGGCTACAGTACAGGAAGCCTAGGCTGTCCTGGGGCTCCCTCAGGGACAGAGAGAAGGGTTAAAGCAGATCCTAGAGGTGGGCCAGGGAGCTGAATGTATATAATCTTTGTAATGACAGGTTTAGTGACCTAGCAGAATTGAAATTGTTAATGTAGCCTGATTAATGAATGTGGGAATAAAATATTCCAAACTGTTTATAAAACTTTTCAAGCAAGGACATATTTAAAGAATAAAAGCTATTGGTATCTATTTACATTCATTTTTCATACAGTTAAAAATGATATTTCTGGCATTAAAAACTCAATTTTGGTGCCAGAGACTTGAAGAAAAATACATCTGATGTAAATATATCATTAATGTATATATCCTTACATAAAGAAGTTATCAAAATACGGTTTTAAATATGTAATATTGTAAAATTGTAATTCGTAATGTACGAGTAAAATGAAGAGCCTATGCAGATGATGTGAGAAGTCAGAGTGTAATTATAAAAGCTGAAATATTTGTGGGGGATGGTTGGTAAAACTTTGGGGTTTTATTATAAATTTAACTCCTCTTTTGATATGTGTTCTCCAAAGTAATAAGATGAAAGCATTTTTCAATCAAAGTTTGCATTAAAAACATAAAACATATTGAAAAGAAAATTAACTCTGCTTAGCGTTAAACCTAACAATTTATGTTGATACTTAAGTTGCCATAAAGGTGTTTTTAGGTAAACCAAACAGGTATGCCCATTATTCGGCATGGTATACGTAGGCTAGACACATTTGCTTCTTGCATTCACACCCAAGATGTTGTGTGCTGGCACCTGAAGGATGGCTGTTTAGAAAACTTCAACTGAGAGTTAAAATCAGATCAAATGTTTCCATGAACATTTGTGTCTCTTTAATTTGAAAAAGACCATATGCTGCAGTAGTGCTTCTATAATATTAAGATAGTGTGGAACTTTCCAGGGTATCCCAAGAACAAACTTTTAAATCAAGAGCGAAGTTATTTCACATTTAAAAAATTTTGCTTTGGAAAACACACACTGATGTGAAGGTAAACAAAAAATTGAGTCCGAAAATGGAAAAATCATCACTAACACAAGTACGTTATTTTGTGGAAAGTAGGGTCCTTCCCTGCTTTTATTTTCAAATGTGTCTGTAAACTCACCCTCTCTTCCTAGTTTCTCTCTGAATACATAGAGACATATACAGAGATGTATACATAGAGATGACAATACACACACACACACACACACACACACACACACACACACACACACTTTAGCTTGTACCATAAAAGATTTACACCAGAACACAAATTGCAAGATGTTATCTCTGTAATTATCTTCAGTCATTTGCTTTGCTTTCATGGCTGTGCATCACTGAATTATATCTGGGTGTAGCGTACTATCTATATGAGGAAACACCCTGGCAGTGCTTTTTTTTTTTTTTTTTCTGTTTTTCATTTCCTGATGCCTGCTTTTAGTTTATTTTGTCAATTCATCTTGTGAGTTTTAATTAGGTAGTAAGTTTGAGATATTATTGAAACCGTATGTAGTAAATAAAAGTTAAACTCATCATAAAATCCTTTACACATGAAATAACTTAGATACCTGAGTATCAGTTTTCTCCTCCCAACCTTTGCCCCGGATGTGTTCTTGGCAGTTTAATCTGTTCTGTTTTACCCTTTTCATAACATAAGAGGCAGTGAGTGGTACAAATAAAATTAGTGGTATCTCTTCCTGAGGAGTTTGCTGTTGGAAATAGAAGTGTCAACGCTAAGAGAGAAAATGTAAATAAAGTGAATGGTGCTTGGTAATCGTCACCAATTGTCACTCTTGATTTCCTATCTGGCAGTTGGCCTTTGATGTATGAATTTTTTTTAAGACTTTTGTAATTAAAAAGAAAAAAAAAGAAATTTGCTGTATGGAACAAGCCACACAAATATTTAAAAAACACTTTTTATTAAGATGGACAGCTGTATAGTTAAACCACTATGTATGTATATATATGTATATGTATAATTTATTAGACATAATTTGCAGACACTCTCACACCATTTCTAAGTAGAATTGCAATTATGCTGGTATAGCTTGGGGGTTAGGAGCATTGGCTCTGGAGCCAGATAACATATAACTTGGGCTCAAACCCCAGCTCCACTACTTACTGTGTGTTTCCTTGGATAAGTTGTTGGACCTCTCTGAGCGTCAGGTACCCCATCTTTATAATGGAGATAATAATGGCACTATAGGATTGTTTTGAGGATTAAATAAATTAATAAATTTAAACCATTTAGAGCAGTGCCTGGCCTACACCAGATATTCAATAAGCTGTTGTTATTATTTTGCTATACTGTTTTGTGACTAGTTTCTAACAGAAGTGGTTATCTAGCCTCCTGTTTTATGATGCAGGGCTGATGGGAACTGACAATGTGAGAAAAAGGTAAAACTGAGAGTCAGCGAGAGTGTTTTCTAGCCAAGAGGTCAACTGCCAGAGGAAAAATTCATGTGGTAGTACGGGGTCCAAAACTTAGAAAAACTTATGGATGATTGATGGGAGGGAGCTACACTTAAAAATAATCTGAAGTTATGTCATTGGGAGGTGGGGCTTGGCAATAGTGCCCTTTTGGAAGACTTAGAGAGTAATCCTCAAATGTGTCCACATCAGTTCTGCATTTCAGTGTCTTATAGTGAGAAATTTTTACCAATATCCATTTAAACCAGTTTCCTTATTTAAAAAAATTCATACTTTTCACATAAATAGGTTAGGTTTATTATTTTTTTTAAACTTTCATTGTTTCCCTTCCTTTCTTCTTGATTTTCTCCATATTGTCCCATCATTTTCCTGAGAAGAGTTTATTTTACAGGGATTGATGCAAGGTATTATTTTATGGACTAAACCTGATGGCCCTCGGAAGGACGCTGTACTGCAGGATAACCACATTTTCCTGGGATAGTTCCCATTTCAGTTTTTCTATTAGACTTTGCATTACTGTTCTGAAGTAAGGAAAATACAGGCCTGCAGTTCTGTTTTCCAAGTTTGCCTAGGCTGATTAAAGCCACCATTATCATCTACAACAGAAAGTGAAGGTTGCCCAAGAGGAAAGTACAGAGCACCTCCAATTAAAAACATTAAAATAACAAAGGCTTTAGAAGCTGTTTTCATGATTCCCGACCCTGTGTTCGAAACTTCTCATGACCCACCTATCACAAAGGTTGTGGTGACACTGTCCGAGGCCCTACACCAAATCTCTAAACAAAATCACTTTAATTTTAGAAAATAAGTAATCTATATTGTATTTTCAAAGTCTAGGGTTGAGGGATTGAGCTTGTACTTTCTTTTATGTATTTATGGTTTTGGAACCATGTTGACAAATTTGCAAACATGTAATGAACGTTCATACAACAAAGGATACCTAAATGTGCTATATTAAGGTTGCTACATGGAAATAGACCTCTTTAAAAAGGACGTCTCAACTCAGAGGAAAGTTTAATTTTAGGTTCATTTGTGACCAAAATTATTTTAAAATATCTTTACAAGGGTTGAAAAGTAACATATTGAAAAATAAAGTTAATTATTTAAAAAATACTAATTCAGTTGACACTTTATTTTTAATAACAGAACCTCAAATTGAGTTAAAATTGTCCTTTAGTTATTTTCGTTATGAATTTCCATTCCAGAGCTATTTTAAAATTAGATTTCATGTTTAAGTCTTCCAATAGACCATTTTCTACCTGTAACTCAAATATACCAGTCCTTATGGAAATCAGGTCAGTTTCTACTTCATGTTTGTAAGTTTTTGGTGTTTTTTTTCTTTCTTCCTTTTTGTTAAAGTATAGTTGATTTACAATATTGTGTTAGTTTCAGGTTATAGCAAAGTGATTCAGTTATACGTGTATATATCTATGTTCTTTTAAAAATTCTTTTCCATTATTGGTCAGTATAAGATATTGCCTATAGTTCCCTGTGCTACACAGTAAATCCTTGTTGATTATCTATTTTATATATGGTCGTGTGCGTCTGTTAATCCCATACTCTCCGTTTATCCTCTCCCCCTTCCCCTTTGGTAACCATAAGTTTGTTTTGTTTTTGGCATTTTCTATGGAAGTCAGGAGCTTTACACCAAAGAAGACTACAAATCATGTAAGACTGGGACGAAGCACCGGTTATTTAGTTTCTTGTGACAGGTCCCCATTTAATCACCATTTTACCTTGTGTGTATCATGTGTCCTTGGAAGCATAGCCACCTTGTTTCCTCCCTGGACCACATGAAATCTGATAGGGATGATGCATTGCACAGCACCTTTTGTAAACTCGACTTCATCTTGTTTGGGAAATAATTCATTTATCTGAAAAGTAATATAAATGCAAGTTCAAAAGTATACTGTGAGTAGTAAGTATTTTCCTGAATTCTGACCACTAATGATGCACTTGTATATTGCTCTCGTGAACACTAAAACTGAAAATATAATTATTGTTTTTATAATATAATTGGTAGTACAAATTTTAATCTATTTTGAAGAATTGTGAGGTGGGAGGAAAAAGAGTCCAAACTCTTCTTTTCCTTAAAGCTAAGTCATACATTGAAAAAGTGTCAAGGTCATATTTAAAATGTCTTCTACAGTTTTGAGACTTGTTTCTGTTGCCCAAAATAATTTTACAAAAGAGAAGGTGAATATAATGGTGAGAAAGTTAAGGTATAGAAAACAAGCATCTGCCCTCAAGGAGAAAATGAATCTTTAACAAACACTAGAGAATATAAAATTTGCTATATCATCAAAATATATTATATCCTCAAAGAGCTGGATAAGCCAACGTGTATTTATTGAGTAAATCAGTGTGTTAGTGACAGTCAAAGAGTGAGTGAGTGGATGAATGAATGGATAAACTTAGTGGTAACACATTCTTCTTCCTGTTTTTTTATTTTTAGAAAACAATACTTATTTTAAAGTACTATAAAGAATTCATTGAAAGAAATTGGGTGAAATTCCTCATTTTCTCTTGTGGTAACAGCCAGTCATTACAGTACTATGAGAACTTTTAGGTTATAAGATATTGTTTATGCAGGTTGAATTACCCTACCTGCATTTATAGGGCTTTTGGGAATCAGTAGACGAGAAAACACAAATAAGCAAAAGGGCAGTTCGTACTGTTCTAAAAATAGACATTCATCCATGTAATTACTTCCTAAACAAGATAAATAGAAATGGATTAAGAAAATTACAGTGGTTTAGAAGAATTTAGTGTTTTTTCTATCCCTATTTTTATTTAGTTTTGACAGTAATTGTGTTAAAGGAACACCATGCACTATGTATTTTTAAACATTTAGTCAGCAGCAGTAACACCCAAAAGTATAAAGGATTAAAAAAAAAAAAAAAAAAGCAGTGAGCTTGATACTATCATGGCAGGTTTTTAACTGTTTGAGAAAAAGGTAGGGGAAACATTAAATATCAGTATGAAGTTAAGGCTTTTTGCAATTCTTGGGACATTATGGACAGCATAATAAGCCTTCCTACAGCATGGGAACAGAAAGAGTGGTTGCAGAAATAACTGAGGTGGGAATTTGAAGAGAAAGGAAGAGCCTTGGCTGATAGAGAAGCGAGCCCACATCAGCATAAGTACTGGCTACCATGCCTCTCCTGGGGCTCATTCCCCAGGAATGTATCCCTTGTGCTACGGAGAGTACTTATGTAAACACACTCTGTAGACGTTTGGAAATACTGGAATAACAGTTCTTCAGGGGTTACTATGTAATTATTTCTAGCTGTTGCATTTATTTATCTTAGTACCAATTTATAGAGCTAGTATTTGACTTGTGTTACCTACAGTGTCTTGTTTCATCATTTGAAAAATTACATAAAGAAAACATTACATTTAAGAAAAATGCAAACATCAGTGGCTTTAGTCATTGAATAAAACAGCTGGAAACTTATTTCTTATTATTTTGTAAATGAATAGTTGAATGTAACATTATATTCATGGCATGTTGAAAAATGAAAAAAAGAAAAAGAGAAAGAATAGAAACTTGGACTTCTGAATGAACAACTTATCAAAACACTAGCTTTTGATTTTATCTGAGCCTTAGTGGAGAACGTTTTTACTGTTTCTGCAAAGCCTAGAGGAAATCACTGAACTAGAAAAGCTGAATATCATTTCTGACTAATCTCTTAGTCATCCTAATAATGGGACATTATTTATTAGTTCATATTTTTCATAGTAGTCCATCTTGAACAATAAAAATCACAAGAGCCCACTCAAAGATATTTCAGGAAAATGGATGTGATGCTTTGAAAAAATATTGTACTTAAAAGGAGACACAGTAAATGTTTTGCATTATGCTACTGTTCATCACTTATTTCTCAATGTGTATCTAGGAAAGTTAGCTGAAAATGACCTTGACGTTTATAGTTTGGATGATTAGGGATGAGGCATTGCCATTAGCCAAGTTAAGAAATATAGGTGTTGGAATTGATGTGTTCTCTTTCTTTTTAGGGAGAATAAGCAGGGAGCAGATAACCGATTTGGTTGGGGATGGTTGAATTTACAGAAAAAGCATCTGAAAATCATTCATATAGAACTGATGGTGCTGTGTTACACGAGAGTGCTGTGTTGAATTCAGAGAGAGAATGTACTGTAGGAAGAAGTGATTTAAAGACAATCTTAGTGCATCTCTCTGTAATCAGCAGTCAGAAGAGAGAAAAATCAAAGAAAGTGACAGAGAACAAGCAGATTAATAAACTGTGGGAAAAGGAGGGAGAATGGTGCATTATCAAGAAAGGCAAAAGAGAAAAGAAGGAAGTAGTTAATGGTGCCAGATGCTAGAGAGAGGACAAGAAATGAGAAAAGGACACTGATTCTGGCAGTTAAACGGGCACCAGTAACCTTTGAGAAGGCAGTTTGAGTAGAGTTGGGAGGGAGGAGGTGGAATCCTCATTGCAAACCAGATTCCAAGAAGATGAGTCACTAGTAAGCTGGAAGATATGTTTGAGAACTCAACAAGTTTAGACAACTCTATAAAGAAATTTGATAATAAAATGAAGAGAAGCGAGTGTCAGCTGGAGAGTTCAGGGAAGAGAAGATTGTTGTAGAAGAGTGGAGGGTCCAATGGAAGCATGTTTTTCCCGCTAAAGGAAGATACAGGAGTCATTGGAGGGGAAAAGATGAATACTCATTAAAATAAAGATAATGGGGAGTGCTATATATCAGAGAAGCTGAGAAAGGGTCAAAAAAGTGGGTAGGGAGGTTGACCTTAGAAAGGAAGATGTACCAAGCACTTCAGAGTTCAGAGAGATTCAAGGAGGAGGTGCTCAGCCAGGGAGACTCTCCTAGCATCACCTCTGTACCTTCAGTTGCATCTTGTTTGTTGTCTGGATGTTTCACTGCCTTGTTCACATGATTATATAATGTGTTTTAAATCCTTTAGTTTAACTCTTCTTGCCTTATAGTCCCACCTTGACTGTAAATTTTGTGAGGGCAGATAAGTGTATATTGTTTAATAACCGCATATAAATTTCTTAATAAGCTCCCTTTTCATGTGGTCCCTAATGTATTTCAGTAATCCCCAAAGCCAGTGCTATCAGGGGAATGGTTTTGCAGCCTGGACTGTGCATCATAATACAAGGCTAATTAGCTACCTATGTGAACCTCAAAAGCTGTTTCTAAAACAGATCCTCAGTTTCAAATGAATGGGACAGGTTATTAATATGATACTTTTTTCCCCCTCCTGGTTAGAAAGTTACAACATAATAAGACATAACTTAGAGCTCAGAAATAGATACTTTCAAAGCCAGATAAAAATTTTAACCATATTCATTATAGAAAGTGGAAACATTTGACTGAAAAAGAAAATAATTTTGAAAAGATCAAAATATGCAAAGTAAAAAGTTGCTAAATGTTGTGGTTTATACCACTGTTTTATCAACCAAAGAAAATTAGGTTATGTCTTTAACATTGGTCTGATCCACACTCTAGGCACAAATCCCTTGATTGGAGTAGTTGAATTATGTTTTCTGATTCTTTCTTAGCAAAAGTAATTGTAAGCAAAAGTTAAAAATGAAAAGTTGTCTTTGCCTCCCATTTAGATAACATATAGAAAACATGTTTCTATTTGTTTATACTAAGTATGTTACTCTTTGTTTTATGGTTGCTACCAATCCACATTCTTTACTTTTTACATAAATATCAATGATCCATTTTTTTAAAGTAGAGCTTTATAGACACAGAAAGATTATGAACTGGCTACTATTTTCATGATTTTAGACTCAATATTAGACTGAAAGTGAAATATTATATCCATTTACATTTCTAAATTGTATAAAGCTATAAAGTTTATAATGTAAGCCACTTGATTTTATTCCTCTCGAAAATATTTGGTTTTATTACTCTTCAAAATAAGTAGAGGAGGAAAAATTGAAGAGACAGTATATCTAAACGAGTAAAATGTGGCCAATGACAACTTGTGTATACCCATTTTTGTGTGTTTTTATTATCATTACCCCAAATCATTTAAAACACTGATTGATCATGACTATTGTGCACTTGCAGAAACATCTTATTTTCTCCTGAAAGGACCCAGGAAAGCATGAGAGAAGGTCCTTTAACTACATTGGAATTTTAAATTGAAGCACAGTTTTGCCTTGGCCCACCTCTCTAGGGCCACGTCAGACGTGGCCCTTCAGTCTAGACGCTCCTCTCCAGCCTCCCTGGATTTTTTTTTTTTTAACACACATCCAACTGTCTCACATTTGTGCCTTCTCATCCGTCTGTTTTCTCATAAAAACCTTCCCACCCTTGTTTTCTTAACTAATGACTACTTGTCCTTCTAGACTCAATCCCAGCGAAAGTTCCTCTGGGGAGCCTCCCTTGGTCTTTCCATTCCCCAGGCTGTGGGTAATGTCCCCATAGTACCCTATACTGGTTCCTCTCGTAATGTTTACTGATTTGTATCCTCTGGGATGCAGCAGGGACTGTGGCCCTTAGCTTTGTATCTACAGTGGCCAGTACCACTGTGTAAATGCTCATTTTGTGTTGCCTGAATGCATGCACAAATAGCTGTTTTGTTTTGGACCTTAAGCTATGTTTTATCCTTATTTGTTGCAGCGGGAAGGGTGCATGGATATAAGCTTTTTGGATTATGCAGTAGGTTATAAAATAAACTAGTTTAAGTCTAGTTTGTAATGAATAGTTTACAGAAATATAGAAATAACACTTGCAGTAAACCCTGCCCCTTTTAAAATTAATGCATAGAGAGATTTAAACTGTGTCTGATAGACTTTTAATCTTAAATTTGAGGATGTGAAGATAGGCTGTGATTATCAACAGCAGCAGCAAACAACAACAGCAAACCACCCCAATTTCAGTGGCTTATCTCAACAAAGAGTTATTTCTCGCTCTTGTAAAGTCAGTGGTGCAGCCCTTCGTCCAGTGACTCAGGAATCTAAGTTTGCTCCATTTTCCTCCGTGTGACTTCTAAAGTAGCTGAAGCTATGACAGGGAGAGATGGCGGAAGAACCTTGGCTTATGATCATCTCTTCTCAGCAGTTAAACCACTGTTTATGCTCAGGGCCCCTGGGCTAGAGTTAGTTATATGGCACAACTTAATTGCAACAGAGGCTGGGAAAGCTAGCCTTTTGGGATACTTAGAGACAACAGTGTATAGAAGTTGACCAAGCTGCTCTGTGTTTTGCTTTGTCTTTTATGTTCCTATTTTTGGGGTTGGGCATGATGGAACAGATAGATGAGTAAGAGGTAGACACCCTTGGGTGAATTCAAGTGTCAAACACTTAATTCCACAGCTCTTTACTGAGTACCTGTTACATCTCATGTGTATTCATTTCTGAAGACGAGTCTATCTCAATAGATCCTCATTTTTTTGGCTCGTGGTCCATTTTGAGAATCTGATAAAAGTTATGATACAGTGCACATCAGCACTTAACCCTAAAATCAGGCAGGCACATTCAGGGGTTCATGAAATCTCTGCAGCCCACCCATCTTCGTCCTCTCAGCGTTGAGCGTGCCCGGACAGCACTCATTGATGAGTGAAGTATTGGAGAAGGTGAGAAATCAGCACAAACATAAATTTTTCCTGCCTTAGGTGAATACTAGGAACCTTTTAAAATTAAAACTTTAGTCCCTCAGGTTGAATGAAGGAGCTGATTTGGTTGCTACCTAGATATAGATTCATTCAAGGAGAGAGATGCGACAATAGACAAAATTGTTGATAAGAGCATGCTTGAGAGTCAGGCAGCTGATGGGCAATGCAAATTCCTTTTATTCATGGTGTCTCTTGCCAGTTTGTCCTATATGAGGCTTTATTGAAAAATGGGGGACTTCCCTGGTGGCGCAGTGGTTGGAAATCTGCCTGCCAATGCAGGGGACATGGGTTTGAGCCCTGGTCCAGGAAGATCCCACATGCCGCAGAGCAACTGAGCCTGTGCGCCACAACTACTGAGCCCGCGAGCCACAACTACTGAAGCCCATGTGCTCTAGCGCCTGTGCTCCGTAACAAAGAGAAGCCACCGCAATGAGAAGCCCACGCACCGCAGCAGAGTAGCCCCTGCTCGCCACAACTAGAGAAAGCCCGTGCGAAGCAACGAAGACCCAACACAGCCCAAAATAAATAAATAAATAAATAAAAATTTAAAAAGAAAAAAGAAAAATGGATTAAAATTGTCAGTATTTTTATGGTTGCATTACAGAGAAGTCAGTGTTTTTCTACTAAAGTGTATACTTGAGTTTGAGGACAATACAGATTAATGAAAAGACTAAAAGGATTTCCATAGCTTAATTCTCTATTCACGGTCCCTTCGTTCTTTAAAGTTATAAAGCAAATCTCTTAATTTGGAGTTTTATATTCTCAATTGCTTCACTGTAATTTCACCTTTTTTTACCATATGGAAAGTAAATGCCTCAAAGTCCTTCATTTATAGAGTGAAGCAGGACATGTGTATACTGTGTAAGTTAGTATCAAGTTGACACATAATTTACTCATGGTTTTAGAATTATTTCTTTTCAGAAAGAAATACTTGTTGTTCATGCCCATTTTTCAGACGCAGACATTGAGAATCAGAGTGTTTAAATGGTCCTCTCCAAGTCTTTGCTTCTATAGAAATTTTTTACCTGTCATTTTAGCATTTTTCTGAGTAGATTTTAATTATTTCATCAAAAGTCTGCTCTCCCTCACCAGACTTGGAACATACTGAAAAGCATAAATTCTATATTATTTATTATTATTCCTCCAGAGCCTGGCACTTATTTGGGTGCTCAGTACATGTTTACTGAGTGAAGGAATGAGCAAATAATGAAATGAAAGTATTAAAAAAAAATAAAAGAATGACACTCCATCCCTGACCAAGTGTCTGAGAGGCAAAATAGCATCATAGAGACTTTCCTTGGTTCAAGTACTAGCTTGACCTCACACTACATCAGTAACATTCCTTATGTTATAGTGTTGGTGTGAGGATTAAATGAGTTTGTATATGCAAATGCCTGGAGCAGAGCCTATGTCCAGTTTAATTTTGCTTTATAACTTCAAACCCCAAGGATTATGTGATTAGGACATAAATATTTCAATTTTATACTAAAATAACAATTAGTGAATATAATTTGACACTGACTGACTAAACGGAAGCAAAATATTTTAAACTTTGACTTATTACTATGCATTTGATAATCCTAGAAATTGAGACTAAATTCACATCTTAGTTTTAGCATAAAATATTTAAGTGCAACTTATTTAAGATAACTTGAAGTTTAAAAACAAGTTTATAAGACTATAGAATTAGACTTTTCTTCCAGATTTAATTTTCTTTCCTTGTCAAATGAGCATTCAGTTAGAAAAATGCAGTCATTCATTAATGAGCAGAGGATGGGACACTGCTAAGCTAACTATGTTATTAGATATAGTCCAAAATTTAGACTAATATACTGAATGTGAGTATTCACCTATTGTTCTGTTAAAGAATGTATATTTCAAAACCAGTTTAATATGAAAATTATTCACTAACATGACTTTATTTCTAAGAATTTAGTCGGCTTCCAGGCGATTTCAGTATTCTGATAGATTTAATCAAAAGCACGGAGGAGAGAAGCAGCACCAGATATCATGTATTTTTGCCATGTGTTGGCTTGAGTCATCCCCAGATACGGGGGAGTCACCACGGAGCTTGTTCCTTTAACATAGTACCTGTACCCACGTGAACTGATAAACAGCAATAATAAGAGTGACCATTATGGCCACACAGCTACCACAAAGCACAAAAAGAGTCTGCCTTTTTTTTTTTTTTTTTAATATATACAAAACTGCTTCTGGCTTCAATTTCATGACACTTGTGTCTCATGAGAAGCAGCAAGAATTCCAGAATTGTGTGAAGTGGAAAGACTTTTTGCTTTCAGTTGAATGATATACCTTGTAATCTGGTACAGCAGAACAGCGTGGGTTGGTGATAATCATGAGGCAAGCATCAGTTTTCGTGGTTTTGTGAAACCATTTTCTGATTCATTAAAATGGGTGCTAAGAAAGATAACAGTCTCCCTGACTTATGTTTTATTATGCTCAGATGCAGTTTTTATAGTCTCAAACTAAAATAATCAGATATCCCAGCACGCTTTTTATATATAAAGACTGTCCAAAGAATTTATTGCTCTGTTCTTTTCTGAGATTGATTAGACTTAACGTCCTTCTCAGTCTTTATGTGTCATCAACAGCATTCAGCTGTTGTGAGGTAAGCCTCTTACCCTTTATAAGATAACTTTTCCAGTATCTGCTCCTTAAAAGAAACAGTGGAATCCTAGAATACGCATAGAAGCTATGCCAGCTATGGAAGCTACTAGTAATCCAGGTTTGCCTCATGAAGGGCACCCTTAAAAGGTGGCCTGTTTTTAGATATTATACAGATACCTCTCCTCTTTTCTCTGAGATTCTTAAGGGTCAGAAGTTCAGCTGTTCATGATACCTCCTCTGGTAGGACTGGAGCCATCCAACAGGGCATGTGTCTGGAAGTGTATGCTACCTGGAAAATCGAAATTAATTATGTGGAATACAGTAATGTTACTCTAACCTTCCGAACATTAACTTGGTTGCAGAAATGATTTTCTTCTTAGTTTTTAAAAACTATAAAAATTCAATTATTTTTGTTCTCCATCCCACAGGAGGTGTGTATATGTACGTATGTGTGTATTGTATGTGTGTGTATGTGCGCGCGCATGGGTATGCTCTTACATTTCCCCCAATATATTTTAACGCAGAGTCGTACGTTTTCCCTGTAACATTACCATGCTTGCAATCCCAGAGTAGTGAGTGCTATGGTAGGGAGACAGACAAGGAATGAGAAGGCCTGGTTCTATCCCCAAATTTCACCATCTACTATTGATGTGGCTTTTGGGCTTCATTTTCCACATTTTCTAAGTAGGGATCATGCAGTCCTGAATTACAGAGTATGCCTTGTCTATCTTTGCAAGCTGCTGGGAGAATGTGCTCGTAGAGAGCCCAGTACAACACTTTGCTCATAGAGGCCCTCAGGAATCGTAGATGTGATTAGGGATATTATCTTATATCACGAAAAGTGATACAAGGAAGGAGGCCGGTCAGTTTTCAGAAGCCCTGATTGTCATCAAAACCACTGCTACTCATTAATTCTGTGATCCTTGGCCAGGCATTTCACATCTCAAAGCTGGTTTCCTTACCTTTAAAATAAGGTAGTGGCATCTGCCTTGATGTCAAGTGACTGCTGTGAGGACTATGGAAAATAATAATTGTTCTATAAACATAAACAGTGGTAGTTTTTACATACTGTCTTTGGTACTAGGTTCCCATCTCTGAGAGGGAGCCTTGGAGGGGCAGGGAAGTCCCCCAGAGTGAATGTGGGAGGAATGCTTAAAGACTACTTTTGTCTCAGTAATGTGATCATGAGGGTTTCTCAGGGTATGTGTGGTGTTTTCTTGGTGGGGGTGGGACGTGTGGAACAGGAGAAGGGTATGTAGAGAACAGTGTCAGAGAAATTGAATCTCAAATGGTGTCTTTCATTTTCCCACCTTCTTCTTGCCTCTGTATGTTACTACTCCCATAGGTCCTGGTTATAGACTGACATATGAATGAGTGACATTACTGATCAGGGAAATCTGAGCTGCAGTGAGATCACATAAAATGAAGAAAGCAATGAGATGCAGAGTTAAAAATAAGGTTGGCCCATGGTCAGCATGTCAAGGTATGGGTGATGGCAGAGGAACAAAGAGAATTCATGGTGGAATTAGAAATATGGGGATCCCCAGGGTCCACAGAGCAGAAAACACTTGAGAAGTTAAAAGTGAAGACAGAGGTGTGTGTGTGTGTGCATGCACGTGTGTGCACGTGTGAATTAAGGAATGAGTATTTATGTAGGCTGTATTTAAGAAGGAAAAGGATTTGTTAACTTTAGAGTATTAAATTTCATATGCCACATCAATGAGTGGCATGGGATGCCAGAAAATCAGTGAGTTTCTGGCATCCCGTGAAGAATCAACGTGTGTATAAAGAAAGAATTATTAAACTTAAAAAAGAAATTATGATTCAAGGAGCTTTAAAGTCATATGTAAGTTTATTCATGATGTATAAATATGTCATTATCATTGATCTATTACTGATCTATTTTATTAAAGATATTTTAAAATTTATTCATATTTAAACATAGATGTGTTGAAGATAGTAAGTGTAGTGTTCAATCACTGGCTTCTTAAGAACTGTATAAGCCTTGGGACTTCCCTGGCAGTCCAGTAGTTAAGACTCCACACTTTCAACACAGGGGGTACGGGTAAGATCCCTGGTCGGGGAATTAACGTCCCACATGATGCGCAGCCAAAACAAAACAAAAAAAAGAATTGTGTAAGCCTGTTTTATGGGAAAAAAAAAAAAGACAAATGATTAAAGAGAAAAGTAGAGTTGAAAATTACCTTTTGGGATTTAAGTGACTTGTCAGAATAAAGGATAGAAAAGACAGCAAAAGCTATTTGAAAAAAAAAATATCTCATTCACTTTTAAATATCCAAGTTCAATTAGTTTTCTTCTTAAATAGTTATCTTTCCTTTGCTCTCAGGAATGGAGAGAATTAATTGAGATATCTAAGTGATGGCGTTCTTCTTTTTTCATTTTTCCTTCTATTCATAGTGATAGAACATATTTTGCTTCTTTTCTCTTTATGGGTTGCATAAGAAAGCACTAGTTGAGCTGTCTTTTCTATCAAAGGAACTGAGTAATCCATATTGGTTAACCTCTGAATTATAAAAGGTATCATCTGGTTTTTAAACTACTGCATACATATTTTATGGAAACATATCAGTTGCTTAAGCGTACATTAACAAATACCTTGTATTTGTTAATTTTCCTTGAAGGGAAGACATGTTGACTCTTTCAAAAACTACATTTAGTACTTATAAACAAAGACTAATTATCCCCCTGGAGATTCAAACTTTTATCTCCCCAGAATAACACAATTTAAACTCGTCCACATGTTCTATCACTTGACTTCAGCTACATGTATAAGCAAGACATGATTGTTGCTTCCTTCTTAGTTGGCATTAGCAGGAACCGTATATATCTTGACCTCATCACTTGGGGAGGACAGATGACACTGAAAGTTTCAAATCATTTGTTTTCCTAGAGCAATCCCAACTGATTTGCTTGCTAACAGATTGCTGAACTGAATTTCAAAAATTTTCTCCATGTCTCATGTAATTTTTATTAAAATAATATTCAGTTTTTTCAGTTATTATTTATCATGAGATGCTTAGTTGGTTTCTGACTTTCTAGATGGGATGTATGGATCCAGTGGTATCCTGGTAAATGTTTAATAATCTGCCCCCTGAGAGGGGAAAAAACAAAAACCACCTTGATTTGTCCGGTTTGCTGATTTCTGTGGTAGAAATACTAACGCCATGACTGATTTCAAACACCAATGTGAGGTCACTGAATGTAGGTTATAGAAGAGATGTACACAGTCAGCTACGGCCGGCCAGTGCAAGCAGGGGCCAGCTCACCCCTGGCGGGGTCAGCATTCCACAAAACCCAAATTTCCATTCTAGAATTTGAGGGAGGCATGAAATGAAAGAAAAAGGATGGCCCTAGACACCTCTACTGGTATTAGTGAATGCGACGCTACACGTGAGCATAGCTATTTGCTCCAGACTCCTTCTTTTATTCAAATAGCAAATTCCTCAGTGATTCACGGAGAATTTAAAAAGCTAGAAGAGGGTTCGGACATTAAATATATCATCCCTGTTTTACAGTACCTACCTTGGCTTCATTTGCAGTCAGATCAGACTCACGCTATAAGACTCAAAGCAGAATAACACTCAGAGCATATTTCCGAGAGAGATAGAAAATTATAATCTTATTGCCTCTTGAAAACATTGGCCTTTTTCCTCTTTGTTCAGCTTCTCCCAGGATACCTTCTTGTCAGATTTTCAGTTGATTCTTTTGGCTTTGTCATGGCAACCAAGTACCTGGGCTGGGGCCCTAATGATTTCCAAATGTTTAATTATCTCTAGTTTCTGATATGCTTATTCTGTCATTTTTTTAGTATCTTTGCCCTAACACTTCTTGAATAGGTCCTTGGCCTATGCCTATAGTCAGATTAGTATTCTGTTACTTGTCTCCCCTCCTCCAGTATATCTTCCACATTTATTTGAAGCGAAGGCAGCTCCGGTGTTATACCATAACATGACAAAACCACAACAAAACCCCACACCCGTGTCCCAACCCTGATGGTTACAGTTAGTGATAGCTGAAAATCGTACCCCCATCCAGTAATTATCTGTGGCAATATTGATACACATTTTAACTTTTTAAAATTGATAAGATCCAATATAAACAAATCCTTACTTGCTTATGACATTTAGGTCATTCACTCATCCTGGAATCTCCTTTCCTTCTCCCTTTCCTTATCCCTCTCTGTCCTTCAAGATTCATCTCAGGAATCACCCTTTCTGTGAGGTCTTCTCTAAGTAGGCTTCTCTGCTCCCAGACCTAACTAGGTTTCCTCTCTTGTTCTCCTTGGGGCTTCCATAGCACTCTGTTGACCCTTCTGTAAGTACTTCTACATTTATTATAATTGCTGGTATTTTCCTCCCCAAATTTTATTTTGGAAAATTTCAAACCCAACAGAAGTTGCAATACCAGTGTCATAAATACCCATATGCCATTCAAGTAGATTTCCCAAGTAGGTTTATGTATTCATACACATTTTTCCCTTGAATCCAGAAGGAAATAAGTTGCACATATCCACTCCTTTTGTTAGTCAGCCCTTACTGAAATCCTCCTATCCTTGGATTAATTCTACTTAATAATTTTAAAAGATTTATTTCTTGATTTGTTCATTCATCAGATATTTATGAAACAGCTACTAGGTAGCAGATGAACTTTGAAGGTGAACTTTGAAGGTTTCAATGAGGAGATAGCTTGACTATAGAAGATGTATACAATTGAGGATGGTTAGATTATAAGGAGAGGATAAAATGTAACTACTGTAAGTGGAGAAAGGAACCCATATACCCAAATCTATGAACTTACCATCATTCATCCATTCATTGACCCAGTCATTCAGTCACCGACATTTATTGTCTGTTCTATACCAGGCACTGCCAGGGGCTCTGAGTGTTCACAGAAGACACTTCTTACCTTTAAAGAATCCAATCTCACATAGGAGACAGAGAAGATCATCAGATGCAGTGGAATATGCCCACTGATGGAGGCCCTCAGGATACTATGGACCTGTATCCATAGTACAGGTCCATAGTATCCTGGAGGAGAGGGGGGCAGGGCAGGCTTCCTAAGGAGTTCCAGTGATGCTTCAGTAGTAATTTGAAGGATAAGGACCAAGAGTAAATGAGGTAGATAAAAAGAGAGAAAGCACATTTGAGACCAAAGCATCAGTATATTTCGAGTCAAAGAAACATGAAAAAATATGGGATGTTCCAGGAACTGCTAGCAGTTTGGTGTAACTGCTGTGGCAGTTGCCAATGGGCAGTTATGAGCAAAGGGAAGGCACAGGGCTGAGGGCTAAAACCCAGGTTATGAAGGACTTTGTGAGTTCAGTGGAAGAGTTGAATCTTTATTTAAGAGCTAGGGCCAGCTATTGAATAACTTAGGTGGGATAGTGATACCAGATTTGTGTTTTAGTAATCTTGTCCTGAAAAAGACTCTGATAAGGATAGATCTTAATATTTTTAGTTTGGGGATACTAGATATTGCTGTAATAGGAGCTAACCCAAAGAGTGAAAGTGAATGAATGGCAGGGTATGTAATTATTGTGCATTTAAGAAGTTAACCAAATTATTGATACCTCCACCAATGTCTCTTACCCAAGAGTCAATTTTATTTTCTTTCAGACATTCTCTCCTAAGATAACGGGCATCTAAATTTTTTTTTTAAATGTATTGCTTACAGCAAAGAGTTAGTAGTCTCTCCAGCTAATATTGCTGCGTAACAGAGAGAAAGAGACAGAGGGGGAGAGAGAGAGAGAGAGCAGAAAGGATGAGTCACTATAATTAGACACCTGGCTTTGCAGGGGACTGGATGTCATTTAAAGCATTTTATTCCTTGCTGCAAAACTCTTTCAGTTGAGTAAATGAGTGGGAATTAATCAATGAAAACATGACAGTGATTCTGGAGGTTTTATAATTGATGTAATGTTTTTGTTTATTGGGCCAGTTCCACATGGTTGACTTGCAGATTTCAGCAGCCCTGACAAGCACCCGTCATTCACATTTCACTCCCCTGTGCGCCTGCACCACAGATCCACGGCAGGATCAGTGCGCCTCAAGATTGCGTTGCTAGGGATCGCTTGTGCAGATGTTTCAAGCCTATGACATAGCTTCAAGAAACTTACTTAGCTGTATTCGTTTAAAATCGCACATTGCGTTTGTTTTAAACACCTACAGACAGATAGCATAGTTCTCCCTTCAAGGGTAATGCCGCAAAAGAGTACATCAACTTGATTTCTGAAGAGCATGTTATTTAATTGACTTTTATGCAGACCAGAGTTTCTCAGCCTCTGCACTGCCGCCAGTTTGGATCTGATAAGTATTTGTGGCTGAGGCTGTCCTGCGTATCCTGGGATGCTTCGCACAAGCATCTAGTGGGACTCTGGAGTCCCACTTAAGCATCTAGAGTCTAGTGGGGCTCTACCCACTAGATGCCAGTAGCACTTTCCCCCCAACAACCGAACAGTTCTGACAACCAAACTTGTCAAATGTCCCCAGGTGGGCAAAATTGCCCTTGCTTCAGAAACTTAGATGTAGACACTTAAGGGTTAACATTTTTTTAAAAAGTAGTTCAGTGAACCTTCTCATGGGCTAATTGCATTTATTCATTTCTCAAATGTAGATTGCTACCTTTATATAGATATAGGTAAATATGTAAATATCATGTTTTGGCGCTTTGCTGAGTGCTAATTTAGAGAATATTTCATAGGATGAACAAATCTGTAGAGTTGTCTAAATTAATATATGTGTGCGGTTCCCATATTTTAAAAATTAATGTGGAGAGAAAGGAAACAACCATAGAAATGTGTATCAAATTATGTAGACAAAGTTCCATAACAGGTTCTATATTTTTACGCAATAATAGCAGAATTAGGATTAAATCTGTAAGAACATAACCACAAAAGACAGTCCTTTTCAGTCATGGTTTACAATATTGGAGTTATACATTTGTTTTAGGATTTCATTTTTATGTACAAATTTAGTATTTCTTCACTTTGAAATATGTTATTACTAATATTACTACTCAATTCTAGTAGTAGAATTGAGAGATATAAATTTAAATTATTATGGAAATTTACACATACCTTATACACGAAGAGCCTAATCTTTTTTTTTTTTTAACATCTTTATTGGAGTATAATTGCTTTACAATGGTGTGTTAGTTTCTGCTGTATAACAAAGTGAGTCAGCTATACGTATACATATATCCCCATATCCCCTCTCTCTTGTGTCTCCCTCCCACCCTCCCTATCCCACCCCTCTAGGTGGTCACAAAGCACCGAGCTGATCCCCCTTCCCACTAGCTATCTAGTTGACATTTGGTAGTGTATATATGTCCATGCCACTCTCTCACTTCGTCCAGCTTGCCTTTCCCCCTCCCCATGTCCTCAAGTCCATTCTAAGAGCCTAATCTTTATTAAAATGTTAAGAACTCAATGTTAAGTTTATAGATTGAGCCACAAGATACAGGGTAAAGGGTGTTGAGGTAAGGATTTAGTAGGGATGTGCCACTATCAATAAGTTGAACAAAGGTGTTAGAATTCTTCTAGCTATATTCACAGGATACCAATAAGTTTCAAAGAAAAGGAGGATGAAGGAGTTAGATACAGGAATAAGCCCAGTGAAACTAATTTCTGTCTTAGCCCAGTATTAAACTATTTATAGCATTTTTTAAAAACCATTTTTTACCGAGTGCTGACTATATGTCAGGCATCGTGGTGCCAAGCTAGGTGACTACACTTACGTGATCTCTTTCATTCTGTAAAACTGCTCATTGAGGCAAGTATTGATAGTCCCATTTTAGAGATGAGAAATCTAAGATTTAAATGCTTGAGTACACATCATGTAGTTGGTTAATATCAGAACCAGAGATTGGGCCTAAATGCTACAATCCGTTTTTAACCGAATATATTCAACAAGCACCTAAAATACCTAAAGTGCCAGATACTTTGCACTGAAGAAAACATGTCAGATCCAGCCCTTTTACAGATAATAGTCTTCATCAGATCGCCCTCATGTTTCATTCTTTTTCATGCTTTTTTCTGAATCATAGTCAGGAATGAGATTCGTCCATCACACAGTTGATGGCCCCAGGGAACATAACTTGTGTTGATCCAGTAACTACATTGCATCAAAACCTTTTCAGTGAAGAGAATATCTGTGAGGTGAATTTTTTGTTCCCACAATATATTATAAATTAAAGATGCCCTTATTCTTCATGTACAACTCCTGGAATAGAGTACCTTCTTTCTCTAATTTGATCACTTAAGTTATATAATTGGTAGAGACTATAACATCATCGTTGTGTAGCAGTGCCTGCATCTTTTATATTTAAAATTCCTTATAACAAGAGATATCTGTGTACAATATAGCTATAGTGTGGCTTACAATAACTTTGTGTTTTTGTTATCTCAGTAAGAGATCACTTACAAGGGGACAATGTACCCTTTGTGATTTCTAGTAAAACACTGCATGCTTTGACATGTCTAGCATGTGTACAGCATGGCAGAGGTCACGAAGGATAAATTCATTACATGCCTGCTACCACTCCAGAAACTCACCCACTCAGAATTGATGTGGAAGTTGAAACCTATCTGACATCCCAGATGATATATTAACCAGGTATGTCCTCTAAATTGTGAAACAAAAGCTTTAACTGCATTATATATTTATGACCCAGAATGACCCATTAGTGAACAGACTTCAATTTAAAAACCTAAGTATCTTTAAAACATTTTATTCAGAACACATTTATAACTTCAGACTATTTTCCAAACCCAGTCCTGCCAACATGATTTAGTTTCCCATAAAATATTTTAAATCAGTTACTTCTAGTTTTGACAAAAGCTCCCAACTTGGGGGAAAAAAAAAAGTCAGTCAGACACGGTGAGAGAGGTTGCAAAAGAACAGAAAGTAGATCTGTTACTACAGTGATGAAAAGGAATCCAATTTGTTATTTTGTGTCTTGTCCTACCTTTTTCTTGGCATAATGACTTTTGAAGCTGTAAGTAAAGATCAAGGGCAGACCATGTTAGGACCTTGGCTACAAATGTGCTAGCAGCTCCATGGAAATAGACTGCTCTGTCTGAACACTGAGCTATCTTTCATCACTCTGAGTTCAGCCTTTTATAAGTAAGCCTCTCTTTTGGGAAGCTCTTTAGATCGTACCAGTCACGAAATCTATACCACCCAATTTAGGATGGTTGTGGCTTATTTAGAAAGCATTTAACTGTGCTAGAGATTTGAAATACACGCATGTCATATCTTTAGCGAACTTAACACCTGTAAAATGTGTATTGAGATAAATTTTCTGAAGAGTGATCTGAAAACTGTACTGTTTAACAGTTTGTAAATTTTGAAGGTAAAATGGGTATGTAGCTCAAACAATTTTCTGATAAATTTGTAGTTCCTTTCATTACTTGGTTAACTAGTGAAAAATTATTGGATGACTTAACTTTTCTCACGTCCCAGCAAACAAAGAGATAAAATGGTTGAATGTTTGCTATTCTCACATTGCTTCATGATAAGGCAAAACAACTCATGTATTAAAACTGTCATCCTTCATTCTCTGATGTCTTAAAGCCTTTCATTTTCAAATTTTGATACCGCAAATTGGATGAATGTAATTGAGCCTTTAAGCTCAGTTTATCTTCCCTAAAATAGAGATTGCTAAAAAGATACATTATTAGAGATTAAGTTGGTGATGTTAAGCAATTTTTTTAAAAGGAAATAGAAATAGAATTTGAAGATAGAATTGAGACACCTTTGCTTAATTTTACTTTGTCTTAAGAACAGTTTGTGAACAACTGATATAGCCTTGAGGTGGGCATAACAGAGCTACATCATTTTAATTATACAATTCTGTTAAACATCTTTTAAAAGGCTGAAAATTTATGCAGTTTTTTTCCCTGGAAATTCCAAGACAGTTTCAAGGGACTTTTTTTCTTCTGAGATATTCTATTAGCTTAAAAGAGGAAGATATCTTCATCATATATATATGATATACATGTATGTGTATATATATAGAGATAGAGTGGGGCGGGGGGGGGGAGGAGGGAGGAAGGTAAATTTTTGGACAAAAGCATAACAAAGCAGCTTGTGTCAGGACAAACATGTAAAAGAATGCTAAATTTGCTACGACCTAGGAGGAAGGGAAGACTGACATTCCATGAGCAAACCTTCATTTCTTTATCTACAAAATTAGGCGGTTGACTTAATGCTATTTCTAAATTCTGTTACAACTCTAAGATTCCACAATTATTTATTAACCACAAAATTAAAAAAAAAAAAGAGTAGTCTCAGTGATCACAGTGGAGTATAAAAGCTGTTAACTAGGTTTATAATCCTAGCCAGAGGATTTGTTGCTATTTGAATACTGAGTAACAACTTTCCAACCCTGAATTTAGTACCATCAGAAGCATCTTATTCTGGTCTTAAAAGACCAATATATCTCTGATGTCAAAACATAATTTTTAGAGAAAGTACACATCTTTTATCACGTGTACTTTTTACCAGTTGATTTTTATAGCACTTAATTTTATTCCGTTTCAATCCATTTTTCTTCTTATTTTGCTGTGTGAGTCATCTTGCCAAGCTCTGCAGAGTATAATGTAATATCCTCAGCACCTAATAAGCTGGCAGATACATTTCCATTTGAATGTAGATGCTATGGAAAATTTAACTGAATTAGGCTATAATGCTTCACTTACTTTTAAGTGGTCTGTGTTGGAAGATTAATGAAAGAATCTTTCAGTTTATTATTATATTTTGGAAATGTAGCAATCCGATGCTTTGGGAGGATAGATTATGACAGGTGCAAGACTGAAATTTAAATACGTAGGCATAATGAAGAAACAAATATCACAGCCAATTAGGAAGGTGAGCAAGCTTTTGAATGTCAGTCATCCTTTGTTGTTTTACCATTCCTTATGAAAATGAGGGACATCAAAATAATTGCTTAGTAATGTCAGTTATTTTGGACAGTGAATTAAGACAGATCTTCTTTACAGATCATCGCATTTGTCCTTAATTAATGGTCAAGTAATAGTTTGCAGATTATTAGACATTAATATTTTGAGGTAGCAAAGATGGACTAAAATGATACTAAAATGATTTGGTTGATTTAGGAAAAGTGGTGATTTAATGCAAAACTCCATGTTTATCTATTTCTAAATAAGTTTTTTAAGTGAAGGTTTTCAAACACATACAGAAGTGGAGAGAATAATATACTGTAATCTTTGTGTCAACAATTTTCAGTATTTGTTAATCTTGTTGCTTCTATCCTTCCACTTTTGGAGGGGGGGGGATAGGCAGTGGGCTCTAATGTTTTAAAGCAGATTCTAAATGGCATATTGTTTTTTGTGTAAATGCTTTAATGTATATCTTTTACATATAAAGACTTTAAAAGATGAGGATCTCTGATATCTCTTCTTCTGTAGAAACATTTAAGTTTAAAGATAACTGTAAATTAGAGAAGAATAGCTCAGCTATAGAAAGAGCACTTATAAAATCAGCTTTTATTTTAAATTTACTATGTACAGTGACTTATTATTTGAAAATTATCCAATATTTGTCCAATGAAAGACATGTTTAGTTTTAGAGTTTTGTGTGTATGTGTATGTGAGTGAGAGGAGAGGGTTGGATAGAGAAGGGTCACTTTCAATTTTTGGATAATGGGTACGTGCAGTGATCTGATGAAAACAAAATGCTCTGAGGCATCTTCAGCTGGAAAACATCTGTACCACTTTCTGTGATCCGTGCCAGCCACCAGCGTCTCCCAGCAGCACTGCAAGCGACTACTTCCCAGCTCTATTATAAATCATTAAGTAGCCACACCACAGTGGCTTTAACCCATAGAGCTGACAGATTTGCCTTGGCATTTCCCTTACGTGGCATGACCATTCAAACCAGGGTGTCAAATTGGAGTCAAAGGAAGCCAGCTGAAAACGGGCAGGGTGTGATTGCCAGGAAAGTGAAATTGATGTATTCCTTGTGGAATAATCTACATAAAATTTACCAAACAAGAAGGAAGTGTTCAGTGTGTATTTGAACATGGAAAAATAATTGGAAAAATAGAGGAGGGCTTCAGGGATGTTGGAACTGTCAGCAAGGCAGATCGCCACCCCATCATCTCCTGCCCACTGCCCACAGATCCTTTGCGTTCTATTAGGTCAAAAGAGGACTTGTGAAGTGGGAGTAATCCTCTTTCCCTTGGACAAAGTAGAATTGACTTCATCATGTTATTTCTTGGAACGTGTCTATTATTCTTATATCTTGGACGAAGAAAATTATTCTTATATCTTGGACAAAGAAAATATCTTTTAAATATGTATATTATAAGGAGTTGAGGTTATTAGCTCCTTTTGAGAGTAGTTGTACTCTGCAGTGAATAAAGATGGGTTTGCTCCCAAAGGAATTGCTTTTCTTCCTCAAGTAAAGCTTCGATGCTGAAAGCCTCCTCTTGGCAATCCGTTTATAGCTCTTCTCACAATGAAGTGTAGAGAATTGAAGATTAATTCCATTGAAATCATAAATGCACTGCAGTCTGTAGATTATCAGTTAGTCAAGATAAACACCACTGATTACTGCTGAATTATGCATATAAATATTTACAACATCCTGGGTAATGAATTCATAAAAATAAATAATAATTATAATAATAGAGACCTAGTACTCAAATTCCCATGTAGTTCTCAAATGCTGAAAGGAGTATTTTCCTACGAGTTAATACTATGGTATAATTTTAACAAGGGTAAGAAGTATTTGCAATGCAATGTTAGCCACATTTATTTCCCTTTAGATTTTAGAAAATCTAAATTTAGATATCAACCCTTTGTTTCCTAGAGAAATTTCTACATATTTTTATATTCTTGCTACAGGACACATCAACATATTTATAGATTAATAGTTTGAAGTGTAATATGAATTACATTTTACAAAAGTTTTTTAAATTTCAGAAATAATTTTTAAATTAATGACTGAAATATTTAAAATTAAAAATATAGGGGTTTTTTTTCTGTAGGACTCTTCTGTTAAAGTGTTCAGAAACATACAAATATTTGACTTGGATGTCTTAGAAAATATTCTCACATATTGTCTTGAAGGAGTATAAAGTGAACTGCACTTTATTTATCTCTGCTGTTGCAATCTTTTGTTTAATACAGTGATACAGTTCTAGCTTTTCAGTTGGAATATCTTAAATTAGAGAGTCTTTGAAAGTGCTGTTGTTATTTGTGGTTCACACCTGAAATATGAAGCTGTTTTAGAAGCAGAATGAAATGTTTATGTAGATAAGACTTGCTGACTAATAGTTGTTGGATACTTACCATTTGTCAAATTGTTACGTAGATGATCATATATTAGATCTAGCTGAGAGGAGAGCCAAAACCCAAGGAATCTAAACACTTTGTTGGCAAATGGTGTGTTTTTAGGAATAAGAGCGTGTTGTGAAGAATACTTCACAACAGAAACTTCATGTGATTTGTTCCAATTACATCTCTTAGCAGATGATCTGAGCGGTGCAACCCTATATGTCTTCTTGGAGAACTCTGATTTTGCTGTTTCACCTCGGGGTCTGCATGCCAGTTCGGTTCCCCATCTTCTCCTGGTTGTGTTTCCCTTTTCCTCACTTCCTCTTTTCTCTTACCTTCCCTTTTCCTCTCTTTCCTCATACTCAAAATGTGATTTGGGGTCGGGGTTGTGGTGGGTGATTCACATGCCAACTTCCTGCTACTTTAATACGAAATCCCAAAGCCATGGCAGTGAGAAAAATACAGCAATAACAGTGAGTCTCTGCCAGGTAGTTGAAAGATTTGCGTTGTGAGTAAGAAGCTATTAATAATGGTTATATTCATTCCTTTCTTCAAAGGTGTCTTCCTTTTTTGCTACGGTGACATTTTACTATTTTTAATAGAATTATGCTCAGATATGGTGCTTTTAAACATTAGATTGGCCGGGTCTTTGTTTTTATGTGGGCCTTTGAATCTGGGTTGATTTAAAAGTACCTACTCCTCTCCTGCTCGATAATGGCAAGAGACCATCTGCAGAGACTTGAACTTGTAGCTAGTGTAGAAGAGACACCGTAGCTGGCAGAGTGGTTAGAGAGCCCAAGCTAAGAAGTGCAAACCCTGACACCTCCACTTATCAGCCACATGACTATTAGCTAATTACTTAACCTGTTTGTGTTCCAGTTTCCTCATATTTTATTTGGGGATATTAATAGTGCCTACTGAATAAGATTGTAAGGGCTTAAAAGAGTGAATACATACAAAGCACTTAGAACGGTGCTTAGCACACATTATATGATGATAAATGTTAGTTGTCATTATGTGTCCAAAGACAAATTGTTGATGGAAATAAAATGTATGCTCTGATATACATCAATATATTTGGAGGTCACATTCATGATTCAGAATTTTGGGCAGTTACTTGTTTAGAATTATTTATCATTGAGTAAATTAAGTATCTTTTATAGTGTCTTAAATTTCTTTTAAAATCAGAGCTTATCACATTAGTTAATTGTTTGATAAAACATACAGCTGTCAAATTCTGGGAACCAGGACAGAGTGTTTTGAGAATATTTCATCTGTTCTTGCTATCCAAATGACATGTAGGAGTGCACGTGTGCCTATAATATTTATCAGTTTTAATTGTTCTGTTTTATGATAGCTAAACTCACATTTTACTACTAGGAAATAGGTATACTATAATGCTTGTTTTTAATGCTGTTACCTCTCCAAATTTATATAAATATTTAATATATGCCTTCCTGATGTTTATATAATAACTAGACAGTTTTTTGCAAAACTATTGTTGTAAAATGTGCCTATATCATTGCTTTTTCCTATGAAAGATTTCTTCTTTGAAAAATTTGGAATCTTCTTATAATTCCAATTATATCAAAAACTCATACCCAATATATTATGTTACATCATTGTTTGAGTAGTTTTAAAACTGTGTGTTTGTAGTAGACTGAATATCAACTCTTCTTTTGATTTATGATTATCCTGCATGTTTAACACATGCTGAATAACTTAAAACTAGGTTGGAAACAGTAGCAATTAAATATAAAAACTTCTATGGGAGGTTGCCACTGACATTTCTGACAATTAACCTTGAGTTTTTCATTGATGACCATAGCAAACTGACAGAACACTTAAGTAGGAATTCCTATACATGTAGCTCTCTCCTAACTGCAAATATGGTTAGTTCTGAAAACTTTTATCAGAATATCTCATTCTTCGCCAACTAATAATCATTAATATTGGGTAATTACAGCATGTTGCCTTGCATAGAAACCAACTGAGGATGCTTAATAGCTTTTCTTGGAGGCTTAAATATTAAAATCATTTCAGCTTTTCTTTCAAACTATTGTTTTGATTGTACTTTATATTTTTGGCAAGATGTAGTTTCCTTTCCTGGGATCATTCCAGATTGCTCAGAATTGTCTTCATTAAATTTACTGGAACACAGATTTTCTAAATGACATTTTAATAATTGCTACAAATAAGCAGAGAAGAACCAGGAGGTTGTAGTAGGGTTGTTGGGGGTTTTTTGTTTATTTTGTTTTCTGATTGTTTGTTTTGAGGTTTTTAAAATTTGTTTTATTTTGGCTTTTTCTTTCTTTCTTTCTTCCTTTCTTTTTTTTTTTTTTTTGGTCAAAGATTCAGATGAAGATGGTTTAAAGTACCCTGCCTCTGCTCCACCTGAATTGGTGAAGGACTCCAATTTCCTTGAGATACACGAGGCTAATGACATAGGATGCTTAGACTAGAAGGCAATTAAAGACCTTCACAAGAGGTATAATTTCTAAAAGTAAAACAGCTTAAAACCACAGACAGCTATTCCCAGCCTGGATGAGTTTATATTCTAAACCACAAAGGTCTCTTCTTAAAGATTTCTAGGTATGAAGATTTTTATACTATTGTTCAGTCATACATTTCAGGCTCTATAACCTTGAGATCAAGAAATTTTCCTTCACTATTCATCTCTTACTCTGTTTTCTGTGGTTGAGAGGTCTCCTTTTGTTACAGATTTGAAGTTTAAAAGATGCGTCAGAAAGTATAAAAATAGGAAGTGCCCACATAATTCACCAATTAACAGTTGTAGAACATATTGGTCCTTGAATGCCTAAAATACAGTGCCTGAAATTATTAGAGGAAGAAAGAAAGTGGGATAATTTAAGAATCTGACACTCTCCTTACCTTCCAAATTGCTCAAATCAGACACTTTTCTTTTGTATGAACTCTTCAGGTCTTCAAGTCTAACTGGCACTGAGCCAGATAGAAAGGAGAGAAAGAGAAGATAAGGGGAATGGCCAGGAAAACAAGAAATGGATGAAAGAACATTCAGATTATTAATCGATTACTAGGTATAAGCCTCTAAAGAGGTTTTGCAAGAGGTTTTACAGCTTTTGCCATATCATCCTTGTCCCCAAAGGCTTGGCTAAATATATCCTGAGTATTGTGAGCTTGAATAAGTAATATTTCTGATACCTTAGTACATTATGTTAAGCCCTTCATATGGAACTTTTCATTTACGTTTACCTTTTCACATGCTATATTTTAACATGGCGTTTACACGTTTTCCTGCATTAGGTTTAGTTTTTAATAATTTATGAGTGTTTAATGCACTTTAAATGTGTATATATTCCACTGCTTACTCCTCTAAGCATTGGATTACTGTTTTTTCCCATGTTTTTGTTTGCATTATACAGGAAAACTCTGAATGCTCAAGAAAGTCATAAGCCAATTCCAAGTTAAGATTTTTTTAAATATGGCAAGTTCTTATACCATAGCATTTGAGAAGTACACAGTAAATAAAACAAGGCCGGGGGGTGAGATAGAATAAACTGGCTTTGTGTCAGAAAATGATTCCTTGTTTTTGGACAAATCCAAATGGCAAAAATCATACATCTTTCCCCAAACTAAGATTTTATAATAGATGTTTTTATTATAACAAGTTTTATGCTTACCTTACAATTAAGTAAAAGACATAAATTCTGCCCATATTCAGAATTATTTGTAACAAAGCTGGGATTGAAAGACGAACATGTCTGGATTTGGGGAAATGTGTACAAATATGGCTATATGTGAAGGTAGCAGAAGTTTATAGTTTTCCTTACTATAACTATGTACTTTATATATACCCTAAACTTCAGGCTGGACATAGAAAAAGCCCAGGGCATATTGTGTTAGTATGTATCCTAACTTGTTAGAAAATAAAAATAAAAACAAATTCTACCCATAAATGCACACTATTTTCTTAAGAAAAATTCCTGTTTATAGTTTGATATTTAGAATTTTAATACAACATGAAAAGGTGAAGACATTTGATTGGTTACTTATTGAAATATTATAGCAGAATAAGGAAATATGTTCAGTGTTGTTTACTAGAAAATCACTTATCAGAAAATTCACTTCAGAGATAATGTAGTATAGTGTAGCAAAATTTTATTTTATTTTACTTTCCCACATCCATATTTTTATGAAAGTTGGTCTTAATTTAATATACAAATAATTATTCTTTCTATTCACATATGTTCATTTTCACAAGTTGTTCTATAAAAGGTGTGTTTTTTACTTCTCTGGTTAAATGTTATCTAGTTTAGCATTGTAACTCAGTAGGGTGAGAAAAGACTAAAATATGCGTTCCTCTAAAATGCTTAACTTTGTTTCAACATAATCAACCCAGTCAAAAAGTTTGAACAGGTTAGTTATTTGATGTCAAATAATTGTTTGATTGACTTATTACTTTGTTTTTTAACTGTTTTTTTTGACACCCTAACCTGCTTCAGTACAGGGATCATATTTTTTGAGGCCAGGGACATATTAGGTGTTTGGGGTATTTGTCAATTGATTTAGAAACAACCTTAGTGTAACTAAGTTACAGTTACACTAAGTCATAACACACTCCTTAGTTACCCCAAGGAGGGTATATTTAGACTTGTTTAGTAAGCAGAGGTGGTAATGTTTAATCACGTAAGCAGATATAAGTATGAAATAGTTTGCCTTTAAACCCACTTGGCAGTAGTAAGAGTCAAATGGAAAACTAGCTGATTACTCTTACCCTGTCTTATGCAGTAGTTAAGTGGAATGCCTCTCAGACAATGATTGATTAAGGGAAAAGAAACATTTTTCTTTCCTAAAATCATAATGGAGACTCATAAGTATGAGGACATTATGAATCTATGATAGAATCTTTGTCCCTTGCTGTATGTTAGGCCACATAGCATTTTTAAGAAGGCACAAAAGCTGGAGAAGTCATACATTGTGTTAGTAAGAGGAACTAGAGAGATAATGAAAGTAAGATTTATCCTGCCCTTTCCCTAAAACTTCAAGTAATTTGAAGTGTGAAACAGAAAATAAAACTTTGGAAATCCAAAATAAATGGGAAAATGTGTTTTTCTAGAGGCTCTTTTTCATTTTTCTAGTACTTCTCCTGTCCATGAATGTTACCGGGTATGTAACCCAGGCAAGAAGGCAGAGTGCATTATAGCTTTCATATTTTTCAGTTTAGAGATACCTGGGAATTTCCTGGTGGTCCAGTGGTTAGGACTCGGTGTTTTCACTGCCCTGGCCCCAGGTTCAATCCCTGGTCTGGGAACTAAGATCCTGCAAGCCGTATGGTGAGACCAAAAAAATAAAAAAATAAAGATACTTGTCCTTAATGACAGAATGTAAGTAGGAGTTGGATAGGGGTCCTTCTGTTCTGTTCTCTCTTCTTATTACATCAGGCAGGGGTGATCTCTTATTTTTCTTACCTTTTAAATTCAGGTTTTGTTATCCTAACACTTTCTGCAATTCGTTTTGTTTGTTTTTTTGTTGCTGTTTTGGTGGTGGTGGTGGTGGTGGTGGTGATTTGTTTTTTGGGTTTCGGGTTTTTTTTGTCATAGCATTCTTAGTTCCATAATGCTGCTTTACTTTGTTTATCATTCCCATTCCATACTTAATCAGGGTGTTTCCACGTATTATTGGTCTCCCGTTAACATGTCTTTCAAGGAGTGGTTCTCACCTGAGAGAGAGTGGGGCCATCCTTCCAGTCTCACAACTAGGAAAAGGGAAGACCTGCCTGATCCCGTCTCTGGACTCAAGGGGCCCAGGAGACAAGGGCTGTCCTCTAAGGTATTATTAGCATTTTGCTTTGAGAGAAGTTTCTACCAAAATTTCTCTAGAATCTCCTTCTATTACCCACTAAAAGCCTCTCCATCAGACAGCTTGCAGAGAACGATTTTGTGCACATGGACTTGCTTTTGTGTGCTTAGATGAGTCTATTTTCTGTAGTCTGTAACAGCTATTACAACGGGTGGAGCTTGGAATTCTGCCTTAAACCGGGAAGTCTTACAGAGTTCACAGAACTCCTGAAGGAGTTCACAGTTTCAATGGGGGCATTCAGAGGCCCTAATATTTTATGTTAATTCTTCATGTGCGGTTTCCTGAAGAGTGAGCCCATAGCATACAGGGGTGTCTCTGAGCCTCCACAGCTTAAGAGCTGTTTATATGCCCTGTACAGAGCCAGAAAGTATTCTGAAAATAGCAAAGATCTGAAAACTTTGGTTATAGAGAAATACTGTTTCATGAATAGAGAATACATTAAATTAGATTAGATGAGCTGGTGTAAAGGAGCCATTGTAACAAGATCAACAAAGGTTTGTTATCCCTGTGGAATAGCTGCCGTGGAGCTAATTCCCAAGTGACCCTACTCCGGTTGTTTTTGGAGGAATCCTCTGGGCAGTTCTGCATTGTATTGATACTGAGGCTGCGACATGAACACTTTTCAGAATGTAGGTGTGTTGTGGTATATTTCAGGGTCCTTTTGCCTTGAAAACTGTGTTGAAACGTGTGTTGAAGCATGTGTTGCTGTCATGTTGGAGAAATAACACCTAACAAAAATGATGAATTTGGAGAGTGTACCTTTAATCTGTGACTAAGAGAATTAGTGATTTCACCTTCACTCGCCTCAGATTCCCTTTGCATGTAATGGGCATTCAGCAGATCTCTAGCCTCTAAGTAAAATCTGTACAGTTAAAGGGAGTTTGAGATTTACTGTTTATTAGATTTATTATATATTTAGATTAAATGAGAGTTTGACTTTGTAACCTGTTATTTCGGTAACAAAGTGACTAACATTTTCATGTTACTTTTCAAAATGTAAAATTTAAATAATTTGTATTTGATTACAGACCCCATATGCTTAGTGTACAACAGAAGTTCATAATGTTTTATTTTAAGAAAAGTTACATTTGGGAGAGGGTGGTAGATGGAGTTAGGCTATAGCAAACTCTGCCTAGAGGAAATACTTCTTGGAGAAACTACTAATCATTATACTTTTTATCCATTTTTAGGGTATATTAAAAACTTTTTAAAAGTCTTTTTCATATATAAAATTACCCTTTATCCCCAGAGAATATTGCTGCTGGGTTTTTGCCTGGCTAGAAAATCATAGAAAAATCACTGAAAATGAAATGTACAGTTTGAAAAGAATCCAAACTGAATTCAAATTGATTTTTTAAAGTTACATTTTTTTAAAACACATCTTATTGTCAATTTAAAAACCATAAAACGTCATGACATTACTCTCTGAACAACATATTTTAGAAAAAGAAACTAAACAACAAATAGATTACAGTCATAGTAATTTAGCATCCTTTCAGGCAGCCTGATACCGTGCTAGTTGTTGAACCAAATCGGAAGGGCACCGAGGCAAGTCATTTGCAACGTTCGCTGGCAGGTGTGGAGTTAGTTATGATGTTTGCTTTCCAACTTTTGATTTTGAAACTTGAAATCTAAATCTGCAAAGGACATTCTTGCTTGATCAAACAGACATTCTTTTGTGTTGCTTTGGAAATGTCTAATTGTATAAACCAATGCTGTCGGGAGTTTATAATTCCAAACTTTGTACCATTAAGATAAGCTGTTGTCCACAGTTGGCCAGTTGTTTATCTGGCAGATTTAATTCTTTAGTGGGCATGTTCTTATAGAACTTGTTTGGATAAGTATTATTTACTCTTCAGGCCTGAAAGGAAGATCAAATAACGATGCTGTAATTTTCAGGATTATTTATACTTTTTAGGTAATGCAAGAGAGGTTGCACATCTCTAGTAGAAATCACAGAAGAGAACTCTATTTGGTAACAATACTAAGTTTTGAGATGTGATTTGCATCTTTGTTGCAGTTTGAAAGACAAATAGCTTAAGGTTTTTAAAAAATGTAAGAAATTTTTATATATATGCTTTTTTTTGAGAATATATCTCCTTCTTGTATTTAGACCTTTTTTAAGTTAAGTTCTTTAAGAGCCATTGTTGCCTTAAATAAGCAAGGTGCTCTCTAGTCCTCTTTGAGGGCAGAGAGAATGCCCACAGGGGAGGAAGAAGGGAATGTAGAGGATTGGTACTCTCATGTACTTTTTAATGTTTCAGTTCAGGTCTTCTATAATTAAAATATCCTCCTCTTTCTTAACAACTACTTTCTGTCATCTTAAGTATACTAGATTAAAATCTTCATCGACTTCAATGGTATCTAATCATACTAATTCTGGATAATCAATGGTACACAACATTAATGTATTAATTAAGTATTCTATTCAGTGTCTTTTCCACGTAGCAGATCATTCTACCCTCAACTGATGAAGGTATATATACTTTAAAATTTTCATCAGTCATAGGATGATTTCCTTTTATATATAATGAATCAAGTCACATCATAATAGATTGATCCTTTCAAAAAACAAATTTTAAATGTGTCATTCGCTTTTTAGAGTGGTACTGAAATCGGTACAGTCTGGGAACTGCATGATAGAATTTCTACAAAACATTAATATTTATCTTGTGGGTCACCACCTGAACACTAATAGCACTATGTCCTGAATTCTTGTCATGGGCTATGTTAGTAAAACAGTAATAAAAGTGATAGAGTAGCTCAGTATTTTATATCCTGTGGCTGGTTTTGGTCATCTGGCTAGAGTCTAACCCATATTAATCCCTTGCGTAAACAGTCAGGAACATTCAATGATGTACTTAAAATACTTTTTAGCATGTGGTATTTAGAGTCTTTAGAATGTCAAAGGATCCTTTGTAATGATCTTCCCCTTGAGTAGTTCAAAAGATATTTTTAAAGTTATTTTTCAAAGAGCACAGTGTTTGAAGACTTTCAGAAAATATAAATCTAGTAGAGTACTTTGGAAAAAAAAAAAAAGGCACAGTTCTAGAAAAAAAATCACCCCGCACACTGAAGTGATATATTAGTCAAATAACCTACGAAAAATTCAAGAAAACAGAGTGTGTGTTCATTTTTGGTTAAGAAAAGGAACTTTTATTTTTTCACGAACAAGAGAATACGTTTGGTGCTCCCTTAGGGAGCTACACCCTTCTCTGTAATTGTGTTTTTCACATTTTATGTTCAAATGTAAATGACTCAAGAGAAAGCATAACATGTTCATTTTTTTTCATAGAACATATTAAAGCCTGTTTCTATGGCAACAACTTTTAATTGGCAAATCCCATTCTGTCAGTACTCTCAAGCTTATTTTTCTTGGGTACATTGAATTGTTAGAAATGCTTCACAGAGTAAAAGTTAGATTTGGCATTGTTCTTTGGCATGAAAGATGTTCAAGGTCGAGGATTTATTTTATTAAATATACTTGTGTAGTAGGTTGCCGTAGAGATGATACATCTATCCCAACACCCAGTTAGGTGTCAAAAAACCTGCCGAGGATTGGTACAGACACTCAGATTTGCAAACTAAGAATAGCGACTTGTGTTATTTCACACAGGTGAAGTAGGCAACTATCTTACCTGGCCGAACAAACAGAGTTTGAAAAAAAATTTAAATCCTTTTGGGCCATGTTTCAGACTTCTAAAGCAGTGTATCTATGGTTCCTTACGGCCTTGAATTTAATAGTATAGAGTAGATTGATTTATTAGAAATAAACATAGTTTGCAGCTAGCGTCTCATAAATTTTATCTCTTGAATCAGTGTGGTGCACACTTTTGAAGCAGGTATTTGGTAAGTTGGATTTGGCTACTGCAGTGTTATAAAAATAGATTAAGTAAACAGACACAGCAGGCCAATGCAGCTTGGATTTTGAACTCTTCTGAGACCCAGTATAACTTTAATAGTTTATAGGTCTAGAGAGAAAGAAATATGAATCCCTAAGTAATTTTAATATTATATAATGAAGGAAGATCTATTTTATAGCAAAGGATCAGGTGCTGTATCTATTATAATTATTTCAGAGAGCTTTATCCAAAAGCTTCAATTTTTAAGCTATTCCAGTCTGCTGTGTATTTTTTTTTTTTTTTTGCCTTTGCTATTTTTATACCACTGCAGTAGCATAACCCTGCACCAAGCACAAGACAGTAATGCAGTTGGTATTGAATGTGAAAACTGTTATTAAACGAAAGCTAACAAAGCAGATCCTTGGAAAGAAAGAAATTGTCTACATTGAAGACTTGCAATATTAAATTTGTCTTCTAAAAATTAAAATGTGAAAAGAGTAAATGATACTGTATATTTCCTCCTTCAAAGCTGTGATTTCATGTAGTCAAGAACTAAAATATGTTTAGTCACTCTTTTTAATTATTCTCCACTATTGCAGATTTTCTGTGAAAGTGTTCCTTTCTCATATACCATCTTTGTCTCTTAAAATTGTTGTCATTGCATTTTTGGTTAACAGATGACTTTGTTCTTTTTCATCAGAAGTCACAGAACGCATTTATTTCTGAATAGTTCAAACTTACCTTGCTAAAGTGCCAGTCTACCCTTCTAATCCATGTATGTTTCCTGAGCAGATATGATTCTCATAATTTTATAATTACATTTATATAGAAAACAAATTATATATATTTGCTACGTGTCTATATGTGTGGTGTGTGCGTGTGTGTATACATATATATATATACACACACGCACACACCACACATACATGCTTTGTAGATAGATTTGACTGTATCTCATTTGTCTCCAGTAGCCTAAGAAAAGTGATAAAAAGGGTATTATTAACTTATATAGAGTGATAAATCAGCTTACCAAGTCCATTCCATAAATGAACAAGAAGAGTAAAAAGTAAAAACAGAAATTAGGTGGTCTACAGCTCCCTGTACGATGCTCTGTTCTTTGAGCCACAGGCCCTGGAACACTGTTTTATGGGCCAACTGGATTTCACTAGACCCTATATATTCTTGCAGTGTTTGAATATTTGGGAACAATCCCAAAGATTCATGACATGTAATTGATTGTGTTGGTTCTTGGGAGGAAATGCAAGTCACGTGCTTTAAGTGGGCTTGGTACCTCAGCTGGAGAGGACACCGAGTCGGCCACCTGCCTCAGTATGTCCTTGCTGACTTCACATAAACAGGGGCTCTGATGAAATGGGGCATTTCTATGTTTGGGAATTTACAAAGGTCTAGAGGACACAGTAGTCGAGCTTTAAAATATTAAGGGTCTTTTCATATCAGGGCTGTACAAATAGAATTTTAAAAGTGGAAAAAAATGTAACAAAGATTCGTTATCATTTTCAGATCTTCAGCTTTTATAATTCTAGAAGTCCCAATCTCATAATTGAGTGGAGGAATATTCTTCTTCTATCTCCGTTCTACCCTCAATTCCTATACTAAGAGCATCTGTGTTGGTCGTGGGTGCTCCCGATTTGCGGCTCAGTTCTTTTGTCTGCCTACCTGCATTCAGTCCAGGGTTTATGACTTTGAAGGTGTATGACTAGATACACTATGGGGAAATGGTAGGACAGAAGGAGGCACAGAATTTTCTGGAAAAAGGCCAATGATTCTGGTTCAGGGACCTAGCAGTTGAAAGTTAGAGCTGGAAATGCAGAAACTTCATTGACGGTATTTCGTAGGTATCCACTAAGCATATCTGATAATGTACATGTAAATTATTACACAGGTATACAGGTAAATTAACTCACTAACTGAAAGAAATCTTTATTACATGAATCATGCTCTAAAATAAGGGCAAGGAAGGAAGGTGAGGTTGTGGTGGAGTAATATCTGAATTACTGGAGAAGATGAATGTGGATATTGTTAATAAAGATTAATAATGAACTTTTTCTGGTTTAGAGCCTAATTTACTTTTATTTAATCCTGCCAAGTTCACATGAAGTATTCCATAGATCTTGAATGGGGATTTATCTCCATATATGCCCTTTATGTATGTATGTATATAGACCTCTCTGTATATACACATACCCCATATATATGTATGTATATTCATATCTATATGTATGTATGTATATTCATCTCCCTCGTATATGTAACTCTCTTTCTACACACACACAAACACAGAAAGGGTGATTTAGTCTGAGATCAAGTTTTTGGAAATAAAATGCCATGCCTGCTTTCTTGTAGTGGAGAAGCACACCCAGGTAGCAGGAATATTAATACTAGGATACTTGATTCTGAGAGGGGGTCACAGGGCACAGGCAAGAATGCCCTTGTCCTGCAGTCTGGAGTGGCACAGACCTTTGTAGAAAGGCCCGACTTACCAGAACAATGAACCTAGGCCTTCAAAATGAACTCAGAGTAGAGAGAGACTAGAAAACTTTCATCTAACAAATCAAGATAAACTTATAATAAGAAAAACAACTACACTCTACTGGTGTTTTCTAGGTGCTAGGTATTGGCTTTACATAAATTTTCATTTGAATTCTCTTAAATCACATTATCAGGTAGATAGTATAGTTATTCCCATTTTATTGATGAGAAACTGTACACACAAGGTCATAGGGCTGGTAAGTAGCAGGGTTGGGATTTCAACCTGAATGTATCTTTTTGCTTTTTGAGCTCCCACTTTTTTTTTTTTTTTTTTAATTAATTTGTACTGGAGTATGGTTGCTTTACAATGTTGTGTTAGCCTCCACTGCATAACAAAATGAATCAGCCATACACATGCAGATATCCTCTCCCTTTTGGAGCTCCCACCTTTAAACACTGTCTCCTTTATCAGTTTTAAAGGAACTTCACAGCATAATATTACACATAAAGGTGAACTTACTTGGAGAAATTTAAACCTTTCCTAGACTGGATAATGACGATCCCAAGTTTGAAGTGTGAAGTCTTCACAGCTAGGAGCAGATGTGTTATATAACTGCTTAAGCTTCCCTTCACAGATTTCTGACATTACCCTTCAAATTCCTGACCTTCTTCCCACATTTCCATTTCTTCTTCCAGCTCCTCATACCTGTAAACCTTCCTTCTTTTGACCTTGTCATTTGCATCTGAAAACTTGGTTCAGGCAACTTGCCTGAAAATCACATGGGGAACCAAAATGCTTCTTAAAGCTCCAGAAGACTTTGGGGAGGAAAGCTGACCATATTTGGGGGCTTAATTTTGCATGCTTCCTTACCCTCGGTGCATCTAGCTCCTGCCTGCCATGGTTTTGTTTGTGCAGCGTTCTGCTAAACATATAACGGGCATTATCGCAGTGCTACTTCCTATACCGAACACCTTAGCATAATTCAAGATGAAAAACAGAGTATACATCAGAAATGAAAAATCAGATTTGATCAGCGAAGTGCTGACATCCTAATTGGTAGCAGTGAGAAGTAACATACAATTGCCTCAGGCATGCCGTATCTCTGTGTCTGTCCTCTTCCCACCCCAACTCACAGGGAAGCCCATTTTAAACATTCTTATGAATGCTTTCCAATTCTACTCTGGGGGGAAAGGCTGAGTTTTCAAGGAATTGCTAATAAAGTATTGGCACTCCCTTAGCTTCTATCATCTGAATGTATTGCAGAGTTTTTAAGAGTTTCTTCTATTGAGCATGGGTTACAAATACAGGGAACATCATTCAGTCTTGTCATTTTTGGAAAAAGAAATTTACATTATGGAGAGGCAGTTGAGATTTATAACTAGCAAGTACTGGCATAAAGACTTCTTTTTTCTTCATATAATGCAATATAAACAGAAATATCAACAAGAGGTCCCTAAAGATGGGCCTTATTTTTTTTTTAGTACTTGGGTAATATTGTATACATGTTAATATGTAGTCCACTTCTTATTGCTACATAATGCTTCTATTAAAAACTTCAGAGCATCTTTCTGGGAACTAAAATTGATATGAGACCCATTGCAGTGGTGTTAATGGGAACAGAGTTCAACAAATTGAGCCTTTCGTACATATTTACATTTCATGTGCCATTTCAAAACTCAAAAAATGAATGGAATGCTTTTGAAAATCGGCATACTTTTCCTACTTCTGCCTCTTTGAATAAACAACTGCCCCAGAATTTCTGCATTTGTTAAGTAGCAACAAGAAGTACAAAACATTCAAAGTGTTAATCTTTAATTTTTGAATAATATATGTCTTCTTTAGCATTTCTTCTTAACTAATCCCTTTCTATTTTTGTCACAATTATGTAATAGCCTTAACTGGGTGAGCCATAATCTCAGGGTGGGAAAGATACACACGAAGAAAGAGCATACATTATAAAAGTAGCCATTCAGAATATTTCAGTGCTCTGCCAATACCGTCACGTTCTTTTGAAAGGTAGCTACTCTCATTTTTTGCAGTAATGTAAGGGAAACTTCATAAAAGATGTAAAAATATTCCTGAGAATTCATCTGAGTAGAAAATCCCAAAGCCCCTTTTTTCTGTTTTTAACAGGAAACATGCCTATGCAGATGGTCTGTTGAATTTTCCAGCATGTTAATGCAGTATATAATTTATTGCCTGAGATCCTAAGTTTCTAGAGTGGTTCTGTCGTATCTCTTTGAGGTGCCTCCTAAAAGGGGTCCACATCTCTTGCCTAGATGCCATAGGAGGGTAACAGAACTCCTACACATAAACATCCCTATCCTTCCCTCCTAACACTTACTGGTCTGTCTCCCTGTCTTATGTCATCCCTCCCTCAAATCCCTTCTCCATGTGTGCCTGTATAGCTCTGAGATCCTAGAAAGTGGCAACATTGCATTCCCACTAGAATTCACATAGAAGGGGCTCATGGCCACTGCATGGCTTTTAAATCTGTTATGTAGGTTAGAATCACAAATTATCTTGCGGCTAGAATCTATCCTAGAGGATTTTTTGATATCCAAAACTGATCCCAGGTTCCAGAGTGCCTTTTTTTGTTTGTTTCCCCTTCCCTTATTTTTCTTTTTTTAATTAAAGTATAGTTGATTTACAATGTTTCAGGTGTACAGCAAAGTGATTCAGTTATATATATTCTTTTTCAGATTATTTTCCGTTATAGGTCATTACAAGATATTGAGAATAGTTCCCTGTGCTACACAGTAGTTCCTTGTTGTTTATCTATTTTCTATATAGTAGATAGGTGTATCTGTTAATCCCAGATTCCTAAATTATCCCTCCCCCCTTCCCCCTTTGGTAACCATAAGTTTGTTTTCTATCTCTGTGAGTCTATTTATGTTTTGTAAATAAGTTCATTTGTATCATTTTTTTTTTTTTAGATTCCACATATAAGTGATGTCGTATGATATTTGTCTTTCTCTTTCTGAGTTACTTCACTTAGCATGATAATCTCTAGGTCCATCCATGTTGCTCAAATGGCATTATTTCATTCATTTTTATGGCTGAGTAATAGTCTATTGTGTATGTATGCTTGTGTATATATATATCCTATATATATACCACATCTTCTTTACCATTCATCTGTCGATGGACGTGTATGTTGTACCCCAATGTTCAGAGCAACGCTACTTACAATAACCAAGACATGGAAGCAATCCAGAGTACTTTAATGGGCATGATAAGTCCAGCCCTTTCACTTTCTGAGATTTAACCACCACAAAATGGCAGCAATGAGCCAGAAGTCTCTGGAACCCTAGTGAACTAGTAGGTAAGAAAGCCACTGACTTACCTTGTCTAGAGAATGAATGGGAGGGTGGTGCATGAATCCTGTCAGGGCTGAGAGAATGTCCTTCGACCATTTTAGTCCACCTTTATTCATACCTCATCTTGAGGATGTTTCCCATGAAGTCAGCTTCCACTCATGTCTCCTGCATCTGACTCTCTTTACTAATTAGAGTTACATTTTATCTTTCTTTTTCTATCCTGTATCATCCAGCATAATGATAAGCTAATAGACACCCAATATATGTTTATTAATAGGTAGATATAAAAAATAGGTTATTAGCAAAATTGTGGGTACAGTTTCCTCTTTCCTATGTATGTGCAGTAGTTGGCTAAGTGGATTTGAATATTATATATAGTTCACCAGTTCTTTGTAGAAACTGTTTTCTCAAAAGAGTCATTTCTCAGTCCTCATGGATATTATCACTTTTAGTAGGAAGTATGAAAGTATTTTAAATAATTTTTTTCTAAGAATTTTACTGAAAAATGGTGTCTAATTTATAGAGCTTTTCTAACAGTTATTGAGAGTAACCAATTTAGTATGAGTCTATTTTTATCACTGACATTCAGTTCATCCTACATGGTTTTCCAGGATGAACCTACAGCTTTTAAAAACAAGATTATCAGCTAGATTTTCTTCACAATTTTCTCCCAAGTGAGAACCACTGAGACCTTTGTAGTGGCAACACAAATACTTTGGAGCAAAATTGAGTTTTTTTCCCAAAGGGTGACATAGACAACTTTGTTTATGATTTGCAAAATGTCATATCAATTTGTGTGAAATCCATAGTATAACTAAATGTGTACTGTGGTGACAGCTATAAGAAGTATGTCTGACTGCACTTATATACCATGAAAAGAGTCCTCGGGAAATTGTTTTTTTTTCATTGCTACATTTTAAACACTGACTATTTGAATTTCAACTTGATATTGTCTTAGTTCTAAACATAGCCTGCCAAATTTGTTTATACCGTACATGTGAATCAGGCAGATGAGTCTCTGTCGCTTTAATTGTTCTGTGACTTTGTGCAAATTATTTAATTTCACAGGATCGCTGATCCTCACCAGGTCATGGGGATGGAGATTGCAGTACTCCCATCATAGAACTGTGGGGAGGATTACGTGAGATCTATTCTTTCCTTTATTCCACACTCTGTGACTCACTCCAAGCTCTGGGAAACAAGCCCTGCCTTCATGGATCTTAGGTCCCTAGTGCAGCCTGTCAGTCAGTAAGGAAACACATGAATAAGCAACGTAATTGCAGGTATGACCAGTGCTGTTCATAATTTTTTAAAAAAGAGATGGATAAGTAGTTTTTATTTTGTGAGAAATATTTTTATTTTTATAAATCTAAGATTGCAAAGCAAGCATCTTATTTCTTCAGGGTTAATAGAATGACTAGGTACATTTTCATTTCTTCATAAACTCAAATATCAAATAATAGTCCTGATTATCATTTTAAGTCTAGTTTCTCTTCTCTGCCATTTTGGTATGTAATACATTTCACAGAGGACATTTGTGTGCTAGCTTGACATGCTAACCCACTTAAACAGTTTAGTGCAACTGTTTTGTCTTATATTGTTAGGAACAATATAACCAGACGGTCATTCCACTTGAACTTAATGAGTGCAGTCTTTCTACATCCTTATGACTTGGGCCGTTTTCACTATGCAGTGTCTTCCTGAAATTCAACTTGGTCTCAGCAAAGGCACTCAATGGATGGGTTTTCTTTGCTTATATTTAGATTTCTTAACCAGGTATTTAGTTACTTCCACTTACTTCGCCTTAACTCTCGGAATTTACCTCTCCTGAACGAAGCCCTCATTCCAGCCAGGTTGGCTTATCTCTTGTCTTTTGAACAGCCTGAAGTTCCCACCTGTGTGGCGTTACTTGCTGCCGTTTTACCTAGTAGAACCTCCTGGCCTTTTGGATTCCTGAGAAGCCAGCTGCGCTATAGAGGACATAATCCTCAGACTTAATATCAGACCTCGATTTTAGATTTATACTTTATTTGCTACTTCTGTGATCTTGGGCAAGTCATTAAACCTCTGTGGGCCTTAATTTCCCCATCAGCCTAATGGAGTTAATGCCAGTGACTCATATGGTCATTGTGAGGTTGATTGAAAATGCTCCAGAAAGCGCTTCACTCCCGGTCTTTTTTTCCTCTGCACTTGGTGTCACAGGACACTTCATAGTATTGATTATCTATTTTCTAAAATTTACCCTATGTTATGATTTATGGTCGGCCTCACTGTGTTTTTTCTTTTCTTTTTCGATAGGTAATCAGATAAAAGAAAGACGTAGGTTAAAATTCTCAATAGAAAGTTTGGGGATTACCCGTTTATTTAATGAACTGTCTGTTCATTTGTGTGAGCAAAGTGTTTTATTTATGAAAAGTGAGGTATAAGAAATGGCCTGTGGTGAACTGACAGATGTTTTTACATAGTGGACCCATAGACATATATTAAAGAAAAACACAGGGGGTGTAGCATATTTTTGAGTATATTATTGGAAAAAACAAAAGGAGAAATGACAGAAAGCAAATCCACAGTAAGTAGTGAGTTGGCAGGACTATATGTGTGCTGTTAAAAACGGATGATGTCATCTGAAAGTTCCCTCACTTCAGAAAATCTGGGAGATAAGAACATTGGTATTCTGAGGACTGCTCAGACTCAAATGATTGATAACACGTTTTAAGTGTAAATAATAAGGCGATTGATAATTTGTAAACTTTTACTTGAATCTATTTAAAGTATTTCTTGGTCCTTACATGGTTCTCCGTTTAATCTTTCCCTAAAATAAACTCGTTGACTAATACATTGTAAATCTTTTCTTGCTGTGTGTTACATGTGCTCTGGTAATCTCACCCATGCACTCCTGCGGAACCTGGGGCACCTGCCCCCTGCCCCACGTAAGCCAGTATGCTTTAGCAAAACCCTGGCAGTTTATAACATGGAATACTGGTTTTAAAAGGAGTTACTTTTTGTTTGCATAATCAGTCCATTTGATTATCAGCCACTTTTCTTGCTATTCTAACAAGAACTATTACAACAGGGAAAAAAAACCCAAAACATTTTTAGTTTCATTTTATCGGTATATCCCTTGAGCAATGCCTCAGAATTTTTGCCAAGCTGCCTACCGTATTGACACTTCTAAGTAACATTTTCTAATCTGAGTATCCAGATTACAGTTACTATTTACTATTTTCTGATTTGACTGTAGTGTGGAGGCCAGTTTTTATCTTGGTATTAAGGAAACAATGAAACATAGAACAACAGACTAATGACTGAACCAGAAATTTGTTATTAAGTAGCAAGAAATTGGAAAATAATCAAGCTTAATGTGGCAGATAATCAATTAAGTACATTTTCAAAACATTAGTAGGTTTTGAAAAAGCCCTGTTCTAGCTGTGTTTTAGAAGTTAGACATACAGTTAATATATGTGTGTATATTACATGTCTAGTATACATGTATTATATGTATATTATTCAATATACATTCTGCTTTATAAGACTATTTATTTGCTCATTCAATGAGTAAATACCTATTATGAGCCTGACACTATTCTAGATGTTCTTGTTTTGAGAATACAACTGGAAAATAAACAGTCGTGGTTTTCAAGCCTCATTCCTGGTCTAGTGAAAGAAATAGGCAACTGCCAAGCAATTATGATAAAGTGTAATGAATGCTCTGGGACCAACTAACAGAGCATTAAACAAAGGCTTGAAGTTTAAAGAAAACTTCCTGGAGGTGGCAACTTTTAACTGGAGACTGACTGGAAATTAGCCAGGCCAAACAAAAAAGATGGGGGACAGGCGAAGTATTTGAAGAACTGGATCTACATGGACAAAGTAATGTCTTGTACACGGGGTTGAATGTAGTTTAGTTTAGTATGGCTGGGGAGAGAGAGAGAAAGGAAAAGGGAGAGAGAATGAGTATGTGAGTGTGCATTAGAATAGGGGTGGAGTGGGAGATTGTGAAAAAGATGGGATAATGATGTGGAGAATGGTCAGGTCTGTGTTAGCTCTTGCCTGGACTATTAAAATAATTACTTAATTGGTCTCTCCTCCCCAGGCTGTCAGCCATGTCCGGCCCCCTTGTGCTCCTGTCTGATGAATTCATGAAATGACGGCTTTGCTATTGTCATCCCTGATTCCCTTCAGTGGCTCTCCCTGGCCTACAGAAGAAAGTAGACAATCTTTAACTCAGTTTTTAAAACTGTCCCCAAGCTAGACTCAGCATACTTTGCAAACTTTATTTCCCACTACTCTTATTACAGATTTATTACTTGTCACTGATGCTTCAAATTAGGTTATTTCCTCTACCTGGATATCTTTTCTAACTGCTCATGTATAAATTCTACCTCTTCTTCAAAGCTATTATCTGATTTTTCTAAGTGGAATGTCTTTTTTTTTTTTTTTAAATAATTAGGTCACATCCTTTTTTTTTTCTTTATTAATTAATTTATTTTATTTATTTATTTATTTTGGCTGTGTTGGGTCTTTGTTTCTGTGCGAGGGCTTTCTCCCGTTGCGGCGAGCGGGGGCCACTCTTCATCGCGGTGCGCGGGCCTCTCACTATCGCGGCCTCTCTTGTTGCGGAGCACAGGCTCCAGACGCGCAGGCTCAGTAGTTGTGGCTCACGGGTCTAGTTGCTCCGCGGCATGTGGGATCTTCCCAGACCAGGGCTCGAACCCGTGTCCCCTGCATTGGCAGGCAGACTCTCAACCACTGCGCCACCAGGGAAGCCCTGGAATGTCTTTTTGACCTTATGACCCTTTTTGTCTTCTATCCGTATATTCTAGCTGTTTCTGTGCATGCCTTATTCCCCTTTGCAGACTACGTGTCCGGTTCATTTTGTGTCTCCGCGGCCCTGCAGCACTCAGAATGTGAGCAGTCTCACATGTAGTCTCACCAAATAGATAAATGGTGGATAAATGTATAAATGAGTTATTCTAGAAGATACTAAGACTTGGCATAAAGCATATTGAAGGCAAGACCGCCTATTTTATTTTACTTGTTTGCCTCATCCATTCATTTCCTATCTTCTAGCTTGTTTTTTGGGTTAGATGAGGAGACAATGAATCGTTGTTCCATTCTGCTTTCTCTTTTGCCTGCGTGTGTGCCCAAGATGACATGCCCAAGGGAACAAAAGGCAGTGGCTCTTTTTGTGCCCGCCCTTGCCCTGAGTGCCCTTTCTCCCACTGTCTAGGAAAGGAGCTGTGAGGCGACCGTTTAGAAACACAAGTATCAGTTAACTGACAGATAACGTGAGTGGTTATCTTGAAGTCACTGGCAAACACTGGGTTTAAAAGAACTGTGGAAAGGGCTGTGACTGATGTGTAAATGAGAATGTGCATTAGTATATAGAGACTAACCAATGGTCCTCAGAGTAGCAGTCATTAGAATTGTCTGAGAGCTTTCCTGGGACCCAGCCAAAATCAATTAAAGCAGAATTTCTGGGGATGGAGGCTGGGTATAGGAATTTTTAATTTATAATGTACAGCCATGATTAAGGACCACTGGCTTAAACCTTACCGTGGTGTCTCAGTGGTGTGATAGCTGGGACCCCAGAAATGCCCTCCTGTCTCCTAAATTGCTTATTCATTCTACAAACATTAACTGAAAATACTTAGGTTGCTAAGTTAGAGTTTGTCCTGTTTTTAACAAGTTCTTAATCTCGAGGGATAGACAGACTTGTAAAAATTACCTGTAATACAGTTTGACTGGTGCTGAATTCACCACTGTGAGTTTATCCTACCTGACAAGGAAAGTAAAGAGGAGGAAGGGAGGGAAAGGGAAAGAGGAAATATCCAAGGAAAGTGACACTTGAAAAGGGTCACCTCTCATCATCAAATTTAACCTAGGAAAATGATTCCTCTTTATTATCAACCCGTTTTAAAATACAGATGCCCAGTTTCCTTATGGTCAGAGAAATGAGCGTTAGTTGATTCGGCCTTTGGGCACTGGGAAAGCTTTCTCACAGCCACTCAGGAGTTGCGTTCCTTGGCTGCAGTTTCACAAATGAAGGCACCGTTTGGGCTAGGAGGTGAGCACCTGTATGATGCCACAAAGCTAGTGGCTGAAAGAGCTGTAGTGAAGCCAGGGCTCCCCGGCTCCTGGAGAAGTGTTTTTTCCCCTGGACTGGAAATTTGCCATCCTTGGCCACTAGAGGCTTAGTGGGAGTTAGTTCATTAAAAGAGATTCTAACTTGACCGTGAACTGAAGGACTCTGTCAAAACAGAGGCTGAAGGAAAAGGAGAAGGAACGCTTTCAAGCGTGACCAGAGACGTGGGACTGTGCGAGAGGAAGCAGGGGTTGCAAGGTTCCAGGGATGTGAAGAATGTGCTAGGGGACTGAGAGGGACCCAGGGCTCTCCGTCCCCTGAGTACCAGAGCATAATCAAGGGCCATTATTCATGCTCTCCCCTAACAGTCACTCCATCCCTAGGATGGTATTCTTACCTCCAGTTTTATAGAAGAGGAAGTTGAAGTTGAGCGAGGTTGAGTAATTAACCCAGTCTCACTGCTAATAAATATCAGAGTTAGCATTGGAACAAACAACTCTGTGATACCAGTTCATGTCGTCACCATTGAGCTGGGGCTCTATTGCTTTTTTTATGTCAAGTCCTGGGACAGTTCCTGTGTGAAGATCACCAAGACCTGTAGAAGAGAAGGTTACACGCTCAAGGCACAGAGAAACCCAGCAAGTGGCCATATTGCTTATTTGGGTCGGAGTGCAAAGTTGTGGTTGGATGATGGTAGTAAGAAGTTACCTGAAAATGGAGCAAATGGGAAGAGAAGGAAAATACAATTGAATTGAGAGAAAATGGGGCCAGAGTGTGTGAGTTGACAGAGGTCTGGGTGAAGATGCACAAGGTATGTTTTTGAGAACTACTTTATTGGACAGAATTTTTTTTAGTATAATTTATTTTTTAATGGCAGTATAGTTGATTTATAATGTGTTCATTTCTTTTTTTTCTTTTTTGCGTCTGAAAGTTTTTTTATTGTAAGTTTATTTATTTTTTAACTTTTTATATTGGAGTATAGTTGATTAACAATGTGTTAGTTTCAGGTGTACAGCGAAGTGATTCAGTTATACATATACATGTATCTATTCTTTTTCAAATTCTTTTCCCATTTAGGTTGTTACGTAATAGTGAACAGAGTTCCCTGTGCCATATAGTAGGTCCTTGTTGGTTATCTATTTTATTTATTTATTTTAAATTTTAAAAATAAATTTATTTATTAATTTATTTGGCTGTGTTGGGTCTTCGTTGCTGCACGCGGGCTTTCTCTAGCTGTGGCGAGCGGGGGCTGCTCTTCATTGTAGTGTGCGGGCTTCTCATTGCGGTGGCTTCTCTTGTTGAGGAGCACGGGCTCTAGGCACACGGGCTTCAGTAGTTGTGGCTCACAGGCTCAGTAGTTGTGGCTCACGGGCTTAGTTGCTCCACGGCATGTGGGATCTTCCCAGACCAGGGCTCAAACCCGTGTCCCTTGCATTGGCAGGCGGATTCTTAACCACTGTGCCACCAGGGGAGCCCAATCTATTTTAAATATAGCAGTGTGTACATGTCAATCCCCAACTCCCAATCTATCCCTCCCCCACCACCCTTCCCCCCGGTAACCATAAGTTTGTTCTCTAAGTCTGTGAGTCTGTTTCTGTTTTGTAAATAAGTTCATTTGTATCATTTTTTTTTTTTTAGCTTCCACCTATAAGTGATGTCATACTATATTTCTCTTTCTCTGGACAGAATATTTTCTATTCTGAAATAAAGTCAGGACTCACTCACTTGGCAAATGTTTATTAGGTTTATTGGCCTGGGCTGCACTGTGGGCAGAAGTTTGAGGCACAGCCTCCTTCTGGAGGCCATCAGCATGGGAGGAAGACAAGGCATTAGTGTGCAGTAAAGCCCTGTGGCACTGCTGGGAGGAAGGCATGTGTAGAGTGCCAAGGAACATGAAACAGCTATGTCTACTAACAGCCACCTGCTTTAGCCAGAGGTAGAGAGTGTAAAATTCACAGATACGTTGCTTTACTCACTTAATACACCCAAGCCCGGTGTTGAGCAGATCCGGGCTTTCAGCCTAAATGTTTTTGATGTGATAGCAGGAGAAGAACACCACGTGACAGCCGCCTGTGCTTTTCCCTCTTACGTTCGCATTCTGACTTATTATAAAAGTGTTGCCATGGCTGAGGTTCCTGTGAGGCCCAACATCTCCATACTTTTCATCTTAAGTAAACACTTAAGAATATCTCCGCAGCTTCTGATTGCTGTTTAGAACAGAACACCTTGTAACGATTAAGCTTTTCAAATGCCTCTGTTTAAGTCACGACTTCAGTACCCTTCTGCCTTAAGAGACTCATCATATAGGTGTTTTGAAAGAGTTCTATAGTCCATAGGCATCTCTTTTTATTTATTTGTTTATTGTTAAAGTGGATCATTTTCCAGAAAGCTATTCAAGGGTAGTAGAAATACATGAACTCTTTCTCAAAATTGGGAGACTTTCCTGTTTTATTCCCAGAGATAATTTTCAAGTAACTTCTGTTGACGGTTACTCCTTTAGATGTTTGGGAACCTGCCTGAGAAAGCCAGTGGAAGTCCCTGGGGATGGGGGTGGGGGCAGAGGAGGAGACAGGCTCAGATAACCTGTGTTGTGATGCTGTTTTTTTTTTTTTTTACTTCAAGAGATTGTTTTTCACCCTACCGCCTATGCTGCTGCAGTCAGCATCCAATAGAGACGTGTTCTGGGCCCGGGAGCCAATTGTCTTTCTCCTGGCTGCAGCCTGAAGTCTGCGAGAGCTGATGACCGTGCACAATTTTAGCAAATTGTCATGGGGACGGGGGGGGGGGGGGGGGGGGGGGGGGGGGGGGGGCGGGGAGGAGGGGAGTGCTTTCCCTGCGGGGACAGTGCCAGTGGCATTGAGCACATTTTGTTCAAGTACAAAGTTGATCTTCCTGAAGGAGACAGTGGTCAGCGGTACTGCGGACCTTTGTCACCTCCCCTCTGCCTTGTGCTCTGTCATTGTTTACGTGAAGCAGTAGCGTTTAATGGCTGGACTTGAGGCAGAATCTGTGAGGTCAGGAAGCTAGTGACAATGTGTGTCTTCAGTTAGGGAATCTCAGAGATTTACGGAGGACTTGGAATGAAAAATTGGGGAAAAGGAAGGGTCTTTGTTATTTGGCAAAGTCAGGGATGTCTCTAAAAGATTAGAGAGCAGTGTAATTTAATAATTTCTATATAAAACTGATAGCCAAAATTTTGGACATCTGTTATAGTTTAGAGAACTATTTAAGCACCAATCATGTGCATAATATACACTACCCCATCTAGTGGGTTTTGATGGGAGATTTACAAGGGAAATATTGAAATGGGACTTTGAAAACATTGCATAATATTATACTTAAAGGTTTATCATAACCAATAATAAATGTTATTTTAGAGATGTAAAAACAGGGTTTACTTTCGTATATTGGTAGGCATGTGTAGGATCTAGAAGGTATAAATATAGCAAATGCTTCATATAAATACAAAGCAATGCTGTTATTATTCTTGAGCTGACATCACCAAAATGTTTTACCTCTTTGATTTCCATTACTTTCTTTTCTGTTGCTGAATGAAAGACTTGCCCCTTAAAGCCTCTCTGTATTGTCTAATTTTGTTTTTTATTTTTAATATATATAATGTATTCTCTTTTTCTATACCAAATCACCTTTTCTTTACTTGTGATCTATCTAAATCACAGAGGCCAGGTCAGTGTAATCCATAGATAGTCCAAGACCCTCTTGACTCACTAGGGCTCTTGTTGAAATGGATAATGTGAAGCAGAAATTTAACTTTATGGTGTTCAATTATTTTCTTTTCTGCTGTTGATCCTATAGTACAGGTCCTGCTGAGGGGGAAAAAAAAGAATGACAGAGAAACTGGAAGTTATAAGAGAATCTAATTTTTTTCATTGCACTTTGGAAATACTATGTGGATTAATCTTCTCCAAAATTAGTTGCTTATATTGTGAAACATCTTTTCCTTTGCAGAACTCAAGGGGGTTGAAGCATCCATTTGGTTCTGACCTATTCTGGATAAAGTCTTCTGTGTTTAGTGTGAGCAATGATTAGAAAAGCACGCACATGTAACAATGATCAAGTGATGGTGTAATGGTTACCGTTACCTCTAGCGTAATGGCGAAGAGTACCAACTTCGTAGTTGGGCTGTCTGGGTTCAGTTATGTGTCCTTGGGTGAGGACCCCTTTCCTTCTCCTTTGGAGAGGTATTTAAAGATGGAGAGCTTTTGCTTTATCAATGCACTAAGAGCTAGAATAGTTCTATAAAGAACTGCTTAAACAAGTCTTCCAAGAGATTGTTAAGGAAAAAATTATGTACTTTTGACTTAAGAAGTTTACCTCCTTTTTACCTTCAGGAAAGCCCTAGAAATATAATATAGACAGTCATGCTGTAATCCACCTAATAATGGTACGAGGATGAATTGGGTACTATCTGTAAAACATTTTGTATTTCTCAATTGAAAGGCATGCGCTACAAATAGAGCTCTAAATTTTATTATGTAAATGTTAGGGCTTTTTAATTATTAGCCAAGATTGAAGACTGTCTGATTTGGATACCATAAAACTTCAGAAGTGTTTCTGCTCCAAACAGTTTAGAAGTCTGACAGTTGCTGTACCGAAAAAATAATGAAGCAGTTTTAAAAAATAATAGAAACATAGTGATCTGGCATTTCCAATTTTATGATGCTATAAAAAAGCAGCCAACAAATGTTGGACTGTTTAATGATACTGGCACCTACCAAATGTCACTGGGCTTTCACAAGGTCATGGAGACTCTGGTTTGGCTTAGGGATGCTGGCCAGGCCCATCTTTGGAGCCCAGGAAGACTGGAATAGTGGCAGACCATAGGTGCCAGCTAAACCCTTTATAGCGCTTCATAGATGGCTACACACTTTTGTGGGATTCTGTGGCATAGAGGAGGCCAGGAGTAGAAGGAAAAAGTGAGACCGTTTCTTCTTACAGCATCCCATCAAAAGCAGCTCTAAATATAAGATCCCTGTGGGCCCTCTCTGAGGAGGCTAAGATTTCTTCAGATGACTATCAGCTAAAATTGTGTGCTGATATAACTGTTGCTGTCACAGTTGTATGTATATCTGATCTCTCACAGACAAAAGCTGCTGGAGAAAGGAGTGGTATTTTTGTAACAAGAATGTGTGTGTGATTTGTTGCCTTTTTCCCTTTCTCCACCTCCTCAGCAGCAGCTAACCCGACTCTCATGCATTACGTAATACTTATCTAGACGTGTAGAGTTTCAGTTATGCCATTTTCAAGATGATTAATGGGAGTTGTGCAATTAAAGCTCCTAAATTCTCTGGGAAAAAAGTCATAGTATCCCGATGTTTGAGTTAGAGTGCGTTGATATTGCGTCAGCATTGAGGATATTTTGGAGTCTTGTAAATGTCACTGTTGGTTTTCATGTCCAAGAATCATCGTCATCAAACTTAGGAATGTTCTATAAAATAGTGCCTAGAACATTTGAATACTGCAGAGGCCTCTTTAAATAGCTAGAAAAGTCTAACCAAGAATCGCTTCCCTAAAATCAGATTAGACCGGATGAGAAAAAGTTTAATGCCCATGAAACAGTGTCTGCTACGTTCTTTTATATCCTTTCAGGCCATGGTAAAATTACAAATTTAAACTCAATAGATTGTGTGTATGGATGTGTATGTGTGTTAGTACTTTTCTTTCTTTTCCTGGCAGTCTCAATAGTTGTTAAGCCACAGTTTATATGTAAAGATGAACTTTTTATGGGATCAGGAAAAGGAAAAAAATCAAAATTTGCATTATATTGCATTTCATTTGAAAACACTTCAGATCTGTAGTAAAATAAAATAAAGAAATAGGGAATATTTCAGTGAAAATACATTTATAAATTTCTGCTTCTTTTTTCTCTTACTGGTAGGAGAAAATTCTCCCAGGTCTTATGTTGATCTGAGTTCCAAGCATTTGTCTTTATGTTGATTGGATGAAGAAATAGCAATTTACACCTAGAAAGTTAAGCTTTAAATATTGATTAATGTTGCTATATTTACTTCATGTTAAGTTTAGGAGACTAGAGATAAATTGCCCAGCAAAATAAGAGGAGAAATGACTCCTTTCTCCATGTTCTATGGGGATGCTAAGCATTTGTTCCTGGTGTTACCTGAAAGTCCAATGAGGAAATTAAAACAGAAATTGTGTTTGTTTTAAAGAGTCTTTTCTAGCCTTTTTAGATGGTAAAACTCTGAAATAAGTACAAGGGTGCACTTATAATCTGGCTTAAAGAGTCATAATATTTGAGAATAAAAAATGAATAGGGACTTCCCTGGTGGTCCGGTTGTCAAGAACCCACCTTCCAATGCAGGGAACATGGGTTCAATCTCAGGTTGGGGAACTAAGATCCCACATGCCACAGGGCAACTAAGCCCACATGCTGCAGCTAGAGAGCCCGCCTGCCGCAACTAAGACCCAACGTAGCCAAATTAAAACAAACAAACAAAAAATGTAGCTCAAATTTTTAAAAAAAGAGAAAAATTCCTGTTAATATGTCAATACTATCTATTTACTATGTAGTATACCATACTATTTAAAAATAGTAAATTGATAGTTTTGACTTATTAACAATGTATATACTACAGTTGACCCTTGAACAACATGGGTTTGAACTGTGTGGGCCCACTTATATGCGGATTTTTTTCAATAAATACTGCAACAATGCCACACTCTCTGAGGTTGCTTGAACTACAGATGTTGAACTTCCCATAACGAGGGCCGACCATATGATTAGATTTGGATTTTCAACTGCGTGAGGGTTTGTGTCCCTAACAACCAACCCCCCCATCCCGGCCCACTGCATTGTTCAAGCGTCATCTCATTTGCGATATACTATAGAATACTATTTGTAAGACAAAACAAAACAAACAAACAATAACATCAAACCAGTGAAATCCCCCTGGAGACTTTCTAAGAAAAAAAATGAAGATATCTGTTTTGACTACTTTAGGAATTTCTACTAAATGATAGTACAGCGTCCCTTTAGGTTTTATTCTATAGGTTCCTAAAAGTCCTCACGTGTTTTTTCAAATAAAGGATGAAATAAAAATTTTAGTCATATATCTTAAGTTTCTTAAATTTGCAACAAAAGCAAAGTCTGAGTTTGTAGTGCATACGCTGATCTTAGAAATAGGTATACAATTGGGGTGAACATATATGTGTGTGTGTATGCATAATTACATACGTACACATGTATCCATTTACATATGACTAAAAACTACACTATGCAATGGGTCCACCAGAATTCCAGTTGGCAGTCAGAAATCTTTGTTTTTCTGGGTTCTCTGGCTACTTAATTTATCTTTCTCAATAGCTTCTTTTTCAAAGGAGGGGGTATGTGTCTAACTTTTAGTTTTCCTGAAAAGACTTTCTGTAGGGAAATAAAATCAAGAAAATGTTGCTTGCCCTTAAAAAAAAGTCAGTTTCTTCAGTATTCTAGTTTACAAGTGAATGGAGCTATTGATATGATTTTGGAGTTTAATTATTTAGTCTTTGATATACCACAGTCTTTGTTTTTATTTTAAATAAAATAATTTTATTTAAAACCAAAGCAAACAAATACTGAACCTCACATATTCATATTTTGAAAGCTTTTGGAAGCTGCAGCTATTAGAATTTGGCAAAATTGGAAGGAATAACTGGTCAACCACGCACTCCTTTAGAGCCAGGTTTTATAGTACAAATCCATTATCTTATGTTTGAGGAAATTCCCAGAATAAAGAATCCTACCATTTAAATGTAAGAATGGAAATATTTAAAGCTACTTACAAAAAACTTTAGGTTAGCAGTTTTTAAATTATGTGTGCCCCTTTTACTGACTGAATGTGTGTGTCCCCGTAAAATTTGTATGTTGAAGTCCTGTCTTCAGTGTGGCTATATTTGGAGATGGGGCCTCTAAGGAAATAATTAAGGTTAAAGTAGTTAAGGTTAGGGTCCTGATCTGACAGAATTGGTGTCTTTATAAGAGGCACCAGCGAGCTCTCTCTCTCTGCGTGCATGCACCAAGGAAAGGCTATGTGAGGAAATAATAAGGTGATTGTCTGCAAGCCAGGAAGAGAGCTCTTACTGGAAACCAAATTGTCCAGGACCTTAATCTTGGACTTCTAACTTCCAGAACCGTGAGAAAATACGTTTATGTTGTTTAAACCACCCAGTCTATGGTATTTTGTTATGGCAGCCTGAGCAGACTAATACGGCCTTCATTAAAGTCCATTAGGTATAAAGCAGTGGATAACTCTCAGCTGGAGATGGTTTTGCCTGCCCCTGACCCCCAGGGATGTTTTGGCAATATCAATAAATAATTTTGACGGTCATAACTGACTGCAGGAGTGCTATCGGCATCTAGCAGGCCAGGCATGCTGCTAAACACCCTCCAACGGCAAGAACGGCCCCACGACAAAGACTTGGCCACCGAAATGGCAATGGCAAGATAGCCACCCAAATGTCAATAGTGCTGAGGTTGAGAAACCTTGAACTTCTTTTTAGGATGTGTGTGTTCTTTAAGCTGACAAGGAGCTTCCCTGGTGGCGCAGTGGTTAAGAATCACCCCACCAGTACAGGGGACGCGGGTTCGATCCCTGGTCCGGGAAGATACCTCATGCCGTGGAGCAACTAAGCCCGTGCACCACAACTACTGAGCCCGTGCGCCACAACTACTGAGCCCACGTGCCTAGAGCCCAAGCTCCACAACAAGAGAAGCCACTGCAATGAGAAGCCCGCGCACCGCAACAAAGAGTGGCCCCTGCTCGCCGCAACTAGAGAAAGCCCGCGCACAGCAACGAAGACCCAAAGCATCCAAAAAATAAATAAAAAATTTAAAATAAATAAATAAATAAAATAAAATAATTTTAAGCTGACACAAGTCCTTTATGGAAACAAGTGAATCATAAGGAGATATATACATTTAAGAGCTACAATATCCTGTGTGTTAGATGCAATTAATTTGTTTTCAATATTTGCAAAAGCCAATAAACTGTAATTCCTAGAGCTAATTAAACTTATATTCATTCCCTAAATGAAAACAAAACATTTGAGCATACATGCATGTGTGTGCATATTTGTGTGTGTATAAAATATAATTTTTTGTTAATCACCTTTTAAACTGCCGTACATTTCCTGCCACTAGATACTTATACTTTTCAAATAAATATTATATATGTAAATTTACTCACCCTTGCCTTAGAATTGATCATTTGAAAGCATGGCAGAACCATAAAAAAACATCATATTGGAAAAGCGTGAAACAATATTTCTTGACTGCAAAGGGTTTCTTTCCCCCTTTGGCAAAATTTTTCTGAGATAGTTGTATTATCTTAGCGGGAAAAAAAACCCAAAAACCAACCCAAACCAGTAGCAATTTTCAATAGGAGGCTCCCAGCTTCCTTTGCCAGAGCTTCTGGCCAATATCTGAGCAGTGAATATCTTCAGAAAGTGCTTCAAAACATTTGCATATATCAGCTGTTCCAAAGGAAATATTAGTTTTAACAATTGAAATAAATGGTTGCAGTTTGAACAGCCTACCAGAAAACCAGTACTTCTAATGAAAGTTGGAAAAGACATATGAGTATTAGCTGGTACCCCTATAATTTTTTTATTGCCCCTTTCTTTTCAGAGTCTACGCAAATGTGACTCAGTAATTTTCATCCTACCACATAGTTACCACTGGCAACTTACTAAGGTGACTTTTTACATTCTGACCTCATAGGTCACTATATTCCTTTTATTTTAGATGGAAGAAGTGTAATTAAAGATGGGAAATTAGTGTTTCCAGATTTCAAATATAATTTTGATTTTTTTTTTGTCTTAAGTTTGGCCAACTTCTAAGTAAGATGTTTCATTTTTGATTGTTAGCTAGTTCTTAAATAAATATTAGAAATAGCAGAGAAATCGTTTCTTATGTCTCTAAATTGCCATCTCTAGTTTCATTCAGTTTTTATCTTTATTCTACAATTTATACTTCACTATATGCATCACATACATATCATTTTTAGATATGTATTATATATGCTTGTACTATGTGTGTAATCACTTTAAAGTACACTTAATTACACTATAATGTTTAAAAATTAACCAGGCATTTATTTTGAGACTCAATTAATCTAAATGTACATCTTCCCGTGTTAGAATCACACGCTTTGTACCAATTTCAAAGGCTAATGAGAAAATCCTTCAATTCACAATTTAACAGTTTGTAACCTCAGAAATTGAGGATTTGATGAGTTAATCTCTCATTAGCCTCAAATGGTCTACAAGGGAACATTTTTTACTTTTTCTGGACAGGTTACTTATATTTAAAGATGTAGAAAAATTATTAGAGAAAAGTGGACTCATTCTGGATCAATATTTTATTGAACTTCCTCCGTTTCCTTAAAATATACAGTATATGCATTACAATGATGTCTTTGGAATCTGTGTTGTGTTAACTTATAAAAGGCCTCCTTGAATGGAGTCTAAGGTATTTATGGTATAGACGGTATAGTGTGGCCTGCTAATCAGCTGGCCAGCTCACTGAAAAGAAGATTTCGGTGCAATCAACAGAAGTAAACCGCAGACACATAACATTGTGAGAAATGTATTAGAATGGCATTTTCCCTTAGTGGATGTCGCAAGTAGAAAATGATGATTAAGGGGAAAGCTTATGTTATTGATGGTTGACATGTTGTGTCACTGAGTTTTGCTACTTGTATTAGTTTTAGTACCTTTAACAGATACGGTGCTAGGTTAAGCAACTGCTGCTTGTTATTAGCTTGAGAACTTACGGAAAGAGAGAGAAATTATTAATATTTATTGCCAGCCTGTTATACCAGGAGCCGTGTATGAGGCTGGCCCACTATCTTGCTCAGTCCTCACACATCACCAGTGAGGTCAATGGTATTGTTACTATTTACAGGAAAGCTATGGCCACTCTGAGAAGTTAACTAACTTCCACAAGGTGACACGGCAAGTAAGTAACAAAGCTGCTGTTTGAACCAAGCTATGTTTGATCAGATGTACAATTATATGGCAATAAGGGGAACTGCATGTAGCAATCAAAACTGAGTAAAAACTTCTTCATGTTTTTGCATTAATCCTAGCAACCCAGTTTATTGTATCTTGGGGTAAAATCTCTGATGATGTAGAGTAGTAGCTCCTATACATAAATCTGCATATGTGAGTACAAGATACTGATTGAACCGCCTGGGGGGGGTGGGATGGGGAGGGTGGGAGGGAGGGAGATGCGGGAGGGAGGAGATATGGGAACGTGTGTATATGTGTAGCTGATTCACTTTGTTATAAAGCAGAAACTAACACACCATTGTGAAGCAATTATACTTCAATAAAGATGTTTAAAAAAAAAAAAAGATACTGATTGGATTTCTGTTTTTAGATTTTTTTAGAATGTATTGTCACTGTATAGATTTTAAAATACCAAGTACATTGAATCCCTACACAAATCTTCCTCCCTAGTGAAACTTGCAGGCCTCATGTTGCTTTTTCTCCTTTTATTGTGGCAGGCTTTATTTATTGTGTGTTCAAATTTCTGGCCTCTGAATAAAAGCATCATTAGGTTAGTACAACTCAGAGTCAAAATTTGGTATTAGATCTAGTTTTTATTCTGTTATCTTCATTGTCTCCAGAATGGATTTACAGTAGAATTCATCTTTAAGCATTTAGTAAGAAATGTTCATTCATTCATTCATTCTGCAAATGCTTATTGAGGTACAGTGCTGGGAACTCAGAGATGGATGAATGTGGAGAGGTACCAATGTCATATTTACCTGAACTCTCAATAGAAGGGTTGCCACTGGTGGTTTTCCTCAGAGCTTAGGCAATTTTCTGGAAGAGGATGTTTATTCTAATTTGCTTTTGACCTTCTTATTTGTCAAACCACAATTATTCAGCAGCATAGTAAGCATTAAACAAGTTTTGACCTTCCTAAGAAGCTAAGTTTATCTAATATCAATTGCGGAGGCTACTCAGTTATTTTTTCCATACATGTCAATGAAAAATTCACGTGGCTTTGCAGAATTGTGTTTTGTAGTGTTTTCTGCTATATCAGAATAACCTGGAATACCGTTAAAATGTAGATCCCTGGGCCCCAGACCTATTGCCACAAACTCTGTGGAAGAGGCTTGGTAGTCTGTGTACTTTGCCACAAAATGTCCTCAGTTGATTCTTAGGAACATAGCTTTTTGAAAGTGAGGGCTGCAATCCAGTCAAATCAAGCTAAGCATGGAAAGGTGGCCTATGTAGGAAATGTAGTAGAATGGCATTTTTCCTGAGTAGATGTAGTAAAGACAAAATGAAAACCAAAGGTCCGAGTTTCTATTAAAAGTTTTGAGATGCGGGGATGCAGAATATATGGTGGTTTGCACGTGGTTTCTCTCCTTCATTATTTCAATCCAGGCTGTGTTCCTAGGTAGGAGAGCCCTGGTGGTTTGTGTTCAAGAAAGAAGTTTGTGCACTAGAAAGAAGTGCCAGGAAGACCAGTGTTAGTGTTGACAAAGCAGGGTTCAGGGCCCAGGGCTGTCTCTGTGCTATTTATGGAACTCTAGAAACTGATCTGAGTCAATTGACAGTAACTGAATCCTCAGAGTGGATATAACCCTGCTTATCTGCACTTAAATAAATCCAATCTTAGTAAGAAATGTGATGTGGAGATACTGAGAAGCAGAATTTCTCTTAGAGCCAAGTTGTTCTTTGTACTGAAAAAGCAGGTTTTCTTTAAAAGACACCAACTGGATATCCCTGAAATCAGACCATGTGTCATCCATAAGTTATTTATGTTGGCCAGTCATTCCCTGTGGTTTATCTTGTGACTCGAAGTGTTGTTGTTATGAAAGTTGTTTTGCATCCAGATGCTTTTACGCTGATATACTCACGATCTCAACAGATATCAAGCATGATGATTTCAGATGGAATAGGTCATGGATATGTAAATGTTAATTTACTTGTGAATTTATCAATAGACATAACTAATAAATATTATAAAAATTACCTTCATGCCAATATTTTGTTTTTCTCGTATTGTGTATACAATTTTAAATGCTCTGGGAGCGGTGGTAATAGCAGCTTCTGACCTTCCCCTGCTCCTCGGAGAGTGCTATTCAGTACCGAGGGTGTGACATAGACATTATCTTCTTTAATCTTAAAAATAAACTTATGGTGTAGGTTATATAGCAATTTTGAAATGAATGAAAACCCTGAGGCTTAAAGAAGTTAGTTTTTTACGCAATTCATGCAGCTGATGAGTGAGAGAGCTAGGCCTCGACCCCAGGTCCTGAGACCTGTAAGGTCCTTGCTATCGACCACTGTTCTCTACTGCCTCCTGACTTAAAATATTGTTAGTAAAGCTTTATTACATAAAGCTTGTTAAAATAACAGGCAGTATCCTATGATATAAACTTATGAACTTATTCCTAAAAAGCTTAATCAAAACGAGCCAGAAATAAATCATTCAAATTAGAATTGTGACAGATTTTCTCACAAATACAAACATCAGTTTTCTGAGTCAATTTACAGTACAAGGTCAAATTATGGTAAATAGATTTTTCTTAGAAAAATCAAAGAAAGCTCAAGGAGGTGGTTGATGGCTTCAATTACATCTTTCTTTTACCCTCACAAACGGTTCTAATGAGATTTATTGGTGAAAGAAGTTGTCAAGGTGATAATTCATGAGATAAGTTACTATCAATATGACTTGACAATACTATATTGAAATAATATGGGTCAATCCCTGACAATATTGCATAATACAGACTTTAATATATATATTTTGATGAGAAGAATCATCCCAAAAGAAAGGTATATTCACATTTCTTGTTTTATAGTAACTTATTTTTTTCTTCCATTTTATACTCTAAGTTTTTTGGAGGGTAAATATGTCCGTTTCTATTGTTTTATAATTCTTGTGTGATGTAGACTAGATTTATCACTGAAAGGTTAAAGGCTACATTTTTCACCAATATTTCACTATACTTACTAATCTCTATACACAGTGAGGAATGTGTGGAAATTTTTTTTCTTTTCATCTGTACATTTCTTAATATATTGGCTTATAACGCTTAGTAGTAATTTTAATGTTACTTCTTGTGAGATACGTGTAAAGGTGTTTTACTGAAGATAACAGTGTGCCTTGAGTCCTCTAATTTCATTTCCTTACTACTCAGTACAAGTAAAAATAGATGGTAAAACTTCATCATTCTTTTGGGTTCATTAAAGTTAACCAGAAGATGTTATGGAAGGAGCCTAATATTTTATTTGATAATTCTGTGTTTTAATATTCCCCTGGCAGTTTGTAGATTTTTAAACTTGGATCTAGAAATATTAGTGCTAATATTAAAATGCAGGAACTTCTTTAAGCTTGAAACTTTTTTCACATGTCTTAATATCTCATTTTGATAAAACACTTGAGTGAATTCATTATGTACTTGAAGTGTATTATAAAGTGATCTGGACTTTTTTCATTGTGTGACAGACCCACGGTAGATTCAAGTGACGGGTTTGCATCATTATGATTTTCTTAAGATTTGTAGATTTTATTATTTTTTTTTAAGGTGATATTTTCTGCTTTTGTTTCTTAGGGTCGTTGCTCCAGGGAGAACTGCAAATATCTTCACCCACCCCCCCACTTAAAAACGCAATTGGAGATAAATGGGCGCAATAACTTGATTCAGCAGAAGAACATGGCCATGTTGGCCCAGCAAATGCAACTAGCCAACGCCATGATGCCCGGTGCCCCATTACAACCCGTGGTAAGCGTGTTCTCAGTTCTCGTTCCTGAAGTTTGTCATTCTGAGTGCTCACTTTCAGTGTTAAAGTGGTGATTGCACTAGATCAAGTGAACATAGTTAACAGTATCAGTTACCTAGCATTTCCTAGCCAAACTAGCAGTCAAACCCTGGAAACAATTTTCACACCGTAAAGTTACTCATCTTCTGGCTAAATCATGTGGAAATTTACATTACAGCATGTTTGTCCCTCAAAACCCCCTTCTGATTAAATCCTGTGACTTGCAGATGTTAAATGGTCTTTTTTTAAAATGGTCATTCAACTCATCAGTATAGTCAAGTTGCATTTTCAGGCTACCTTTTAACAGTAATAGTCATTTTAAAAATTGGTGTATATCATCTTTAATTTTGAGAAAATGTTACCCTTTCCTCCCTCCTTAAAGAGAATCTATACAGCTCTCTTTCTTGAAAAGGAGCCTTTGTTATTCTTTTAAACTTAAATTGAAACTAGTTTATAGTTACAAATGCTAGGAAAATTCTGACAGTGGTGAATCCATATCATGGACCTGGAAGTCTCATCAAAGGAGAACTAATCAGGAAAGGCAGAAACTCCACGATCTTTTAAGAAAAGAGCAAAATTTTATAAACTGTAGGTGGTCATATGGATTTAATGTTTACTGAGCAGTGTATGTACGTAACCTTTGATTCTGAGCATATTTATTTATTTATTTATTTGTTTATTTGTTTGGATTTGGGAGGAGGGTGTATGTGACAGATGACTTTAATAACCTTTACTCACATTTATCCACAAAAATGTGAGAGATTGATATCATAACTAATTTTAGGTTACAAAAGATGTTCTGATGTTAATTGTGATATAGTAATTCTGTTTTTAAATGCATGTTGAAATTTGCAATGATCGGAATATTCCTGTCACTGACTTATATGCAATATTATGGGGTCATGGAAACATGAAGACCCACATTTTTCTGATATGCTAACTGTAGCATGTATGCTAACTAATTTTTTTCCTGATACATTTTAACTCCTGAACTCAATGTAATTATTATTCTCTCTTAGAACTTAATGAACCAATCATTCCAAAAAAGAGGGGGGGATTGCATTTCGAGGTGGGAGGGATCTCCAAATCCAATCGGCAGTGATACCAATTATCAATACTATACAGTTGAGGTGAGAGAATATTATAATTCTGTCTGTTTTAACTTGATATATTTTTTCCATTATTGGGGACTCAGTTAAAAATATGATATCTTAAATTTATTTCTGTGACACCTGTTAATTTCACATGTCTGTGTTGGGATAGCATGAAGATTTCCATTTGGTTAAAAAAAAAGTTTAATCATTGTCTCTAGCATAAAATATAGGACAAGAGTTCTCTTTTACACTCGACTCTCACATATGGTTTCAAAGATCTGATAAATCCTTGGGGTGGCTACTACTATAGTCGATATAATATCTCTTCTTGATGTGAGATACTTTGTTCCACTTAAACATTTAAAGCGTGCTGACCGGCAGGCCCTACCCTCTCGGTGACTGGGAGCACCTCTGAGATCAGCAAGTGTGGTTCCCAGATGGCAGAGAACAGGTCATGACAGTGAGTTCCTCACTGTGAAGTCTTGGCCCATCTCCTGAGTTAGTCCTTGAGTTTTACTCTCAAGGCCATTTCAGGGTCATCGTATGTGTAATCCTGGGACAAACTCTAAACACCATGTGTGCTCATGTGTTTGAAATGCTAGTAACAAATATGTGTTGTTTAAAAAAAAAATCAACAAATCACAGATTTCTGAAACCATCAGAAAAATTACCTCATTTTCTGGTGTTTTTGTTGGAAAATTCTCTGCTTAGACAGAGCATTTATTTTTATTAGTTGTGAGCCCATTCAGGCTTTATGTTAATTCTCCCTGATAGGACTAGATTTGAATGTGGAATTACCCTTCTGCTAAAGGCATCCTGAGATCATAGTCTAAAAATAGACTCCATTCAGAGTAACGTTTTTGTAATGAGTGTAGAAGTCATTTTAATTATTCAATTTTAAAGCATTTGGGGTTTTAATGACTGTAGAGAAGGCTTTAATCCAGGAAATTTGCCTTCAAAACCCCACCTGAGACTTCTCGATCCTTTTTGTAGTCAGCCCTGTTTTGATGAGGATAATGATACAGAGTTTCAGAAATAAATGAGATGGTCATAACCCGCTGCTTCCTGGAACTTTAGTGCTGGGCCTACAGAGAGGGATTATAACAGCTGGAAGCAGCCAGGTGACTAATATGGAAAAGGGTTGCCACTCAAAAGAGGATGGCCACTAGAATAGATGGTGGTGTTTGAAGACGTGGTATAAAACTTGGATCCAACCCAGGTAGTAGTGATAGCAAAGGAGATAATACTGTGAGCAGATTCGTAACATCAGCAGTCTCAGGAATATCTCAGCAGTGACTGGGCTTTTAGTCAAGTAAGTAAAGCATCTTAGTTCTCTAGGGCCAGCCAGTTTGGCCCCCAGACCATAACTGGAGGAACCATGAAGAGGGGAAGAGGCTAGCCGGGTCTAATCAAATTCAGAAGCATCTAGCATTATGCCTGGCATGTAGCAGAGATTCAAAAAATTGCTTGATAAGTGAAAGAAAGAATGAAGGAAAGAGTTTCCCGAGCATGAGAAGAACAGGCAGAGGTTCATGGTAGTTTACCAGAGTGCCAGAGTCCAAAGGAATTATAAGTGGAACCAGAACACAAGCCCAGTTATAGAGACTGCAGCACAGAATGGTGAGTACAGGTGCATACCTGTTAGTACACTGTTAGCAGAGGCAGCCAGGGACTTGATGAGGGTGCTGTTGGGACCAGGAAATAGCTATCATGCCACCCAGTTTGGGTTCTCATTTTCTCATAAATTTTGAGAGACCGGATCTATAAATTTAAGATCTCCAGAACATGACACTGGGCTGGTCTGGGAAATGCAGGGATTTATAGGCGAGTTTCTTGTTTTCATGGACTTGATTATGTTGTAATGAAATGTACCAAGCCAAGAATCTGAAAAAGAACATAACATTTGGGGGGTAATTACAGTACTCTGAGGGCATGGAAGGCACTCAGCACATTTTATATCATAAATCCTCATAACCGTACTATAAAGTAGGGAATATTATCCACCTTTAGAGATGAAGACTCAGAGGTTCAGAGATTAACTAGTTTGCCCAAGTTACATAGCTAGTGAGTAGCAGGGCCAGGATTTTCACCCAGGCCGTTCAGGTTCTGGCGTCCATGCTGTAGAAACACTAAATGGAGACGTGCCACCAACCAACTCTGGGTCTTTGGTGGATTCATTTAAAACCCCTGACCTTCTTCAACATATAGTGAGAACTTTAAGATATATTATTTGAAAGGTCCTACCAATCTTATAATTGTTCCCATTTCATAAGATAAGAAAATAAGTAGTTGAAAATAAATAACTGAATTTATATGTCTACTTCCTAAAATTCAGCATAATAAATTATCAAATAATTGGTGTTAGTTCTATTATCATTTCTAAACCACTAATAAAAATGCAAAAGAGCATTTTTTCCTGTATTGTATGATCTTTGAAGATAAATAGAGGACCTATAGTATTTAATTATCCAAATTAAAAAACTAAAATTTCTGGATTTTTTTTCTAGGTAGTACTTAAAAAAATACTATTATTTTGCCATGCACTATCTGATGCAAAGGTAATCTAACAAGAAATTACTAAATAACCAAAGATAGACTGCACCTAGGGGCTCACAACTTGGAGGTATCTGGTGTATTTCTTTGGTCCATCCCAGAAATATGTTTTTCAGAAATCCTGTTGATTCCAGGTTCTCGGTGTTGCCCTTGAAGAGGTCTGCATAAGCAGTGTTTTGAAGAGTGTCTCTGACCTCTGGAGGTCCCCTAGCAGTGCCCTCCCATGCCTTTCCCTGTGTGCCCAAAGGTTGGCCTTGGCCATCCATAATTTCCCATGGCAGCTGCCCTGAAGGTACACACGCTAGCCACTTTGAGGTACAAAACTCATGTCGAATTCCCTGTGCATTTCATGAACTTGAAGGAGGCTAGGGATAGAGAAATTCAAAGTTACTGGATTTAGCTAAAGTCTTAGGAGCTCCTTTGCTGCTCCTGTCGCCTTGCCTTTGCTGTCACTTCATATCCAAGCGTTTTTTTGGCAGTTGGTTCCTTAAAGCTTTGAAGTCATCATTTGTCACACTTCCAGGGACACCTAGAATTCTGAAATTGTTTTTTAGTGCTTTACATTCCAGTTTATCCAACTAGTGGTTGAGATAAGGCTGCTTTACCCCCAAGTGTTTCTGGTAAAAATGTTTCCAGGTCAGTCACCCTGAGTCTTATTTCATCCATCCTGCCCATCTTACTGCCTATTTCTGTCAAGGAGCCTCTACTTCCTCAAGCAGCATGAGAATGGGCCCTGAATCTTAGGCACCAGGCCATATTTGTTGATACCTTTCTTCTTGGAGGGCTAGAAGTGAGTCTTCTTTATTTAAATGTTTATTACTTCAGTAAAAGTCTCTTGAAGTATAATGTGAAATTAAGAATAAAGTAAGTGGTCATTTGATTTGCCCAGTCAGCAAGTCAGTCTAGAAGCAGAGATTAAAACAGTATTTCTCATTTTATTCCAGTCACGTGCTACCTTCTTAGAAGAAAAGACACTGTAATATAAATTTGTTGATAATTCCCGTTAGCTTTTGGCTCTGTGTTTATATTCAAAATAATTGTTTACAGAGACCGTTTATAGCTCTTGTACAGGGCTGTGCTTACCCAGAAACATAGTTTTATATACCTTGATTTTGTGCTGTAAATTTTTTTAAAAAGCTTAACTTTTCCCTGTTTACACGTTTGACCTTCACAAACAAACACATACACCGCCCCCCGCCACACACACACACACACACACACACACACACACACACAGAGGTAAAATCTAGAAAAATCTGACTTAAAATTTGTGTTCTGTAAATCCCAGCACATACTGAGTATATATTATTTGTTTTATATGCTCTCTCTATTTTATTAAAAATGGCAAACGTTATATGCAAAACAAACACTGTTTCACACTGTGTTTTAAAATAAATTAGAATCCCTATGATATTTGCAAGATTACAGCATGGTAACAGTATGTTAATGAAACTTAGTTCAATATAAAAAAAGTGACAATCAAAAATAAAATAAATTAAATTTTAAATAAGCATACTAAAGAAATTGATTAAAATTTGAGATTCAGAGGAAATAACACTAAATCTTTTTTAATGTTCAAATATGTATACTAGAAAATATTTAATATATTTGCTAGTTAGTTTCTGTGGCAGAGAAAAACAGCAAATCCATAAATATATTTGTTAAGCAAATGTTTGTAGAGGTATAGATGCCAAGTGCAAGATGTGCAAAATGGACAAAGCACAGTGCATGAGACTGCACTCTGAGAGCCCAAGTAGAAGAGATAGTTAAGTAAACACACCTGGTGATCAATGCTGAATTCCAGTGACGAAGAATTACGTAGGAACAGAGAGTAGGAAAAGCCCCTTCATAGTTGGAGGTGTGCGTGGATCAGGGCAAACTTCGAGAAACAGTCCTGATTCTTGAAGCCTAATTAGGAATTAAACAGTTGGGCTGGACAGGAGCAACCTTCACTGTGGAGGGAAAACCATGTTCAAAAGCAGGGAGCCACAGGAAGCACGTATACTCAGAGACCTCACAGAGAACCTGAACACTGGACCTATTTCCGTATTTACATAGTAGAAGACCACATAGTATATGGAATCGGATTTCCCCAGGAGCTTTAAAAAATACCGCTGCCTAGAGATTCTGATGAGTAGAGAGTGCCAGGGAGTTCTGGGCTTCAAGTCGTCCAGGTGATTCTGTTGGACAGCCAGCATTGAGAACCACTGGTTTTAGAACCACCTGGAATTAAACACACCGATGTCTAAATCCTAGGTCTTCATGCACTCATTTGTGACCATGGGCACATAATCTCTGTGAGCCCTTTCCCTTGTCTGCAAAATGAAACTCATAATATCCACCCGACAAGGCTGTAATTTATTCACGCTTTCATTCATTCATTCACTCACTCAAACCCTTATTCAGTGTATATTTATTGAGGACCTACTGTGTGCCAGGCATCATTCTCGGTTCGGGGAATTTAGTAGTGAACTAAACTTGTATCCCCTCCTCCTTGTAACAAAAGCAGTGGAGTTTTTGCTTTTGTTTGCTTCAAGGAGTTTATACTATTATGAGGATTAAATATAATAACATAGGTAAAGCACTTAGCACAATGCCTGGCACACAATAAATAGAATTATTGTAATAATCATGTTGGCACACATTTAACGAGGGTCATAATGTGAAATTGAATAACATTTTCATTCATAATAAAGCCTGATTACCTTAATGGAATCAAATGTCTCATTTAAAACAAACAAGTGATTAGCCCATAAATGCACCAGCATTAGTAAGATTGCAATTTGTTTTTCTCTGCTTAGGATGTTCACTGGCAAAAAGGCAATCAGAAACCAACCTTCCTTACGCCTTCTGGGAACAAAGATATCTGTAAATCATTATTACAAGGATGTAGTCAGTATCAAATACGCCAATTACATAGTTATATGTTATCCTGTGGTTACTTTGGAGAAAATAGGATGCTGCTTGATAATACCATTGTATTAATATCCGTCTTTGCGATTCTGCTGAATCCTCTGCAGGATGGCTTTTGGAATAGAGAATTGGCAGTGCCACAGTTCAAGTGCTTCACTAATCTGATTAGAGCACTCTGATGGGGCCAGCAATGACCTACCTCCAGCAAGGTGCTCTTTGAAAAAGGGATATAACAGATTTACAGAAATTCAAAAGAAATGAAGGAATGCTGCACTTCAGTGGGTTTTTTTGGCAGCTGTTGGAATCCAGTTTCAAAGTATAGAGCTATTATCGATTGTCTGCCTGTTTAGCAAATAACTCTTTATCTGGAGAGGGAGCAGTTTGAGATAATGTTTGTTGAATAGTTGATGTTTTAGAATTTTAGAGGCTGCTACAGATTTTACTTGGGGACAGTGCCCTAAAGTTCTTCAGATTTGAATTTGTTCTGCTGAATTGTCAGAAAATTAATTCATGTGACGACTCTGTAGAAACAATCCAGTGGAAAAATTGTTTCCAGTTAATAAGATGAGTATTTTTATCTCGTAAAAGTATTCTTTTATCTGTAATATGCAACTGCTACACTATATGCATTGCAGAATATAAATTTATTTTATTCAGTGATATTTAACAAAGCTGAATTTTACTGGCCACTGATCTTATTTTCTTAAAATAAGAATGCTTTTCTTCCCTCCATCAGTTTGTCAGTTTGACCTCTGCTTCTAAATAATTATAGTAGATTGTGCAAAGTGACATGAACATCTCAATAACTTTCTGAAGTATACATTTAAAATGCCCTCTCTGGAAATACATATTAATTCATAGCAAGAATTAACATTGACCAGCTCTGTTCTCCATATTCTAAACTAGTCTTTTAGTCTTCTGTGCTAAATTTCTTATAATTCTTAAATATGTAAGAGAAAAATTAGAGTGCTTTTCTGGCTGAAATTTCACATATTGTGTCCGACAGTATGTAACAGTGTAAGTTTAACCTGAATATTTCTGAATAGAGATCCAAGTTCAACATGTATTTACTATACAGGTCAACTCTTGTGTTGCTGCTGCCTTGGCAGCCAGTAGTCAGTGAAGCAGTATCAGATCAGCTGCTGTTTGAATAAGTAACTGTTGATAGATGGAGATTGCTCTGGGCCCCAGTTTCTGACAGGTTATTGATTGTTAATATCTGGAACCCCCAATAGTTTCCTATTGTCCATGGGTAGCTGCCTTGGGCAGGGATCGAACTGGGGACTGGAGGTATTACTTTAGGCGACTTCATCAAGAGCCATCAACCTGGCAGGGCAACTAACCATGGCATTCAAACCAACACATTAGGAACAATAATTATTTTAATTTGAAAATATCGATAGAATCCATGGTATATTGTTTATTGACCCAAGTGAATCAAATTATGTATTAAATACTCTATATTACATGGTCTTCTTAGTAAGACTGGATATGCTAGCTGCAAATATTTTGTCCTAAAACAATTTGTGAAGTCACGAGAAGGCTGCATCCTTTAGGATAGGAATTTTCAACCCCAGCACTATTGACATTTGGGGCTGGATAAGTCTTTGTTACGAGGGACTGTTCTGTGTTGTAGGACACTTAGCAGCCTCTACCCATTAGATGCAGCTGGCACCCCCCAGCTGTGACAACCAAAAATGTCCCCTGATATTGCAAAATGTCCCCTGCAAGACAAAATCACCCATAATTGAGAACCACTGCCCTAAGAAAAAAGGAATACTTGAAATCTGTTTTACTCTTCTAAATACAGGATGAGTCAGGGCCAAATTAGATAAAGGATATATTTTATTTTTTTAAAGATATTTCTTCTGAGCTATAAGAATTACTTTTGTAACATATACATCTTGATTGCATAAAACCTTACACCAAAACTCTCTTGAATACTAAATAAACTCTGGGGTCATCTAACTTCTTATTCCTGTCAGAGGGAAGAATTATCTACATTCTCATGTCCCTTTCTTTCTAAAAGAAATTTCTATGATTCTATTCCTTACCACAGGATAAAGATAACAAATTGTTTAAAATTACCTTAAAGAACAGGATCCATTTTGTCCATTTGTTTTTGTGTTTTGGAAACAAACATTATTATTACATACAGCATTAAACATCAAGAATGAAAACTCCATTGAATTAGGAAGTTGAAAATTTACTACCAGTAAGGTGAAAAATTGTGCTAGGTTATCTTTTGAAAACTGGAAAAGCACATTGTTAAAATAGATTTCAGGTAAATTATTTAATTTTACTCAAAAACAGATATATTTCCTGATATGCAAATTTTCATATCAACAAATAGAAACCATTTTCATATATTCATGAAAGCATTTCTGGCAAAAAAAAATCTATCTTGTAGCATTTTATTCAATGCTACTATATGTATTTCCTTGAACAATCATAATGCATTTCTTTAGAAGTGTTCTTTTTCAGACTTCACATTTCAGAATAGTTTCTCCCTAGTAAGCTGAATTCGTTAAGTATCTCACAAAGGTGTAATAGGCTGGTGGAAGATTTATAATTTCCCCAGGAAAACCTGCAACAAATATATATGCCAAATACTTTATCTTATATGCTCAAAAGAAATGGTGCCATCATCACCCTTCACATATCCCATAAGATTTATTCACAGTTTACATTGACTGTGAAACTCTGCTATCCACTGGGAGCTCTGCTTTATTTATTCTAGATAATAGGGCACTTGCAACCTATTAACAGTTGTAAACAGATCTTTTAAGTACATCTGACATAGCAATTATGAAATGTATTTCTTAGACAAGTTTCCAGGATTAAATCAGGACAAAGGTGGAGATTAGGTAACCACAAGAAGTTTCTGTATTGAATGGTTGAGCTATTTTTCAAAAAGAAATCGCAAGCATTATAGACCCCAAGCTTCAAAATCCCAGTGGAAAATTTAATGGATAATTACCCATTATATTTTAGAAAAACATTGATTTGATGAATGCTTATTTTAAGAAACATTCTTATCCTAAATGAGAGTAAATAAACATACAATTAAATGGAGAGAGGGAGGGAGGGAAAGAGGAAGCAAAGGAAGAATGGATTATGGATGAATGCATGGATACACGGTTGGAGGATAGATATATAATGCAGGATATCAACTTTGAACCAAGACCTGCCGATTAAATTTTGCTTTGTATTTTATTTTTCAGCCAATGTTTTCAGTTGCACCAAGCTTAGCCACCAATGCATCAGCAGCCTTTAATCCCTACCTGGGACCTGTTTCCCCAAGCCTGGTTCCAGCAGAGATCTTGCCGACTGCACCAATGTTGGTTACAGGGAATCCTGGGGTCCCTGTACCTGCAGCTGCTGCAGCTGCTGCACAGAAATTAATGCGGACAGACAGACTTGAGGTAGGCGTGATTCGTTGGTGTCTTTATGTATTCCGTTCTAAATTTCAAAGTGTGCTCTTTGTTTATTTCTTCCATGGCCATAAAGGTTAAAAACAATTCAAAGCAGAGATCTTGGTTTAGTGTTTGGAGCATTTTGCTAGAATATAGATATGCTATATTTGATGAATGTAACATTTATAGAAGCCACAACATCCGTATGTAGAATAGTGGGTAAGAACTTGGACTCTGGGATCAGACTGCTTGTTACTTCATTGTGCCTCAGTTTCCTCATCTTCAAAATGGAGAGACTTATGGCACTTACCTCAAAGAGTTAGTCAGTGTCTGGCACACAGCAGAAGCTTCCTAAATGGTTCTTGTTATTGTTGCTATTAACAAATTCTATCAATCCCCGATACTTGTTCTCATAAAGATGTTATTTAGTTACTATCTACAAACTGTTTTAAAAGTTATCGTTGCAAGTTTCCTCATAAGCCTCATAATATTTTGGTTGGAATAGCAAGGCAGCCTTGTTTGTGAAATGCGATTATAAGTTTTTAAATTGTAAATTGGGTGATGCTCTCAGTTTTAGAGTCAAGGATGATCAGATGTATGTACTTTGCTATTGCTACATGAAAAAGAAATTAAAGATATAAATCTTATGTTGAAGTGGTTGTTGAGAATTTTAGCATGGCTGTAAATTAGTGAACTTGGTAAACTCTAGATGAAGGGGGAAGAATGGCAACATTACTGTACATTGAAGCGCTCACATCTAGCACTGGTGTCCATATAAAGAGCAAATGAGCTCTTCCTCTTTTCCCTGGTTAGCACGAGGCAATACTTAGTGCTGAGAACTTTTACGTGTCTTAATACTGAGAAAGCAGCAAAACAAGGCCATTGTGTGAACATAATTGACTCTAATAATTTATCAGTTTAGCAGGAATTTATTTAATAAGCACCAATTTTTTGTTTATTAAGTTTCATTGCATGCATTACAAAGGATCTCAGATTTCAGAGTAGTTATAACCGCCACCATCTTTTTGACCGTAATAATAATAGTTGATATTTATTGGATATTTACTGTCTACCAACCACAGCATTACCCCTTCATATGGAACAAACATTTAATCCCCAAAACAATCTTATGAGGAAGATACTATCATTAACTCCATTTAACAGGGCGATAAATTTATGGAGAGAGATGTAACATAACTTATTCAAGGTCACGTGGGTAGGATGTTCCTGTGGGGTATGAACTCAGAACTACATTTTTAAACACTAGTATATTACTCTCCCTTCCCATACAGGTGATAGTACAAAGAGGAGGCAGCAAATTTTGGCTTGTATGTTCCCTTTAGAGTTTTCATTAGTTTGTTTATTTTAGGCTTATTTTTTTACCTTTCATTGAATGTTTTGGAAAAAGCTACTAATTACAAGAGTTCCACAAGGAGAACTCAGGAAGGATGTTGAGACTTAATTGCATTCCCTCTATCACCAAGGACTCTGCTGTGTGCTAGAGATAACACCTTGACTTGTGGGTGGTTTGTCATTGCACAATTGTTCTTGCTCATTGATTACCTAATGCTGTGTGCAGATAAACTGGGAGGAAATTTAAGAAATTTTAAATATTTAAAAATTATTAGATGTTCAACGTATGAATCATCCCTCCCCCTCTCCCCTCCCGACCCCGCCGACCTTTTTGAAGCAAACCCTGGGTTCATAATGTGTAATTGTTGATTGTTTAATGGGAACCAAATAGGCAGTCTGAGATGAACTTGATAGAATTAATTATTAATAGGAGATGATATTCATAAAGCTGAGAACGTCTCTATTTAAATCTCTGTCAAAGAATCTCTTTAAAAGACTGATTGTGTGGTCAGAACTCTTTTAAACTAATCCTCCCACCATTTTAGGTAGTCTGTAATTGGTTATATTTTGTATGGTGTTTAGTTAAAATGAAGACTTCTGTCTTTTTTTTTGTTTTGTTTTTCTTTTGCAAGAAGCTACTTTGAGTATTTTGTCTGTCTTCCTTTCCCATAGTCACAACAAATGGCTACTGTTGCAATGACTGTCATTTCCTTTTAACCGGAATTCCACTTACCTAAATGCCTGATGGTAGGGCAGCTTCCTTATTCTCATTCACAGGATCTGACTCAATGTCACAGTTACAACCTGTTAGGATGTTGCAATGTGAAGCTAAGGGGCACCTTTCTCCTAGCACTTGTGATTTTAGACACTCCTATCTTCAGGGTATTTCCTCTCATGCTAATTGCACTACATCTTGGAGTCTAAAAGACATGGCAGTAAGTACACACACTTAATTTACACATTTAGTTATTTGGGGTTTAAATCTATACTCTATTTTTAACTCATGGAACTCCCAAGTACATTTTAGAATTTTGAGTTCCTTTTGAGGTGAACAGATTTTGAAACAGTTAAAATATTGGCCAATTCTTCTTGCCACTTCTTTCTCTCTTTGGCTACAAAATAGACAATGAAGGAGTTAAAAACAGGGTAGATTATCAGCCTTCTGGTTCTGTTTAGAAGAACTAACACATATTTATAGCACCCAGTGTGATACTACAAAAAATGTTAAATTGAAAAACAGGAATCGAATCCAAGGATTAGTGCTGGTGATTTTGCTAGTTAGGTGAGTAAGCATAGGTCAAGTTTTTTATATTTTCTGAGCTTCATATTCCACACATATTAAATTAGGGGAATATACCAGATAATCTCTAAGATCACCTCCAGTTAGAACATTCTAGGTGAAATTTTAGGTCATTTTCATGTGTTTAATGCCAGCCACAAACTACTGAAAAGGTATTTAATATATAAATAACACACACACCTAAGCTTTCTATCACTATTCATATTATCCATTCTTTGTTGGATATCTTTTAAAAGACCTTGTAGCTGCATACTTTCTATGCTGTAAAATTCAGTCTTCATGGTTTTCTCTAAAGAGAAGCAAATCTCCTGAATATCAGTCACTGAAATGAGGCTTTTAAAATTCCATTTTATAACTTTGGGATGCCTTTGTGTAATTTTCAAGTAGCAGTCATTTTCAATGATTATTTTAAGAAATTGTTAAAATCTGTAGGTACTGGAAAGGACTGAGGTTTTTAGTCTTATCTTTGCTTCATTACAAAGAGTTGGTAATTAAGGAAATCATTGTTTGACCTATTTTCACGACAATAATTTTTTATGGTGCAGAAAGGATCCATGAATGCATTTATTCTCTTGTTTATTCAGCAATATCCAATGAAGAACAATTGAACATCTTTCACGTAAGAACTGTTGTAAGGAATATCTTGAAGCCTTAAAAGGTTACCAGCTGTGTTATCAACAACAAGAAAAGGTCCACCAGAATAGTGCCAAGCTCATAAATGATGCCCAGTAACTTGGTCAGTGAAGGAATAAATGAGTCAGTCAACCAGTTAATCAATTAATTAATCACAGAACGATACATGCCCTTATTCAGAGCTTAAGGTAATGTAACAGAAGAAATAAAATGTGACACATTTTAAACATGTGTTAGCATCCTCCTTGAGAACATGTTTTACATTTTGAACATTCCAGCTACAAAATATGGCATCTTGTTCATGCCCCTAGTCCTAGAGCAATGGTTTTCAACCTTTAATGTGATTAGAATCACTTGGGATGATTGTGAAAAACGCAGGGCCTGGGAATTCCCTGGCGGTCCAATGGTTAGGACTGGGGCTTTCACTGCCCAGGGCCTGGGTTCTATCCCTGGTGAAGGAACCAAGATCCCACAAGCCACACAGCACAGACAAAAAAAAAAAAAAAAAAAAAATTAAAAACTAAAAAAAAATTTTTAATGCGGGGTCTCATCCCCACAGACTGATTCGGTGGGTCTTCAGCGGATCTCTGGAATCCTTTGCACAGATCTGCCAGGTGATTCTAAATGCGAATGGTCTAGAAAATACCTATTCCACGGGGGTGCCAGCACCTGTTAGTTAAGTCTTAACTTTTCATCATTTACCTCATGTACAGTTACTTGTATACAAAAATCTTCCTCCTCCAGTGCATTTAGCATCCTACATTTTGTGAAATTGCTGAGAACACAATGTACGGCATTATGAAATATTTTAAGCAATTGGTGATAATTTTTAGGGTAATCTATACTGCATAACAGCATTAACCAAACAAAAGACAGACCAGTGGCCACATATTTCATATGCTGATGGAGACATTAGATTGCCATTTCGTGAACTACATCATTTTTCTATCAATAGTCTATATGACAAAAACATATGACATATTCGAGGAAAGGTGAGCAAACCACTCGGCTTCTGATACTTTTCAGTTGAAGTTTGTTTTAAAATTCATGTGCCGAAAGTTTTATTCTACTGAGGTAATCATGACATGAATTTCTAATTCAGGCCACTGGATACTGAATGCTTCCACTACTTACTGACACAGAAGAGTCTAGTGACTTTTTTCGTATAGGCATAAAAACATATGATACCTACTGCCTACACAAAAAAGAGCATTTAAAGATAAATGTGGATTCAAGTGATAGTGAAAGGCATTCCTGCAAGACATTATTATAGGCATTTAATGGATTTGTCATGATCTATTGCATATAAAAAATGCAATTCAAAATAAGATTAGAAAAGCAAATGCTTTTAATAATATAAGAAAGGCTTATTGATAGAATTATTTTACTTCCATATTTCTGTAGAGAGTGTTTGGCTACTGCTTGTATGACATTTTAATTTCTTTAGAAAATTACCAAGAAATATTGAGTTTTATGCACACAGGTCTATGTAGTCTACATTTTTTTTTAATTGTAATAAGGCTTTAGAATGACTCTCTAAAATGTGGTCACACCCCCCATTTAAAACATCTAGTCTCTGTCGATTATTACTGTCTGTGATTAGTTTGAGTTTTGTTTTAGAGATGATAGAATTGTAAATTGTTTAAAATAAGGGAATTGCTAATCCTGGCTTAGCCAACTCATATTTGCTGTTTTTCCACCAATTTCTTCATACAAATTAAAGCTAAACTGTCCCTATCTTTGCAGTTATTTAGAAGGAGTAATAAAGGTAACTATAGATTTGCACATTTGGCATATTGATGCGTTTGTTTCAGATGTCCTGTCATGCATAGGAATGAATAAATGAAAACCTGGCAGTGGATTTAATGGGAAGTTTTATTTAGTTGGTCATTCCTATATATTCAGATTTGATTTTTTGAATTACATAAGGTCAAATGACAAATTCTTAGCTGTATCATCTATAGAAATATGCTTGTCTTCACTGGCTTGGTGGTAATGATAGGTTCCACCTTTTAGATTTCAAAGAAAACTCCCAGTTGATCTTAACAGAAATTCTCTGAGGTAGCTAAAGTAGGTGTCTTTTTCTTCTTTTTTTAAAAAATGAGGTTCAGGTAGACCAAATTTGTACAAGTATCAAATAACAGACTGAAACTAGATATCGCATCATCAGATATTTATCTTGGGAATGTAATTTTACAAACAATTAACTAAGATCATTTCCCCTAATCACCAGAATTTTAAGATGTGGATATTTGAATTCTTTTTGAATTGAAAACACAGGTAATTTCTTTGTATTAGATTGTATATTCATGACCTGTAATGCTTTGGGTTCTTTGATAAAATTGTTGATTATCCAGTATTTCTTTTTTAAAGTGTTGTGTTAGCTCAAACTTAATAAAGTCCATGATGCTTACTGTTGAACAACGGGTATGTATGTGTCTTTGAATAAGCTCCTTAATATTGGTCATTAGCTTTAAATTGACTTCCCAAAGTATTAAAGTACCCTGAGAGTCCCTCTTCCCTGTTACAATTAGCCCTCTCTTCCTGCTTTGAATGTGAGTCTCTAAAGATGACTGAGTTAACTATGTTAAGCACATAACATAGAATGTCTCTTAAAGAACATGCAAATGGCTGCTTAGTTTTGAATAAGTTCATACATTGACCTTAATTTCCTTAGACTCTCAAGCCTTAACTTGCAGAGTAATGATGAATTTAATACTACTTATACAACCTATTATTATTTTGACCATTTTGAAATATGTTTGTCATGTTTATAGAAATTGAGATCAAATAACAGAACTGTTTATTTTAACCAGATTTGTATAGTGTGTTTTAAGCTATCTGTACATTATCTTATTCAGTATTCATGATTCCAGAGCTAGTAAATATAAACACTAGATAGAACCGAAAATTTCTGATTTCAAACTCTATTCTCTTTCCACTCTACTACTGCTATTTAATTAACAAAAGAAGGTTTATGTAGAATTAATTTAGATTACCTTGGGAAGTTTTTCTGATTGCTTTTTCTTTTGATTATTTAAAGTTTATATGCCAAAGGTGTTTTTCTGGAAATGGAATTTAGTACTTTAATGTTTTCAGTGAATATTTTTATTGAAATGATGGTTTTTACTGTAAAAGCAACCTCTTATCCATTTTGTATGAAAGTTTACAAAACTTACCTGATTTCCAAAGCAAATCCTGCCTTAATACTTTTTTTTTTTTTAATTGGAGTAGAGTTGATTTACAATGTTGTGTTAGTTTCAGGTGTACAGCAAAGTGAATCAGTTATATGTATACATATATCCACTCATTTTTAGATTCTTTTCCCATATAGGCCATTACAGAGTATTGAGTAGAGTTCCCTGTGCTATACAGTAGGTCCTTGTTAATTATCTATTTTATATATAGTAGTGTGTATAGGTCAACTGCCTTTAATACTTATAGTACATATAAGTACTTATACTTAGAAACATTCTTTTTGATTGAAGCACATTATGTGTTTAGCTAATATCAATAGATGGAATTATTTTCATCTAGGTTTGAAAACCACTTACCAAACTGTAAAAAGTACTTATATATGTTGACCCACTAATGCCATTTCTGCACATTTATCCTTAGAGAATGATTTTTTAAAGAGTGTGGTCATGAATATACTCTTTGCAACATTATTTGTAATATGGGAATATTGGAAATAATCTAGATGTTCTCTGAAAGAGTTACTTATATTATACACATCTATTTTATGGAATTTGATGCACCCAGCAAAAATGATGACTCTGGACACTATTAAGTAAAACAAACAAACAAAAAGCTTATGCTACATTGTTGAGCAAAAACAGATCACCAAGTAATAGCCATACTATAGTTACAACTATTTGAAAAATATGTTCGTGCAGAAGATTGGATGAGAATAGAAAAAAGAGCCATAATGTTGTTAGGATTTTCAAATTTAATTTTATCTTCTTTTTTCCAAATTCTCTTTATGGTAAATTGTGCAATTTCTTATCCTGATTTGAATTATAAGGTTAGATTTGTTGAAATTTTGTCTGTCAACTATAATTTGCTAACACAGTACTACAACTAAGAGATTTCTTTTGGGGAAGCAACACAGTCTAAAGTTTTCTTGAGTTTATCAGGCCAAACCCATATTCAGCAGTCAAGGGATAGATCCCATTTTATTGATGGTCATTATTAGAGAAAAATCTGTTTGAAAAGTTTTGGGAAGTTTGTTCTATTCAGATAGGTACCCAACAATCCATATATACATCCAAAGCTTGGCAAACTTCTCTAGCCCCTCTAGCCTTGTAGCTCTCACCAGTACAAGTTTTCACAAGAGATTTTCAATTTCTTCTCTATTTTTTTCAAAGGCAAGAATAATAGGAGAACAGCTATTTCAGTATATTTCTTCTGTCCCATTTCTCTTGTCAGGAGGAACCTTAAGTTGGAAAAAAAAATGAAACAGTCAAAAATGTATATCATGCAAAAACAGTTAACTAAGTTCTTGCAACATCAGAAAAGGCTGGATTTAGGAACAAAATTCTGAGCTAACTGCTAGTTATCAACTCTGCTTAAATGTTTTTTAGAATTCTCCCTCAATGCATCCTGCAAGACAGTAAAGAGTACAAAACTGTAATAAACCAATTATTAACCTATACAAACCACACTGACACATGCATAAAGCAAATGGAGAGGGACGAGAAGGGGTCTTAGAATGATCATCTTTATGCAACCTGATTTTAAGTTCACATCCCTGAAAATAAAAAGAACGTTGAGATGGACAGAGAAATAAAAAGTCAGAATCAGCCTGGCACTCAGGCTATATTTTGGGAGAATGATGCTCACATTTCTGGCACCAGCACTGGCATAATTGTTTTTGAAAAATTGCAGATCTTTGATTCTAATAGTTATTCAAGATTCTACAGATAAGACTACCTTCAGATCTTCTTTCTTGTCAGTGTGGCAAAGAGTGAGAGAAATTGGAAAACAGAGTGTTGGTTCAGCTGCTGCCAGTTTCTTTGCGAGCATATTCGAGAAAGCAGGAATTACTGAAGAGCTAACAGCAGTAGTGTCCGAACACAGATGGTTTCCTATTGGATGAGGCTGCATTGACACAGATTTGTTTAAACAGAAAAGTAACTTTTTTGTTTATGCTGTGGTATAAATTTAGCATAATTTTACATATATACCTGAAGAGTTTTTATCCTCATTTAAGTGTTCCTCTCTTCCTATTTTGATGAGTCTAATTTAGTAAGTGGGGATTTGTGGTGTAGAAAGCTGCACAGCTGACTCCCGTCCTTAGTGAGAGTGGAGGACAATAGTTCTGGATAACAGCTTTACCACTTTTGCTTTTCAAATTATAAACTCCTGGCTATCCTTGTTTTCTTTTGTTCAAGAAGATAAATGCAACGATAAAAAAAAAAAAGGATCTTCTGTAACTTCCTAAGTCATCTTTGTATTCCTAATATCTCTCAGAGTGTCTGGCACAGAGTAGTTACTTAATAATTTTTAAAAATTACATAAATTGAGGTGATGAATAGAGTTGGCTCATTGCTATGTGTAATGCAATGCTTTAGCTAGCTTGAGGTTTCCAAATGGTGCAAGATGTTGTTTATAATGCTCTTTTTAAGATATACCACGATACAAATTATAGAGACCTTTTTAAAAGGAAACACTTTTCCTCAATAATGGGATATGGATGTAAAAGGGGGAAATGCCTAGAATCAAATGTGATCATTTCATGTACTTAAATCCAAGAAAATCTTTGTTTTTTTAAATCACAACGGGGTTTCCCCCCCTTTTTTCCTCTTGATGAATTCCAAAATTGAGTGTTCAGGGTCTGTATTCGCTCAGTTTGTAAAAAGATTTGTGAAAAACAAAACGGAAACATCCTTGAAGCATGAAGTAAGAGCATAAAAATATAAGGGCATTCTGTGTTGAGATGGCCCTCTTGTGGTAAAAAGGTCAAACTATTCTGACTGAAGACAGCGCCGGCAACCTCTTGATTAGAGCCAGCACCATGACAAACTTTAATAGAGTCAAAATCGAGCAACTGAATGAAAAATAACCCATTTTCACCTTTCCCCAGGGACCCCATCCAAAATTAATAGATATGAAACAAACAGTAACAAAAACTAATCTTTTTCCATCTGCTTTTTATAGCTACCAGGTAAATCTCTAATGATCAAAAACTTAGCTCTTGGAAACATTTTATGAAAAAGCTATCATTTGACTTTTTACACTTTCACTCTTAAATAATTTCTGATTAGCATAAAAGTTGCAAAAATAGAACCAAGAGTTCCTGCCTATCCTTCACCCAGCTTACCTAAATATTGACAGCTTACATAGCCATGTTACCACTCACAAAACCAGAAAATTAGCATTGATATGCTGCTATTAGCCTATCTACAGACCTTAATCAGATTTCACCAGTTGTCCTACCAACATCCTTTCTCTGACTCCAGGATCATTCAGTCAGTGACAGTGTCTCAGTCTTTCTTTGTCTTTCATGACCTTGACACTTTGGAAGAGTACTGATCAGTCATTTTGTAAAACATCCTACCACTTTAGTTTGTCTGATGTTTCCTCATGATTAAATAAATTCAGGTTATGCGTTCTCAGCAGTAATACAACAAATGTAATGTTGTATCCTTTTTTCAGTGCATCATATCAGTAGGTACATGATGTCATTATGTCTTTATCACTGGTGATATTAACTTTGTTTGATTAAAGCAGTGTCTCCAGGGTTCTTCACTATATAAAGTTACTGTTTTCCCCCTTGGTAATGAATAAGTGTGTCAACATAATTTAAATTAGATATTTTACCATAATTAGTACCATAAATGTGTTTTCTTTCTCATGGACATTTTACTGAAATGGGATTATAATTTGTATACCGAACTAAGAATGTTTTCAAGTTATTTTGTGGTTCCTTTGCAAATTATCTTTTCCCCTTTCATTTGTTGGCTTCTATCATCAGTCTTGCACTTTAAGTTAAAATCTTCGGAAAGTTTCTACCTGTCCGTGTTGACTGACCCCTGTGCACCTAATGACCCCGTAGGTATGTCGAGAGTACCAGCGTGGCAATTGCAACAGAGGAGAAAACGATTGTCGGTTTGCCCATCCTGCTGACAGCACAATGATTGACACCAATGACAACACAGTCACCGTGTGTATGGATTACATCAAAGGGAGATGCTCTAGGGAAAAGTGCAAATACTTTCATCCTCCCGCACATCTGCAAGCCAAGATCAAGGCTGCCCAATACCAGGTCAACCAGGCTGCTGCAGCACAGGCTGCGGCCACCGCGGCTGCCATGGTGAGTAGAGACCTCAGCTCAGTCCTCGTTAACAGTCAAAAGAGCAAAGTGAACAACTATGTCTGACGACAAGCTATTCGTTTATTAACCTTTTTTTAAAAAATTTTTGCTGAAGATATGTTTGTTCAGGTATCCCAGACAATACATAATGAAGTTACCATTCAGAGAAGTGAGGGTAACTCCTCAGATGGTTCAGATTGCTCCTACCTACTCTCGGCCTAGCTCTTAATACTGTGTCTTATTCTGGATATAGGGTTTCTGAAATTTCTGCTTTGTACAGAACACCTGTCTCCTTTTCGGTTTAACGATACTGCCATTTTCGGTCCTCTTATTTCTGTGTGCCATCTAATCAGCCATTGTTTTCCTTCGGTGTGTTCTTTTGCACATCAAGGCTCTTCTCTACATGTATCTTGCTTTTAACCATAACAAAATCTGGAACTATTTAGGAGAATTGCTTCAACAAAATTGTTTTCAGAATTAGCTACAAGATTTTTGAACAGTTTGCTATCTAGATAATCTTAAACAATATTGTGGCATAAACAGAACTGTAAAACTAGAGAAGCTTGCCTATGCCATTATGTAGAAAGGAGAAAGCAGTACTCAAGGAGGAGTTAGAAATTGGATCATTTAGAACAGGTACTCAACTATATATACTTAAGGTAAATTTTAATGTGATCTAATAGCTGATTTTAATGAGTCCATTTTTGTTCTTTGCTTAGCTGTTGTAATGTTGTCCATTTTTTTTACATAAATATATGACAATCTTTAAAATATTCATAAAAAAGAACACTGTGTGGTATTTCATAGCACAGTAAAATAATCACGAGAGAGGTCTTTTCTGTGTTTGTTTACGGATACTTGAGCAAAAATACAGAAGGCAGACTCTCTCCTCCTCTCTTCCTTTCACTCTTTTTTTTTTTTTTCCTGTTAGAGTATCTTGTTTGTAATTAACTACAAAGAGGAGTTATCCTCCCAATAACAACTCAGTAGTGCCTTTATTGTGCATGCTTAGTCTTGTTATTCGTTGTATATGGCATTCCGATGATTTGTTTTTTTATTTGTTTTTTCTCACCTACCCAAAAATGCACTGCTGCCCCCATGATGCACCTCTGCTTGCTGTTTATGTTAATGCGCTTGAACCCCACTGGCCCATTGCCATCATGTGCTCGCTGCCTGCTAATTAAGACTCAGTCGGCTGTCAAATCACTGAAGCGACCCCTCGAGGCAACCTTTGACCTGGTACTATGACCTTTCACCTTTTAGCTTGGCATGTAGCTTTATTGTAGATACAAGTTTTTTTTTTTTTTTTAATCTATTTAAAAATATATATTCCTTTTTCTGTTATAAAGTTGTAAAGTACAATGAAAAACTGAGTGTGGTTTCCTGACAAAATTAGTGGAAAGACTGTAATACAACTTCCTGGACGGATATCATACAATGAAAGATTCCGAAAGCCCAGCAGCCCACATTCAGTTTAACTGCATTGTAGAATATTCTAATGGAATACTTGAAGGACATTAAAAATGTATCTTTGGACTGTATATTTATGTACCTGTTTGGTTAGCATGGCTTTAGTGATAGAATTATTGACTTTTTAATATTTATAGTTCAGTGTTTTAAGAAAAAAAAAACTTGCATGCTCTGGGACATGTGCATGTTTAGGTAGACATGGGGGGAGGGGCAGAGCGGGACTGATTTTTATTTTACCTGTTTCGGTCACTCCGTACAATTAACTATTAACATTGCTTATACTTGTCAGTCCTCACGGAGCTCGCAGTGCAGCTTTTCTTCTTTTCCCAAGTCAATGGCTTCTCCCAGAAAGCCTGAAGCATTATGGGACTTAAAACACTTTAACACATTATAACATGTGCTCTCATACTAGTGGGTTCCCCCCCCCCACCAAGACAAAAATAATGCTTCCTTTAAAGCTTTTATCTTGCTTTTTTTTTTCCCCTTTAAATTTTTGTTTATTGAATGTTTTTTCCCCTTGGGTAGTTAAGTGCTCTGCTGCTTGCTTGCTCATGCTTCCTAACAATTTTAGCCTTCAACTGATTTTTCTTTTTCTTTTTCTCTTTTTACTGGTATTTGTTTTTTATACTCATTCACTAAACAGGGAATTCCTCAAGCTGTACTTCCCCCATTACCAAAGAGGCCTGCTCTTGAAAAAACCAACGGTGCCACCGCAGTCTTTAACACTGGTATTTTCCAATACCAACAGGCTCTAGCCAACATGCAGTTACAACAGCATACAGCATTTCTCCCACCAGGTAAGGGGTTTGAGTTTATTAATAAATGAATCTGATGATCCATGTAGAGTTCTACTGGTAGAGCAGATAAACCATGCCCCCAGTTGTTTTTAGCCATAGAGCAGGTGGAAGGTAAGATGGAAACTTGTCTGAGGTATCTCCTAGGACTTTCCTTAAAAACTAAGAATTTTAGCTTAATGAAAGATGGATTAGAGATCACTGATGTTTTATATAGTTATTTTTGTCTGTGTAATTTGGAATTGAAATAGAGTTCTTTTCTTTTCTTTTCTCTTTCCTCAACACCGTTTGTTATATGTCTGTCAAGCTATTTTATGACCCTTTCCTGCTGTAAGACCCCTTTGCCTTCATGATTCCATAGAGTTCATTTGAATTATATGAAATGACACTTTTCAGTTTTGATTTTGATTTTTCAGCCTTTTTGTTTTCAAGGTGGAGAATAAAAAACTGACTCTGTGTTCCAGAGCTCTTAAAAAGTGCTCTTATCAGTACCAATCAGTATACATCACTTAAAATTGTTGCTCCTGAGCTAATATTGAAGTAGCCCTAAGTGCCCAGTGAAGTTTACATTTATTGTTGAGTTATACATTTGTGGTTTCAGTTGATTACAACTTAGTCAAATAAACATACTCTAGAACTATACACAAAGATATACAATTTAAAAACATAAATAATCAGAAAATTAGTTATCTGGAAATTTATTATTTTTGCTCACTCATCATTTAACACTTCTTGTAATCTGGAATTCAACTAACCAGAGACTCTAATCTTATTTTCCTCTTTACCTCTTAATCTTTCTAAAAAATTACCATGTGTTAAGAGATTTATTTAATACAATAATTTTATTAATTAAATTGATAAATTTATGACTAGATGTGTATGTCAAAGATCCAACCCCATTAGTATATTGTACTATGTTAACAGTATTTACAGTGCATTAGGTTCAAAATGCCATGAGGGAATGTGTTAATTTGTTTTTGAATAATGAGAATAAATTATATTCACATTAGTTTTTACTGCTAAGCACAACTTTATATACAGCGCATCTTTGAAAACTAGCCATCCCTATGTAGAATATGTAGTAACATTCAATGAACTAGAATATTCCACTAATTGAAATAGCCTGTCCTAGAACCACAGATAAAATGATATTTGTACTCATGAAATAGTGTCTATCAAGTTGCAGTTTGTCCATTTTAGAACAGAAATTAAATCATTTTGATCTGTAGGGTATTTGTTGCATTCTGAGGGAAAAGTCACATTTGTTTTAAGTTTTATAAGATTAAAAAATTTCTTCTCAACTTATACAGTTTTTCAGAGATTTCCAGAAATGAATCTTTTTGCTTTAGTATAAATTGCCATGCCCCTGGATTTATGCTGTCTCCAACAAGTAATCTATCAATTTTTCTATAGTCAGCTCAGTAGACAAAGTTTCAAGGGATTGTAGGTAACTACCATAATCTCTTTGAAGAAATTAAAAATTATTTTTGTCAGTTTATTTCATTGAATAAAACATTACTACTAGAAATGACAGTTTCCTTATTTAAAAATCTAAAAATAAAAACAAATCTAACTTCTTCCATAAATTATTTAAAGAAACCTAAAATAATCTGTTTTATCAAATGGGTTTTGCATCAGTTTCTCCAAAAACATTCAAATGACTGAAGATTTTTCTAAATAAGTATAATCATTAATTGCATGATATGCATGACTCTGACTTATGACAATAGTCTCTCCCTGGAATGGTTTTTAATCTGTGGATAGGACAGAGCAAAAGATGATAGGTAAGGTCAAGTCAGAGAAAAACAATAAATACCTTCATAAGTCAGAATCATACTTATCTCTCTGTTCTAGAAACTAAGCATTGTTAATTTAAATAAAATGTGCCACAATATATTGAAATATGCTGAAATTTTTAAGATGCATTTGCGTTTTTATGATGAATTTGCATCAGAAATATTCTGTTCTTGATATTTGTAGTCAACATGCTATGAAATCATTGCAATAGTAATATCAAATAAGATTTATTTGTAACCCAGTTTTAAAGAGCTTAAGCTGCAGGTTAACCTTTATTAGTCACATAATCAGAAGTAAGTACTGCCTCCATCATTCCTTAAAAATATTTTCATTGTCAGGACTTTCCCTGGCGGTCCAGTGGTTTATACTCCACGCTTCCACTGCAGGGGGCGCGGGTTCGATCCCTGGTCGGGGAACTAAGATCCCGCATTGCGCTCATTGCGCAGCCAAAAATAAAATTTTCATTATCATACATACCTGTGTGCCACTATGGCATTAAAAAGTTAAAATGGATAGCCCATTTATACTTCTGCCAAACCACTTTATCAGACAGCCAGAAAGGAAGGAAATCTAATGCAGAGAATATAAAACCCAAATGCCTTAAGGGCCAGGCAGGAAACATGAATAAGTGAGCAAGAAATAAATTAGGAGCTGTGGGGTCTGGGAGGCACTGGAGAGCACAGGCCCAGTCTAAAGGGGACGGTCAGTGTTCAGACTTAGCCCTTTGCTGCCTTAGAGGATTATCTGCCTAGTAGGTATTGTGCACTGCACAATACCCTTTGTGGTTCCATATACATCAGAGTCTTTGTGAACAAGGGGTGGTTGTGTCTTTTCCTCCCAGGGTTGGTTGTATACAAACTGTACAACCTAATGCAGTGGCCCTGGTGTCCAGTGTTGCCAGATCTTATGATTTTTTTCCCAGATATTCTGGACATTTGGGTATTCATATGTGAAATCTCTCAATTTTGAAATATTGTCAACTAATTTAAGTTTTTAAGTATACTTTGAGAGCTACAGAAAATCCATCCTACCACAAATTCATATGTCATCTTACGTATAACACCTGGGAGAAAAAGAAAGTCATTTTCCAAAGTCTAGGTTATTCTGCAGATGTACAGAAGAATTATATGATCAGAGCATCCTATCTAACCACAGTATTATAATTTGGAAGTTATATTCTGAAGACTTTATTGGAACTGATTAGAAAAAGGAAGTCATTTATTTTTTGCAGTTTAGAGTTTTAGAGCTCTGTAGTCTGTTGCTTCAATCATAACTTCAGGGACATGCAGGTCTATTTCATTGAAGTTACAATGAAGCATGGTTGGCTAAATCTTTAGAGCAGGTAACTCTGTATACAGAGTAAGTTGCTAGCAAAAGATCGGGGTTCAGTGGCAAGCCAGCTAGCTAGCTAAGAAAAATTAGTATATACCGTAACTTTTAAGAACAAATTGGGACTTACGTGGCCTATACCCATCTATCCATCATCCATCCATGTATGCATTCATCTCTCCATTTATCCATCCATCCTTCTAACCATCTATCTATTCTTCTCTCTCACCCTACCTCCTTCCCTTCCTCTCTTTCTTCTGTTCCTTCCCTGTTTTCCATCCACCTATCCGTCTACTCATCCATCCGTCCATTCATCCATCTTTCTATTTATTCAATCAACCCCATCCCACTGCATCTCCCTCCCACCCACCCCAAGAAAGTTTTCTGGCCTTTTGTTTTTACACCCTCCATCTCACTTAAAGATAAATACAAGTAATTTGGATTAAGTTCACATTGAAGCTTTGGTGTTTTTTTTTTTTTTTTTTAGTTATATAGTCCTTTTTTTTTTAACCTTCACCCTTTAAAACTAAATTCACTATTTATACAGATTATGCATAATCTAGGGTCTAATTATGTTGTAGTTATAAATTTCACCCCTGAAATTAGAGTGTGTAAGAAATAACACTTTTATTTACATCAGATTTATTTTCCTGAACTGAAATTAAGTCCAATTCTTAAACTCCAATTTCACTGTGTTGGATAGAAATGTCAGGCGGCATCACTGGGATTCCAGAACCCCATCTTCACATCTCCTCTTCTTTCTGTCTCTACTCAAATAGAGGTCCTGTGCGGTCCAGTAGTCTCAGACAGGCTACCCATTCTCCATTCTTCAGTCAGCACTGGCCACTGCCGATGTACTCAATGTCCATGTTTACAAGATCTCTTGAAGGCAGGTACTCCAGGACTTCTATGCCTGCCTTGGGTACAAGCATCCTTGCCTGAGCCCCTTAGCCTCCGATGCAGCCCATTTCCTGGAAAGCCTGCTGCCTGCAGGGCTCCTGTGAAAGAACACGCCACATGCCTAACTACCCAGGGACCCTGCACACTGCCCGCCTCCTCTCCAGGGTCTGGAGGAACTTTTCTCTCTGCTCTCCTTCACAGTTTTTGCCTACATCCTCAGAAGCACACCTCTCTTCTCTCCTCCTAGCATATTGCCCTCAGTCAGTTTAGGTTTGTGATTTCAAAAGACCTAAAAATAAGTTTGCTGTAAACGGCTTCAGCTTCGCCTTGCGTGGCAGCACTACCAGAAATAAGGAAACAAAAGGCCAGGAAAGTTTCCTGAGGGGTTGGAGTGAGAGGGGAGTTGCAGAGGGATGGGGTTGTTTTTACAGAAAGAATAGAAAACAAAGATTTCCAGCTTATCACTTTCATTAGAGTTAATGAAATTAATGCAGATGGTTTACTTGAAACTTAGCATAGTGATTACAAACCTGGCTTGGAAGTTTAAATATAGCTCTACCACAAGATATAATTTCTCTATACTTTCATTTTTTTCATCTGTAAAATGGGGATAATAGTAGTAATTATTTCACAGAGTTGTGTTTAAGTGAGTTCTAAACATATTTGATAAAAACATTTTCTTAAAGCACTTTTATAGACAGGTCTAAGAGTTTAGAATAAAGCCTGGAATGTAGTAAGCACTGAGTTTTATTTATTATTTCCCAACTCAGTAGTGCAATAAAGTAGAATTCAATAGATTGAATAGAAGCAAATAAATTATATGAAGCTGTTGCTTTTTTAGATATCAATTTTGAGAATAATTCAACTGATTGTGAACTTTTAGTTTGAAATGATATAAATTATTTTTAGAAGACTTTAAATCAGCTTTATACTTCTATCATAATCTACCTAAATAGGCTTGAATTACCATATCTAAATTCAAACCTCCAACCAAATCTCCATTATAATTCTTTTTCTCTCTACTTCCTTCCTTTCTCCTTGAACTGATTTTACCTACACATACGTCTCATTTGCGACTTACCTTCCTAGTAATTTTTTCTGCACCTTCATACAGATCAATTTAAAATTTTAATATAAATATCATGTAATTAAAGTATTGCATTCCTCAGAAACACACCATTCTGCTCTGCAAATATCTTCGTAGGGGAAATTCGAAATTGACAAATACATTCACTTAAATGTTGCCTTGTGCTGAAAATTGAAGAAAAAACTTTTAATTGGCTACTTGTACAATCATTATTAATAAATCAACCCATCTGATGTAAAGATGGATATTATGGTCATTTCAAAAGTGATTTTTGTTTTTGGTAAGTGGGTCCTACAGCATTATGTCTTCATATTTGTGAGTTATTGCACCCTGGCTAGTATTTTCATTGCTGCCTTATGTTTATTTGCTGCAAATCCCTCTCAAAACTGTGTGCATTGGTTATAATGTTAATAAGGAAGATAACTCAAACTGAAATGCAAATCATAAATGCTTTAGAGTTTTAGAGAGCTAGGGTAAGGTTAACTCATTTTCAGCATGTGCAGCCTTAATTATGCATGGGATGAAATACAATAGGCAAATTGCAGCATAATAATAAATAATAAATTTAAAACCTATAACCTGTACAGTATTTAAAACGAATATTTATCAAATTGCACATTATTCTTTTTCATTCATCTTTTCATCCTCTCTTTCTCAGTCTTCCCACCCCACTATTATAGGATAATGATTTCATAAGATCTAGAGTATTAAATTTTGCTTGCTCTACTGTCTCAAATTACCGTCTTTGTTATCACTGGTTTGTTTTTGTTGTCTTTCACAAGTCTTTGACTCAGTAGTGGTAGCAAATGACAGAGATCTTCAAGTGTCTTAAATAATGCCTATCAATGTAATAGTACTCCACCTGAGAGGATGCCGCCCTAGCTCCATTACCTAGTTTAATCACTGATCATTGTGCCCACCGTGTAATTGTGATAACAGTCTAATTGCATCTGTTACAAGGATGCCAGTTAAGTAATCTGTGCTTCTCAATGGCAGCTTTGTTTTATAGGGCCATCTCTGACAAGACGCAATTGGCAGATATTTTCCTAACAAATGTTCATCCCAGATGCTGCTAGTATTTAAATAGGATGCACCAAGATTCAGATAGAAACATAAAATCATTTGATATTTTAAAACCTAGCAGTCTAAAATAATCTCATAGAAAGAACAGTAATTCAGTATGTGGGAAAGTGCCCCGTAGTTGGTAAAATAAGTTAGATTTTTCAATGTTTATATGTCAAAGAGAACAGGGACTAGATACGTAATATTTATTTTAACGTCATGGTGGAACCATTGTGAGCATCCCATATGCTAACACCCCGTATGCAATGTATATATCTTCATCATCTCCCATTCAGGGTTTTTATTGAAATCTAATCAACCATTTTTTGGACGTGAAATTTTGTAGAACACTTGCTATTCCAAGAAGTCCTGAGGGTCTAAACCAGCGGTGAAAACCAGTCTGTTTTCCCAGATACCTACTAAGTAAACCAGTTCGAGACTTATACGAAAGTATATCCCGTCTAAATGTTTTCCTTGCATTTAAATTCCCAACTAAGGCAATGCAGAAGTTCACTTTCGCTTTATGCATAATTTATTGCTTGGTACCCCTCCGAATAAAATTCCTGTAGGGATGATCACAACCCCTTCCGTGTCTGTGTTGTTGTCGCTACAGTGAACAGGGAAATAAATAAAACCAAAGGAATGAAAATGAATGTTTCGGTTTCGTTACATTGTCAAGTCAGTTTTGTGCATTGGATTATTTAGCGTCTTAATAATAAATATCTCTAAAGATTTAACGTGTGCTCAGTTCATAGGTTGAAGTCAGAAATAGCAAAGCTGCCAGATGGCTAGTAACCAGATCAAAACAAAACAAATTGCAGTATGATTTTTAAAAGAATTAAGCAGGTTTCAGTTTTTTCTCAAAATACTTTTATTTGTAGGCAGCAATTAGGAGCAACAGCGTGTACCAGCACACAGTTAAACTGGCTTTTATTCTTCACTTGGGACTAGTTCTAATGGATCACTATGCTATTGTATGATTTGATCGTGCTGACTGTTACATGCCACTGTTCCCATAATAACAATTTTTCTTCTTTGTTCAAATGAATTTCCTAATTACACGTGTGATGGGATGTTTTAATTCTTTTCCCTTTTCAAATCCACCTTCCTGTTGCAATGCATGATGAGCAGGTTCAATATTGTGCATGACACCCGCTACAAGTGTTGGTAGGTGCCAGCTTTGTTTCTTGATTATCTTAAACCTATGGTGCACCTCACAGCCCCTCAAAATCCACTGCTAAGTTTAACTTATATCTATTGGGCAAGTCCATTCCCTTTTTACTAACACCTGTCAATTAAATGCCATTTTCTATTTAATTGACATGGACTCACATAAATGTTTTCTTTACACACAAGTTTCCTTTAGTCACCTTTGGTGGATTTTGATTGGACTATGAGTTCTGGTGTGTAAGAAAAAAAAAAAAAAACTATCTCATAAAAGTAATATATTGTATATTTTTACAATAGTAAATGAGAAAACGTACTTTTATTCAAACAGATTAATTGTATATATGAAGTAAATACCTGTATTTTGACTTAGATTTTGAATGTCTGACTATGAACACTATATAAAATTCCTGATTTTGACTTAGCAAATTAAGCCTGTTTGTGTCAATTTTCTTGATTTGATGGTAACAAGCTTTTTTTCCCCTTTTTTTTTTCTCTTTCATCCCCCTTCCCCTTCTCTCCTTGGAATGTTGTCCTGCTTTGCGCTGTGATTGCATGTCACTCACTGGTGATGACGCCCCCGTCACACGGCTTGTTGCTGTGATAAATACCATGCCCAATTATCTCCTCCATGTTGCCATGGTTTCCATATTGCTACACTCTTCTGTATGTTTGCTTATATGATTTTCCCTCCGAAAGTTCCCATGGTGCACGGTGCTACGCCAGCCACTGTGTCCGCAGCAACAACATCTGCCACAAGTGTTCCCTTCGCTGCAACCGCCACAGCCAACCAGGTTTGCTAATTTACAGCTTTGTTTCTTAAAAACCAACTCTCGTAGGGCTCAGTCCAACAGCCCTGATGCACGTGGATTTCCCACTGAGGTCCGTGGGAGTCGCATGTCCGTGAGGGCTGTAGAGGGTGCTTTAAGAGCATGGGGTTTCAAAGATACCTCTTGTTGGCCTACACATTCTCTCTGATGAGCGGCAGAATGCTTTTTTGCCATTTATAAGTGCTCCAAAGTTGTCGCAGCTCCATTTCTAAAGCTACTAAAATGATATTTACACAAGCAATTCTCAGTTGGTCTCAATCCATCACGCAGGTGTTTTGACCAATCGAAATTATATAGGGTAGTGTCTACAGATGTTGAACTACAATGCGGCACACCTGAAACTTATAATTTTTAAAATACAGGTGATTTTAAGGTTTTTGTTATAAGCATTTGATATATACAATTTCTTAGTTCTTGCCCAAATTCTTCATAAAAAGCAAAATATTTAAATGTGTTATCTATGCCACAAATGACCACTCTTGTAAATAGAGTTTGTTATAAATTCATTATAGTTTTATTCAGTAAGCAGATTGCATATTCAAAATAAGTTAAATTTGTGTCCAAGTTTTGATTCTCAATGATTTAAGGGAAAAAATAAAATTCCTAAGTGCTCTCATTTCTGTAACTACTCAGCATAAACGTTGGAGGGTTATGAAGGAAAAAAAAAGGCATCCAGTACGGCAAATTGAGTCATTCTATGTTCCATACAAGTTTATGGAGTGACAAATACACAGGATATTTTTAAGTAAAAGGAATCTGTTTCAGAAATATAAACTTTATGATGTGATTATTCAAAAGAAATTGATTATTAAAATATTTACATTTTAAAATTTGCATGGATTCAACCAGCGTTTTCTGCTCCTATTTAAAAGTATGTTCTAGAAAATACTGGTTGAATCAAAGTCAAATTTATGTGAAGTAGGCTTTGGCTTGAATATATAGATATGTTTGTTATGAAAGTAAAGTTCAATAGGGTTAATAGCATATGAAAAAATCTAGAGGCAAATCAAATTTCAGATAACCCCCAGACCAAGGTTAAATGTAGCCAAATGATTCTCAAAAGAACCAGTATCAGATGGGAATCAACATGTTGCCCCTTTGGGAAAAGAAGACCAATTAAGTGCCATCCGAATTCACAGTTATTGCTATAAGGAATAGCCACCCTTGTTTCTGTAGCGCACCATGTACTGTTGAAGAAGAACTATAAGCTATTAGTGTAGCCATTAAAAACTTTCAAAAGCAGCATGCCAAAATGGATGTATTTTAAAGTTTCAGACAAGCTTTAAACATTTCTTGGCAAAGAATCATTAGTTTTTCCAAAGCTTGTCAAAATAGCCCTGGATTTATGCTAACACGTCAGACTCATTTACAAGAATGCTAGATTGTGCATATGTGGCATGTTAGTAAGTAATCTATGGTAGAAATATCTTAATGGATTCAATGCAGTCCGTTTATGGCGCAGATTAATGATGTTGAACTCTCTTGTGTGTACCATGTATGACTATAGAATTGCTGGTGTAAGCAGAACTACAGCAAAGCAAATTTCAACATGCCCTGGCCACCTTGGTTGTAGGGGACACTTTACTTTTTGCATTGTGCTGTGACCATTTCATGCATAATCTTGGGTCTTCATACTGTTTCACAACCAAAAGAAAGAAAAGGGAATGGATATATATATATACACACATATATTATATCTACATATACATACATATGTATATGCCTACAGTACAGTAGCAATGCTGGAAATAGCTGATGCCACAAAATGCAGCCTGCATGCATGCAGAAGTTTATAGCTGGCCCTTCATCTGCATCGATTGGTGTTGAAGGTCCTTGGTATGTTTCGACAGCCCCATCCTTGATGCTTCTACACTGTTGGGTGCAACATCCTGTCCTGCAGCAGCAGGAAAAATGGTATGAGAAGCTTCATTATGCTTGGAGCACATTTTCGTGCCATTTGCCAATGCTGTAAAATTGTGTAAAGATATCAGCTGAGAAATGGAAATAAAATAGAGACATATTAATTTACACTCCAGACTGTGGATTGTAATATGTTGAATTGGTCTTTAGGACATCTAAATTGAAACAACAACAAAATGCCTTCATGTATGTGGTTTTACTATTCTCCCATCAACCTTGCCGAAATGGGATTAGTGCCATTTTAGAGATGAGGAAACCTAAGCGTAGAGTAAGTGCTTTGCTCAAGGTTACACACCGGGAAATGAATCACTAGTGTTAGAACCCATGCTTTCATTCCTCTGATTGTCTTCATCTGTTGTGCTGCCTTTCCCAGGACAGCAGCCATACTTCTGGGTTGGAGGAGAATCAGGCTACCAATTGGAAGATCTTGGCTTTGGGGATGATTGAAACAAGTCACCTCTATATTGGTTCCTTATTGTATTTTCTCTCAAGTTTTGTAATTCTCTTGCCCATTTAAAATACAATAAAATATGCAATCAGGATTCAGAAATATGTTCTGAGGTAGATTTAACACTGTTATCCAGTTCTTTTGAAATACTCCTTTATAATTCTTACCTGGTACTTTTAACTTGGAAAAAAAGTTAGACACCGTCAGTTGAATGAAAATGTAGAAACTGGTTGCACAAAAATAGGCAAGACATTTCTTACTTTACTTTTTGGATTACTGAATAACTGAAACCACAGGTGTGTGTGTGTAGGCCAACAAAAAGGGCTTCTTTCAATTACTGCTCTGCATGAATTTTTGATAGTTTTACTTCTCTTACTTCCTAAAAACTGATAACATTTATAGAATAGTATTTAACACAAAGATTTTAAAAAAATGAGTTGCTACTTTGGCATTAAGTTTACATTAACTTACTGTTATGTTGACCAGATAAGGACTGTCACCTCACAGCTGAATTTCACTTTTCTTAAAAAACTTAATATTAAAATGTTTTCATCTCTTGGTTGTTGGCTTGCTTGCATGGATCATTCATTAAATAATTTTTTATTTGCTAGATACCCATAATATCTGCCGAACATCTGACTAGCCACAAGTATGTTACCCAGATGTAGAATTTTCATCACTACACAGTAAGTTCATTGTGTAATATAGAGTGTATATTCACGGTAGTTTTTTTTTTTTTTTAAGATAACAATTGTGTAATGCACTTAAGAAAATTTTACAAAATTTCAAAGAAAGTATTTATATAGAGCTCACAATTTTATCTTAGATGGGTTATGAGGAATTTTATCATGTGAATTCATAATAAATATGTTGATGTCACTTAAATATGTGTAATACTTAGGATATATTAATTTTGTTTTTATTTCATACTAGAAATAAACACAATAGTGAAGAAAAAAAGGCGACTTAAAACTAAATAGAAGGCATAGATCAGAGGCTGGCAAACTTTTTCTTGAAAGATGAGATAGTAAATATTTTTGGCTGTGTGGGCCATAGGGTTTGTGTTACAGCTGCTCCACTCTGCCACTGTAGCACGAAAGCAGCCAGAGACAGCGTGTAAACTAAAAGGTGTGCTGTGTCCCAATAAAACTTTATTTACAAAAACAGGCAGCAGGCCAGATTTGGCTCACAGGCAGTAGTTTGCTGATCCCTGGTGTAGGTCAGCATTTATTTTATTCAAAAATTGCTTTGCTGAATCCTAAATGAGAACATGTTCCCACTTTACCCCGTGCTTCGCCACACACAGGGTCATTAGAATATGAAGAGTCTGATTTAAATAAATATATTCACACACGGACATATGTGCACATGTACACACACACACACACACACACACACACACACACATCTATATATCCAGGTAAACTTTAGGTACTTCAGAATAGTCACCTTGGAGGATCATGTAATTCTAAAGATGTTGTCGTTGCTCAAATGATTTGAAAGTCTTCTGGTTTACTTTCAGACACATTGACTTAGATACTTGCAAAGATGACCGTTTTTCATCCATAGAGCATATGTTTTATTCAGTATGCATGCGTTCAAGTTATCTACATGCTCAGAAGTATATTAAGTATCTATTTTTATATTTAGAAAGAGCCATAATGCTTAAAACTGAGTCTGGTAAATAAGATGGGTGATCATTCTTTGTTGCTTCCTTTCATTCATTTATCTGTTCATTAACATATTTACAAATGATTTTTTGGTGCTACTCTGTGTTAATTACCAGGTCGAGGAAATAAAGATGAGTAGATAATGAGATAATGATGTAAATTTCAGCACTCTACATTAAAATAAGAGAGGTTTGAACACATTTCTCTTGGAGCAAACATGAGGGAGCAGCTCTTCCTAACAGAGTCAGAAATTAAGTGAATTTGGACAATGAAGGTTGTTACAGAGAGAAGGGAGATGTCAGGGCCTTACAGAAGAAGGGACAGAGGTGTTGAGTCAGGAGATGGGCCAGTTCAGAGGCCCTTGAGCATAGTAACAGCTGGTCAAAGGGTGAACCCATGCAGGAGAAGGGTATAGATGAAATCTGAGAGCCGTTTAAGAAAGAAATGATAGACTCAATCTGAGAAGTACTCCCAGAGACATGCTGCAATCCTGAATTAAATTACTGAAACTGATTTTTGTGTTTCATAAGTTCTCTCGATGCAGTTCTGATAATAAGGTTTATTATTCTGAACAATAGCCACATTTTGAATAAGCACATCGCTTTGTAGTATGTAGGTTTGGAAGTAGAGTTCTCTTTTTGACATGTTAAAAAAAAAACTGTTTCACGCTTTTATAGTCAGTTGGGTGTGTTTGGTATGTCTATCTGTAACTATGTTCTATTTCTTAGCAATAATCCAGGTTGAAAAAAATGATAGCAAATGGCCTTAAGTTCATCAATTAGCAAAACAGTGGATTTGTGTGTATTGAAACTTAGGCTCTTTAATGTTCCGTTTAACAAATGATTACTCATTTTCATGAGGCGTTAACAATATTTAAACTGGTTTTTGAGTGCAGCAGAATCGTGATTTCTTTCATTCTCAAGGTTGTGTGCTAAAGAATGTTTTAATATGCAAAGATTCTCTGGGAACAAATTTCATGTAAAAACTGGAACTCAGTTCACAGGTGCATTGCAATATCAATTCAACCTTAATTTGTCAGGAGCATAAGGAACAATTTTTATTTTCTTGCCTTTAGTGGGAAAAATCCAAACGTTAAATTATCCAAAACAGTCATGTAGAGTATCGTTCTTTTATTTTTTTCCAAACACATACTGTGCTAATCAAGCACCCAAAGAGAGCAAATTGTGTTTAATAGGATTGTTGCATGGATTTTAATTTCGTGGGCCAAATCATTACTCTTGAAAGCTATTAAACTTTAGAAGTAAAATGAGTTGTAAATTCTGCCCCACAATGGCAGTGCTAAAAAGAGCTCTGCTACATTATGCCCCTTGATTCTGCAAATGTATTTTATACTTTGAGCTTAGTGTTGGGTGATATTTGTTCAGAGTCTACAATTTTATTAAGCTGTGCATGTCATTTTATTCTCAAAGAAAGGATAAACAAATTTAGGTCCTTTGTACTTGTGAGGTGTTTTTTGTTTTTACATGAACATACAACATACATGTGTTCACTCTTTAAACCAAGAAATACAGTTTTCATGTTGAATGCATATTGGAAACTGCTGTTAGATATTGTCTGTTTTAACGAAGATTATCTCTTTTTCCCTTGCAGATCATGCTAAGGAGGAAAGGACAGTGTGCTTGGTTAGAGTAAAGGACGAGGTCATTAGCCATAGTGTATATACCGTCAAGCAACACACACAAAAACCCCTCAGCCACAAGACATCCGCATATTGCATGTTAACCAGAAGACAAGACAACATGGAAATCCACTGCACACTGTTGCCTATACACTTTGTACATTTAGTTGATATTTGTGCTGAGGTGATATTCCTGTCTAAAAGAACAACATTGTCTTTCTTTTCTAGCACAGAGTGATGCATTCAAATATGCAGACCTAATTAGTTTCCTATATATTCATGCCATCTTGAAAAGACAGACTATGGTGTAACCATGATTCTATTATGTATTGGTACGTCTGTAGACCAAGATATAATTTTTTAAAAATAAGTTTATTTCTTTCAAGGTTTACAAATAACAAAGGTGCACCTTGTATTTAAAATTGCCATTATAGATGAGAGCGTGCATGCACAGTCATTTTTGTTTAAGAGTAATATTTTTAATGTAGTAGATTTTAAGATGTGGTGAGGGAGGGATCTGACAGAGATGAATGTGCCAAGCAAAACCACAACTGTGTATCTTTTAAAGCACATCATGGCTTTAAGTACCATGTTGTTAAGGATTCTCATGAAGTGCCATAGACTGTACATCAAATTAGAGTATTATTTCTTCAGTGTTATTGTTTTCGGAGCCACATTTTGTTGCTTATTTGCTAGTACTAATCAGTCAAAGGGCACCATTCTTTTTTTTTTTTCCTTTTTTTTTGGAAACCAAAGCTGTCTCAGAAATGGCCGATTTAACTTTACAGTAACAAAATAGACAGCACAATACAAACTCTCTCAATACAGATAAACTCACACATACTGGAGATATATATAATAGATATATATATAAAATTATTTTAATGCATTGTAGTGTAATATTTATGCATACTATACTGTATAACATGTTATTCAAAAGGGATATGCCATTTCTGAGACACGATAACAAAAAAAAAAAGTTGGAGGAAATTATTTTGCTTCTATTTATAGCTCTGTCAAAAGTCAGAAGACTCTAAATGCTTTGCAAAAATGGTTTCACATTTGCTTAAATGCTTCATCACAGTCACATTTAAAATAGTGACTCTAAACAAAGAAGAAAGCAGCACTCATCAGATGCATGATAAACCAAAATATGAAAATGGGAAATGTTTAATTAACCTAGTCACTGGGTGGGTTAAGTACATGGGTGAATTTTATATGTGATTTGTTTTGTTTTGTTTTGTTCAGATTTACTGCTTATAGCCTTAGAAAGCCTTTTACAAAATTAAAAAAAAAATAGATGTGCATTCAGTTTTTAAGAATGGATTCATCCAAAGGAATTCCTTTTTTGTGGTTTGGATGTTGCAGCTAGTAAAGGATATTTTTGCTCTGTTCAGCAGTTCTAAAAATTGCTGAAGTAGGGGCCAGGTCACTGGTAGTTCTAGTATGGAATGGGAGAAGTGAAAGTTCAGTTCTAGAACTTTCCATACTTCCAAGTTTACTGCAAGTTTTTATGCTTGAGAGAGATGCTTTCTAATATAAGACTGATGTGTTGATTTTACTGATTGTACTGTACATCTATTAAAGCCTTAGATTATTACATTACGGGTTGGAACCCATACCAATGTAATTTCAATCGTGTTAAGAGAGTAATGGTGACTCCATATGTTATTGTAGTTAGTTACATTATAGAATATTACTTATTTTTCTTGTTAAAATGTAGTTTTTCATTTCCTACATTTATTAGATTTCATTTTCTATTAACAATTGAATACCATTTCAGTTTATAGACTCTTGTTTTATTAGATTTTACCGATGAATTTTTCAAAATATAAAAAAAAATTAAAGTAGTTTTTCCTTCATAACATACTCAGTTTTGAATTACATGTAGTGTCATATGAATATTCGTATTATTGTTAACTAAATGATTTATATTTTACTGATTTAATATTAAAGTGTAAGAATGTCAGTCATTGTTAGTTCTTGTCTAGTTTTCATTAAAAGAACAAAGATCTTTTATATGGATATCTTATAAATATATAATCATTGCTAAGTAAGAAGTTAAGTTGTTGCTATCGCAACAATCCTGGCAGACAATTGAGTAATATTTTGATGATTTATTTTGTTTGTAATTAGTTATTATAAGAAGATCTAGATCCTAGATATTAGAATAAAATTTATTTTCTACTGTATCCATTTCAAATGTTAAAGTATTGTTTAATATTTTTGAAATCCCTGAATATCAGGCCTTGTTATAAATAAGCTGCATAATCAATAAATAGAACAAGGGACTTTTTGTTGATAATCCAAATACTCAAAGTTTACGTAATGAGAATTATAGCGTGTGTGCAAACTCTTGAGGGTTGATTATGCTGCAATTTAGCATGTTGGAACGTCTAGAGAGAAGGTTGACTTTTTGCACTTCTGTATATAGTCAAAAGAGAGAAACCTGTATAATAGTAAGATCTTATTTTGAATAAAAACGTCTATAATTACAAGGAGTTTTGTTAAGGCTAATACAATGACAGACTGAGCAAAATTGCTTGCAAAAGTGGCACAGAGTTAGCACTCCATACCCCTTCAAACATGTTGCTTTGCTTTTTGTGGACAGCTTGTAGTTTGCCAGGATTTTTTCAGCTGGAAAGATATGCCATCCTTCCGAGATCTCATGACTGACAAAAACTCCATTGGGCCAAATCTGCCTGAAGATCATTACCAAAACTAGCAGGTACTTCAACCATTAAGGTGAAATCATGGATCAGATATTCCTTACATTTTTCAAAACTACTGCATGTTTAAAACTTCAACAAAACAAAAAAGAGAAAGAACTATACTAAGGACATATACTATTCAAATCAGTTTCTGCCAATTTCAGTGGTTTATTGTTCACAAAAAAAAAAAAAAAGAAAAAAATCTTCAAAACAAGTATTGACTTTCACAAAATTTCAACCATAAACAGGCAAACCAAACAGCACACAGTAGCTATAGTTGTTATGTGATTGTTTTTTAATTGCTGTAGGATCCTGTTCTTTCAGCAGGTGAAAAAGGTAAAACACAGTTCAAATTTCATGGTTTTAATTTTCAACTCAGAAGCACTCAAAAAAAGCAAATGTGATAATGGGCACTTGTTTAATGAATTAGTGTATCCAGCCTTCACTCCGGCTGGTCATAGTGTTGCACTTATCAGCAACCCTACGCTTTCATCTGCTGAAAGGACAGATGTGCTTGGTTTTACTATTATGTAATCACAACTTACTTTCTGCTTGTAGTTGCTTAAAATTATGTATTTTGTCTTGGGCTGCAATTTGTTTTATGCTTATTTTATTATTACTGCAGTAGTTGACTTTGCTGTATGGAAAAATAAAGTGAAATTGCCCTAATAAAACTTCTCTTTCTTAAGTATATTTGTGTATCTGAGATTGAAGAGTAAGTTATTTTTGTGCGTTTCAAGCATCCATGCTTGTCTGTCTTGACGAACATAATGATGTGGAAATTCATTATAAGGTGTTAACTGATGGCAAGTAAGGCATTGACTATCTTCCCCACTAGCCTCTCAGACCAAGAGGGAGAATCTGAATCATGATGTATTGCCACCCCACTGCCCAGTGTTCTCTGAAAAATCTTGTCCTCCTTTCCTCTGACACTTTAAGTGCTGTTTGATATATTTTAGATGCCAGAGGGGAAAATTCTAAGGAAAAAAGGAAATTCTCTTATCAATTCTTTCTGTAAACGAAATTTTATTTGCCTGACTGCCCCGGGAAACTGGCCCAGGAAATCAGGCAATCAGAGAATATTTCAATAAATGCAATAATGATGACACTTGATTCAGAGGGATAAAAGTTTATGCACACACACAGTTGAACCAAGCCATGACATGACTCCTGAGAATGTGTGTGTGCGTGGTATATGTGTGTGTGTGTGTGTGAGAGTTTTTTAAATGGTGAATTAAAAATTCTGTTGAAGTGAAGCCTGGTATCCCACATGGCTTTGCATTTTGCAGTTTTCACGGATAGTCAGTGAAAGCCAGAGTTCCAATGTGAAGAAATTTGCTCATTTGATCATTTAGTGCTACTCTGTGTGACTGTGGCACTTGATATTTGGTCAGAGCCTACAAATTCTCCTTTGTAGGTCAGTGCTTGTTTTCTAAAACTTACAGCAATAAAAATAACTGCATTATTTATAATTAATACAATTCTGTTACTGGCTGAGTTCTGTGGAACGCTTCTGTTATTTTCAGTGGACTCAACTATTCAAAGTGCTGCTCCTCAAAGAGAGTAGCTGCCCTGGGGGAGATTATCTAAAGCAGGGGTTCACAACCTTTTTGAGTAACATCAAAACATCTGGGGCTTCCCTGGTGGCGCAGGGGTTGAGAATCTGCCTGCCAATGCAAGGGACACGGGTTCGAGCCCTGGTCTGGGAAGATCCCACATGCCGCGGAGCAACTAGGCCCGTGAGCCACAACTACTGAGCCTGCGCGTCTGGAGCCTGTGCTCCGCAACAAGAGAGGCCGCGATAGTGAGAGGCCCGCGCACCGCGATGAAGAGTGGCCCCCGCTCGCCGCAACTAGAGAAAGCCCTCGCACAGAAACGAAGACCCAACACAGCCATAAATAAATAAATACATAAATAAATAAAAATTAAAAAAAAAAAACATCTGGCTCCTCTCCAATTAGTGATAGTACTTTTGGGTAACTTTTAACTGAAAAAATTACAGTAACAAAAAAGCAATTGTAACGTTTTTATTAATCACAACAACATATACATGCATCTGAAAAACAGTAATTTGAGATATTCATTCTCCAGACAATGCTTATTGTTCAGAAGGTGTTATTACTGCAGAGACCACTAGGGGTCCTCAGCTCACAGGATGGGACCCTGTCTTAGAAGTCTGGTTTCTTATTTATTTCATTACAAACCCTTGACATTCACGGAGTTTACACCTTGGAATGACCCTGAAGATCAGTGACAATCTAAATTTGACTGAGGCGCACCTTCATACAGGAAATAGTCACTCAACATGGGAGTGAACCTGTGGGACAGTCAGCAACGAGATTTTGCTGTTTTTCTACTTGTTTTTACTCCATTCACTGATAAGTCTGAGGCAGTCACTTTACTATTTGAGACAGTCTACTATATGTTCTGGAGAAAAATTACAATGTTCAAGATTTGGAAACTTTTTACAGCCTAGAACATACCCACTTTAATGTTCAAAGTCCGTGTATTAATATGAAGGGATACAAAATGCGAAAGTTGGAGAATTAAATGTTAAAGGATTTGTTTTGACTTTTCTTGACCTTTCGAAACAACACTGAACCTCACTGAAAGTGTGACTAGAAAGTGGCCTTGTGCCATGGCTGGCCTCAGCCCAGCCTCCAGCATACGGTCCTTGCCATGGTTCGTCCTAGCTATGCAGCACTTGGGGTGGGCGGTAAATCTGAAGCTACCCTCAGATTGTAGCTGTGTGAGGCCACGCCGGGCCACGGCTTCCCCCTCCAGACTTCTTATGAGTTGGACTCTAGGTTCTCAAAGGGCCCTGTGTGTTCTGAACTCCCGAAGAGCAAACTCTAGATGTGTGCTGGGGCCGATTGGGGCCCGGGGCTGGGGAACTCTCCTTCCTCCAAGCCCTGTAGCCAAACTCCCTCAGAGCTGGCACTTGCCCCAGACACCTGGCATCCTCAGCTGCCCTGTCCTACCCTTTACCTCTCCTCCACCAGGGGGCTGAGGCAACCAAGGGGGTCAGAGCTACTCCTTTTTGTCTTCTCAGGAAGCAGCCCCCTCGGTTCTCTTCCTTTTTTGTTGTATGAGCTTTTTCTTTATTCATGTGATATTTTTCTTTTGCTAATTAAATGTTGGGGAAAAAAAATATATCCTGCCCTTGAGTGTACCATTTTAGGAAAAAAGAGCAGTGGCAGATTAGAACACAGATAAAATCTGTTACTATTAGTGACCTATTTAGGTCTTTCAGAAATATTTGTGTGAGCAAGTGCGATCAGTTTCTTTCTCCCTGATTGGGTTTCATAATGACAAGACAGAATTTCTAACAGGTAAAGAATAAACCTGAAGGTTCGTTCATGGTGGTGGGGAGTCACGGGGTTGTTACGTGAATTCTAACTGCCGCTCTCAGTCACATGTGCCTCTAGGTGGAGCCTGGGCTGTTGAATCCCTGCCCTTGGAATTTAGCAGAGCCTGGTGGCCGGGTTAAACTGCGGCTTCAGGTGGGCTTGTATGATTCCACTGCAAAGGGCACAGTTTCACTGGAGGGAAATTTTTTTTTTTTTTAAACATTTTTATTGAAGTATAATTGCTTTACAATGGTGTGTTAGTTTCTGCTTTATAACAAAGTGAATCAGTTATACATATACATATGTTCCCATATCTCTTCCCTCTTGCATCTCCCTCCCTCCCACCCTCCCTATCCCACCCCTCTAGGTGGTCACAAAGCACCCAGCTGATCTCCCTGTGCTATGCGGCTGCTTCCCACTAGCTATCTAGTTGACATTTGGTAGTGTATATATGTCCATGCCACTCTCTCACCCTGTCACATCTCACCCCTCCCCCTCACTGGAGGGAAATTTTAACTCTTGCAACCACTGCGTGTGCTGTGGTCATGAATACCTCTCCTAGGAAATAAAAAAGCATAGAAGTTCTCCATAGAAGTGTTCCACATCTGGATGAGTCCTCAGACCCCCAAGTGCCTTGCTTATTAAATCTGTCCTGACACTAGATATACAGTTGCTATAGGGGAATTAAATAATGAAATATACCCCACAAGCTATAGCTGAAAGGCAATTGCTTGGACCACAGGGTAGCTGTGACCCAAATTACCCATGCAGACAGGATCCATTCATAGGAGAACACCATGTTCACAAGGGATGTAGAAATCAGTGGTCGTGGTGGCTTCCAAGGTCTGGACATCAGTGAGCAATCTGCAGAAGAAGTCCATGCATGAACTTAAATGCAAAGCAATGCCGTGCCAAAGAACCAAAAAGTTAGCCAAGCAGATCTCCAAAATCTATTTAGAACGGCACACAGTACACTAGTCTAGAAGAGAGTATAAGCCTCTTGACTAAAGTCTTATGGTGAGAGTGGCAAAGCTAAGCAGAAAACTAGACCCCTGAAGTCCCATAATATAACAGGACTTTAAGTTTCGGATGAAAGTAGAAGGACATCTGAGGAACTTGACTTTTAGGTTTCGGATGAAAGTAGAAAGACATCTGAGGAACTTGACTTTAGGTTTCGGATGAAAGTAGAAAGACATCTGAGGAACTAGAAGCCTGCAGCAGAGGCTGAACAAAAGAAGCCTTTGTAATGGACAACTAGCAAATTAACGTCGAAATCTGGACACAGGGAATGGGGCTTCAGTAACAGGAAGAACGTCAGCGCTTGCCCTGCTTTGCCTTGGCACTGGGCCTCTTCCTTTCACAAATGCAACCAATTCCCAGATGTGGGCTTAGGTGGGCTCTGAAGATAAATATAAGTAGTAATATCTGGAGGGTTAAGGAATGAGACAGAGAGAAGGGCACTTTTGACAACCTTGTGCATGTTAGCGGTGGGTACTACCCAGGGCCACCAACATCACAGATGCTGGTCAAACCACAGGAAAAGATTATAACCTCCTGAAATGATATTTTTAAGACATGCATTGGAAACTTCCTTAAACGCTTAAAAATCAAAGTTACTCATTAGAAATGGCATTAACGCACTGGGGGAGGCACTGCAAGTGGTTAAGATCAAGGGCTCTGCAATCAGTCCACCTGGACTCGTGTCTCAATTTTTCGGTTATTTGACCTTGGCGGAGCTACATCACCTCTCTGGGACTCAAGTTTCCACCTTCGTGAGATAGAAATAGCAACGAGAATATTTACCTTGCAGGGTTACTGAGTGGTTTCCAGATTGAATTACCTGGGACATCATTTAAAAAGTATTGATGCTTGGTCCCTTCCACCAGACATTCTGATTTAATTGCTGTGGAGGCAACTACTGGGTTAATGTATACAAAATGCTTAGAACAGTGCCTGGCATACAGCAAGAAACTGATACATGGTAACTATGATTGCTATTTTATCATTATCCATTTTTCAAATGACTCCACGTAATCTTTAATTTTCATCCTAGTTCTTAGGTTACACATCCCTTTCAAAGCAGCCATGGACATACGCTATTTGTGTCATCTCTAATTCTATCTTTCCTGTTCAGAAGTGAAACTCTATCTTCCCGTTATTTACCACCACAACAGGTCCTGCTCATTGTTGCAAATACAGTGAACATTTCAAAACTAGAATCAAGTGCTTTTTGACTCACTGAACATTTTAAATTCATGAGCCAGCATGATATGATCACAGACCATACTTAACCATGTCAATTTGAAAGTGACCCTTTAGATGTACCTAAACTTAACTATTTGAATTCCCCCTTAAATCATGCTCAAGATCAAATCATAGAATGGATGCCTTAATGATCATGAAAACTGTGTCATTAAACAATATATTTAAAGTGTTTTTATTACATTTATCAAAATATTTCTAATTACATTTGAGTGGCACTACTATATTTCCTTATCATATTTCATCATAGGTTTAGTTTAGATGCTTAAATTAGCACTGACTCAGCTCCATAAACACACATAAGAATCTAGCCAGAATTGGGAGATTGGGATTGACATATATACACTAATATATATAAAATGGATAACTAATAAGAACGTGCTGTATAAAAAAATAAATAAAATAAAATTCAAAAACAAACAAACAAGCAAAAGAATCTAGCCAGGCACCATGCTGGGCTTGAAATGCAAGGTTGAAAGGCAAGAACCTCACAGGGTAATGACTAAAACAAGATGTATAAGCTACTGCATACACGCGGATCTAGTATTTCCTACCTCCCACTCCTGCTCCAAGCCCTTAACTGAAAATAGACAAAATAGATTAGAATAGGTTAAATGAAAACCACCCTCTCTTCTCGAATACAATACTATGACTACTCTATTCATTATCCGACTCATTTTATCCTTAAAAAGTAATCTGAGTATTGAAAAAATATTTACGAGTAAATATGTTCACTGTAGCATTTTTTCATAATATTAAAAACCAAGAGCAGTCTTTGTTTCAGTAGTTAGGAAATGACTAAGTAAAGTATTAGGGAGTGTTATGTATTTAAAAAGGATTTTTTCAGAAATGATTTGGTCACATAGGAAAGTAACTTTAGTGGTAGGATTATAAGATTATTATTTTTAAATTTTCTGGGTTTTCAAATTTTCTAAGCATTTTAGTAAACATTTATTGCTTTTCATTTAAATTGCTTCATATTTTTTCCTTTACTGTTTACAATAAATTCATTTAAATTGTTTCTTAGAGCAGGCACCCATTTGAGTTCGTTTGCCAAATTCAGAATATTAAAATGTGTTATCTAAAACATGCACTTATCTATCACTGTTAGTTGAAAATTGTATAAAATATCTTGCTGAATCAGTGAAATATGTATGTTATTTTAGGGAAGACTCTTAGTATAATCTTAGTATATAATCTTTGGTCTTAATTCTCTAAAATTATAACTAGTTTCTGGGTGATTATATCATCCACTATTTACATTTTATTTATGGCACAAATTTCTATTTTAAACCAATCAATCAATTTATTTAGGTGGTTTCTCACCTTCCCTGCCCTCAGAATACTCTAAATCATCAAAATTGTTTCATATATATTTATTATAATTTAGTGGAAAAGACAACTAAGTGTGCGGAACATACCTTAGGAAGATTTGCTAGCAAGGTAAGTATATTAAGCTGGGAGATGAGGGCAAGGTACTCTCCAAGGAGGTGACATTGGAGCAGAGACCTGAATGGAGCAAGGCAGCATCCTCTTACCTTGGAGGCATATCCTTTCCAGCCATCTCTCCTATTGAAAGTTGACTCATCCTTTCCGCTTAATTAAATGCCACTTCCTTTAGAAGCATTCTTCTCTTCCTTTCTGACACCATGAAAGACACATTATTTCTTGCTTTACTTTCTCAGGGCTGATTTCTTTTACCTCCACTTCAGTACTTATTCTTCCTGATATTACAGGAAGACTATCACAACTTGGAATCTGCCCAAAGAAAGGCATTTTCTCACCAGGAGTAACCAGTCTTACTCATCTGAGTGTGGCACTCAGTGCCTAGCACTAGTTTTGTATTTAGGATGTGCTGGTTGAAGGTTTGTTTACTTGAATTTTAATTAAATGTATCTCCTATCCTCGCTGAAAATGCAGATCAGGAACATTCCACCTAACTCTGCTTTTCAGGCCATGAAAACAATGCAACCACTGAGTATCTAGAAAGATTGATGGCATTTCAATGTCTTCCATTGTTTGAAAAATTGTCTGGAGAAATGAGCTGGTATTTCCCAGCCCACAACCCACTCTAAACTCCTTGAACTGTTCCACTAAAGAGAGTAATTTAGAATGTGTTTAATTAAAGCTTTCCTCCCTCCTTGAATACAAAAATGTGATTACCTAACTCGTTACCTATGGAGAGGAGACTGTAGAAAGTAATATTCTGGTAGGGTGGGATAGCTTAAGAGCATATTCTGATAAGGGATCTTGGTGAAAGAGAGAACATACATTTATAGTCTTTGTACATCCTTTAAAATATTTCTAACTGAGAGTCTGTTGCCTTGCATGCAGATGCCTTTCTCTATCATCTGCAGAACTGTTTTTATTTATGTATTTGTTTCTTTTCCCAGGCATCTCAAGCCTGTGTTAATTAGCAACAACAGTGGCACATAAGAGGAACATAAGCCATTTGCTTGTGAACAAATTATGAGTTGCAGTGGAAATTGATTTGTACAGAATATACACCTACAGCCTGAATACTTTTTAATATATTTATCTTGTTTTAATTAGTTGGCTCTTTTTCTTCCTCCCTCTTCCCTCTACATTATTTCACAAGACACTGAACTCCGATCACTATTTTTGTTGCTCTCAGCTCCCAGCAGAACCCTCCTTATGAAAAGGTGTAGTGAACAATTATTTCATCTGATGTGACTTAAAAGGGCCTGGGAAGCCACTTCATTCCCCTACAATTTTCTCACCTTTTCACTTTTAATTACCAACCCCTGAATAAGAGATAAAATTTTTCATTCCATAGTTAATGAGATTTAAATACTTTAAGAGACTCTGTGGGAAAAATGACTTAAATTTATGTTACTTTATTTCTTTCCTCTCTCTCTCACGTCCTTTCTTCATCTTTTTTTCCCCTGTTCTTTCTTTTGTAAGAATTTAGAGAAAGTTAATCTGTGTCATGCTCTGTGATAGTCACTGAGGACAATACAATTCATCTGAATCAGTCTCCATGCTCAAAGACCCCAGAGAAGAGTTGGCAGGATATTTGTGCCAACAAAACGCTGCAGTTCAAACTGATAATTGATACACTAGAGGACTATGCAGACTGCTATGGGAAAGGAGAGGGCAAGGTTGCTGATCTCTAAGGAGCAATAGTAGAGAAACAGCCCAGAAGATGAGTCCATGGAACACAAACTTCCCCAATTTTACAGTTTTCTCACTTTCTAAAAAGTGCCCCTTTCTACAAGTTCTATCATGCTCGTAAGATACAGAAGAATACTACTATTTGCCTTCTATAATTGCACAATACCCAAACCTTTAGTTTGTTGAGTCCAAAATGTGATCCCCTACGTTTTGGCCCCAGCAAATGATACTGTTCCTTTAACTTGAATTGATTGATGCATTGGCATAAATGTGGATGGATATCTCTTTAATTCTCTGATTTGCCAATATCAAGTGCATACCCACCACATGCGTGGGTAAACGTTATAATATTTTAAAGTAGATGTAAGAGAAATTATTTAAATGCTTAACTCTTTGCATTTTTCCAAAACTCTGAAAGGCAGGCTTGATTATGTCTTATTTCAAATATGAATGGGTGAAAGAGTAAACTAGCTCTCCACAAAATTCAAACATCAATTCAGTCATTAGTCTCAACAATTTCTTTATTTTTCTTTATTTCTCTAATGTTCTTATCAGTAGAAAATGGATTGGTTTTGATTTAACCTTATTTTCCTTCTCTGGCTCACCCTCTGTTGGAAGTTCCCATAATCCTAAAATGATGAAAACTCTGGGCAGCCGCAGCTTTACCTGTGTCAATCCCCGAATTACAAATAACGTGTCCTCTAATAATTGCAAAACACTTGCACAAACGAATCAGTTACTGCGTACTTTAAGAGTTTCTGAAGATGGTAAAGTAACGAATTACAAGGGTTTAACATTTTCAATTAAAAAACCAAATATTTACCCGATGATTCCTCTAGGCTAAGCATGTGCCAGCACTGAGCATATGGAGACAAATGAGTGAGGCACTATTCCCGCCCTGATGGAGGACCGTTCAGTTGGGGAGAAAGGTACAAAAGCAGTAACATAAGACCTAGGAACATTTAAGGGATAGGGCGATTGGTGGCATCAGGCACAAAATCTAGCTTGGGGTGTTCTGAGAAGTTCTCTCGGGGAGGTGCCAAGAGATGAGCCATTGCATCTAGGCAAAGAGGCCGGAAGAACATCCCAGGCAGAAAAGGCCACCTTAGCTAAGGCACAGAGGAGATGAGGACAAGGCATGAGTCCAAGGGCTTCAACAAACCTGAAGTCATTATCACATGAAATGTGAGCAGAGACGATGGGAAAGCTGGAGAGATAGGCCGGAATGGGGTCATAGAAGCCTCAGTAAAGTGCTTCTACGTTCAGAGTGCAGTTATGGACGGATGGAACATTCTGGTTGCCACTGGCAGAAGATTTGGGAAGGCGAAACTAGAAACAGGAAAACCAGCTACTGGTGATGAGACATCATGATGGTTAGAATTAAGATAATGAATTCTTAGGGCCTTCTAGAAAACAGATGCCCAGGTGGATGGGGTCGGGGTGGGAATTGTGTCTGGAGGATTGAGGGTCCCTTCCCTCCAAGCTGGACGTGAGGTTCTGCTCTGCTTCACTTTCCTCCTATAGGGTCTCAGTCCCTTCTGCGCTCTGGACCAGGGGATCCCCAAACTTTACTGCCTCCAAACCGGAGGAGGGGGCCAGGTCAGAGAGAGCAGTGGTTAGGGAGCCTGGGAGAGTTAGGGAGCGTGGGGTGGGGTCCACAGTGCAAGGAGGCGGTGGCAGGTGGCAGCCATCTGGGCAGTCAGTTCCGGGCAGCGATGACCACAGAGAGAGCCACGCCCCCAAGGGCAACAGCATTCTCTCCAAAAAACCTCTTCCATGGGATGGACCAGGCCCCCTTGGCAGGATGCTTGGTGGTCAGCTGTGTGGGGTTGCCCAGCATTTCTGGGTATAGGGTGGTCTCCGTGCTCTGCTGGTTGGCGTGCTTCCTCACTAGCTTTGAGAGCTTGGTGTGGATGGTCTTGTTGGAAGATTCCAGCTTCAGGACTGCCCTCAGGAAGAGGATGGCCTCGCTGTACTCACCTTGCTGGGCTTGCAGAAGAGTGCCTTGATGTCTCCTGGCAGGTGCTGGAGCAGGAACCTGCAGGTGCACAGGACTGCATAGTGGTCCAACTTCGGCTGCCGGGCTGCCAGGTTGTTCAGACACTTATAGAAATTTCTAAGAAAAAAGACTGACAACCCATTAGGGAAATGAGCAATGGACTTATGTAGGTAATTTATTAAAAAAGGATATTGAATGCAAGTTAAAAACAAAATGAGATACTACTACAAACCCTCCCCAATGGCTAAAATGAGAAAGTCTGACCATATCAGGTGTTGGCAAGGACGTGAAGGAAATGAAACCCTCATATACTGCTGGGTAGAATACAAATCGGTACAATCACTTTAATAAAAGATTTGGTGTTACGTATGGAAGTTGAAGACCCATATACCCTATGACCCAGCAAATCCATTCTTAGGTTTATATCTAACAGAAATGCCTGTAAATGCATCACAAGACATAGGAATGCTTTTAGAAGCATTAGAATCAGAAACAGCCTCAAATCAGAAATGACCCAAATATCCACCAACAATAGATTGGATGAGCAATTGGTGATATATTAGTAAAATGGAATAACATTAAGCAGTAAAGATAAACAAATCACAGCTACATGCAACAACATGGATAAAACTCACAGAATGTTGACTGAATGAAGCCAACTTAAAAGCCAATGTGCACTCTGATCCCATTTACACAAAATTAAAATCCCAGCAACACTGTAGTGTTTAGAGATGTATATTTAGGAGTTAAAATGTAAAGAAAAGCAAGGGTGTGGATTGTAACTGAGAAGGGGCAGCTAGGGTTTTTGTAAACGTGTTGGTCATGTTTTATTTCCTGAACTGAGTGATAGTTACATGAGTGCTCAGTTTATTATAAGGCATTAAGCTGTACACTTGTGTTTTATACACTTTTTCTGTATATTCATCATATTTTACAATAGAGATAAAAAGCTGAAAAGCAAAAAAGGGAATAAGTACCTTACTTCCCCAAAAAGGAACTTATGAGGCAAATTTAGAAGAAAACATGAACATCTTTTAACATGGAAGATTCATGCTAGGAAGCTAGGATTTAATTTTTATAGGTAACCAATTTTAAACAACAGGTTTTGATATTCTTTTCCTGAAAAATAAAACAAAATAATTTTTTTGAGTTGCAGAATTTTTTCTCTTACCAAAAAGTTTTAATAAATAGGAAAAATAAGTGTAGAAAGAAATACTTCACATCTGATTAACTTTAAATTTATAAATAAATAAATGGAGGAAGTATATTCTTCTTCAGTTTGACTATTTCCCAAATACCTATTCAGTATCACAAGTGAGACAGCAGAAAGAAAACTTAGGAGAACAAGTAGAATGATATAAACCATAACAGCAAACTATTAACCAAAACTGTGTTCTCCATATCCGTGAAAACTGAGGCCTCAAAATGATTTAGTATTTTCTCTGATCCAGAGAGCATGAACCATGCTATTTATGGAAAGTGAGGTAGAAATTAATTGCAGAGATATGTATCTTATTTTTCTTTTTTAAAAAAATATTAAATATATTTTGGAGGCCAAGCTTAAAGGATGTGTATATAAGAATTAGTAATCCAGAGTCATAAATCTATGGCCATGTTACTCCAAAAATTTGTTTGTCAAGATTATAGTCTCAGTAAAAGAAATACCCCAGGTTGTTCAAGCTCACATTTTCTTGATAAATTAGTTTTTTGTTTGGGTTCTGAGGTATTTTTTAGGTAGTTTCTTATAAGTTTGTTTCTGTGCATTTTTTTTTTTTTTTTTTCTTTTTAACCAACTGCAGGAAATGTGGGCAGAGTACATTTCCAGCAGATGTCAGTGTTGGTGTTTGATGTGATCTAGGAAGTCCTCCAAACCTGGGGCCCGACCTTGAAGATGAAGAGAGTACTGCGCAGCTCCTCAGTTCTTGTGAAGTGCGGAAAGGTGTTCTAGAGAATTCTGCTCTTTTGTGGGATATTTTGTGGGAAGTATGTTGCTGTAGGTTAGGAAATAGATATTGAATTCAACAGTATTCTTCCATCTCTTTGAGATTTAACTTGTTTTAGTTATACATAAATTATATGTATTTATTCTTTTTCTTGCTCCAAAAAGTATATTCACTATCTATTCTTCTCTCTGAATTCCTTCCCAGAAGGATGATTTTTTTTTTTTTTTTGGCTTGAAGAATTTCAATGTGTTTATATTAGAAAAATCTATCTAGCACTTACCAGGTACCAAAGAAATAGAACAGCCTAGCTGCCTTAAAGAAAGTCTTGTAATTATGGGGTTAAGTTCTATCACAAGGTTTGAACAAGCTACTAAGCACAGAAGACAGGGCAACAGATACTACCTGGATGAAGTCAGGGAGGCTTCACTGAGTAAGGAATTTGGAGCCTTGAAGGATGAACATGAGCCTTCAAGGGAGAGGTTTTCGGAGAATAAATAACATGCAAAATGTTAATGAATGTTGGTCATGCATATGATTTCAATACTAGTGATTTTAGAGCATAGTCTTGATTCTTTGAGGACTATGTGAAGCATATTCAAGTAGTTAAGAATAGTTTGGGACTAGAGGCCATTTAGTAAGTGATTAAGAACACGAACTTAAGAGTTTAGAGTCTACCTAGATTCAAATCCTTGCTTTTCAATTATTAGATTATAATTAAGGGAAAAATGTTAATATTCTTTTGAATCAGTTTTGTCATCTGAAAATGAGTTAATGACACCAACACTTCACTGAATTGTTAAGAAGATTTAGTGAAATAAATATAAAGTACATAGTACAGTATGTGGCACATAGTAAGTGCTCAAAATGTTAGCTATGATTAGTAGCTCTTTTATCTCATTAGGAATTTGAGGAAATATACAAGAAAGTTGACACTGAGTAGAGGCACTCAGACTTTCACTGGGAAAATAAGTGAACCAATCGTTTTTTTGTTTGTTTGTTTACCAGTAGGTCACCAGTGTTTGATATTTGTGCAGATTAACTTTGTCCTTTAGTATAGAGACCATATCATAACCGGCATTTCAAGCAGTTGTCTGCTCTGCACGTCTTACTGTGAGGTTTTGGATCATATTTACATGTTATCAATGAAGGACCAACTCAGGTTCAAGAGCACACCAAGAGAAAGGCAGACAAAGAGCAGAATGTGAGGAATCTCTCCAATGCAACAATAGTGCTCATGCAGGGAAAATCAGGGTTATTGAGGATTTCGTCAATATGAGCCTGTAAGGCAACATCCCACTTGAAAAGGCTGATCACCCAGCAGTCTGTTTTCCCTCTTATCTTGTGAAGAAGACTGACTCCTTTCCTAAGTCAGAACAACTAAGAATAAAGTGTGGTTGAAGGAGAGAATAGGAACCACACCCTTAGCTCCCAAGTTGATTGACTCGGGGGCCTTCCTCACTGTGAGGAAGGTAAATGATGGGCTTATTAAAGTTGGGTTGACTCTGTGATTCATGTTTATATTTATTTCATTATGACTCAGAAAATAAAAGTAAGTGAAAGGGGAAAAACAAGACTTAGAGAAGAAAATCAAATTCCAACCATAAGGATGAACAGAATTCCAGTGAATAAGCAAATATACCTTACACTGATTTTTTCCAGGCAACCAAGGTGAAAAGATTGACCGAGTTGAATTACTCACATGAAAAGAGAAACGCGTATAGACAACCTGATTCTAAAGTTTATTTGGAGAGGCAAAAGACCGAGAATAGCCAACACAATATTGAAGAAGAACATAATGGAAGGACTAATACTACTCGACTTCAAGACTTAATATAAAGCTACAGTAAAAGAATAGACCTGTGAAACAGAATAGAACCCAGAAACAGACCCACATAAATATAGTCACCTGATCTTTGACAAACAAGCAAAGGCAATACAATGGAGCAAAGATAGCCTCTTCAACAAGTGCTGCTGAAACAACTGGACATCAATATGCAAGAAAAAAAAGAAAGAAAAAAAGAATCTAGTCACAGACCTCACAACTTTCAAAAAAACTAACTAACTTAAAATGAATCATAGACTTAACTATAAAATGCAAAACTATAAACCTCCTAGAAGACAACATAGAAGAAAACCTAGATGACCCAGGGTATGGTGATGCCTTTTTAGATATAACATCAAAGACACAATACATGAAAGAAATAATTGATAAGCTGGACTTCTGTAAAATTAAAAACTTCTGCTTAATGAAAGGCAATGCCAAGAAATAGAAGACAGGCCACAGACTGGAAGAAAATATTTGCAAAAGACACATCTGATAAAGGACTGCTATTCAAACTATACAAAGAATGCTTAAAACTCAACAATGACAAGACAAACAACCCAATTAAAAAATGGGCTAAAGACCTTAACAAATGTCTCACTGAAGAAGATATATAGATAGCAAATAAATATACAAAAAAAGTGTTCCACATTATATGTCATCAGGGAAATGCAAATTAAAGCAACAGTGCGATACACTACACACCTATTAGAATGTCCAAAATCCAGAACAATGACAACAACAAATGCTGGTGAGTGTGTGGAACAATATGAACCCTCATCCATTGCTGATGGGAATGCAAAATGGCACAGTCACTTTGGAAGACAGTTTAGTGGTTTCTTACAAAACTAAACATAGTCTTACCATACTTTTGCCTTTTCCATAATGTCATACTCCTACCATATGACACACATGGAGACAATAAAAAGATTAGTGGTTGTCAGGGTAGAGGGTGGGAAAGGATGAATAGGCAGAGCACAGAGGATTTTCTAAAGCAGTGAAAATACTCTGTATGATAGCATAATGATGGATATGTCATTATACATTTGTCCGAACCAAAAGAATATACAACTCTAAGAGTGAAACTCAAGTAAACTATGGACTTTTGGGTGATTATGATGTGTCAATGTAGGTTCATCTTTGGTAACAAATGTACCACTTTGGTGAATAATATTGAAAATGGAGGAAGCTGTGTACGTGTGGCGACAGAGGGTATATGGGAACCTCTGTACACTCCTCTCAATTTTTCTGTGAATCTAAAATTGCTCTTTAAAAAAAGAGAGAGAAACAAAGCAGTGACCTAAAGAAAGCCAAGGTTTTACAAAAGAGAAATTTTGTCAAATAAGATATTGTATAGAGAACAATGAGTTATGTAACTAAAAATATTCCCAGGGACTTCCCTGGTGGCACAGTGGATAAGAATTCACCTGTCAATGCAGGAGACATGGGTTCGATCCCTGCTTCAGGAAGATCCCACATGCCGCAGAGCAACTAAGCCCGTGTGCCACAACTACTGAGCCTGCACTCTAGAGCCCGCACGCCACAACTACTGAGCCCGTGTGCCACCACTACTGAAGCCCGCATGCCTAGAACCTGTGCTCTGCAACAAGAGAAGCCACCGCAAGGAGAAGCCCGTGCACTGCAACAAAGAGTAGCCCCGCTTGCCTCAACTAGAGAAAGCCCGCGCTCAGCAACGAGGACCCAATGCAGCCAAAAATAAATAAAATTAAATCTTTAAAAAGAAAATTCCCAACAATCGTTTCACAGTTTTCCTACCTGTTAGCTTACTTTATGTGTATTTGGATAAGTAAGATGGTTCTGCGAAGTTTTAAATACACCTTCGAAATCTTTTCTTACGTTCAAATTCTAATTATTAACAATGAGAGTAATCTATCCTCTTTACCTCTCCTTTGTTTGGCTATGTACCATCTATTCACTATATGAGGCTTTCACCATTCACCTTTCACCATTCCTTCACATTCAAAATGAGAATGTGGTTGGAATTTTAGGAGTCTAGTAATTTTCCAAGAGAAAATCATCTTTCCTTTGCCATGATAAGGTGGAAGATGTGAACACAAATAAGTTTCATTGGCCCTGGAAGGATTCAATCAACTCACACTGTTGAGAAGCACTGAAAATTAGCTATATACCTTTTGGTTTAGAATTTGAAATATGAATTAATGATTACTTGACATATGTAACTTGTTTGGTAGGTGAAATCATTCAACTTGGAGAATATAGAAAAATAATAACAGAAGTTAAATTATTGGGAGCCTCAGTTCTGAAAATTGGTATAATTTGGGGATGGAAAATATGGGATTTACCTTGCCTTTCCTACCCTTGGCTCTGGGATCAAAGACCTGGGTAAGGATCCTGGCTTCTTTCGCCCGGGTACCACTAACCTTCTTCAAATAGCATATGTGCAAAAATATACCTTTATTTTTCCTACAAATTAACTTTCTTTATGCAAAGCCCTCAATAAGGAAAGAAAGAAAGAAAGAAAGAAGAGAAAAGAAAAGAAAAAAAGCACTCATTCTACTTGATGTAAAAAACATAAAACCTACCTGAGTCTAGTCACTCCCAAAAAAACATAGTCAATTTAGTGGTTGAGCTTTCACTGCCCAGTCCACACTGGCATCCTTTTGTGATGACTGCATTCCCAACCAGTGCCTGGCAAGGACAGCTTTGCACACATTTCCTGCTACAGAGCCTCTCATCTTGGCTGAAGGAACCAACTCCATGCTTACATTAATTATTCTCTCTCTCATTCACCTTGTGTACGCTTTCTCTTTTTTTTAATTTTTATTGAAATATAGTTGATTGACAATGTTGTGTTAGTTTCAGGTATGTACACTTTCTCTTGAACACAGAGAAGTCTTGGCTACTCTCGCACACCCCTCTGTGGTCCTCTGAAGCTACAACTTGTTTCCAACACTCCTCACAGACTTCTGGATTCTAGCTTTCACACCATTTGGTGGGAGGACATCAGCGAGGCTGGCAATCACCAGAGTCCATAAGGGACTGATGATTCACAGTCCTCCTCAGCTCTTGGACCATCCTCAAATGGTTCTGAGATGTTCTACTGCTAATCCAAAGTCCACACAGACACATCCTGGGGTGAAGATGGGAAGAAAGGCATAGAGAACCACCAATGTCAAAATACTCTCAATTTCCCTCCTCACTTTATACAAGATTTATCTGGTCTGGAACTGGATGGAAGTGGGAAAATCTAGCTCTGTCTGATAACTGGTCACTTCCTAAATTAGCCTGTCAAACTTTGATGGTAAGTTGTATCAAAAAGCTAAGGAGTTTCCCTCTTGACCTCGCCTCGATTTCAGATGTCCCTTCATCATATCTCTTAGACCAAAAGAACATCTCAAATTATTATTCCACCGTGTTAATTTGTTAAAATTGGCCTAGAAACTGGTGAAGTTGTAAGGATAGTCTTACTCACATTAGCAAATTACACATTTGCAGGGGCTTTCGTAAGAGGGAAACTTTCTTAAATTCAATTATATTTGGCTTATCTTTTGGGATAAAAGTTTTGTAACTTATATATAATATAAATTCTCTGTAAAATATTTTATTTCCTACAATAAAAAATTCTCAGAACAGGAAGAAGAGATATTCTTTTCTTTTTTTGTGTGTGAGAGCTTCTTTGTATTATGTGCATTTGAGCATTAAAAGGAGAGAAAGAGAGAATACTGTACGTGTAAAGTAAGAAGAATATATTTGAGACATGTACAAACCAAAGAGTCTTAAAAGTTGTCTTGCTATCAGGTTGATACATTAGTTCAGAAAATATGTATTTTTAGAAGTGAAGAAAAAAATATCCTGTAGTTTTAGTATCAGCTGGAAAATGCAATTGTACCATAATGATAATAGGTACTATGTACTAAGTGCCGCAGTGAACTAGGCACTGTGCTCTGCTTTTTTTTTTTTTTAATAAATTTATTTATTTTATTTATTTATTTTTGGCTGTACTGGGTCTCCGTTTCTGCGCGCAGGTTTTCTCTAGTTGCGGTGAGAGGGGGATACTCTTCGTTGCGGTGAGCAGGCTTCTCATTGCGGTGGCTTCTCTCGTTGTGGAGCACGGGCTCTAGGCACACGAGCTTCAGTAGTTGTGGCACACGGGCTCAGTAGTTGTGGCTCATGGGTTCTAGAGTGCAGTCTCAGTAGTTGTGGCGCACGGGCTTAGTTGCTCCGCGGCATGTGGGATCTTCCCGGACCAGGGCTTGAACCTGTGTCCCCTGCATTGGCAGGCGGATTCTTAACCACTGCGCCACCAGGGAAGCCCTGTGCTCTGCTTTTTTCTTAAAATCATTTTATTATAGTTAATTCTCACAACTAAACTATTGAAGTAGGCATTTTTATGTCCATTTGGGAGGCGAGGAAACTGAAGCACAGAGAGGACAATACATTGCCAAATAGAGCTTTAATAATTAACCAAGAATTCAAAAGAGGTCTTTCTGACTCTGGCGACCTTGAGAAAACCTTGGGAGTCTCAAGACAAATACCACTGGTCTTAGTCAATTTCAAATTCTGGTTAGCCAGTTTTATAACTCTTTATTATTTTTTAAATATAAATTTGTTCACAATTATTTAAATCCACAAAATCTCTTATAGAAATTATGCAGCTGGTTTACCCAGTCAGCATTAGTTTGGGTTAAAGGACATATCAGGATGTAAAATCTGTTTTAATATCATTTTTGCTTTTTCAGGGAGAGAGCAAGTAAAATGCTTAATTATAAAGATTCATTGATTCATTTGGATCCTTGAGAACATTTTGCAATAAACCACTTCTAGTCATTTAATTGTTATCAACTGAAAAAATTACTTACAAAGAATAAGTAATAAAAGAGAAAACAGATCCATCATTATCACTGACATACTATTTTAAGCTCAAGGTAACATTTTTGATTTTTATATTTAACATGTGAAACTGATGTTTATAACTTTTTTTCTATAAAATCATTTCTTAATATTTTGGCAAATTTGGGTGAGGCAGGCTCATTTTAAGCTTGAATATTTTCTAGAAGGAACTATGAAGCTTCTTCATCGTGCAAAATATTTATTTACTTCCATAAAAGATGGATAAGCTATTTCTAAAACCATATGTCCTAGAATTGGGGGAAAATAAACCTTGAAATTTATATTTGAATCATCCAAATTATTTACATTCTAACTAAGACAAAGCTCAAGCCAGTACATTTATCAGCCTGTCCTCTTCAGTAGGAATCTTGTTGGGAGTTAGATTAGGGGAGGAAGCAGCGGTCTGAAACTTCCAGACCTGTCACTCATGGTAAATGCTCAGCAATGACACCCTTACAAGTGAGGAGCAGAAGCTTAATGTTTACAAATTAATTCAACTCATAATGCTAAGTTGACATGTAGTTAAAATCATTTACCTCTCAGTTCCACATTTCATTAGGGAAAGTGAGATGTGAATATATGTTGTAGGAATAAACAGAAATGGTTCTGTTTTTTTTTTTCCTGAGAAAAGAAGTTTAGAGGAAAAGAGAATTTGGGTACCTTCTGTCAGAACTCCACTTTATGAATTTTATACAAATGATAACATTTAATTTAGAGAGATCTTTTGTGATTTTCAGCTTCATTTTCTAGAGGGGACTATCAGAATTTCTGAGTCTCCCGAGTCTAAGACAAGTTTGTGTGAAGTTTCCTCATTTAGCATCAAGGAAACAAACAAGATCAGCAGACCATGTGTCAGCATTTGTCTGCGTGTGTTGGGGGGTGTGTGTGTGTGTGTGTGTGTGTGTGTGTTTACTAGATTACTTAGATTTATAATCTCATATAATCAAAGAGGGACAGCTTTTTTTATGTCATAGAGAAAAAATTCACACAGGCACTTCTGCCTTCCTAGAGGTGTGGCGAATTCCCACCAATGGGGGGATAGTAATCTACCTATTACTCTCTTTTCTTGAGAGAAAACTTTTGAAATATCAAACTTTTACAATAGTATGACACAAAGGCAAATGTCTTGTGGAAGTGAGACATTTTTCTTTTAGCTGTTGTTTCAGTCACGTAGGAGGTCTGAATTCTGCATCTTGATCAACCCAAGTGGAAAGACACGAATAGCCTTGGGAGATGAGATGCAAGTCAGAATCGCAAGGGAGCAGGAATTATGAGCCAAGTGTGATCACAGGAACCTAAGTCCTTGCAATGCACAGAAATCTTACGGGAAGATATGGTAAAGGAGACTGCAGGGGTAGGTAGGTGTACTCAAGTCTGTGCTATGTGTTTATGCACGTGTAATACTGTAGTAAGAGACTGACCCTATTTTTTGAGGTTGCCTGCTGACAGTTTCTAAGGCTCTCCCCTCTTTTTCCCCCTTGTTCCCCGCAGCTGGGCAAGCCGGCAAGCAAGGCTGGTGCTCCCTCTTGTGGCTCCTGCGGGAAGTTCAAGCCATACACAGGAATTCCCACAGCAGCCCCACCTCCTAACCACCATAAAACCCCCAAGCTAGTCTCCTTTCCCTGCACTTCCAAGTGACTTTTGGACTTGCTTGGGAGGCACCCTGCTCTCTCCCCAGAGCCTCATTATTTAACAAGTTTTTTCGATTCTCTTGGTGCTTGTGTGGCATCATCAGTCTCAACATTCAAACCAAATACCGGGTGTAGGTCCCCCTCCCTCTATTAAGTGACCAAAACACATATGCATATACATTTGAGTGTATACATGTATTTAGATTTTAGATTTGGATTGAATTTATATGGAGGATATTTTCTTGTAATTCTACTATCAGAAAGAGATCTCAAAACTCATGTGAAAGGAGAGATCTGAGTAATCAAAATAACTGTCCCATGTCCATGTTTAAGACACAGATTGATGCTGTACAGTAGAAACTAACACAACATTGTAAAGCAACTATACTCCAATAAAAATTGAAAGAAAAAGACACACATTGAGTAAATAGTCAAGCAACTAAACATCATTTGGAAATTAAGGAGCTTCTGAGAAGAGAGATAATTACTTTTAAAATAGCACTTAGCACATGAGTTTTTCCCTTTCTTTTAAATTTCAGTGGGATTTGCTACAAAGTGGAGTCTTAGAGGACTGAGGCAGGACTAACATAAGTTCTTGCACTTTTGGGTCTCTAGTCAGCATCGAATTGAGAACAGAAATAGACAGATGAGATAAAATCTAATGTTGATGAAATCTATACACAAAAACTGAGCTTGGCACTATTATAGATGGAAATCCTAAGGGTTACCTCTGTTAACTCTAGTGCAAGGTAGCTAGATTTTATGGGCAAAGTATTATGATCAGATGCACTATGACATATAATCACACGATGGCCAAGAAAAAAGACATGTGGGCTTTGTGGGGTGATCAGTGAGGAAATGCAGGGAAGTCACCTGTTTTATACATGACAGTCAAGAAAGGTACACTCCCATCATTTTCATGTCATCAGTATCAATGTAGTTTCTCTAGAAAAGATGAAAATTTGAAAGCCTATCCAAAGTGGCTTTTCTGGATCATTCTACTTCTAGAGAAGTCTCTGAGGTTGATCCTTGGATTGACTACCCAATTTGGGCTCTCAGAGAAATAATTGTTCCTTCTAAAATATAATAAAATCCTACCAGCTCTCTTAGGAGTTATTAACATTTCATTACTGTATAAATGTTCAGCAGAAGCAGAAGGAAGAACTGTATTCAGGGAATAATTCTGACAGATTACAGTTTGAGGTCTTGTTAAAGGTTATTAAGGGTTATGTCCTCTAAATGATTTATCCATCACAGTAGAAACCGAAATACCAAACAGCCTGAATAAGAATTAGCACTGCCAGTTTAATTAGGTGAGCATTGGATTTTTTAAAAGCCCAAACATACAATAATTACAATATAGGAGGCACTGCAAAGCATTTTAAAATAATAAAATCATTGTGTCGTTCAAAAATCTCAGCCTTAATTATATCTAGTTAACCCACTTAGTCTCTACATACCCTAAATATTCTTTCTGCCATCTCTTAGCGAATAAGGGAAATTAAAGTCATTCTAGCTACTGAGTGTGGTGCATTTTGAAAATTATACTGTTCTTGAAGGTAACAAATGCAGTAACTTCAGTTATACCAAGAGAAAGATTGAGATTATGTGAGAAGGACCTAATGGCTTACAATGCACCTGCAGCAATCAACAGACTATGAAAAAACAGGACAGGAGAATAGAAACGTGTTTCATTGGGCATGTCCTTAAACGAAACTATGAAATCAGGAACAATTGATTATCAAGGCCTCTACAAAACAAACTTCTTCTGAAGAGGAAGTGTTAATATCATATAACTGTGCCTATGTCAGTGTTGGATGAAAAAGTAATAATCCACCATGCATACCTCCTTTGAAGATAGAACATACAGGTAATGAGCAGAAACAAAAATCAAGGCTGTAGCTAATTGTGTTAAGAGGTTGGAGCCAAAAAGTACAGAAGAGTACTTTTCAAGGAGGTAATTAGGCTTGTGGGAGTCTGAATCCAATCTTGGTAATGGTATGACATTCTTTCTTCTTTTCCTCAATCAGTTATTTAAGCCTATTTCAGGAATTTACACTATGAATATAGTCAAGGTACAGAGATTTTGGAGGACATGGAATTGTCCAGAGATGTGCTAAGAGTAATTTAGTCTACACTGGAAAGTTTCCAATGTATAAGTACTTGTTAGAAGTTTTAAAATGGATTATTTTCTTCCAATTAAAGTCTTGGCAAGAATTAAATAGTTTATTAACTCTCAGGGGTGACAGAGCCTGGAGCAAATTATTTGGAGGCATTTGACACCCTACACATCCAAATCAAATCTTGGAAACCAAACACAAAAATAACATCTATTGAGCATCTATTATGTACCAAGCATTCTCTCTGGTCCATTACATATACAGTCCCACTGAATCCAAGGAAAGCTGTATGAAGATAGTTTCTAGAGATGCGGACATCGTGACTCTGGGAGCTTAAGTAACTTCCTACGGTCACTCAGGGGATTAGTGGAGACTGAGGATTCATGGAAGGCCCAGCTCTCACACCATCACTGTGCCTTTTGTCATTTCACGTGGATGAAGATGAAAATAGCTCTATAATTCCCGCTCTTCAGTCATGTTGAAAGCTAAACTTTATACCATTTTGGGGGTGTTTTTTGGTCACAAGACTAAAACTAAAGGTCAGAAATATGACAGTATGAATCAGGTCATTCTCTGACAGCTGCCATGTGACAAGTTGTTTTTATAAACACTGACTGTATTTGGTGGCTTGCAGTGGTTAAAGCGTGTGGGGTGCGGGCTCTAGTTTGGGCTTCAGCACTAACAAGCTGTCTGACCTTTGCAATTTACCGTTCTCTCCAGTCACCTCTAACCTGGTAATAATAATGGTTCCTACTTCACAGGACTGACAAAAAGAATTAAATGAGATAGTGAGCGTAAACTATCATCTCTACTATGTGCTCAACTTATGTTCAGCAACTAGAAGTAAAAAGCTAGTTTCTATGAGCAAAAAAAGTAGGATTGCTGAACAGAAGATTACAAGGGCTTTAAAAAGTTGATCACTTGATTATTCAAAAATGATTACAAATATTTCTTCTTTGCTTAAACATTAGAGAAACCTATAAAGAGCTCATTCGTAAGGACAAAGAATATAAAAAGACAATTTTCAAAAGATAATATAAAAAAGAATGAAAAACATTTAAACCTAATTAGTAATCAAAGAAATGTACAATGCAATAACACTGGGTGCCATTTATTATTTACTAAATCAATTGCCCTCAAAAAGATAATACTCAATGATTTTAAAAGTAAAAGTAAAAAGAAAGTAACTTTATATATTTCTTATAAAGGAAATATTTTGGAATAGTAATTAATACTTTTCAAAAAATGTAAAAAAAAAAGGACTTCCCTGGTGGCACAGTGGTTAAGAATCTGCCTGCCGAGCTCCCTCTCTCTGTCATGTGCAGTCACAGCGAGAAGGTCTGCAAGCCAGGAAGAGGCTGCTTTAGAACCAGGATGATGCTGGAGCCTCAATTCCTAGGCCTCACCCATGGCAGACGTTGCTAACTGACTACAAAACTCCTTTCTTCTGACGTAGGATGCAGCCTCAGATTCGCTCTCCAAGCAGCAGTCCAGAGAGCCTCCACTCAATGGCTGGAGCTGGCACTCGGCTGCCAGGGTTGGGTTACGCAACACAGCAGCACCATCAACATACGGGCCTGTTTTATCTTCATGAAACCTTAAACGACCTAATATTTGCGCCTCTTCTTTTCTTTCCAATGTCAGTCTTACTGGTACGTTAGGCCTAACGTAACTGGGCAGCTCCCACACACACTCCCCTAGAAGCCAGCACCCTTACCACTCCCTCTGGTCACCCCAGCATCCAGTATGGCCCCTGGACCTTAATCATTTGCCTTGATAGACCTTTAAGCCTCTTCCTCCCCTCGCCCTGCTTCTCCTGCTCTGACCTCTGACCTCCCTCCTGGACGACAGTTCATGCTCCTCTCTCGATCCACAATCTCTCCTTGGTGATCTCATCCAGGTTTGTGGCTTCAAATGCTATCTACACATTAATGACTGAAATTTATATTTCCAGCCCAGGATTTCTTCCTGAATTCCAGCCTCGTTTAAGCTATTGCCTATTCAACTTCTTCACCTGAATGATTTATACACCCCTAAATCCAACATATCCAAACCTGAACCCTTGATCTCCCACCTCAAGCCTGATGTACACAGAGTCCTCCCCATACCAATCCACGGCAACGCCATCCTTGCAGACACTCAGGTGAAAAGTCCTGGAGTCATCCTGACACGTATTCTTCTCTCGTACCCCACATCCAATCCATCAGAAAATCCTGACAGCTCTCCCTTCAGAATATACCCGGGGTCCCCCACTTCTCCCCACCTCCACTGCTGCCACTCTGATCCAAGCCACCATCATATCTTGCCTGAATTATGGAAACAGTCTCCCAGCTGGTCTGTCTGCTTCTGCCCCTGGCCCTAACAACCTAGCACAGCAGCTAGAGGGATCCTGATAAATTCGGTCATAGAATTTCCACGCTCAGCACCCTCCAGGGGCTCCTGTTTCACTCCATCTTCCAACTCCCCACCTCACTTATTCACTCCAGACCCACTGGCCACCTCACTGCCCCTTGACCCTGCCAGGCACACTCCCACTTCCGAGCACTTGGTTTGGAATGACCCCGATGTCTGCCAGGCTAATTCCTTTCATTTCTTTCACGTTTTTGCTCAAAGGTCACCGCCTCAACGAGGGCTCTCCTGACCACTGCAGTGACCATCCTTCCCAATCCCCCTCACTCTGCCTTATTGTTTTCCATAGCATTTATCACCTTTTGAACCATCGTGTGATTTACTTATCATATGTATTTCCTGTCTCCCCCATGAGAAAATAGGCCTCATGCCTGTGGGGATTTTTGTTTCTTTTGTTCACTGCTATATCCTCGGCACCTAGAACAGTTCTTGGCACATAGTAGGCCCTCAATAAACATTTGATGAATGAGTGACTTGATGATTTAGGGTAGATACCCTAACCAGTTCTGCCCAAACCCAGAGATCCCAGCCCAGGTACAGTCTCTCAAGACCCGTTCTCACTGGGTTCAACTTGACCTTGAGAATGTTCCCCAAACAGTGATGGGGCAATAGTGATTGGTCAGCCACCCCAGTGAAGGAGCCACACCTCTGATTCAGAGGCCCACCCAGTCTTACTGTGTGGTCTTAGAAATCAGAGGCAACGTAAGAGATGACGTTTCCTCCTCTCCCCTGCCTCGGGCTTCCTCCAGTAAAACAGAGAGAGACACACACGCTGAACGGGACTGCTGGGGTGGAGAAGTCCATGGCTCCCTTTACCTTTCCATCGATGGTCTTTTTGGAGAGGAGGTGGCCGAAGACTTGGAGTCAACAGAGTCTCTCCTGAAAGAAAAGAAACTGGAGATGACATACTCTCGTAGGCTAGCATGAGTACTGGTCTAGAGAGCTCAGAGGCCGGAGAAAAGGCATCCTGGAGCCAGGCCTGCCGCGCTGAGGATGACGAAGCCCATCTGGGCCACAGCTGCCTGGGAGGGAGAGCTCCAGGGGGTACTGGCTGGTCACCCTCACTTACCCTCCATCAAATGAAGTAATACGAGGGAAGGAAACCAAGATCTGCCAAGCACCTAATACGTGTCAGATATGTTACATGTGTTATGTCATGTGTTACTAATTATTAATAACTAATTCTCAGCAGGCCCTTCCTCCTTGCTGTCAGGCAGGCCTTGGCTAGCTGGAATCGATGGATTGGAATTCCTGGGATTGTCAATTCTCATGAGGAGCTGGAGAAGATCAGCTTCAGACTCTCCTGTGGGCACCTTAAGAGGAGGAGAGAAGCATGTGGGCCTTGGAGCTAGAAGAGCTGGGTTTAAAACGATTATGCAAGGTTCCTGCATGGATTTCCAGCTCCCATCTCATCCTCCAGGTGGTCCGGGAGACAGTGGGTGAGGAAGGTTCAGGGGCCAGCTCTAACTATCCTGTGGACCAGACTCATCCAGCTCCGGACCTTTGCCCCAGCTTAAACACAGGGGGAGGCAGCAGAGAGAGGAGCAGAGACCCTCCTTCACAGTCCCACACGGGGCCCGGGAAGTTCCTCTGCGGGGTTCCTCCCCGAGTGCCCCATGGGGATGGACAGGTGCAGGCAGAGCCGGAAGCTGAAATTCTTGCAGCGGGAGAAAGGAGGGAAGATGTGAGCCTCTCCCCACATCTCCCGAGACTCCCCATCTTCTGGCCCTTCCTCATTGCTTTTCCTTTCAGAACAAACCGGAAATATTCTGCAGTTTTTGCAAATGATCATTATGAAAACTATTCAGGAACGTGAGAAAATGCCTAGAATACACTAGGAAGATAAATGAACAGGGATGTAATAGTTTGTAGACTCTGCCTACAGGAATTGGGAAATTATGTATGTAAGTAGATCAGGACTGGGAGGGAAGAGAAGAAAATGAAAGCTGTTTCATTTGTCAGAAGTGGCAAACTGTGAAGAAATATTTTTAATTCTTACTTTACATTTCACTAATGTGGTTATAGTGTTTATATAAAAAATAATGATAATGAATTGTCATTAAGAAAACTAAAAAGAAAGGAAGTTCATCAACTGAGCTGAAATAGGACCCCTGCCCACTAGATTCTCCCAGCAAGGTGGGGGGACCACTGTCTGCTCAGCCGTGGTGACAGCTTTATCTCATAGCTCCAGCTGTGAAAAGTGAGCTGGCATTAACAATTCAATGCCCCAGGATGATGTTAAATGTAAAATGTTGGTTACAACACAGTACATAGTGAGGTCCCAATTTTATTAAGAAAATACAACTCTCTCTCTATATGTTCTTAAAAAAGATGAGAAAGATATACATCAAAATGTTAACAGTGTTATTTGTTATTTTCTTCTTGTGTTTGACTTTCTAAACTTTTTATAAAATGTGACTCACCGTTGATATAAATAAATATATTATGTGAAAATGCTACAAAAAAAAAAAAAAAGAATCTGCCTGCCAATGCAGGGGACACGGGTTCGAGCCCTGGTCCAGGAAGATCCCACATGCTGCAGAGCAACTAAACCTGTGCGCCACAACTACTGAGCCTGCACTCTAGAGCCCACGAGCCACAGCTACTGAGCCCTCGCGCCTAGACCCCATGCTCTGCAACAAGAGAAGCCACCGCAATGAGAAGCCCGCACACCGCAACAAAGAGTAGCCCCCGCTCGCCGCAACTACAGAAAGCCTGCGTGCAGCAACGAAGACCCAATGCAGCCAAAACTAAAACATAAATAAGTAAATAAATTTAAAAAATATGTATATAAAATAATGTTAAGTTTTAAACATCAATTCTACTTCTGGGAATTCCCACTAAGGAAATTATGAAAAAGTAGGAGCTCAACATAGGTACAAATTTTTATTATAGTATAATTTAATTGAGAAAAACTGGGAATAAATTACCCAACAAAAGCATTGTTTGCAACAACCATGGTGTTATCTCTTCTTGGCATATTAAGTACCAATTAAAATTAAGGTTATGAAGACAATGTGGCATTGTGGTAAGGCTTAGGAAAAAAAGGAACGTGTGATAAAAATTTTGTGTTGACTAATTAAAGCTAAATGAAAAACAGATGCTCAGGAAAAAAACGATTGCAATAAAAATCACAATGTTCATAGTTGGGTTAAGGGGATGGAATTTGGGACTATTATTCTCTTTTTAAAACTTATTTTTAATTTCAATATTGATTGTATAATATTGAAAAAAACTGATTTCATTAAAGCAGTGTTAGTGATAGTAGTAAGATGGTAACTGTTCTGTCCTAAATAATATTGGCAGCTCTTATGACTAATTCAATTATCTGAGCTCAGAACATGATTTATTCATTACTGTATTTTTTATATGAATAAAATCAAGATAAAACAAGAACCAAATAACGAAATTCATCCTTTTGGACATTTTTGCTTATTATTTTAGAATTACTTTTAATCAAATAAATACTTTCTCAAAATAAGTCAAATATTTGATATAGGATGAATTATAAATAGGTATCATGGTATCATCTGTTCAATATGCCAACATTTACCCCAAATGATTGATAACTTTAATTTCATATGTCTATGGACATTGACAGTTTGTTTTCTCAAAGTCTAGACATAATCTCTTGTCTTTGGGAAGGTTCTTTAGAAGAGACGGTAGCAATATGAGTACTGCTATTTTCTTGCCAAAAAAAAATTTTTTTAAGGTACATTTGCCATCTCTTTGACAGAATCAATTTTTCTTTTTAAAGCTATCGTTATTACTAAACATTTGGAGTCTTTTGTTTTCAAATTTGTTCCTCTCTTTTTAACTCACTATAGGTTTTGAATTAAATAGTGAGGGTCTGGATGAAAGAGTGTAGAAAAAGGTACATAGGCAAGTACTTTAGCAGATAGCCAGAAAGAGCTTTGTTTCACAGAGTTCCTTTCTATTTACAGGGGATACTCTGAGCTGATGGTAACGACACGTAAAAGAATCAAATCCAGTGCAATTTAGCATTTACTATGGGTTATGCAGTGCTAAACACGGTGGAAAGAAGCAAAGATTAGTAAGAAACAGCTTCTGGCAACAAGCACATATTCTAATAAAAAGGAGAATACATATAAACAACAAAAACATACAAGTGAGTGACTGGATTCCATTTCTTTTAATTATGCTGGACTGAAATCCTATAAAACTTTTGTTTTGCTAAGCAATTTTAGAAAATTTAAAGCATAGGCTATTTTTATTATTTATAGTCATTTCTAATTATATAAGTAATGCTGTGACTATCATAGAAAACTTGGAAAAAGGGACACATGATAAACAAAATCACCCATAGATTTCTGGTGGTTATCAAAATGCAGTAAGCACGCTACAGGTTATCTTTCTCACTGGTTACAAGCAAACACTCTGGACAAAATACCAAAAACAAACAACAACAACTACTTGGAACTCTGAAAATTAGCAATAGCAAATAAATTGAGGAAGGAAGATCAAACTTGAAGAATGACCCTTTTTTGATTATTTACCTCTGTTTTAACTTTATGCCTTGATCAAGGGCAGCTTTAATGTGGAACTGTGCACTTGGTACAGACAGCAAATTTCAGAGAGAAACTCTGTCTTTCTGGCCAGAGTAACAGGAAAAGGGACCCTGTTTTTTTTCCAAGGGTGGCCTCCATTGTGCCTAACTGCGGCAGTGCAGGTAACAAAAGCTCCCAAAAAGAAAAACAAAAAGTAAAACAAAACAAAACAATTTCCAAGCCAGAGGAAATGGGAGCCTTGAGTGTCAGAGATTATGCAGAAAATTTCAGAGAGGAGAGAACTGTGGGGATATCCTGATTCTGTGTGTGTACTGACACCAGTCCCCTGCTCAGCGCTGAGCTGTGCAGATGTGGGACAGACCAGAAGCAACATGGCAGAGTTTTTGAAAACTCAGCTGATGTTGGTCTACCCATGGTAGGTAAGTCAGAACTTGAGTTTCAACCTAACTAGGATAATTGCTTTCTGAATCAACCACCACTACAACAAATTAATATTCTCCAGTGGCTTGTTACAGGACTTAGCATCTTATAACATAATATTCAATATGTCCAGGATACTATCCAGAAATACTCAACATACAAAGAACCAGGACACAGTGAGAAATCCTCAAGGGAAAAATAATCAACAGATCAACAGATGGAAAATCTAAGATGAACCAGATGTTGGACTTTAAGCAACTATTACAGCCTTCCTTCCTGCCTCCCTTCCTTCCTTCCTTCCTTCCTTCCTTCCTTCCTTCCTTCCTTCCCTCCTTCCTTCCTTCCTTTCTTCCACTTAATTTTGGTTTAATTTGTTCTTTTCCTATCTTTCTTTTTTTTTTAACATCTTTATTGGCGTATAATGCTTTATAATGGTGTGTTAATTTCTGCTGTATCACAAAGTGAATCAGCTATATGTGTACGTATATCCCCATATCTCCTCCCTCTTGCGTCTCCCTCCCAGCCTCCCTATCCCACCCCTCTAGGTGGTCACAAAGCACCGAGCTGATCTCCCTGTGCTATGCTGCTGCTTCCCACTAGTTATCTATTTTACATTTGGTAGTGTATATATGTCCATGCCACTCTCTCACTTTGTCCCAGCTTACCCTTTCCCCTCCCCGTATCCTCAAGTCCATTCTCTACATCTACGTCTTTATTCCTGTCCTGCCCCTAGGTTCTTCAGAACCATTCTTTTTTTTAGATTCCATATATATGTGTTAGCATATGGTATTTGTTTTTCTCTTTCTGACTTACTTCACTCTGTATGACAGTCTCTAGGTCCATCCACCTCACTACAAATAACTGAATTTCGTTTTTTTTAATGGCTGAGTAATATTCCATTGTATATATGTGCCACATCTTCTTTATCCATTCATCTATTGATGGACACTTAGGTTGCTTCCATGTTCTGGCTATTGTAAATAGGGCTGCCATGAACATTGTGGTACATGACACTTTTTGAAATATGGTTTTCTCAGGTTATATGCCCAGTAGTGGAATTGCTGAGTCGTATGGTAGTTCTATTTTTAGTTATGTAAGGAACCTCCATACTGTTCTCCATAGTGGCTATATCAATTTACATTTCTGCCAACAGTGCAAGAGGGTTCCCTTTTCGCCACACCCTCTCCAGCATTTATTGTTTGTAGCTTTCTGATGATGGCCATTCTGACCACTATGAGGTGATGCCTCATTGTAGTTTTGATTTGCATTTCTCTAATGATTAGTGATGTTGAGCATCCTTGCATGTGTTTATTGGCAATCTGTATATCTTCTTGGGAGAAATGTCTATTTAGGTCTTCTGCCCATTTTTGGATTGGGTTGTTTGTTTTTTCAATATTGAGCTACATGAGCTGCTTGTATATTTTGGAGATTAATCCTTTGTCAGTTGGTTCGTTAGCAAATATTTTCTCCCATTCTGAGTGTTGTCTTTTCGTCTTTTTTATGGTGTCCTTTTCTGTGCAAAAGATTTTAAGTTTCATTAAGTCCCATTTGTTTATTTTTGTTTTTATTTCCATTTCTCTAGGAGGTGGGTCAAAAAGGATCTTGCTGTGATTTATGTCACAGAGTGTTCTGCCTATGTTTTCCTCTAAGAGTTTTATAGTGTCTGGCCTTACATTTAGGCCGTCAATCCATTTTGAGTTTATTTTTGTGTATGGTGTTAGGGAGTGTCCTAATTTCATTCTTTTACATGTAGCTGTCCATTTTTCCCAGCACCACTTATTGAAGAGAATATCTTTTCTTCATTGCATATTCTTGCCTCCTTTATCAAAGATAAGGTGACCATATGCGTGTGGGTTTATCTCTGGGCTTTCCATCCTGTTCCATTGACCTATATATCTGTGTTTGTGCTGGTACCATACCATCTTGATTACTGTAGCTTTGTAGCTTAGTCTGAAGTCCAAGAACCTGATTCCTCCAGCTCCATTTTTCTTCCGCAAGATTGTTTTGGCTATTCTGGGTCTTTTGTGTTTCCATACAAACTGTGAAATTTTTTGTTCTAGTTCTGTGAAAAATGCCATTGGTAGTTTGATAGGGATTGCATTGAATCTGTAGATTGCCTTGGGTAGTAGAGTCATTTTCACAATGTTGATTCTTCCAATCCAAGAACATGGCCATCTGTTTGTATCATCTTTAATTTCTTTCATCAGTGTCTTATAGTTTTCTGCATACAGATTTTTTGTCTCCTTAGGTAGGTTTACTCCTAGGTATTTTATTCTTTTTGTTGCAATGGTAAATGGGAGTGTTTCCTTAACTTCTCTTTCAGATTTTTCATCATTAGTGTAAAGGAATGCAAGGGATTTCTGTGCATTAATTTTGTATCCTGCTACTTTACCAAATTCATTGATTAGCTCTAGTAGTTTTCTGGTGGCATCTTTAGGATTCTCTATGTATACTATCATGTCATCTTCAAACAGTGACAGTTTTACTTCTTCTTTTCCAAATTGGATTCCTTTTATTTCTTTTTTGTCTCTGATTGCTGTGGCTAAAACGTCCAAAACTATGTTGAATAATAATGGTGAGAGTGGGCAACCTTGTCTTGTTCCTGATCTTAGTGGAAATGCCTTCAATTTTAACCACTGAGAATGATGTTTGCTGTGGGTTTGTCATATATGTTCTGTATTATGCTGAGGAAAGGTACCTCTCTGCCTACTTTCTGGAGGGTTTTTATCATAAATGGTGTTGAATTTTGTCAAAAGCTTTTTCTGCATCTATTGAGATGATCATATGGTTTTTCTCCTTCAATTTGTTAATATGGTGTATCACATTGATTGATTTGCATATATTGAAGAATCCTTGCATTCCTGAGATAAACCCCTCTTGATCATGGTGTCTGATCCTTTTAATGTGCAGTTGGATTCTGTTTGCTAGTATTTCATTGAGGATTTTTGCATCTGTGCTCATCAGTGATATTGGTCTGTAGTTTTCTTTTTTTGTGACATCTTTGTCTGGTTTTGATATCAGGGTGATGGTGGCCTTGTAGAATGAGTTTGGGAGTGTTCCCTCCTCTGAGATATTTTGGGAGATTTTCAGAAGGATAGGTGTTAGCTCTTCTCTAAATGTTTGATAGAATTCACCTCTGAGCCATCTGGTCCTGGGCTTTTCTTTGTTGGAAGATTTTTAATCACAGTTTCAATTTCAGTGTTTGTGATTGGTCAGTTTATATTTTCTATTTCTTCCTGGTTTAGTCTCGGAAGGTTGTGCTTTTCTAAGAATTTGTCCATTTCTTCCAGGTTGTCCATTTTATTGGCATATAATTGCTTGTAGCAATCTCTCATGGTTCTTTGTATTTCTGCAGTGTCAGTTGTTACTTCTTCTTTGCATTTCTAATTCTATTGATTTGAGTCTTCCCCCTTTTTGTCTTGATGAGTCTGGCTAATGGTTTATCAATTTTGTTTATCTTCTCAAAGAACCGGCTTTTAGTTTTATTGATCTTTGTTATTGTTTCCTTCATTTCTTTTTCATTTATTTCTGATCTGATCTTTATGATTTCTTTCCTTCTGCTAAATTTGGGGATTTTGTTCTTCTTTCTCTAATTGCTCTAGGTGTAAGGTTAGATTGTTTATTTGAGATGTTTCTTGTTTCTTGAGGTAGGATTGTATTGCTATAAACTTCCCTCTTAGAACTGCTTTTGCTGCATCCCATAGGTTTTGAGTTGTCGTGTTTTCATTGTCATTTGTTTCTAGGTATTTTTTGATTTCCTCTTTGATTTCTTCAGTGATCTCTTGCTTATTTAGTAGTGTATTGTTTAGCCTCCATGTGTTTTTATTATTTACAGATATTTTCCTGTAATTGATATTTAATCTCATAGCACTGTGGTAGGAAATGATACTTGATACGATTTCAATTTTCTTAAATTTACCAAGGCTTGATGCGTGACCCAAGATATGATCTATTCTGGAGAATATTCCATGAGAACTTGAGAATAAAGTGTATTCTGTTGTTTTTGGATGGAATGTCCTATAATTATCAATTAAGTCCATCTTGCTTACTGTGTCATTTAAAGCTTGTATTTCCTTATTTATTTTCATTTTGGATGATCTATCCATTGGTGAAAGTGGGGTGTTAAAGTCCCCTAGTATGATTGTGTTACTGTCGATTTCCCCTTTTATGGCTGTTAGCATTTGCCTTACATATTGAGGTGCTCCTATGTTGGGTGCATAAATATTTACAATTGTTGTATCTTCTTCTTGGATTGATCCCTTGATCATTATGTAGTGTCCTTCTTCGTCTCTTGTAATAGTTTTTAAAGTCTATTTTGTCTGATATGAGAATTGTTACTCCAGCTTTCTTGTGATTTCCATTTGCATGGAATATCTTTTTCCACCCCCTCACTTTCAGTCTGTATGTTTCCCTTGGTCTGAAGTGGGTCTCTTGTAGACAGCATATATACGGGTCTTGTTTTTGTATCCATTCAGTCAGTCTATGTCTTTTGTTTGGAGCATTTAATCCATTTACACTTAAGGTATTTATCGATATGTATGTTCCTATTACCATTTTCTTAATTGTTTTGGATCTGTTATTGTAGGTCTTTTCCTTCTCTTGTGTTTCCTGCCTAGAGAAGTTCCTTTAGCATTTGTTGTAAAGCTGGTTTGGTGATGCTGAATTCTTTTAGCTTTCACTTGTCTGTAAAGTTTTAAATTTCTCCATCAAATCTGAATGAGATCCTTGCTGGGTAAAGTAATCTTGGTTGTAGGTTTTTCCCTTTCATCACTTTAAATATGTCCTGCCAAATCCTTCTGGCTTGCAGAGTTTCTGCTGTTATTTTTTGCTTTACCCTTGCTGCTTCTAATATTTTTTCTTTGTATTTAATTTTTAATAGCTTGATTAATATGTGTCTTGGCATGTTTCTCCTTGGATTTATCCTGTACGGGACTCTCTGCGCTTCCTGGACTTGATTGACTATTTCCTTTCCCATATTAGGGAAGTTTTCAACTATAATCTCTTCAAATATTTTCTCAGTCCCTTTCTTTTTCTCTTCTTCTTCTGGGACCCCTATAATTCGAATGTTGATGCGTTTAATGTCGTCCCAGAGGTCTCTGTGACTATCCTCAATTATTTTCATTCTTTTTTCTTTATTCTGCTCTGCAGTTTTTATTTCCACTATTTTATCTTACAGGTCACTTATCCGTTCTTCTGCCTCAGTTATTCTGCTATTGATCGCTTCTAGAGAATTTTTAATTTCATTTATTGTGTTGTTCATCATTGTTTGTTTGTTCTTTAGTTCTTCTAGGTCCTTGTTAAACGTTTCTTGTAGTTTCTCCATTCTATTTCCAAGATTTTGGATCATCTTTATTATCATTACTCTGAATTCTTTTTCAGGTAGAATGCCTATGTCCTCTTCATTTGTTTGGTCTGGTGGGTTTTTACCTTGCTCCTTCATCTGCTGTGTGTTTCTTTGTCTTCTCATTTTGCTTAACTTACTGTGTTTGGGGTCTCCTTTTCGCAGGCTGCAGGTTCATAGTTCCCGTTGTTTTTGGCGTCTGCCCCCAGTGGGTAGTGTTGGTTCAGTGGATTGTGTAAGCTTCCTGGTGGAGGCGACTGGTGCCTGTGTTCTGGTGAATGAGGCTGGATCTTGTCTTTCTTTTGGGCTGGGCCACGTCTGGTGGTGTGTTTTGGGGTGTCTGTGAATTTATTATGATTTTAGGCAGCCTCTCTGCTAATGGGTGGGATTGTGTTCCTGTTTTGCTAGTTGTTTGGTATGGGGTGTCCAGCACTGTAGCTTGCTGTTCGTTGAGTGGAGCTGGGTCTTAGCGTTGAGATGGAGATTTCTGGGAGAGTTTTCACCATTTGATATTATGTGGGGCCGGGAGGTCTCTGGTGGTCCAATGTCCTGAACTTGGCTCTCCCACCTAAGAGGCTCAGGCCTGACACCAGGTCGAACCACCAAGACCCTGTCAGCCACACCGAAGGCACAGCATGGTGGTAAAAGTTATCCCTTATGGTCTGCTGGAGCTCATCATCAGGCGACCCTTTCTGGAACCGTTGATTGAGAAAATGTCGCAGGTCCTTTTTCAGCTTTCTTCCTCTCTGTCTCTCTCTGTCTCTCTGTCTCTCTTCCTCTCTCTTTTTCTCTTAGTCTCTCTCTCTCTCCGTTTCTTCTCAAGGAGTGAAGGAGTGCAGTCCGGGGTGCGCACGGACCAGCTGTGGCTCTGCAGTCCTCTTTGGAGTTGTCCCTTGGCAACTGAACCTGTTGCTGGGCTCTCTGAGCCTCTTTTTTTCCTATCTTTCTAATGTGAACACGATACTTGGTTTTAGACTCTTCCTTCTTTTGTAATAGAAACATGTGACGCTATCTGTTCTCTGTTTCAGCTAGCTTCCACAGATTTTGTTTTGCTATGTTTCCAGTATTATTCAGGTCAAAATGGTACTGAAGCTGGAAGTCTAAATAATCCTTCTCAAAGGATTCTAATAATACTTGGAAAGGTCATCTCACTAGAAGTCAGTAGACATGGGTTCTAGTTCCACTTTACTTGGGCAAGTAGCTTGACTGCTGTGTATCATTGCTTTCTCTTTTGAAACTTAAGCAATTGAATGAGATATACAATAACTTCAGTCAATAAAGTTCTTTTTCCCTATGGTTAAACAAGTAAACAAGATCTCTACTAATTTATGAGCATAGTGATTGTTTAAACTAAGATTTCCTCCTGTCTCCATTTTCCCAGAAGAGAAGTCACTTGTCCACTGAGATGTTCTCAGGAGTTGAATGAAACATTTTATCAATTGTCTCTGTGCTTTATACATCTTGTTTTCAATTTCAATGCCCAAATGGTCAATAGGCACATTTACTCTCAAGGTGAGTTTTGCAATGTTCTCTAATTTTCCAACCAGAGTGACATTTTTATTTCCTCGGTTTTTTCCCTTTCTTAGTACCTCTGCTATCACTCAATTCTAATTTCCAATTCCTCCTCAGGATTTTTATATAAGGTTGCATTGTTCCTAAATGAAAGAAAAAACTACCATTGTCTGTTTTGGCCCAGAGTATTTTTATTCTTTGCACAATTCAAAAGATAGGTGCTGAGCTGTATTTGCTCTGCTGAATGGCAAAGTCAACAAAATAAGCAACGTATCAAGAAAATGTCAAGTGTTAGCAAGAAATGGAAAATAACAAGGTGAACAAAATGTAGGAAAAATTTGGTCACAAATGGGTTCCTTACAAGCTATCAATAATAGTTTTTGTTATCTTTATTTTTATGTCATATATGTGGAAAAAGTAGTATCTTACTAAAAAGTCTAGTGTGCTTACTGCATCCATTATATTTTCATTCAGTTGCTTACTGAATATTTTTTGCATTAGGACCATATGCCATAGAGAAGTGAATAAAACAGTCTCCCCTACTCATTATTGCCATCAAAAGTCATGGGATGATGAAACACTATATTTAGAGTTGACATTGATCATTGGATTCAGAGACTTGGTAAGGGTATAGCACAAGAGGGCAGAAGTAAGTGATTCAAGGATAAACATCTTTTGAAGGTGACAGCATGAGAGATGAGATAGAAAAGGAAAGATAAGAGAGTATCAAATAATTTGTTTTTCTATTTTTCCAACTGAATTAATCAAATTATTTGTAATTAAATTTGTTAAGGTACTATTACATTACAAAAGAAATACCTGTGACAGTACAATTGAGAGTTAAATCTTAAATCACTTTTTACCCTTGATTGAGAAACCAATTGCTTGGTGTTCTGTTATCAGGAAGTCAATACCATAATACATTTTCCTTTTATTTATGAAATACACAACCTTTTTCTATTAATCTAATTAATGTAAACTTGATGAACCAAATCTTTTAACACTTGCTCACCTGAATTTATTTGTAACACACATTAAGATTAATATGTGGGAATTTTATACTTACACAATTACATTGTGTGTGAATCTATAATCAATTTATTAAAGAGTTAAGGATACTTATTTAGAAATACTACTCTATGTCTCATAAAGTAAATGATGTCTTTCCAATAACTTGTTGGAAAAATTTTTTAAAGTTTGTTTTCTATTAGCTCTTGTTCTATATAACACCTCAATTTGGGAGACACCATATGTTATATGGGGAATACCATATTTCTGAAGCTAGATTTAAAAACAAAAGAATAGATTGTCTCTCATACAAAACTTTGTAGATATGACTTAAATCATCCAACATTATAAATGAGTATTGTATTTTGACTTAATATGAAATACAAGAATGCTAGAATTTTTTAAAGGATGGATTACCTATTTGATAGTTTATCAGTATCAGGCTGAACATAAGCAGAATCCAAGCCTATCTTTCAAAATTCCTTATCATCCAATTCTTTTTACCTGGTGGGGATGAAAGGGAGAGAGAAAGTTTTCTAGATAGCAGACACAAACCCACACCACTTACCAAATTTTTTTAAGGAGGTTCTTCTTTGACAATTGTCTTCTGTGGTTATTGGATTAAAAACAAAAAATTTCCACTATGGAGGTCAGTTTTCCTAACACGCATCTTCCTAGAAAATTAGTCATTTCATCCACATTTTAAAATATGTTTTCATAGAGTTTGATCAAGTAGTAAATTTTGATTATTTTAATTTTCTCTGTATCTGTGATTCTTTCCTCACCTTTATTTCTTATTTTTATATATTAGTCCTTTTTCTCCTCTTCTTTTGATGAGGCTAAAGTTATAACTTTTCAGTTAAACAGTTATACAATTTAGTTATTACTTCAAGTCTCTTTCATTTTTGTAGTTAATTTCTGTCTGTATTTTTATAATTTCCTTCCTTTTTTGTTTTGTGGAATTTGGCATTTTTTTCTTTTTTTAGTTTCTTTAAATTCTTCTAGGTTACTTTATTTCTATTCTTCATATTTAAAACTACAAAATTTCCTTTGAGTTTAGTTTTAGACAGTGTCCCATAGTAATGAATGATATTTTCTAGGTATTCTGAAATTAACGGCTTGATTAAAGGTTTGATATTCCAAGAATTTAAAAGATATGAAAAAATGATTGACTTATTTTTCATGCACTTGATATTTCATAGTTAAAAGAGGTAAAAGCTTTCTACTCTATTTGGTTGTTGTATTTATTTTTCTTTTAAAATTTTGATGCTAAATCATACATTGATTTGTGGAAAATAAACAGAAAAGGTGATATATAATATTTTCTTTTTATTATTAAAGTAATTGTTGTTGATCTTAATAATTGTATCCAACATTTATAACATTATATCAGTTCTGCATGCAAGGTACTACTCTAAGCTCACTGTACACATTATTTCATGCAATCATTACCATTTTGCACATGAGAAGTGAGAAAACTGAGTCTTAGAGGTTATATAAATTATGCTGAGTCATATAGCTAGTAAATTAGAAAATGTAGACTCTAACTTAAGTCTTTGACTCCAAAGCTAAAGCTCATACCTCACAACAATTATGTGTAAGGGAGAGAGCATAGAAAGTAGAGTCAGGCAATTTATATTCTAGCCCAATCTCTGTAACAATAAGATCTAAATGTGTTCAAAAGTCTACTAAGTTAGCATCTACGTTATGTGATTTTTCATTTGCTGTTCTAGGAGTGGGGATGAACTTATCCACTCCAAATAATGCTGTTAGTCACTGACATCATCTATGACACGGTTAGCTGTGACTAAGGGTACATTCCAGAGTCATGAAACATAGTCATTTAAAATTTTCTCCTTTATGCTTGAGAAGATTGTTTATTCTCTAGAAGTTTAGGTTTCTGGAGATACTTTGGAAAATATTTGAAACTTGAAAACTAGCATACAAATGTAAATTATTATTATTATTATTATTTTATCTAACTTGGTAACTGAAAGCTTTTCCTATAGTAATATGATCTATTTTTCCATTACCTTGCTGGTGTACTGGTGTTATATACACTCAGAGTTCAGGTACTATGAAGGCCTGTCATTTCTTCCAGGTCTATTGTCAGATATCCAAGGAAAAAAGTTTTCAGCTAATCCCAAAAGACGTTTATTTAAGAATGAAGTGAAGTCCTTTCTTTAATCCTTGAGCCTTTTGAAAAATTGCTGTAAAAATATCATCATTTCCTATTTCACCGGTTTCATTTTTTGTCCTTGTCCTGTTTAATCTTGCATTATAAATTTTAACTGTGTCTACAGTGATGTAACTTCAAATGCCAAAGAAATATGCATATGAGGATAGTCATCTTCATTTTAATAATAAGGTATAAAAATAAAGTAATAAAGTTTTCATCCTGGAAAAAAAAAAAAAAAAGAAACTATACAGTAACCAATTGCTTTAAGTAATAGTGACCTAAGATCCCATGCAGACCAGGGACAAATGCTAGACTCTCAGAAGTCCTAGTGGCCAGCTGGCATCAGAACAGTCTGAATCCATGAGACAACTGCAGTGGACATGAGCTTCAGGTTTAATCAATATCAATTATGTTGGGTTTGACTGACCCACCATGGGACCAATTCTGGTCATGTGTTAAGTACAACTTGGAATACAAAAAACCACTTCTGTTTACTGAATCAAAAACAAAAGAAGATACAGCACTCTCTCCCCACCCCTGCCTCAACACCTCTCAAAAGGAAAGCAAAGATGAAATATATATAGAAAGGACATATAGCATTGAAGAAAAAGATAAATAACTAGGGCTAAGAAAAGACAGTAACTAGAGGTTCTCAGTATCTATTTGGCTAGAAACAAAGGGCAGTCTCTTCAGGATGATGGTAGAAGAATCAGCTCCAGAGATTTCACCTTTTTGTCACTCAAGCTTCAAGATTAGGGCACGTGGAATCCCATCATTCATGGTTGGATAATGGGTACCTCTTGCCCAGGGAAGAGGGTATCTTGTTTTATAGTCTCACTGAAAGAACCTTCAGTAATGGAAGGATGGCTCCACAAAAGCTGAGATCACATTACAGAAAAGGAATAGATGCTGGGCAGGAAATTATGACAGATAACTACTATACTCAGTGCATTTTCTACTTTGTTGTGCTCCAGAGAGCACGTCCACTGAACCTAATATAACATCATGCAGCAGAGTATTATCACATTCAATTTGGCTATGTGTATCTGAAAACTCAAAACAGTGGCTTAAGGAAGATCGAAGTTTATTTCCTTCTCACATAAAAGAGATAGATGTCCAGGGCTGTTTTGCAGTTAGGTGGCCTCCCCCTTCAAAATCACCTTTGAGATAGCTTCTGGAAGTTCATCCTTCAAATCTGATTTTTCAGGCAGTATGAAAGGGGAAGGGAGAAGGCACAAAAACATACTTCCCAGCTGAGTTAGCTCCCAATAAAATAGTCTCTCCAGAATTTTCCCCAGACTCTTTAAATTACATCCCATTATCCAGAATTTTGTCAGCTAACCATAAAGGTGGTTGGCTGGAAATGTAGTCCATTACATGAATGCATTGTAGATATAATTGGGGTTCGAAACTAAGGAAGGAGAGAATGAAAACTGTCTCTACTCACTTAGAAATTACTTCTCTAATCTGCATAGTGCAGGATTAATTCAGGGCAGCTATAACAATCTGAGGGTTTTAAACAATTCCATTTTTAGCAATCAGTGAAGTCATTACGTCTAAGATTTTAAGGTTCTCTTTTTGCTTCTTGCCAATCATTTGCATTTTTTTTCTTAATTGGTAGCTATTTTCAATCAAGTACAATTGCCGTAAAGTTAGGCTTTACACTAAACACTCCACTGATTAGAGTTGTCTTCTAATGATTAATGAACCAGTTTGAAATTCACACTGTGCTTATTTAGAATATGATAGCATCATTTAGTAATGAATTTTCAAGAGATTATTTATTTCTCGTTGCCAAATTTCTAATCAAGTGCTCATATGCATAATGAATCCTTCAAGAGAAATTTGTTTTTTGCCTTGTTTACAAGAAGAGTCATCTTTATGGCAAACCATGAGCACATTGAGATGGATCGCCTAGTCAAATCTGAACATGAATAAAAATATCTCAAGGGTCCATAAAACAGTAAAACACAATGGTCTTTAAAATTCTAATAAAATCATATGAACTCAGATATGTAAGAGATACTGAGATTCATTTGACCAACCTAGAATCCAATTCTGTGAATATAACCACCAGGAGGTGAGTCTCTCGTATCTTGAGGACACTCTCCAGAAACTGGAAACTAATCACCTCTTGTGTCAGTTCCCTCCAGCTGTCACTAAGAACACTCTGCTATTGAGCAAAGCCACAAAATTTACTTTCCCCGTCATCATCTTTTTGTTCTCTCCATCTGCCATGTTTATGTGATAGGTATTTACCTTAGACAAAGTAAGCTGCCATCAGTATCGACAGCCATATTAGAACAAATATTAGAACAGTATGGCAAAAGTGATGAAAAGATCACTAAAGAACTACCTAAGTCAGGGAAACGGATAAAGGCAGAAAAAACAGGAAGGGAAAGGGCCACTGGGGGAGGGTATGTGTTTGGTGGCTGTGTTCGGGGACTAACAAGACTAGTGTAGCCAGAACAGAGTGAGGGAGGGGAAATGGTGGGTGGTTAAGATGGATAGTGAGTGGGACTGCGAGGGTGATATGGAGTCTTTGGAAGGTTTTAAGCAAAGGAGTGACATGATCTTAGTTTTTTTTTTTTTGAACTTTGGGTTTATTTATTTATTTATTTATTTATTTATTTATTTATGGCTGTGTTGGGTCTTCGATGCTGTGCGAGGGCTTTCTCTAGTTGCGGCGAGCGGGGGCCACTCTTCACCGCGGTGCGTGGGCCTCTCATTATCGTGGCCTCTCTTGTTGCGGAGCACAGGCTCCAGACACGCAGGCTCAGTAGTTGTGGCTCACGGGCCTAGTTGCTCCGTGGCATGTGGGATCTTCCCGGACCAGGGCTCGAACCCGTGTCCCCTGCATTGGCAGGCAGATTCTCAACCACTGCGCCACCAGGGAAGCCCATGATCTTAGTTTTAAAAGCATTGCTGTCTGATGTGTGGAGAACATACTGTCAAGTAAGGGGGAAGCAGAGAGACCACATAGGAGGCTGCTGCCATAGTCAAGTGGAGATATTGGATTATGCTAAGATAATAATAGCATGTAAGTGGTCTGATTCTAGTTATGTGTTTTTTTGTTGTTTTTTTTTTCAGCCGCACCGCGTGGCGTGTGGAATCTTAGTTCCCCAACCAGGGACCGAACCTGTGCCCCCTTCAGTGGACGTGTAGTGTCTTAACCACTGGACCACCAGGGAAGTCCCTCTAGTTATGTTTTGTCGGAAGAGCCTACATGATGTCCTAATGGATTCCATGTGCCAAAAGGAACACAATGTAATGAATTAGATTATTTTATCTTGAACACTTGGAAGAATGACTGTGCCACTTACTCAAGTGAGGAATCTTGGGGGAGAAGCACACTTATGCAGGGGAAAATCAAATGCTTGATTTTTATTTTAATGTGCCATTTAGGCATTCAAAGGAGAATATTGAGCAGGCAGGTGGATATATGAGTTGGAATTCAGCTGAATGCATTAGCCCAAAGTCTTAGAAGTTGTTTGATGTGTAGGGTATCATCTACATTGTTTCTTCCTTAGTGCTTTGAGAGGGTTGGGGTTGACGATGACAAATTTTCTATTAAAGTCTAAATTTTAATACTAATGATATCATGGTCACAATGCCAATGGTATACTGGAAGAATTTTTTTTAGCTTGAAAAAATACTGTAGTGTACCCATTGCCTTTAGAAGGAAGGGGCACTCATTTCCACCGCTGCTGAGAGTGTTGGGTGATTAGAGTTCATAGTTGCATTATACTTGGGGAATTGCCCTTCCTTTGAAGGACATCCCTTGCACATCCCTTCCCCTATGTGTGTTACATCCAATGACATGTCAGTTTAGGAAGGATAATAAGGCCTAGAACCCTGGCCTCAATTTGAGAACACTCTTGCACAAATGTATCACAGTTCGACCTCTCCTTTTGCTCAATTCTCTTCCCTTACTCTTCAGAAGTATTCCCAGAAGCAGTCCCGAACCTCTGACACCCAAATCTCCATCTCAGAATCTATTTTTCAGGGAGCACAACTTAAGCCACAAATGTCTCACAGAAGTGAATATTCATAAATAAAGTGTTTTAAGTTAAAAAAAGGTAATAGAACTACTATGGTACAATTGAGTTTGATATTATTTACATTATTTATTAAAACTATCCAAAAATACTGGTGAAAAAAGAGCATTCAACTAAACTATATCTTATTTAGAAATATTTCAATGAATATAGATTCATCCAGGCAGAATCAGAGCTCTAATGGCAAGTCTGAATTTCATTTACAGTGTATTCATTTTGAAGTTCAGTTTTAAGCTATAGACCAACACACATAAAGGATATTTTAACACCAATTATATTTAACAGAAACAGAAAGAAATTTTGAACCAAATAACACTTCAATTACAAAAATACCTCAGAACAACATGGTATGTTCATTATTTTTATAATTCAAATACTCCACAAAAGACACCAGGATCAAACTCTCAAAGCTTTTGTGCAGATTCTCGTCTGTCAATCAAATGTTCCGTTTCTGAACATGCTGCTTTTTGTCACTTCAAAAAGTTGACATTCCTATGATTAAGATTATCCCCCCATTTAAAAATCTCTCCCCCCTAACTTCCTGTGTTTTTCAGTATTACTTTTTAAAAAACACTAATAAATGGTCTTTTGATGGATTCATTTTGTTTACTTGACTGCTTATAAACACCAATAAGCTTTAAGAACTAGACAGAATTATTTCTTTTTAAAAAAATTTTAAGCAGCAAAACCAGTTTAACATTTAAACTTGAGTGAATTTTCTTAACTTTTCTTATATATTTACTAATATTGATTAAAAAAAATTTTTTTTTTTGAAATACACCAAGAAAAGCATGACCAGAAAAAATAAGAGATACACTAAAAGATGCAGTACTTAATTGCTTTTCATGAACAGTTCCTCTGAATACAGAAACATCTATTTAACAGCTGCCTGGAAATTACTGACCCTTATCTATTCTGTTCCTTGAAAATTTCAATCTTCAAATTCTCTCTTTTTGTTGATAAAGTAAAATTGTCTTAAAAGAGAGCATGGGCAATGTTATTTAGATGATTTTAAAGTGAACTAGAAATTTCAAATTATATTTCATAAAGAAAATGAAAGATTGTTTTTCTAGTCTTAGTGACTGAAGTGATTTTTAGTATTTTGGAGATAAATGTCAAGTCGGAACTGTCTGGCTAGAAGTCCATTGTAGAATTTTTTTTCCCTTGTAACAAATTTGAACAAGGAGATTATAATACGGATTAAAAACAGTTTAATGGATCTATAATACATCTTTTAACTGTTTTTACAAGTGATTACTTATTGCACAAGATAGATTTTTTGTTTGTTTTCTTGACTCAAATTGTAAAATAGGAAATCTTTATCCGTTTCTTTTCTTTTTTAAAAATATTTATTTTTTCTTTCTTTCTTTATTTGGTTGTGCTGGGTCTTAGTTGCAGCAGGAGGGCTCCTTAGTTGCAGCTCACCGGATCCTTAGTTGTGGCATGCAAACTCTTAGTTGCGGCATGCATGGGGGATCTAGTTCCCTGACCAGGGATCGAACCCAGCCCCCCTGCATTGGGAGCTCAGAGTCTCAACCACTGCACCACCAGGGAAGTCACTATCAGTTTCTTTAATCTATACAGTGGCCTACAATGGCTCTATATGCCCTCTTAGAAACCAGTTAGCAAGTAGGAGCTGAATTAGATTTTTGCTGTGTGGTTCCAAAAGGGAGAACAGAGAGCCATATGTGAACATGACAGATGGGCTTATTTCAGCATAGTGGTGGGAAGAACCTTTAAACAATTACAGTTGTGCAAAATTCAAATGAGCAGTGAGTTACCAGCCCTTGCTATGCTTAGATATCATTCGCAGGTCAGAAACGTGGTAGAGGGGACTATAGCATTGGACAGTAAAAGGTGATATCTCATTCCAATCTGGGATTCTCTGATTTAAATTGATGACTTATTTGAATATATCCTCACCTCCAAATCAGGAATATTCTAAATTTGTATTAAAATTTTTTCATGTTAAATCAGCCAAGCTCATTTGTCCAATTTTATTCCTCCCAGTACTACAAAATTTGCTCACAGCTGGAGTCTACTGGCAGGTTCGAATTGTTTTTGAACTTGCTGTCACTGAGGTTGCCATGAGAGGATTAACCTTGGAGTCACTCTGAGGATGAGGCTCTGCCAGGCTCTCTGCCCGGTGACCTTCCTTGTTGCCCCAGGGAGGGGGACCACTGCAGTCCTAGTCAAAATATTTCTAGTTAGGCCATCTGTGGTAGGCAGAATAAGGGATCCCAAAGATCCCCAGGCTCTAATCTATGGAACCTATGGATATGTTACCTTACATGGCAAAAAGAGACTTTTGTAGATGTGATGTTAACAGCCCTGAGGTGGGGAGATTATCCGGGTGGACCCGATCTGATCACATGTGTCCTAAGAGCTGAGAACATTTCTCAACTGCTGTCAGAGACGAGAGGTCAAAAGAAAGGTTGGAGAGATGCAATATTATAATCTTTGAAGATGGTGGAAGGGGGTCTTGAGCCAAGGAATATGGGCACCTCTAGAAGCTGGAAAAGATGTGGAAATGAGTTCTCACTCTAGAGAAAGCAAAGAAAGCAGCCCGACCAACATCTTTATTTTAGCTCAGTGAGACCTGTGTCAGGTTTCTGATTTCTAGAACTGTATGATATATAATTTTGTGGTTTCAAACCGCTACATTTGTGGCAGTTTGCTATGGAGGCAATAGGAAACTAACACAGCATCCATGAAGCCATGTGACTCTACATCTGCCAAGAGGTTGCTAGAAAGTCTGCCGGGGTGCACAAACTTCAGGCTCTAGAGTAGCCTCTCTTGCAGAAAACGTGCAGTAAGATCCCTTCACTGTCCTTCTGTTGTGTAGATCTGAGTATCTGCAAACAACCAGAAGTCATATACAATGAGAATATTTGCAATAGATTTCAGAATATTTATTCTGAGATACAGTAAGAGCCGATCTGAGTTACAGTGTGTTTTGAATCATGAACTTAAAAATATGATCTTCAGCATTGTTCTGGTTTAGTATATATAGTATTGTTATTACATTTCAATTATTTTAAAGCTTTCAATCCATCAAGGCCCAGAACAAATATTAGTAATCTGTTGCTGAGAAACCAGATGTGACAGTCAGTGGCATGCGAATCTGTTTCAGCCAAAAGGGCCTTAGGCGCATTTACGAACTAAAATAAATATACTTCTGTTGCCTTCTCACTCTCTCTTCTGTTTCCTTCTTTGCCTCTGAGCGACCTCACAGCTCAACACAGGGTCTGCCATTGCATAAAGTCAACATCACTCTAAAATTATTCCATTCTTCACTTACTTTCTTTCTTTCCCTAAGATCAAAATGGTTATTACCAAAAAGTGCTTATCTTTAGCAGGTAGGAGACCATGGGATTAAAGTAATTCACTCTGAGGGTAAAAGTCTTAACCTGTGCAGTGTAAGGTTTGATGAACTAAGTACAACTAATCAATGGACTAACTGGGGAAATATTTTCGAGGCAGAATACTTTGAAAGGGGTGTGTTTATCGCAGGCCCTTAGCTCCCCTATGCGATCTTCAAACATGCAGTTAATATCCTCTAAGGTTCTCAATATGGCACCGGAATTTAAGTTCAAAGACCCTGGAGGCAGACAAAGCTGATTGAGTTCAGGCTGTGCCATTTGGTAGCTGTGACTGAGCTTCTATGTCCTCATCTGTGAAATAAAGGTAATAACATTGACTAACTCTTAGGTTGACTGTGAGGTCTAAGGGAAATCAGACATGTCAACTGCTCAGTGTGGTACCTAGTGTGGAGTTAAGGACCCAGTATAGTTTATCTGTCAGTTATTATCTAGGGCAGACTCTGGATAAAGCATTTTGTGAAGACACAGGAAAACAAAAAAGGTCCATACAGCCCTAGACCCCATGGCGCTCTGCCCCCAACTTCCAAACTTTCCCTGTCTATGAACAAACACCAGAAAAGCAACAGGTCACTTTAAAAAGTAAATTCCTAAATTACATATACACACTGCTATATATAAAATAGGTAAACAACAAGGACCTACTGTATAGCACAGGGAACTATGCTCAATATCTTGTAATAACCTATAATGCAAAAGAATCTGAAAAGTGTATATACATATTCTTTATATATATTCAGTTATATATATAACTGAATCACTTTGCTGTACACTTGAAAATAACACAACATTGTAGATTAACTATACTTCAATAATTTTTTTAAAAAGTAGTTAACTCGTACATGCCTGGAATTTCCAAACAAATTTTTGGCACACAACAGGAGTAAAACCCATTACCTAAATCCTTGTGTATACATGGCATTTACTTATTTCCTTAGAATTCTCACAGTTCAGTGAGGGAGAAATACAAAGGAGAAAATGTGTAAGTCAGTCATGGAATTTTTTTCCCTTTAATTGTAACACACTGAAGAAATAAATGGAGGTATTTTCGGAAAGATTATCTTTAAAAAACATTTCACGGTGGTTCAAAAAAGGAGTATAAATCTTGGAATAAGTCTCCACATCTTCCCCAGGAATTCTGACTTTGTTGAGGATGCACTGTTGCTGCTATAAAAGAGAGATGGGACTGGGTGAAGGCGAGGACATCAAGAAAGATTTGCTGAAAGTTGTTGGGCGCCAATAACTATTAACGGCTCCATTCTGAGGACTTAAACAAACAAAACCAAAACAAAACCCCCTCAATTTTAATTTTAGAATTAAAAAAAAGATAGACTAAAAGATGATCTGAACTGTAAAATAAAGTACAATAATCCCCAAATGGTCCTCTTAGTGTTTCAGAAAAGAAGGATCGAGATGTTTTCCAAAAGTTAAATTTCAGGAAAAGCCTTATTGTAATAAAAGCAGGTTTCCTCCTTAAGAGATGCCATTCAGAATTGATTACCTTCCTTCATAGGGTGCAACAATAGATATGATTGACAAGCATGGCAAGGCTTCATTCTTCTAGCTGATTATCAACTGTTCCTTCCGGGAGCTGATTTCAATGAGTTGTTATATTTTGAGGTGCTGTCATACACTCATTGGAAGGAACTAGAAATGTTAGCTCCTTGTGTCTGCAATTCCAGCAGGGATTCTATGTCTGAATATTATGTCTTACTTAATAATATGATTTTTAGAAATTTTTGGAACTGTGTGGAGAAATGGAGTAGAGTTACCTCAAATCTTTATAAGAGAGCTTGAACATCAGAACAGTGCTTTCTTTTTTTTTTAATAAATTTATTTATTTATTTATTTATGGCTGTGTTGGGTCTTCGTTTCTGTGCAAGGGCTTTCTCTAGTTGCGGCAAGCGGGGGCCACTCTTCAGCGCGGTGCACGGGCCTCTTACTATCGCGGCCTCTCTTGTTGCGGAGCACAGGCTCCAGACGCGCAGGCTCAGTAGTTGTGGCTCATGGGCTTAGTTGCTCCGCGACATGTGGGATCTTCCCAGACCAGGGCTCGAACCCGTGTCCCCTGCATTGGCAGGCAGATTCTCAACCACTGCGCCACCAGGGAAGCCCCAGAACAGTGCTTTCTATATTCAGTCTTACTTAACTTCTTGTGATTCTGAATAGACATTTACTGTTGCAAACAATGAACTGAGTATTAGACTAGCACGTACAATTCAAATGTAATACAATTATTTATATTGTTAATACTTCTTTGAGCAGAAATTGAGTAAATACCCCTCGTAGTGTGAAAGGATAAATTTGACTCAGAACACATATATTCTGCTGAAGGGAAAGTGTGAACATTTATAAATCTAAAGTTAATCAATCCTTCGTAGGACAAATAATTCTAAATATCATAAATTAGCGTGATTAAGCACAGAAAGGTGTTATCTTTCTAGGAGTAACACATAAATTACTTAACATGGTCTCTGGCACATGGCAGACACTCAATAAATCTTAACTATAATCATCATTTAGAAGTAGTATTTGATTGTGCATTACAAAGATCTAAAAATGAGTGGCTTAAAAATACATTAAATTTTCTCTCATGTACAATGGAGTCGAGAGGTGGGCTGTTCAAGGCTGGCATATTGACTTCTTCATATTATCAATATCTTAGAATACTTCTCTTTTCTGCTTTGCTATTCTTAGCAGAGGCTCACATCCTCAGAACTCCCTCATGCTCACAATATGACTGCCATGATCCTACCTACCACATACAGGGAGAAGAAGGAAAAAAGCTGGTTGTGCAAAACGGTGCAGGCCAGCTGAATCCATGCCATTTCTTCCAGAGTCCCAATCAATAACTGTTGCTCAAACGTCGCTGTCCTGAATGCAGTCACACGCTTTTCCTTTTCTTTAAGGAGAGATGGGAAGTATATTTTAACTGGAGGCATTGCCAAACCTAACAAAATTAAATTTCTGTTCTTAAGAAAAAAGGGGAATATTGGATTTGGATAGACAACCAGCAGTCTTTCTCACTGTTATTATTATGACTATAAGTATTGGGAGGTCCAAGAATAAATGTGTTCTTTTTCAGTGGTTTGCTTCTCTGTGTGACTATAATATTTCCCTTTTAGTAATGCATTAGAGTCAGCTTGCAAGGGCCAACTGATAAATTTTCAAGAATTTTGCAAGCTGGTAATTAAACAGCCATTATTAAAAGTTAAATAATATAAACAGAATTAAATTAATTATCTTAGAAACAAGGCTAATAAATACTTAAAACAGATAAATTTCTAATTATTTTACTGTAATTTACTATCATCCATGCCCTTGCGGTTATGTACATCCATTGTATCTATGGTGATAACTGTTGTTCTGAGACCCATTTTCTAACGTAGGGGCGTGTGGTTTCCCACACCACCACCGATTCTGCGACACTAGTATGGTGTCCTACAATTCAACACAATTCTGACGTTATCTACCTTGAGACAGCACCAGATTACACAAGTTAAGGCTCAGTCCTACAAGACAACCCCTTTCCAGCCCCCCACTTCAGATGCCAGCCACAACCCAGGTTACTACCTGTGATTCTGACCAACTGGTTATAAATCAGAGGTTCCCTCAACCCCCTCCTTGGGTTTGATTAATTTGCTAGAGAGGCTCACAAAACTCAAATAAACATTTTACTTACTAGATTACCAGGTTATTATAACAGGATCTCATTTAGAACAGCCAAGATGGAAGAGATGTATATGGCACGGGATGGGGATAAGACTTGGAACTTCTATGCCCTTTCCTGGGGCACCACCCTCCTTGAATCGCCACATGTTCACTAAGCCAGAAACTCTCTGAACCCAGTCCTTTTGGGGTTTTGTGGAAGCTTCATTATATAGTCCTAACTGATTAAATCATTGGCCATTTGTGATTTATTCAACCTCTAGGTCCTCTCTCTCCCCAGAGGTGGTGGGGTGGGGGGCGGTGAGAAGTGAGGGGATGGATCTGAAAGTTTCAACCCTCTAATCACAGGGTTGGTTCTTCTGGCAACCAGCCCTCATCCTTACTGGAGGTCCAAAAGTCACTTCATTAACATGACAAGAGACACCTTTATGGTTCTCAGCCCTTATGAAATTCCAAGGGTTTTAGGAGCTCTGTGCCAGAAACTGAAGAAGACCAAATGTGTATTTTTTATTATAAAGCACAATATCACAGGTAAAAATAATATATAATGGATGCCTATATAATGGTGAGCTACTGTGCCTCTCTACCCAGTTCTGTATTTTGTGATGTTACACTGGTAGCTTAAAACTCGTCATGGAGGAAATATATAAACGATGGAAGTTGACATATACTAAAATGTGGGCCCTGGAGGGTATGTTGTAAACATTTACCAGTGCACTTCTGCCTCATATTAACACAATCTTTTTAATAGTTTGCTATATTAATGCTGGCCAGTCTAGAGATCGTGATAGGAACAAATTCAGTATGTTTCACTAACATTATAATCACAACCAGGAAGTTAATCAGTGAACACATTAGAAGAGGGAAGGAATTGTTCTTCCTCTGTTCATGTTTTGCAACAACTCTCATGGGACTTCCGGCAACACTAGCCAGATATTTCAGCTCTGAGCTAGAGAAATAAATTTTTTTGTGACTAATCTCTTTGAGAGATAGGCAAGGAAAGAGACTGCTACATGTTTTCTCCAAGGACTCATAAGTTTGTTATGTCCCTTTGAGCTTGTCTTACTTATCAAAAAAGGAAAAGGTACTTAAAAAAAATTCTGCCTCACTGGCTGTCACTCTTTGGACAGTAAGAAAATGAGATATTTGGGGGGGACTAAGGATGCAATATTAAGCAGAAAATCAAGACAACGTAGTGGGAATCAAGTAAAAGGGTGATTTATAACTCCTTTTCTGTGTCAAATATTTAAGTGAGCTTATTAAATTAAAGCTAATTGTATTCTTTCACCTTGACTGCTTTTTTGCTTGCTACCTACGATTGTGTGTGTAAACCTCTTGCCCCACCGTCTGGAGTTTGAGATGATGCTGGAGAGATCCATAGGAGAAGGGAGTTTGACAACATTCTCCTTTGGCAAATCGGTAGGGAAGCAATCACTCTTCATTGCTGAAAGGAGTGTGAATTAGTGTGACCTTTAGACAATTTGACAACATTTATCAAAATTGCAAATGCATACAGCTTTTGACCCAGCAATTTGACTTTTGTGATATAGTCTATAGATTTACTTGTATATATGCTCAATGCTATAGGTTCAAATCTATTCATAGTAACATTTTTGCATAATAGCAAATGGTTAGAAACAACTAAAAAATCCATCAATAGGGAATGACTAAATAAATTATGGCTTACTTTTATGGTGGAGAACTATGTACCTGTTAAAAACAAATCCTAGGAATTATATAGTGGGGAAAATATGTCAGAAGAGTAGGTACAATATACATTTTGTATAAAATAAGAAAAAATAAAAAACTATATTTCTATCTTATTGAATATGCATAACTCTGGAAAGATCTATAGAATCTAAGAGTAGAGACTTCTATGTGGAAGGCAAGGAGGTTCTGGCTAGATAAGGGACTGGGTTGGAAAGAAAGAAACATTTTTTTTTTTTTGCTTGTTATCTTTTATAGTTTTTGAGCCATATGAACATAACTATTTAAACATTTTTGTAAAATCTTAAACCCATATATATGGCTTGCAATGCTAAGTAGAAAAAGATTTGCCCACCAGTAACAGAGATATTATTTGGTCTGATTTGATAACTGGAGCTCGAGCTGTGAGATGAAAGGACCACGAGTAGAGATGTGCCCATTTAAGGCAGGGGTCCCCAACCCCCGGGGCTGTGGACCGATACCGATCTGTGGCCTGTTAGGAACTGGCCGCCCAGCAGAAGGGGAGCGACGGGCCAGCGAGCGAAGCTTCATCTGCCACTCGGCATCGCTCACATTACCGCCTGAACCATCCCCCCTCCCCATCCGTGGAAAAATTGTCTTCCACGAAATTGGTCCCTGGTGCCAAAAAGGTTGGGGACCGTTGATTTAAGGGACTGGACAGAGGATAGTGAGGCACTGAGGGACTAGCACCCCTGCCGCTGGGTCCCATTGGAAGGGTAAACGGGGTGGAGCTATCATTCTAACTGTAGAAAGCAGTGCATGCCAGAAGCAGTGCGGCAATAAGGAGCAAAAAGAAGCTCTATCCCAATCTTTCTTTCCTCCCACCCTTAATCTTCTGCTAGTGCCAAACAGAAACCAGAGAACAAGGAAGCCTGGGGGCACACTCTCTATAGTGGTCTTCTTCCTCGGGACAAAGGATGGCCGAAAAGGGTGGAGAATAAATCCAGGCAACAAACGAAAACTAACCAGAACAGGATATTAGGAGGACAATTTGCATCTTGGATGTGTGTGTAAATCCATCCATGTGTGTTCTATAAATGAGTTAAGATGGCCCCCGATATCGGCTCCTATGGTGTTACTTCTTCCCAGCAGGCTAGGGTCATTAGCTCAAATTTTGCCAGCACCAGACTCAAGTTTTTACACATCCAATTACTTTAAACATAGCCCAAGTAAGGATATTTATAGCCATTTAGAGATTGGCTGCCTTCTAAACCCTGTGGGACTGCACTGATTTATCTGCCAGTTATAGATAAGACAAACCCCTGGGGCTATAGAAGAACAAAAACCTTGTTGCCCCTTGGAAGTCTCTGCCCCAGAGGCTACCCACTTTGAGGCTGAGTGACATCACGGAGACATGTAAGCCTCTCTCTGATTCCCTTTTTCCCCAGGGGCTCCCTTACCCTCTTCCCTTCTTTTTTTTTTAAGTCAAAAGTCTACTTTTATTTATTTTTAAAAATTAATTTTTTATTGGAGTAGAGTTGATTTACAATGTTGTGTTAGTTTTTGCTGTACAGCAAAGCGAATCAGTTATACATACACATATATCCACTCTTTCTTAGATTCTTTTCCCATATAGGTCATTATAGAGTATTGAATAGAGTTCCCTGTGCTGTACAGTGGGTCCTTGTTGGTTATCTATTTTTTTTTTTGACATCTTTATTGGAGTATAATTGTTTTAAAATGGTGTGTTAGTTTCTGCTTTATAACAAAGTGAATCAGCTATACATATACATATATCCCTATATCTCCTCTCTCTTGCGTTTCCCTCCTACCCTCCCTATCCCACCCTTCTAGGTGATCACATAACACCGAGCTGATCTCCCTGTGCTATGTGGCTGCTTCCCACTAGCTATCTATTTTACATTTGGTAGTGTATATATGTCCATGCCACTCTCTCACTTCGTCCCAGCTTACCCTTCCCCCTCCCCGTTTCCTCAAGTCCATTCTCTACATCTGCCTCTTTATTCCCGTCCTGCCCCTAGGTTCTTCAGAACCATTCTTTTTTCCCTTAGATTCCACATATATGTATTAGCATACAGTATTTTTTTTTTTTAAACTTTGGGTTTATTTATTTATTTATTTATTTATTTATTTATTTATTTATGGCTGTGTTGGGTCTTCGTTTCTGTGCGAGGGCTTTCTCTAGTTGCGGCGAGCGGGGGCCACTCTTCATCGCGGTGCGCGGGCCTCTCACTATCGCGGCCTCTCTTGTTGCAGAGCACAAGCTCCAGACGCGCAGGCTCAGTAATTGTGGTTCACGGGCCTAGTTGCTCCACGGCATATGGGATCTTGCCAGACCAGGGCTCGAACCCGTGTCCCCTGCATTGGCAGGCAGATTCTCAAGCACTGCGCCACCAGGGAAGCCCCGCATACAGTATTTGTTTTTCTCTTTCTGACTTACTTCACTCTGTATGACAGACTCTAGGTCCATCCACCTCACTACAAATAACTCAATTTCACTTCTTTTTATGGCTGAGTAATATTCCACTGTATGTATGTGCCACATCTTCTTTATCCATTCATCTATCGATGGACACTTAGGTTGCTTCCATGTCCTGGCTATTGTAAATAGAGCTGCAATGAACATTGTGGTACATGACACTTTTTGAATTATGGTCTTCTCAGGGTATATGCCCAGGACTGGGATTGCTGGGTCGTATGGTAGTTCTATTTTTAGTTTTTTAAGGAACCTTCATACTGTTCTCCATAGTGGCTGGATCAATTTACATTCCCACCAACAGTGCAAGAGGGTTCCCTTTTCGCCACATCCTCTCCAGCATTTGTTGTTTGTAGATTTTTTGATGATGCCCATTCTGACTGGTGTGAGATGATATCTCATTGTAGTTTTGATTTGCATTTCTCTAATGATTAGTGATGTTGAGCATCCTTTCATGTGTTTGTTGGCAATCTGTATATCTTCTTTGGAGAAATGTCTATTTAGGTCTTCTGCTCGTTTCTGGATTGGGTTGTTTGATTCTTTGATATTGAGCTGCATGAGCTACTTGTATATTTTGGAGATTAATCCCTTGTCAATTGCTTCATTTGCAAATATTTTCTCCCATTCTGAGGGTTGTCTTTTCATCTTGTTTATGGTTTCCTTTGCTGTGCAAAAGTTTTGAACATTCATTAGGTCCCATTTGTTTATTTTTGTTTTTATTTCCATTTCTCTAAGAGGTGGGTCAAAAAGGATCTTGCTGTGATTTATGTCATAGAGAGTTCTGCCTATGTTTTCCTCTAAGAGATTTACAGGGTCTGGTCTTATATTTAGGCCTTTAATCCATTTTGAGTTTATTTTTGTGTATGGTGTTAGGAAGTGTTCTAATATCATTCTTTTACAGGTAGCTATCCAGTTTTCCCAGCACCACTTATTGAAGAGGCTGTCTTTTCTCCATTGTATACTCTTTCCTCCTTTATCAAAAATAAGGTGACCATATGTGTGTGGGGTGATAAACACCTGCATAGAAAAATTTCATTTTGCAGTTTGCCAAATATTTTTATGAGTATTGGGAAGTGTGTCCTCTGGACAAGAAAATAAAACATGCACTTTGTTTATGAAATCATATTGTTACTTCATTTGAAATTACTAGTGAATGAAATCTTTCAGTAATACCAGCCGAGAGAGCAAAGATTTGGCTTCCAAGAATTCTCATTTAGTCATTTACAATGAGAAATATGACAAATTACCAAATATACCAAAATACCAGACTTCACTGATCACCACAACTTCTTCCTGGAAGACTGATTTACATTTGAAGCCAAATCCTAAGAGAATGTGCAGCTTGAAAAATACATCTTCTGAACCCAGGGAGTGGGGTGATTTTTAACCAGGTGACTAGCTCTCCTTGGTGGAGAATATCCTCTGACCCTCCTTAACTATCAGAGCTGGAGACCAATGGATCAGATTTAATTGTAAGGTATTTGTTGTTGTTATTTTACCTTAGGCTTTAACTAAAAATTGCTTCTTGGCTTTAGTTAGACAATTGTTAATTGTTTGTTAATGATATTTACTTTGCCCTAGGTTAAGCATGTTAATATCCTCAGATATTTCCTATCATTACTCTGAATATCTAGATAGATTTTTCAATAATCTTGGCGTTTCTTAGATATCTGTATTCATTAACTATTGCTGCATAACAAATTCCCTTTATTAAGTGGCTTACAACAACACAAATTTATTGTCTCATGGTTTTTGTGCTACAGGAACTCAGGTACAGGTTAGCAGGGACTTCTCAGATTTTCACTAGGTTGAAATCAAAGTGTCTGCCACAGCTGCCATCTCATCTGAGGCTCAGAGGGATCCTCTTCCAATCTCACTGGTCGTTGGCAGAATGCTGTTCCTTATGATTGTGGGACTGAAGCCTTCAGTTCCTACAGGCTGCCCACCATTCCCTGCCATGTGGTTCTCCCCACAACATGGTGGTTTGTTTCTTCAAGGCCAACAGGAGAGCATCAGCTGCTGCTTGGAATAGCTCTCCCCGGCTGTCACAATAGAGTCTTATATAACTTAATCAAACAATGGATTGGCTACCCTTCATATTCATAGGTCCTGCTCACACTTAAAGGGTGCAGATTATACTGGGCTGTACACCAGGGGGTGGGAGTCTTGGGAAGCATCTTAGAATTCTGCCTGCCACACTATTTACTGCTTATCATGAGGGTGAGAGGTGAAGAGGGTTGTATTTGTCTTGTGTTGTAGATGCGCTGAAGCATAATCTCAATGTAAATTCTGGTGTGTCCATGTTTTTGCCCCCAAGTTTTTCCTACTGCAATTTGATTTTTCCATGGTGGTAAAACATGTCTTCAAACTTGGATTTGCAGAATCAGAAATCGAGAGATGCTATGAATTTACATGGGGGATAAAATAATGCTGAAGGGTCCTAGTAGGCTACTTTTCATGGTAAAAAAGTAGCTAGTTATATATAAAAATTCTTTTTATCAGGATTCAGATGAACAAATTATGGTAATTGTGAGTGAGAAATAATAACAGTCACCAGTTGAATACCCCTTATCTCAGGGGCTCTACACACATTATTTCCTCCAATCTTCCCTATGAAGAAATTGAAGCTCAATTAATAAATAAATGTTAAAAATGAATCAATGTCAATTTATTTTTCAATACCCACAGCTAGTAGGTCTCAGGGCTAAGGTTTCAAATCTAGCCCTATTCGAGTTCAAAGACTATATTCTCTAAATTCTACACTGTCATCAAAACTAAGAGCCTGAGAAATTCCCACTTAGATTGTCCACAAACATTTACTGAAGGGCTGCTCTGTCTGTGCCAGGCACCATGCTAACCACAGGAGACACAATGGTGAACAAGATTGACGTGGTCTCTGTCCGCCAGAATAAGAGCTCAAGTTTCCACTAGAGTCTGAGGTCATAAGTTTTCCTTACAGCAGATAAGGAGCTTATCTATGTTATTAGTATCAACAATACTAATTAGTTATGTTCGTAATTCTGTTCTATACTGAATATAATAAGTGTGCTTGAGTTTCTGATATAGTCACAGTGAATCTAAATAAATCTTTCTAACTATAATAGACAACTATAACATTTTTCTTGCAGTTACTATTTAAAAAGGAGTAAGAAATTCTGTGTGTGTGTGTGTACACATGCACTTTGCTTTGAGAAAAAATAACCTATTAGTGAAAAATTAACATTAACTATCAGAAAATTTAAAACTGTGGTAAGGTTTAAATTGTAAATTTGGATTGTTCTTACATAGTATCTTTGAGTTGAGCAGTGTTACCCAGTTGCCAGACTGAGCGTGTGCTCTGGGCATGCACAAAGAGGGGCACTAAACACACAAACCAATAAGTAGATAAATAAATAGGGGAGAGTGAGAGCAAGAGACATTTGGAGAGAGAGAGATTGAGACTGAGGTTGATTTAGCTTCAAAGGATTTATCCAGAATTTTGAAAACAAAAAATCTAGAATAAAAGTTTTACTATCTATGTACATGTACATTTTATTTAACTGTTTTTATGTTATATATATGGAGAAAATCAAGCATACCATAATGTTTTCATTGATTTGGGGTTTTGAAAACCCTAACACAGTCGGTCTTATTTTGGATCAACTGTTTAACACTTTTCTTTTCATAGGTTGCCATTAAAGCAGAAGGACTTTTGAAGTGAACTGGTGCACCCCAGAAATAAAAATGTTATAGTAACTTTAAATTCTTTTGTAAATTACAGAGAAACAACTGTTGCCACCTAATGGTAGCAATGCAAACTGCAATCGGTGCTTATTTCTTTAATAGGCATCTGCAACTTTTACAGCACATTGGACTACATAAAAAGGGTATCAGTTTAAAATGCAAATGACTTTAAAATAACAAACTTGGTAATGGTAAGTATGGAAACATCTATTAATATCAATAATGCACTTTTATATAATTACTGGACTTGGAAAAGCCTTATGCCTTATTTTAACACTTGACATTAAACAGTTCTGATGAACGTTTTCATGGTGCTACTTCTATTAAAACAAAAGCATAATATAACATGAGAAAATTATTTTTTATGACTTTAACTAGGTTTTTAAATTACATTGGAAAAAATCTACTAAATACGCTTTGAGTTTACTATGAAATAAAATCTGAATACTTGATAATGGCTTTGTAATTATTTTTTGTTCATGTGTTTAAATATTCCATGAATTTCATTTTCTCTTGGGAAATATATCTAAAGTATTTAGTTAAAACTAAGGTTTATTGTATAATTTAGGATGCATTTCCATAATACCAAAGTTAGGTAATCAGTCAGTATAATGATTTAATGGGGATGTGATAATCATTAATATTCAAGATATGCCCTCTAGAGAGACAGCACAGAAAGCTGCCTACCTAGTGGAATACGTAGTTTTCTCAAATTATTGCACTGTCATATTGTCAAATTCTACTGTGTAAGAATGTCAAGTCATTGTTTTCCCAGTTAAAGTGAAAGTCACTCTTTAAGATGACTGACTATATTGTGCTTTTTTCATCTTGCCGACACCAGTTCTCTTTGGAAGAGAAACTTGGGACAGAAAATTTGATGAGTAGTCAGAGAAGAAAGCTAGTCCTGACTGTGGGGCACTGCAGGGTAAGGCAAGTGAGGAAGGAGGTGCCCTCCCTCTCTGGCCCTGAACTCCTAGGGGAACCCAAGTGAAGGGGGAAAGTTTGAAGACAACGTTAGGAGCATAGAGAGATCATTTACCTACTACACTATGTTGACGGTAAAAGACTAGGATTTAGAGTCAAAAGACCTCCATGTTTTGCTTCTATAACCCTAACTGGGTTATCAATTAATCTTATAAGCCTTGGTTTATTTATTTATAAAATGGGTAAAAGATTTATTTAAATCATGCACAACTGACAACTCACATAATAGCCAAGGCTTCCCATTAGTTGCTATGAGTTAGTCTATAATTAGACTACATGTTACTATAATTAATCTTAGCTAATTATGTGCCACTGGCTTAGGTGGAACAATAACTGGAGAATTATGGGGTTGGAAAGAGAGATTTTAATTTTTTTAAAGGTAGAAACTTGAGTATGTTTAAATGCTCAGAAGTATGCTCATGAGAGGAAGACATTGCCATTTACCTCACATTAAGTCAACACTGACTTCTGAGGATTATATATCTGATATACAGCAAGCTGGAAAGGCATTCCAATTTATTGTTTTATGTTTTAAACCAAGACTATATCTGTAGGAGATATCATTAATGTTCATCAAATACCCATTTTCTCTTCATTTCCCACCTGCTTCCTCAGCTAGGGTGTGTCCATGTGAGCAGTTCTTTAACGAATGAACTGTAAAATGTGATATGTATCCTTCCAGATAGAGGAAATTAAGAGCCAGTGTGGTTTCAACATTTTTCTCCTCCCCATCATTTGTGTTCCCAAAGGTATAATACGGATAATATAATATAAATATTATATTATATATATATTTAATATTTGAGATTGGTCTGTACTTTTCCATTTTTAGTACTATTTGGGGGGTGGGGTGAAATAAATGTTCTGATGGCTTTTACTAAAGAATCTAGAAGTTTTCATTCCTTTTCTGTGCTCGGGAACAATTTTAATAATATTGAAGTTGTAACTAAATTAATCTCATTTTTTCCTGATATGTATTATATTATTTAAAGCTATGAATTTTCCTCTTAACATTGTTTTAGCCTTTTCACACAGATTCTAATGTTTTTATTAGAATTTTAAATTATTTTTTATATTTTTAAATTTTAAAATCACTTCGCTATTTTTCCTCTACATAGTCTTCTGCCATATACAAATAGATGATAGATAGGAAGGTAGATCAATAGATAGATGATAGACAGATACAATAGATAGATGTTAAAGTGAGATTCCTTTGTTTTTAACTGCTGTGAAAAGTTGCTCAATGGAATAAAAGTTAGGAACACTAATTACACATTCGTCTATGTATTAGTATGAAAATAGCAGAAAATTATTTCTGAAAAAATAAAACTTGGCTTTCTTTTATTGAGGAATGTGTCTTATTTCTGTTTTTATTAATAAAACTCAAACTTTCCAATGCTGTTTATCAACTTTATAAATATGATTTTAAAGTTTTTACAGTGTGAAACTTGAACATCTTCAAATTTAGCAAAAATTCCATTATGAGAACAATTGAGCTATTCCTCTGAGTCCTAAATTTATCTTGGTTCAAATCACATTAACACACATGCCACATTAACTTCATACAAGGATAATCAAGTAACAACTTGGAGATATTTATAGGAATGTTTTTGATTTTAAAGTTTACCATATCATATGGCAGTTGCTTTATGATTAGCTATAGGAAAATTTTTTCTATGTATTAGTAACTGGAGAAACTACATTTTTTTTTCTGAGCAACTGATGTAAAGCAATTAAAAGTACTCACTGTTAGTCAGTAGCTGTGTAGAATTGTTGATTTAATTTAGAGCTTGTCAAATATGCGTATTTCTAAAATCTTTAAAAATAGAACTAAGGACACATCAATCTAATAGAATCGAGGAAAAAGGAAAATATAATTAGAAAAGGAAAAGCATTGTTAACAGTACACAATAATATGATAGTAACATATCTACCATCAGAAACTAAAATTAATACACACACACACACACACACACACACACACACACACACACACACACACACACGGTAAAAGAGAAAAATTCTGGGCTTCCCTGGTGGCGCAGTGGTTGAGAATCTGCCTGCCAATGCAGGGGACACGGGTTCGAGCCCTGGTCCGGGAGGATCCCGCGTGCCGCGGAGCAACTGGGCCCGTGAGCCACAACTACTGAGCCTGCGCGTCTGGAGCCTGTGCTCCGCAACAAGAGGCCGCGACAGTGAGAGGTCCGCGCGCCGCGATGAAGAGTGGCCCCCGCTCGCCACAACTGGAGAAAGCCCTCGCACAGAAACGAAGACCCAACACAGCCATAAATAAATAAATAAATAAATAAATTAAAAAAAAAAAAGAAAAATTCTCAATTTGTTTAAACTACAAAATCAGCTATACCTTGTTTGTAAGAGACATACTACAACGGTGTTCAGAAAGATGATTATCAAACAAAATAGATTTTAAGTTAAATACATTATTATGGAGAAGAGGGCATTACATGATAAAAGGAAGATATGATTTTGGTAAAACACATACTAATATATATGAAGTAAAAATTATAAATAGACATTTATAGATATGCAATCACAGAGAAAGATTTGTAATTCTACTTAATATTTTAAAACATTAGTTGCTTGAACAAACAAAAATTAGTGTCAATATAGAGTATTTAAACAAAACAATTTATAAGCTTGACATAACAGCCATACATGGAATGTGTATAAAACAATTAGACAGTTTCATGTTATTTTCAAGTACAAGAAATCTCTTTAAAAATGAACGTGCTTTGGCCACAAAGAAACTCTCAACAGATGTAAATAATAAAATTAGACATCATTAGCAAAAACATAGGCACTTGGACATTTAAAAATGCATGTTAAGGGCTTCCCTGGTGGCGCAGTGGTTGAGAGTCTGCCTGCCGATGCCGGGGACACGGGTTCGAGCCCTGGTCTGGGAAGATCCCACATGCCGCGGAGCAACTAGGCCCGTGAGCCACAAGTACTGAGCCTGCGCCTCTGGAGTCTGTGCTCCGCAACAAGAGAGGCTGCGACGGTGAGAGGCCCGCGCACCGCGATGAAGAGTGGCCCCCACTCACCGCAACTAGAGAAAGCCCTCGCACAGAAACGGAGACCCAACACAGCCAAGAATAAATAAATTAATTAATTTTAAAAACTGTATGTTAATATAATTTATTGGTTAAAGAAAGAAATAATCATATTCATATATCAAAATGGACATCTGATAGATATCATATAAAATGAAAAAAGTTGCAGATTCATAAAGTGATACCATTTATGTAAACTTAAACACATAAAACAACATTACTATGTAGAAATACATAGGCACTGGCTAACATAACATGCATGGGAATGATGTAAAGCGTCTTCAGGGCAGTGGATACGCTAGGAAATCAGGAAGGGGAAAGGATGGAGTTAGTGTTATAGCTGGATCTGTAATACGTAATTCCTTTTCTTTTTTTATTTTTTAAGACCTGAAGCAAATGCTGTGAAGTGTTAACTTCCCTTAAATCTGGTTGTTGAATGCTGAGCTATTTTTATTCTTTTTAAAATACATAAAATACGTTGTAGTTAAAATTAAAGGAATATCTTTAAAGAAATAAATCAGCAAAGTAAAAAACAAATGTCCTTATGGTCTGAGGGAACTGTTCCATCCTGGATCTTCCACTTGGGAGAGTGTGCGGCTTTGGATAAATTACATAATTTAATTGGGTGTCGGTTTCTATGTCATTGAATCACTCTGAGAATTATATAAGGCTTCTATATATTGTTCACCTCTTTTAGAGCTGCCACATGGTAGACACTTAACAAATATTTATTCTCACATTTGTTGAATAAATAAATGAAGGAACAATCATGATCTTGGGTTCTAGAATCATAATGAGTGAATAATGCACATCTTTCCTCCATTTAGAATCCAGGATATGTCTGACAGAGTAAACAAGAGATAATCATTTGTGTATCTGCCAAGAGGTGTGCAGTGAGTCTTGTCATGTTCTGGCCTTTTTCTTTTGGCTGCAGCAAATAAAACATTACATTCTGCCACCTGAGAAAGCTGCACCTTTGGTGAACATGTCTATTATTGGGCCTGATTTAAAGACAGTTTTCAGTGTATAGTTCAAAGAGTGATTCTTAGTTGGCCTCCTCAACAACATCTATTTCCCTTAGAAATAAAATGCTGCTTAGATTTTAGATATGATTTTGCTTGTGAAAATGATGGATGTATTTATTTGGCAGTATTTAACTGGCTGGTCATTAAAAGCAAGCCTCCTTTCCACCACCCTGTACCCTCCCTGCCCTCACTAAAGAATCATGTCTCTGTTAAGTATCTCTGTGCTAAATATTAAGTTTGCATCATAGAACATGATGTTTCTGATTGACCTGCGGCCAGAATAATCAGTTGAAAGGTGAATAATTCAGTCAAGATGATTTTGTGGCATTCTTTAGAAGAAAATATGCTTAGTTTAAAAAAAATGATTAGCCATTTCACTGAACTCAGCCTCTTTTTCAAGTGAATTTATCAAAACCATCTGGATGTCTAGACATGGCCCAAGACAAAGTATTCCCAACAGCATATTAAGTAATGAAAATGAACAAGTTAGAAAATAAATAGTTCTTTAGGAAATATTAGTAATCCTGGTAAAAGAATTTAAGGGATAGTTTAAGTTTGAAATCTGCTTAAAGCCTATACTCTTAGAACTCCAAGGTGAGTAATTTATTAAAATATTAATTAGAAAAACTGAGTTAATTTACCATCTGGAGGCAATATTTCACAAGGTATAACTTAATTACCTACAATCTATCTAGTGCTGCTCTAAGAAGTACACTGCACTTTTTCTTTGAGGAACTAATAGGTGGGATTATTGATTTTTAAACTCTGATATATTTTAATATGTATATTTTTACATATATTTTCTGTAAATCTTATAGAATCATTAAAGAGTAATCATGTAGGTAAAGTTGATGTGTATGGTAAGTAGGCTACATACTCAGGCTTTCCTTTCAAGCTTAGTAGAATTCTGAGTTAGTGATCTTCTAATTTTTCACAAGATCTAGACAAATATTCCCAAAGTTTACTAGAAAAGCAACTGCTCTTGATTTTTTCTGTTTCATTATTTCTTTCCTACTCTTACACATGGAGAGAGGTGAAGTAAAAGAGGGAATACGTGGGGAAAGTAGCACTATATCTTGACACAAAAGAAGGATCTGAGATCCCATGCAAAATGTTCCGTAGCACCTAGATCATGATTCTATTTTTCCTTATTTTTTATTTTTTAAGCTCTTTTATTGGCATATAATTTGTATTCTTCTATTTTGTGTTGTCTTTTCACTTTCTTGATGCTGTTATTTGAAACAAATATTTTAAATTTGATGACATGAAACTTATTTTTCCTTTTGTTGCTTATGGTTTAGGTGGCATATCTAAAAGGGCTTTGCCTAGTCAGGTCATGAAGTTTCCTCTTGTGTTTTCTCTTATAAGTTTTACAGTTTTAGCTCCGACAGTGATGTCTATCTTCTGGGAATAATTTTTGTGTGTGGTATAAGGAAAGAGTACCGCTTAATTCTGCATGTGGATACCCAGTGTCTCAACATAATATGTGAAAAAGACTATTCTTTCTCCATTAAATTGTCTTGGTACCCTTGTCAAAGATCAATTGATCATAAATGTGAGGGTCTATTTTTTGGACTCTTGGTTTTATTCCCTTGGTCTCTCTGTCTATCCTCACATCAATAGCACACTATCTTGATTAGCGAACTAAGCTTTGAAATTGGGAAGTCTGAGTACTGCACCTTTGTTCTTTTCTTTAGGAATGTTTTGGCTATTGTGGGTCTCTTGGATTTCAATATGAATTTTAGGATGAGTTTATCAATTTCTGCAAAAACAGAATACAGGGATTTTGATAGGTATTGTGTTGAATCTGTCTATTAATTTGGGAAATATTATCATTTTAACAACATTAAGTCTCCTAAATCTATAAACATGAAATAGTTTTTCATTTATTTAGATCCTCTAATTCTTTGCATCAATTTTTGTAGTTTTCAGTATGAAGTATTATGTGTTTTGTTCAATTTAAACCTATTCTTTGTTTTTGATTCTAGTGGAAATTGAATTCTTTTATTAATTTTATTTTTGAAATGTTCATTTTTAGTACACAGAAATGCAATTGATTTTTGTATGTTGATCTTCTGATCTGATCTGATAGTGATTATATAATATATTAACTCATTCACTAATACTAATATTCTAATAGTTTTTAGTGGATTTTAGCTTTAATATATTTCTATACAAGATAGTGTCATTTGAAAATAGAAATAGTTTTGATCCTTTCTTTCCAATGTGAATGCCTTATTTATTTTTCTTGCCTAAATGTCCTAGCTAGAACCTCCAGTATAATGTTGAATAGATGAGGTGAGAGTAGACACCCTCATCTCATTTCTGATCTTAGGGGAAAAGCATTTGGTCTTTCACCATTAAGTATAATGTTAGCTGTGGGGTTTTTGTTATAGAAGTTACCTTTCAGGTTGAGGAATTTCCTTTTTATTCCTATTTTATTAAGTTTTTAACATGAAGATGCTTTTTCTGCATCTGAAATAATCATATACTTTTTATCCTTCAATTTATTGATATAGTGTATTACTGTAAATAATTTTTGTATGTTAAACCAACTTCGCATTCCTGAAATAAATTCCACTTGGTTATGGTGTATAATCCCTTTTATATATTACTGCCATGTCAGTTTGCTATATCTTGTTGAAGATCTTTGGATTTATATTCATAATAGATATTGGTCTCTGCTTTTTTGTCATGCCTTTGTCTCATTTTGACATAATGGTAATACCGGCTTCATAAAATGAGTCAAGAATTATTATCTTCTATTTTTTGAAAGAGTATGAAGAATGAGTGTTTATTTTTATTTAAACATTTTGTAGAATGTACCAGTGAATCCATCTGGCACTGGACTCTTCTTTGTGGGAAGTTTTAAATTAACTAATTTATTCTTTTTACTTACTATAGGTCTATTCACATCTATTTCTTCTTTTGTCAGTTTTGGCTGTTTCTTTCTTTCTAGGAGTTTGTTAATTTAATCTAAATTATCTAATGTGCTTATATGCAATTGCTAATATTATTCCTTTAAAATCCTTTTCATTTCCGTAAGGTCAGTAGTGATGTTCCCTCCTTCATTCGAGTTTTTTCTCTTTTTTCGCAGTTAATCTACCTAAAGATTTGTCAATTTTGTGGTCATTACAACTTTTTGTTCCATTGATTTTCTCTATTGTTTTTCTATCTCCTATTTCTTTAATCTCCATTCTAATTTTTACTATTCTCTCTCTTCTGTTAGCTTTAGGACTAGTGTGCTTATGTTTTTTGAGTGTCTTAGGTGAAAAGTCAGATTATTAATTTAAGATATTTATTCTTTTAAAGTATTTTGTGCTATAAATTTCTCTCTAAGCATTGCTTCAACTGCGTTCCATAAGTTTAGGTATGTTGTGTTCTCTGCGACTCTGCTCATTTTTCCATTCTTTTTCTTCTCTGTGTATTCAGATTACATAATCTATATCAATCATCTTCAAGTTCACTGATTTTCCCTTTGGTCAGCTTAAATCTACTGTTGAGTCTCTCTAGTGAATTTTTTGTTTGAGTTTTTTTACTTTTCATCTCCAGAATTTCTATTCAGTTCTCTTGTACAGTACGCATCTCTTTTTTTGACATTTTCTATTTGATGAGACATTGTCATCATATCTGCCATTACTTCTTTATGCATGGTTTCCTTCAGTTCTTTGAATATTTTATAATAGTTCTTTGAAGTTTTGTCTAAGTTTGATCATTGAGCCCTCTCAAAGGCAGCATTTTTGCCTGTATTTTTTTTGTTCTGTATATAGGTCATACTTTCCTGTTTCTTTACATATCTCATCATTTGTGTTGAAATAGACAATTTTAAAGAAATCTATATCCCGCAGTGTATATCCTCTGATGTGGTTCTTCATAGAGCTCAGCCTTGGGTAGGCACACAGTCACTCAGGATGGCAGTGGTTTCATCAGGGCTTTCTTTATCTCTTTCCCTGCTCTCTCTGTTAAGTTTTTTGCCTCTGTTAATAATGCCCCTCTGTTACCTTCACTAATTGCCAGCTGATGGCTCTATTGTTTTCAACAATGCCCTGGGGCATAAATTGCTCCACAGTTTGATTCAATTAAATTTGGGCCCCTGGATATTGGATTTATGGAGCTGTGGAGCTATTTGTTCTTATGGCCTGCCTCACTACCCTTGTGTAAAACCTCTGTGCCACTTTAGGGGATTGGAGGTGGGGATAACACTGTCATCCAAGTGAAATGCTGGGTGAGGTTGATAGTCTCTGGTTTTCTCACCTTGACTGTCCCAGCTAGAAACCTCCACTCTATGAGCAAGCTGGGGCAAGAGTGACTGGGGCCTACTGTAGTGTTTCTACTCTTCATCCCTTCTGGGTGGAAGAAGGGAGTCCCAGATCCCTTAACTGCCCTTTCCTAGAATAGATTTTCTGGAACGAGGAGCTGGGGGAATGAGTATTGCTGGAAGATGCTCTTCCTGGGAAGATTTCATAGCTATAGCCTGAGAGCAAGATGGAGAGGGAGCTCTGTGTTCTTGAATACTCCCATCAGGGGTAGTTTCCATGATGCTGAGCTGAGGGGGTGGGAGGAAAAGGTTTATGGCTCAATTACCACAGACTCTACTGTTCTTAAAAAGATTGAGTGAGTTTTCTTGAATTAACATTTTACCATTTTCTCTATTTCCTTAGGACAATTTCCAGAGACTTTAAGTCATTGTTTTTTTAAATAGTTTTAATCATTTGTGGTTGTTCTGCGGGGAAGAGGGTCCTCACGCCACCATTCTGGAAGTCCTATGTATGATTCCATTTAAATCCAGACAAATGCAACCAGTTCATTAGAATGTAATAGGCTGAGTTAAAAGCTGGTGGCACTAATTTCAGCTCCAGAACTTTGTCACTGAATGACCTCAGACTTATTATGGCAAATAACTGCATTTCAAACTCCCCATTTACACATTAAAAAATAAAATCTAGGAATCAGCACACATTTTCACACATTTGTGAGATTTAGTCAACCACTGAATTAAGTCTCACTGAGTGAGCAAGTTGCCGTATGTGTTACAGTTTGTTCCTCCCTCAAGTCGTCATTGTCATATACTTAGTTCTGGAACCATAATTTCTAAGTAGAGCACTAATGGCTTAAAGAAAAATGAGTTTATCTATCTGGGATACAGTGAAGGAACTAGTTTTGTTTTAATTAAAAGTTATTTATAACTTATTTATAAATTATTCCAAAAGCCACAAAATTATTAAGGTGTGTGTGTATGGGGGGGGGGGTAAGTGGGAGGGTAAAACACCCCCAAAACACAAAACAGAACAAAAGCAAGAACCACATGTGGCCATTTAAAGACAAAGATGATTGAAGAGATAGCATTAAGGATTGCTATCCCTGTAGTCATGTGTAACACTAATAAAATTACTAATACTCATACCATTTCCAGTGGCAATTTTTTTAGTAATGTAAGAGAAATCACAACCTCTTCTATTTGCACTTTAATCATTTTTACTTTAATTATTAAAATAATGTTATAAGCCATGGAAACATACACACACACTTTCTCAGATATAGCAAATTAAAATTAGATTAAATCATGAGCAGTAACTTTAAAACAACTGAGTGTAGATCACAAACTTCCTAAGACTATACTTGTGAAACAGAATATTCTTCTGGCAAGAAAACTAAAAGCACCATTCAATTTTTAGTATGTTTTTGCTTGTTGAATGTCTATGACATAATTTGATTTTAAACTTGCTTTCATTATTATATTATTAAACTTCAAAGAAAGATGTGTGCATTTGAAGGGAAAGTGATTTATTATTATAATACTTTTTGTTCAGTTCTTAATATTTTTTCCTAAAAGGAAACCCAATCTCTAATTTATAAAAAATGTTCCCCTTAAATTATGAAATAGAGAAATTTTCCTCCTAAGTAAGATGGGTAAAATTATAGCATACAGAGAAATTTAAGTAGCTCTTATGGAATTACATAAAAAGTCATAAAACTGGCTGGGAATATTAACTTGGGATGCTCTCTACAGTCAAATCTACTAATTGTCAAGTCATATTTCATTTCCTTTTTAAGAAAAACTCTGAAAATGGGTCATGTTTCCTACAATAATTCTTTGTTCCTACAGTTCCTCAGTCTCTCAGATCTAATGATTTCCCTCCATTCTATTAGAATAATTACACATAATGAGACTGTTTGGAGGTGATGATTTGGGAAAATTTTTCCTCTTTAATATTGTGAACTCTTGAAATTCTGTGTGCATGCATGCAGATGTATGCAAACACACACACACACACACACACACACACACACACACACACACAGAATTCTGCTCTATATTTGCTGAACTGTTGCTTCCTCAATCATCTTTTCTCTTCTTCAGTCTTTACTCTCCATCTTTCCACTGGTTTCTTTACTTTTATCTGTAAGTATCTTCAAATTTTGCTAGCTCAATAGCAAAGAAAACAAAAATATGTTCCTTCAAACTTAAAGCTTTATTTCCAAGCTATATTCTCTTCTCATTCCTTCCCTTTACCACCTGACTTCTCAAAAGATCTGCATATACAAGAGTTTAAAGTTTATTATGAAACAGTAAAAACATTGTCGGGACAAATACCAGTTGTCAGAAAACATTCTCAGATAATCCCTTTAATTTTTATTCACGCTCACTCCCATGAAATCTCTATTCCATAGCTACAAATAATCTTACACTGCTATGCCCTACATAAATGATGGCTCTCTTGAAGTCAAATCCATTTCAAATCACAATAGAGTTTTTCATGGAACTTAAAAGCTGATTTTGAAACTTAAATGAAAGAGCAAAAGGTTGAGAAGACTCAAGACATTTCCAAAGAAGAAAACTGCTCTAACAGATATTTAAATTTTAATAAAGCTATTTTAATGAAGACATTGTGTTATTTGCAGAGAGATAGATTTTTAAAAAAAACCCAGAATATAGAGAACTTGGAAACAAATTACTAAAATATACAGGTTCAGCTTATGTACCACAGGGTACTTGTCTTACTTATAATAGTTTGTGCTGTTCCCTTGGTTCTTGCAGGGTACTAGTACACTCCAGAAAGAAGAACAGCTATGCGTTTCAAGGATGTTAGATATGGGCTGTCATTGTCATCGTGGTCCTCTGGTCAGGATGAGGACTTACAGATGGCTGGGAGTAAATGGAGAGTGGGCTCAAGTCCATTTCACTGGAGGTTCAATCGATCTGTGGACTCAACTTGTGGTTATTTCCCCATTCTGAAATGTATAATTGGGATAAATACTTAGCTACTGATAGAAGCCTCACATTAATCTCCTGGTCTATTAGAAGAAAGACTGTTATGGGAGGAATGGACAAATTTAATCAGATGGTGGCCCAATTGCAGCAGCTTTGCCAGATGTGGTACCTTCGCCGGAGCAGATCAACATCGTCTCTGGTTGCTGTTGGGCAATGCATGCTTCTTCATCCCTTGAATAGGGAAGCATGCAAGAGAGATCATTTCAAACAGCAGGGCAGGATACCTTCATTGTTTTGCTTCAGTGTTTTAATGCTAACTCTCCTCTATGTCATAATTTAGTTGGGAGGAAACTTGGTTGTCTTGACTTACCTTAAAATATCATATTGGTCCACTATTTTGATACCATTATGCTAAATAGACTTGGTAAGCAGGAAGTAGCATTTACCCTAGATATTCTAGTCACATGCATATATACCAGAGGTCCTGAAACATTTTAAAGTTTTGTAGTGAACCACTGATCTGGGACATTCCAGGAAATTCTTCTCTAATGTAAAGAATACATTTTTGCATCTTGGACCCCCATTAAGAAAGAGAAATAGTGTTTGGTTGGGTCTATTTTTTTGTTTTTGTTTTTAAATAATTTATTTTATTAAAGTATAGTTGATATACAATGTTCTGTTAATTTCTGCTGTACAGCAAAGTGATTCAGTTTTACATATATATATTCTTTCTCATATTTTTTTCCATTATGGTTTATTACAAGATATTGAATATAGTTCTCTGTGCTATACAGTAGGACTCTGTTGTTTATCCATTCCATGTATAATAGTTTGCATCTGCTAGCCACAAGCTCCCAATCCATACCTCCTCCACCACCCTCCCACTGTTTTTTTGAGGGAACTTATTCCATGCTTGGGAATACCACCTCCAATCAGTTTATCAGATTATGGAAAAAGTTTACAATTTTGATTAGAGCTCAGATTGGAGGTGATGGCAGCAGATTCAGGCTGTTGTGCAATCTTCTCTGCCACTTGGCCATGTCATCCTGCAGATCTGATGATGCTAGAGGTATAGACAGTAGATATGGGGAATCTCTGGCAAGCTCTAATAGGCAAATGGCAGTGTAGACAGACCTCTCAGAATCTAGAGTTCATCTCTGTTTAAAATAACAGGTCCTTGGAAACTAATGGACATCAATAGGCATTAAGACTCTTAATCATGGAGGTAAAAGTGACTATGAAATTTGAGTTGCTTACCCTAAATTGAATATTATCAATCTGCAGAGTCATAAGGTGGCATAAGTGTATCATCGATCTATTGTAAGATGGAAATAGTACATTAATATTTGCAAAACAGGAACAGAAGTTACAAGTAGATTGCGTAAGTAAGTGGCCCAGACTGCCGTGTCAGTTACCTCCACAGTGAAGGTAAATTTCACAGTGACCAGAGCTACAAGCAATACACAATACACTTGTTTACTTGATATGGAGGGAGAGGTAACCTGATATATGAAAATACAGTGAACTTTTTGAGATGCTGAAAATATTCTATACCTGTGCTGTTCAATATGGTAGCCACCAGCCATATGGGGCTATCAAGCATTTGAAACATGGCTAGTGCAACTGAGGATTGAATTTTTAATTTTAGTTACTTTTAATTACCTTAAATTTAAATAGCCACATCAGGCTACTTGTTGCCATATTGGACAGCACAGGTCTAAATTATATATATTTAAAAACTATATAACAAATGGTATAAATTGCAGCAAAAGTCATTGATCAAATTATTCTAATAATTCCCAACTATTATTAATGTGGCTCTGGCTAGCTAAATGATGCTTCTGTCTGAGCTATGTTTTGACTGTATCTTCTCCAATGATCTCTTCATCCAATTTCTAGTCATTAGTTACTGGGAATCTTGCCATGCACCTAAGGGGTCAAGTTTGCATGCTGACCTTCTTCTAAGCTTTCTGTTTTCCCTTACTGCCCTCCTGGCCTCTCAGTGATTCTTTCACCATGAACCATGATACTGACCATATGTCTAGATGCTGTTCATATGCCAGGAGCTGGTGCTGGGAGCACTTGAACCGGAGGACAAGTGAGACAGGGGAAGGCAGGGTGGCATAAGGATAGGGGATGAGATGGTCTAGATTTGTCCCATACTAATTGCCAGAGCCAGTACTTGGCCAGGAACTGGTTTCACCCCATACAAAGGCAAGGGCACAGTTTATTCCAGTCCAGATAGTATATGGAACAAAAGTAGAAGTGGGAAAGAATAGAAGAGAGACAACAAGGAAAAAAATAGAAAGCCCAAAAGGTGGACCAGGAAGGACAAGGGCTCAGTCAGGGCTACTCCTAAGGCTCAGTTGGCCCTGGCAAGTGACAGAGCAGGTGGGCACAGAGAGGGATGGGCAGCCTCATGTGAGGTTTCTCTGTCCAGGGACCAATCGTGAGGCTGGGTCCAAAGGGGACAGATATGGCATCACTTGCTGGAGAGTCTGCTTTTCTGGATGTTAATAGAGTCTCTGGGACATACATACCTATAGGCCTCCCCCATCTACAGAGATTTATGTGCTCCAGCAGGGAATAAGTTGTCCAATAAAACAAAGGTTTCTAAACACACGTAAAGGAAAGTTAACACACTATGTAGGAATTATATCCCAACCAATCATCTCTTTATGTCCTTGGTCATTGGCTGCCTTCCCAGTTAATATCTGAGCTGGAAAGAACACGTTTCCCCTTGGGCAGTGAGGTATCTCTTCAGTGGTAGAAAGAATAGGTCTTCAATTTAGCTGTGCCTCCCAACCCCCAACCCAACTTTTGTAACAAATGACAGGAGATTTATATCTGGCCACTTCTCTCCAACTCAGCTTCAGTACCCAAAGGGAAAAAGTGTCTTGGTACTGCAATGGGCATGCTGCTATTTCTATTGATTGGTTGATTGATTAATTTACACTGCTTCTCAATATCATTGCTCTTAGCAAGATAGGGGTAGGGGATTAAGAGGCACAAACTATTATATATAAAATAAATAAGCTAGGGACTTCCCTGGTGGCGCAGTGGTTGAGAATCTGCCTGCTAATGCAGGGGACACGGGTTCGAGCCCTGGTCTGGGAAGATCCCACATGCCACGGAGCAACTAGTCCCGTGAGCCACAACTACTGAGCCTGCGGGCCTGGAGCCTGTGCTCTGCAACAAAAGAGGCCACGATAGTGAGAGGCCCACGCACTGCGATGAAGAGTGGCCCCCGCTTGCCGCAACTAGAGAAAGTCCTCGCACAGAAACGAAGACCCAACACAGCCAAAAATCAATCAATCAATCAATCAATCAATCAATCAATCAAAATGTTGAAAACATCAAGATTTGTCGAAATTATTCAAAATAAATAAATAAATAAATAAGCTAAAACGATATGTTGTACAGCACAGGGAATATAGCCAATATTTTATAATATCTATAAATGGAGTATAATCTTTAAAAATTGTGAATCACTGCATTATACATCTGACATTTATATAACATTGTAAATCAACCCTAAAGAAAGAAAAAGAACTATTAGCATATTTTAATGAGCCTTAAACAATAACTTCCAGGACGTGGCCCCCTGAGATCTGGTGATAAGCCTAGTCAGTGGCTGATTGTGTCCACTCTGCCTGGAATCCTTGTTTTGCACTCTCTCTGGCCAGTGGATTCCTTTTGTGTGGCCTGATGACATTCTGTACTGGGTTGCAGCTTCTTTGTTTCTGCGCCTTTATAACTGTTTACACAGAGCCCTCAGCTTTCCCATCTGTAAATGCTCAGAGTTCATTCCAAGTGCAGCCTACAGAGGAGTCCTCTGCTCCCCTCCAGTGTGCTTGGATAAATGCCTACAGGCCGTCTGCTTTTTTATTGTTAACCCCAGGAATGGAGTTTCTTTCATTGGCTTCTTACAGTTCCCTTTGACTTGAGCATTCATTGAGGCATGGCTCTTCCCTGCCTGGCTTCCTGACCTCCTCAGAGTTCTGTTCTGCCTGCTGGGTTTGCTCTCCAGCACACATACCCGAGACTGGAAAGGGTACCCAATGGCTTAGGTTATGTTTGTAGGGGAGCTAGTTCCTGACCCAGGTCTGAGTTAAAGCATCCTTTCCATTCGAGGGAGGCCCTGGCATTTAACTGCATAGTTACACGTTCCTCTAGTATTAACAGCCCAGCAATATTACAAGCAAAAGGAATAATAACTCACTGAACAGACTGTATTTTGACTTCAAGTAAAAGATAGAATGTGTTTGTAATAATTGATGAGTCATTTGACTCAACTAATATGTGTTTTAATTAGATACCTGAAAACAAAGTTACTCCTATGGGCTAATATTTTGAGATATTAACCTATGCTCCCTTGTTCCATAATATTTTCTCTTCTCCCTTCTCCTTTTAGGCGGGAATATTCGATTCTGCTCCCCTAATCTTAAGAGAGGTCTACAGAAGGACAAAAGCTCATGTTGCCTGAAAAAAAATGCATTTCCTAGTTTTGGTTTTTAAAAGGCTAAACCCAAGAGCTAAAAATGAATAGGTTAGTCAAAGGAAAACAGCTTTTAAAACAAATGGAGAGAGAAAGTTCTTTCACAGCCTAGCAAGAGATTACCATCAGCAGGGGAGAGGGAAGCAGAAGAGTGTATGTCCAGTCTACTGGGGAAGCAGTAAGAGGGCGGCGGCATGGTGCAGGGATCTCAAACACCTGCTATGGCAAAGGCAGGTCAGACAAACGGTTGCAAAAGGGCCTGGGGTAAAAAACAAAAAAAATCTTGCGAATATTATAAAAACGTCAACTGGCACCCCACCTCAGTGTTGCAGAGATAATTGAGGTTGGATGGGTCTGTGTCAAACATTGGATGGACAGCCCCTTCTCAGTGCCAGTGATTGCTGCCACGTGGAGAGGTGGTCCATAATTGCTAGTTTTCCTGATTTTCCAGAGAAGCCAGAAATTGTGGGGTTTTTTTGTTGTTGTTTTTTTTTAGTGAACTCCCCTGACTTTTAAAAGTTGGCTAAAATGTTTTTAAAACATAGAGTAAGCCAAACAAAGCACATCTGCTGGCCAGATATAGCCTCCCTGCCAATGACTTGCAACCTGTTGCCTAGACAGGGCCGCAGGGCATCTCAACAAGGATTCTTGTGCCTGAGGACCAGGCTGAACAGCAGGGGAATGTTGGTCTGAAGGGGTCATGAAGTTAGGGCCCTAGTAGTATGCAAACTGATGACCAAGGACAAGATGACACCTCAGTCATCAGTGTTTTGGCCCCATGGCCTAACTTAAGGGTGTGAACAAGAAGTGGGAATTTCAATAAACAATGACAATGATTGCTTTACCAGCCAGGTGGATGAAGGTTGAAAATAGGAATCGATTCAGGTTATGCAGAAAAGGGATGTGATAATTCTTGAACACAAGAATTTGTGGACTGAGATTTATACTTGCTACGCCCAAGGACTTGTCAGATGTTGCTAACAATTCCTGGGTGAGCACACAGTCACACCCAGGTTCCCACCCACTAGACATTCCTATATTCCCTTAATCTTCAGGCCTTCAGGTGACCCGGGGATTATGCTGTGAACTCTGTTTTGGGGGAGGAGAACCTATTCCTTAGAGAATCTAGAGAGATCACTGTCATCTTTTTAATTTTTTTAGCAGCTTTATTGAGGTATAATTTATATAACATAAAATTTATCTACTGTAATTACACAATTTGACGATTCTAGTAAATTTATAGAGCTGTGTAACCATCACTACAATCCACTTTTAGAACATTTCCATCACTGTAGAAAGTTCCCTTGTACCTCTTTACAGTCAATCCTCACTCCTACCCCTAGCCCTGGGCAACCACTGATCTGCTTTCTGTCTACACGCTTTCCTTGTCTGGACATTGCAAATAAATGGAATCATAAAATATGTAGTCCTTTGTATCTGACATCTGTCACTTAGCATGATGCTTTGAGGGTGATTCATCTTGAGGCATGTCTCAGTAGTTTTTTTCTTTTTACTACTGAGTAGTATGCTACTGTGCATATATACCCTAATTAAAAAAATATATTCACCAAGTTGATGGATATTTGGATTGCTTCCAGTTTGGGGCTTTTATGAATAATGTTGCCATGAACATTCACATACAGGTCTTTGTGTGGCACTGCCATGCTTTTGAGAGAGGATGTTTCAATATCAACCAATAAGAATTTTAAACAGGTGCCCATTTCATAGGCAGTGATGTAGAAAATAAGGTGTGCTTGGGGAACCAGGGAGAGGAACCTGACAATTCTGCCCAGCATCAGCTCTCCATTGTTGTCAGCTTCAATCTTCTATCAGAAAGCCAAGTCCTGATCAGGAGCATTGGGCTGGGGGCTGGGAGAGATGAGGGGATGTAAGCAAGCACAAACAGGTGGCCACTTCCTAGGAAGGATGTTGGCTCTCAAGGTGGAAGTGGGGGATTGGCCATTAAACCAAAGCCCTAGTTACTGCACAGCCCATCAGAGGCGATCAAGACTCATGGGGAAGTGCATCTTAGAGGTTTGGATCAGTGCTGGAAGAAGAGAGATCCGAGCTGGAGATTGACTTTTTAACACTTCCCTGAGCTGTTTTTTGGGGAACATATTTAGGAATACTGGCGTAATTCACAGATGGGCATAGGTTACATTCTTGTCAGTGTACTTTTGAAGAAATCCCTTAGGGGTTTTGTTTTAAGCAATAATGCCTTTGTGGGTATATTCCCTTTACACAAATCCTGGAAGTCTAGGATATATATTGGTATTATTAATAGAAGCTTATAAGAATAGAATTAAGTTCTTTTTAGTATAAAGTTATCTCTTTATTATCTTTATTTCATAATAAAATGTATAGGTATAGTATCAATTAAAAAAAAGTAAATGACAACCAATTCAGCCATCATGAGATACATTTCAAAAAGTATCCTCCCAGAAGAAATACACACACATGCGTGCACACACACACACACACACACACACACACATCCCAAGCATCCCTAAGTTTTCTGGCCTCCTGAGATCACTGTTTTATGAAATATCTGAATGTCTGTTTCTTTAGCTCAGTATTTCTGGGCATTCCTGGGGAGTGCATGCCCTCTCCTGGTTGTTGTCTATCACTCCACCCTTGAGCAGCTCCTCTAATTTCTCTTATCATGTCGACAATCTGAAGTAGTGGAAAACTGGAAAATAAACTACAATCTCAGTCACAGGAAACCAGACCCTTACTCACAAACTATACAATGATTTGATGCTTTCTCTGAGTCCTGCCTTGCTCTAGCCATTTGGTCCATGACTAACGAATGGTCTTAAGTTTATGACCACTCAAAAACAGGGTAGAGGAAACCCACCACTAGGTGTGAGAACAGGAAAAAGATGTTTGTATTCCATAATCTGTGACTCCCAAACCATGGTTATCATTGGTCTTCTCTCTGCAAATTAAGACACTTTTAAGACACCTCCCTGAAATAAGCCTATGAAGACTGGTCCCAGGTATTGTCCTTTGAACTGCTTAACAGTTTGCTGATTTTGCCACTCGACTGAGATGCCTTACCCTTCCAGGAGCCCTGCACCATCTGGACATGCCTACTCCACGTATCAAGACCTCCCATTATATTACAAAGCTACAGTCATCCAAACAGTATGGTACTGGCATAAAAACAGAAATAAAGATCAATGGAACAGGATAGAAAACCCAGAAATAAACCCACGCACCTATGATTAATTAATCTACGACAAAGGAGGTAAGACTATACAATGGAGAAAAGAAAGTCTCTTCAATAAATGGTGCTGGGAAAACTGGACAGCTACATGTAAAAAAATGAAACTAGAACATTCTTTAACACCTTACAAAAAAATAAACTCAAAATGGATTAAAGACCTAGATGTAAGACTGGATAATATACAAGTCTTAGAGGAAAACATAGGCAGAACACTCTTTGATATAAATCGCAGCAATATCTTTTTTGATCTGTCTCTCAGAGTAATGGAAATAAAAACAAAAATAAACAAATGGGACCTAATTAAACTCAAAAGCTTTTGCACAGCAAATGAAACCACAAACAAAACAAAAAGACAACCCACAGAATGGGAGAAAATATTTGCAAATGATGCGACTGACAAGGGATTAGTCTCCAAAATTTATAAATAGCTCATGCGGCTCAATATCCAAAAAACAAACAACCCAATCAAAAAATGGGCAGAAGACCTAAACAGACATTTCTCCAAAGAAGGCATAGATGGCCAAGAGGCACATGAAAAGATGCTCAACATCGATAATTATTAGAGAAATGCAAGTCAAAAGTACAATGAGGGACTTCCCTGGTGGTCCAGGGCTAAGACTCTGAGCTTTCACTGCAGGATGTGTGGGTTTGATCCCTGGTTGGGGGACTAAGATCCCATGTGCTGCGTGGCGGGGTCAAAAAAAAAAAAAAAAACCACCTGCAATGAGGTATCACCTCACACCGGTCAGAATGGCCATCATCAAAAAATCTACAAACAATAAATGCTGGAGAGGGTGTGGAGAAAAGGGAACCCTCCTACACTGTTTGTGGGAATGTAAATTGGTACAGCCATTATGGAGAACAGTATGGAGGTTCCTTAAGAAACTAAAAATAGAGCTACCATATGATCCAGCAATTCCACTCCTGGGCAGGTGTCCAGAGGAACACATGGTTCGAAAGGACACATGCACCCCAATGTTCATTGCAGCACTGTTTACAGTAGCCAAGATATGGAAGCAACCTAAATGCCCATCGACTGATGAATGAATAAAGAAGATGTGGTACATATATACAATGGAATATTACTCAGCCATTAAAAAGAATGAAATAATGCCATTTGCAGCAACATGGATGGACTTGGAGATTATCATACCAAGTGAAGTAAGTCAGACAGAGAAAGACAAATATCATATAATATTGTTTGTATGTGGAATCTAAAAAAAATTGATACAAATGAACTTATTTACAGGACAGAAACAGCCTTACAGACTTAAAGAATGAACTTCTGGTTACCAGGGGGGAAGGGTTGGGGGAGGGATAGGTTGGGAGTTTGGGATTGACATGTACACACTGCTATATTTAAAATAGATGACCAGGGCAGAGTCAAGATGGTAGTGTGGGAAGACGCCGAGTTAGCTTCTCCTCACAGCAAGGGTGCCTGCTGGCCACTAGTGGAGGACCCTGATGCCCAAGGAGACAGGAGGAATGCCCAAGTGAACTGGTAGGACATCAAGGGACTGAGGGGGGAGGAGAAGTGGAGGCCAGACAGGATCAGTGACCCTGAGGCTGGGGAGATCAGGAGAGGCAGGTGGGAGGGGCTCTCCAGGAGGAGTGGGAGAGGAGCAGAGGGTGATTGCCCTGCACACTCAGACCCGGGGAGCCTGCTGAGCTCCCAGGCCAGTACCCCGCCCCTAAGCCCCCTCCAGGCCGCGTGGGTCCTTGGGGGCATAGGAGGGAGGCTGGGGAGATCAGGGGAGGCCGGTGGGAGGGGCCTTCGGAGAGGAGCAGGAGAGGAGCTGGGGGCATTTTCCCCACCCACTCAGGCCTGGGGAGTTTGCTGGGCTCCCAGGTGAAGTCCCCTGCTCTCTGAGACCAGGGTTGGGGGCATGCCTGGGCCCCGTCTGTTCCTTGAGCCTAAGCCCCACCCCCCACAGCCCCCAGAGCCTTTTCCAGCCTTGTGGGTCCTAAACATAAGCCCCACCCACCACCCAAACCTCATCCTTGCTTAGGCCCTGCCCTCCACAGCCAAGGTCATTTCCCCACCCCCTTTTTTTTGTCTTTTCCCTCCTCCTGTTTTTCACTATTGTGCTACTGTTATACCTTCCAGTTGTTGATTCATCTATATTTTTATTTTTATATTCTTTCTAACATATCTGTTAGTTTCCTAGTCTAATTTTATTTTTTACTTTGTTATTGTTCTCTCTTTTTTTTTTCTTTTGCCACCCCACACAGCTTGTGGGATCTTGATTCATGAGCTGGGGGTCAGGCTGAAGCTCCTGCGATGGGAGCTCTGAGTCCAAACCACTGGACTAACAGAGAACCTCAGACCCCAGGGAATATTCATCAGAGTGAGGTCTCATGGAGGTCCTCATCTCAGCACCAAGGCCAAGCTCTACCCAACAGCCAGTGTTGGAAGCCTCAGGCCAAACAACCAGTAAGACAGGAACACAATCTCACTCATAAAAAAAAAAGAGACACCAAAAAAAAATATGTCGCAGATGAAGGAGCCAGGTAAAAATCTACAAGACCAAAGAAATGAAGAGTAAATAGGCAATCTACCTGAAAAAGAATTCAGAGTAATTACAGTAAAGATGATCCAGAATCTCGGAAATAGAATAGAGGCACAGATGGAGAATATACAAGAGACATTTAACAAAGATCTAGAAGAACTAAAGAACAAACAAACAGAGATGAACAACACAATAACTGAAATGAAAAATACACTAGAAGGAATCAATAACAGAATAACTGAGGCAAAAGAACGAATAAGTGAGCTGGAAGACAAAATGATGGAAATAACTGCTGAGGAGCAGAATAAAGAAAAAAGAATGAAAAGTATTAAAGACAATCTCAGAGACCTCTGGGACAAAACGAAATGCACCAACATTTGAATTATAGGGGTCCCAGAGGAAGAAGAGCAAAAGAAAGGTCTGAGAAAATATTTGAAGAGATTATAGTCGAAAATTTCCCTAACATGGGAAAGGAAATAGTCACCCAAGTCCAGGAAGAACACAAAGTCCCATACAGGATAAACCCTAGGAAAAACACACCAAGACACATATTAATCAAACAAACAAAAATTAAATTCAAAGAAAAAATATTAAAAGCAGCAAGGGAAAAACAAAAAATAACATACATAGGAATCCCCATAAGGTTATCAGCTGATTTTTCAGCAGAAAATCTGCAGGCCAGAAGGGAGTGGCAAGATGTACTTAAAGTGATGAAAGAGAAAAACCTACACCAAGATTACCCAGCAAGGATCTCATTCAGATATGACAGAGAAATCAAAAGCTTTTAAGACAAGCAAAAGCTAAGAGAATTCAGCACCACCAAACCAGCTTTAAAACAAATGCGAAAGAAACTTCTCTAGGTGGGAAACACAAGAGAAGAAAAAGACCAACAAAAACAAACCCAAAACAATTAAGAAAATGGTAATAGGAACATACATATCAATAATAACCTTGAATGTAAAAGGATTAAATGCCCCAACCAAAAGACACAGACTGGCTGAATGGATACAAAAACAAGAACCATATATATGCTGTCTACAAGAGACCCACTTCAGAACAAGGGACACATACATACTGAAAGTGAAGGGATGAAAAAAGATATTCCATGCAAATGGAAATCAATAGAAAGCTGGAGAAACAATACTTGTATCAGATAAAATAGCCTTTAAAATAAAGGCTGTTACAAGAGATAAGGAGGGACACTACATAATGATCAAAGGATCAATCCAAGAAGAAGATATAACAATTATAAATGTTTATACACCCAACATAGTAGCACCTCAATACATAAGGCAAATGCTAACAACCATGAAAGGAGAAATCGACAGTAACACAATAATAGTAGGGGATTTTCACACCCCCCTTACACCAATGGACAGATCATCCAAACAGAAAATAAATAAGGAAACACAAGCTTTAAATGACACAATAGACCAGATAGATTTAATTGATATTTATAGAACATTCCACCCAAAAGTGGCAGAATGCACATTCTTCTCAAGTGCACACTGAACATTCTCCAGGATAGATCACATCTTGGGTCACAAATCAAGCCTCAGTAAATTTAAGAAAATTGAAGTAGTATCAAACATCTTTTCTCACCACAATGCTATGAGACTGGAAATCGATTACAGGAAAAAAAACTATAAAAACCACAAATACATGGAGGCTAAACAGTGTGCTACTAAATAACCAAGGGATCACTGAAGAAATCAAATAAGAAATTAAAAAATACATAGAAACAAATGACAATGAAAACACGATGACCCAAAACCTATGGGCTGCAGCAAAAGCAGTTCTAACAGGGAATTTTACAGCAATTCAATGTCACCTCAAGAAACAAAAAAATCTCAAATAAACAATCTAACCCTACACTTAAAACAACTAGAGAAAGAAGAACAAAAAAATCCAAAGTCAGTAGAAGGAAAGAAATCATAAAGATCAGAGAAGAAATAAATGAAACAGAAACAAAGAAAACAATAGCAAAGATCAATAAAACTAAAAGCTGGTTCTCTGAGAAGATAAACAAAATTGATAAACCCTTAGCCAGATTCATCAAGAAAAAAGGGAGAGGATACAAATCAATAAAATTAGAAATGAAAAAGGAGAAGTCACAACTGACACCGCAGAAATACAAAGGATTATAAGAGACTACTACAGACAACTATATGCCAATAAAATGGACAACCATGAAGAAATGGACAAATACTTAGAAAGGTACAATTTTCCAAGAATGAACCAGGAAGAACTAGAAAATATAAACAAACATATCACAAGTAATGAAATTGAAACCATAATTAAAAATATTCCAACAAACGAAAGTCCAGGACCAGATGGCTTCACAAGTAAATTCTATTAAACATTAGAGAAGAGCTAACACAGATACTTCTCAAACTCTTCCAGAATATTGCAGAGGGAGAAACACTCCCAAATTCATTCTACAAAGCCACCATCACCCTGATACCAAAACCAGAAAAGATATCACAAAAAAGAAAATTATAGACCAATATCACTGATGAACATAGATGCAAAAATCCTGAACAAAATACTAGCAAACAGAATCCAGCAACACATTAAAAGGATCATACACGATGATCAAGTGGGATTTATCTCAGGGATGCAAGGATTCTTCAGTATATGCAAATCAATCAATGTGATACACCATATTAACAAATTACGATCATCTCAACAGATGCAGAAAAAGCTTTTGACAAAATTCAACACCCATTTATGATAAAAACCCTCCAGAAAAATGGGCATAGAGGGAACCTATCTCAACATAATAAAGGCCATATATGACAAACCCACAGCAAACATCATACTCAATGGTGAAAAATTGAAAGCATTTCCACTAAGATCAGGAATAAGACAAGGATGTCCACTCTCGCCACTCTTATTCAACATAGTTTTGGAAGTCCTAGCCATGGCAATCAGAGAAGAAAAAGAAATAAAAGGAATACAAATTGGAAAAGAAGAAGTAAAACTGTCACTGTTTGCAGATGACATGATACTATACATAGAGAATCCTAAAAATGCCACCAGAAAACTACTAGAACTAATCAACGAACTTGGTAAAGTTGCAGGATAAAAAATTAATGCACAGAGATCTCTGGCACTCCTATACACCAACAACAAAAAATCAGAGAAGCAAACCCATTTACCATTGCAACGAAAAGAATAAAATACCTAGGAATAAACCTACTTAAGGAGGCAAAAGACTTCTACTTAGAAAACTATAAAACACTGATGAAAGAAATCAAAGATGACATAAACAGATGGAGAAATCTACCATGTTCTTGGCTTGGAAGAATCAACATTGTGAAAATGCCTACACTACCCAAAGCAATCTACAGATTCAATGTAATAGCTATGAAATAACCAATGGCATTTTTTACAGAACTAGAACAAAAAAATCTTAAAATTTATATGGAGACACAAAAGACCCCGAATAGCCAAAGCAGTCTTGAGGGAAAAAAACGGAGCTGGAGGAATCAGACTCCCTGACTTCAGACTATACTACAAAGCTACAGTAATGAAGACAATATGGTGCTGGCACAAAAACAGAAATATAGATCAATGGAACAGGATACAAAGCCCAGAGATAAACCCACGAACCTATGGTCAACTAATCTATGACAAAGGAGGCAAGGATATACAATGGAGAAAAGACAGTCTCTTCAATAATTGGTGCTGGGAAAACTGGACAGCTACATGTAAAAGAATGAAATTAGAACACTCCCTAACACCATACACAAAAATAAACTCAAAATGGATTTGAGACCTAAATGTAAGACCGGGCACTAAAAAACTCTTAGAGGAAAACATAGGAAGAACACTCTTTGACATAAATCACAGCAAGATCTTTTTTGATCCACCTCCTAGAGTAATGGAAATAAAATCAAAAATAAACAAATGGGACCTAAAGAAACTTAAAAGCTTTTGCAAAGCAAAGGAAACTACAAACAATACGAAACGACAACCCTCAGAATGGGAGAAAATATTTGCAAACGAATCAATGGACAAAGGATTAATCTCCAAAATGTATAAACAGCACATGCAGCTCAATATTAAAAAAACAAACAACCTAATCCAAAAATGGGCAGAAGACCTGAATAGACATTTCTCCAAAGAAGACATACAGATGGCCAAGAAGCACATGAAAAGCTGCTCAGCATCAGTAATCATTAGAGAAATGCAAATCAAAACTACAATGAGGTATTGCCTCACACCTGTTAGAATGGGCATCATCAGAAAATCTACGAACAACAAATGCTGGAGACGGTGTGGAGAAAAGGGAACCCTCTTGCACTGTTGGTGGGAATGTAAATTGATACAGCCATTATGGAGAACAATATGGAGGTTCCTTAAAAAACTAAAAATAGAATTACCATATGACCCAGAAATCCCACTACTGGGCATATACCCAGAGAAAATCATAAATCAAAAAGATACATGCACCCCAATGTTCATTGCAGCACTATTTACAATAGCCAGGTCATGGAAGCAACCTAAATGCCCATCAACAGACAAATGGATAAAGAAGATGTGGTACAGGGCTTCCCTGGTGGCGCAGTGGTTGAAAATCCGCCTGCCAATGCAGGGGACACGGGTTCGAGCCCTGGTCTGGTAAAATCCCACATGCCGCGGAGCAACTGGGCCCGTGAGCCACAACTACTGAGCCTGCGCATCTGGAGCCTGTGCTCCGCAACAAGAGAGGCTGCGATAGTGAGAGGCCCGCGCACCGTGATGAAGAGTGGCCCCCGCTCGCCGCAACTAGAGAAAGCCCTCGCACAGAAACGAAGACCCAACACAGCCAAAAATAAATAAATTAATTAATTAATAAAAAAAAAAAGATGTGGTACATATATACAATGGAATATTACTCAGCCATAAAAAGGAACGAAATTGGGTCATTTGTAGAGACGTGGATGCATCTAGAGATTGTCATACAGAGTGAAATAAGTCAGAAAGAGAAAAACAAATATCATATATTAATGCATATATGTGGAACCTAAAAATATGGTACAGATGAACCGGTTTGCAGGGCAGAAATTGAGACACAGATGTAGAGAACAAATGTATGGACACCAAGGGGGAAAGCGGTGGGAGGCGGGGGTTGTGGTGTGATGAATTGGGAAATTGGGATTGACATGTATATATACTGATGTGTATAAAATGGGTGACTAATAAGAAAAATAAATAAATAAAAAATAAACATTAAAAAAAAAAGAAGAAAATTTTAAATAGACTTTCCATGACCATGGATTAGAAGACTCAATATATATTTTTTCAGAACCCCCTGGGAAACATGACACTAGCCCCACTGCCTCACTAGCTTCTCTGGGCTCACTAACTGAGATTTGGAGCTGCAAGGACCACATGACATAGAACTTGAAGGTGACATAATGCCAACCAAGCCTGCAGGTAAGCTACTGACAATTTGGAGCCATTGTACTGTATAATTTCTTTATCTCATGCATACACTAAATTTAATTTCTAATCCAGAAATTGCTGTTATACCTGAAAGTATAACCAACCAAAAAGTTTTTTTTTTTAATGGTAAACCATGGGAATTGATCTTGCCATATTAAGCAAGAAAATGGGGTTTATTGGAAATATTCTGGGGGTCGTTAGCATTGTGAACGAAGCACTGAACACCACAGACACCAGAAGGACAAGAATCAGGGATACCCCCGGCACCTGAGGAACAGTGATTCAGGGATAGTTGCCTTGGTTCCAGCCATCAGATTACCCAATTCCAACCCACTTTCTATCTAGTATCTCCTCTAATGATCCAAACTTCCAGAAGACATTGATTAGAAGACCCAATATGGTGGTAAATGTCTTCAAAGATCTGTAGACTTACCACAACCTTTATCAAAATCTCAGCAGCAGAAATTGATAATTTACTCCTAAAATGTATATGGAAATGCTAGGAACCTAGAATAAACAAAACAACTTAGAAAAAGGAAGAATAAAGTTGGATGACTTCCACTATCAAATTTCAAATCATATTAAAAAGCTACAGTAAAGAAGACAGTGTGATATTCTTGTAAAGGTAGGCATGTAGATCAGTGGAACAGACTTTAGAGTTCAGCAATAATCCCTTACATTTATGATTAGATGATTTTTGAAAATATAAGAGTGAAAAGATAGTCTCTTCAACCAGTGGTACTGGGACAATTGGACATTCACGTTTTTTAAAAATGGGCTAAACCATTACCTTACCTCACACATAGAAATTAACTCAAAATAAATAGTAGATGCACAAGCTATAACCATTAAGAAAATGAAAGGACAAGTCACAGAGTAGGAGAAAATATTTGTAAATTATGTATTTGATGAAAATCTTATATCCAGAATATAAAAAAACTCTTAAAATTTAATTATAAAGGGGCTTCCCTGGTGGTGCAGTGGTTATGAATCTGCCTGCCAATTCAGGTGACACGGGTTTGAGCCCTGGTCCTGGAAGATCCCACATGTCGTGGAGGAACTAAGCCCGTGTGCCACAGCTACTGAGCCTGCGCTCTAGAGCCCCTGAGCCGCAACTACTGAAGCCCGCATGCCTAGAGCCCGTGCTCCACAACAAAAAAAGCCACCACAGTGAGAAGCCCTCACACCACAACGAAGAGTAACCCCCCACTTGCTGCAACTAGAGGAAGCCTGCGTGCAGCAACGAAGACCCAATGCAGCCATAAGTAAATAAATAAATAAAATAATTTAAAAAAATTTAATTATAAGAAGATTAAAAAACCAATTAAAAATAGGCAGAGTTGTAGAAGATTGCTACAACTCAACCACAACAAAAAATGACCTGATTAAAAAATAGGCAAAGGATTTGAATTGCTCCTAAGAAGATATATGAATGGCTCCTAAGAAGATATATGAATGGCTAATAATAAGCACATGAAAAAATGCTTAACATCATCAAACATCAGGGAAATTGAAATTAAAAAACAATGCAAAACCACTGTACACCCCAGACATATAAATAGCATCTGTTAAAGTTGTTACAATGAGGTTTAGCACAGACACAAAGTTCTATGGATCAAAACTGTAGCAATAGATAGACTTGATACCACTCACCAGACTTTCTATGGTGTTTTGACTCCCAGTTGTAGGTGGAAGGTCTCCTCCTCTATCACTGGCTCTATCAAGAAAATACAAAAGACACAACTTCACCCTTTCTTCCATGCTTTGAATAAAGTTTCTTCAAATTTCTACCACTTGCGGGTCTCCTTTTTGCTTTTCATCCATCCATCCATCCATCCATCCATCCATCCATCCATCCATCCATCCATCCAACCATCCAGTAACCCATTTATTCATTCAGTCAGTCATTTATTTAGTCATACAATCAATAAATATTTATTGACTATTAAGACCCAGAACTGTTCTACGCACTTGGAAATCAAAAGTGAAAAAAAAATTGTCAAATACAATTACCCTGATAGAGCTTAAATTATATATACTGAAAGGTTTGAGGTCATTATCTATGGGAAGACATGCACATCATTTTCATCATATTTATATCCATCTAATTTTTCTTTTACTCTCTGCCACATTCTAAAACGTATATCGATTAACCTTGATGTTAAAAGTGTTATGCCCATCCTTCATACTATTTGATTATCTAGTTTAATTTTCTTCTGTTTTCTCCATTATCTCTAGGATTTTTTTCTCCCAGAACATGTTAAGTATATCTCTTAAGCTACAAGTTTCCCATTACCATCTTTTCACAGAGGATGAAGCAAGCTTGCATTGACTACAACCAGAGTTGATGATCCCCTTAGTAGAAAAACAAATATAGGAGCTTCCCTGCACATTAGTGGAGCAAAGCCCCCTGAATCTGTGCCTAATTGTTACCGCTTAGGGTGTTCCCTTTCCATTGGCCTTGATACTCTGATTCTATTTTTGACAGCTATCACTCCTCTGCATTTAAAAAAATTTTTTTTGGCCACTCAGCATGTGGGATCTTAGTTACCTGGCCAGGGATCGAACCTGCGCCCCCTGCACTGGAAGCACAGAGTCTTAACCACTGGACCACCAGGAAGTCCCAGCTCTCACTTCTCTGAGTTAGCTCATGGGGGTTTAGTCTGATTAAACCAATCCACAAAGCACCTGTAATCGCCAGCTATTAACATCACTGGCTTGTCTAACCCATCAGCTATCAGGATGATTAAGATGTTTCAAATAGAAGAAATAAAGACTAAAAATTATCTTGTACCATTTACTGTATTATTTCACAACAAACCTAACTTGGAAAAAAAGGCCAATTTTAGAAGTTGCTTCTCTTTTTTAATACATTTAACTAGTTTACCAAAGTTAATACATTTAACTAGTTTACCAAAGTTAATACATTTAACTAGTTTACCAAAAGAAAGTTTAAGAAGCTGTAGAAAAACATATGAATATTTTAACTAAAATTGTTTTTATTTTTATTATGTAGGTCTCTACCCCTTGTTCCTGGCACAGAACTCCTAACACCCTTTAAATTTCTTGTGAGATAAGAACTCTAGAGTATCTCTTGTTCTAATATTTGTCTTTGACCCCTTTCTTGACGCAGGGCTCCCAAAACCCTTGTAAATCTGAAGTGATAAGAGCCCTAGGAGAATTTTTTATTCTACTGAGCTGACTCTGGGTGGGCTCCTGGATGGGGGCTGGTCACCAGAAAGACCAAACCATGATTAGAAGCTTGGAATGTTCATCCCCACCCCCATCTTCCAGATAGGGGAGAGAAGCTGGAAATGGCATTAATAGTTGACCGTGCTTACATGAATAAGCCTCCATAAAATCCCAATTGCACAGGGTTTGGAGAGTTTCCAGGCTGGTGAATGCATCCACACCAGGAGGGTGATGTACCCAAGCTCCATGGGGACAGAACCGCCTGTGCCTGGGACCGTCTGAGACCTTGCCCCATGTTTCTCTTCATCTGGCTGATCATCTGTATTCTTTATCATATCTTTAATAAACTGGTAAATGTAAGTAGTGTTTCCTTGAGTTCTGTAAGCAGCTCTAGAAAATGAATTGAACCTGAGGAGTGGGTCATGGGAACCTTCAATTTATAGCCAAGTTGGACAGAAGTTGTGGGTAACCTGGGGACCTATAGATACTACTTGTGATTGGTATCTGAAGCAAGGTGGGAACAGTCTTGAGAGACTGAGTCCTTAACCTGGGGGATCTGACACTATCTCCAGGCAGATAGTGTTAGAATTGAGTTAAACTGTAGGACACCCAGCTGGTGTCACAGAGGACTGCTTGTGTGGGGAAAAGCCTCCACACATTTGGTTGACCATAAGTATCAGAAGTGAAGTGTTCCCTGTGACTGTAAAGGAGACACACAGGAAAGAAAGACATAGAAGGAAAGAACAACTGGGTTGCTTTCCATTAAAAGTTGATTTGTGCCATTCTACCACCCCATATTTAAATTTTAAAAATAATGCTTATACTTACAATAACCACTGCATTTATACTAAAAGTTAAACAAACATAGTAAATGTGGTTACATTTTAGTTCTGAATTTACTCTTTATACAATCTTATCATTGGAAGAAGTTGAAGAAAGGTGTGATTCATAAGTTTCATTACATGTGTATTTGCTCTGAGGAACACTGAGAGATGATTTTCCCTTTTGGCCGTTTAGCCAACTTAATACATGTGCAAGTGCTTTTAGGATAATGCCACAATGGACATACATCTTTTAGACTGCCATCTTGGGAGAAACACTCATTTCACTGTTTTGAGGGAGAGAAATAGATTTGAAATTCTTTTTACTCCATGTTTAGAGATCCTGCTACAATTTTTTAAAATCTTTCTTTCTCTAAGTCATTGTTTGTGTTATAATTTCAACAGTGTCTCACTGACTTTGGCCATCGGTGAAATAAAAGATTCTTTCAAGGAACTGGCTAATGAAGCAAAGAATACTGGTAATAATGTTTTGGTTCATTTTGTCATAACGAAGATTTCATTTATACTTTTCGTTGATTGCCTCCTTACAATCCATGCAAAAAGAGGTCAAATGATCCTACTTATTTTGTTGAAATCTGTAACTAAAATGTCAGCTGTATCACTGAATGGTCATATTTGGTTGGGTTTGGGTCTTGGAATACAAAGAAAGACACCTGTCCTAAAACCACTGGAAAATGTCAGAAAATATTTTTAAAGGCAAATAAAATGACATAGCCTGCTTCCTCTACAACCAGGTAAGGATGAGAACTCAGAGCCTGCATGTTGCCCCAAGGGAGTCTCCCTCCACACCTGCCGAGGTAAAGATGCAGAGCTTGGGTGTTAAGACCAAAACAAGGCTGATTCTTTGCCTTGATTGCTGCCTGTGGGGAAAGAAAAAGTTCGAGGCCTAATCATTCTCCCTTTAAAAATGTAAATTAGAACGTGAACCCCACCCCCTTACCTTATTAGAAAACAAACCCAAGTCTCCCTTGCTTTGCTCCCTCTCAGGCCTCCTGTCTTACACCCCCACCCACCCCCAGCTCTCACTGGTTCCTACCACGATCAGGCACCCCACGCTTTGCTCCTGTCTCGGTGACTTTGCGATTGCTCTATCCTGTGCCTGGAATTCTTTTCCTCAGATATAGCCACTCAGTTTGCTCCCTCAGTTCCCTCAGTTTTCTGTTCATGTCACCTTATTAGAGAGGTCTTTCTGGAATAGACAGTTTAAAACAGGATCTTCTCTCCTCCCATCACTTTATTAAGTTTCCTTGTATTATTTTTCTTTATACTCCTTAATCACCACCTCCTTGCATATGATGCATTATTTGTTTGTTGTCTCTCTGCACCTACCAGAATTGAAACAAAGTGGGGACATTGGCTTTACAATGTTTTCCCCAGAACTATGTCCCTAGCACATAGTAGGGTCTTGAAAGTCTGGTTAAATGAATTGTTAAATGAAATCAGCAAGCTTTATTTTCCTTTTTACTTCAAACATCCAAAGTGAGCAACAGAATGGCTTTATTGCTTCAATAAGCAGGAAATCGGGAAGGATAGAAAGGTCAGTGAGTGGAAAATTTAGGAGAGCACTTCAGAAAGAACAGACTGAAGACACAACCCATGATTTGGGTTAGCCCAAGAAGTTGTGAGTCTGAAGTTACGCTCTGATCGCTACATTAGTTTTCAACTTTACCCAGCATTTTTCATTTACTTCTATGACTTCTATTTACTTCGTTTCCTCTTCTGAAAAGATTTAGGCTGTATAATCATGAAGTTAAACTGATACCATCTCCTTCTTAAAAGGAAAGAGAACAACTAACGTGCTTTGATTAGCGCTAGAAACTTTTATTTAGAAATTATTTTTGTGGGCTCATTTTTAATATAGCTTCCATATAATGGCTTTTGACTTTCAATATAGAATATGCTTAAAGGGATAGATCTACAACAATCTGATCTGATACTTGGGACTTTCTAGCACTCATATTTTTGTTCAGGAAAAAGGAATGACGATTCTGCTAAGAATAAGAATGTGAAAGAATGTGGTGACGGCACACTACTATTCATTTCAACATCTCTGAAAATCATGCTTCCTTTATTATTATTTTTTTTGTGTGAAGCCAAAAATATGCCTACCATTATAAGCAACTTATGATCCATATCTGGCGTGTTTTTATGAATAAGAAAGCTATGTTCTGACTTGCTTTTCTATTTTCATTGTTCTGAACTTAGGGTTTTCAATCTTCCTTTATAGAAACAGAGAGAGGGAGAGAGAGAGAGAGAAAGAGAGAGGTCTTTTGCAGTACTAGAATAAATTTACAATTTTAGAATTTTTACCCTTAAAGCCAAGGTGTGTATGTCTATGTCTATATCTATATCTACATCTATATCTATATCTATATCTATACAATAAATTAGTTTCCTTATAAAATACTATGTGTATTTCATGTTTAAGCATGTTCTTTGCTCCATAACATTTTATATACATGATCTTAAATGTATAAGTTGTCAGGAGCTTAGCTAAGAAGTAACAAATAATTTACATTTTTTCTTCCTCAGAGTTAACCTAATGTCACAGACATATATCTTAATTCCCATAACTTAAACTCCATATATCTGTTCAATAAGACCTCCCCAGTTTGATTCACAGTATTGCATTTTGAGGTATCATGGTTGAAATGAGTTTTTATTTCCATAGTGATTCCTGACCATGAGGGCAGCTAAGGGCAAAATTTAATTTCTGATTTGTCTAGAAGGGCTGATAACAATGAAGTGAATTGTAATTGAATTCTGAACATGAAAAAAACATGAAAGATAAATTGAGTTTGCAGATGTGCACAAATGCATTATGTTTAGAGTTCAATGCTATTTTGTTTTCTTTCTAAATGAGAAAATTACATCCTTTGAATTTTTCAAGATGTGGATGTGTTGGTAATGTCCTGGCCACTTCTGTCTCCAAATAAATTTTTATTGCTCAACTTGTCTTTTCTGTAAGGAAATTATTTATCTTTACAACCAAATTATTTCACTATAGCCTGAAAACACATTGGATACTTGGTGATCCTACTTGGGTGCTGCTATGCTAATTGAATATTTTTCTTATTACTGCCAAACTCAGTCATTTTGGGGGATAAACTTAAAATATGTATCTATTAAGTGCTAAAACATAAAAAAACAAACCTAGCCCCTGACTTTGAATTTTTTTCTAATTAAAAAAAAAGAAATGTCCTTAGTTATTATGATTTTTTTAAAATCAAGTTCTTGAGTGGAATTAAGTGTATTTTAAAATAATAATAGAGAGAAAAGATTTATAGGCTGCACATTAAATAATTAATGTATTAAATTAATTAAATCTAGCAACCTTCATCACCTAACCATCTTAAGTAACTTTCCTCTTGCCAAAGCAAGAGAAAGTTATTCCATTTAACGCTCAAATTTTTCTACAGAGAAGTTTCTTCTAGAGAAGAAAACAGTATATAGATAATATGCCCTAGTGCATTTAATAATCAGTTCTCTGTATGCCCGGCTTAATGATCAGTTCTAACAGCTTAATTCTCTTTCCAGTTGTTAAGATATGTTTCATCAATTTTACTTCAAAATATTTATCATAATATTAATAGATACAATGTACTGAGCATTCATTGTACAGCAGACATGACCAATATATCCTAAAAGGTATGTGCTATTATATTTCCACTTAATAGAGAATAAAGCTAAACTTAAAAATCAAAAACATAGAGTTGGTAAGAGAAGTAAGCAGAATTTTAACACCAATCTGTCTTACTATAAGCCTATGCTTATAACTGCTTGTTATTTATTACGTAGGGAAGTTATGTGTATCGATCCCTTACTTAGTAGCACCTGTTATGCAGAGCGGAATGCATGTTACTTATTCCTTGCCATAGTGCTACCTAAGATGAGCGTTTGTTCCAGAAATCTGAATTCACCTCTCATACTAGGTATATAACCTTGGGGAACACAGGTAACCACTTCATGATTCTCTAACCAATGATATAGTCTCCACTCATGAAACAAAATATCTAAGAGACTCCCTGTCAGTGACTGCCATTGCCTATAACACTCTTCTCCATAATCCAGCCCCTATGTCTGGTGCAGATTCTCTGCTGAGAAGGCAACATAACTGACAGTTATATCTTTTTCCCTACCCCACTGTCAGACCCTGATTTTGGTAAAGCCTACCCTCTTAACCCATAGACTCTGGAGAATATTTACAAAGATCCTTCCTCTAAAAAGGTTTCAGATGCTTGGTCAAGATCATTTCCAAGTTAACCTCCAGCTTTGTTTTCGGTTTGATGCTTGATTGTCTATAGAAGAACAATTGCTTTCACTGAGGCAGTTTATATTTGAAATGGATGTTGGTAGTAACATCTTGTTAAAGAGGTATCCTTCTGTGAGGACTTCATTTAGCCCCAGCTGAAGAAACAAAATGAAGGAATAGGATGAAGAAACTCTCAAAGCTCAACATCCCTAAAGGCAAATGTACGGAAATATCTGTTAAGCCAAATCACAAGAGATTTATTCATGCTCAATAGCTTTGCTTTCTTTTTCTGCTTCTGTGAGGTAGAAGACATGATTCAGCAGAGCCAGGAATAGGGAACTTAAAGTACAGAGTTCATCTTGCTCTTCTGAGAGAAAGTCTCCCTACGGTACAGGAAGAAGGATGAGGTGAAGAGGAAAAGCCAAGAGAAACATCCACGATTGATCTTAATGTCTGGCTTCATGGAATGCTAGAAATATTTCTGGGCATATCTGTAGATGCAAGAGAGGACGTAAGAGGGAAGAAGTTGAAAATGGAATGAAAGGCAGACAAAAAATGAAACTATGACAAAAAGCATTAGAAATTACAGGGATTATGAAGAGCCTAAGAGATGTTAAAGTTGGTTAAATGGGGGTTATGTTTTCCTCTTAGGAGGCAAGGAATAAAATAAGTGAAGTTATAAATGGAGTCCATGAGTCCACTAGCAATAGTTATAAATATGGAAAAGTAATGCTTATGAATCTGGGGGTGAGAAGGTGGAGAAAACAGGGCAAACTGTCCTTATTCTTCAAATAATGTTACTGAGGCATTGCTGCCACCTGGTGGCCAACAGCAACTTTAATTCTAGTGACTTCCTGTTTCAGGGAGAGGGTTCCAATACTTTTTAAAAAAAGACGTGAAAAAATAGAGTCACTGCCATTCCTGCCCCTCCGACCTCTAGGCTGTGCTCTCTTCCAAGGTTCCCCCACTTGCAGGAGCCTGTGCTTCTCTCAGTGGGTACTTATCTCTTACAGATGAGAGCAGAAGATCACTTCTTAAAGATTGTATTTTGCACTTTTAGTTATGTATCATAGTATTTTTCCTGTTTAGATGGATCAGCTCATCTTTAATTTTTTAATTTGCATATTTGATTGGCTCCCCTATATGAAAAGTTAAGCATTCGATTTTTCTTGTAAGATTTTCAAGAACCACTTGGCAACATTTCACTTTTTAACTTCACAGCATGATTTGACAAGACGTTTTCTCACAACTGCTCTGTGCTAAAAGGGTCAATCAAGTGACTCTACAAGTCCCAAGCTCTGAAGAAAGTGTACATTGAGAGGGATAGAAAGAGGATGTAGAGAAAAAATGTAAAAGAGACCTTTTTGCAGCTTAGGTCTTTGTTGATTTGGCCTCAAAGCCCTGGAACTCGATACTACTGTGGATTTACAGAGCTACTTATTATATTTATAATGAGTTGTCTCTTTAGTTTTTTCAACCATTGTTAATTATATTGCAGAAAATCTGCCTTCCCAGTGTTATTGGGTAAGATCACCATGTTTAGTGAAATAATCTCAAAATCACCAACCCTATGCTTTTGCCTTAAAACAATAGAAGGCAGATCTACAGACCTAGAATTAGACTACTGTAGTCACAGGTTCTGAATTCACACTCATTTCTTTTCCTCCCTGATAACTGGCTCATCCAATTAGTTCATAATGACGGCATCTGCTTCCTGAACTCTGATAATGTAACACAATCATAGCATAAGCAAATGTAAAATAGATGTGAGTTTTTCATGTAACCCTCTAATTTCTTCTGTCAGAAATGTCCTCATTTCTTTTTTTTTTAATTTTTAATAGCTCTATTTAAAGAGTTCTTCATGGGTCCCCTTTTCCCCCTTAATAAATGGAAGAAGTATGTAACTGTCAAAAGGAAGGAAAAGTGTAGATGTACGGGATTAGGCTCTCATCGGCATATTCCTGATTGAAGTTGGTTCTACCAGTAACATCATATTGCTGATTTCCAGATACTACAAGTGTCTTCCATTAGCAATTCAAGTACAGGAGGAGCCCCAAAGGGGTAACAATATGAATGCATTTGGGGGAGATAGGATTTCCAAATAGAAGAAAAGTAGTGCTGAATCAGACACAAAGAGTTTGAATATTTTACTCTTCTGCTTTCTCACCTTATCCAGTCCTTCTTTAGTGTAAGGGAGGCCTGCAAATCAGTTAGCCATATATTACCTTCACAAATTTGTTTTTTATGTCTACTCTGATTTATTTAATATTTTTCTTTAAATTCACTTTTTTGTTCAGCCATTTTCTAAGCAATATAATGCATGAAATGACAATTTTGGTGTTAATTTTTATAATTCTGATTCAAATAAACACATAACTATTCAAGTAAAAATAAAAAGCTACCACTCAAAAGCCAAAACCTGGAAGTTGCAGGGAAAAAAATAAAAATAGTAGTTTTCCACAACATGCTAGGTATCTGTCTCTCTTCTTTCTCTTTCTCTCTCTCTCGATTGCTCACTCACTTTCTCTCTCTCATACACACATAATGTCAATCTACCGCTGGAAATATATTGCTCTAAAAATTTAGGAAGAAAATAATTGAAAGAAGGGGGAATGTGAAAAATATCATACTTCAAAGAGTTCAAAGCACATTCACATATAAACTCCCATTTCTGGCCATAATGGAATAACAAGGACCAGACTCAACCTCTTGCACGGAAAACTAAATGAAATACATAAAATAACTATTTTTAGACTTTACATAACAGATAATCCAGGATTATGATCCTTAAGAGAAGGAAAAAATTGATATGAGCCTTACAATTTCCCTAGGTTCCTGCCTGGAGGCAATTTCTGTACACTGTCCATACAAAGGGGAAACCCAAACAGAGTTCAATGGTCTTAGGGAGTTAGGATCCAGAAATGGAAGTTCAGAGATGCTGAGGTGACTGAAAGTTGCAGGGCAGAGTTACAGGAAGCATAGAGCTATGAAAAACAAAACAGAACAAAACAGCTACAAATATCTGTATTGAAATCACTTTGAGTCTTGGTTGAGTAGGAGCCAGTGCTTGTGAGAACAAAGCTCTACTATGTCAGGCAAAGAGCAGTCTTGGAGCTGTAAGCCTAATAATTCCTAGAGCTCACAAAAGTCAGAATGTCCCCTGAGTACCAACTAATCAGGCTGAAGAGTCCTCAGTCATCACTCGGGGGCATTCAGTGGCAACCCCAAAGGGTCATACCTTAGTAATAGAGCTAAATTATCTCTGGAGGGAAAGCTACACAAAATCTTCCCTAACAAGTCTAAAAAGCGAGACTCAAAGTGATTAAACTGATCTGCAACTTAATTGTCGGCCAAAATACTATTTAAAAAAGACAAGAAAATCCAAACATTCAACAACGTAGGATCACAATGTCCAACAACCAGTCAAAAATAATTGGACATTACAAGCAGGAAAATGTGACCCATAACTATGAAAAAAGTTAAAAGAGAATATAAGCATAATGAGGAGAGAAGTTGAAAATATAAAAAATAGACAGCTGGCAACTTCACACACATATTTTACTTTGACCCTTACACCAATCAATTAAGACATGGCACAGTTTTATTTAACCTCATTTTATAGATGAGAAAATGAAGTCACAGATATAGTAAATGAATTGCCCAGAGGACAAAGGCCCAATCATTTTTTAACTCAAACTAGAACCTAAGTCTTCTGAATCCTTAATGTCCGTAAGTAGATAATGGCAGGAATCTCAGTTAAAGGAGGCTGCTGTGGATATTAGTTTCCTATATCAGTCACAGGGCAAAAATATTAAGGAAAGTTGGGCAAGTGTATGTGCATGTCTGTGTGTGTGTGTGTGTGTGTGTGTGTGTGTGTGTATGTGGTATGTACCTGTGTGTACATGCATTGTGGCCGTGCTGTGTAGATTATGTAATTTGACACAGTAATTACTCTTATTATCATAATGTACATTTTATCATGCTGTGCTCAAACCTCAGCATTGTTACCATTATAGAGACGACTTCTGATGAAACTAGGACTAGCTCCTCCCCAATTCCAAACGCAGAGCTCCAAAACATTGCTCTGAAAACAGTACTGGAGAAAAAGAAGCAGGACATTAGCTTTACAACTAAGAACCACTTTTTTGTGTCAAGGTCAGTATAACTCAGGAAGAGTTTAAAAATTGAACTGACATAATTTTTGGTACTGAAGATTTCTGAAAAATCAGCAATCTTGAAAATTTCCATATAACTCGTCTTGGAGTAAGAGGGCTGACTAGAAGATGTATTAAGGGCTATTATAATTCTAATGCTTCAAAGTAGATAACTATTCTTGATCAATGTTTGTTAACACCTTCTAGTGTCTAGAGCCTATGAACGGGATGTGAACTTTGGATGCAAACTTTCTTTTTGGGCTGTACTCTAAAATACCTATGATCTTACTATCATTTTTATGTTACATTTGGAGGAGTATCAAAATGTTCTCTTTTTATGCTGTACTCTATACAATTTAGGAGCTTACTATTTATTGTTGAGTTACATTATATTTAGAGACAGGTGTGCTAGGGCTAATATAAGACCTCGCTAATTTGAACACTGTGTTTCCTTATTCGTGTACTGTAAAATACATATGTGTATATAATTATTTACAACTTATATAATAGTATATGAATAAGATTACACATATATGCATATATACCCATATATACATTTATGCACATGTATGCATGCACACGTGTACACACATATAATATGTTCGAGAAACACTATGCTTTCACAATGCCTATCACCATATTAAAGGGTCTGCAAAATTGTACCATAAGTTTTCATGCATTGGTGAAGTTCTCAGACCTTGGAATCTGATTTTGAAAAATAACTATTAATATCTTGCAGAACTACTATTCCCCAGACTCTAGTTTGAAAAATACTATTGAAGATGCTTGCTTCAAAGCTTTGGTGCTGAAATAAGACTGTTTGGGTACAAAACCAAATTTATAGCTTATTTATCACTTAATCCTGTGTGGTTCAGTTTCCTTATACAAAAAAAGGATATTAAAAGTATCTATCTCATAGATTTGTGTGAAAGTTTAAATTATAAACTTCATTCCAATGAGTATCTAGCACAGAGTAAATACTTAATAAATATTAGCTATATTGGCTAAGATTTGATAAAATGATAAAATTGTGAGAAAAATTTTCTTGTTAAAAACAGTGGGTGATCGGTGCAAGCAAACCTTGAGACAACTCAGAGTGAAAGGATACATCATGTTTAACATTCAAAAGAAGGGACATGGATAATTTTCATTCACTTGACTCCCTTTACATCCAAAGTGAAATCACAACATATCCCAATGTGGTGGCTTTCCCAGTTTCAAGAGGAAAGACACAAATGGACTTATTTACAAATCAGAAATAGACCCACAGACATAGAAAACAAATTTATGATTACCAAAGGGGAAAGGCAGAGGGAGGGATAAATTAGGAGTTTGGGATTAACATATACACACTACTGTATACAAAATAGATAATCAACAAGGACCCTCTGTACATCACAGGGCACTATTCTCAATATTTTATAATAACCTATAAGGGAAAATAATCTGAAAAAGAATATATATATACATATATATACATATATTCTTTTTCAGATTAATCACTGGGCTATACACCTGAAACTAACATGACATTGTAAATCAACTACACTTCAATTAAAAAAATAGAACCTGGTCAACTTCCAGGCCAGATGATGCAGACAAGGAGAGAGGTGGAGTCAAGCATTGATGTTAGTTGGATGAGATGGCTTTATGGGTACCAAGCCATCAGGAAACTCCCAGACTTTATGTGCAAACATCTGCGGGCAGGGCTTGCATCACCGAATTCAATGAAACAAGCCCATCGTTAGTACTCAATAAAGTTACTGAATCCCAAAATCTTACCGGAATGTCTACATTTTGAAAGTCTGCTAGTATATAATAAAGCCACATTTAACCAAGAAAAAAAAGAGGATCTCTACTAGTCTATTGAGACAAGTAGAGATTTCTCTGTTAAATGGAACCAAAAATCTATCACTTTAACTGGAAATAATAACTGACTCCCAAAGCAGCAAAAAAATAGAATGTTATAGTTTGAAATGTCTGCTTCATTTAAACTTAGGTAAGATGTTTTCAAAATATCCATTTTTTAATCTTAAAACACTGCATTATGTTTCTCTCAACATTAATCCTACCATGAAATGTGGACATGTGGAGAGTGAGTCTAGTGGTAGAGGATGCCTCTCACTCGACTCTTTTAACTTAACTTGACGTTGGTAACATCCACGAAATAATCACTTGAACATTTGAAGCCACAACTTAGGAAATGGCACTGATTCACGTAGAGGGAATTTTGACATTCCTCTTTCAAAAATAGAAAGCCAAAACTTTCAGAGAACTTTGCTGCATTCTTACCTAATAACAGCCCTCAAACATGGACAATAGAGTTCCATTTGCCAGAAAACCTTTCAGTTGAAATTATTCCCTATGAATCAGGTTGTCTTAAAGGCAGACAATTCTAGATTTGCACTGAATTCCCCAACTTTCAAGCTTTGTGGATATGAGTTAGTTATTTAGCCACTCAGGGACTTGTCTTACCAGTAAAAGGAAATTATGCTGCCTATTGTATGACACTGTAGAGGTGAGAAATCAATGGGATCATACATGTAAAGCAGAGGGCCTAGCAAAGTGTAGGTATCATCCCTTTCTACCCATCAGCTAGCAACACGAAATGAAATATTTATAAACTGAAGCACATTATAAAACATTCTTTTACAAAACAGAAATAGACCCACAGACATAGAAAACAAACTTATGGTTACCAAAGGGGAAAGGTGGGGGAGGGATAAATTAGGAGTTTGGGATTAACATATACATGCTACTACATATAAAACAGATAACCAACAAGGACCTACTGTATGGCACAGGGAACTATACTCAATATTTTGTAATAACCTATAAGGGAAAGAAATCTGAAAAAGAATATATATATATATATATCACCGAATCACTGTGCTGTATACCTGAAAGGAACACAACATTGTAAATCAACTATACTCAAAGAAAAACAAACATATTCTTTAAAAATCATTTCATGGGCTTCCCTGGTGGCGCGGTGGTTGGGAGTCCGCCTGTCAGTGCAGGGGACACGGGTTTGAGCCCTGGTCTGGGAAGATTCCACATGCCGCGGAGCAGCTAAGCCCGTGAGCCACAATTACTGAGCCTGAGCTCTAGAGCCTGTGCTCCGCAACAAGAGAGGCCGCGATAGTGAGAGGCCCGCGCACCGCGATGAAGAGTGGCCCCCGCTTGCCGCGACTGGAGAAGGCCCTCGCACGGAAACGAAGACCCAACATAGCCAAAAATAAATAAATAAATTAATTAATTAATTAAAAAAAAAAAAAAAAGAAAGTGACTAAGAGTTCACAAATCCTTTAAAAAAAAAAAATCATTTCATGGCATCTTTTCATACTCTGGATCCTGTGGGACTTATTTCTACTAATGATTGGATTTAGCCTGTACATGCTCTGTCATTGATCTTTTTATGTCCATGCAATGCTGGCTGACAAAAGAATATGTTTACAAAGATCATTTTTCAGCCAGTTGTCTGTACTTCAGAACTCAAATGACCACTGAAACCATCTTAAATGGAACTGCTCTTTCTGGAAGCTAGGGCCCAAATTTTATGCACACTGTGATATAAAATACCATGCAAATCTTCTCTCTGTAATCTAGGATCACTGTATGTTTTTGTGAATACGTACTTAGTCTGGTTTATAGACCACTAGGGACGAGTGATATCATGGAATCAGGCTGCAACCTCTTTCTATACCCTTGTGTGAAGAGTGATAGGTTATCCATGATACGATGGTTTTAAAACAACCATAATCTACAGCAAGAAATTCATTTTACTTTTCAGACTACTACACACACACACACACACACACACACACACACACACACACATACATGCACATAACTGGAAACAAAAATTTCACAACATAATACTTTCTCTTATAAAGTCTGAGAGATTCTATTGCAATTCTACTCTATTTTATTCCATTTGGTATTTTGATGCTGGTTATGGAACACAAAATTAATTTCACATATTCCCAGAGAATTAGAGATCTTAAAAGCACATGAAATATTGAAATGGAGCAGGACCCTATGGTCCTTGTCCCCCATGCCCTCTGCCTGCCTTTTGTCTGTGGAAAAACTTTAGCCAAAGAATAAGTTTAATCAGAGAAGTGAGATGCAGAAGCAAAGGAAAAGAGTCCAACAAGACTAAATAATAATAGTTTAGTCGTTAAGCACAGTCAAGGACCTTTAGTTCCTCTTCATGGGCTATAGATAATATTCTGAGCCATATCCTGTGAGCTGTCTTATAGATATTGAAATCCCCACCAGGTGGAAGAAGTTAACTACATGATGACCAGACTGTAACCGTGACATAAGCTGCCACGATTCTGAGAATTGGCCTCAAGGAAATGGGAACAAACTGACCCTGGAACTGAAGATTTAACTGTACTTAAGACAATCAAGGTGACGCTGGTCAGACCACTGATGACCAGTTTCCAGAGGACTGTCAGATCTGGCTGTGCTGTTTCTGCATGTAGCGCCCTCCCTTTACCTATAAAAGCTCTTGCCCGCTGGTTGTCGGCGGGGGGGGGGGGGAGTCGGCCGTTGGACAGGAGTCTGCCCTCCCGTCCCCCCACCCCCCCAGTTGCTGGCATCCAAAATAAAGCAAACTTTCCTTTCCACCAACCTTGCCTCCTTAATGGCTTTTGAGCGGCGAGCAGCCGGACCCCACTTTCCGTTACAATATCATATCATTCTCTCCTTCCCCCACAAATTTTTGTATTCTTGTTGTATAAAATCTTCCACACGTGGTTAACTTTGGCATTGGTCTTCCCAGTAAAATGCCTAAATCAGGTTGCAGAAACAAAAATCAGATAACTAAGGAGAGGGTTCTCTAAATGAGAAATGTTAGGCATCAAGGCCAAATTCATGATGCTGCCTTCTAATTTTATTCATGATTAGCACCATGATGGCCACCAGACGTCTCCTGCCCACATTACACCAATTATAAATTTGTTTTTACAATGAATGGTCACTTCATAAACATAATGCATGAAAGATACACTTCCCATGCTGTTCTCCACAGACAGCTGGGGAGGAAAAGTCTGATTCTTTATACAAGGTCTCCTTGTTGTCAGTACATATGGTCTGTAGTTTCCAGACAGGGTGTCACCCCAGAAGTTGGCAAAAAGGTACAGGAAAATGTCAGCTTTTGCTACTGATGTTAAGTGAAGTTCACGGCTTAGGGCAGTCCAGACCCTAGCTGCGTTTGTATGTGGGCTTACTGATGATGGGGCGATATCTTTCCAATTTCAAGGGAGCAAACGTAACTTTAATGCAAGAAAAAACTAGATGTAAAGCAGAAGGCAGTGGAGAAAAATAATGACTGAAAAAGTATTACTGCCTTGAGCAGAACTCGAGGCTCAAAATAAGTAGCATGATGACTTTCAGCTCTGTCTCTTCAGGGGAACTGGGAAGAATGGCCTACACCTTAGCCTGATAACATTTTCCATTAAAATAATCTAAATCTCTTTGTTCTGAATTTAGCCTTCTGATAGAACGATTTCCATTGTCGATGGTTTCTAATAGACATTCCTGGTGGAAAGAGAGTACAGTGAACATTCCAACTCCTAGGCAGTTCTTTATCAGTATAAGTTAATGCAATAGAATCTTGGCTACTAAATGAAGGCCACAGATGTTTAAAGAGGCTAAGAAACTTTAAGAGCATTTCAATTCCTTTCTTTTACAGATATGGAAATTAAGAACCAGAGGGTGATATGACTTTCCAAAGCTGCAGATTACAAGTTTATCTGTGTTGAGATAGTCTCCCCACACCAGATTACTCAAGAGTAAATGGAAATAATTCACAATCTTCCCACATTTTTTTTCAGTTTCACTGGGGGAAAAAAATGCCATTTCTGAACATGCAAATCTGAGACTTTTCCCCATCAAAACACCATCAAAGGATAGCCAGTAGTCACAATTTGAGTGACGAGAATTTTGTTCTGAGATCAGAGAAATCTGAATCTAAACCCAGCTGTGTGACATCAGGAAATTTGTATGATTTATCTAAACTTCAGTTTTCTTATCTTTAAAATGGGAATATTAATGCTACATTAATATTACATTAATATTAATGTAATACTACATAATGTTAATACTATATTAACCTACATGGTTAGTATAGCATTATAGTAAATATACAACAGATACTCAATAAATGTTAGTTATTATTAAAATATTATTTCATTCTCTCATGCCTGAACTCCCTATCATATAAGTCAGAGACTCAATTTCTACTCTTATTTTGGAGTCCAGGCTTTGAACCTGGGTAGGACTAATTTGTTTACTGTAGCAATTGTCAAAATGTGGCCTCCAGTCACCTGGGAGCTTGATAGAAATGCACATTCACAGGCTCAATCCCCAAACACCTGAATCAGACACTCCAGGGATGGAGTTCAGAAATCTGTGTTTCAAAAAGCCCTCCAAGGGATTCTGATGCATACTAAAGTTTGAGAGGCACTGGCTTCCTAGATTCAGATAGGGTGGAGGTAAAGATGGGTAAAGGGTTGTGGGCTCAGATCAAGGAATCCCGCTTGAAGGCAACGTCTTATCCGAGAAGACTGGGCAGGCATCAAAAACCAGTTGAGATGCAAAACATCGGTTACAAGTGGCACACCAAAGAGGAATAAATGCCTTATGTCAGGAGCTATTCCATCTCTAGGGCACCTCAACACAGAATGAAGATAGATGGGGAAGGCAATGTTTTAGGTTCTGAGCCCATCAACTGAACTGATGTACCTTAAATCTACTAATTCTGTTAAAGTCTAACTTACCTCAAACAGATTCTACACAGAACAGCTATTTTGGGTAAATCATAGATCCTGTCACTGAAGGTTTTAGAGATAGGATTTTATGATTTAAAAATCGAATCCTTAGTAATTTCCTTCTATAGTCTCATGATTTTAACAATTATCCTTAGAAAAGGACTTGAATCTCTTGGCTCAGTAACAGGGACAGAAATATTGTACTTTGGCCTGATTCAGCCCCTGTTTATTGGCCAAAGATATAGCAATTACAACAATTAGCAGTGGCTTAGTACTTCAAAAATTCTCACAGGGACATAACTAAAACTCTCAAAGGTACATAAAATTATGTACCCTGACTATATCCATTGGTAGGGGGACCAATCTCATTACTCTGTAGACACCAGGCATTTGCTATATTTATATTTTGTACATATGTGCACATGTACATAGGCTATGAATTAAAGGAAATAACCCATCTTCATTCTAGAGAAGTTCCCCTGTTTAGGAACATAAAATCTACAACCTCTTGCAGATGGAATTTAGTTCCAACTCCTTTATCCAAAGGCTCAAGTCCTGGCCATCCAGCTCTTTCTCCCATTGCTTTCCAACATAGTCTCTGGATCTAGGGCCCTGAGCCTCCATACAATTTCCCATGGCTCTTTATTCCATTTCAAAGTTTAATTCCTGTATTTTTTTTCACATAGAGCATTTTCTACCCCCACCGAGCTACGTCCTTGATTTCCAACAATTCATTCACTCGTCCAATCAGTAAATATTCATTGTGTGCATGATTAGTATCAGACACTTATAAGTGACAGAGTACTGAAGAAGTCTTGTTTCTGCACTCGTCTTGGCTCACAGCCTAGTGATGGGAGTCAGACAGGGTGATAGCTATTTCCAATATGGTGTCATAATAAGTTCCTAGAGGACAGACACCATAGACATCATTCACAACCCCTAGCGCACCTGTGCTGCCCACATAGCTAGAATGTAAACTGCAGTAATATGGAGTTGAACTGCTTTTTGAGAATGGAAATGTCACATCTGAATTCGTCCTTTGGGAGGACATAAAGAAAGTGGAATACCTAAGGAAGGAATATTTTTTCTGAGAAACTTTGCAATTACATGGACTAAATACAAAGGGCATAGAAAAAGAATGAGAAAGCATTTGTGGGCTGACTCAGGAGAACCTCAAATAAGAGGTTCTTGGGCAGAAACAGGAATTCCCAGAAGGCATGGCAGAGGACAGTCAACTCAGGCTTTCTGGTTTGGAGTCCCTGGCATTCGACACAACCACTCCTGCCCCTTGCCCCATTCCCTTGAGAAAAACCCACTCCTGACTTCACCCTGCCTTACCCCATGACAAAGGATCTTTGAACTCCCAATTGCTTCTACCATTGCTGGAAATACTTAGTGTCTCTCAGCACAAATGCAGCTTAATGTTTTGTGGCTTTATTGGCCACACTGTTGTCTAGATGGTAAGAAAATATATTTTGTACAGTAGTTATTTCTACATTAGAGGTTCTTACTTTCTGTGACCATGAAAATGAGTACTGAGATTCCCAGAGCTTAAAAATCAACAACCCAAAGCACATGTAATTGAAAAGGAAAGAAATTCTCTCTCGCATGCCCTTTGTCATGGGATCAGATTTATTTTCCCTGTGAATCTTCAGATAAAAGAATTATTCATGGGCATGCTGTGAGAATAGCTTGAGTCTGCTGTAACTACTGATGGAATATACAAAGTAGTCAAAGAAAATGATGGCGGCATTCAGACTATGGATTGCGCTAATGCCGATTTGTAGATGGTTTAGGTCACATGAAATTCTGTGGACTTGGAAATTTTTATTTGGCAAACAATCGGCAAAGCTGATTTTTATATATATATATACATAACTGGAGTTTTGAGAAAAACTGGACCATGGTTTTCAGCTTAAGTGAAGATATCATTTTACTCAGGAAGTGCAGCCCTTGTGAAAAAGCAAAGTAGGTGATGATCTGTGTGATGTGGTTGGAAGATGAGGCAACCCACATCTCTGAGATTTTCTTCTGCTAACAGCGTGTGCCTTAAATCCCACTGTTGGCGATGGAACTCTCAATTTGAATATCTCTGCTGAGAGGGCATAGCCAACTGACCAGAGTCAGTTCAAGCATAATTTGTTACTGGCCATTTACAGTTTCTGTGGAAGGAAAAATCCACCATTGAACTATTGTAGGAAAAGAAGAAAAGACATTAATTACATGCTTTCTATGTATAAACCACCGTACATTTGTCTCCCTTAATCTTTACCAGAAATATGAACTGTACAGGGTTGCAGGGCTTGCTGCCACTAACCTATAGAATGCTTTTGTACAAATGGGAAAAGACTCCTGGAAACCTGGAAAGATAATGTCATAAGGCACATGGCTTAGTGAGGGGAGTGCAGGCTGGCTTTTAGTATCAACTCACCCTTTTGTCCGGTACACAAGTTTTACCTCTGCTCACAATGCTCTAGAAGTAGGTATTATCACAATGAGAAAATGGAGGCTTGGGGGCTAAGTATCCTTCACAAGGGCAGATAGTAAGAGTGGGTCAATCAGGCCTTGAACCTTGGTCTATTAGATTTCAAACATGGAATTTGTTTTTTCATCTTTAAAATTGGAATAAAATTATATTTATCTCATAGGATTGTCATGGGTGGTTAAAGAAGATGATTTATATTAAGTATTTCACATAGTACCTAGTACACTATATCATATTAAACTATACTACCTTCTGTAGATATTTAGAGTGACAAGGTTAACAGCTGGTTCTGGAACCTTTCCTCTAGTTTTGGAAACACCTCAGGATTTGATCCTTGGTCAATCCTCCCTGCAAGACTAACTCAAGGACTTGCTTAAGAGTTTATCCATCCCATATCCAAGATAAATGAAAATCTACCCAATGACTATGTTCTGAATCAAGCACTTATAGTACCACATCATTGAGATGGTGTGATGAGTGACCTGAGGTGATGAGAATCAGGCTACTTATTCGCACCTGAATGAGGGAGAAGGGTCATAGTTCACTATCTAGGAATGGGAAAGGAGCCATTCAGCTGTTGTCTTCCCTGAGTTGAAGCGGTCCTTTTGTACTCAGTCTGCCTCTCGTGACCACGCATATGCCCCAGATGTAAAATGACTGGAGTGTCAGATGCTACGACTGGGAATCACGAGACCTCTCATGTGCTGTTGCTGTGCAAGCCTTGTTGTTTCCTATCTTGTCTTCAAGTCAAATATATTTAGGGCTGAGTGAAGCCCACTTTGCCTTTAGGGTTTAGTTGTCATCTAAACCCAAGACTACAGTTTCTAGTGAAGCAATGGAAATGCTGCATTAGATTACTGGGCAGAGTAGAGGACAAAAGGCAGGAATCAAAAGAGAACATCTCTGAGGAGAGAGAGAGATCCTCAGATAAACTAAGAAATACTCTGGTTTCAAGAAAATGGATCCATGCAGGTGAGAGGGAATCTTAACAAGGAAACCCTTGGTGCCCTCTGCTTTGCCATAAGCAAAAGACATTTGCCCAGCAGCTCCAGTAAGAGGGCCACACTTGTATGTTAGCTGGATCACACCTGCCAGCTTCAATCTTTGTATGGTAACATGTTAGAGCAGGGTAGAGATATAAAGCAATATTTATTATCTGCTTACTCTGTGCCCGAAGTTGTCCTTGGTGCAATCTCTTGTAATTATCAAAAAAACCAAAACCAGAGGAGTGGTATTTTTTCCATTTTATAGGTGAAGGCACTGAAGCTCAATGGCAATAAATGAATTGCTCGAAGGAGGTCAGAGGAAATGGTGGAGTTAGTGCTGAAGTCCAGGTTGACTGATGCCAAAGTTCTTGCTCTTCCTACTCCACCAGGCTACTTCTAAAATATTAATGATATTCATTTTCACTGGTGATATGTTTTATCCAAAAATCTATAACCATTTATAGGTGACTTTTATTGAGTGCTTACTATGTGCTAGGCATTGTGCTTTTAACAACATTGTCTCATTTTATGCTCATGATACATCTGGCAGGTAGACCCCACTATCTCTTTTCACAGATGAGGAAACTGACTGAGAGAAATTAATTAAACTGCCCCAAATCACACACTATGTAGTCACACAGCTACACAGCGGTGGAGTCATATGTGAAAGCATCTAGAACTCCTGCTGCAAATGGATTATGAATTCCTCTAGGCAGGAACCAGATCACGATATGTGAAAATCTCCTTAAGATGTTTAAGACAGTGGGCATCAATGAAGGTCATTGAATGGATTGTGACAGAGCATGGCTTTCCCAGGGAGTTAAAGTCTGAAAATCGGACTGGTCCATTAGTTATAATAGAAAAAGCCTGGAAACAACCCAGATGCTCATCAGTAGAGGATGGATGGAATAAACTAGGTATGCCCAAATAGTGGAATACTATGCCAAGCTTAAGGAAATTAGGAATATCTCTCTATATTTTTATGGAGCTATTGCCAAAATATATTGTTAGTTGAAAATTTAAAAAAAAAACAGCAAGTTGTACAAGGGTGTGGATATTATGTTACATTTTGTGCAATGAATGTATATATGTATATGATTTAATATATAGAGATTTAAAGTAAAAACTAATAAGTATGTTACCTGTGAGGGAGAGAGGAAACAGGGTAGGGGCAGGGATGGAAACTAAACTTCTCTAAAACTGAATATGCTTTATTTTGTGGTTTTGATTTTGAAATCATACTTATATTTCACACAATTTAAAAAAGTAAAATCAAAAGCAATCCCTAAAAATAATGGTTATCAGAACTAGAAACAAGTGAACCAAACTATATATCAAGTAGGCAGCAATGACACTGGGAAGATTCACTTCAAGCGGCTTTAAACCATAGTATTTTGATTGTACATTCTAATGATAAGAAAGAAAACCACAAAGAAATTTTTAAATGCATTCAGTAGGTTTGTTATTACTAGAAATATTGTTATTGTTATTTTGAAACTATTAAATATATTGAAATAAAGCAAATAATGAATTATATTAATGTTCTCATGAGCCAAGATATTTTCAGAGGAAAAGATATATAAATATAAAACCAAGGAATTTAAGTAAAAATACTGGAATTTTTTATTTGAATTGGTGAAAATATCAGCATGAACTTAGGAATGATGTTTATTTTTATAAAAAATACATATTTTCTCACTTGTTCCACTAAAAAATCCTAGAAGCATTGAACACCTGGCAACAGTGAACATTCCTGGTGCCCAGACTGTGGTTTACAGATATGTATTTCCCATTAAAAGGAACTAAGACTCCTTGGAGAACTGCTGATTCCAGGTCTGGAGGAGGAAATGTACAAGATGAATTTTGAGCATTACTGTTGTGCCTGAAAGCAAAGAAACTATCAAAGAAAACTGGGTGGTGTCAAAAGAACACAGGAGCAAACCTGAAGGAGCTCCCATTGGTCAGCATCAGGAGAACCCGGGTACCAAAAAGCCAAAATAATAATAATAATAATTGCTAAGAACTGAACATGTTAAATAAAATATTTAAAAATCAATGAATTTATGATGATATTAAAAAATAAAAGCCCAATGGTCACGCTTGGAGTTTGCTGGAATACTGACTCATTACTCGGAAAATTGAGAAGTAAAAAAAGATTTAAGCATGTATCCTGCTTTTCCTGGAAGGACTAAATTTTAAGGCATCCAAATAGTTGATGAAGAAGCTTTTCTTAATAGAAGAAGAAAATATAAGCTTTAAAAAAATTCTCATTTTGAAATTCCTAGTGAAGTAATAGATTTAGGCAATGATCATTAACTGTAATAACCTTTACATGAAAAGCTGGTATGTGTGGGGATGGGGTTATACTAGATGGATGAAACTGACAGCATGCAAACCCAGTGATCAGTCTGAGCATTACTCAGAGTGTGACATCCAGACACTATGGTTTTCTAAAGTTGGAAGTATATAGCACCAAGAAAAAACGTTTTGAATCATTACTATGAACTTACAGGAAATATGGGAGATTGAGAAACATGTAGAGGACATCATGAAGATAGAATCAGCCAAATCCAGAATGTGAGAAGTCCTAAGAAAAATGACCTGTTTTCTTTTATCTTTTTTTTTTGAATTTTATTTAATTTACTTTTTTATACAGCAGGTTCTTATTAGTCATCAATTTTATACATATCAGTGTATACATGTCAATCCCAATTTCCCAATTCATCACACCACAACCCCCACCCCCTGCTGCTTTCCCCCCTTGGTGTCCATACGTTTGTTCTCTACATCTGTGTCTCTATTTCTGCCCTGCAAATTGGTTCATATGTACCATTTTTCTAGGTTCCACATATATGTGTTAATATACGATATTTGTTTTTCTCTTTCTGACTTACTTCACTCTATATGACAGTCTCTAGATCCATCCACATCTCTGCAAATGACCCAATTTCGTTCCTTTTTATGGCTGAGTAATATGCCATTGCATATATGTACCACATCTTCTTTATCCATTCGTCTGTCGATGGGCATTTAGGTTGCTTCCATGACCTGGTTATTGTAAATAGTGCTGCAATGAACATTGGGGTGCATGTGTCTTTTTGAATTATGGTTTTCTCCAGGTATATGCCCAGTAGTGGGATTGCTGGGTCATATGGTAATTCTATTTTTAGTTTTTTAAGGAACCTCCATACTGTTCTCCATAGTGGCTGTATCAATTTACATTCCCACCAACAGTGCAAGAGGGTTCCCTTTTCTCCACACCTTCTCCAGCATTTGTTGTTTATAGATTTTCTGATGATGCCCATTCTAACAGGTGTGAGGTGATACCTCACTGTAGTTTTGATTTGCATTTCTCTAATAATTAGTGATGTTGAGCAACTTTTCATGTGCCTCTTGGTCATCTGTATGTCCTCTTTGAAGAAATGTCTATTTAGGTCTTCTGCCCATTTTTGGATTGTGTTGTTTGTTTCTTTAATATTGAGCTGCAAGAGCTGTTTATATGTTTTGGAGATTAATCCTTTGTCAGTTGATTCATTTACAAATATTTTCTCCCATACTGAGGGTTGTCTTTTCATCTTGTTTGTAGTTTCCTTTGCTTTGCAAAAGCTTTTAAGTTTCATTAGGTCCCATTTGTTTATTTTTGTTTTTATTTCCATTACTCTAGGAGGTGGATCAAAAAAGATCTTGTTGTGATTTATGTCAAAGAGCGTTCTTCCTATGTTTTCCTCTAAGAGTTTTATGGTGTCCGGTCTTACATTTAGGTCTCTAACCCATTTTGAGTTTATTTTTGCGTATGGTGTTAGGGAGTATTCTAATTTCTTTCTTTTATATGTTGTGGCCCAGTTTTCCCAGCACCACTTATTGAAGAGACTGTCTTTTCTCCATTGTATATCTTTGCCTCCTTTGTCATAGATTAGGTGACCATAGGTGTGTGGGTTTATCTCTGGGATTTCTATTCTGTTCCATTGATTTATATTTCTGTTTTTGTGCCAGTACCATATTGTCTTGATTACTGTAGCTTTGTAGTATAGTCTGAAGTCAGGGAGTCTGATTCCTCCAGCTCCGTTTTTTTCCCTCAAGACTGATTTGGCTATTCGGGGTCTTTTGTGTCTCCACACAAATTTTAAGATTCTTTGTTCTAGTTCTGTAAAAAAGGCCATTGGTAATTTGATAGGGGTTGCATTGAATCTGTAGATTGCTTTGGGTAGTATAGTCATTTTCACAATATTGATTCTTCCAATCCAAGATGTGATCTATCCTGGAGAATGTTCTGTGCGCACTTGAGAAGAAAGTGTAATCTTCTGTTTTTCGATGGAATGTCTTATAAATATCAGTTAAATGTATCTGGTCTATTGTGTCATTTAAAGCTTGTGTTTCCTTATTAATTTTCTGTTTGGATGATCTGTCCTTTGGTGTAAGTGAGGTGTTAAAGTCCCCCACTATTATTGTGTTACTGTCGATTTCCTCTTTTAGAGCTGTTAGCAGTTGCCTTATGTATTGAGGTCCTCCTATGTTGGGTGCATATATATTTATAAGTGTTATATCTTCTTCTTGGACTGATCCCTTGATCGTTACATAGTGTCCTTCCTTGTATCTTGTGACATTCTTTATTTTAAAGTCTATTTTATCTGATATGAGTATTGCTACTCCAGCTTTCTTTTGATTTCTATTTGCATGGAATATCTTTTTCCATTCCCTCACTTTCAGTCTGAATGTGTCCCTAGGTCTGAAGTGGGTCTCTTGTAGACAGCATATATATGAGTCTTGTTTTTGTATCCATTAGCAAGCCTGTGTCTTTTGGTTGGAGCCTTTAATCCATTCACGTTTAAGGTAATTATCGATATGTATGTTCCTATGACCATTTTCTTAATTGTTTTGGGTTTGTTTTTGTAGGTCCTTTTCTTCTCTTGTGTTTCCCACTTACAGAAGTTCCTTTAGCATTTGTTTTAGAGCTGATTTGGTGGTGCTGAATTCTCTTAGCTTTTGCTTGTCTGTAAAGCTTCTGATTTCTCCAATGAATCTGAATGAGATCCTTGCCGGGTAGGGTAATCTTGGTTGTAGGTTCTTCCCTTACATCACTTTAAGTATATCATGCCACTCCCTTCTGGTCTGTAGAGTTTCTGCTGAGAAATCCGCTGTTAACCTTATGGGAGTTCCCTTGTATGTTAATTGTTGTTTTTCCCTTGCTGCTTTCAGTAATTTTTCTTTGTCTTTAATTTTTGCCAATTTGATCACTATGTGTCTTGGCGTGTTTCTCCTTGGGTTTGTCCTGTATGGGACTCTCTGCACTTCCTGGACTTGGGTGGCTGTTTCCTTTCCCATGTTAAGGAAGTTTTCGACTATAATCTCTTCAAATATTTTCTTGGGTCCTTTCTCTCTCTCTTCTCCTTCTGAGACCCCTATAATGTAATGTTGTTGCGTTTAATGTTGTCCCAGAGGTCTCTTATGCTGTCTTCATTTCTTTTCATTCTTTTTTCTTTAGTCTGTTCCGCAGCAGTGAATTCCACCATTCTGTCTTCCAGGTCACTTATCCGTTCTTCTGCCTCAGTTATTCTGCTATTGATTCTTTCCAGTGTATTTTTCATTTCAGATATTGTGTTGTTCATCTCTGTTTCTTTGTTCTTTAATTCTTCTAGGTCTTTGTTAAACATTTCTTGCATCTATTCGAACTTTGTGTCCATTCTTTTTCCGAAGTCCTGGATCATCTTCACTATCATTATTCTGAATTCTCTTTCTGGAAGGTTGCCTATATCCACTTCATTTGGCAGTTTTTCTGGGGTTTTATCTTGTTCCTTCATCTGGTACATAGCCCTCGGCCTTTTCATCTTGTCTATCTTTCTGTGAATGTGGTTTTTTTCCACAGGCTGCAGGATTGTAGTTCTTCTTGCTTCTGCTGTCTTCCCTCTGGTGGACGAGGCTATCTAAGAGGCTTGTGCAAGTTTCATGATGGGAGGGACTGGTGGTGGGTAGAGTTGGCTGTTGCTTTGGTGGGCAGAGCTCAGTAAAACTTTAATCCGCTTGTCTGCTGATGGGTGGGGCTGGGTTCCCTCCCTGTTGGTTGTTTGGTCTGAGGCGACCCAACACTGGAGCCTACCCAGACTCTTTTGTGGGGCTAATGGCAGACTCTGGGAGGGCTCACTCCAAGGAGTACTTCCCAGAACTTCTGCTGCCAGTGTCCTTGTCCTCACGGTGACACACAGCCACCCCCTGCCTCTGCAGGAAACCCTCCAACACTAGAAGGTAAGTCTGGTTCAGTCTCCTATGGGGTCACTGCTCCTCCCCCTGGGTCCCAATGAGCACACTACTTTGTGTGTGGCCTCCAAGAGTGGAGTCTCTGTTCCCCCAGTCCTGTCGAAGTCCTGCAATGAAATCATGCTAGATTTCAAAGTCTGATTCTCTAGGAATTCCTCCTCTTGTTGCCGGACCCCCAGATTGGGAAGCCTGACGTGGGGCTCAGAACCTTCACTCCAGTGGGTGGACTTCTGTGGTATAAGTGTTCTCCAGTTTGTGAGTCACCTACCCAGCAGTTATGGGATTTGATTTTATCGTGATTGCACCCCTCCTACCATTTCATTGTGGCTTCTCCTTTGTCTTTGGATGTGGGGTATCTTTTTTGGTGAGTTCCAGTGTCTTCCTGTTGATGACTGTTCAGCAGTTAGTTGTGAGTCTGGTGTTCTTGTAAGAGGGAGTCAGAGCACGTCCCTCTACTCCGCCATCTTGAATCAATTTCTCTCCACCTATTTTCTTCAACATAGAAAGTGGCGGGGTGGGGGGTGGAGGGGGAAGGGTGTGTATTATAGATTAAAAGAAAGTTGGGACATACAAATGAAAAGCAATAGTTGGTTCTTGTTTGTTCTCTGATTCAAACAAACCAATTATAAAAAATGCATATTTTAGGCAATCAGAGAAAACTGGACAATATTTGTATATCTGGTTAGATATGGTAATAATGCTATAGTTATGCTAAGGAACAAGGAGAGCCTATAAGAGATACATACTGAAGCATCTGTAGGTAAAATGAGGTGCTACCTGGGATTTAAAATTCTCTGAAGAAATAAAAATTTTGTAGGTATAGGGAAAGATGAAACAAGAATAGCAGAATGTGAATAGTTGTACGTTTGGCAAGGAAGCATATGAATTCATTGAATCTCATCTTCTACACAGTGTATGGAATGGCCTGAAATAAATCAGTGACTTTAGACCATTAAAATGAAGGTACCTTTCTACAATGTTACTGTAAATAGGAGAAATAAAGATAAGCTCTTACAGGAATTGTGCTGTGTTGTGTATGTGTGACTGTAGGAATGTTAACCTGCCTTTGACTGCACATCTACAATCATCATCAGCAAAGCTGTATAATGTCCTTTTCTATTCTACTGTCACATATTCATTCATTGGACAGATCAATTTGAGTGCCTACTGTGTGCCTGTCACTGTCCTTGGCTCTGCAGATGAAGAAGTGGACTTGAGAGACCAGGTCCTTGCCTCTATGGACATTAAACCAATAAATAAATTCAATTATTTCAAATAAAGGATAACCAGAAGGGGAAGTGGGGAGGGGTTGAGCAGTATTAGGAGGGTGAGGAAAGGCCACTCTTGGGAAACTAAATTTGAGCAGAGTACAGAATGACGTGGAAGCAGCCAAGTGAATAGATGGAGGAGAGGGTTCCAGCAGAGGGCACAGCAAGTACAGAGGCTCTGGAAAGAAACCTAGCTTAAGATAGCCAAGAGCAAAAAACAAGAAACCAAGAAAGAAAAAAAGAAAACCAGCATGCCAGAAGCAAACTGAACTGCAAGATTAGGAGTTTAGTGGTACCACATGAGGTTGAGGAGAAAATAATGTCCCTGTGGGTAGGGTAACCAAGGGTCTTGGTTTGCTGGTATGGTCTCAGTTTGTGACTGCTGTCCCGTTCTGATGACTAATGGGACTGCAGCTCCTTTCAACTCACAAGTGTCTCAGAGTGGAGTCGAAGGGATATGGCCATTCTACGTAAGCCCTGGATTCTATTTCAAGTGCAAGGGGAAACCATAGGGTGATTTTAAAGCAGAGAAAGACAAGATTAACCTTTGGAAAGAGCACTGTAAGTGTTTATGCAAATAATCAAATGGTTTTTCCCTGTTTATGATACTAATACCTATAACGGATATCCTTAATTTCCTGGGCCAGCAGAGGTGATGTCCCTGGTCTCCACCTCAACTTTTTTCACATGACCACATAACCACACAAGTCACCAAATAAACATGGACTAGATGTAAATACACATCTATCTACCATATTATGCCTCAGAGACAATGGAAAAAATGCAGAGATATGTAAAATTTTGTAAACTTCTTTTTACTAAATGTTTCTCCTCATCCCCTTATATCTGTAGAATTAAATGAATTGCCCATTCATCTTCAGGAAACATATAAAGTGTACTTTTTAGACAGTGTGATAGCACAGTGCTAGGAGCATTCAATTAGGAGGAAGGTGTTCCAAATTTTAGCTGTTTGACTGGAATCGTTTGTCCAAATCTGTTAGGTCTCAGTTTTATCAACCACAAAATGGGAGTGGAGTGGTTCTTTTCAGTTCTGCTACTTTCAAGATAGGACTGTCCATAAGGACTTGAATGTCAGAGCCAGAATAATGAGGGGGGAGAAAGCAGTGGAAGTAAGGGATGGGAGAGAAGGAGGAGGAGGATGGGGAGGGAAGGAGAGAGGCAGAGGAGGAGATGGTAAGAGAAGAGAGACGGGAAGGGGGGGAAGAGGTGAGGGAAGGGGAAAAGAGGGGGAGAGGGAGGGGAATGGGGGGAAGAAGAGAAGGAGGAGAAGCGGTGGTGGGGAGGAGAGGAAAAGGGAGCTCAGAGAAGGGAAGGGAATGAAAGAGGAGAGAGGAGAGGAGGGCAGAGGAGAATAAGGGAGAAGATGGGAGAGGAGAGAGGAAAAGAAGAGCTGGGAAAGGACTAACATTGTGACTCAGGGTTTTTAGTTGCAAGCAACAGATATTAATTTGGTTTATTTAGGCAGAAATAGAATTTATCCCCAAGTGGGCTTGAAGGCTTTTGCCAGGAAGAGACTCTACTATCCACTGCCCAACCTCAAGCCAAGCAGAACTGGTCTCATGTCGACACCGATGCCACCATTTCTAGGCACAGACAAGGAGGCAGTACCACTGATACTCACCATACAGGACTCTGACTGCAGAACTTGCCTCCCTAGCCCGATGAATATGTCTTTGCATCCCCCAAGTCAGCATCTAATTGGTGCATGCCTATGACCTGGCTTCAACGAACACCGAAGATGTCATCTTTCAAGTTCTTTTCTGAAAGGAGTTCTCTGCCTCTTACCCACACTCATCAGGAGTATTTTCTACACATGAGAAAGAGATTCCATGCTGGACATACAAAAAAAAGTGACAGGTTCATTATAAGAATAGATTATACATATAGTGATACACTAGCTTTGTGGCAAAAATGTGCTGCTATAAAAATAGTAAGAAAGATAATAATCTAGAGTTAGGTGGATAAAGCAATATGCTTCCTAGTTGTGATATTTTCAAGGGATCCTTTAGCCTGGTGTCGAGGAGGAAGGACAGAGGCCTCTCCTCTGGCAGGTCCCTTCCTCTTCTCTATAGTGAGACCGAGGAGGCCAAAGAGGAGCTCTTTAGCCAAAGACAGACTTAAAAATAGCAAGGCTGGAGTCTCAAATCTGGGGTAGCGGCGGAGCACCATGGTTCTCTGATGCTGCTGAACTTTAAGCTTCTTGCCCTCAGAGAGAAACAGGAAGCACACTTCCTTATCAGTCAAAGCAGAATGAATCCTTTTACCCTGGCCCCATCCTGGAGAGAGAGGAGAGTGAACTTTGCTCTGCCCAAATATGTCTGTGGAGGTCATTTGAGCTCTCATTGAATCGTTTACAGCAACACAGCTGGGAGACCCAGATCTCACTTCCTTGACAGTCAACAGTCTGCAGTTCATTTTTGCCAAGCCAAAAGGTGACTTATAGAGGGAAGAATAACCATAACAGCAACGACATTTAAAAAGGAACACGACCAGAGTGACTCTCTGACATTCGGGCTTGGCAATTTACTCATTGTAACCCTGCAGCTGAGAATGATTTCTCTCTACCTAAAAGTCAATTTCTTTTGAGGTAATTTATAATCATGGAAACCACACAGATCCCTGAGGTCAGGGAGCCACAGTGAGACCACATCCTTTGTTTTCACTTCTCAGCTCCAAGTATCTTAAGCTGCTTATTATGCCTGGTTCCAAGATGTACAAATCATTCCCAGCGGTCAGGTTGTGTAAGAATATTTCAACTGGCACGATGCCTGCTCCATCAGTACAAATGGCTTAAATATTTTCTGACTAACCAAATGATTGACCTACGTGCTTGCCATGAAACCACGTCGATGTGGCAGAGGAAGACTTGCAGACGGGTTGTGTTGGAGACTAACCTAAAGGTTGAGTTCTGAAGGAGCTGGTTCTCTCCCTTTGACACCCGGGAGCAGCTTCACTCAAGAGGGAGACCAGCATCTGCGTATCAACCGGTAAGTGCTGTATTGTTGCACCTGCCCTCACTTCCTATCTAACGACAGATTGGGCAGCGCCCCTGGATTAGCCTTTTTCCACCTCCAGCCCAGATGTTCTCACTCAGACACGCATGTGGGCCCCTCCTTCCACACAGAGTTAAGTGTGGTCTCCAGCCAACCCTTAGGAAATCTCTGGACCTGCACATAAAACAATGGCTGTGAATCAGGCCTATCTGTCTGGTTCATATGTAAAGAGTATCTTTAAGATTTATCAAAAGTCCGGTATTTGCAGAATCGATGTCAAATGCCAGCAGTTTTAAAAAAGGTGTAACATGATGTGGTTTATTTCTGTGTTATCTTCGGTTTGTTTTCCCCAAGATCAGCTTATACAATTAAGAATTCCCTTTGGAACTTGGAGATTAATCCTTAAAGAAAATGGGAAATAGGTCATTGATAGAGAAAGAGTTCAAATTTGAATTGTCTGGACTGACATTGTGGATTAAAAGGTTGAAACTCTGGGATAGTTTCATAGGTGAGGCATTGAGCTAAATTTAAGGATAGTGAAAACTTTGAATTTTTCTTTCTTTTCTGTTTTTTGTTAGTTGTGTTTCTTGATTTGGAGTTTCAAAAAATTGCTACTCGTTTGGAAATGCCTAACTTGTCAACTCCAGGGAAGTCTTATTGGCTAAAAGTGACAGAAATTCATGGCGGAAAAGTTGAGCACTATTAGTTTAATCTCCAAGCTTGCTGTGTGATTTATGATAAATCAGTGACATTAGAATTCCTACTGTTTTAATCTGGGCAATTTGGGGATATGACATATGGGAGCAAAAGAGGGAGTGGAAGAGGGAGAGGGAAAGAGAGAGAGCGAGAGTTTGCAGATGTTCCAAAATTGCAATTTGTGAGATATGCTACCTTAGAGATGCCCTCATCCTTGGAAGGCCAAGTGAGACCAAGGAAGAGTGCCTAAAAGGAAGGAAGAATTGAATGTCCACCTTGGACCAAGCCAAGACTTCAGGAAGAAACATTTTCTATTTAATCTGTTTCATTTCTCTTTGCTCCAACACAGCTGAGGTAGTTAGGTGAGGTCTAGAGAAATGTATTGCTTGGAAGAAACAATGGGAATCAAGGAGGGCTTGGAGCAGCCTCCTCTAGAGTCCAGGCCTCCTGTTCAAGGGACACTTGAGTTTTCCCAAGATACCTAGCCCATCTCTCGAAGGCGGGAGACCAGGAATGGATTTATGCCTGAAGCTCCAACTAATAAAATTGTGTATGTTTGTCTGGAGTATTTAATATACTGGAAAAAAAGAGCACAAAAGTGCCTGTGGGAAACCACTGGTTTGGGTTCTTGGCCTCAGCCGGGTCTTGATGGGCAACTAATCCATCTGACAATGTGCATGGTCCTCAAGTGCACCTATTCCATCTTCCAGGAGCTCAGGTAGCAATTATCACCAGCACAGACAGAATTCTTGATCCAGTGGAGAAACACTAAGGAACTTCCTTACCTAGTGATCTGTAGATACAAATACATATCCAGAATGGAAGCACACAGCCAATACAGGCCATGTCCTCCCCAAGTACAGGGCACAGATGTTGAACACTGAAAAATAGCTGCAAACACTAAGTCAGAGAATCACAGACACTTGGGAGGGGCGACTCCACCCCTCTAATAGGCAGGAGATAAAAACGTGATCTGCTTCACATCATACATGAAAGCAAATTCTTCTACACTGGGATGCACGTTGCTCACTGATTTCTGTTCTAAGTCCTTGAGAATTTCAAGACTATCTGCTATCCCTTTAATCTGAGATGCATGGTATAGACCAGAGGTTTCAAAAAGAAGGGTCTTCTGTGTTTTTCTTGACTCACTCAGTTTTAAAGAGGTTCAGCTAACATTTTAAAATTGGGAGATTTTACTTAAAAATCTGGGTTTCCATCTTCCCCTTGAAAAATTGGAAGATGGGAGAACAATGAGTTTACATATTTCTATGCAATAACAATGTCCAGGGGTGAGAAGCAGCTGGCCCCATTAGGCAGACATGAGCTTTCTAGGACAGCATGAATTCCATCACTCCCTTTGTCTCTAATGCTGAGGCTGAGTAACAGTTGCCAATCAGCACACCAGTATGGTTTTTCTCCCCTTTTAACATCGGAAATATTTCTCAGCTGTTCACGTCACTGTCAATGATGGGATAACAAATGCCAGGCCATGCCAACACCACCTCATGTTTCAAGAAAAATGGAGAGTGTGTTTCTTCAGGAAAATACAAAAGAATTGTACATATTTAATAGGCAAATCCTCCCCTTGCTTCACTCATATTTCCATCTGGTCCCTGTAGACATTTGAGTTTCTTAAATCCTGAGGTAGGGTTTGTCATAGGTTGTATTTTATCCTTGAATGCCCACAGCTCCTTGGAATTGCTACCATCAGATAAGTTGTCAGGGTGGTGTAGAGTATCACTGTAGACAGGGGAAAGCCATACTCAGTACTTGGGGACCTTGAATGGGTTTTGAGTTTCTTCATGCTATTCTTAGTCCCTTGTACCCTAAATTACAGAAATGTACATTATATTACAATGGACTTGGGGCTTATGAGTCCAAATAATACAGGCTTCAGACAGTGAAATTCTTGACTTAGGAATAAACTTACATTTCCTTAACTCAGTAACTGTGTATTTGTGCCCTTAGTACTAGCACCAGGCACTAGATATAAGAAGTAAGAAAATGGAACGAAGATACAGGATTTTCCATTTCCACATTAGCAAAGTTTTGGGGTTAGGTTTTTGGTGGGGACCAGTTTCATCAAAACTACTTCCCTTCTCTATAACATCTCAGAAAACCTCCCAAAAGTATGGGGTGCTACACAATTTCAATTGTTAACTTTTTTTTTTCTACAGGAATTATTTCCTTGTCTCATGCCATTGTCCAAATGATTTAAACTTTTTTTTTTGCCCCGTTGAAATGGCTACAGTATATTGGTTACAATTTTACAGCCTGAAATATAAATAATTCCCATATAATCGTTTCCATTAAAATATACCAGAAAGGAGATTTAAAGTTAAGATTGGTTCTACCTACCAGACAATTAGATTTGGAGAGATCAAAGGGACCGTCTAGAAGTAAAATCATAAAAGACTGAAAGACTTGAACATCCACTTTCTTATTTAAAATCGTGATAAGTTAACAAATGAGTCAGGAACAAACAGTGCATTTATGTTTTAGATAGAGAATGTGTGACTTGCGTGCATATCTATTGGGTGAAAGGGACGCTTTTGGGTGTGAGGCTGGGTTTGTGCATTGCTTACAGGCACACTTTATTAGTGCGGTCTCCAACAGTACGATTTGTATTATTGCTGTTTGCCTCAGAAACACACGTACTAGCACAGAGTTGTGTTTGTGAGGTGAATTGTACATATAATGTATCATTTGTCTCACGGTCCTCAGCCAGGGCAGAAGTGTGAATTGTTTCCACTTCCTCCTGTAATTAGTGCAGAGGGCTCCTCTCCTCCAACCTCCTTGCTTACTCACTTAGGGTCTCATTTTCTTTCCATTTTTCTTGTTTTGGCAAATACTTTTGACGCCTCATGCAGATAAGACTATGGGTGATATTGCTCCAAGGATGCTACAAAAGTACCAAAAGAGAGAATCAAGCATCTTGTTAAAATGCAAGTTTATACAAAGGCCAGCACCTGCAGGGATTTGGTTGGGAATTTGGGGGCAGGACAGCCAAGCTAGGCTGTGAAGTCCATGCAAAGTCCTTCACCAATGAGGAGGGTTGGGGCTGAGACACAGCCCTGCTTGGCTCAGTGGGTCCCCTGAGGTAGGGTCCTTCCACCAGGGAGAATAGAGGCCTGTTCCTTTGCATGAGGTGCTTCTGCCATTTCCCGGGAGGCATAGACCCGGGGAGGGGGTCACTTTTTTTAATTCATCTCCCCAGAGGGAGCTCCTCTTTCTAATTTGCACAAACATGCTGTGCCTTATAGGCTAGAGGGGGTCCTTAACTGGCTAAAGCCCTTCAATATCCCATAGGACACCTTGACAGCACATCACCTTGGAGAATGGGGCTGACACTGACGCGAAAGAGCTTACCTGGAAGAAAAAGGGGTTCTGAAAAATGGCACTGCTTCAGGAAATATTTAGAAAACCTAGTGACGTGAAAACAGAATGTTTGGAATATGTCTCCACAGGGATTGTGCTCTAATGATCACACAGCCCTGAGTCAGTGAAGGATTCCATTCTGGCACTGTAATCACTCTCCACCTTCCCTCCACGCTCCTAGCCTCCGGCTCCATCAACACTCCACCTCACATAATAGGGCATATCTGTAATTGGACGAGTTCCTGGAGAAGTTTGCTCTGTACTGCTTTCTGAAGGGTAAAAAGATTGCAGGTTGGATCCTGTGAATTACGCAGTTGCTAATACTGCTAGGTAATCGAAAAATGTAAAGACTGTTTTTTTATGATGAAAGCATTCAGCAAAACATTTTCTGGTAAATGGAAAAAGCAAATGAGAAAATGTTCCGCAGTCCCCACCACCAAAGTTTTGGTTCTTGAGAATGTCAGTAAAAGTCCCAGGGTTCACATCTGCCTTAGAAAGTGGGTGTGTTTGAGTGTCCTTATCAACTGCGTGATTCCAGCTTTCACATTAATATTCTCAATGGCTGAAAATATTCATGCACACCAACTTTATCTGTGGAGTGTTCTAGAAACTAAAAGCGATTACAGAGGATCAGGACTGAACGCAGGCCCAGGTTTTCTGGGGACACTTGCCCCGCTCTGGTCATTTGTGCCAATACCAATGGGAGCTGTTTGTCCTTCCTGTGTGCTTCCTTAAGTACAGAATTGCAGCCAAAAATCAAGGGAAGTTTTCTTCTGAATTGTACAAGTGCTTCTATGAGAGCTGTTATAATAGCTAAAGCAGTCCAAGTCCTAAAATGGGTTTGGAGCAGAAAAGAGCTTCTCTGGAACAGCGTGTTCAAAAATGTGTTTTTAATTATAAGGTTGACCACCTGCATCTTCTATGCTGTCTTGGAGGCTGAATAGAAGAGTATCAACATACTCTATAGTCTGAAGAAAGACAGGGAATGAAAGATTTATGGGAGTATGCAAGTGTGTGTGTGTGTGTGTGTGTGTGTGTGTGATGGGAGATGGGATCTGGTGGGAGTTTTAAGGTATAGAATTAAAAAGACAGCTGGCTGCAAAGAGCATTTTAATGTCAAATGGGGAAATTTGAATATAACTTTTATATTCGCTAATATAAGAGAGTTGTGACATTTGTTAAGTGTGATAATATTGTTTTGCACACGCAGGAATAGTCTCTTTTTTAAAGAAATGTTCTAGTCCTTTTAGTTTCTTTTTTTTTAATTTAAGGTTTTTTAGGGGTAGAATTTCGTATTTGTAACATATTTAAAAATCCTTGAACCTAAGAATAGTAATCAAAAGAAGTTAGGATAGAAAAGGGGTTTAATAAAATAGATGTTAATCATTAAAATATAGGTAACTGTAACATAATGTTATAACAATACGTGGATATATAAACCAGAATTGTTAAGCATCTTAGTAAAATACTTTTTTAACAGAAGAGTTTACAGTAAGAGACAGCCAGCTGGTAAAGGAGTTAGCAGGGTATATGATCTTTAAGTACAAGGGCTGGTGTCTACCTTTTTCTCTGTAAATTCTCCTTGTACAAAGCAGTACTCAAAATGGCAAATGTCTATGGATGAATGGATGAAGTTGTGCAAGACTATTCCAACTCTGGACACCTTTAGACTGTAACCACATCCGATAGGATTTTTCAGACATCCTTTCCCATCTCCTTTCACGATGTCAGTTGTAGGTGAATTTTCAAAGCTCTTCACCTCTGACAGCAAAATCAGTGATGTTGCTGAGCCCCAAGAGAGCATTTTCCTCCTGGTGTCGGTCAGTAGAAATGTAAGTCAGGATTCTATGCATAGAATTTTTGATAGTAAAGGCTCTTCTCTGTTTTTGCTTCTTATGCATCTCTAGAAAGCACGTATCATGCATTAATGATACTGCTTGTTAATAATAATTGCACTAAGCCTCTTATTTTAGTTAAACCTAGCATATAAATCTTTTTACTGAAGTATAGTCGATTTACAATGTTGTGTTAGCTTCAGGTGTACAGCAAAGTGATTCAGTTACATATATATATTCAGTTATGTATACATAGATATATTCTTTTGCAGATTCTTTTCCATTATAGGTTATTACAAGATATTGAATATAGCTTCCTATGCTATACGGTAGGTCCTTGTTGTTTATCTATTTTATACATAGTTCTGTGTAAGCATATAATGTTTTTTACCTGAAGAAAAATAAACAAAAAGATGGCATTTAGCTGACAAAAGTCTCTGTCCTTCAGTCATACTACGAAGAGTTTAATCTCTCTTTGTATTCATTCATTCATTCATTCATTCCACAAATATTTCCTGATTACCTAGTGTTCAAGTCCAATACTATAATCTGGAGAAAAAAGAAAAGTAGCAGCTGACGTGGTCTTTGCTTTCATGGAACTTAACGTCTAGAAAGTGATTCTGTGACCAAAATGGAAGATATAATTTGTAACACTTAGTTCTGACCCCTCGCCTCACCCCCATGTTTTTGGTTAGCTTGAACCTTGTATTTTATAAACATGGGAAGTGTTTCTATTGATGTTAATTCATTTTTCCACCCCCCAGTTTCTGGCTGTTTGTCAGAGTGGAGGAGGTAGAGTATCACAAGATAGGCTGCTGCTGCCGTGTTTCTTGGCCCTGTCGGAAGTGGAAGTTCTGGAAAGAGCCCAAGGAAGTCGGTCTTTGTAAGCCTTCCCAATCTGGCTTTCCAGAAGAAAGAGATTTATTTGGAAGTTGTGGAGACCATGGGACTAATTCTTCTCTCCAAGATGAGCTGAAAGCTTTAGAGCCCTGCATTAAAAAAGTATCAGTACATACAATGAACATATTTACAAAATAGAAATAGACTCACAGACATAGAAAACAAATTTATGGTTACCAAAGGGGAAAGGGAGGGAGAGATAAATTAGGAGCTTGGGATTAACAGATACACACTACCGTATATAAAATAGATAACAAACAAGGACCTACTGTATAGCACAGGGAACTACACTCAATATCTTGTAATAACCTATCATGGAAGAGAATGTAAGGAAGAATATATATATATGTATAACTGAATCACTTTGCAGTACACCTGGAACTAACACAACATTGCATATAAACTATATTTCAGTAACAAAATAAATAAAGAATACAATATTGGAAAGACAAAAAAAGTATCAGTACAGAGAGGATTAATTACAAAATCCTACATTTTTCCATTATTATTTAACTTTCAGACAGTATGAACTCCCTGGAACCATAACTCCTATCTTTACTGTTATAGGCAAAAGCATGTTTGCTTGGAAAATCAGGATTTTAAGTACACAATACGTCGTTACTCTTGATACTCCAGCCTCATTTGTATTATCATCCTCTGTCGTCGCTCTTCGCAGAGTTCAGCTCCATGCGACTCCTCCAGGCAGGCCTGGGTGGTTGAATTCTCAAGGGTCTGCCTCACAGTTAGTGCTGTTATAAGCTTGATACAGTCAGAGGCCCATTTCATTTACTACCGGCCCAGTATATACATGGATGCTGAGGAGATGTACACATGCTAAGGCCTCCCTCATGCCTTTTTCTGAAGATGTGCAGTTTCATAACTTTGTTTACAGTTACATGATTGTATATATATATATATATATATATATATATATATATATATATATATGTATAATTTTTTTTTTTTGGCCACTCCGTGCCACATGTGGGATCTTTGTTCCCCAACCAGGGATTGAAAATGCACCCTTAGCAGTGAGAGCTCGGAGTCCTAACCACTGGACCGCCGGGGAATTCCCTCCATGACTGTATATTATACATGCACATCCATACAATGGAATGGAATACGGCAATAACAATGACGTTCTATTAATACGTATATCTTTCCTGGACACAGCGATCAGAGTTACATTCAATTTTTCTTATGCATTTGTATCAACGTAGTATTGTTTTTGGATCCTCTAAGAAGTTGTCAGGAAATTCTACAAGAGTTTTTAGTAATACTGAGGTCACAGACGGCTTTGGAAATTTAGGACAGTGAGGGGGCGGAGGCTATTCCTTTACTGACCATGTGGTAAAGTTACCTTATGGAGAAATTTTAATCAAGTGCCAAATTTTAATCAAGTGCCAAAATGCAAGAGGTTTACTTTCTAACCTGAGTTTTACAGAGTAAAATTTGTCAATATGCTGCTACTGTTTATTTACCGATAGTTCTAATTAAGATTATATTAAATATTGACAAAAGAAATTACATCAGTTAGCTCTATGTGGGCATGGAGAAAAATTATTATTCAAATTACATTTTATACATCATTATTCATATTTCACCTTAATTCTTTCCTTTTTCAATCCTTGATTTTTATGCCGAAAGTTCTTTAAGACAGTTCATTTGAGGCTAGACAATAATATCAAAGGATTGAAACTCTCAATTTTTTTTTCATTTTTCACTTTTATTTAGTTTTTTAAAGTGAGAGATAGCTAGAAATGGAGGCAGAGAGATGGGGAAAGAGAGATGTAGGAGGTGCTGAGAAGAGGAAAGATGGAGGAAACAAGATGCCTCATATCAAGAGTAAGAGAAAACATACAGTCTTTTTCTTATGGGGGTTTGGGTGGGCTTCCTTCTGACCCTAGATTGATCTTATTCATATTTTCATTGAAATTATAATTTGGAAAGGATAAAAATTCACATCTGAAACAGAAACTTTTCTTTCTTGAGTCCACTAGGGGCTGAGACCCAGCTATTATACCAGATAGCTCACCCAGATGAGCAGGTAGTCTCTTAAATAGTATATTGAGGACTTGACTTCTCTCTACATTAGATTTAAACTTATACCTTATGACTCAGATGGCCAGAAAATTCGTGTTCCTTCACTTCCCCCGAAATAAACTTGACTTACTCACAATCCTTATTTCTGCTCTGTAATAACAATGAGTGTTCACACTTGGGGGTAACTCAGTCTCTCTGTTTACAGCAATCTTTTTCAGGTCAATACAACATTTCATCCTCCCATCAGTTGAAGTTCAAGCTCCCAGGCAGAGCTGGTTCCCTCTCAAGGTGTCAGCCTTCCTTCTCCCAAGGTGGTACCTGGATGAGAAGAGAAGCTTCACAGGAGCGCAGTTGAGGGAAGAGGTGTCTCTGCCTATTGTTATTTCGTCCTCTCTGGCCTCTGCCGAGGTATTGCATCCTGCTGTAGCTCTAAGCCTCGACCTCTGCTCCCAATACATCTGCTGCTGATGTGTGCCATTCTCTCCTTTCCCCAGATCCAGCAGAGAAAATATGTGCAACGACATAAATAATTTGGGGAAAGAAAAAAAAAAAGGACATAAAATTTCCAAATTTTATCTTACCACAACTCATTTGGGTTAGTTTATTCTTTCCACAAAAGAAGTGTTTTACAGAGAAAAGATGGCTACTATATTGAGGGGATGATAGAAACATGACCCTATTATTAGCTCCTTTAAATAGTTACTAACACGCAAATGCTAGTATTTCCTTCTATGACTAAATGCAACAGTCCATTTTATTTCCTACCCAAAAAGTTCTGTAAAGCATTTAAAATTGTTTATACTCATTATTATGCAAAAATGCATTAATTTATTCTCTCAATAGTATTTATTGAGACTTTACTATGTCCCCAGTTATTGAGGAAGTTAAGATAAATTTGATTCCACCCTTACTAAGTTCAAGTGTATTGGCAGAAAAGAGTAGTTTAAAAAGCTTTTAGAATAAAATATAATGACTGTTATAAAAGGGGAGATAAGTGGGTTGGCCAGAGCATTGGGCAAGGGGAGTGGGATTTAGTTTGAAACTGGAAGGACATAGAAGAGTGAATCTCTCTACAACGAAGAGAGAATAGCATGTGAGAGGCCTTGAGATTGGAAAGACCATACTCTAAGAGAAACCAATTGTGCCTCATTACCACAAATGAATAGTTGTGGCCTAAAGTGAGACTAGAGGGGCAGCACTGGACCTTAAGGGGCATGTTTGGAATTTTGGAATTAATCCCAGAAGCACTGGGAAGCTATCTGTTGGTTTTAAGTTAGGTGTTTATTAAAACCAACAATCTGGCTGGAAAATGTATTGCAGGGAGCCCTGTGTGGCTATGGGAGATGAGCCGTCCAGGTAACAGCTGGTGGCAGGAGACAAAAAAAAAGAATAGATTCAGGAAACATTGAGAAAGTAAACTTAATAAGACCTGGTGATAGATGGAGAGTGATGGAAAAGGAAGAGAGTCCATGATGACTCCCTATTTCTCCTTCCAGTAGATGGTGCACCATTGAAGAGGATATGGGGCAATGAAGAAAGGGATCAAGTTCAGGGTGAGTTCCATTATGGATATATTCATTTGGAGGAGTCTGTAGGGTCTCTACAGGGTTATTTCCAGGAGACGGTTGACCATATAGAACTGGCACTCAATAAAAAACGCTAATTTGGAAGTGATTGTTCAAACCATCCAATATACTCGGTAATTAAAGCCCTGGGAGTAGGTATGGCAGCATAGGAAGTAAATATAAAACTAGAAGAGGACTAAAATCAAGACCTGAGGAAACATGACACTTAAGAAAAGGTAAAGGAGAGGGTTACATTAAAAAGGAGACTTTGGGAAGAAAAGGCTAAAATGGGTAGAAGAAAAGCATCAGAAAAGCCAAAGAAAGAGAGCATTTGGAAAAAGAAAGAGTGGTCAAAATTGTCCAATGTTGTTAAGTAATATAACTTTCTAAAAATGACCATTGACAAATTTGTTAAGAAGAATTTTGGTGGCGTGCTAGGGCCAGGAGAGCTTTTAGATTGATATAAAGTGAAGAAATGGAGTGGGGAAGGGAGTGGGAAAATGTATGCTGAGTGTTGCTACTTATTCAAAAAACCTGTCTGGTATTTACATTTGTTCCCATGGCTTGAAATGCCTGCCATGGATTAAAGAATCCAAGCTCTTATAAAACAGAGAATTTTACAGTCAGTTCAATAAGGCCCACAACTCAGAGTGCTGAAGTAGGCTGAATTTGTAGAGATCATTTCTTTGAGTATAACCAGAGAAAAATCTGGACAAACATTGGGTTTGTCTTTCTGTTCGGCTTCACTGCTTGAGTAATCCGAGGGCCTGTGAGGGCGCTGCTTTAACCCCAACTGTACTAGCTGTGCTCCAACTTTGTGCCAAGAGTATCTTCCAGCCAACATTAGAGCTGGCAGCTGTTGAAACATCGGTCCAACTGAGATGTCGAGTAAGTCCTGCTCTTCTATGGGCATAATGGCAGCCCTCCTGGCACTGCCCGGGACTTTTATTTCATTGTCATTTCAGCAAGAGGAATAAAATTTGAAGTAGGATAAGTTTCCCAAGTAGAAACCAAGCCGGCTTTGAGTCTGTAATTAGGGTAGACTTCTTACTGAGAGCGTGACCACTTAAAATAATTTCTGAAACAAAGTTGGAATAAATAGAATAAACAAATACAGAGAGTCCAGAACTGCCTTGACTATATCAAAAGAAGTATAGGATTGGTTTTTTTTTTTTTTTTTTAAATAGTCTCCTAATGCCTAACTTATTTCAGAGTAATGGTTCAGAATACTGGCGTCCAAATCAAAAAATTATCACATGTAAATTAATCTGAATGCCATAGGGACTTTTTACAAGTGACCTTTTGCACATGTGAAATACCGGCTTTGTTTTTACATTTTTAACAGCCTTTTTGAATTAGATGGCAAGCCAACCCTTTTTTCTTGGGGCAACATCACCATTCAGTTGGCTCCAGAAAACTGCAGTGGTTCAGTTAGACACCCACACTTCTCACTGAATAGTCGTCCTCTAAAAACAATGAGGCAATTCATTGCCCAAGTGCCCTCCAGGGACAGAAAACACCAGTCCCAAGCTGAAATCTTCAAATAAGGGAGCCTTTCAATGTTTGTCTAAAACGCTCTTACCCACCCACAAAAAGAACAGAGACCATTTACCGCTAGGGGAGTGGGCTGGAACAGAAGACAGGGAGAAGGGAAAGCAGAGAACTGATACTTGTTTATCTGATTCTTCAAATTGAACTCTAAAGCCAGTATTAATCATGGGCAGAAGTATATCTTGTTCAAACAGCACAGATGCTGGCTGGCTGCGGGGCTGTGGGCTATGTTTGAATGGAGCCGAGGGAAGTCTCTGGGTGCCACCTCTTCGTGCCTTATCATGTTCAAAGTGGATTAACCTTACGGAGGAGCAGGGATCTGTTTCTGTAACAAGTCATGACGGCTGACTGTGCACTTTCTGCCCCACAAGAAGGAAGGTATTACTGCCATTGAATTTAAGCCCTGATGACTCAACATGCTGCACTTTATTCCTAGCAACTGGGATGAGAAAAATTCAGCATCCAGGCGTTTTTTTTGTGGGGCAGGGATGGTTGGCCCCCAGAACAAGTCATAAACATTTTCGAAGTACTGTCTTCTATTTAGTCCTGAATCTTAGTTTATGCTTCAGTACTCTAGCTTATTATTATTGCCTACTACGTGCTTGTCACTACGTCCACCAGACGGTGAGCTTCTCAAGTAAAAGACTGTGTATTTTCTTGTGTGTGATCCTCTATCTTACCCCCAGCGCTGGGCATCCCAGTGTTTGGAACTCTACAGGTACTGACTTAATAATTGCTGAGTGAGTGAATATTTGAAAACCTCTCCTGTTAGCAGGAACAAGTTGATAGCTACCGTTGAATGGATGTTAATAATCTGGAAATACTGGGTTTTTTTCCTGCTTGCCTACTGACACAAACTATTTCCTGAGGTCAGACAGGAAAGGTAATCTTGTCATTATTACAATGACTATATATTGATGAAAAAGCCATACTTTTGTACTTCCTAAGTCCAAGTACATAGCATTCATTTGTTGCTTTTCAACCAAGAGTCCTGAGATATGTTCTTACTCTAGAATATCAAAGCAGGAAGGTCTTGCTAGGAAGGTTTCCTAATCCAATTTATTATACCTGTGAGAAAACTGAGACCTACACAGGTGAGATGACCGGCCCAGAGTGTATTTGTTACAAAGCCAAGGCTAGGATTCAGGTCTCTCTCTTCCAGTGACTGTGACACCAGGGGCCAACCGTTTCATTTACAAATCAATAGCAAGCACTGAAGCATTAAACCTCTCATCCCATAATCCATATACTGCAAGTCAGGACAGAGCAGGGCTGGAAAAACAGAATATGAGGTCCTAGTGTAACGGAAAGTGGGGTCCGGCTGATCGACGCTCAAAAGCCATTAAAGAGGCAAGGCTGGTGGAAAGGAAAGTTTGCTTTTTTTTTTTTTTAAAGTCTTCTATTTATTTATCTATTTATTTTTGGCTGCGTTGGGTCTTCGTTGCTGCACGCGGGCTTTCTCTAGTTGTGGCGAGCAGGAGCTACCCTTCGTTGCAGCGCACGGACTTCTCATTGCAGTGGCTTCTCTTGTTGTGGAGCATGGGCTTTAGGCACGCGGGCTTCAGTAGTTGTGGTGCATGGGCTCAGTAGTTATGGCTCATAGGCTCTAGAGGGAAGGCTCAGTAGTTGTGGTGCACGGGCTTAGTTGCTCCGCGGCATGTGGAATCTTCCCAGACCAGGGCTCGAACCTGTGTCCCCTGCATTGACAGGCGGATTCTTAACCACTGCGCCACTAGGGAAGTCCTGGAAAGTTTGCTTTATTTTGGCTGCCAGCAACCGGGAGAAGGATGGGCTCCTGTTCAAAGGCAGACTCCTCCCCCACTCCCCACCCCTGCTACTGACAACCAGCGGGCAAGAGCTTTTATAGACAGAGGGAGGGGGGACATGCAGAAACAGAACAGTCAGCTCGGATAGTCATCTTGAAATTGGTCATGCGGTGGTCTGACCTGCGTTGTCTTGATTGTTTTAAGTACAGTTCATCTCCAGTTCCAGGGTCGGTTTGTTCCCATTTCCTTGAGGCCAGTTCTCGGAATTCTGGCAGCTTAAGTCATGGCTACAGCCTGGTCATCATGTAGTTAACTTCTTCCACCTGGTGTGGGTTTCAGTATCTACAAGACAGCTCACAGGATATGGCTCAGAATATTATCTATAGCCCTTGAGAAGGAGTTAAAGGTCCTTGACTTTGCTTACTGACTAAACTATTATTGTTTTGTCCTGTCTAACTGCTTTTCCTCTGCTTTTGTATTTTTTCACTTCTCTGATTAAACTTATTCTTTGACTAAAGTTTTTCCACAGACAAAAGGCAGATGGGGGGCATGGAGGGGAAGGACGATAAGGCCCTGCTCCATTTCACTAGTTCTAGTGAGGATTTCTAAATTTTCCCCATGACTTCTATGAATGGTATATGCACACATACTCTGTCTGTGGTTCCCATAATGAATTAGGGAAGTGTGGAATATCACAATTTGGAGGGATCTTAGATCCCACTGAGCTGAACCCTTCCTTGGTCTTGGCTATTACACCTCCAGTGACTGGGAACTCATATGCACAACTTCCTGTTCTTAGCATATTGTTGAACAGATCTAACAATTAGAAAGTTCATTCTTTACACCAAACCTACATCTATGCAACTTTCCCTCACTGGCTCAACTTGTATCCTCTGGGGCTAGGGTCTAAGAACAGGTCTAAGCCCTCTTGAGTATGCCGGGACAACCACCATATGAACAAATGTCATTGTCTCTCATCTCTCTTTCAGAATAAATATCTGTCTACTATATTCTTATGTCATAGGAACTGTATGATCCAATGGTAGATGCATAAAGAATAACTTTTAACTACCTAGAAAATAACCCAGAAAACAAAATGATGCAAAAACATACAAAATGGTAACAATTCACAAATTAAATAAATGCAAAATGACATGAAAAGTAATAAAAAAACAAACCCAATTTATATTTATAATAAAGGTAATCAATTCCCAAAACAAAGATAAGGACCCTGGGAGTAAAAGTGAGGGGGGTAGAGAGAGTTTGAGATGAAGAATTTCTGCACAGCTTGCTCAACTAAAACCGTTAAGCAACCCTTTAGTGATAGCAGTAGTTTTCATGTCCCTGAGGTATAAGATTCTAACATAAAAACTAGAATTGAAAAACCTACCGAGAACTTTGGCCTCTGCAAGTACGACTCAAGGCCATTTTGTGTATGAGGTGGCTACCACATTGCATTAGTTGTTTCAGAAAATTATGAGATAAAAAAGTTTAGGATGACTGCAAAGAGTTGAGGAAGTAATCAAAGGATTGACCACATTTATGTCTGAAGCACTGAAAATTGAATGTTTGCTAACATCTCCAGTTTCCTGTGGTTTCGGGGACAGAACCAATAAGTCTCAATGTCCATCTTTAGTTAGCCTCCTACTTATGTTTTTAAGAAAACAAAAGTGCCTGTAAACTAGAATTAGAACAAGAGAGTAGAGTAGTTCATTCAAATTTTGCTGAGCATGCAAGTTGAGGGTTGGGCAACAGCCAACAGAACAAATCTGTAAAGCAGAGTAAGGCATTAGGGAACTCCTTTGAACTTTGGGGAGAGAAAATAAAGTATAAAAAGAACTATGAGAAAGGTAATTGTGATCTTTCCTAAATTGTGGACTTCTGTAACTGTGCACAGAGCTTTTACAAAGATTTCTTCATCCAACCCACCTTCCGCAGAGTCCAAATATATGATAGTACAAGAAGCATTATTTGAATATGTTTTTGATTGAAAAATACAATTAAAGTAACATGAAGAGATAACATTGTTTTTCAGTAGGTAAAAGATACATTGGATCAGTGCCCCCTTTGGGACTTCTCTTCAATAGGAAGATTGCTGTTTCCAGGCAGTGTGATTACCACTCCTGATGACATTCCTTTTGAACAAAAATGTTCCATTTCTTTTTTCCTTCTCTCCTCCTGGTGTTTGGGACTCTATTTATTTTAACTCGATTTTTTTTTTTTAGTTGTTTTGTTTGTTTGTTTCTTTATACTGCAGGTTCTTATTAGGCATCAATTTTATACACATCAGTGTATACCTGTCTATCCCAATAGCCCAATTCAGCACAACACCATCCCCACCCCACTGCAGTTTCCCCCCCTTGGTGTCCATATGTCCGTTCTCTACATCTGTGTCTCAACCTCTGCCCTGCAAACTGGCTCATCTGTACCATTTTTCTACGTTCCACATACATGCGTTAATATACGATATTTGTTTTTCTCTTTCTGACTTACTTCACTCTGTATGACACTCTCTAGCTCCATCCACGTCTCAACAAATGACTCAATTTCGTTCCTTTTTATGGCTGAGTAATATTCCATTGTATATATGTACCACCACTTCTTTATCCATTCGTCTGTTGATGGGCATTTAGGTTGCTTCCATGACCTGGCTATTGTAAATAGTGCTGCAATGAACATTCGGGTGCATGTGTCTTTTTGAATTACGGTTTTCTCTGGGTATATGCCCAGTAGTGGGATTGCTGGGTCATATGGTAATTCTATTTTCAGTTTTTTAAGGAACCTCCATATTGTTCTCCATAGTGGCTGTATCAATTTACATTCCCACCAACAGTGCAAGAGGGTTCCCTTTTCTCCACACCCTCTCCAGCATTTGTTGTTTGTAGATTTTCTGATGATGCCCATTCTAACTGGTGTGAGGTGATACCTCATTGTAGTTTTGATTTGCATTTCTCTAATAATTAGTGATGTTGAGCATCTTTTCATGTGCTTCGTGGCCGTCTGTATGTCTTCTTTGGAGAAATGTCTATTTAGGTCTTCTGCCCATTTTTGGATTGGGGTGTTTGTTTCTTTAATATTGAGCTGAATGAGCTGTTTATATATTTTGGAGATTAATCCTTTGTCCGTTGATTCGTTTGCAAATATTTTCTCCCATTCTGAGGGTTGTCTTTTCGTCTTGTTTATGGTTTCCTTTACTGTGCAAAAGCTTTGAAGTTTCATTAGGTCCCATTTGTTTATTTTTGTTTTTATTTCCATTACTCTAGGAGGTGGATCAAAGAAGATCTTGCTGTGGTTTATGTCAAAGAGTGTTCTTCCTATGTTTTCCTCTAAGAGTTTTATAGTGTCCAGTCTTACATTTAGGTCTCGAATCCATTTTGAGTTTATTTTTGTGTATGGTGTTAGGGAGTATTCTAATTTCATTCTTTTACATGTAGCTGTCCAGTTTTCCCAGCACCACTTATTGAAGAGACTGTCTTTTCTCCATTGTATATCTTTGCCTCCTTTGTCATAGATTAGTTGACCATAGGTGCGTGGGTTATCTCTGGGCTTTCTATCTTGTTCCATTGATCTATGTTTCTGTTTTTGTGCCAGTACCATATTGTCTTGATTACTGTAGCTTTGTAGTATAGTCTGAAGTCAGGAAGTCTGATTCCTCCAGCTCCGTTTTTTTCCCTCAAGACTGCTTTGGCTATTCGGGGTCTTTTGTGTCTCCATACAAATTTTAAGATGATTTATTCTAGTTCCGTAAAAAATGCCATTGGTAATTTGATAGGGGTTGCATTGAATCTGTAGATTGCTTTGGGTAGTATAGTCATTTTCATAATGTTGATTCTTCCAATCCAAGAACATGGTATATCTCTCCATCTGTTGGTATCATCTTTAATTTCTTTCATCAGTGTCTTATAGTTTTCTGCATACAGGTCTTTTGTCTCTCTAGGTAGGTTTATTCCTAGGTATTTTATTCTTTTTGTTGGAATGGTAAATGGGAGTGTTTCCATAATTTCTCTTTCAGATTTTTCATCATTAGTGTATAGGAATGCAAGAGATTTCTGTGCATTAATTTTGTATCCTGCAACTTTACCATATTCATTAATTAGCTCTAGCAGTTTTCTGGTGGCAGTTTTAGGATTCTCTATGTATAATATCATGTCATCCGCAAACAGTGACAGTTTTACTTCTTCTTTTCCAATTTGTATTCCTTTTATTTCTTTTTCTTCTCTGATTGCCGTGGCTAAGACTTCCAGAACTATGTTGAATAATAGTGGTGAGAGTGGACATCCTTGTCTTGTTCCTGATCTTAGAGGAAATGCTTTCAGTTTTTCACCATTGAGAATGATGTTTGCTGTGGGTTTGTCATATATGGCCTTTATTATGTTGAGGTAGGTTCCCTCTATGCCCACTTTCTGGAGAGTTTTTATCATAAATGGGTGTTGAATTTTGTCAAAAGCTTTTTCTGCCTCTATTGAGATGATCATATGGTTTTTCTTCTTCAATTTGTTAATATGGTGTATCACATTGATTGATTTGCGTATATTGAAGAATCCTTGCATCCCTGGGATAAATCCCACTTGATCGTGGTGTATGATCCTTTTAACGTGTTGTTGGATTCTGTTTGCTAGTATTTTGTTGAGGATTTTTGCATCTATATCCATCAGTGATATTGGTCTGTAATTTTCTTTCTTTGTAGTGTCTTTGTCTGGTTTTGGTATCAGGGTGATGGTGGCCTCATAGAATGAGTTTGGGAGTGTGCCTTCCTCTGCAATTTTTTGGAAGAGTTTGAGAAGGATAGGTGTTAGCTCTTGTCTAAATGTTTGATAGAATTCACCTGTGAAGCCATCTGGTCCTGGACTTTTGTTTGTTGGAAGATTTTTAATCACAGTTTCAATTTCATTGCTTGTGATTGGTCTGTTCATATTTTCTGTTTCTTCCTGGTTCAGTCTTGGAAGGTTATACCTTTCTAAGAATTTGTCCATTTCTTCCAGGTTGTCCATTTTATTGGCATAAAGTTGCTTGTAGTAGTCTCTTAGGATGCTTTGTATTTCTGCAGTGTCTGTTGTAACGTCTCCTTTTTCATTTCTAATTTTATTGATTTGAGTCCTCTCCCTCTTTTTCTTGATGAGTCTGGCTAATGGCTTATCAATTTTGTTTATCTTCTCAAAGAACCAACTTTTAGTTTTATTGATCTTTGCTATTGTTTTCTTTATTTCTATTTTATTTATTTCTGCTCTGATCTTTATGATTTCTTTCCTTCTGCTAACTTTGGGTTTTGTTTGTTCTTCTTTCTCTAGTTTCTTTAGGTGTAAGGTTAGATTGTTTACTTGAGATTTTTCTTGTTTCTTGAGGTAGGCTTGTATATCTATAAACTTCCCTCTTAGAACCGCTTTTGCTGCATCCCATAGGTTTTGGGTCGTCGTGTTTTCATTGTCATTTGTCTCTAGGTATTTTTTAATTTCCTCTTTGATTTCTTCAGTGATCTCTTGGTTATTTAGTAACGTATTGTTTAGCCTCCATGTGTTTGTCTTTTTTACGTTTTTTTCCCTGTAGTTCATTTCTAATCTCATAGCGTTGTGGTCAGAAAAGATGCTTGATATGATTTCAATTTTCTTAAATTTACTGAGGCTTGATTTGTGACCCAAGATGTGATCTATCCTGGAGAATGTTCCATGCGCACTTGAGAAGAACGTGCAATCTGCTGTTTTTGGATGGAATGTCCTATAAATATCAATTAAATCTATCTGGTCTATTGTGTCATTTAAAGCTTCTGTTTCCTTATTTATTTTCATTTTGGATGATCTGTCCATTGGTGTAAGTGAGGTGTTAAAGTCCCCCACTATTATTGTGTTACTGTCAATTTCCTCTTTTATGGCTGTTAGCAGTTGCCTTATGTATTGAGGTGCTCCTATGTTGGGTGCATATATATTTATAATTGTTATATTTTCTTCTTGGATTGATCCCTTGATCATTATGTAGTGTCCTTCTTTGTCTCTTGTAACATTCTTTACTTTAAAGTCTATTTTATCTGATATGAGTATAGCTACTCCAGCTTTCTTTTGATTTCCATTTGCATGGAATATCTTTTTCCATCCCCTCACTTTCAGTCTGTATGTGTCCCTAGGTCTAAAGTGGGTGTCTTGTAGACAGCATATATATGGGTCTTGTTTTTGTATCCATTCAGCAAGCCTGTGTCTTTTGGTCGGAGCATTTAATCCATTCACGTTTAAGGTAATTATCGATATGTATGTTCCTCTGACCATTTTCTTAATTGTTTTGGGTTTGTTTTTGTAGGTCCTTTTCTTCTCTTGTGTTTCCCACTTAGAGAAGTTCCTTTAGCATTTGTTGTAGAGCTGATTTGGTGGTGCTGAATTCTCTTAGCTTTTGCTTGTCTGTAAAGTTTTTGATTTCTCCATCAAATCTAAATGAGATCCTTGCCGGGTAGAGTAATCTTGGCTGTAGGTTCTTCCCTTTCATCACTTTAAGTATATCATGCCACTCCCTTCTGGCTTGTAGAGTTTCTGCTGAGAAATCAGCTGTTAACCTTATGGGAGTTCCCTTGTATGTTATTTGTCGTTTTTCCCTTGCTGCTTTCAATAATTTTTCTTTGTCTTTAATTTTTGCCATTTTGATTACTATGTGTCTCGGCGTGTTTCTCCTTGGGTTTATCCTGTATGGGACTCTCTGCACTTCCTGGACTTGGGTGGCTATTTCCTTTCCCATGTTAGGGAAGTTTTCGACTATAATCTCTTCAAATATTTTCTCTGGCCCCTTCTCTCTCTCTTCTCCTTCTGGGACCCCTATAATGCGAATGTTGTTGCGTTTAATGTTGTCCCAGAGGTCTCTTAGGCTGTCTTCATTTCTTTTCATTCTTTTTTCTTTAGTCTGTTCCGCAGCAGTGAATTCCACCATTCTGTCTTCCAGGTCACTTATCCGTTCTTCTGCCTCAGTCATTCTGCTATTGATTCCTTCTAGTGTAGTTTTCATTTCAGTTATTGTATTGGTCATCTCTGTTTGTTTGTTCTTTAATTCTTCTAGGTCTTTGTTAATAATTTCTTGCATCTTCTCAATCTTTGCCTCCATTCTTATTCCGAGGTCCTGCATCATCTTCACTATCATTATTCTGAATTCTTTTTCTGGAAGGTTGCCTATCTCCACTTCATTTAGTTGCTTTTCTGGGGTTTTTTCTTGTTCCTTCATCTGATATATAGCCCTCTGCCTTTTCATCTTGTCTATCTTTCTGTAACTGTGGGTTTTGGTCCACAGGCTGCAGGATTATAGTTTTTCTTGCTTCTGTTGTCTGCCCTCTGGTGGTTGAGGCTATCTAAGAGGCTTGATGGGAGGCTCTGGTGGTGGGTAGAGCTGACTGTTGCTGTGGTGGACAGAGCTCCGTAACACTTTAATCCACTTGACTGTTGATGGGTGGGGCTGGGTTCCCTCCCTGTTGGTTGTTTTGCCTGAGGCAACCCAACACTGGAGCCTACCTGGGCTCTTTGATGGGGTTAATGGCAGACTCTGGGAGGGCTCATGCCAAGGAGCACTTCCCAGAACCTCCGCTGCCAGTGTCCTTGTCCCCACGGTGAAACAGAGCCACCCCCCACCTCTGCAGGAGACCCCCCAACACCAGCAGGTAGGTCTGGTTCAGTCTCCCCCAGGGTCACTGCTCCTTCCCCTGGGTCCCGACGCGCACACTACTTTGTGTGTGCCCTCCAAGAGTGGGGTCTCCATTTCCCCCAGTCCTGTCAAAGTCCTGCAATCAATTCCCACTAGGCTTCAAAGTCTGATTCTCTAGGAATTCCTCCTCCCGTTGCCGGACCCCCAGGTTGGGAAGCCTGACGTGGGGCTCAGAAGCTTCACTCCAGTGGGTGGACTTCTGTGATATAAGTGTTTGCCAGTCTGTGAGTCACCCACCCAGCAGTTATGGGATTTGATTTTACTCTGATTGCACCCCTCCTACCGTCTCACTGTGGCTTCTCCTCTGTCCTTGGACGTGGGGTATCCTCCTTGGTGAGTTCCAGTGTCTTCCTGTCAATGATTGTCCAGCAGCCAGTTGTGATTCTGATGCTCTCGCAAGAGGGAGTGAGAGCACATCCTTCTACTCCGCCATCTTGGTTAATCCTTTAACTCGATTTTAACTCATGAAAAAAAAAAAATGATGAGCCTCACTCTAAATCAGATTCTGGGGTAAGGTAAAGAATGTACCTGCTTACTTCCTGAAAGTCTACATGTGAAAACAGTCAAGCCAGCATCTTACGCATACAGTTCCCATAATGGTATTCTTCATTTGAGGGAAAATATCAAAGACTGCAGCCTCACATTTTAACTTACTTGTAGAATATATTCTTTCACGTTTATACATTGTGTAAATAGCAAATCTATTGTCTGTACTACGACTGTTTTTCTATTTCTTTATTTTTTAGTGGAATTTATTTCTTATAGCATTTTTAGGTTCACAGCAAAATTGGGTGGAAAGTACAGAGTTCCCATATACTCCCTATCCCCACACAGGCACAACTTCCCACACTATCAATATCCCACACCAGAGTGGGATATTTGTTACAGACAATGAACCAATATTGACACATTACTTTTCTTTATTTTTAAGCTATGTCATGCCACTGAACACATTTGGTGAGACTCCTAACTCAGACTATGGAAATAAAGTCTGATTGTATTAGTTAGTTAAGTTTTACATTCCAAAGTGTTCAATGGTTTGCTTATCTTTATTAAAATAAAATTGATGATTAGCAGCAAATATCTAATAGTGTTAAAGTCTGTTGCTCAGGTAGTTCCGATTTTTTATTCCTTATCAGATGTCATTGAAGAATCCTGAACTGTCAGCTCAGATTCCTTCCAGGAAAACAGAAGGGTGGTGTCAAGTTTGACACCTTTGAGAAAAGGAATGTACGTGGCTGCTCACATTGTCTGGATTTTGTGACTTTGTCATATTCTTTTGTTTGTTTATTTGTTTTGTTTGTTTTTTTCTTGCAGATTTTTTTTAACATCTTTATTGGAGTATAATTGCTCTACAATGGTGTGTTACTTTCTGCTTTATAACAAAGTGAATCAGCCATACATATACATATATCCCCATATCTCCTCCCTCTTGCATCTCCCTCCCATCCTCCCTATCCCACCCCTCTAGGTGGTCACAAAGCACCCAGCTGATCTCCCTGTGCTATGTGGCTGCTTCCCACTAGCTAACTATATTAAATTTGTTAGTGTATATATGCCAATGCCACTCTCTCAATTCATCCCAGCTTACCCTTCCCCATCCCCGTGTCCTCAAGTCCATTCTCTACGTCTGCATCTTTATTCCTGTCCTGCCCCTCAGTTCTTCAGAACCATTTCTTTTTTTTTTTTTTTTTGGATTCTAAATATATGTGTTAGCTTATGGTTTTTGTTTTGCTCTTTCTGACTTACTTCACTCTGTATGATAGACTCTAGGTCCATCCACCTCACTACAAATAACTCAATTTCGTTTCTTTTTATGGCTGAGTAATATTCCACTGTATATATGTGTCACATCTTCTTTATTCATTCATCTGCTGATGGACAATTAGGTTGCTTCCATGTCCTGGCTATTGTAAATAGAGTTGCATTGAACATTGTGGTACCTGACTCTTTTTGAATTATGGTTTTCTCAGGGTATGTGCCCAGTAGGGGGATTGCTGGGTCATATGGTAGTTCTATTTTTAATTTGAGGAACCTCCATACTGTTCTCCATAAGGGCTGTATCAATTTACATTCCACCAACAGTGCAAGAGGGTTCCCATTTCTCCACACCCTCTCCGGCATTTATTGTTTGTAGATTTTTTGATGATGGCCATTCTGACCAGTGTGAGGTGATACCTTATTGTAGTTTTGATTTGCATTTCTCTAATGATTAGTGATGTTGAGCATCCTTTCATGTGTTTGTTGGCAATCTGTATATCTTCTTTGGAGAAATGTCTATTTAAGTCTTCTGCCCATTTTTGGATTGGATTGTTTGTTTTTTGATATTGAGCTGCATGAGCTGCTTGTAAATTTTGGAGATTAATCCTTTGTCCGTTGCTTCATTTGCAAATATTTTCTCCCATTCTGAGGATTTTCTTTTTGTCTTGTTTATGGTATTGTTTGCTGTGCAAAAGCTTTTAAGTTTCATTAGGTCCCATTTGTTTATTTTTGTTTTTATTTCCATTTTTCTAGGAGGTGGGTCAAAAAGGATCTTGCTGTTGTTATGTCATAGAGTGTTCTGCCTATGTTTTCCTCTAAGAGATGTAGAGTGTCTGACCTTGCATTTAGGTCTTTAATCCATTTTGAGCTTATTTTTGTGTATGGTGTTAGGGAGCATTCTAATTTCATTCTTTTACATGTAGCTGTCCAGTTTTCCCAGCACCACTTATTGAAGAGACTGTCCTTTCTCCACTGTATATTCTTGACTCCTTTATCAAAAATAAGGTGACCGTATGTGCGTGGGTTTACCTCTGAGCTTTCTATCCTCTTCCATTGATCTATATTTCTGTTTTTGTGCCAGTACCATATTGTCTTGATTACTGTAGCTTTGTAGTATAGTCTGCAGTCTGGGAGCCTGATTCCTCCAGCTCCGTTTTTCTTTCTCAACATTGCTTTAGTTATTCAGGGTCTTTTTTGTTTCCATACAAATGGTGAAATTTTTTGTTCTAATTCTTTGAAAAATGCCATTGGTAATTTGATAGGGATTGCATTGAATCTGTAGATTGCTTTGGGTAGTATAGTCCTTTTCACAATGTTGATTCTTCCAATCCAAGAACATGGTATATCTCTCCATCTGTTTGTATCATCTTTAATTTCTTTCATCAGTGTCTTATAGTTTTCTGCATACAGGTTTTTGTCTCCTTAGGTAGGATTATTCCTAGCATTTTATTCTTTTTGTTGGAATGGTAAATGGGAGTGTTTCTTTAATTTCTCTTTTAGATTTTTCATCCTTAGTGTATAGGAATGCAAGAGAGTTCTGTGCATTAATTTTGTGTCCTGCTACTTTACCAAATTCATTGATTAGCTCTAGTAGTTTTCTGGTACCATTTTTGGATTCTTTATGTATAGTATCATGTCACCTGCAAACAGTGACAGTTTTACTTCTTTTCTGATTTGGATTCCTTTTATTTCTTTTTCTTCTCTGATTGCTGTGGCTAAAAATTCCAAAACTATGTTGAATAATAATGGTGAGAGTGGACAACCTTGTCTTGTTCCTGATCTTAGAGGAAATGGTTTCAGTTTTTCACCATTGAGAACGATGTTGGCTGTGGGTTTGTCATATATGGCCTTTATTATCTTGAGGTAGGTCCCTCTATGCCTACTTTCTGGAGAGTTTTTATCATAAATGGGTGTTGAATTTTGTTGAAAGCTTTCTCTGCATCTATTGGGATGATCATATGGTTTTTCTTCTTTGATTTGTTAATATGGTGTATCACATTGATTGATTTGCATATACTGAAGAATATTTGCATTCCTGGGATAAATCCCACTTGATCATGGTGTATGATCCTCTTAATGTGCTGTTGGATTCTGTTTGCTAGTATTTTGTTGAGGATTTTTGCATCTATGTTCATCAGTGATATTGGTCTGTAGTTTTCTTTCTTTGTGACATCTTTGTCTGGTTTTTGTATCAGGGTGATGCTGGCCTCATAGAATGAGCTTAGGAGTGTTCCTCCCTGTCCTATATTTTGGAGGAGTTTGAGAAGGATGGGTTTTAGCTCTTCTCTAAATGTTTGATAGAATTCTCCTATGAAGCCATCTGGTCTTGGGCTTTGTTTGTTGGAAGATTTCTAATCACAGTCTCTATTTCAGTGCTTGTGATTGGTCTGATCTTATTTTCTCTTTCTTCCTGGTTCAGTCTCAGAAAGTTGTGTTTTTTCAAGGATTTTTCCATTTCTTCCAGGTTGTCTATTTTATTGGCATATAGTTTCTTCTATTAATCTCTCATGATCCTTTGTATTTCTGCAGTGTCAGTTGTTACTTCTCCTTTCTAATTTCTAATTCTGTTGATTTGAGTCTTCTCCTGTTTTTTCTTGATGAGTCTGGCTAATGTTTTATCAATTTTGTTTATCTTCTCAAAGAACCAGCTTTTAGTTTTATTGATCTTTGCTATCATTTCCTTCATTTCTTTTTCGTTTATTTCTGATCTGATCTTTATGATTTCTTTCCTTCTGCTAACTTTGGGATTTTTGGGTTCTTTTTTTGTTCTTCTTTCTCTAAGTTGTTTATGTGAGAGCTTTCTTGTTTCTTGAGGTAGGATTGTATTGCTATAAACTTTCCTCTTAGAACTGCTTTTACTGCATCCCATAGTTTTTGGGTCGTCGTGTTTTCATTGTCATTTGTTTCTAGGTATTTTTTGATTTCTTCAGTGATCTCTTGGTTATTTCGTAGTATATTGTTTAGCTTCTATGTGTTTGTATTTTTAACAGATTTTTTCCTGTAATTGATATCTAGTCTCATAACGTTGTGGTCAGAAAAGATACTTGATATGATTTCAATTTTCTTAAATTTACCAAGGCTTGATTTGTGATGCAAGATATGGTCTATTCGGGAGAATGTTCCATGAACAGTTGAGAAGAAAGTGTATTCTGTTGTTTTTGGATGGAATGTCCTATAAATATGAATTATGTCCATCTTGTTTAATGTATCATTTAAAGCTTGTGTTTCCTTATTTATTTTCATTTTGGATGATCTGTCCATTGGTGTAAGTGGGGTTATAAAGTCCCCTACTCTTAGTGTGTTACTGTCGATTTCCCCTTCTATGGCTGTTAGCATTTACCTTATGTTTTGAGGTGCTCCTGTGTTGGGTGCATAAATATTTAGAGTTGTCATATCTTCTTCTTGGATTGATCCCTTGATCATTATGTAGTGTCCTTTTTTCTGTCTTGTGATAGTCTTTATTTTAAAGTCTATTTTGTCTGATATGAGAATTGCTGCCCAGCTTCTTGTGATTTCCATTTGCATGAAATATCTTTTTCCATCCCCTCACTTTCAGTCTGTATGTGTCCCTAAGTCTGAAATGGGTCTCTTGTAGACAGCATATATATGTGTCTTGTTTTTGTATCCATTCAGACAGTCTATGTCTTTTGGTGGAAGCATTTAATCCATTTACATTTAAGGTAGTTATCAATCTGTATGTTCCTATTAACATTTTCTCAATTATTTTGGGTTTGTTATTTTAGGTGTTTTCCTTCTCCTGTGTTTCTTGCCTAGAGAAGTTCCTTTAGCATTTGTTGTCAAGCTGTTTTGGTGGTGCTGAATTCTCTTAGCTTTTGCTTGTCTGTAAAAGTTTTAATTTCTCCATCGATCTGAATGAGATCCTTGCTGGGTAGAGTAATCTTGGTTGTAGATTTTTACCTTTCATCACTTTAAATATGTCCTGCCACTCCCTTCTGGCTTGCAGAGTTTCTGCTGACAGGTCAGCTGTTAACCTTATGGGGATTCCCTTGTATGTTATTTATTGCCTTTCCCTTGCTGCTTTTAATATTTTTTCTTTGAATTTAATTTTTGATAGTTTGATTAATATGTGTCTTGTCATGTTTCTCCTTGGATTTATCCTGTATGGGACTCTCTGTGCTTCCTGGCGTTGATTATTTCCTTTCCCATATTAGGGAAATTTTCAACTATTATCTCCTGAAATATTTTCTTGGTCCCTTTCTTTTTCTCTGGTTCTTCTCGACCCCTATAATTTGAATGTTGGTGCATTTAATGTTGTCCCAGAAGTCTCTGAGACTGTCCTCAATTCTTTTCATTCTTTTTTCTTTATTCTACTCTGCAGTAGTTGTTTCCACTATTTTATCTTCCAGGTCACTTATCTGTTCTTCTGACTCAATTATTCTGCTATTGATTCCCTCTAGAGAATTTTTAATTTTATTTATTGTGTTGTTCATTATTGTTGGTTTGCTCTTTAGTTCTTTGATGTTCTTGTTAAATGTTTCCTGTTAAACTCCCCTCTCTCACCTCAGAGGCACAGGTCTGACACCGGACCAGAGCACCAAGACCCTGTCAGCCACACAGCTCAGAAGAAAAGGGAGAAAAAAAGAAAAAAATAAAATAAACTTATTAAAATAAAAAAATTTTTAATTATTAAAAATAAAAAAATAAAATGTAATTTAACCAAAATGACAGAAAGAAACAAGAGAGAAACCAAACCAAAAAACAAATCCACCAAAGACTGGTTCAAGATGGAGGAGTAGAAGGACGTGCTCTCACTCCCTCTTGCAAGAACAGCAGAATCACAACTAAGTACTGAACAATCTTTGACAGGAAGACACTGGAACTCACCAAAATAGATACTCCACATCCAAAGAAAAAGGAGAAGCCACAATGAGATGGCAGGAGGGGTACAATCACAATAAAATCAAATCCCACAACTGCTGGGTGGGTGACTCACAAACTGGAAAACACTTATACCACAGAAGTCCACCCACTGGAGTGAAGGTTCTGAGCTCCACGTCAGGCTTCCCAATCTGGGGGTCCGGCAACAAGAGGAGGAATTCCTAGAGAATCAGACTTTGAAATCTAGCATGATTTCATTGCAAGACTTCGACAGGACTAGGGGAACAGAGACTCCACTCTTGGAGGCCAGGGGGAGGAGCAGTGACCCCATAGGAGACTGAACCAGATTTACTTGCTATTGTTGGAGGGTTTCCTGCAGAGGCGGGGGGTGGCTGTGTGTCACCGTGAGGACAAGGACACTGGCAGCAGAAGTTCTGGGAAGTACTCCTTGGTGTGAGCCCTCCCAGAGTCTGCCATTAGCCCCACAAAAGAGCCTGGGTATGCTCCAGTGTTGGATCACCTCAGGCCAAACAACCAACAGGGAGGGAACCCAGCCCCACCTATCAGCAGACAAGTGGACTAAAGTTTTACTGAGCTCTGCCCACCAAAGGAACAGCCAGCTCTACCCACCACCAGTTCCTCCCGTCACAAAACTTGCACAAGCCTCTTAGACAGCCTCATCCACCAGAGGGCAGACAGCAGAAGCAAGAAGAACAACAATCCTGCAGCCTGTGGAACAGAAACCACATTCACAGAAAGATAGACAACATGAAAAGGCCGAGGGCTATGTACCAGATGAAAGAAAAAAATAAAACCCCAGAAAAACTACTAAATGAAGTGGATATAGGCAACCTTCCAGAAAGAGAATTCAGAATAATGATAGTGAAGATGATCCAGGATTTTGGAAAAAGAATGGACACAAAGTTCAAAAAGATGCAAGAAATGTTTAACAAAGACCTAGAAGAATTAAAGAACAAAGAAACAGAGATGAACAACACAATATCTGAAATGAAAAATACACTAGAAGGAATCAATAGCACAATAACTGAGGCAGAAGAAAGGATAAATGACCTGGAAGACAGAAGGGTGGAATTCACTGCTAGAGAACAGAATAAAGAGAAAAGAATGAAAAGAAATGAAGACAGCATAAGAGACATCTGGAACAACATTAAATGCAACAACATTCACATTATAGGGGTCCCAGAAGGAGAAGAGAGAGAGAAAGGACCCATGAAAATATTTGAAGAGATTATAGTCGAAAATTTCTCTAACATGGGAAAGAAAACAGCCACCCAAGTGCAGGAAGCGCAGAGAGTCCCATACAGGATAAACCCAAGGAGAAACATGCTGAGACACATAGTAAACAAATTGGCAAAAATTAAAGACAAAGAAAAATTATTGAAAGCAGCAAGGGAAAAACGATAAATAACATACAAGGGAACTCCCATAAGGTTAACAGCTGATTTCTCAGCAGAAACTCTGCAAGCCAGAAGGGAGTGGCATGACATACTTAAAGTGATGAAAGGGAAAAACCTACAACCAAGATAACTCTACCCGGCAAGGATATCATTCAGATTTGATGGAGAAATCAAAAGCTTTCCACAAGCAAAAGGTAAGAGAATTCAGCACCACCAAACCAGCTCTACGACAAATGCTAAAGGAACTTCTTCGAGTTCCTTTAATGGTAATAGGAACATACATATCAATAATTACTTTAAATGTGAATGGATTAAATGCTCCATACAAAAGACACAGGCTTGCTGAATGGATACAAAAACAAGACCCATATATACGCTGTCTACAAGAGACCCACTTAAGACTAGGGACATATTCAGACTGAAAGTGAGGGGATGGACAAAGATATTTCATGGAAATGGAAATCAAAAGAAAGCTGGAGTAGCAATAATCATATCAGATAAAATAGACTTTAAAATAAAGAATGTTACAAGAGACAAGGAAGGACACTACATAATGATCAAGGAATCAATCCAAGAAGAAGATATAAAAATTATAAATATATATGCATAGGAGCACCTCAGAACATAAGGCAACTGCTAACAGTTATAAAAGAGGAAATCGACAGTAACACAGTAATAGTGGGGGACCTTAACACCTCACTTACGCCAATGGACAGATCATCCAAACAGAAAATTAATGAGGAAACACAAGCTTTAAATGACACAATAGACCAGATAGATCTAATTGATATTTCTAGGACATTCCATCCAAAAACTGAAGATTACACTTTCATCTCAAGTGTGCACAGAACATTCTCCAGGATAGATCACATCTTGGGTCACAAATCAAGCCTCAGTAAATTTAAGAAAATTGAAATCATATCAAGCATCTTTTCTGACCACAACATTATGAGATTAGAATTCAATCACAGGGAAATAAATGTTAAAAACACAAGCACATGGAGGCTAAACAATACGTTACTAAATAACCAAGAGATCACTGAAGAAATCAAAGGGGAAATCAAAAAATACCTAGAGACAAATGACAATGAAAACATGATGATCCAAAACCTATGGGATGCAGCAAAAGCAGTTCTGAGAGGGAAGTTTATAGCAATACAAGCCTACCTCAAGAAACAAGAAAAATCTCAAATAAACAATCTAACCTTACACCTAAAGGAACTAGACAAAGAAGGACAAACAAAACCCAAAGTTAGTAGAAGGAAAGAAATCATAAAGATCAGAGCAGAAATAAATGAAATAGAAACAAAGAAAACAATAGCAAAGATTAATAAAACTAAAAGTTGGTTCTTTGAGAAGATAAACAAAATTGATAAACCATTAGCCAGACTATCAAAAAAAACAGGAGAGGACTCATATCAGTAAAATTAGAAATAAAAAAGGAGAAGTTACAACAGACACCGCAGAAATACATAGCATCCTAAGAGACTACTACAAGCAACTCTATGCCAATAAAATGGGCAACCTGGAAGAAATGGATAAATTCTTAGAAAGGTATACCCTCCCAAGACTGAAGCAGGAAGAAATAGAAAATATGAACAGACCAATCACAAGTAATGAAATTGAAACTGTGATTAAAAATCTTGCAACAAACAAAAGTCCAGGACAGATCACAAGTAATGAAATGGAAACTGTGATTAAAAATCTTCCAACAAACAAAAGTCCAGGACCAGATGGCTTCACAGGTGAATTCTATCAAACATTTAGAGAAGACTTAACACACATCCTTCTCAAACTCTTCCAAAAAATTGCAGAGGAAGGAACACTCCCAAATTCATTCTAGGAGGCCACCATCACTCTGATACCAAAACCAGACAAAGATACTACAAAAAAATATACTAATTTTCTTTTTAGCATTTTAAGAAGTGCTAAAAAGAAAATTACAAACCAATATCACTGATGAATATAGATGCAAAAATCCTCAACAAAATACTAGCAAACAGAATCCAACAACACAGTAAAAGGATCATACACCATGATCAAGTGGGATTTATCCCAGGGATGCAATGATTCTTGTATATATGCAAATCAATCAATGTGATACAACATATAAACAAATAGAAGAAGAAAAACCATGTGATCATCTCAATAGAGGCAGAAAAAGCTTTTGACAAAATTCAACACCCATTTATGATAAAAACTCTCCAGAAAGTGGGCATAGAGGGAATTTACCTCAACACAATAAAGGCTATATACGAGAAACCAACAGCAAACATCATTCTCAATGGTGAAAAACTGAAAGCATTTCCTCTAAGATCAGGAACAAGACAAGGATGTCTACTCTCGCCACTATTATTCAACATAGTTTTGGAAGTCCTAACCATGGCAATCAGAGAAGAAAAAGACATAAAAGGAATACAAATTGGAAAAGAAGAAGTAAAACTGTCACTGTTTGCAGATGACATGATACTATACATAGAGTATCCTAAAGATGCCACCAGAAAACTACTAGAGGTAATCAATGAATTTGGTAAAGTTGCAGGACACAAAATTAATGCACAGTAATCTCTTGCATTCCTATACACTAATGATGAAAAATCTGAAAGAGAAATGAAGGAAACTTTACCATTGCAACAAAAAGAATAAAATACCTAGGGATAAACCTACCTAGGGAGACAAAAGACCTGTATGCAGAAAACTATAAGACACCGTTGAAAGAAATTAAAGGTGATACCAACAGATGGAGAGATATTCCATGTTCTTCGATTGGAAGAATCAACATTGTGAAAATGACTCTACTACCCAAAGCAATCTACAGATTCAGTGCAATCCCTATGAAATTACCGATGGCATTTTTTACAGAGCTAGAGCAAAAAAATCTTAAAATTTGTATGGAGACACAAAAGACCCCAAGTAGCCAAAGCAATCTTGAGGGAAAAAAATGGAGCTGTAGGAATCAGACTTCCTGACTTCAGACTATACTACAAAGCTACAGTAATCAACACAATATGGTACTGGCACAAAAACAGAAATATAGATCAATAGAACAGGATACAAAGCCCAGAGATAAACCCACGCACCTGTAGTCAACTAATGTATGACAAAGGAGACAAGGATATACAATGGAGAAAAGACAATCTCTTCAATAAGCAGTGCTGGGAAAACTGGACAGCTACATGTAAAAGAATGAAATTAGAACACTCCCTAACAACATACACAAAAATAAACTCAAAATGGGTTAGAGACCTAAATTTAAGGCCAGACACTATAAAATTCTTAGAGGAAAACATAGGAAGAACACTCTTTTACATAAATCACAGCAAGATCTTTTTTGATCCACCTTCTAGAGTAAAGGAAATAAAAACAAAAATAATGAAATGGGACCTAATGAAACTTAAGAGCTTTTGCAAAGCAAAGGAGACTACAAACAAGATGAAAAGACAACCCTGAGAATGGGAAAAAATATTTGCAAATAAATCAACGGACAAAGGTTTAATCTCCAAATATATAAACTGCTCATGCAGCTCTATATTAAAAAAACAAACAGCCCAATCCAAACATGGGCAGAAGACCTAAATAGACATTTCTCCAAAGAAGACATACAGATGGCCAAGAAGCACAGGAAAAGCTGCTCAACATCACTAATTATTAGAGAAATGCAAATCAAAACTACAGTGAGGTATCCCCTCACACCTGTTAGAATGGGCAGCATCAGAAAATCTACAAACAACAAATGCTGGAGAGGGTGTGGAGAACAGGGAACCCTCTTGCCCTGTTGGTGGGAATGTAAATTGATACAGCCACTATGGAGAACAGTATGGAGGTTCCTTAAAAAACTAAAAATAGAATTACCATATGACCCAGTAATCCCACTACTGGGCATATACCCAGAGAAAACCATAATTCAAAAAGAGTCATGTACCACAATGTTCATTGCAGCTCTGTTTACAATAGCCAGGTCATGGAAGCAACCTACATGCCCATCTACAGACTAATGGATAAGGAAGATATGGTCCATATATACAATGGAATATTACTCAGCCATAAAAAGGAATGAAATTGGGTCATTTTTAGAGACGTGGGTGAATCTAGAGACTGTCATACAGAGTGAATTAAGTCAGAAAGAGAAGAACAGGGCTTCCCTGGTGGCGCAGTGGTTGAGAGTCTGCCTGCCAATGCAGGGGACGCGGGTTCGAGCCCTGGTCTGGGAGGATCCCACATGCCACGGAGCAACTGGGCCCATGAGCCACAATTGCTGAGCCTGCGCGTCTGGAGCCTGTGCTCCGCAACGAGAGAGGCCGCGATGATGAGAGGTCCGCGCACCGCGATGAAGAGTGGCCCCCACTTGCCGCAACTGGAGAGAGCCCTCGCACAGAAACGAAGACCCAACACAGCCATAAATAAATAAATTAAAAAAAAAAAAAAAAAAGAAAGAGAAGAACAAATATCGTATATTAACGCATGTATGTGGAACCTAGAAAAATGGTACAGATGAACCGGTTTGCAGGGCAGAAATTGAGACACAAATGTAGAGAACAAACATATGGACACCAAGGGGGGAAAGCAGTGGCAGGCCGGGGTGGTGGTGTGTTGAATTGGGAGATTGGGATTGACATGTATACACTGATGTGTATAAAATGGATGACTAATAAGAACCTGCTGCATAAAAAAATAAATAAAATAAAATTCAAAAATTCAAAAAAAAAAAAGAAATAAAGGAAGGTGTGATGAGAATAGCACATCACATGTACAGTAAAACAAAACAAAACAAAACACAAATCCACCAATGATAACAAGTGCTAAAAACTATACTGAAAATATATATATATATATATATATATATATGGGCAGACAGAACCCTAGGACAAATGGTAAAAGCAAAGCTATACAGACAAATTCACAGAAAGAAGCATACACATACACACTCACAAAAGAAGAAAAAGGAAAAAATTATATATATCTATATATTTTTTAAAAAGGAAGAGAGCAACCAAATCAATAAACAAATCTACCAATGATAATAAACTCTATATACTAAGCTAAGATAAACATAAAACCAGAAAGAAATTAGATGCAGAAAGCAAACCCCAAGTCTGTAGTTGCTCCCAAAGTCCACTGCCTCAATTTTGGGATGATTCGTTGTCTATTCAGGTATTCCACAGATGCAGTGTACAACAAGTTGATTGTGGAGCTTTAATCCGCTGCTCCTGAGGCTGCTGGGAGAGATTTCCCTTTCTCTTCCTTGTTGGCACAGCTCCTGGGGTTCAGCGTTGGATTTGTCCCTGCCTCTGCGTGTAGGTTGCCTGAGGGCGTCTGTTCTTCGCTCAGACAGGAGGGGGTTAAAGGAGCAGCTGCTTCGGGGGCTCTGGCTCACTCAGGCCGGGGGGAGGGAGGGGTACGGATGCGGGGCGAGCCTGCAGCGGCAGAGGCCGGCGTGACGTTGCACCAGCCCGAGGCGCGCCGTGCGTTCTCCCGGGGAAGTTGTCCCTGGATCATGGGACCCTGGCAGTGGTGGGCTGCACAGGCTCCCAGGAGGGGAGGTGTGGATAGTGACCTGTGCTTGCACACAGGCTTTTTGGTGGCGGCAGCAGCAGCCTTAGCATCTCATGCCCGTCTCTGGGGTCTGCGCTGATAGTCGCAGCTTGCGCCCGTCTCTGGAGCTCGTTTAGGTGGTGTTCTGAATCCCCTCTCCTCACGCACCCTGAAACAATGTTCTCTTGCCTCTTCGGCAGCTCCAGACTTTTTCCTGGACTCCCGCCCGGCTAGCTGCGGTGCACTAACCCCTTCAGGCTGTGTTCACGCAGCCAACCCCAGTCCTCTCCCTGGGATCCGACCGAAGCCCGAGCCTCAGCTCCCAGCCCCCGCCTGCCCCAGCGGGTGAGCAGACAGGCCTCTCAGGCTGGTGGGTGCTACTCAGCACCGATCCTCTGTGCGGGAATCTCTCCGCTTTGCCCTCCGCACCCCTGTGGCTGCGCTCTCCTCCGTGGCTCTGAAGCTTCCCCTCCACCACCCTCTGTCTCTGCCAGTGAAGGGGTTCCCTAGTGTGTGGAAACTTTTCCTCCTTCACAGCTCCCTCCCAGAGGTGCAGGTCCCATCCCTATTCTTTTGTCTGTGTTTTTTCTTTTTTCTTTTGCCCTACCCAGGTATGTGGGGAGTTTCTTGCCTTTTGGGAGGTCTAAGGTCTTTTGCCAGCATTCAGTAGGTGTTCTGTAGGAGTTGTTCCACATGTAGATGTATTTCTGATGTATTTGTGGGGAGGAAGGTGATCTCCACATCTTACTCCTCCGCCATCTTGAAGGTCTCTCCTATCATATTCTTGACAATCTTGAAAATCAGGATTTTAGTTTGCTTTTGAAACTCTTTGTTTTTGGGATACTGTGGCCATAAAATCTTCTCTCCAAGAAATATGAAACCCCATAAAATTTAAAACATAAATATGCTGTTTTGGGTCCTGCTGTTCTGCCATTAAAGGGCAATTCATGTTCAGATTAAGGAAAGATATCAGGGATAAAGAGAGTTCGTACATAACAATAAAGGGGTCAATTTTCCAAGAAGACAGAAGAATCAATAGTATGTATGGACCCAGTAAGAGACTGTCAAACTATGTCGGGCAAAACCTGATAGAGCTGCAGGGAGAAATAGTTAAATCCACTATTATAGTTGGAGACTTCAATCCCCTATCAGAAATGGATAGATCCAGTGGGCAGAAAACCAGTAAGAACATAGTTGAACTCAACAACTTTACCAATCAACTGGATACAATGGATATGTATAGACTATTTCACCCAACAACAGCAGAATACACACTCTTTTCAAACTCACACAGAAACTTCACCAAGATAGGCCATATTCTGAACCAGAGAACACACCTTAACACATTTAAAAGAATAATAATTATACAATATCTGCTCTTGGACTACAGGAATTAAGCAAGAAAATAATAATAGAAAGAGAGCTGAAAAATCCCCCAATACTAGGAGATTAAACAATACACTTCTAAATAACACATGGGTCAAAAAAATCTCAAGAGAAATTTACAAAAATATTTTGAACTAAATAAAAATTAAAACACAACTTATCAAAATTTGTGGAATGCAACAAAAGCCATGCTTGGAGGGAAATTTATAGCATTGAATACGTACATTAAAAATAAAGAAAAAATAAAAAAATTTAAAAAATAAAGAAAGAAAGACCAAAAATCAATCATCTAAGTTTCCACCATAGGAAACTGGAAAGGGAAGGGCAAATTAAATCCAAATTAAGCAGAAGGAAAGAAATAAAAATCTGAGCAAAAATCAATCAAATAGAAAAAATCAACAAATGGAAAGCTGGTTCTGTGAAAAAGATCAGTAAATTCTAGGCAGGCTAACTAGGAAAAAAAGTGAGACAAAAATATTACTAATATCAGAAATTAAAAAGGGGACATCACTACAGGCCCCATGGACATTAAACATAATCAAGGAATACTATGAATGACTAGTTAGATTACCTAGATGAAATGGGTGAAATCCTTGAAAGACACAATCTGCCAAAACTCACCCAAGAGAAAATAGTATGAATAGGACTGTTTTTCCTAAAGAAATAGAATCAATAATTAATAATCTTCCAAAACAGAAAGCACCAGGCCCAGATAGGTTTACTAATGAATATTACAAACATTTAAGAAAGAAATTATACTAATTCTCTGTAACCTCTGTCAGAAGATAAAAGCAGAGGAAATACTTCTTAATGCATTCTGTGAAGCCAGCATTACCATAATACCAAAACCATACAAAGATATTACAAGAAAAGAAGACTACAGACAAATATCTACCATGAACATAGATGCAAAAATTTGTTTTAAATTAGCATGTTGAATCCAACAATGTATAGAAAGAATTATGTACGTGACCAAGTGGGATTTATCTCAGGTATACAAAGCTGGTTCAATGTTCTAACATCAATTAATGCAATCCATCATATCAACAGGATAAGGAAGAAAACACACATGATCATATCAATAGACGTAGAAAAAGCATTTGACAAAATGCAACACCCAGTTATGATAAAAATGCTCAGTAAACTAGGAATAGATGAGAACTTCCTCAACCTGATAACATCTGTTTGAGTAGTGGTGTGATTTCAGTATAGTATTCAATAAATTACATGAGATATTCAACACTGTACTATAAAATAGGCTTTGTGTTAGATGATCTTACCCCATGGTAGGTAAGTATTCTGAGCACATTTAAGATAGGCTAGGCTAAGTCACAGGTTAGGTGTATTAAATGCATTTTCAACAACAATATTTTCAGTTTATGATGAGTTTAGCAGGACTTAACCCCATCGTAAGTCAAGCAACATCTGTACCACTTATTATATTATTATATTCTTTTCTGTTCTCTAAATTATCTCAGGGTCCAGTTTTTGTCTTGATTCTTGTCGTGTGTGTGTGTGTATTGCTGGTTCCCTTTTTACGCCTGTTGACCCTCGGTTGTCCACTTGTGTTTACAACTGAAGCCCTGGGCTGTGGTTCTTCTGCACTGGTGAGCAGGCGTGTTTCCTTAGAGCAGAAAGTCTCTGGAGGTCTGTGCATAGGGGCCTGATGTGGGACTGTTTGCTTTAAGGTAAGAGGGCAGCTTGTCAGCTTTCTCCTTTGTGACACTAACACTCACACTAAAATGTTGGCTTTTGCTAATTGTTCATTCCTTTTTGTTAGATAAAAGGCTGCTTCTTTCTGCCTGGATGAAAATACGAGGCCTCTGCTCATCCAGATAGGGGCAGAGGAAGTGGAGGGAGGAGAAGTTGATTCGTGAAGCTGTTCCTTACGTGGACCTTTAATTCGTCCCCAACCCTGGATTTGTCTTCAGCAGCACTTCAGCTCCCTGTGGTTCTGTGGGGCAGCTCTGTCCACAGCATATTCTGTACTGTTCACATGGCTTTATTTGATGCTTCAAAATTCTCCTTTTTCTTTCCTCTCCAAGAAATTAGTTGAAACTTCTTTTGATGACCCCAGCATAGATTATTTTCAGTGTTGTGGGTTCATCTATATTTTGTTTTTTGAACACTTCCGTATTATCATTTATCAGCTTCTGAGAGGGAGGGAGAGCTGGTGTGTGCTCAGTCCACCAATCTGAACTTCCTTCTATTATTAACTATTAATATTATAGCATCTCCACCGATCTTTCCCTATTTCCACCTCTTCGTAGGGTGAAGTCAACCTTCTCTTGGTTTAGGCCATTTGCTATATCTTAGCTCATGAGGCCGTCTCTTTTCATGACTCTGGGATCCTCTTCCATCTAGTATCCTCTCAACTCTCTCTTTCCTTCATTGTGTAAACACCTTCTGTTCTCTCCAATTTTCTTTTTCATTCTCCTTTCGGTGGCACCTCATCTCTTTCTATAAATTCTCATCCAAGCTTACCAGTGGCTTACTCTCCTTCCTGACTTTACAGATGCTAAAACTCAATGTGGTCTAACTCCCTGTCTCTCTCTGATGCAGCTTGGACAGAGCTCACTGACCATCTTTACAGTGTCAGATGCAATAGACAAATGTAAATCTTCTTTGTGTGACCCTGTTAACCACCCCTGACATTATCTTCACCCTGGACTTCTAAGCAAGCCTGTGTTCTACCATTTTTACTCCTTCCACTCTTACCATTTTATCAAATTTCTCTCTCAAGCTCCTTCTCCTACTACCTCTTAAGTGTTGTTACCCAGAGTCCATTCTTGGCAATTGTTCTCCTTAAACTTTTTGATGGCCTGAGTATTCTCACCCCTTCATCATTTTTCATTGTTGTATCTTTTATTTGGGTGCTGTTCTTTCTAAATCACATCTGACAATAATATCATTTATGTTTATTATTGCTCACTCTGTGCTGACCCTATGCTAAGCATCTTCATGCACTGTCTTATTGCACCTTCACAGTAACCCTAGGAGATAAGGATTATCATCTACATTCTACAGAAGAAACTGACACTTAGACTCAATAACTTGCCCAAGTTACACAACTAGAGAGTGAAGAGCCAGGAGTTATAGCAAGTGTGTTTTCCTGGAAGGCAGCGCTCTTATTCTTTGGGCTGTGGCCGTCACAGTCCCCTCGTCTCTTCTATGCAGATCATGGGATGCATGTACACCTAGCTGGCCATCAGCCTTCATGGATGCCTGGAATGGGGTTGACTTTCTACTTTAGCATATTTTTTCTAAAGCAGTCACAAGTTTTCCTCTGAGAGTTTCCTGCAATTCAGTGAGTCAACATATTCTCCGGTCTTTGCTTGCATTTCTATTTCTTTTTTTTTTTTTTTAATTAATTTATTTATTTTTGGCTGTGTTGGGTCTTCGTTTCTGTACGAGGGCTTTCTCTAGTTGTGGCAAGCGGGGGCCACTCTTCATTGCGGCGCGCGGACCTCTCACTATCGTGGCCTCTCTTGTTGCGGAGCACAGGCTCCAGACGCGCAGGCTCAGTAATTGTGGCTCACGGGCCCAGTTGCTCCGCGGCATGTGGGATCTTCCCAGACCAGGGCTCGAACCCGTGTCCCCTGCATTGGCAGGCAGATTCTCAACCACTGCGTCACCAGGGAAGCCCTCTATTTCTTAATAAAGTAGGGTAAGCACACAACACACAACACTTATACACACCCCTATTCTCTTAGGCAAAGGTGTATATTCATAACCATATTAAAAGTGCCATTCATTTATTTAAAAAAAAAAACCTCTGTATTGTGGTGGTTCTAGGCAAATAAAGGCAGGAATTGAAATGATGAGCGGCATTTTAAAATTAATTCAAATTTATACTTTGGTCCTTTACATCCCATGCTTTGATGTACAGATACACATTACATGGAAGATTCTCAGAAAAGAAGAGAGAAAATTGTGAGATCCAAGGGCCACTGGAAACAAGAGCCCAGATAGAAAGCTCCCACGTAAACTTTCCTGGGGGCAATGCTTGTCCCACTGCTGGATGCTGTTCTTGCCCTCTGCGCTCTGTTTGAGGTCTGCAGCAGCATTCCCATCCTTCAACGTGGGATCTCAGATCATGAAACCTTTCTAATGTCTTTCCAGTTTCCAGATTACATTGACCAGTAATCAGTCTTGGGAGCTCTCAGGAACTCTGTCTTGCTGCCTCCCTCACGCAGTGAAAAGATGCTGCTGGGCTTTTTGGACCAGCTCTAAGCACTTGTTTATCTCCTTGGCCTCTTCTCTTAATCTCCAGAGTGTGTCCAAGTCTCTAACAACAAAGAGACATAGAATCAGAATAGCTAACTGTATCACATTTATATTTTGTCTTTCTGTTTTGTCCTGGGCCCTTACCTATGTCTTTCTTCATTTTATTTGCCAGTGCCGTGGTGCATGGCCGTGCACTGTATCACTCCTGGGGTTACCATCTTCTTGGACTGCAGAGAAAGCAGTACCCTCTGTAGTGCAGTGTGTTGGCACCTACAGGTCTGCCCTGAGCGGGAAGCTTGATACCAGTTTGTGAATTAAGAAGTGGAGAAGAATGGGGGCTTCCCTGGTGGCGCAGTGGTTGAGAATCTGTCTGCCAATGCAGGGGACACGGGTTCGAGCCCTGGTCTGGGAAGATCCCACATGCCGCGGAGCAACTGGGCCCGTGAGCCACAATTACTGAGCCTGCGCGTCTGGAGCCTGTGCTCCGCAACAAGAGAGGCCGCGATAGTGAGAGGACCGCGCACTGCGATGAGGAGTGGCCCCCGCTTGCCACAACTAGAGAAAGCCCTCGCACAGAAGCGAAGACCCAACACAGCCATAAATAAAATAAATAAATAAAAATTAAAAAAAAAAAAAGAAAATGCTCCCTATTTCACTTACAAAATTAAAAAAAAAAAAAAAAGAAGTGGAGAAGAATGTAATGGCCACCACTATACTGCACTAAATTTTGCAGAGTTAATTTTGTCAAGGGATATGAATTGTTTTAAGTGACATGGGATACTCACCACTATATGAATGAGGAAGACATTGAATTGTTTTAAGTGGACATGTAAGGCTTTCATTTTGACAATAGCTTTGTTAGATATCCATGGATGGAGGGAATAATAACAATAGTAAATGAAACATTTGGGTTTAAAAATCCTCTCTCTATTACTCTTTAAAACACTCTCTCATATTAAGAAAAGACAGTATATCTCAAATTTTAAAGTACAAGAATACTGATCTTGTGGACGAAACAAGAGCAATCATCAGAGCATATCCCATGGATCAGAATGGAGAATAATTTCATATTTCTTTGAATATTGTGTAAAGTTTTAATGAAAATACTGTATAGTGACATACAGTATATAGTGATAGGTCTGTACCTTTATCCCAAATATCTCAATAACCAAGGCCAATGTTTATTCATTAATTCATTTAAAAAATTATTGAACATTAAGGATAAGGGACTAAGAATGATCCCTGTATACTGAAGCCAAGTGGAATACTACATATTAAGATATGAGGCTTTGAGAATGTACAGTACACATTTTCAATACATATTTCAAAAAACATTTTAAAAATATTTTTTAAAGTTTCTGTTGATAGGAGAGAGATGTAGAGTTCAGAATAAGAAAATATTCATGACTGAAAAAATAACCTGGCACCATTTTACCTTTAATTTATTTCTAGCTTCCTTTCAAAGGAAAGGCTACACGGTCAAGACACCCAAGGTTATCACTACAGTCTTTGGGAATTTCCTTCCTATTGCCCCTCAGTAACTGCTCCAGAGACTTCTTCAATCATTTCTCCTCAATCCCTCTCAGGTTAAAGAATTTTCATCACTGAGAATTCTCAAAGTAATACTTCACAGGAAATTACAAAAGAAGAACCCAGATCTTTGAGTAATAGAACTGTTATTATAAAAGTTAAATACCCTCCCACCAAATTACTCCTTTGTAAAAGGTTTATCCTTAAGACTTTAAAACTTTTAAATAAATATAGGCTGAGGCCAAAGGGGGAAAAAAAATGTTCAGTGTGGTATAGGCAATGTTAAAGCAGAACTTTGAAATCGAATTTTCCAGCTACCAATTAATATTGCAGAATTATTGAGATATTTGAATTATTGAAATATTGCAGAATGTTTTCATTTAGGCTATGGCACCTGACACTATCCAAACATAATTGGTCTCAGGAAATATGTCCCTTATTATTAGGGACTGGCTCATTACAAATCAGATTGGTTTGTGAATCGACCTAAGCAGTTTATAATCTTAATTTTTCATCATTCATATCACATTGTCATAACTGCTGTATTTCAAAGAAAAGTGATCCAAATCCCCAAGTCCTAAAATGGTTGATATGCTCAGAGAAATTCAATAAATCCTCTTGAGGTCTAGTTAATTAATCAATTCTGTTTACCTCAGAAACTAAAACCTTAAGAAAATCTGACACTCTTTGGAATTTTGAGTTTGGGAATTTCAATGTAACCAATGTCATATGATACCAGGATTCACTGTGTAAAGCCAGAATTTAATCAATGTTGTAAAATCACAACATTCAGATTGTAGAGAAATAAACACCCTAATGTCTGTCAAGGGAGTGATGGGGCTAATTAATGAAAGTCTAGCTGGGACTGCAGAAAGGTTGATGGCAATTTAGTTTTGTCTCTGTTTTTCAATCTCAGAAGTTAAAAAGTAATCTCTGTCCCCATTTTGGGGAAAGGGGGTTCTCTAAAGAGGTGCTGTGGACACAGAGATGAACTACCCAGATCATCCCAGAAGACAGTCTCCAGCTGTCAGCTTCCCAGGGTTTGATGCATCTGCAGAGAGGCAACTTGCTCAAGCACACATTTTTTTCCAGGCAGAACACAGCCAATGATTGATCAAGATGGGGTATAAAGACCCAGCCATTTTGGCCCAGTGGGGTCACTTCTAATGGTATGTATACACTCCCAAGCTCTCCACGGGGACTTCTTCCTCTGCCCCATGCTTCTTCCTCCCCTTCCCTTCCAAAGATGTTTATACCAAATTCCGTCTCGGTATCTGATGCTGGAGAATCAGACCTTCAACAAAGGATAAAGTGACATCCTGAGATATATACTATCCTGTGTTAGTTTGGGGGAATTACGAAAAACACATGGCCATACACAATTAAGAGAAAATGTATTATCAAACACAAGGAGACAGACAGGCAGATTAGAAACTGTTGAAATCTTCCTATCGTTCTGTAGCGCTTCCTCTTTTACTGTAAAAATTGCCAATTTAAACAGTAATATTTTTAAAAGAGAATTCGATGAAAAAGGATCAAAGCAGCTGAAAAAATATTGTAATGTGGAAGCCTTGGGAGAAATATACAGAATTCTAAGAATATGAAAGGGATTGCAGAAAACACTTTCATTAAATCAAGCCAAATAGAAATCATTTTGATGTGAATGACCTACTGAGGATTGTGTCTTTGGATGAACAATTTAATGAACTTGCTATTTAATTAGTACCTACAATGCGTTGGGCCGGCTGCTAGGTGCAGCAAGAGTTACAACAAAGTGAGCAAGAGGTTTGTGCTTTCCGGACACAGAATCAAATAAAGAAACCTGTTAATTGCATTTAAAATGCTGTAGGGTTCCAGAGAGAGAGAGACAGACAGACAGGGAGAGAGAGACAGAGACAGAGATTGAAGTTTTGTTTGAGGGAAGAAGAAAAGCTTCATGGAGTAGATGTATCTGAAAGAGGCTATAAAAAATGAGTAAAATTCTGCCAGTTAGGATTGAAGGGATATGGAGTGAAAGGTGAGGCAACAGCATGAACAGTGGAAAGGAAGTATTCTACATCGGGTGCTTTACCTGACCTCCTTTGGTCTCAGTGTCTCACGCACAGAGAGAAATAGTTGGACAAGATTAGGGCTTTTTGAACTGCGTCTCTTGAAACACAGTTAACCCATTAAATAGTTCTTCTAGGTGAAGATAGAGGATAGTCTGTTCTTGGAGGATAGTCCTTGGAAAATGGACCTATAGTCTATAAGCATATATACTTGAATTTCTTGCCAATGTGCATAGATTAGGAAGACTTGTTTTCTTTTTCTTTTTAAAAATTCAGGCCCGAGCTTGCTCTTTCAAATAAAAATGTATGCGTGAGTACACTACCACAGCGCGAGGGTGCCAGATCCAATTAAATGTTAGCCCGGGCTCGGATGCGTCTGCTCTGCGTGTGTCCACCAGCGCCCAGCAATAGTTGTGCAACAGCGAGGGAAGGGGTGGAATGCTAAGTCGTGACACTATCTTTTACAGGTTTTATCTGAAGGGTTTGTAAGCTTCTTGTCTTTTATTTTGGTGAAGGAGAATGTGAGCAGGTGGCAGATATTGCCGGCGATGTAACTTTGAAATAAAAAAGACCAACTGCCTCCTGTTTCCAGGCTCTAGATTAGAGCATATTGAAGAGTATTCTTAGAGTGTGAGGTAAAGTGGCAAATAAAGGTTACTGTTTGCAACTGCATATCTTTGTGAAATTGTGTGATTTTAGCAAAATACAAAAGTAAATGAGATGTTGAGGTTGGTATGATTGCAGTGTCACCTATAATATCACTCCAGTTTTCAGTTTCTTATGTTATCAAAACTGGCTCATTGCTCCCATTTAGTGATGTTGAAATTTTTAAGGGTTATAAATTTGGATATGTTTAACATCTTTGCACAGAAAAAACAATAGTTCCGGCTGTTTTAAACAACTGGAGCCCTGTGTATAATTTTACTTGAAAAAAATGACTGTCTTAAAAGTTTAGAAGCCTCGGGCTTCCCTGGTGGCGCAGTGGTTGAGAATCTGCCTGCTAATGCAGGGGACACGGGTTCAAGCCCTGGTCTGGGAAGATCCCACATGCCACGTAGCAACTGGGCCCGTGAGCCACAACTGCTGAGCCTGCGCGTCTGGAGCCTGTGCTCCGCAACAAGAGAGGCCGCAATAGTGAGAGGCCCGCGCACCGCGATGAAGAGTGGCCCCCACTTGCCACAACTAGAGAAAGCCCTCGCACAGAAACGAAGGCACAACACAGCCAAAAATAAATACATAAATAAATAAATTAAAAAAAAAAAAAGAATACTTTATAAAAAAAAAAAAAAAAAGTTTAGAAGCCTCTATGAGATCCCTTCCATATAGATAATTTAATAATCTCTTCTGATTTTAAAGAATTCCCTATTGCTAGATGTGTATTTGCAAGAAGTAAATGGATGAAAAAGGGTCCTCATTATTATTATGCATAAAATAAAAACAGAGCAAGGTGGCTTTTTGTTGTCACTACTAAAATTTTGATAGATTAAAAAAAATAAGTGAAACAAAAACAGTGCAATTATCATGGTTTATGAAGGAAGATTAGTGAGCACCAGCTCATGTCTAGAACAGTAATTGACACATAGTAACTGTTCATTAAATGTTTGTTGGGTGAATGAGGATTCAAGGATATTAATTCCTAATGGGGACGGAAAGGAAAAGCCAAATACACAGCAATCAGGGTTGTAGAGATTGCTTATTTGACTAAAAATAAGCAGAGTATAAATCAGTATAAAGAAGTTTCAAAATATTTGAAAATAAAATGAGAATAACAGTGAGTTCAATGAAAACTTGAAGTTCTTAAGATATCCAAAATAAAGTTTCATAGCTAAAGAGAAGTTTTGAATAGCTAGACTATAATAACAATTTTTTATATATCTAGCATTTGGACCAAAAATAGAATATATTTTAAAATTAAAGAAAAACCTGAACACTTCATATTTCAGAGTAGAACTGAGGAAAAGAGAAAATGTAAGAAAACCTACAAATGAAGGGATAATTAAATGTGATTACTAACATTTTAGTACAATGTCGATAGTAATTTCCAGGAAGCCTATTGGAAAAAAATTGAATAGCAGAATCATAAGAGAATCATAGGAGAATATATACAAGGAAATTGCAGTTATGGAAATCAATAAAAAAACATCAATTTCTAATGAGCAATGTCTCTCCCTTGGGAGAATTAACCTTTCCAAAAAGAACCAGTGAAAGATGAATAGTGGGGAATGGATGGAAGGCCAGGGGAAAGATTGATCACATCTTCAGTACGTAATCACAAAGCTTACAGCTGTAAGGTGTAAGCCCTAAATTCATCTATTTCTAAATCTTGCTTTTAACAAGAAAAGCAGCTTTATTCCCATTTGACAGATGAAATGACTAAAATCTAAAGAGATTTCTGAGTGAAAAAAAAAAATAGAGCAGCTTTTTAATGTAGCACTTTCTATTGTTAATTTGAATTTTATTTCAAAAATTTATTGTCAAAATGTGATTGTCGAGAGCCATTAAAAATGTCAGGAGATTGTTTGCTTTATTGTTTTGTCAGCTCTTCCAATCATATTTAACTTAATGTTAGTTAAATATCATAAGATGTACTTAGCGGTTATCTGTCATTTTATGGGGGAGGGAGTGCCCCGTACCATCACTCCGTCTTGCTGTGACGCCTCACTGCCCTTTCAGGAGCCTTCTTCATTGTGTGTGGTCTTGGTGGGAGTTGATGCCAGTCTCCCCCAATGGACACCCCCTCCTGCCTGTAAGCAAGGAAGCCAGGAAGAGTACAAATGCTCTTGCTACCTGGCTCTTTGCATCTCCCAGGGTCTCTCCTTAGCCAAAGCCTCTGCCCTCCCCTTACTCTCTGACTCCTCTGCAGATTATCAATGAATTCTCTTTATCTTAAGTTAGCCAGGGTCATTTTATGATGCTTGCAACCAGGGCCACTGAACGTTGCAATATTTATTTAGAAAAGACAGTGGTCATCTTCTCATAGTAATATTAATCCTTTAGACCCTGGACAGTCTTTAATGATGCTTTAACCAATCCACACATTTTGTGATTGAAGAAGCAAAGGTTAAAGAGTATTGTGGGCTGAGCTGTGTCTGCCCAAAATTTGTGTTGAAGCTGTAACCCCCAGTACCTTAGAATGTGACTCTATTTCCAGAGAGGGCCTTTAAAGAAGTAATTAAGTTAAAATGGGGTTATTAGGCCAGGCCCTAATCCATTATGACTGGTATCCTAATAAAAAGAGGAGATGAGGATGCAGAAACACCAGTCCTGGGCGTCCACAGAAAGGTGAACATGTGAACAGGCAGAGGGAAGGTATCTGCTATAGACAATATTTGCGTCCCCTCCAAATTCCTGTGTTGAGACCTAATCACCAATGTGATGGTATTTGGAGGAAAGGCCTTTGAAAGGTAACTAGGTCATGCGGGCTCTGCTCTCATGAATGGGATTAGCGCCCTTATAAAAGAGACCCTAGAGAGTTCCCCTGTCCTTTCCTCCATGTGAGGACACAATAAGAAGACAGCCCTCTATGAACCAGGAAGCAGGCTCTCACCAGATACTGAATCTGCCTGTACCTTGATCTTAGACATCCGAGCCTCCAGAGCTGTGAGAAATAAGTATTTGTTGTTTAAGCCACTCAGCCTATGGTATTTTTTAAATAACAGCCTGAACTGACTAAGGGTCCAAGGAGAATTGCTTCAGAGGAAACCAAACCTGATGACACCTTGATCTTGGACTTCTAACCTCCAGAACTGTGAGAAAATAAATCTCTGTTGTTTAAGTCACCCAGTCTTTGGTATTTTGTTATGGCCGCCCTAGCAAACTAATACAAAGGAGTGATACTGGTTATCCAATACTACACTGTTGGCCACGGCAAAGTTGGACCCGAATCCAAATCAAAAACTTCCCCGGCAAGTGCTTATGCTAATCCACGCTTGCAGCAGTAAATTTGGGTCATACGTATTATGGTTACCATAAATGCTATTTCTAGCAAGATTTTGGTTAATAATGCAACTAGCATGGCACTTCCGGTTACACTTAATAATCTGTAAAAATGGCTCTAAATCTGAAACTGGATACAAGAATATGGCAAATCATTATATTAATATTCACACATAAAATGACTGTCTATTTTCAGATTCCCAGTTCACATGATTTCTAAAAATCTATTAAATTTGGATGAAGGTTTGTTTTTCAAGACCCACATTCCAGAGTATGAGTCAGTGGGTCTTAAGAAAAGTCCACACTCATCTGTGATTATAGAAATAAATTACCTTCTAAGCTTTGACCAAACAGCTTTACAGCTTCTGCCAAAGTCCATAATCAATCTTTTTCTTAACTTATTTTGTAACTTAAATGCTGTTAAATGTTACCAAAGGAATAATGCTAAATAGAAATACACAAAAAAGAAAGGAAAGGCAGCGTATACTTAATTCGGTGGAAAATCAGGGTGAATAAAAGCTTCTCTAGGGGGTTGAATTGATTCAATTAACTGTCATAGTTAAATTAATCCCATTAGAGAAACACACACTATCTAATGCTCTAGCAAAAGTAACTTTCTAAATGGCCCTGTGGTCTCCCAGCAATTAATATAGGTAGGTAAACACACATCCCCTAAAGCATTTTAACCCATTGTAGTTCGAAGGAGGCTTAATCAGAATATTCTTATTTTCTGGTCCATCCTTGAAAGAAGCTCAATATCTGGGATATTATTGTCAGGTGAATCACCCTCAGAAGTTTATAAAAAGAAATTTCCCTTAAAGCTATCCTCACATTGAGTAAATACCTTTCCCTAACTTTTGTGTAGTCCATCAGCAGGACACATATATTTGTATGAAGGAAAGCAGGACTTATCTTCAATGAATTATGTGGAAAAGAGAAAGGCAGCCATGCCATGCCTTGAAAACTTCTACAGGAAGTCTGAAATGATGAAGATTTGAACATAGTGCCCTAGAAAACTAAAATGGGTGACATGTCCTAATGCAAATATGTAGACTCCTTGGAAATTAGAAGTTAAAGCAACACCACTTAAAATAGCACCAGAAATATAAAATTCTTAGGGATAAAGCTGACAAAGGTCCGTAAATTGAAAACTACAAAACATTGTTTAGAGAAATTAAAGAAAACTTAAATAAATTGAGAGACGTTCTTTGTTCATAAGATGGAAGACAATATTGTTAAGATGTCAGTTCCTCCCAAACTGATCAATAGAGTCAATGCAATCCCAATTGAAATACCAATACACATTCCTGTAGAAATTGACAAGCTGATTTTACATTTCAAACAGAAATGCAAAAGACCTAGAATAACTAAAAGGCATGAAGTTGGAGGACTAACACAATCTGGCTTTGAGACAAATTATAAATATGTATATATAAAACTGTAAACGTATTACACAGGACATCACTGGCATCAAGATAGGTAAATGCATTAAAGGAAAAGAATGGAGTCCAGAAGAGACGCACAGGTATGTGGACGCTGATTCCTGGCAAAAGTTTAAAGGCAAATCAATGAAGAAAGGTTATATTTTCAACACATAATGGTAGATTAGATATTGATATGCAAAAGAGGAGAGTTTATATCTTGTCCAACTTAAAATCGACAATGAACCTAATATAGAGCTTAAACTTATAAAACTTCTAGGAAAAAATTTTGTGACCTTGGGTTAGGCACAATACTATACTGTATTAATACTTTGCTATAATACTAAAGACAGAACCCAAAAGGATAAAAAAATGAATAAACTGTACTTCATCAAAATTTGAAACTTCTGCTATTCAAAAAACACTGTTAAAAGACAAGACGGAGACTAGAAGAAAATAGTTGCAAAGCATATGTCTGAAAAAGCGCTTGTATCCAGAATATATTCAGAACTTTCAAACCTTAATAATAAAAAAGAAAAACCCCAGTTTTTAAAAAGGGACCAAAGAGTTGAAGAGACACTTCACAAAGAAGACGTATGGATAACAAACAAGCATTTGAAAAGATACTCAATGTCATTTGACATTAGAGAAATGCAAAAACAAGACAAAAAAACCAAACCACAGTGAGGTGTCACTACACACCTATAAAAATGGCCAAAGTTAAGATTGATCATACCAAATATTGGTGAGGATATGAGGAACTGAACTCACACACTGTGGGTGGGTATATTAAGCAGTACAACCACTTCAGAAAACAGTTTGGCAGTTTCCTTAAATGTCAAGTAAACACTTACTATGGGACCCAGGCATCTATTTCTGGTATTTTCCTAAAATCTAATGGGAAAATATAGGGAACTTGGAAGTATCACACACACACACACACCCCTAACTGTCTCGATTGACTTAATTCTTAATTCTCTGTTACGTGTACAGTGACAGAATGTATTTCTAAAGTATTGATTGCCTCATTATCACTTGGCTTTAAAGGTCTTTAATACACTTAGTAACTTCCTACTATGTGTGACAGTCTCAAACTTCCAGTGGCTCCTGAAAAACACAAATTGCACCTTCCAAAAGTTCTTTCTTCCATTTCAATTTCCCAGATTTGATGTGCAAGTAAATCCACCCTCGAATGGCTAAAAACTCCAAATCGGTTCCTTGGGAGAAAGGGGACTGAGTCCATAACTTTTCTATTTTCAAATCACTTTGTTCATAAGTATTAACTTGAAAGCTATTTCTGGATCAATCAGATTCACACTGAGGTCTCTTAAAATTTTTTTAACCACTTTTATTCTTTCAGTTTTGAAAGTAAAATAAAAAATTCTTCAATCTGACCTAAATTCTTTCATTTTATGCTCTTCAATAGAATAACTCAGAATGAGTCAAGTTTCTTCAAGCTTCCTAACACCTTTCTTTCCATACCTCTGTCCTTTATCCTACAGAAGCCTCAGGACTTATTCCTCCTCTTATCTCACCAGCTCAGGACCCCCAGCAGGCTCAGTTATACATACAACAGCTGACCACATACTCCTCCTTTATCACTTTAATCACTTGCTAGCATTGCCATTTCCCTTCTACCTCTTGTCTTTTTCTACACCCCACCTACCTAGCCCTAATCTCAAACCAATCCAATATCTTAGGTGCTCAAATTCTGCTGGAGAAAACACACCACCATGCCAGCAGGTGCCCATGTGCCCACTCACAGCTGGGCTGCAGTCCTCCCTGGCCAACCATTTATGTGTTCCTAGTGAGTATTCTCTGCCATCACTCATGAAGGCAAGTCACAACCATCGGGAAACCGTCCACTTGTCTTTCGCCTTCCCTGCTGCCCCACCATCCTACTTCCTCTATGTGAAAGGGATACCAACGAAGTTGGGGTGAACTTTAATTCAGGATCAGATATTTGAATTAGCCTTATCTGATAGTTTCTTGGGCTTTGACCCCTGGAAATTTGCTCCAGGAGCTGTGCCAAGGCATCGAGAAATATGCAAAGGAGAACAAGGAGAAAGGTATAATGCTAAGAGAGAGGAGAGTGAGATTGTCTGGGGGGAATTACAGAGGCAAAACCTTCAATTAAAGCCTTGAACTGGAACTAGGAGAAAAGAGGAATACAGGCTTTTCCAGTGAGAGAAACAGTAATGGAAAAGCATGGAAGCACAAGCTCATCTGGGGAGTCCAGTTGTGAGAGCATAGAGCCCATGAGAGTGGAAAGCAGTGGGAAGAGGTAAGGCTGCCCTGGAAGGAGATGCTGAATTTGGAAGCCTCTTCTATGCCAGGTCAAGACATTTTTACTTCATCCTAGAGTAAGGAAGGTTGTTATCTAATCAGAGAAAGAAATCAGGATCCTTAAGATGTTAATGATAAAGCTTCAGCCCTCCTTCCTGCAGTTTAATAGAAGGTCCACATAGCAGGAAAAAAAATTTCACATCTGAGGAGCTTCTAGGAGGGAAAAATCTGCTACCTCCGTTATCTACCCAAGAAACGAAGTGCTGAGGAGAGAAAGTGAAGAGGATTGGCTCTTTCGAGAGAAAAACTTCATTATTTGTGTGTTTGAGATAATGATTATCTTTTTCCCTATTACTTAAAATTTTAAGCAATTAAGCTACTAACCTCAGCAACAAGTGGAAAATATTCTGACAAATCAACACCCTTACTTAACATTCCCTGAGCCTTTTCACTTATTATTTGTGGTGTAACTCCAGTCCTGCGGAACCAGACCAAAAGGATATCAAAAGGATTTCCTGTCAGTAAAGGACAAAAGGATAGTATTATTTAAAAATTTGGTGTAGTCAGAGGAACAGAGAAAAGCACAAGGAAGACCTGGAAAAGGGCCTTTGCAGGCAAAATTTATTGGAATTTTTGAGCTAAAGAGAGTGTGATAAAATCCCTAAACAAGACAAAGAAATTAAGGTACTGTGCAATTTGGGACCCTAAGGAGGAATGCAGAGAGTTTGGGAAACATTACTACAGAGCCTAAGAAGCATTTTTAGGTACAGTTGTGTCTTGGAATCTCATTACCGTAATACTGCCTACAGTAAAACATAGGAGAGATAGTGCTTGCCGTGAATTTCTATGGCTTTGTGACTTTGGGCAAGTTTTAACCTCTCAAATCCTTAAGTTCCTATCCATGAAAAGAGGCTGATAATAATAGTACTTGCTTTATAAATTGTTGTTAAGGGTTAGAAATAATCAATGCACGTAAAAGACTTAGTGTCTGGCGTATATTAAATGCTTATCGTATGTTATCTATTATTATAAAAGGCAATAATTAGTGGGAAGAAATCTTGAAATTGCTTTTGTTTTCATGGAACTGAAACTGAGTGTAGGTTTTGAGTTAGTCTTTTCCGTAATGATTAAAAGCTAAATGCTTCCACTTTTGTTCACCAACAGCTATATCTCTTTCCCAACATTTTTTTTTTTCCTGAAGAAATTCAATAACAATATGCAAATTCCTTTTTCTCCCAGGTTTTATGTGCATGTGTGCTTAGGGAAACAACATATTTATATATTTCTGACTTTGTTTTCAGTTGAATACTTACACATTTATCTTTTAAAGAAACAGATAGCAAATGGCAATACTCTCAAACAACAGAATTTTTTATGAAAAGAGGAAGGATTGGCTTACGGGTATTTAAATGAGGTTAAACTCCACGTGGTTGAGGTCATAAGTCCTCCTCTGTTTTACTTTGAGAGTCGGCCTCAAAGAGGTACCTAAACATATTTAATTTTATTTTTAAAAGCCATGTCTAATGAGTATGATTGTAAGAGAAACAGTGATTAGTTATTTGTTCGAAGGAGCAGATTAGAATTGAAAGTTATTTATAAAGGGAATAAAAACAATTCTGTATAATCACTGCTATTGTTAGTGGGGTGGGGGGGAGTTGAAATCAGAGATAAACCTTATTTTTTGAGAAAGAATGGAACCTCTTCAGAAGTGCCAGGAGAGCTATGGGAATTTTAGGAGACCCTGACCCAAATTACTTCTAGAACGAAAATTTCTGTTCCTTCTCTATATAATTATTAAAATGAAAGTTGTAAAATTTTCTAAAGGCTGATATAATAATGTTTACAGCTATACGTACAAGTGACAAAGAGCTGTAGTTTATGGAAAATAAAGGCAAAACTTATGTTCCTGTGATATTGACTAACTAGAAAGGGGAGGGTCTTATGTTATACTAATTACCCATAGTTTTTTAAAAAATCGATTCTTCTTTTGTCACGATGATGAAAGTGGCTGTGGTTTTCTTTTACTAAAAGGTATGTGTGTTTATTGCTGATGTCTTTGTAAACATGGAGCTGGGGGTTGTGATCCATCTTTATGTAATTCGCTAGGCACAGGCTTTGTTGTCCTTAAACAGAGTGCCAAAGCTGACATCACCATCCTTGTTCTCGCAGGGCTCCAGCTGGATGAACTGTGGGGCATGTGCCCTGACTTCATGTTCAGCATCAGGGTCAAAGCAAAGGGAGGGCTGACAATGATTCCATTGTGAGCTCTCTATGGAAATGCCATGAGGATTCTCTGTCAAGCTCAGTGTCCATTGCACCACCATCCACCCCTCTCCTTCCCAGTGAGATCCTGTATCAAGCTTTATTAATGCAACCCAGATGAGTAAGGAAGAGAGGAAGAATGAGGGGGAAATGTAAGTCAGAACAGTCATTATTCTATTCTTCATCCGAAAGTCGTGAATCTTATTTTTTCTGCTTCTGTAATTTCTACTCTAAAATCTTAGAAAAACTTAAATGCCATTTTATACATATGGTAAAAGGGACCCATAGTGTTCAAAGTACTGGCTCTAGGAGTAGAAACCAGGAGTTCTCTAACCTATTTAGATTCTGACTACCATGTATCAATATTATTTTGGTACTCTTTAACACATGCTAAATCTGTCTCCTTGGTTGAGGAGAATCTATCTGTCTGCGTGGAGTATCAGGACATAGAAAAATGTACAGTTGGTATCCTTCTTAGCTTTAAAAGACAAGCTGTCAGAAAAAAATGTAAAAAACTTTAAAATGGGCAAAAAAAAAATACTAAGTGCTCTGTTAGGGTTATCTCTTTCTTACATTATCTTCAAACTTTTACAACTCTGATAATAATCCAAAAAAAGTTTTTATCCATAGAAATAAAGATGTGTTGTATGTGGTGAAACTTAATTAGTTATTGCCTGGTGGGTATTGACAGTTTCACATCTATTTGTATATCTGTGTCCTAAGGACTCTCCTTTGACTAAGTTGTAACATCTTCTTGGTTCCCTCACCCATTAATGAGTTAAGTAAAATCTTTAATACATGTTTGCTTTATATTTGTATGACAAACATGGTTTTCCCATGGTTTTTAAAAAAATTATCCTTTATTTTTAAAAAAATTAAAAAACATTTAAAAAAAATTATCCTTTATCAAGAACTTAAAACAATCAGTAGACTCTTCTTTCTTTGAATTACAAACCTATAGGTAGAAGAAATCTCCACAAAATGAGAAATGTTTTGACTTGCTTAATAGATTCTTATCAAATATTTCTGTCTTTGCTGTTCAAAGATAGTCCTAAAGATAATGCGTTAATGATGTGTTAATATGCTTTGGAAGCTGCCAATCTGGGATCATTGGTCCATACAGAGTCTGGGGTTAAGATGGAAGAGGCTGTGAGGAATTCTTTACTAAGACTGCTGGTGAGGCATTCACGTCAATGTGCTTCTCAAAAGGATGGAAGCCTCTTAAACTTAATGGAGAATTAAGCTGAAGGTAAATAGCTCAGATAATTGTTCAGTTGGTTTAACTGGTTTGCAGCAAGAATGCCTCTCTCTCCTTCCTTAATATAACTGTGCCCTAAATGTCTCCCTACCTTATTGTTTTGTCTCATGCTTGACTCTGAAAACAAATATAAATATTTGAGGAACCATAAAGCCAATGAAATAATAATAGATATTATTTATTGGAAAGCTACTATTTACAGATATTTTGCATTTATTACCAGAGTTATTCCTCACAGCAACTCTATCTGGAAAGTATTATTACCTATATTCTATATATGAGAAAACCAGTGCCCAAAGAGGCAAAATAATTAGCAGGGCTGAGCTTTGAACCCATTTTGGCTTGACTCTGAAGCCACTGGGTTCAGCCATTATGCAATACGGAGCCTGTGTTGCTGGGCTCTGGAGTTCTGTCTGGCTCTGAATCCTGGTTCAGCCACTTCAGCTCCCCCCAAGATGACAGGCATTTAGGAGATAGATAAGAAGAGTGAAATGGAAACGTCTGAAATACAAGAGGAGGACCACGAAAGCAAATGGCCAAGGAGGGAAGAGAGGAGAGAATTCTAGAAAGAATTGAAGGATCAACTGTGTCAAATAGTTTAAGAATGTCAACTAACATAATGAAAATGAGTTTGTGTGGAGCAATAGGAGGTGATCAATGACAAACTTCGCCAGGAAATTTTAGCAGAGTGGATGCAGAAACCAGGTAAGAGTCTGTTGAAGGCAGATGGAATGAGGGGATATAGAAGAAAGAAATTGAAGACGCAGGAGAGAGAGATGCTGGTGGAAGTACCTAAGAGACCTTAGACAAGTAGAAAAGACCATCTAAAAGAGAGACAGATGCATGAGCCTTGGACATCAGAACGGGAAAACACCTGGCCAGCTTTTATTTTCCTGTGAAGTAGGAGAGAAGGTTGCTGCTGAAGAAAGAGAGCAGGCTGTAAGGGCGGCAGGGACAGCGAAGAACAACGGAGCAATTTGCTGATGGTTTTGATTTGCCACTGTGACTATTTATTTGTTTATTGGCCACGAGGCTTGTGAGGTCCTAGTTCCCTGACCAGGGATCGAACCCGGGCCCTCGGCAGTGAAAGTGCAGAGTCCTAACCACTGGACCACCAGGGAATTCCTGCCATTGTGACTACTTATTATGACCATATAAATATTTGTCCATAGAGGGCTGCAGACCAGCTGTGACTGGGCATCTGAAAGAGTGATTGGTCTGCATGGTGGTGTGGTTTCTCCAGTATGACTCAGGATCCTAAAATGTTCGATTGTATTAAGATTAGAGTTTGGTAGGTAAGGTGGGTGAGGTGTAGAGAAGAGCTAGGTGTGGAAGGGAAATGGCAATGCTAGCCAAAGTGACTAAAGGGAAGAGGAGGAGGAGGAGGGATGTGGTCTCACTGTATATAAAGCAACTGAGCCTCGTTGGGGTGTTGACCTGGTCAAGCAAGAGGAGAACCAAGTCATGAGGGCTTCTTTGGGAGGAAGAACAGGCGTGATGATGAAACATCTTAGCTCAGATTTCACCCAAAGAGCAAGGCGAGCATGCATAAGACATTGCTGATGAAACACTGAAAAACTCTCTCCATGTCTCAGCTCTGAAAATGTTAAAGTGAATAAATTATTAAGTACTAATTTTTCATCCTAATAGAAGTCATTTTAAACAAGCTTGTCTTCCAGCTGTTTCTGAGATAGCATTAGTATCTAGAGAACTCATAAATAAAGTGGTCTGTAGAAGTTTCTTATTATTTCTTTTCATATTTTAAATCATTAATATCATTGTAGTCTGTCTATGCTTTGTTTAGAGGTGATGCAAATTATCTACCCCACACAAAGAAGCACTGCAGTAGAAAGCAAGTTTAAATAATTCTTGTAAATCATGATGTCTTTACAGAATCTTCCTGAAAGTAGGAAAGGGGAATGAGAGACCACCATGCGAATCTCAATGAAGGTTCACTTTTGTAATTATAAATTGTAATCATAATTTATTTCATTTCTGGACTTGACCGAGGGTAATAGAAGACTATCCATTTTTCTATTCATGCAGAGAAAAACAACTCATTTCCAGTTATATCTCTGATTCTCATGTTAATAGATGGTAGGAAACAGGGGGAGGAAGCAATTTTAATAACTACATGAAATTACCTTATTATCAATTATTATCAGTTGCTACACTTTTGTGTGTTTGATACATTTTAGCCAAGTGTTACTTAACTTATTTAAGAAATCACAAAAACGTTTAAAATTTTGAAAGAAATTTGTCATTACTTAAGGACAAGGGAAGGACTTTATTTTCTTCTTAGTCCTTTAAGGCCTCGGTATTAGTTGATTTTTCTATGTTAATAGAAATATAGATCCTATAAATAAAACAAAATCTTGAACTTAATATTTGCTGAAATCAGCTGACAAAATAAGACATCTAATTGCTCTGTCTTGAACCTGCTTAAATTCTGTCATCCTTGAGGAAATATTAAGTTAAAGCATCTACTTGGAAAGCTTGTAAGATAATTTGAGGGGAGAAAAGGCTGGAGGGATAAGAGGAAGTGTTAATGACAGACCCTCTGAGATGGAGTTGGCAGTGGTGCAAATCTATTGTGAGTCATAAGGCTAATATATGTACACAAGTCTATTAAGCTCTTCTCTCTGTGTCAAGCTCAGCATTTTCCTTTCCATTTTTCTCTCTGGAAATACTATTAGTCAGCTAATGCACCTTGCTACAAGAGGCAAGAAAGACTTCAGGGATTTGGGATGTGATGGTGCCTTGGATCTTTGCACAGATGAATTTTCTGTGCACTTTGCCTCAAGTAAATGGCCTACCCCTCAAAAGTTAACTTGTGATAAATATTTTTTTCAAACTCTTATTTTCATCTCAATATTTTTAATGATAATAATATCATTTTAATCATCTGTTTCCCTATTCAAACCCAAATGAAAAGGAATAAAAATGAAACAAATGTGGGAAATCATATCAGAGCTGAAGGAAATTAGGAGAAATGTAAGAGCCTTTTAAATAGTCATGTCTAATTCCTTTAGAAATATTTTAATTTAATATTTTAAAATAAAACATTTTAAAAATGGTACACTTGTTTTCTTAAATATTTTCTTTTCTAGTAGCTTCCATTGTATGTATATGATAGCCACCTGGGCTGAACCTTGCTGGATGTCAGAACTAAATTAAGAAAAAGTGATTTTCATTATTTTCAGCTTTCCCAATTATTATCCTCCCTGGTACTGCATTGCCTCCAAATGTTATATAAAAGTCACTATCTTAACATCGCTCTCAACTTAATATATTTGAACACTAATTTGTTAATCATTTTTTTCTGGGAAAACCTATGTGTTCTGGAAAGTTATGTTTTAAAGAAAGATTTCACAAAGTTTATTTTATTTTTACCCTTTTCTCTGCGTGGCTTCCCCATAGCTAGCCTCCTAGCAGCTGGCTGTCTGCTGTTGGTCCTGATGCAAAATGTCAGGCCTCTTGCTGGGAGGAGGGCTGTGGTTCAGGGGTGGGGGACTCTGGAACTGAATTTAAAGCCCTAGGATGCATGTTCGCATTTTCTCCCATGTCATCTGTATTTCTTGAGGCTTCCAGGTATAGACCCTCAGGAAAAAAGAACCCAGACCATCCTGAAGAAATTTTGGTCTCTTTAACTCCCTCCTTTCAGCTGCCCGAGCTCTGGAATTAACCCGTTTTGTGCAGCCAGGCTGTGCAAATTGATGCGTAAATCATGAGATACAGCTTTATTAGAAGGAGTAAAGTATTCCCTCATATATTAAAACGCTCGCAAACAAGTCCTTCAGAGCTGTTTCAGAACACCGGGAATTTGTTGTTAAGATCTATGTACAAGTGAAAGGTTAGAGTGATTTTTAACAGGCAAATATAATTTTGCAGGTCTCCATTTTATCACCATAGCTTCAATGTTTCAAAATCCTTTGCTCCCTCCCCAAAAAATTCCTGGTGTTTAGTAACATACTGATGCCAAGCTACTTTCTACATAAAAACATTTTAGAGGTAGAACTGAAAGACATTTTACAAGCCAAGACCCAGCCCAGGCCCTGGAGTTCTCTGTTACTCTTGTAACCATTGATAACATCGCTCAACCTGAAGCTGCTTGGAGCCGCAGTCAGCAGCGCTCTGCTCCGTTTTAAATGTTTGATGTTATCAGCTGTAACAGGGAAACCAAAAGCAACACAATGCTCAGGTCTTGGAGTACCAAAGTGGGAGGAACCATGCCTAGACTATTCTATGCAAATGCACATACCTCTAACTACTATAAATCCAGATTCATGTACCAGCAAACTTTTATTGCTAAAATTGTTTAAAATTCTTTTCCATCACCCTCTTCATGAAAGCAGAGACCTACTTGCCTATCACAGTTTCTGCTGCCTTTTGAACATTTCTGTGATGAAAGATGACAAAAAGCAGTGCAACAGCCCACTTCTCTGGGAGAAGCTAGTCCCAATGCCTAAGGGAAAACATTCAGGAACTCTTATGAAAATCAGTCTTTGTTAAGAGAACGAGCAGGAGCTTTTACTGGGATGAGTAAACCAAGCCTTCAGCAAACCAAGGAACAAAGTTACAAAAAGGCTCAGCAACTCACCAGGACCAAATTAGGGCAGGACTACAGAAAACAAATCATTTTTTCTGGTCATGGGGCTTAGAGGAAGTGAATTGGCAGTTCAGATAACAGCTTTGAGAGACACATCAACCTGGGCTGTATAAGTAGGTTCTAATCAATAGAAATTTCTTGTAAATTGGACCCAAAAAAAAACCCACTTTTTTTCCTTGGGAATGATTAGGAAAAGTGCCATTTCTATCTATTTTTATTTTGTTCTTTGAAATGATACCGGATTTTAGCTAATCCCTTAGTCAAAAAATATGGCTATCGGGAATGAAAGGCTATAATAGTCACCCCATATTATTTTTAATTTTGTATTAATGTCAAAGGAGATGAAAAGGGAAGAAAATTTGCGCTCATGCTGCAATTGCAGGTGGAAATGTGTGAATGACCCCTTGGACACATCTGTTTGGCACTGAAAGCTGTGTTTTCTCTGCAATGACCCATATGCTGCTAGCCATAATTGGACTTAATTTAGTAAAGCATTTTGCTCTGAATAAAGTAGACATTTTCAACTTATAAGTGTGTTTAACAGAAAAGAAGAGAAGAATCTAAATTAAGAAATAATTCTAAATACAATTTCTTCTGCTACAACACATGTTCTATAACGTGAATAAGTTCAAATAGGATTGGTATAGAAAGAGATGATGTCAATATAATCGGAAAGACCAGAAAGTTCTTATGTGATTTTCTCCCAGTATCCTAATGTTTTGTACTCTAACATCAGCAGAATGCAAGGTATACTAAGGAAGCTGAATCCAGCAAGCCATGGAAGAATGTGGTACTGTGTATGGTGTTCTTCACACCACCTTTTCTTGAGGTTGATCACATGCAGAAGAAACAGTGACAAGATAACGATCCAAACATCAGTCTAGATCTTTGCAAAGCCTGCATCTGCTTATACACCTACAACTTCTGATGGCAGTTTGCTTGTCTCCATAATTCAGCAGACTTTCTTTGACTCCCTTCCATAAGTCTACCTTCTTTTGTATTTTAGGATAAAGTCCTATAGTTACTATAGTATTTATTTATAATAATTTTAACATTTAAAAAAACTGTGGTCAATTGTTTTAAAGTAGGATTTGTGATTGTTGTTGTTGTTTGTTGCTGTTGTTAGTGCCCTGGCCATAAAGTGGTATAGGGTTTTAGTTATCTGGATTAATTCTATTTTTTTCCCATAAGCTCTGTAACTTTAGATGTTCAATGTATCATATTGCAAGCTTTTCAGAAATGTACTGTGTGCTATAGCAGACGCTTATGTTTCTAAATACACATTTTCATCAAAATGTAAAACATGAAAATAATGTTTTAATAATGTCATATATTTGTAAAGGCATTTACAATCTTCAGACTGATTCTGTGTGAGAATAGATTTATCTCCCTGATGTAAAATAACCAGTAAATCTTAATTTCTGATTTGGGTGATATATTTGTAAAAAGAAATGAAATTAATTGAGAAGTTGCATTCAGCTGAGAGGTAGTACAATACAGCATAAGAATGCAGGTTCTGAATGGACACTGCCTGGTTCAAATATCAGCTCTGCCATAACTTGGGAGGTCATTTAACTTCTCTGTGCCTCAGTTTTCTCATTTGTAAAATGAAAGTATAATAGCGTTTACCTCATAGGATTGTTGTAAGGATTAAATATGTTAAATAAAATATTTTAGTACTTAATAATATATACTAAGTATTATTTTGCTTTAAAATACAATTAACTGATCAAATTGTCATTCAACACTTATTTTTTTCTAGAGGGTAAGCGTTTCTTGAAGGTAGGATCTATGTCTTATATATCTGTTGTATCTTCAGTGCATTAAGCATAAGAAAGTTCCAACTAATACTTGTTAAATTGGATTTAATTCTTTGATTACTTTTTGTTTTTCTTTGACTAGAAAATTTGTTTGAGAATTAGTTCTTCCAAAGATAATCATTTTTCTCCTGTGTAATCTAGACTGTTTTAAAAAAATATTTTAAAATTTTAATTCATTTTAGAATTCTTTATCTTATCATTGAAACAAAGAGGAGCAACAAATAGGTATCAAATGGTGGAAAAATAGAGGAAAAAAAGCTGAAAAATCTGAAGACAAACAACAGTAAGATTTTTGGATATAGAAGTTTTAGTTCCAAAGAAACCACAGGCTTAACTTTTATAGGTAGCTAAAATGTGATAGTTAAAAAATGCTTTTTAGCCAAAAAATGCTTTTTAGCCAAAAAATGCTGGATGCTGAGGAATCAGGAAAAACAAGTCCCTGTCCTGAAAAGCTTATAAAAACTTTTATATGTGATACCTGAAACCCTTGAATAATACAGGGTCATTCAATTTCATATTCATACAGGTCAAGTTTGAATATGAAATTAGGTAATAGGTAGCTCACCAGAGTGGGTTCTGATCTTTAGTCTCTCCAAGCAGCCTCATCTGGAAAAAAAAGACGTTGTTAGCTTAAAGTTCCTTCAAACTGTGAAAATCTAGAACTTAATGTCTATAAATAGATCCTTTGATTTGTATGCTTTGAAATTCAACAGCCTTCTCAATTGACAGACATTTGTCTCACATTTCTCATTAAGTTACCTTTTCTACTCATCAAATAATAAAAGACTATATGGATTTGGCAACAAGAAGATTATTAGTAACATTCAAGGGAATGGTAGTAGCAAATAGATGTCATTACAAAGCTTTACAGAGGAAATTGATAATACACTCTAGATGAGATGTCTTAGTTTAATTCTCTGTAGATCAGGAAAACATATTTCTTCCTGTTAGTTATGGAATGCAAATATATTCCCACTCCGTGTTAAGGAGAGAATTATGAATTAATACTTTAGTGTTCATAATGTTTAAGTAGATCACTTTCCTTTAATTCCAGTGTCTCCAAGTACATTTCCAGATTAGTTTGTGGTTTCTGCTCTTATCCTTTTTTAGAGAATGGTGTCCCTTACAGGTTCAACATTGTATACCCCTCCTGGTGATAGTTGTATAACTCTGTAAATGTATTTTAAAAACCATTGAATTGCACACTTGAAACAGGTGATTTATTTTATGGTATACGAATTAAATTGCAATAAGTCTGTTTAAAAAATAATAAGGATAAAAGAATATCTAAGAACCCTAAAATTGATCTCTATTTACATACCAGAGATGCTTACAGCTTTAACATAGGGCCAAAGTCCTATAATCAGCACTCTTGGAAATTTTTCTATGGATTATTTATGTCTATATTACAGAGATCCTTTTTTAAAGTAATTTTTAAATAACAGTTAAAAAGAAAACCAAGCAGTTCTATGAAGAATGACACACTAGATTTTTTTGTTTTTCTCACTACATGATAGAGAATTTGTTCTTTTGAAATCAGACATTTTAGGCACAAAAGTCTAAATCTTCATTTGCTTTCAATTTTTTGAAAAAGAAGAATGTAGACCACAATTTTGGTTGTTACTTGTTTTCTTTTCCATGTCCCAACAAGTGCATGGGATTATGTGTCTCTTAATCCCAGCTCTGCTACCAACAAGCAAGGTGACCTCAAGCGTGTTTCATAAATTGTAATTTTTCCTACCCATAATATGGCAATAATAAAGGTATGGATTCTTTACCAACTTGTTGTGAGCATTAAATGTATGAATATATTAAGTCACTTTGAACACTGCTTGGTAGATAGGAAGCACTCAATAAACATACATTAGTGTTACTATATTTTACTTACGAAGATGAATTGTTTTCTGAGCTCTTTCATGCATAAGAACTCTATGAGAAACCATTTAATCGTGGTGTTCTGCTCATTTTAGAAACATGTGAAGAAAAAGGTAGATACATCTGATTCTAACCAGACATGAAAATGTAGGCTATGTTCTTTTAATGGGCAAAACTGTAGATTGAAACAGGAATAATTTTGTCTAATAACTTTTATTATATGATGCGTGAAAGGATCTGCTACAATGAGAGCCTTGTGGGCATTACTTAGTGTGGTTTAGTTCCCTCCCTCTTCTCAGCAACACTGTGAGGTTGGTAGTGTTGTCTACAACTTTACAACTAAAGACGACTGTGGCCAGAGTAGAGAAGGTGGTGGGCGGGTGAACTGTGTCCTTAAGGAGGCCTATTATGTGTGGGGTAATGTGCTAGGCATATTATTTCTACGGATGAAGAAACTATAGAAGAGAATATTTGCTCAGTCAGCAAGCTAGGAAGTAACAGAGACAGGGCTCAGCCGCCAAGGCAACTCCTGGTATCCTCACAATGCTGTCTTTTCCAAATACCAGCCACACAATCAGATACATTGAAACAGTCAATTCTTCACTGTTTAAGTTGCAAGCTACCAATCCTTATTTCCTCCCTGGAAGACTTACTGTGATATCTGGGTACAGCCTGTGTCTCTTCTCTCTTACTTTTGAAAACTTCCCTTCACCCTAGATTTACAGTTCATTTTAATGGGGTTCTCTGCAGCCCACGTTTTCCTGTTTAAATTTTTCCTCTGAGAAGTAATAGTGTATAAATGTAATAACAGGTATTAGTTGTGACAACTGCATTGAAATAATTTTTATGACAAAATTACTTCTAAATTATTTTTTGGTAGTTCATGGATTTGCAGCTTAATATTGTATAATTTATACAAGGAATTGGATTAGCCTGTGACTACAAAAACAGTTAAGGGAACGGGAGACATAAGCAATTGATCAAGTTGTTTAATTTAAAGAGGACAAATTAATATGGCCGGAATAGGTTTCTTCCCCCTCCACAAAACACCACTTTAATCAAGTTCCTCCCTAATTCAAAAACTATCAATGACACCCAATCACATTAGAGTGCAAGCTATTTATATTGTCTTGAAGTTCATCATGTGCTTCTCTAGCCACATCTCCCATAGCTTCTCTCAACAACGTTCTATACAACCCACTGTCTGTCAAATACACCTGGTACATTTCTACCTCTTTCATTTCATGCACTGTTTTCTTTCATTGCAATATCCCACATTTGTCTCTGACTATATGCATCTGACTCCTCCTTCAAACCTCACATCCTTCATGAAGAGCCTTCCTTGCCATTTTTCTCCTCTGAGCTCCTACATACTTACTGTAGCTACCATTTATATGATATTAGAGATTAATAGTACATCCTGTCGTTTATAGAAAGGGAAAATGAAAATCAGAGAAGTTAGGTGATACGACAACTTGCTGACTGAGCTCATTTAGAATGAGGCTCAGTTTAATTGAGCAGCAGGTGTTGGATGCCTGTGATATGGAAAGCATGACGTTAAGAGCTTCTGGAATCTCAAGTGAATAAGATCTTCAATACCCCTGGAAAGATGAGCTATATACTTTTAGAACAAGGCATGCTGTACTTAAAATTAAAATAAAAAAATAAAAGGTATTGTCTGATATTTTCTAGCTCTAGATATGACTCTCCAGCACATTTTGCAGACTTCAGGAAAAGACTGATATCAACAATAAGGAGAGATTTCAATACGTGTCTATTTGTCAACAAGCTTGGGAAGTTCACACCTCTGAGAGTCCTTCCAAATGTGCCTGTGGGCCAGTATGATAGACAATTTTATGTGTCAACGTGGCTAGGCAGAGAACCCAGATATTTGGTCAAATACATTGGGATATTGCTTTGAGGGTATTTTTTAGATGAGATTATCATTTAAATCAGTAGACTTTGAGTAGATAACCCACCAAAATGTGAGCGGGTCTCATCCAACCAGCTGAAAGCCTTAACAGAAAAAGACTGACCTCCCCTGAAGAAGGGAGAATTCTGCCTATAGTCTGCTTTTGGACTCAAGCTGAAGCATCCAAACTTCCCAGAGTCTCCAACCTTCCAGCCTACCCTGCAGATTTTGGACTTGCCAGCCTCCACAATTGCATGAGCCAGTTCCCTCAAATAAAGTTCTCTCTCTCTCTCTCTCTCTCTCTCATTCACATACATACACACTCCCTTTTGATTATGTTTCTCTAGAGAACTCCAATATAGCTAAGGTCCCTTTCAGCTCTATCTGCCTGTGATTCATGTATAAAATGGAATTTCTTCTTCATATCTGCGGTTCAGCCATGTTTGTTCAAAAATCTTTGAGTTTATTATTTGCCCTTAGTCTGTATCCTTGAAGTGGAATCACTGCATCAAGAGATGTGACCATTTTCAAGATCCTTGATACTTATTTGGATTGTATAACATACCATGGGGCTTTGTGGCCTGCTCCCTGCATTTATAATTTTTGAATTTGAATAGCATAGAAGAAATAATTATAGACTGTTTGCAATTTGCATAATCTCATTTATTTTACTTTTCTTTCTCCTCTGTGAGATCTCCCCAACCTTTCATTCTATGCCTTCATGGATAAATTGGCAGCAATACTAGTCTGTGAATATCAATTTTTTTTCCATAGGCCTTAATCTTCCTGCTTGTTGTGGAAAAGAAACCACTGTTGAAAGCCATTCATATGAGAAATTAGTAGCTCCTAAAATACTGCTGGAGCAAAAAGGAATTTTCCAGTCTGTAGGATAGTATACCCTTGCAAAAAGTTTAATTCAGTCCTCCTAAACACTGTATTTTCATTTTTACTGAACACTGACCAATGTGCCATGTTTCTCTCTGAGTTGCAATTATTAGGGCTTGGATTCATTTATTCTCCATTAATGTATTCAGCAAATACCTACCTACTTTATTTGCCAGGTACTGTGCAGGCACTGAGGATAAAACATGAACAAAATAGACTTTTGTTCTAGACTTCTGCTTTTGTGGAACATACATTCTAGTAGAAGAGGAGAATGTCACTACCAGACGGAAAAAACTTTTAAAACTTCAGTCCAAAAAATTAAAAAATAACATGAACGTATACAGAATATTTGGAATTACAAAATAGTAATGCTTAACAGCCTATTTTTGTTCTCTTATTTTGCCTTAGTTACAGGGACCATGGAAACATTTGCATGTGTGATCCTTGTACATATGATCCTAGGCTAGCCCTAAGGATGCCACAAGTAAGCATTTTGGACACAAAGCTTTCAAGGAAGGTTTTAGTACATTTTGATAGAGTTGTTTGAAATTACAAAACTAAACTATGTTCGTTATAAAAACATCATAAAAGAGAGAATCAGTAAGAAACAAAAATTGACAGTCTAGCTCACGGTTGAAAGAGAACTACTGCTAACACTTTAAAATGTTAAAATAGGCAATGTAAATAAAATATGTACATATAAATGTACATACTTTAAAAATCAGGCTTGTGTCATACATAGTACTTTGTAGCCTCTGTTTTTACTTAAAGTTATGTCACAGAACTTTTTTCTATCTTGAAGTATTTTCCCAGAACATGATATTGAATGGCTGTGAAAGTGCTCTAACGGACATAACCCATGTGCTATTGTTGGACATTTATATTCTTTATCTCATCACAGCATCTCTGATCATTTCCTGAAGATAAATTCATAGAAGTAAAATTGTTGGGTCAAAATGAAGGCACATTTTTAGCATTCTATTGCTTATGGCCAGACTATAACAATTTACACTCCCGCTAGCAATGTATGCAAACACTAAACAGGTTATATATTTTTTTTTAAAAAAAGCCAACTAAAGGTGAACAGATAGGATGAACAGGCAAATCAGGGCTGTGTGATCACAAGGGTCTCCCACGGTGGGACTCGCTGTCTTTGCAGAAGACTGTCTGTTCAGGTCAGAAGTGGCTGTATTAGTTGTCTTTAAGTCCATGTTTTGATGAAGCAGATTGGTTGTTGAGTGGGCTGTGTGTGGTACTTTACAAGCAGGATTTGGGCCTTCTTCCAGCTCTGGCTGGCGCTGACTCAGTCAGCCAAATCTCCTTGGCACAAAGCTGCCAAAGTCAGAGACTCTTCCCTTGGCCTCTTAGCTACATATATGTAAAGCTTAGAAACCCCTCTTTCTTCTGGAGTTTCTCTTTTGTTCCAGGCGGCAGAGAAGTGATGGTTTCCTGTTCTATGGAGGCTCTGGAAGTCTTTCAGTCTTCCCAAAGGGACAGGTCATTTCCCTACTTACAACACTCCAGTGACTTTCTGTGCTATTTAAAATAAAATAAAAGTCTCGGGGCTTCCCTGGTGGCGCAGCGGTTGGGAGTCTGCCTGCCGGTGCGGGGGACACGGGTTCGAGCCCTGGTCTGGGAAGATCCCACATGCCGCGGAGCAACTACGCCCGTGAGCCACAATTACTGAGCCTGCGCGTCTGGAGCCTGTGCTCCGCGACAAGAGAGGCCGCGATGGTGACAGGCCCGCGCACCGCGATGAAGAGTGGCCCCCGCTTGCCGCAGCTGGAGGAAGCCCTCGCAAGGAGGCGAAGACCCAACACAGCCATAAGTAAATGGATAAATAAATAAAAAATTTAAAAAATTTAAAAAAATAAATAAATAAATAAATAAGTAAGTAAATAAATAAATAAATAAATAAATAAAAGTCTCCGTGATGGAAAACTTTCCTCCCATGACCTTTCTGACCCTTCTTCAGTATCCTCCAGCCCCATAGAGCCCCTTTCTGTCCCTTGAACTTTGCAAGGACATTCTGACCTCACGGCCTTTGTACTCGCAATTCTTTATCACTCTTTTCTCATATCTTTACCTCTGGATTATACTCATTCTGATATAAATATCTAAAAATTGTTCCCCTCCATTATTATGCTCCTCAATCTCTGTTATAGTACTCTGCTTTTTAAAATTCTTCTCAGTATTTAGCATTATTTGAAATTACATCATTAATTAATTTGGTTTTTTCCTTGTTCATTGTCTGTATCCTCTTGTTGGGATATAAACTCCATGAGAGCAGGGGTCTCCTGTGTCTTGTTCATTGCCAAATCCCTCTATGCTTAGAACTGAGCTAAATATAATCAATATGCGTTGGATGAGTGAAGGAAAGAAGGAGTAAATTAGATGGGCTGGTTCTGGGTGGGCAAGATAATCCACTCTCCCCTCATTGTGCTCACACTGACATAGCAAATTTAACCTTTAGTAAGATGTATGCATTCAGTCTCTGGCCCTGCTCCTAGCAGAGTGACATTCAAATGTGCATTAAAAATATATCAATCCCATATGTCTCATGCCTTCAGAGGTGGAAGGTCAGATATCAGGACTCTTACCCTTACTTACAGAGGTAATTCTTAGATAATCTTGTGCAAATTTAGAGTAGTCCCAGGTCCCAATACTTGCCTGACGAAATGCTTGAGGAGCTAAATTCACACACACTTTTCTTAGCTATTTAATTTTTTTATTTTTATGTGAAGAAAGCTTTCCATTAATTATGCTTTTGGGGTCTCACTTCACTTACTATTTACCTAATTTACTCTCTAATTTTAAAAATAAGATTAAAAAATATAATACACCTAAAGTCCTAAGGAAGTTGTTTGGAAAGTGACAAGGCTTCAAAACAGATTAATTCTCTCTCCAGGAGTCTTTCTCTCTCTCTCTCTCTCTTAATTTTTTTTTTTTCTAAAAAGATGCAGAATGAAAGAAACCTAAAAGCATGTCAAAATGATATATGGGGAGAGGATGTTAATATTCTTCTTTTTATTATCTCTTTCTTAAAGAACTTATTTATTACCTTTGGTACCAGTATTTTCTCTTTCAAAATTTGATACATTGGGAAACTCATCCCCATAACAGCTGGAGAATATTTAAGACTGGCATTTATATACTGTCTGGGTTCTGCCTACTAATCACCATGTGACTTTGGTGGACAATTGGAATACTGATTCTTATTGTAAAACAAGAGGTTTCAACTTGGTGGTCCTTAAGTATAACGGTGTCAAGGAAAAATTAGTTGACTTATAAACTCAGGTTATTTTACATACGTTAAAAAAGATTTATTTCTGATTCTCTCAAAAATAATACTAATAATCAGGAGCTCTGGCAACGCTGACCCCACAGTTCTGAATGGCAATATTTGGCTGGAGATGAGAAGTGTCAGCTTTGTCTACCTAAGGTGTGTTATTGGCCATGGGTCACACTCATTTTTGTTTGGCTTTGCTCATTTATGCCACATTCTTGGCTCTGAAGATGTCAGAGTTTGCTCCTCCTGGATGACATGATCTCCCAAATACCTTCATCCCCTGACACCACACCCCCAGGACCTCACTGATCTGCCCCAGGCTTGGCTTCTTCCTTGCTCCATCTCACCCTGATGAGAGCCTGGGACTATCCTGTGCCTTGTGCGCTAGGGTCTGCACCACGGGCGATGGCTGTGGTTTGTCTTTGCTCTGTGCCCAAGCTGAGGTGAGAAGCTTGAGAGAAAAAAGAGGGAGGAGAGATACAAGGCCTTGAGAAAAAAATGATAGAGAAGAGAAGTTAACCAGCTTTTTGGCTTTTCTCCCTCATCTGTCTGATCAAGTTCATGTTGACTCTGTCTGTATTTAATTTATAATGTGCCACTCATTTAGAATAGGGTTCAACAGTCTGTAGTCCCCCTCCAATTTTGGCTGCGTTAGGAACTGGAGAATGAGTAATAGCCTTGTTATTAAAGAGAAATAAAAAGGAAGGCAAAATTAGAGTCATGTATTTTTTAAGAAAATCATTTTTGTGTGTGTAGAGAAAAGCAAAATTTCAGACAGATTTGAAAAAGATGATTACTTTTTTGATCCATCAAAAAGTGGATCATATTTAAAAAACCAAATGGGAATAATGACTTTGGGCATTGAAGAGACTGGGGAGAAAACTGACCAGGACATATTAAGCTGCTCTCCAGTAGCAGCATGAATGTGGTCATGGCAAAATGAGAACAATGTCTGAAAGAAAGGAAATGAAGGTCTTATCGTAGAAGCCAAAAAGATTTCATTTTTGTTTTCCCCAGAATTATTATTATCAGCTGTGACTGTTGATGAAAGACCACTTAACATTCTCTTCAAAGAATAATCACCAGCCTCTTCTTTGGCCCCATCTCCCATGGACTAACATGATGAAGACAGAATTTTGCCCTAATTCTTAAAAGAACAGGAAATCACTGATGTAATCCGTTTGTTTAATTCTAGAAAACCTTTCCCAGAAGTGTTTGCACTGCCAAACTGGGAAGGGATGTCTGGGGGAGTAATTAAAGGCTTTAAACATAAAAGAAAGAGAAATTCTTACTGCAGGCTGGAGACCCAGGGTAATAGCAACGGGAACCAAGGGAAATTGAGATGGGCAAGACAAAGTCGGTGGGAAAATATGTCAGTGCTGTGTGAGATGTTTGAAGTTGGTGCCGATGAGAATCAATGGCTCCGGTTTACCTTTGCACACTTTATGCTAAGCAAATTAGTATTTTAAATAAAATGGCCAGAGGCAGAGTAATGTCTGCACAAGAGAATATACTCCTTGAGGGCTTGGGCTGCTTCTTGTTGATTATAGATTGGTGTAGATAATGCATTAAAGTCTTTTTCTTAGAACTACATTTAGAACAGCTAGATAGAGTTACTGTTATGACCTAAATATATAAATGGTGTATATTAAAAGTATTATTCTGTAATGCTAATTTGAAGGTGCATATATGAAAATTCTGCAAGCAATCTCGGCTGGACATAGTCAAAACTGAAGTTATTACTTGTTTTTCCCCTACTTCACTGGTTGATTTCCACCCCCCCCCCCCATCTCCTTTACTGGTCCTTCCTCTTCTTTATAACCCATGCACATTTGCCTGATTCAGAGACTGTTTCTCAGCCTTCTTACTTCTGAGGTGAAATCACTGAGGTTCATGATTTTAATAATATATATACTGTGACTTCCAAATTCATAGCTGCAGTTCTAACCCAACCCTGAGTTCTGGAGTTATACATTCAACTGCTTACCCAACATCTTCACTTTTCTGTATCTAATCTTTTCAATATCTAATAGATACCACAAAGGTTACATATTTAGAGCACTGTAGAATGTAAACTCAATGAAGTTAGGGACTTTGTCTAAAAGTGCTAGGTATGTAGTAAAAGCATGCTAAATATTTGTTGAATGAGTTAATAAGTGATTATCCTAATTTACCCCCAAATCTGCATTTCTTTCTATACAAGTCTATTGTTATATATCCAGCTGGTAAATGTAGAAAACTTGAACTTTCTCATTCTTCCTATATCTCGCCTTCCACATCAAATCAATCATTCAATCCTCTGAATTGTCCCTGAGAAAATTATCTGTAATCCATTTCTTTCTATTACTACTATCACTGAAAATTCTTGTCTTCTCTAACATAAGTATTATACCTTCTGTTATAGTCTGAATTGTGTCCCCCCAAATTCATATGTTGAAGCCCTAATCCCTAGTACCTCAGAATGTGTATGGAGACAGGGCTTTTAAAGAGGAAATCAAATTAAAATAAGGCTGTTAGGCTGGACCCTAATCCAATCTGACTTTTGTCATTATACAAAGGGGATATTAGGACACACAAAGAGGCATCAGGGATGTGGGTGCACAGAGGAAAGGCCATGTGAGGACACAGTGAGAAGGCGGTCATCTGTAAGCCAAGGAGAGAGGCCTCAGGAGAAACCAAACCTGCCAACACCCTGATATTGGACTAGCCCCTAGAACTATGAAAAAATAAATTTCTGTTGTTTAAGCCACGCAGTCTGTGGTAGTTCATTGTGGCACCCCTAGCAAACTAACACATCTTCCCTAAAAAATCCTCTAGTCATCTCTAACAAGATGACTCATATCTATCCCTCATCTTCTATCTATCTATCTATCATCTATCTATATATATTTATCATCTATCTATCTATCTATCTATGTATATTTATCTATCTATCTATCTTTCATAGGTTGGAAAAAAAGAAAAGAAAGGAAAAGAAATATAAATAACTACAGCTTTGTAGATTAGTAGAAAGGAACTACTCCTATTTTTGTAGATAGAAAAATGATATGAGGAAGAACTACTTCCTGGAGCTGGTAACATTTATAATAGAATAAACAAAGAAAAAAACTACAAGTTTATTTTTACTTTTTACTTTGTGTTTCTATTCCATACTAGGAGTAGTAAGTTTGGATGCTAAATAGAAGGAATACAATCTGGTGAATTCTGAACAATTTTCCCCTTCTTTGTCTCAATCTGTGTGGAGATGTGTACTTCTTATAAGGAAAATATTAGAGAAGACAGGTGTATGAATCATAAGTATTTTAAAATAGAAGGCCTTATGGGAAGAATACCTGATATGTCTATTATTATGGCTCAGTGGGTAAAGGCCCACATCTGCCTATTAATTATCTCACAAAAGCACACATTGCTTTTATTTTTAATAGAAGATGTTTCTTCTATAATAATTACAAATATAGTAAAACCTCTAGTGCTGTGAATTGTACTCCAAAACAGTGAATCATTGAATAGAACAACTTTCTGAAGGCTAAAATAGCACGAGAACAAAAACTTGCAAATGTCCTCACTAAAGTTCTTGCAAGACAGGTAAACAACCTCAGCACTCATCATCCAACAGAATTTCAAACACATGAGAGTGTTTATCTGGGCAACTGTGACGATCATTCCTAGAAACCAAGGGGAGCCCTCTTTAACCAGTTCAGCCACATTCCCAGAAGCTAGGGCTCCAGAGCCAGGGTCAGCCTCCAAGAAATCCTCACCTGTGATAACAGGGATAACAGGTTCTGTGGGGGCTTGTGGAAAGTGCCTGGCATCAATTCCAGAAAAGGTGCCATTGATTTTGATGAGTGTGCCTCTTCTGAGAAACAAAGAGAGCAGCTAAGACGTCCACCCAGGGGCTGGTTAAAAGTAGGCCTGACAAAATTAATCTGGAGTGATAGAAATTAGATCAATGAATATCCAGGGGGTTGAAAACGGACTGCCAATGGCATGAGTGAACTTTTGGGCTGATGGAAATTCTTTCACGGGGGAGGTGGTTACATAGGTATATATACTGTCAAAACTCATCCAACTGTACATGAATATGGATGAATATTATTGTATCTAAATCAAATTATACCTCAATAAAAATTGATTAGAGATGAAAATCAGAGTTGAGAGAGTGACTGGCTTTGGAGGCAGGATCCTAAGGCAAAATGGGAGGCAGAGAGTGTCCTGGAGATGGCCCCTTTCTGAACCTCATGAGCCTCTGGTTCCTCTTCCTCCCGGCCTAGATGCAGGGTTCCCTGGAGGCCCCCCCAGGCTCCTCAGACAGAACTTCTTGTCTAAAATTTGTCCTCTTTCTTCTTCATAAAATTCTATCCCTGTTTTCCCATTTCTCTCTCTCTCTCTCCCAGCCCCGTTCCCTCCTCCCTTCCTTCCTTCTTTCTTTCCTTCCTTCCTTCCTTCCCTTCTTGTTCTTTTTTTTTCATTAAAATCAATTTCCAGGGCTTCCCTGGTGGCGCAGTGGTTAAGAATCCGCCTGCCAATGCAGGGGACACGGGTTCGAGCCCTGGTCTGGGAAGATCCCACATGCCGCGGAGCAACTAGGCCCGTGAGCCACAACTACTGAGCCTGCGCGTCTGGAGCCTGTGCTCCGCAACAAGAGAGGCCGCGACAGTGAGAGGCCCGCGCACCGCGATGAAGAGTGGCCCCCGCTCGCCGCAACTGGAGAAAGCCCTCGCGCAGAAACGAAGACCCAACACAGCCAAAAATAAATAAATAAATAAATAAATAAAGTGTAAAATTAAAAAAAAAAAAATCAATTTCCACAAGGACGATTATCTCCAAGGAAGGTATTTATTCTTCTAGACAATGAGAAGAAACTTTAAAAATGAAAATTGATGGACTAACTAATTGCTTGAAATTTAGTAACTGAGTAGGTGACTGAAAGAGAGATTTTGGATGGGAGAGTTTGCCTGAGCTCCTCATTCTGTGCCCTGCTTCACTCTGTGTATGACCAGAATGCAGCATCACAACCCACTGAGAAACACAAGCTTAAAAGTCAATTAGACATGGATTAGAATCCCATCTCTGCCACTTACAAGTCACATGACATTTGAAATGATGCTTAGTTTCACTAAACCTGTGTATCCTCATCTACCGTAGGCAGTTAAAATCACCTATCCCATTAGATTATAAGATTAGATGATAAGGATTGCATGAGATAACACATTATTTGAAATTTGTTAGTTCCTTTTTCTTTCCTGATACCCAGACAGTCCTCACCTTAACCCAGTCAGGCCTGCCAGCAGGAATGCTGAGAAAGAACCACGGCAGCTCCAGCGAAGTATGTGAAAGGGCAAGTACAAGGTGAAAAAATAATGACATAGTCATGGCTATGATGAGTAAATCATAAATATTCTATTCTGAGATGATAATTAAGAGATCAATGTAGATGTCCTCCACAGGGACGGGGATTTGTTTTGTTCCCTGCTCTATTGCCAGGGTACAAAACCTGACATAGAGTAGGCACACACATCTTTGTTGTATGAAAGAATACTAAAATCAAAATATGCTGCCACTTTAAGCAAGACCAGAAAGAATAAGTAGAATTCTTCTCTTTAAATGACCTGGGATCTGGATCACCACTGACACTTTCCAAAATGAGTTTTACCAAAAGCTTTCATCCGAGAGCATTACACTTGTCTGCAAATTTGCTTGGGAACAATATAAAGAAGGAAAGTTTTTGAGTGTCAGAAAACTCTACATAATATAATAATATAAATTATATTATAAAAAATATAATTTTTTATCATAAAAAATGAAGGTCTCTGTAAATTAAAGCAAAAGTATAAAGAAAATAAAATCATACCACCCAGGTAGACAATTTTAAGATGTTTGTGTTTTTTCCTTTCAGTTTTTCTATATGTTTTCAAGCACCATGTAAATACTCACAAACATGCATATATTTTCAGAATTGCAATTAGATTGGGGATGAATATTTTAATTCTGATTTTTATTACATCATATTATAAGCATTTCATCTTACTCGTTTTTCATAATTTTTAAAAATTGCTGTATATTCTATGGAAGATGTATCCAAGTTTTACAAGAAATGAGCCTAGATGTGTTGCAGAGATAAAGAGTCCCAGGCAGGTGCCATTAATAACATTTGGCTCAAGTTTGAAGTATGTGCTCCATCCCCACCTGTGACAATGATATCATGCTATTTGCGGCCCTGAAAAGTAGCACTTCTGGGAGTCAGACTAAGTAGATAAAAAGGAGACCTGAGGGCCTGGAGCTGAGAGGAAAAGGAGTAACTTAGGAGGAAGAAGACTGACAGAGAAAGCCAGAAAATCAATGCTTAACGCCCTGTCAGCCAGTCCAAAGTGTTTTCGGCACTGAGAGCTCTGTCCATTAGTAAGGAGTTGAGGTAATGATGTATCTGTGTGACAGGTGGCATCCCTCTCTCCCTACACACTTGAGCAGCCTGGAAGGAAGAGATTTCCAAGTGAATAGAACCACTCTCTAAGATGGATTGTCTTTGCGGTGATGATAGGTAACATTTACTGGGTGCTTACTGTGTCCCAGTATCTCTTCAATGTCCCTTCCACACATTAACTCATTTAATCCTCACAACAATTCCAGTAAACAATTGCCTTTATTATCCCATTATCCTCATATTACAGAAACGATGAAGGAAGCACAGAAAAATTATACAAATTGTTCTCAGACAATAAGATTTAAGCCCAGGAGTTCTGGTCCCAGAATATGTATGTATACGTAATTATTAGATACATGAGTGTGTATGTGTAATTCATATACTATGTATCTATGTAGTTTATATATTACACACAGGTAATATATAAACTATATTTAGTTTATATGTGTGTATAAACTAAATGTGTGTGTATGCGTGTTTGTGTATGTGTTTGTGTGTGTGTGTGTGTCTGTGTAGTTTCCTTACTGGTGTTTTTCCTAACCTACTACTAAAACCTCGTCTGTACTCCCATCTAACTATGGTCCAACTCTTTTGTCCTCTGTTTACGAAAACTTGAGAACTACATTAGTTGTAGCTAACCTCTTCACCTCACGTGTTTATCCCATCCCACTGAAAATGTGTTCTTCTTCTCTCTCTTCTATTAACATAGTTCTTATAAGACCATCATCAGCCCTTCTAGCTGCCAAGGAGACCTTTCAGACATTGGACCTTTGTAGCTTTTAAAAGAGTTAGCAAATTCTTCCAAGATTTTCTCCATCATTTAGTTTCTGTAACCCTGAATCTTCTTGTTTTGTTTTGTGTTTTTATGGTATCTCTTTTTCTATCTGCTTAATGTATTATTCTACTTTGGACACTTAACAGTTGACATTCTCCAGATTTTCATTCTCATCCTACTGTTTTTCTCACTCTGCACAGTTTCCCTATCTAATGCCGTCATTTTTGAACTTTTCATCTCTCATATTTATGTAATAATTCTACAGCCTGTAAATTTCCAGAACTGGATACAAGTCTATCCAGATTTATTTAAATCTAATTATCAACTGAAGGTCCCCTGCATGGCAGACAGGCACCCTAAATTTAACATGTGTAAAGTTCAACTCATCATCTTTTTCCCCAAACCTGTTCATCCTTCTTTGTACTCTATCTCAGTTAATGGTACCAGGCTCCACCCATCGCTAACCAGAACATTAGTATTGTTCTTATTTTCTTGCTTTACTCATCCCCAGGTAGTGTCACTTTTTATGGCCTTCTTCATTTATTTCCTAAATATTACCTGAATCTTATACTAATGATGACACTTGGAGTTGCAAGTGTCACTTCGAGTGCAAGAAACCCAACTTAAATTTCCCTGAGGCAAAAGGGAAACGATGTAGTCTTGTGTTGCCTTGACTAGTGGAAATAAATACAGCTGGGGAACAAGGCAATTCATGCTACCAGGTGTCTCTAAATCTCTCAATCTCTTTCTTGTACCATCCCACTCTGATCTCTCCTTCTCTCTGTGTTGGCTGCATCCCCTCTGGTAAGTCCAGGCTCACAGCTGCATACAGAAAGGGAAAGGTTCTTCCTCTCCTAACTTCAGTACTAGGAATGATTCATAGTGGCCCAGTTTGTGTTATAGCTCCACTTCTTGATCTGATTACTGTGATAGGGGTGTGGGGTGACAGGGTAGGAGAACAGATTTGATTCACCCATGCAGTAGCCACAATTAGCATACTGGGAGTCATTCTCCTCTCTTCTCTGTCTCTCACCATTCTGTCAATCACCACATCACACTGATCTTGTCTACTTGATATCTCTGCAATCCATCCACTTATTTCTTTCTCCACTGCCACTGTCACAGTCTAAGTCACCATCATTTTCTTTTCTGTATTACTCTAATTCACTTGTAAATAGTCCCTGGCATCTACTTTTTTTTTTCTTTTCTTTTTTTAAATATTTATTTATTTACTTACTTTTGGCTGCGTTGCGCACGCAGGGCACGCGGGATCTTTCCTTGCAGCGCACAGGCTTAGTTGCTCTGCAGCATGTGGGATCCTAGTTCCCCAACCAGGGATCGAACCCGCATCCCCTGCATTGGAAGGCGGATTCTTAACCACTGGACCACCAGGGAAGTCCCCTGGCATCTACTTTTGCTCCTATCCAATCTAGGAGTTGACCCAGTGATTCTTTAAAACCCATTGATCTGATCATGTTTCTCCCAGGCTTAAAACTCTAAATGATTTCCCATTGCTTTTAGGACAAGTTCCAAAATATATTTCAAATGGCCTACAAAACTTGCCTTCCTCTTCGAGCTCATCATTATCTCTCTTCTCCCAGATTTATCTGTGCATCAATCATGAAAATTTCCTTTTATTTCTCCGGAAGATACTTTTTTTCTACTTCGGGGCCTTTGCATACACTTTTTCTCATGTTTCTGTTTATATTAAAGTAGAAATAAAATATCCACATGGTTAAAAATATCAAGCAGTACAAAAATCTATAAAATAGAAGTGGAAATCTTTCCTCTCACTCCTATTCTGTCACTCTTACCAAAAGTATCCAATGTGCCTCTTGTATATTTTCCTAAAATATGTGTGTGTGTGTGTGTGTGTGTGTGTGTGTGCATTTTTTTGGAACGAGGGGGAAGAAATGGGCTTACTCTATATTCAGCAATATAGTCCAGGGATTAAAGTACAAATTCTGGAAACTGACTGCCTGAATTCAAATTCCATCTCTGTCACAAGATAGGCTTGTTGTCATGGACGAGTTATTTATTCACTGTGTCTCAGTTTCCTCATCTGTAAAATGGGAAATTAACAGGATTTACCTCATAGGTTGTTGTGAATATTAAATGAATATACACATACATATACAAACACACGTGGATGCTGATTCTACCCATAGCTGAGTATATTTATTTCATCAATACAATCTAAACTTAGAAAATAACTACATGACATACCATTCCGACTATGAGATGGTCCCAAGCCTAAATCCCATTTATCATCCAATCTCTAAAGGCTTAGACTGACTGGTTACATTCTGAGTTAACTAATAATCCCGAAAGCCTGGGTACATCCTTTACCCAAATGTGCACTTCCTTTGACAAATGCCTACCTGTCCTTTTGAGAAAGGCAAAGGGAAACATTATAGAACATATTTATGATGCTGCTTTATGGTTTTTCTTCAAAGTGTCTGGGCTTCCCCTTCATCTGTGGGCCTTTGAGTCTGAGAACTCTCTCAGGTCTAGTAACTGAGAAGCTGTGAGGTTATGAAGACTTATTATTGTGGCACAAGTCAGTGGTCTGCTTGCCAGATGAGTTCCATAGCTCCAATAGGATCTTGGTGGTCCAAGAATCCTATGATTAATTAACCACCACCAATGATCTCTGCAGATAAAAACCATTGTGAGAATCATTTTGACTCTGCTGCCTGTTATGCTAGCTATACCTCCTTCTGCCATCCTGAGATTTGTTCAGACCCACTAACTTCCCCAACATGTAAAGATCTGTAACTATACACTTTTAAAGGATTTTGGTGCTTTACACAGCAGTTTATTACTCTTAAAGACAGAATTGTCTGTCAAGCCTATTGAGGGACCAGAAGGGAATGAGTGAGTGAACCACGTGTGACACTTTTAAGATGCTGAGTTACTTCCTCTGCCATATACCATGGTTTCTCTCACATCAGCTTCCTTCAGTTGGATCACGTTGAATACAGTTTTCAGTCAGCTGAGCATGACTCTTGCTCAAAGTAGCACGATGAACCCTGAATCTCTGATGAATTCATTTATATTGGTGAATCAGACTAATGCAAATTTATGTATTGTTCACCTTGGTCTAGCACTTTGGGATCCCATTCTCTCATATGTTCTCAGTATTTTTCCAAGACAAATGATCAAAAAAGCTTTGTAATACCTTTGCTGTTAAGCTTTATCTTTTAAGGTATAATTTGTGATGTGACCCTGAGGTACGTAGGGTCTGATTCTAATCATAGGTCTATGGACAATTTTAAAATGGTGGTAGTAGGCTTAAACAGAATTAACTTCCCATTACAAGGCAAATGCCTCTGATAACTTCATTACCTGGTCTTCAAACAAGACAGGAACAGATTGGACAACAGACTGGAGAGAAAGGATTGCTTCTGTTGGCAAAGCATACTCAGTGGCATTTGGGAAGCCTGAGTACTCTGAGTCATCTAAAGTCTCCCATTTCAATTACTGGGGACCCATTCTTTCCCAAACAATGTCTTAATTTTCTGTGGGATACCTAGTGAGCTTGTGAACTCATTCTAGGCCATTCCATATGAAACTGATTTATCTCTTTCCTTTGTGCACCACGGCCTACCAAAGTACTGTCCCTAATGCTAGTTTTCAGAGCTATCAGCCCCTATCTGACTCAATCCTAAGTTTTCCTTACTTCTGAGGATTGTGCTGCCCACACATCTTTTGGACAGCTATTTCTAGATTACTCAAAGCTCTCAGCTGTACAGAACAAAAATTTACCCTGGAGGCTATTCTAAACATGGTTTTTCCTTTCCTTATATTTTACACTTGGTTACTGTTTGCATATAGGGAATCTAATAATTTTTTTTTAAGATTGTTTTTTGATGTGGACCATTTTTTAAGTTTTTATTGAATTTGTTGCAGTATTGCTTCTGTTTTATGTTTTGTATTTTTTGGCCTCGAGACATGTGGGATCTTAACTCCCCAACCAGGGATCCAACCTGCACTCCCTGCATTGGAAGGCAAAGTCTTAACCACTAGACCACCAGGGAAGTCCCAAAGGAATCTGATAATTTTTATATTAATTTTTTATCATCCAACTTATGATTTCTCTAGTTTTTTGTTCTAGCTGTTATTCCAAGTATGTAATTATTATACCTGCAAAACTTTAGTTTTCTCATTTTCGTCAGTGTTTATACCTCATTTCTTTCTCTTGTATATTTGCTTTAGCTTATGTTTCTAGAACAATATACATAATGGATGTGCATAATAGTGGTATTAGTGGACATTCTTGTCTTGTTTGTGCCCTTAATGGTAATGCTTCTACCAGTGGTTCACCATTAAGCTTATTGATGCTGACTTTTGGTTTGAGAGAGGTACCATGCAATAAAAACTATTATTATTTTAAAAGCACCTAGTTTTATTCTACCAAAGATGTTTATGAAACACTGACTTAGAATTTCATCAAATGAGGTTTGGGGTCACTTGAAAGGATCATATATTTTCTCTTTTGACCTATTAGCATGATGTAGTTTAGCAGTTTTCTAGAATTTCTCATTTACATCCCATTGTTTTCAGATATTTTAGTCACATCCCACTCTTCTTAATACTACCTTGTCTTTTTCATGGTTTACTAATCTAGAGAATAAGAAAACTTATTTTGGATCCAAAAAAATCACTTTTAAGATTGAGTTACTATACTTAATCAACTTTCTGAGTATCTCTCCTACATTTCTCCCTTCTCTATTTTTCCTTCTCCCCTCATCCTTTTTTCCTCTTCAATAACTATTCTTTGTATGGTATTGGTGGGAGATTCATATCTCAGAACAACTCACAGTGGGTACTTACCAAATAACTTCCAGCGAAATTTGACTAAAAGAACATGTGAAAGTACATATATACATGTGCCTTTGGAAATTGAGGTGGGAGATTCTAAAACAATTCAAGTTTATTAAATGCCTGCTAAGTTCCAGGCACATTGCTGAATGTGATTATGTCATAGTTTCAACCTTAAAGGAACCTTAAATCTGGTGAAAGACCACTAGGCAAGTACAATGCACTATGATGGCATGTTACCAGGGCATGTAGGAGGGACACCACTGCCTGGGAAGGGCCCCAGAGTGCACAATGTCTAGCTGAGTTCTGAAAGACTAACAAAGAACTACTTTCCTGGCTTGAAACAATTGATAGAGATTCCAAAGCAAAAGGAATTAGATATCAAATTCTAGAAAGTGATTTAAAATATAGCCAAGGGCTTCCCTGGTGGCGCAGTAGTTGAGAATCTGCCTGCCAATGCAGGGGACACGGGCTCGAGCCCTGGTCTGGGAGGATCCCACATGCCGCGGAGCAACTAGGCCCGTGAGCCACAACTACTGAGCCTGCGCGTCTGGAGCCTGTGCTCCGCAGCAAGAGAGGCCGCGACAGTGAGAGGCCTGCGCACCGCGATGAAGAGTGGCCCCCGCTTGCCGCAACTAGAGAAAGCCCTTGCATAGAAACGAAGACCCAACCAACACAGCCAAAAATAAATTAATTAATTAAAAATATATATATATATATAGCCAATACTTGTAATTTTTCCAAATTTCAAATTTCTGATGAAACAATGTTTTGAGCTACCTTATAATGAAGTGCACAATTAACATGTCCTCCAGTTAATTGGTAGAAGCAGAATATCATATGATATTCTAAATAAGCCCCAAGTAGCTTTTCTACTATAAGATCTTAATTTTAGAACATCTTTATGTAAATTTTGTAGATAGATCCTCTTCATCTTAGGAAAGAAAAGCACAGTATAAGATTTTTAATGACATACCACCAGCTATTAGAGCATAACAGACAAATGGATACAGGTCTGGAAGTTACAAGTTGAGGGACAGTAATTAGATTTACTTGAGTACTATGTTTAGAGTAGAAGGTGTCACATATGAAAATTACCATCCTCATAAGTTTTCAGTCTTTACTAAGTGGTAGTACTAATTATGACTGTGATGGTGGTGGTAGAGGAGAGTGAATGGTGTTAGGATTGAGGAGTTTGTCTTTGGAAATTGTTTCCAGAGATGTACTGGACTTATAAGTTTGGGGTCTTATCTAACTTATTGGCCTCAAATGACATTAATAATTTTGTCACATGTCTTACACATAAAACCTCATCTGAGATGACTTTCTGATGTTTCAAAAATCAAATTTACTCTTTAAGATTGAATATTTGACACCCCTGAGGATAAGTATAAAAAATGGCTCCGAAGGCAGTTCAAAAATAGTGGCAATGACAGAGTCATTGGAATAAGTACTTAGCCTCATGAGATGACTATATTGAATAGAAAAACACTCACTTGGATGCCTTGATAAAAACTACGAGTTGTCCTTTATATCCATTTTCCTTCTTATGTGGTAGTAGAGCCCCCAGTATTTAGCTGGATCCATGACCACATGAAATAAAGAGTATATTTCACTGCCTCCCTTCAAGCAAGATGAGACCATGTCACTTAATTTTAACCAATGGAATACAAGGAGAAGTATCATATGGCTGCCTTGAATCTTCATTAATAGACAATCATCATGCATCCGTTGCCCTTTCTTCTTTGTCCCTTTATCCTTTCTACAGGCTAGAGTGCTATAAAATTGCTGGAGCTAAAGCAGCTATTTTGGTCCATGAGGTGGCCTTGGGGTTGTAGGCCATATAAGTAGTAGAACAACAAGATAGAAAAATTTTTATGAAATTGAGTCTTATACAAGTCCCAGACTTCTTACCTCCAGGCTTTTATGTAAGAGAAATAAGCATGTCTCTTTTGTAAGTCACTATCATCTGGGGTCTCAGTTACTCAAAAGGAACTCCATCCTATGTGATACATGTGAATAAATTCTAGTGTGTCTATTCAAAGTATCATATTATTTTCTGGCGTTAATATGTACTTTTAGAATAACAGTAAAAACAAATATATTTTGTAACATAACAAACTCAGTTAAGCTTTATAGTCCCATTAGTGTATTATCATTTAAATACTAATTTTCAAGAAAATGTCCAAGTTGGGGAAATATTGGCATACCCTCAGGTTGACCGGGGACAGGGGAGGTGGTGAAGAGAAGCTGCATTCCAGATACCCTTGTACAGACTTTAGGGGAGGAGATGATGTCTCTTGTGGTCTACCTGAAAATCTAGCATTGCTCAGCCCTTACCTATTTTTTCTAACACAAATATTTATTTGGTGCCCACTGTGCTATAGGCACTATTTTAGGGGCTGACAATAATGTAAAGATTACAACAAAGTCTCAACTCTTGTGGAACTTATATTCTATATTGTGTGGGTATAGATGATAAATAAGTAACCAAATAAATGCATAATATGTGAGAGACGATAAGTGTTATGCAGAAAACTAAGGCAGGACTGAGAGGTAGAGTAGAACTGAGTGTGTGCTGGTGAGAGGGGTGATAATTCAGAGACTCTCCCTCAGTCTTCAATAAGGCAAACATTTAATGATCGTATACTTAGGCCCATTGCTTTTATTATATTTTTTATTTTTTTAATATTTGCAAAAGATATATCTGATAAAGGACTGTTAGCCCAAATATACAGAGAACTCTTAAAACTCAACAATAAGAGTAGGAACAACCTGATTAATAAATGCTCAAAAGATACGAACAGATACTTCACCAAAGAAGATATACAGATGACAAATAAGCATATAAAAAGATGTTCAATGTTATGCATTATCTGGGAATTACAAGTTAAAACAATGAGATGTCACTACACATCTCTTAGAATACTGAATACTCAAAAACACTGATAGGAAAACACTGGTGAGAATGTGAAGCAATAGGAACTCTCAGTCATTGCTGGTGTGAATACAAAATGGTACAGCAACTTTGGGAGACAGTTTGGCAGTTTCTTGTAAAACCCAAAACTGTCTTACCATATGGTCCAGCAAACATAGTACTTAGTATGAACTGAAAAGTATGTCCACACAAAGACCTGCTCACTGATTTTTTAAAAAATTTTTATTGGAGTATAGTTGATTTATAATGTTGTGTTACTTCCAGGTGTACAGCAAAGTGAATCAGTTATACATTTACATATAGCCACTCTTTTTTAGCTTCTTTTCCCATATAGGTCATTACAGAGTATTGAGCAGAGTTCCCTGTGCTACACAGTAGTTCCTTGTTGGTTATCTATTTTAAATATAGCAGTGTGTACATGTCAATCCCAAACTCCCAATCTATCCCACTTCCCCATTCCCCCCTGGTAATTTTTCCTTCTCTAAGTCTGTGAGTCTGTTTCTGCTTTGTAAATAAGTTCATTTGTATCATTTTTTTTTTAGATTCCACATATAAGCGATATCATATGATATTTATTTTTCTCTATCTGACTTACTTCACTTAGTATGATAATCTCTAGGTCCATCTGTGTTGCTACAAATGGCATTATTTCATTCTTTTTAATGGCTGAGTAGTATTCCATTGTGTATATATATATATATATATATACACCACATCTTTTTTTTTTTTTTTTTTTTTGGCTGTGTTGGGTCTTCGTTTTCTGTGCAAGGGCTTTCTCTAGTTGCGGCAAGCGGGAGCCACCCTTCATCGCGGTGCGTGGGCCTCTCACTATCGTGGCCTCTCTTGTTGTGGAGCACAGGCTCCAGATGCACAGGCTCAGTAATCGTGGTGCACGGGCTTAGTTGCTCCACGGCATGTGGGATCTTCCCAGACCAGGGCTCGAACCCGTATCCCCTGCATTGGCAGGCAGATTCTCAACCACTTCGCCACCAGGGAAGCCCTACACCACATCTTCTTTATCCACTCCTCTCAATGGACATTTAGGTTGCTTCCATGTCCTGGCTATTGTAAATAGTGCTGCAATGAACACTGGGGTGCATGTACCTTTTCGAATTATGGTTTTCTCCAGATATATGCCCAGGAGTGGGATTCTTGGATCATATGGTAGTTCTATATTTAGTTTTTTAAGAAACCTCCATGCTGTTCTCCATACTGGTTGCACCAACAGTGTAAGAGGGTTCCCCCCATTGTTTTTAATATGTTCCAACTCCTGCACCCTCACAGGTGAGCACATACTGACATGCCAATGGCTTCCTCATTTTTGTCCCAAGAGCATTCTAAAGAATCATAAACTTGGACCTTCCATAATGCTTGAATTCTAGGATGAGAAAGATGAGATTTCACATTCTTTTGCCGGTTTCGGGTTACTTTTAAGGTCAAACATACGTCTTGACAATAACGTTTAATTTATAAGAGCCTAATCTATGTTCAAATTTCACTTTTCACATATTATCCAAGAGATGATACTTTTACTTCTCACACATTTCTCAGCCTAGATAAATATATTTCTAAAATCACTTAACACTGGGAAAGTAGTCCTGTGGGAAAAAAGAAGCATGGAATTCAAGGTGGGGAAAGAACTGCATGTGTATACTGATCATGCCTTCCCACTCACTCTCGAGCATTGTTGGCAAGTCAAGAAGCTTATTTCTTCATCTGTGAGATGGAGCAAAATACACCAGCTCCTCTAGTTAAAGGAAATCCTCCTTGTGAAGAATGTGGAAGAACTATAGAACCCTAGACATTGTCAGTTATTATATTCACTGTTCTCTCAAGGACCAGGACATTTCAGGGCATTGAGAGTCCCTGAAGCTCATGTGAAGACTGTGTGGGCTGAGAGCAGCACGTCCTGATAGGCAGAGTTTCAGTAAGCACATGTTTGTTTAAACTTGTTTCCTTAATTTACTACAATCATTACTCCCAGCTGGGAAGAGCGTATTCTCAGTGTTCTATGAAGAGTTGCAAATTAAAGGGAAATTTGCTAGGAATGAGCCCATCTCAGGATTTTATCTTTAAATATATAGATATATATAGATATATATATTTATAATATATATGTTTATAAAATATTTTTATTTGTATATAAAAATGAAATAAAGCCTCTAAAAACAAAATTAGAAAGTGAAGTCAAGGAACTTCCCTGGTGGCGCAGTGGTTAAGAATCCACCTGCCAGAAAAGCCAGGGACCATGGATTTAGAGATTATCACTTTTTAAAATTATACAAAGTAAATAAAATAATGTTCTTGCTTTGATGAAAAAAAAAGAAAAAAAATGTATAACAATGCCAAAAAAAAAAAAAAAAAGAATCCGCCTGCCAGTGCAGGGGACACGGGTTCGAGCCCTGGTCTGGGAAGATCCCACATGCCGCGGAGCAACTAAGCCCGTGTGCCACAACTACTGAGCCTGCACTCTAGAGCCCGTGAGCCACAATTACTGAGCCTGCGTGCCTAGAGCCCGTGCTCCGCAACAAAGAGAAACCAGCACAACCAGAAGCCTGTGCACCGCTAGCCCCCGCTCGCTGCAACTGGAGAAAGCCCGCACGTAGCAAGGAAGAACCAATCCAGCCAAAAATAAATTGATTAATTAAAAAAAAAAGTGATGTCAAGCCAGGAGAAAAATTGCATATGTGACAACTAGGGTTACTAATGCTTACAGTAGAAGGGACTTTGCAAAATCAATACGGAAGAGGTAAACGGACTGAGACAGGTAGGAAAGTATCTGACTGCATAATTTCAATGAAAGCTTAACCTGCTTTGAGAAATTTTCATTTCTATTGGTTTTCAAAGAAAAAGATTTTAAAAAACCCACAAAAGATGTCATTTTATCTATTGGCAAAGACTTTACAAAAATTAAAAAAATTAAAGCATGTATTTGAGAAAAGGGAGAAATGGACCTTCTCGTACCCTGCTGGTAGTTAATATACACTGGTCCAGCAGTAATATGAATCAAAAGCCATGAAAATGTGCATAAGATCGAAAGGTCCTGAAAATGGAACTCTGCTGTTTCCATTCCTATGAATTTATCTAGTTAGAAATTACAAAGATGCACACAAAGTTTTATGTACCTAAATATCCATCAGAGTATTATTTAGAATAGGAAACAATCTAAATAAATAACTAAGGGGATTGTTAAATCAATTAAGTAATGAATAGTAAGAACACTTATTGGTCTTAATATGAATTATTATTTAATCAAAAACATGTTTGAGTTAATAAGCACAGCATATGTTCATGAAATGAATACATGGAGAGATACATTCCAAAAATGATGGGAGAATAAAGGGTTTTTGAGTTGAATTATATATCCCAAATTGTCTGCAATGAATATGTGTTACTTTATAATTATAAATAAATCCCAATAAACAGAAGTTATTGCTTTTAAAAATTATTAAAGGCTGGAATCTTAAACTTGGGTGGAAAATTCAACTTAGATATGCAAGAAGACCACATTATTTTCTCTAATTAACTTCCCCCTTCTCTTGAACCCACATGTCCACTAAATAGCCAAGGTGAGTTTATCATGGGTCAGGGGAGGTTAAACATTTCCTATTAAAAGCAAATGAACTTCCGGTTTAAGAGGTCATTTTAGGTAAATATTATGTCAATTCAAAGATAAGGTAATTTCTCTCCTCTCAAGGAGTCTCCTCTGCCCCTCATCCTTCCCAAAATGTTTCAGGATGCAGGAAGAGGATGATATACCTAGAAGGAGTGGGTCTGCTACAGGTGGGCCTATGGATGTACTGTCTGGTCCCACTGGTTTCTGGGTATTGAATAATTTTAAATGTAAGTTTTATTATTTTTCTGGTATGGTGAGGCCAACAGACCAGGAGACAACTGACATTGAGAAGATAGTTTGTTACTCATCATTCCCAAGAAGAGGGGATATGTCGTTGCATTCAGGGAGCCACGCGGGGAAGTACCAGGCTCAGTCAAGAGGCAGAGGGAACAAGGGGAAAGAGGGCAAGAGGCTTGACTGTGGTTTCTGTGGGAGGGAAAGAATGTTGCTAGCAAGGCAGGATAAGCAGGCTTAGGATTGGCTAGTTTGAGTAATTTCAGCAGGATCTGGGTATAGGTACCTGGCTCTAGTCGTCTGGTACCTGGCCCTGGGCTGCTAAGGGCAGGAGAACAGTGGCTTGGAGGGTAAGGGCTCCAAAAAGGAGGTGGTTGTGGTATTGGTTTTGGGCTGGTTGGTTTGCATGTGAAAGACGTACTTGCAGGCCAGTGGAGTCCTTTAGCACCTCAAGAAATTGGCTAGCCCTGGGAGAGACAGTCTCTCCAGGATCGGCAAAGCCCCAGGTGTCAAAACGTCAGGAATGCATGGTTCGTATAGCTTCCCTTCCTGCACCCATCCTTAATGTAACTTCTCCCTCCTGGTTTTCAAACAGCTGACACCTGCCATTAATGCCCCCTGTGGAGTCTCCCCTTCATTCAGTCACAAAGTCCCATCTCCAGCCAGTTTCTTGTCTGGATTTGCCTCTTCTGGTTCCTGGTTCTCTTGGCATTTTCACTTCACTTTGCATAGGCATGTGGCATTGGCAGGATCTTCCCTAAACCCCACACATCCATAGGAAACTGGGCCCCAAACTCAGGCTCTCTGCCTGGACACTCACACTTTGTTACTTTGTTATAGTTCAGGGCACATTGGAGGCAGTATTGTCCCAAAGTCTCAAAGGCAAGATGACACAAGCACCACTGCTTTGGAGATCCCCCTCAGCTGTGTTTTGGGGGAACAAACAGTCGAATCTGATTTCCTATCTTTCTCTCCCACTCTATTTTCCAGATTTATTTCTTCCTCCAGGAGAGCTTTCCTCTTTCTTTTCTTAGGGAAAGTTAACACAACAACCTCATTCATCCCTACTCTATAGCTTGTAAAAGCAACTCTGTGATGGAGTCAGCTGGGCCGGCTATTATTATTGGAGCTGTGAGAAGACCAAGAACTAGGTTTCACTAGTGATAAGAACACAATGGTTTAGTATAGCAAAATATTATTCCTGCTATAATCTCCCCCTAGTAAATTGGCATCCTCACAAAGGACATTCATCTCTTGTGTATACCTTCTCTTTCCAAAAGGATAACTTCTCAGACTCTTTTACTCTCATCTTTTCAAGTTCAACTGGGAAAACTTCACACTGGGAAAATCCTCACTTTTCTTGAATAAAAGTTGGTACCTTTCCCCAGGATGCTGAGCTTCTAATCCTAGCTCCATCTTAATGCCTCCTGGCCACCTACTTGACCACTAGAAAGCTTAGCCAAAACTGTAAGTAAAGCTTCCCCTAAAATGGCATAAAACTTTGATAAGTCTTCAAGAGAATTTACCATCTATGACTCTTATTGAAATAGTTAATAAAGGATGTAACTCAAGAACAAGAAATATGAATCCTGATGGAATGATTGAAATGTAAGCAACAATGAAAAGAACAAAAAATTTTAAATGTGTTGGCAAAAACAATACACACAATGTTGTATGTTTTTAAAAATATAAAACTAAAGAATAAATCAATCAATAGTTTAAATAAATTAGTCAATGAATAGTTTGAAAAAAATTGTCAATGAATTATTGGCTACCATATGCAAAATTTTTACTAATTTGGCTTTTGATGTTAAATTCTGTTAATGTGTCTTTAACTATACTGAAGTTCCACATTTTTGTATAGAAAATCTGTCTACTTTCTCCTTTATCATTCTTTTTTCAAAAAATTTTGATATCTTGATTAGAAAGTCTCATTCATATTCTAAGGTTATAAGAATATGTAATTTTTAAGGATTTACATTGTTTCTTCTATTTACAAAAGTAAGTAGAGTAGTTAGAGTAGAAATCATAATTTTAAAGAATATGAGGCTAAAAGGAGAAGAGCTCTTATAAAACCCTGAAGCTCCTGATGAAGACTTTAATTTTACCCTGAGAGTTGACTGCAAGAGTACCAATTATTTCTTCTACTACTGAGAAAGTGTTGTGCTTCCAGAGCACGGGAACAATTCCAGTCTTACTGCTGTGGTATTTTTAATTAAAGATTGAGAGCATCAAATATGACAAGACATTGTATTTTCTTTTTTCAGATATTTTAGATTGCATTTTTTAAGTGCTACAAAACAGTTAAATGTGTAATGAAATTATTGGGTTGGAAAAAGTCCCAATTTGATGACAGTTGACTGAAGCAAAAGGTTAATTTTATTAAAGGCTCATGTAGCTGTACCAAACAAAACAAAACAAAAAAAACCCCCACCAAAACAACATAAAATAAAAATTTCCTTCCTATTTTCAGACCTATAATATATTTTTTCAGTGTGGGCTGTAGGCCACTTTCATATATGTATTTATATATTGCAACTAAACTAAAGTATAGGTTATAGGGGGAAAATACTTTCCAGATTCTCATGTGTCTCCTGATGTATTGTGTTTATACTGTGGGGCAGAAGAAACACAGCCTTTGAGGCCAGATGGTCCTGGATTAGGGTTGCCAGACTTAGCAAATAAAAATATAAGATGCCCAGTTATATCTGAATTTCAGACAAACAATAGATAATTTTTTTTAGTGTACGTTCTATGCAATATTTTATCAGGCAACCTAATCCTGGATTGGGTCCGAGCACCACCTTTCCTGCTGTGTGACTTGAGAAGTTACTTAATCTCTCAGACTTTCAATCTCCACATTTTCCAACTGGGAAGAATAATCATTTTTCAAGTTTTGTAAGTCTTGGCATATATTTTGTAAGCAAAAGACCTTAAACAATATCTAAAACATGATAGGTGCTTAAGAAATGTTAGAGTCTTACCCCTCTTCTGAAACTCTATCCATACACATGGAAATAGCTACAGTTATCAATTTACAACCCTTCCTGTCAAAAAGTACATAAATCAGTAATGGATAAACTAATGAATTTGGATGCTGCCAGCTGAGATTTTAAGCCACTCTTTAATTAATTAATTCCTTGATGCCCATGTTACCCCTGCTATCACATAACAAGCATTAATAAAATAGATAATCAACAAGGACCTACTGTATAGCACAGAGAACTCTTCTCAATACTCTGTAATGATGTATATGGGAAAAGAATCTAAAAAAGACTGGATATATGTATATGTATAACTGATTCACTTTGCTGTACTGCAGAAACTAACACAACATTTTAAATCAGCTATACTCCAATAGAAATTATTTAAAAAAATTTTTAAAATAGAAAATAAAAAATAAACAATCTTCTGGTCCTGAGAGCTAGGAGGGTGTATAGGGGCTAGATTAGAACAGTTGGATGTTAAATTTTAAATATCCAAAACAGAAATTTTTTTTATTCCCTATCCCCATCTAATCGTCTTCCAGGTTTTCCAGTTTCAGTAAAATATGCAATCATTTATCCAGTGTTCAAGCCAAAAGCCAGGATCCCAATCAAAATATAGGTGAGTTTTTCTACAGAAATGCAAAGAATCTAAAAAGACAATTTTGAAAAAAAATTTGGAAAAGAATAGAGTACACCTAGCATACAGATCTTGGTTTCTAATACTATTCCATAATAAAAGAAACCGGGGTTTCTTGGGTAAATGACTAGTTCTTGAACTGGAGCAGGGAACATATTGGAAGAGCTTGAAAGCCATCTCGTAGTGCTAAAAAGTAAGAAGTGTTAAAAAAAAAAAAAAGCTACAGAAAACAAAACCAAGAAATCAACCCTACATCAATGGGTATTTATCAAAGTGACATAGACACCCACAGAAAGAACTCCCAAGCTGGAACAAATTGAGCAATAAAATAAATAAGTAGGGCTTCCCTGGTGGCGCAGTGGTTGAGAATCTGCCTGCTAATGCAGGGGACACGGGTTGGAGCCCTGGTCTGGGAAGATCCCACATGCCGCGGAGCAACTAGGCCCGTGAGCCACAACTACTGAGCCTGCGCGTCTGGAGCCTGTGCTCCTCAACAAGGGAGGCCGCGATAGTGAGCGGCCCGCACACTGCGATGAAGAATGGCCCCCGCTTGCCACAACTAGAGAAAGCCCTCACACAGAAACGAAGACCCAACACAGCCATAAATAAATAAATAAATAAATAAATAATTTAAAAAGTGATGAAATAAAATAAATAAATAAATAAGTAGTATTGGCTTATCACCCAAAATAAGAAATAAATATTCGTGAGTTCATACTAATATAAATAAGTGATTAAGTAAGTAAATAATACAGGATAAGAGACAAATCTCCCTTGCAGAACAATTCCAAATAGTTTATGTAGATACTCCGCCCTCAAGGAGGCGGAGCATAAGTCCCTACTTCTTAGTTGTGGACTGCGTACAGGGACTCCGTTCCAAAAGGTACAGTATGGAAAGGGGGCAGAAAGAGGAATCTCACGGTGGTGAGACCTGACAAGCATTACCTCAACCAGGTGGTCAAGGTCAATATCAATGGCGATAAATTATGCTGGTACCATGTACCCTTGATATGATGTGATGAAAATGCCACTTTACCTCTGTGGTCGTCACTTAACCTCTTCATGCCTCAGTATCTTTAAATGGGGTTAACAATAGTCACAATAGTCCTTACAGAATTGTTCTGAGAGTTAAATGAGTAAATAAATGTATGTGAAGTGATTAGAGGCTGCCTGGCACATAGTAAGCTCTAAATAAGGGATAGCTCCTCTCTTTACCCATTAATTTTCTCTTTTCTTCAACACCCTCATTCAATAGTGATAGTGATAAATCCTACCACCTGTAGTTCCAAAATATAAAACTCCTTTCTCCATTTTTTTTTTTTTTACTCCTAGTAAAAAAGAGCAAACAGCCCTTTAATTTATCGCTTTACATTTACTCCTGTCTCCCTTCTCCAATGAGTGGTTTTTGAAAATATGAATGAGTTCATATTACACTCTTGCTAAAATCCTTCAGTGGTTTTCCTTGGCATCTCAAATAAAGTTCCAGACTTCCTATCATCATCAGTGAGGCCCCTCTTGAGAGCCTGTCTATGCACCTTCCATCACTCCTCCCTTACCCCCTAGGCTCCAGCTATACTGGATGCTTTGACTTGTTTATTCTTGGAACTCAACTAGACTCCTTCATGCCTAGGGCTTCAGTGCCAGCTGCTTCCTCTGCCTAGAATACCTTTAAGCCAGATTTCTAAGTGACTGACTTATTTTTCAGCTCTCAATTTGAAATGCTGCCTTTTCAAACAATATTTCCTGGAAAACACAAATTTAAAGGAGCTGTCCATGTGCAGTTTGCATCTACCATATTACCTTTTTACATATTCTTTAGTTTGAAACAATCACAGAGAAAAGGTATAAGTGTGGCACAAGGAAATTTTTCCCTGAACCACTTGAGAGTAAGCTGCTGACATAATGTCCCAATCACTCTTTACTATTTTAGTGGGTATTTCCTACCAGTATGGACATTCTCCTATATAGCTGCAAGACAACCAACAAAATCAGAAAATTAACATTAATACACTACTGCCATTTAATCATTTGGCTCTATTTACATTGTTCCAATAATATCTTTTATAACAGAAGGATCCAGTTCAAAAACATACATTGCATTGAGTTGTCCGCTGTCTCTTCAATCTGGAAGAGTTCCTCAATTTTTCCCTTAACTTTCATGACCATATTACAGGCCAGATATTTTGTAGAATGTGCCTCAATTTGGATTTGTCTGATATTTCCTTATGATTACATTCAGTTATGTATCACTGGCAAACATATTACAGAAGTGATGCTGTATCCTTCTCATTGCTTCCTCCCCGGTGGCACGTGAGTTTGATTCCATCCTTTACAACATTACAGGTAATGTTCACTGTGATCACTTGATCAAGATGGTGTCTGCCAGGCTTCTCTACTATAAAGTCACTCATTCCCCTTTGCAATTTGAAAGCATTTTGTGGGGGAGATACTGAAACTGGAAATATCATTTTCCTTGTCAAATGTCCCTTTTTTTCTTTTATTTATTTATATCTGGGTGAACTAATGGTTCCCTATTTTATTCAGTATGTTTTAACCCATTGCTATCATGATTTATCTCGATGCTCAAGCTGCCCCAGATTTGGCTAGTGGGGGCCTCTCCAAGCTGACTTCTTTTTCCTTAGACATATTTCAATCATCATTTCAGTGTTTTCTTGCTTTCTGGCATGATAAGACGTTCCAGGCTCATCTTGGCCTATCCCTTTCCTAGCCCTGGTATCAGACATCTTTTCAAGGGGCGCTGTTTTCCTTTTAGTGGAAAATTGTATTTAGAATTCAAGATCTCGGGCTCCAAGTATGCTCATTGTTATCGGAGTTTGGTGCTTGAGCCTTCTCAGTAGAAAGATCCAGAGAATAGATATTTTATATATCATGTAATATATTCTCTAGACCTCTCCACTGAGAGGTCAAACATGTAATATATTTTTATATATTAATTTAATATATAATTGTATATTAATATCTAATTATATTAGAAATGTTCATTGTATATTATAAAATATATGTATTTTTATATACATTTATCTACATGTATATTAAAAATTATACATTTTCCAATCCAACCATACAGGCAGGATTCAGTATAGTTTTCTCATTTTCTGAATTTGTAGCTCCATTTTCCAACAGTGAGAAACCTGACTTCCACTACCTTTAGTACATTTTCTCATACGATAAATCTCCCTGTATGTAACCAATCTTCAATCTCCCCCATCCCGCCCGGCCCCTGCAGGTGTTCTCCTCCTGCTCAGACTCTGATGACCTGCAGCAGTGGCTTCATCCCCTCCTGCTCCTCTCTCTGCGTCATCTAATAGTTTCAGGATTGAAATGTCCAGGAAGGGAAGAGAAAAGAAAGAGGTAGAGGAAGAGGAGGTCTGTTCCATATTCTTTATGGAAGTTACCATGGTATAATTTACTCTGTTTACTTTTTCTTTCTTTCTTTCCTTCCTTCCTTCCTTCCTTCCTTCTTTCTTTCTTTCTTCCTTCCTTCCTTCTTTCTTTCTTTCTTTCTTTTTCTTCCTTCCTTCCTTCCTTCCTTTCTTTCTTTTTTCTTTCTTTCTTTCTTTCTTTCTTTCTTTCTTTCTTTCTTTCTTTCTTCTTTCTTTCTTTCTACTTTCTTTCACCCTTCCTTCCTTCTTCTTTTTTTTTTTTGTATGTCTCTCCCAGCTAGAACATAAACTCTGCAATGTCAGGTACCTTTTCTGTCCTGTTACTGAAAAACTGGGGCATTTGGGAGGCAAGCAGTGGATATTTGTTTCTTCTGCAATGCACACATAGAGGATTAAAAAAACTTAAGACACTTATTTTTCTTTGAAGTTAGTTAGACTTAAGTCTCTATAACAACACAGATAACAATCAGTTTAATTGCAGATTTCACATCCAAAAAGGTTGTTTTAGACTTATAAAGGCATAATTTTAAAATAATAATTTTGTCAACTTTGGAGTTACTGTCACCAGGATAAAGATACTTATACTTCTTGATGTTTAATGGTTAATAACTTATTACTTAAATTTTAGAAAATATCTTAACTGTAACACTTCCCCCCAAAGATAATTCAGTTGAATAGGCTAGTAAATAAGTCAATGGAATGTTTAGAAGTTAATTCAATGGAAAATTTACTTTGTACACTTAAGTTATGTAATTTCTTTAGGTTTTTGTCCTAATCCATGTAAAATACATATTGCCATTTTGATGGATTTGTAGCAGAGAAAAACTGGTTTAAATATAAATTATCTTCTATCTATCAGGGAGGTAAATAGCATGATTCATTATGTGAAGAGATTGGTTTAATTTTTCCCATTTCCTGATGTGATCACTTCCAGAGGGACAGGCTTTTGATTTGGAGACATTCTGCATGCTACAGCATGTCCCATGTGACATGCTAGTTGCTAAGATAACTGTATTTTCCTGAAAATACCAAACTAAACAGGAGCCTGAATCATCAGTGTGCAATTTGCTGCTATTATATTTGTTGAAGTTTTCCTTAGCGTTTAAATAAACACATAATGCCCAGATACTTCTGGATCCTTTCTCTGACCTCCCCTACTCTGGCTTTGATATTCAAAAACACAATCACAGGGCAGTCAATTACACAAAAAGGTCAAAATATTTTATAAGTTAGAACTCACATAATGTCTCAGGTTCTGATAATTAAGGGATATGCAATCATTTGATCTAGATTGGACATATCTTTGCAATCTCTCTGCATACAGATTTGTTAAGCAAAGTTACAGAAGAAATTGGATTGCAGGATATCCAAGAGGTTAAACTGCTTTTAAGAGCCTTAACCTATTTTTGTGAACAAATTCATTTCTCTAATAAAAATCAAATCATTTTAGAGCAAAACTTCAAAACATTGTCTCCTTACTTTGAAATTTCTTATTAAAAATAGTATATTATCTATGTACCCTGATAGTTACATATATGTATTCATTTGAAATTAATAAATCTGAAAATCTTTTTTTCCTAGAGGTCATACATTTTCGAATTTAGACTCTTCATTTCATCAGTTAGCAAGTTTGTGTAATACAGCTTTTATTCAATGAAGCAACTTAATAAGATAAATAGAATTTTATGTTTGGTGACTCTGTTCATGAAATTGATGAAACCACACATTGTTGATTGATTTCTATTAGTTAAATGCATACCTTACAAGGAACTTCCCTGGTGGCACAATGGTTAAGAATCCACCTGCCAATGCAGGAGACAGACACGGGTTCGAGCCCTGGTCCGGGAAGATCCCACATGCCAAGGAGCAACTAAGCCCGTGCGCCACAACTACTGAACCTGTGTTCTAGAGCCCGCGAGCCACAACTACTGAAGCCCATGCACCTAGAGCCCATGCTCCGCAACAAGAGAAGCCACTGCAATGAGGAGCCCGTGCACCACAATGAAGAGTAGTCCCCGCTCACCACAACTACAGAAAGCCCGTGTGCAGCAATGAAGATCCAATGCAGCCAAAAATAAATAATTAAATAAATTTATTAAAAGAAAAAAAACCATACCTTACAATTCTCAATTTCCTCTTGTAGCTTTTCTTGATTCCCTGAACATTTTTTATCAAGAATTTCAACTTTACTTTGAAACCACTGAAATACATTTCTGAATAGATTTGGGTTTAAGAGAATGCACAGTAACATTTTTTTTTGAATTTTATTTTATTAATTTTTTACACAGCAGATTCTTATTAGTCATCAATTTTATACACATCAGTGTATACATGTCAATCCCAATCGCCCAATCGCAGTAACATTTTTGAAAAAGAAATATTGTTTTTGGAAACAAACATCTATCTAATGACAAAGAAATCTACCTGACTCAGAGATTTCCAACGTCTCCAGGGTTAAATGGCCAGAATTCAAGTTCAGCTCTGCCCCTTGTCTATAGTAAGACATGGGGCTAGCCAGAGAAAGCATCAGTTTCCTCATCAGAACTTTGGTGATTATAATAATATATGTATACTTCTTAGGGTTGTCAGCAGATTAAGTCAGATGATCTCTGTAAGGAAATCAACATGGTGCTTGACACATGATAAGTGTTAATAAGTGTTATCTGCTATTATTTCTATTGTCATTATTAAGTACATTGGAAAGAGAAGCTCATTTAAAATATTCTTTCATATGTTGAATATAAATGTTTGGGACTCAGGCACTGTAGATTTCATCAAGTGCTGTTTTTAGCTTCCTGTAGATGTAAACTTTATCTCAGCACTTGGTGAGGCTTCTTTTGTGAAAGCTCAATGCCAGTTCCATAAGAAAATGAAGGTTTAAACCAAGTTAATTTTTGAGAGTGAAGCTTGACCCCCCCCCTTAGATGACAAAGCTTTCTAGTTTAAATTAGTTTATTACACACCCCCAAGTCTTAGTCAAAAAGGCATATTTGAACAGCAGTTGACATTTTCTCGATGACTCATGCTGCTCCCTACGAGGTAAAGTGCTGCAATCCAGGATTGCCCTTGGGGAATGTTGGAATACATGGGCAGATTTGTCCTGGGCAACTGTGATTTTCTGTTTGATGTTTCTTTGGCCTCTTTGTTCACTGTCAGTTGTCACTCTATGCCTTTAACAGTTCTGACCTTGTCTCATTTCTAAGAGAGCATTTGGACTGAGACCAGGTTACCAAGTGAAAGGAAATGCCTGAGCAAGCAGAACACGTGACAAGTATATATACAAGAGTAAACCAGTTAGACCTGAGATGGCTGCTCTGCTCCCTGTGGATATTCTGAGCTGGGAGTTTTGAGACTGCTGAAATTCTATCAACAGGCTAAATGAGACAGTTTACAATTAAATCTGGAGGTCTTGAGTGAACATAAATAGGTTCTATTGAGGAATGTTTCATTTAGTGGGGAGACTGAGAATGCCATCGATTCCACTCTCAGTAGCACGAAATAAAAATGAGTCATTCTTGTTGCATAATCAGTTTGACTCCTGAGTCACACCAGTCCTCCAGAAGCAGTGCAGATAGGGATCGAATTGTTATTTTAATTACATTTACAGTGTCTGCATTTTGGCTTACACTATGCAGTCTGATGCAAATATTAGTTAATTTGAATCTCCTTTTTAATTTTCTCTTGACAAAGGAACTTTTTGTATGGTTTTATTAATTAGACTCTTCGTCACTTGAAATCATTCCATATTGAAATCTGTCGTCTTTCAACTTTGGAACTTTTCTATTGGATGTACAATTTTATACTAAGTCTCATATTTTAACTTCTTTATGGTAACAAAAATTTGAAGGTATACTATCCTTGATTTATCTGCATTACTCAACCATATTGTCTACCTATTATCACATCTGTTATTTTTGTAAACAAGATGTTATTATTTAGTTGATTCAATATTTCTATTTATTTCAATGATCTCAGAACCTAAGTAGTTAGTTACTTAAACAAACATCCATTATGGTCTTTTTGTTAATCATTTTGTGTATTACTAGTGGCTAGCAGAATGCCTGGTATATATTAGATGCTCAATAAAAGTTCATCATGAATAAATAAAGAAATACATGTTGATACCAGACCTAGTGTTACCTTTGTTGTGACACTGTGAAGAACTTGATGAAAATGCTTTTGTTGTTGTTGTTTTAGGTGGTGTATTTTTACTAATCCATCAGCTTATTCACTAGTTTTTTGTCATTTAGTTGAAGTTTTGCAGGATATAATTTTGTCAGTACAGAAAAATGCAGGAAGAGGGTAGGTCCATCAGTTCCGTCATTGTATGCCTGGCACCTCACTAGGTATCAGACACACAGTAGATGCTCAGTAAGTATTTTTTGACTCAGTGAATAAATTCAGAAAGCTCATAATAGGATGATGAATAAAGAAGTAGAATTCTAATTTATTCGCTTGTGGTGAGAGCTATGGGCAGAACATTCCCTTGAGTACTTGTCCCAATCACAAGTTATTATCTCCTTGTGAACAATTCTATGTGAGAAGACAAAGACCAACTATAATTGTCTTCAGAATTGGGAGATGACTATGAAATACCCCTTAACTACAGTGGGCTTCTTAAGTCATATGGAAGCAACACATGTCTTCACCCACAGCCCCAGTCATTGAAACCATATCAATCCATGGCTCAAAACATACCCTCCATTCAAGAGCCCAGTCATTTCTGCTAGTGTTTCATGTGTTAAAGATATTCCATTGATGACTGTATCACCTTCGATAACCACATGACCTTTGAAAACCATATAATTTGTTCAACTATCAAAACCACTGTTTTTAAGACCACTCTGGTGTTATCCACAATATGTCAATCTTATAGCTTACACTTCTGATGGCAAAATCATTACTTTTAAGTTACAGAAGTCCTCAACGTCTTTCTTATTCACTCATTGGAAGAATGACTAACAAAGTTATAGACTTGTAAAAATGATAGATTTTTAAATGAACCATACTTTTGTTGCTTGTTACTTTCCATCCCAACTCAAAATGTTAAGACCAACATCTGAGTCCAGCCTACATGTCTATGGTTCCTTCTTCACAATCATGTTGCTTAAAACCACTTTTGTTAGATCATAAGGGATGGTGGAGAGAAAATATGTATAAATAACATATATAGAGCGTATATGAGGGTAGGACAAAGTACTAGCAATAAAACAGATCGTAGGAGAGGCAGTGGGAAAGGCTGTGGAAAGAGGCTTTACTCAACAAATATTTATTGAGCACTTACTATACATAGGCATAATTACTTGTGGTGTACCTTGAGTAATGCATCCCACATCCTAATCTTTAGAACCTATGAATGTTACCTTATATGACCAAAGAAAAAGGTCTTTGTAGATGTGATTTAGTTAAGGATCCTGAGATGAGGAGATTATCCTGGATTACCCTGATGGGTCCAATGTAATCACAAGTGTCCCTATAAGAGAGAGACAGAGGGAGATTTGACACACATAGAGAAGGGGTGTGAAGACAGAGCAGAGAGAGATTTGAAGATGTTGGCCTCAGAGATTGTAGTAATACATCCATACACCAAGGAATGTCAGCAGCCATTCCTTAAAGAAAACTGGAAGAGGCGAGAAAAAGATTCTCCCCTAGAACTTCCAGGAGAAGCACAGCCCTGGCAACTTGATTTCAACCCAGTGATACTGATTTCAGACTCTGCTTCCAGAACCATGAGATAATAAATTCCTGTTGTTTTAAGCCACCAAGCTTGTGGCAATTTGTAACAGAAGCGTCGGGAAACTTGTACAATGCCTGAAGTTATAGCAGTAAAGAAAAACAGACACGAATCTGGCTCCTCACTTACTTCATGTATGATTCTAAAAAGTAGGGTAGAAATTTACACCTCCTACTCACCTACTATGTTCCAGGCATTAGGCACATTCTTTACATCATTTCGACCTTCACAACTCCATTGTTTTTGCCTGAGAGCATTCACATTTTTACTAATAGCTTTTATACTGTTGTCAATAGTATGATTGGCTAATAATAATAATAATAGCATTTGCCTCAGATGGCATATATTTTCCAGTTTTTTGTTCTTATCCAAAGTAGCTATACTTACCAGGTTTCCTATTTTAACCTGTAAACTTCGGTTGCCCTAAGGATATCAGCTACTCTGTCTGGAATGAATATTAGGGAAAATGTGAAGAACACACCCTAGCCTTCATAAGAAGAAATTACTCTTATTTGCCACCATCTGACCAACAGTTACTTATATCTAAATGCTCAGGAATAAGCAGGAAGTCATTGCCCTGAAGAGTAATCCACTGATCCTGGGGTTTAGGAAGGGATGGGGTAAAGGGGCAAAACACCAAGGCTGGTAGGTAGCACATATTTTCATCCACTCCTATGTGCAACCCAGCCTCAGTGTTGCTCTGATATTTCTCCTGAGGACATCAGCCCCAGTGGTGGTTGCCATAGAATTGTGAGGCCAGGAGGCTAGCAATGATTGTCCTAAGGGAGCACGGTGGGCAAGGGAAAGAGCAGAACTTAATTTGATTATCCCTCTCTCCACTGCTGACAGCTGCCTTTAACCCTTGACCGAAGGCTCACCGTCTCCCGGCTCCACCAACACACACTCATTCCTGTTTTCTGACAGTTTTCTCTCATATTTGTTGCTTGTTATGTCTTGGAATCTGTATTTCGTTCATACGATGAGACCTGCAGAAGAGAGGGCTCCATCGCCATCTCTCTGGGGTGGAGTTGGACTGTACATCATGGGCGCCCAGCTGTCCCATTACTATGAAACCTGCTGGACTCACTGCCAGAAGTTTTGTATCTTACTGAATAGCTAAGACCGATCCAGCTCCTTCCGGACCTGCAGGCTTCAGGAACCATTCGACCATTTCTTTTCCATCTGTGTATAACCTGAGATTCTTCCCCTTACTCACCACTGACTCTGGAAAGCTGGGAGGCAGCATTAACTCTAGTACTTTTTCCTCTTAACTTTTATATCTGGTTTGCTGTATTCACTATGTAAATGCCAACATGGTTAGAGGAAAAGGAACTTTCCTTTCGTTCCATCTTCAAAGCTCCGAAATTAGTCTTAACCAGATTGAAGCACCTGGACAAGGGGATGAGTACAATATTAGAGGCAAGCCAAATAGATTCTTCTGAAAATGTGAACCTTGGGTAAAATCTCATAAATTCTGAAAAAACATTGGAATTGGTGGATTTCAAAGACAGTGCTCCAATTTGCTTTAGCTCCAGTCTTCCATTTTAGTATCTTCGTTACTTTGCTCAAGTTAGGCAAAGTCCATTTGTTTTGCTTATCACCCCAAACCTTAATCAATTCAGCTAACTTGCAGATTATTAGGAAAAATTAAATAAGATAAAGTATGCAAAGCATTGCGCACAGTGCCCGGCGCAAGCATTTGATGAATGTAAACTTCATATCAGTAAAGGTGAGGGTGAAGGTCAAATCAAAATGATACGCACAGGTGCTTTGTGAAAGTTATAAATGCCAGCTATTATAAGTTTATTATCATTCTTACTCTGAGAAGGACAATTCAACATATGCAGATTATTAATTCCTTTTACTTGAATTCATGTTTTTTAAAGATTCAGTCTTGTGCTGTTCACGCCACTGCATTAGAACTTATTGTACTTGTTCTTTCTCTTTAGATAAACAATGGTAATATGTCCAAATTAATTCAGTTGGAATTAATTTACTTAGCCTATTGGAAAAATAAGATACTTTAGGTACATTTCTGAAGACTCCATCTCAGCATTAAACATTTCCTTAAGAAATTAATAAAATCTGCCGATGGTTTGTCTCATCTGACCATCTGGGTTTCCACACTAATTGCTGCTGATGAGTCACTCTTTCTGTTGAATTTTTAAGTTCAGGTTAGAAAGAGCATTTTGTTCTTTATCATTCATGCTTCAGTTCACACTCACTCACAAAAGAGAATTCAAACAAACAGATTAAGAAAAATTAACAGGAGCATAATCCCAGGGTATTTCCACATGCTTTCATTAGAAAGTAGGTTTAGGTCTTAAAAGTTAAATATTTCTAGATAAACTTAATTAAAAAACAGATACAACCATTAAGTAGAAGAAATAGAATTCCAGGTCTGCACCTCCTGGTGTAATCAGTGCATGGCTAAACTGTCTTCCTTGCCTAGATAGAGCAAGTGTGCCTATTCAATAAACCAATTAGCAATCATTTTATGAGTGTGTATTTTTTTGTGCTCAGCCACTGATATTGCTGTTACAGAGGTTACACAAAACATACAACCTCTCCATACAAAAGAAGTTAGAAATTTTAGAGTTGTAAGACTTAGTTGAAGATCCAGCTTTACTATCTATTAAATATTGTATCTAAATTTCCTCAGCTGAAAATTAAGGAGACTGATGGGTTTATGGACCATTCAAGGGGATGCTGCCTTCACATATTGCCTATGAGAATGCCTGATAAATATCTAGAAAATATTTATTATAATTATATTGAGATATAGGGATCGGGGAGCTTATATGTTAACTAGGAAGGCATTATCAAATATAAGGTAACTTTACCATCAAGTGCAAAGCTGGTAGTATAGATTACTTTTGGAAACATTCACCACTTGGACCAGAATTTCATGGAGTCAGTGAAATTTTAAATGATATTTTTCCTATCTTCATAAATATCATCACCTTGGAGTCATATTTCATACTTGTATCTGATCCATCAGAAAATCTTGTTGGCTTTCCTTTCAAAACAAACCTCAAGTCTGTCCACATTTTCCCACCTCCACTGTTAAGACAGTAGTCCAAGCCTCCATAATCTAGCACCTGGCAAGGTGCAGAAGCTTCCTAACTGTTCCATCTCCATTTACTTTTGCACCTCTCAATTATTCTCACAACTGTCAGTGACTCTTAAAAATGTAAATCGTATAGTATCACTCTACTCTTCCCAACTCTCCAATAGCTTCCCATACATTTAGAGTAAAATGAAAAAATGATTACTGAGGACTAGAAAGCTCTCTATATCTATCTTTAGATATAAATATTAAATTTTAAAACTTAAATATTTAATAGAGAGTGAAACTGAATCTTCAGCTAAGTCTTGTGTCTGCCTCTGCAACTTCACTTCTCACTCCTCTTGCCTCATTCACTGGCTCCAGTTTCTTCCTCATCGCATGCAAATTCCTGAAATCTCGAAGTCTTTGCACTGGCTATGCTCCCTAACTGGAATGTTGAGTTTTACTTCACACCAAATATAAAAACACACATACAAAAAATAATTCCAGGTAAATTGTAAAAGGAAAAACAATTTTCAAAAGGGAAAACAATGAAGAGTTTAGAAAGCAATATAATACCTTCATCATTTTGGGGAAGAAAAAATGTATGAGATAGGACACACACAAAACACTAACTATAAAGGAAAAGATTACAAATTGGAGTACGTTTAAATAAAGAACTTGTGTTCCTCCATAGAGATCAGTAAGAGAGTAAAAACAATACATCTTGAAGTTGTATACTTTTGTGTGCCTCTCTACACAAATGTTTTATTTTACATACTTTCACACATAAAGGTTACAAACTTAGGAAGTGTGACACACGAGCACCAGAGGTCTGGGCAGGGAAGGGAGCCATGGTAGAGAGAGCGCAGGACCTCTAATGCTGCCTAAAGTGGAAGGGAAATGCATGGTGGAGGTTCCCGAAAGAAGATGTGATGGGAGAGCAGAGAATGTGGTGAGGAGCCGGAAACTGGGTCTCATCTCTGCAGTACCTGGCAACTGTCCTAAAAGACACAGTCCTGTCTAGCTTGTGTGTGAAAGGTTATTTTGAAATAACTCATCTCTTTATTCTTAGCATTCTCTTCAAGATGTGCTTCTTTCTGTAAAAGCTCATTACAAAAAGCCAAATCATCTTTAGATACAGTTTTACCTTTTTTCTTCTGAATTAAATAGAGCACAATTACATTCTCATGAAATCCAATTAAAATACTAGATGATAATCCCACAAAGCGGATTTTACATGCTGGTTAATTAGTTCAGGTTTTATAATTTTCAATACACAGTAGAGAGAACAGCTAGTAGTTTAAGCATTAAATTAACAATGAAAACTATCCCTGACTCTCTGGTAAGCCATGGCTGAGGAGAACTCAATATTTCACACCCATCAGGACTGTGCTCGAACGTATTACGAACCTGAATAAAAACGTTATACTATATATAGTTATTTTTCGTTCAAGTCAAGAATTTCTATTTGTTACTGCGGGAAATAAACTCATCATCATTTCTAATTATCTTGACTGAGCTTTAAAACAAATGCCACTCATTATTGTAAATATTTAGCCAGTAATTATTAAATAGATCAGCCCAGCATGACTATTCCAGCTGGAGGAGGAGAACAGATTTCTTGCAGCTCATGTTACTGTATAAACTATCCTTTAAATAAGGATGAGGATGACGGGACTGATTATTTCTGCTCCTGGGATTCATTACATTCTCACAACACACTTGCCAGCTGAAGTCCATATAATGTCAGACAGAGCTCAAAGGAAGTTTTCAGATTATCTTCATCACCTAAAGTTCCAGTTTTAAGCACTAGATATGTGAAGCGGTCCACCTTTAGTATAAATCTGATTCATTTGCCAGGAATAGGGCTCCCGATGCCTACGCTGTAACTTTTCCTTGCCTTGATTCCTAATCGCAATCTATATTTTGCTGTGTTTAAAAATAATATTCAAGTGCAATTATGCATGCTGTTCTTGAAATACCTTCGTCTCTGCAATGTGCTTTTTAATATGCATTCCTATATGTAAGTTTTTCCTAAAAGAAGTTACCAGAAGTCTAATTAGTATTAAAGACATTTCATCCATCTGCCTATAATATACACCTCAGAGACTATTTCAAATATAAAGGGTCACAAAAGAATGAGGTTGGGGGTACAAGTCATTATTACTATCACACTTCTCACATGAATTTCCAGTTCTGAAATACATACATTTTTATGGATTTTAAATAATTGTACACTGTTTTCTTTATTTCTTAAAATCAACCATAGTAGTTAGTGCACTTGTTGACTTTTTTTCTCTTAGTGTTGATGTTTAATCATTAAATTGTGTTTGTTTCATTCAACTTTCCAAGGATTCTCCTTGTTATCCAAACTTAGGAAATGAAATTTTAATTTAGACCATGCCTCTCAAGGGGTAACCACTCTTTCCTCTCATATGACACATGACCACCCCAAGAGATATGAGTCAAATCTTCCAAACATCTGATAATATTGTCAACATGTCTCCAGTTGATCGTTATTTCACTTTGTTCATTAAAAAATGGATGAAAAACAGACATAATTGCCACATACAGTTAGCCTCTCACCACAGGGATAGGAGAAGCTTGATTTGCATCTCCATAGCCACTGTATAAGCTGCTACTCATCTGGTTGTGTTGTCCTGACCTATGGAAAGAGAATGGGTAAGTGCTTGAGCACAACTCATCACTCTAGCACAGAAATCTCAAAGAAGACAGAAGTAAAAGCCCAAGTGTGTATGGTGCATCTCAGTGTTCAGAACACTAGAGTGTAGATACCCATTACATCTTTAACATCTTTAGCACCTGGCTATATTCTGACATGGCTGGCATCACAAGGAGACAAGACTAGCCTCTGAATAGTCATCTTGGTAGTAGGAAGAGTGGAATAAGAAAACAGGATGGGGTATGCTGATAAGGCTGAAGGACTGATGTTTCCATGCTATCCCCAGAGAATTTCATGGAGGTGATTGAGTCGGTTCTGGGATCCAGGAGGGCTGGCCAATGCATCAAAGCCTGAGGTCTCTCCAGCTACCCTGGCTGAGCATGAAACTCCAGGCCTCCTCTGCTCAGGGGAGTTTGGTCTGAGTTAAGACACAGGACGCCTAAGAGCAGCAAAGAGCCGCCAAGCTGCAGCTTTCCTCTTAGCGTGTATGTGACTCCACTGTGAAACATGAAATGAAAAAGGAGGTCCTTTGCGAACTCCTGCCCTCCGGTTCTTTAATACTTGGCTTTTCCAACTGTTCCTCCAGACAGACTGTGAGCTCTTGGCAGTAGGGGTTGTAAAGTCTTAGGGTTTAGCACAGGGTCAGTTAAAAGCACAAAGCATTTAGCAATTGTTTGAATGAATTACTAATTAGCGAATGGAATTTTAAAGAAAACTGATCATAATATTAAAATAAATATAATAGTAATATTAATGGATCAAGGAAGAAGGCAATTGGTATTCAAGACATAATGAATCCATAAACACATAAAAACAGAGAAATAGTCATCTATTTTTAATATCTTCTATATTTAATCATCTATAATAATTTATACTTTGCTATATTTAATAATCATTTTAATAATATTTAATAATTTTCTATATTTAATAATTTACCAAACATGAAAATACATAATAAATTAATATAAAATACAGTACTTAGACTATTTGCAAAAAGTTTTAGCAATAATACCCATAGTTGGTGAGGATGCAGTGAAAGATATCCTTATGTATTATTAGGAGCATTTTAATTAATAGAGCCCTTTCGAGGAGCAATATGATAATAAGAATCAAGAACAATTTAAACCAGCACTTTGAAATTAGACGGATGTCGATTCACATCTCAGCTCAATTGCTGATCAGCTGAGCGACGTCGAGCAAGTGCTTTACCCTTTGGGAGCCACCTATAAAATAAATAAAATGGAATGCCACTCTTTAGCTCACAGCTTTGTCCTGACACCCAGATGTGATAGTGCCTTTATAAAGCACCAACCACCACAATAACAGGTGTTCAATGAATGCCAGTACCTTTCCCTCATGCTCCTTTGTTCTCTCTCCAAAACCAAGTGCGAATAATGCTGCTGATCACTTTGTCCAGGGTAGCGTGAATTTAACTATTGAAATGCTTTTCCTGAATTGTTTTCCCCTAGCCATGGGACACATGTATTAACAGTTGCCAGGGAAGACAACTTGAAACCATGGAGGGTCACTTATCACTTCCTGGAGCTGAGTGGTTTCCAAAGCAAAGTGGTCACAGTTATTGTAGTGTTGTTGGAGGCAACAGAACAGCTCAAGTCATCTCTGTCACTTTGATGAGTTTTGCCATGGTCACAAAGTCCCATCCCTTGAAGAGTTTAAGGTCTCTGCCCAATCGGTTGTATCAGCTCATACTGCAAGGTGCATTGTGGATTTGCCCTTTTATTTATTTATTTATTTATTGAAGGGGATGAGTGGAGGGTTTACTCTACCTCCATTTAGTAGTAATCATTGACCTGTGTCAATCCACCAAGTGAGGTTTGCTTCTCCATAGCTTTAACACACGCATCCCAATCACCCTGAAAAGAAATCCTGAACTAATTAGCAGTCATTCCTTATTCCCCTATCCCCTCCAGCTCCTGACAATCAATATCTATTTTATGTTTTTATGTTTTATTTTTTCCTATTCTGGACATTTCATATAAATCTAATCATACAATATGTAGCATTTTTTGTCTGGCTTCTTTTACTTAGCATAATGTTTTCAAGGTTCATCCATGTTGTAGCATGTATCAGTAATTCATTATTTTTTTGGCTGAGTAATATCCCTGTGTACGGATATAGCACATTTTGTTTATCCAGTCATCAGTAATGAACATTTGAGTTGTTTCTATGTTTTGGCTATGTGAATAATGCTGCTACACACATTTATGTTAAGTTTTTATGCCAACATATGTTTTCATTTCTCTTGGGTATGTACTTAGGTGTGGAATTGCTGGGCCATATGGTAATTCTACATTTAACCATTTGAGGAACTGCTTGACTGTTTTTCAAAGCAGCTGTACCATTTAACTTTCCCACTACCCATGCAAGAGGGCTCCAATTTCTCTCATCCTCACTAAAACCTGGTATTGACCATCTTTTTGATGATAGCCATTCTTGTGGATTTGAAGTAGTATCTCATATGGTTTTGGTTTACACTTCCCTAATGTCTAAAGATGGTGAGCATGTTTTCCCATGCTTATTGACCATTTGTATATATTCTTTGGAGAAAAGTCTATTCAAACCCTTTGTCCATATTTAACTGAATTATTTGTCTTTTTTATTTTTGAGCTGTAAACATTCCTTATATATTTTGGATTCTAGACCATTATCATGTATATGATTTGCAACTATTTTTTCCTATTCTTTCTATGGGTAGTCGTTTCACTTCCTTGATAGCATTGTTTGAAGCACAAAATTTTAAATTTTGGTGATGTTCAGTTTTATTTGTTTGTTTGTTTGTTTGTTTTTTGATTCTAAGTGTACTACCTAAGAAATCATTGCTGAATACAAGATCATGAAAGTTTACTCCTATGTTTTCTTCTAAAAGTTAATAATTATAGCTCTCACATTTAGGTTTTTGGTCCATTTTGAGTTAATTTTTGTATATGGTGTTAGGAGTACAGCTTCATTGTTTTGCATATGGATATCCAGTTGTCCCAGCACTATTTGTTGAAAAGACTATGCTTTCCTCCATTTAACTGTTTTGGCACCCTTGTTAAAAATCAGTTGCCCATAAATGTACAGGTTTATTTCTGATCTCAATTCTACTCTATTTATCTAGGTGTGTATCCTTATGCTAGTACCACACAGTCTTGATTACAGTAGCTTTGTAATAAGTTTTGAAATTGGGAAGTGTGAGTTCTACAAATTTGTTGTTCTTTTTCAAGATTATTTTGGCTATTCTGAGTCCTTTGCACTTCAATATGAATTTTAGGAATAGTTTGTCCTAAATGGCAACTAGGATTTCGATAGTGATTGCATTGAATCAGTAGATCAATTTGTGGATTATTGCCATCTTAACAGTATTAAGTCTTCCAATCTAAGAACATGAGATAACTTTCCTTTTATTTAAGGCCTTTAAAATTTCTTTCAATGATGTTTTGTAGTTTTCAGTGTACAAATCTGGCATTTGTCTTATTAAATATGTTCCTAAAGTATTTTAATATTTTGATGTTATTTTGAATGAAATTTTCCCTTAATTTCATTTTTAGATTGTTCATTGCTAACATATAAATGTATAAAAATACAATTGATTTTTGTATATTGATCTTGTATCCGGCAACCTTGATGAACACATGTTATTACCTCTAATAGCTTGTTGCTCTTGATGGTGCTTAGACTTTTCTGTATAGGAGATCATGCCCTCTGTAATTAGAGATAGTTTTCCTTCTTCCTTTCTAATCTGGATATCTTCACTTGCTTTCTTTTTTTTATACCTAATTGCTCTGGCTAGAACCTTCAGTACAATATTGAATAAAAATGGTGAGATTGGACATCCTGTCCTGTCCCTAATCTTAGAGGGAAAGCTTTCCATCTTTCATCATTAAGTGTGATGTTTTTCTTAGGTGTCCTGTATCATGTGGAGGCAGATCCCTTCTATTTCTAGTCTGAGTGGTTTTTTATCACACAGCAGTGTGCACAAGTTGCAGGTTGTCAGCATAAGAATTCTAATACAAAAGAGGTTTGTGTTATAATAATATAATGTAATATAACATAATATAATTATGTTATTCTATTGCTTAAGTCAAAGGTTCCCAAGGGCTTCCAGGATAAACAGCAAACTGCCTAATACAAAGCTCTTCCCACTCTGACTCAAGCCTGTCCACTTACTTCACTTGCTACATCTCACCTCACCATCCACAGTCCATTCCTGAAGAAATGCTTACTGTTCCACAGAAGGTTCATACTTTGTCACTCATCTCTCAGGTTCTGCACAGATTGTTACTTTGCCTAATGCACAAACTTCTTTCTTTTCCTGTAAAACTTCTACTTGCACTTCAAGATCCAGCATATGTTTCCACTTTTCGACATTAAGTGTTCATCCGGTGGCTTTCCAGAGCGTGCATACTCTATCTGCTTGTCTATTTATATAATCTCAACTGTACTCAAATAATATGTCCAATTGTCTAGACATTCCCACTAGACTAGGGATTTTCTGATGTGATACTTCTTTTTATTCCCATTAACTGGCATGCTAGATGGTACAGAGTGGGATTTTAAATGAAATAAATAATTTTTAGTTCTAATATCATGAGAACTAGCCTTTGCACAATGTGCAAACTATAGCTTACTTATAGGTAAGGCTTTTTTTTTTAACCACCACTGGCCCATAGCAGGGCAATTCAAACTTTTGGCATTCATGGATAACTTAATGGATTTTGACACACACCCAAACCACAACATTAGGATGCATCTTCAAATATATATCACAATTTCAATTACTGAAGCATAGTATTTTTAAAAACAGCATCAATGATAACACAAATTATAAAACATCAATGTTACAAAACATCATCTGTAATCTTGCTGTAAGATATCTATAATTTTTGAGGATAGAGAGCATGAACCAAGAACCAAGATCCACATCACCATTATTATTTTATCTTTATTTTAAACTAGAAACCCCCTAAGTCACAATCACAAAGGAAATATATCAGAGAAGGCAACATGTATGTGATGAATTTCTGAGAAGCTTCTGGATAGTTGGATCCTAAGAAATTACAGTCAGATTACTCATCACAAACTTTTTAGTATCAGGGTAGAAACTAAGACACAAATTTATTCACTGAAGAATGTATGTCGGAAATAGAGGCAACGAGAGCCCCCATCCAATTTCCATGTTGTATTGCAGCAGTAGGTAAGGTTTTAAAATACACCTAATAAAATCATGTCTTTCTTTCTGTGACAAGTACAGAAAATTGTCAAGTGTTGGGGGACAAGATCAAATATTTATGCTGGAGCCACTTGATTGTTTGCCAGAAACCCTAATGCATTTCGTAGAAAGTATAACTTTTGTTTTGTTTCCTCCCTGAAGAGATAGATTCAGGTTATCCAAGATGATTATAGTATATGATAATAGTTAGGGTCTGGGCTCTGGAGTCAGGTTGCCTGTGTTAGAATTGTGGCTCCACTGATTTTTTTTTCTCCTGTGACCCATAGTAATTTATCTAACAGCATTTTTAAGTGGGGATAATAATAATTTCTATTTCAAAGGTAGGTTATGAGGGGCTTCCCTGGTGGCACAGTGGTTAAGAATCCGCCTGCCAATGCAGGGGACACAGGTTTGAGCCCTGGTCGAGGAAGATCCCACATGCCGCAGAGCAACTAAGCCCGTGCACCACAACTATTGAGCCTGTGCTCTAGATCCCGTGAGCCACAACTACTGAAGCCCCCATGCCTAGAGCCTGTGCTCCGCAACAGAGAAGCCACTGCAATGAGAAGCTTGCACACCGCAACGAACAGTAGCCCCCACTCACCACAACTAGAGAAAGCCTGCACACAGCAACGAACACCCAATGCAGCCATTAAAAAAAAAAAAAAAAAAAAGGTAGCTTATGAGGATTAAATGAGGTAAAAAGAGTACTATTCTTAGGACAGTGCCTGGCATGTAGTACCTGCTCAATAGCAGGGTGACTGAGCAGAAAGGAAATGTGGAAGAAATCCCTGGAAATTTCCTCCTAGTCTCCCATGCCCTGCCTGTGCTTCTTAAAGGCCAAAGGCAGTAGCAAACCGGCTGAGAATCTTGGGGGCCATCTTAGAATTCTGACCCCCACAAAGCCCTAACGTTTTGCTCATACCTTGCCATATTTTAGCCATCTGCTCGTGGCTTTATCGTTAACGCATTTTTTTTTTTCTCTCCGTTGTGAGTTCCTTGAGGATAGGGATAATATCTTTTTCAAAATTGAATCTCAGTAGAGCTTTAATAAATATTATTGAATCGAATAAATACTGAAAGAATGACACATATTCAAGTACAGGAGAATGCAGAGGAAAGAGAGGAAGGCTTTTGCAGGTAGCAATATTTGAAAAGGCAATGCAAGGTTGTTCGTTTCTTTCTCCTTTAAGGTAATTTTTAATTTTTTTCCTATAGCTGTGTATTTGAAGTTTAAAAAAAGCAAATACTACAGACGTATTTTCTCTTTGAAAAAAAACATTCAAGCAATACATAAGCATGTAAAATAAATAATAAAATTTCCTTTCAGCAGACTCTCCAGATTCCATTCTCCTCATCAAAAGTAACTAGTTTTAACAAATCAATGTGCATTTCATCCAAACCTTTCTCTATACATTTAACATGTATGTGTTTGTGTGATATGAGTGTCTAAGTATTTAATTATATAGTAATGCTTCTTATTTTATACAATTTGGTTCATATTTTCTGTTGCAATGTTCTGTGTCTTGATTCTTTCACTGGAAAATATATCTTGGAGCACTCTTTCATGTGTTTGTTGGCAATCTGTGTATGTTCTTTGGAGAAATGTCTATTTAGGTCTTCTGCCCATTTTTGGATTGGGTTGTTTGTTTTTTTAATATTGAGCTGCATGAGCTGTTTATATATTTTGGAGATTAATCCTTTGTCCGTGATTCATTTGCAAATATTTTCTACCATTCTGAGGGTTGGCTTTTCATCTTGTTTACAGTTTCCTTTGTAGTGCAAAAGCTTTTAAGTTTCATTCAATCCCATTTGTTGACTTTTGTTTTTATTTCCATTACTCTCGGAGGTGGGTCAAAAGAATCTTGCTGTGATTTAGGTCAAAGAGTGTTCTTCCTGTGTTTTCCTCTAAGAGTTTTATAGTGGCCGGCCTTACATTTAGGTCTTTAATCCGTTTTGAGTTTATTTTTGTGTATGGTGTTAGGGAGTGTTCTAATTTCATTCTTTTACATGTAGCTGTCCAGTTTTCCCAGCATCACTTATTGAAGAGACTGTCTTTTCTCCATTGTATATCTTGCCTCCTTTGTCATAGATTCGTTGACCATAGGTACGTGCATTTATCTCTGGGCTTCCTGTCCTGTTCCATTGACCTATATTTCTGTTTTTGTGCCAGTACCATATTGTCTTGACTACTGTAGCTTTGTAGTAGAGTCTGAAGTCAGGGAGTCTGATTCCTCCAGCTCCATTTTTTTCCCCTCTAGATTGCTTTGGCTATTCGGGGTCTTTTGTGTCTCCATACAAATTTTAGCATTTTTTTGTTCTAGTTCTGTAAAAAATACCATTGGTAATTTGATAGGGATTGCACTGAATCTGTAGATTGCTTTGGGTAGTACAGTCATTTTTGCAATATTGATTCTTCCAATCCAAGAACATGGTATATCTCTCCATCTGTTTGTGTCATCTTTGATTTCTTTCATCAGTGTCTTATAGTTTTCTGCATACAGGTCTTTTACCTCCTTAGGTAGGTTTATTCCTAGGCATTTTATTTTTTTGTTGCAATGGTGAATGGGATTATTTCCTTAATTTCTCTATCTGATCTTTCATTGTATAGGATTGCAAGAGATTTCTGTGCATTAATTTTGTATCCTGCAACTTTACCAAATTCATTGATTAGCTCTAGTAGTTTTCTGGTGGCATCTTTAGGATTCTCTATGTATAGTATCATGTCATCTGCAAAAGGTGACAGTTTTACTTCTTCTTTTCCAATTTGTATTCCTTTTATTTCTTTTTCTTCTCTGATTGCCAAGGCTAGGACTTCCAAAACTATGTTGAATAATAGTGGCAAGAGTGGACATCCTTGTCTTGTTCCTGATCTTAAAGGAAATACTTTCAGTTTTTCACCATTGAGAATGATGTTTGCTGTGGGTTTGTCGTATATGGCCTTTATTATGTTGAAGTAGGTTCCCTCTATGCCCACTTTCTGGAGAGTTTTTATCATAAATCAGTGTTGAATTTTGTCAAAAGCTTTTTCTGCATCTATTGAGATGATCATATGGTTTTTATTCTTCAATTTGTTAATATAGTGTATCACATTGATTGATTTATGTATATTGAAGAATTCTTGCATCCCTGGGATAAACCCCACTTGATCATGGTGTATGATCCTTCTAATGTGTTGTTGGATTCTGTTTGCTAGTATTTTGTTGAGGATTTTTGCATCTATATTCATCAGTGATATTGGTCTGTAATTTTCTTTTTTTGTACTATCTTTGTCTGGTTTTGGCATCAGGGTGATGGTGGCCGCATAGAATGAGTTTGGGAGTGTTCCTTTCTCTGCAATTTTTTGGAAGAGTTTGAGAACGATGGGTGTTAGCTCTTCTCTAAATGTTTGATAGAATTCACCTGTGAAGTCATCTGGTCCTGGACTTCTGTTTGGTGGAAGATTTTTAATTACAGTTTCAATTTCATTACTTGTGATTGGTCTGTTCATATTTTCTATTTCTTCCTGGTTCAGTCTTGGAAAGTTAAACCTTTCTAAGAATTTGTCCATTTCTTCCAGGTTGTCCATTTTATTGGCATAGAGTTGTTTGTAGCAGTCTCTTATGATGCTTTGTACTTCCGTGGTGTCCATTGTAACTTCTCCTATCTCATTTCAAATTTTATTGATTCCTCTCCCTCTCTTTCTTGATGAGTTTGATTAAAGGTTTATCTATTTTGTTTATCTTCTCAAAGAACCAACTTTTAGTTTTATTGATCTTTGCTATTGTTTTGTTTCTATTTCATTTATTTCTGCTCTGATCTTTATGATTTCTTTCCTTCTGCTAACTTTGTGTTCTGTTTGTTCTTCTTTCTCTAGTTCCTTTAGGTGTAAGGTTAGATTGTTTATTTGAGATTTTTCTTGTTTTTTGAGGTAGGATTGCATTGCTATAAACCTCTTTCTTAGAACTGCTTATGCTGCATCCCATTGGTTTTGGATCGTCATGTTTTCATTGTCATTTTTCTCTAGGTATTTTTTGATTTCCTCTTTGGTTTCTTCAGTGATCTCTTGGTTATTCAGTTACGTATTCTTTAGCCTCCATGTGTTTGTGTTTTTTTACATTATTTTCCCTGTAACTGATTTCTAATCACATAGTGCTGTGGTCAGAAAAGGTGCTTGATATGATTTTAATTTTCTTAAATTTACCTAGGCTTGATTTGTGACCCAAGATGTGATCTATCCTGGAGAATGTTCTGTGTGCATTTGAGAACAAAGTGTAATCTGCTGTTTTCTGGTGGAATGTCCTATAAATATCAGTTAAATGTATCTGGTCTATTGTGTCATTTAAAGCTTGTGTTTCCTTATTAATATTCTGTCTGGATGATCCGTCCATTGCTGTAAGTGAGGTGTTAAAGTCCCCCACTATTACTGTGTTACTGTTGATTTCCTCTTTCATAGCTGTTAGCATGTGCCTTATGTATTGAGGCGCTCCTATGTTGCATGCATAAATATTCATAATTGTTATATCTTCTACTTGAATTGATGTTATATCTTATTCTTGAATTGATCCTTTGATCATCATGTAGTATCCTTCCTTGTCTCTTGTAACATTCTTTACGTTAAAGTTTACTTTATCTGATATGATTATTGCTACTCCAGCTTTCTTTTGATTTCCATTTGCATGGAATATCTTTTTCCATCCCCTCACTTTCAGTCTGTATGTGTCCCTAGGTCTGAAAAGGGTCTCTTGTAGACAACATGTATATGGGTCTTGTTTTTGTATCCATTCAGAGAACCTGTGTCTTTTGGTTGGAGCATTTTATCCATTCACATTTAAGGTAATTATTGATAGGTATGTTCCTATTACCATCTTCTTAATTGTTTTGGGTTTGTTTTTGTAGGTCCTCTTCTTCTCTTGTGTTTCCCACTCAGAGAAGTTCCTTTAGCATTTGTTGTGGAGCTGGTTTGGTGGTGCTGAATTCTCTTAGCTTTTGCTTGTTGGTAAAGCTTTTGATTTCTCTGTCAAATCTGAATGAGATCCTTGCTGGGTAGAGTTATCTTGGTTGTAGCTTCTTCCCTTTCATCAGTTTAAGTATATCATGCCACTCCCTTCTGGCTTGTAGAGTTTCTGCTGAGAAATCAGCTGTTAACCTTATGGGAGTTCCCTTGTATGTTATTTGTCGTTTTTCCCTTGCTGCTTTTAATAATTTTTCTTTGTCTTCAATATTTGTCAATTTGATTACTATGTGTCTCGGCATGTTTCTCCTTGGGTTTATCCTGCCTGGGACTGTCTGCGCTTCCTGGACTTGGGTGGCTTTTTCCTTTCCTATGTAGGGAAGTTTTCGACTATAATCTCTTCAAATATTTTCTCAGGTCCTTTCTCTCTCTCTTCTCCTTCTGGGACCCCTATAATGTGAATGTTGTTGCATTTAATGTTGTCCCAGAGGTCTCTTAGGCTGTCTTCATTTCTTTTCATTCTTTTTTCTTTATTCTGTTCCATGGCAGTGAATTCCACCATTCTGTCTTCCAGGTCATTTATCCGTTCTTCTGCCTCAGTTATTCTGCTATTGATTTCTTCTAGTGTATTTTTCATTTCAGTTATTGTATTGTTCATCTCTGTTTGTTCTTTGATTATTCTAGTTGTTTGTTCTTTAATTCTTCTAGGTCTTTGTTAAACATTTCTTGCATCTTCTTGATCTTTGTCTCCATTCTTTCTCTGAGGTCCTGGATCATCTTCACTATCATTATTCTAAATTCTTTTTCTGGAAGGTTGCTTATTTCCACTTCATTTAGTTGTTTTTCTGGGGTTTCATCTTGTTCCTTCACCTGGTACACAGTCTTCTGCCTTTTCATTTTGTCTGTCTTTCTGTGAATGTGGTTTTTGTTCCACAGGCTGCAGGATTGTAGTTCTTCTTGCTTCTGCTGTCTTTCCTCTGGTGGATGAGGCTATCTAAGAGGCTTGTGCAAGCTTCCTGATGGGTGGGGCTGATTTCTCTCCCTGTTAGTTGTTTGGCCTGAGGTGACCCAGCACTGGAGCCTATGGGCTCTTTCGTGGGGCTAATGGTGGACTCCGGGAGGGCTCATGCCAAGAAGTACTTCCCAGAACTTCTGCTGCCAGTGTCCTTGTCCCCACAGTGAGCCACAGCCACCCCCACCTCTGCAGGAGACCCCCCAACACTAGCAGGTATGTCTGGTTCAGTGTTCTATGGGTTCACTCTCCTTCCCCCTGGGTCCTGATGCACACACTACTCTGTGTGTGCCCTCCAAGAGTAGAGTCTCTGTTTCCCCCAGTCCTGTTGAAGGCCTGCAATCAAATCCCGTTAGGCTTCCAAGTGTGATTGTCTGGGAATTCCTCCTCCCTTTGCTGGACCCCCAGGTTGGGAAGCCTGCCATGGGGCTCAGAACCTTCACTCCAGTGGGTGGACTTCTGTGGTATAATTGTTCTCCAGTTTGTGAGTCACCCACCCAGTGGTTATGGGATTTGATTTTATTGTGATTGTGCCCCTCCTACTGTCTCATTGTGGCTTCTCCTTTGTCTTTGGATGTAGGGTATCTTTTTTGGTGAGTTCCAGTGTCTTCCTGTCAATGATTGTTCACCAGTTAGTTGTGATTATGGTGTTCTTGCAAGAGGGAGTGAGAGCACATCCTTCTACTCCACCATCTTGAACCAATCATCTAAGTCTTTTGAATTTTATGTTCTAGCAAAAATTTGGTAGATAAGATAAATATGATGCCAGTCTCTCTTCTCATTGGAATTTTAGCATTCATTCCATCTGTCTACATTTAGGCACTTGAGTTTTCTTCCACAGGCTCTCGCCCAGCTTTTGCCATTCATTTTGCTTCCTGAAATTAGTGTCTTATGACCAAGAGGAAACAAATACCCTTTGCTACCATATGGAAGTTTCTGCTCTGTTCCCTGCTTTGTTTCATTTAAGGTGAATATTGGTGATCTCTAAAGTCTCTTTCCTGGCAAAAGAAAGAACAATTGTCAGCTTAGCCTTGAACTGACCACAGGCTTTTCTCTATAAACCCTCATTTTTAATTTTCCTTGTTAGTTTCCTCCAGCATCATTGGAAGTGTTTGCAAGTTATTAACTTAAAAAAAATTTTCTTTTTAATGATAATAAAGCAGACTCTCTCACGTATCATGGGAGATACCAAAATTCCTGACTCGTTTCACAGTCCTCTAACAATCCCCCCTACTTTTTTGTATTTATGGCCAGTTCTTGTCATATGTAAAAGATAAAATAAAATTAATCTTGAAAACATACATTTGACCATTAAAAGTAGTCAGAACACAGATTTCCTAACAATTGTGAATTCATGCTGCTTGAAAAAAGAAAACAATACTTTACTTTCACCACTTTGCACATAATTTTAACTGAATCTGTAAAAACTTGATTTTCTCTCTTATATGTATATCATCTTAAATTAATGTCCCTTTGGTGAAACCCTTTGCTAATTATTGCACATTACTAAAATTATGTAAATAAACTCCCTAAAGCCAGTCTCAAGATTTGTAGACATTGAACTGCTGCTATAAATTTATTTGGTGGGGAGACTCACTTCAAATTTATTTCCCTCCAACAGTATCTCACTAAATGATGTCATAGGTCTTTCTTCAGAGAGCTTGTCCCAGAAATGTATGCTTTTTATTGGGAAGGCTTTAAATAAGTTGGCAATGATCACATTTGAAACATCTTAAATGAGGATAAGCCATCTTCCTCTGCTGTTGGAAGTCTTACTTCCTCTCTCCTTACTTCCTCTTCAACCCTGTATCTAAAATATCGACAAATTATGTGGTCTCTTCCTTACTTCCTCTTCAACCCTGTATCTAAAATATCGACAAATTATGTGGTCTCTTCCTTCACCACATATCCAGGTCATGGAGGCTTCTCACTGTCCTGGTCCCAAACCCATCTTGCTCCAAGTAAAATCCAAAGTCCCCACAATAAGCAATAAGACTTAAGTAACTTGGGCTCTCTGCTACATTTCCAACCTCCTCTCCCGTCACTCTCCCCCTGGCTCTCATTGGTCTCCTTCATGTTAGTTGAACCCACTAACAACGGTTACTGCACTGGCTGCTTCTTTTTCCTGAAACCATTCTCCTGGAAAGACTCGGCACTCACTCTCTCACTTCTCTTTTTTTTTTTAATTTTCATTTTATATTGGAGTATAGTTGATTAATAATGTTGTGTTAGTTTCAGGTGTACAGCAAAGTGATTCTGTTAGACATATACATGTATCTATTCTTTTTCAAATTCTTTTCCCATTTAGGTCATTACATAATATTGAGTGGAGTTCCCTGTGCTATACAGTAGCTCCTTGTTGGTTATCTATTTTAAATATAGCAGTGTATACGTGTCAGTCCCAAACTCCCAATTTATCCCTCCTTCCCATCCTTCCCCCGGTAACCATAAACTCTCTCACTTCTTATACATCACTGCTTAAATTTTGCCTTATCAGCGATGCCTTCCCAGATCACTCTAAGTAAAATAAAGTAGCAAATCAACCCATCCCCCATCCAGCGTGCTCTTTCCCCATTATCAGCTTCATCTTTCACCACAGTGCTCATCACTATTCGACATACTACAGAGAGTTATCAGACTACTGTTTCTCTCTCTCTAGGATGACATCTCCATGGTGCAGGACTTTGTTTTGTTCTTTGCTGCGTTCTTTCCCCTGTGCCAAGAACAATGGCTGGAACATAGACTTCTGGTACTCCATACTGCAGTCATCCCTTGGTATCTTCAGGAGATTGATTCCAGAATTCCCATGGATACAAAAATCCGTGGATGCTCAAGTGTCTCAAGTATAAAATGGTGTAGTATTTGCTTATAATTTCCTCCCATAGACTTGAAATCCTCTCTAGATTACTTATAATACCTAATACAATGTAAATACTATGAAAATAATTGTAAAATGCTATGTAAATTGTTACCTGTGTGTGGCAAGTTCAAGTTTTGCTTTATGGAAATTTTTTGGAACTTTTTCCAGTATTTTTGACCTTTGGTTGTTGAATCTAAGGATGCAGAACCTGTGGACAAGGAGGGCTGATTGCATGTGGTAAGTGAATGAATAAGTACACAGATAGGTCTTACTTTTTGTTTTAGCACAGCCTACTCCTTCTTGGACTCTAAGAAATCCATTAATTTTGCAACTTCTTTTCCTTCTGATTTTTGCAGAAAACAGTCCTCTGGTTTTTGTCACTTCTTCAGTAACTTCCTGCCTCAAGGATATTTCTCAGTTGGCAAATAAGCCATGACTAGCAGTTAGGCAATGTGCTGAAATGCATAGGATAACGTCTTATCAGTTGGATTAAGACAGTATGTTAGAACAGGTGGAATGAACCTCTTGAAAAGGTAAATATCGAACAGCTGTACTGTGTTGTTTATGCTAAAGTGTGATTTTTGTGTTATTCATTAGGCTTCATATCTGGAAATCTAGACACTTAAATATGACCTTACCTGTATTTCTGTCTTTCAGGTAGACAAGTCTGGATCTACAAAGTTGGAGTTCCTCAAGCCTAGTGTTAAGACCAAGATATGTGGTGGCTTAACAATATTGTGCTTCACTAGATAAAAATTATGTACCTCCTTGCACTGATTTTCTTCCAATATTTGTTCAACAGAATTAACGGCTGAGGCTGGGTTACTGAGAGGAAAAAAAATTAAGAAAAGACAGCTGTTGAGAGGAGCTGTCTCCAGTCCATTGTCATGTGCAATTCCAGTTCCATTCAGCTTCCAAACTTGGACTCCAGCTGGGCAAAATGAAAGCTTTGCTTTTCCTTTTTGCCAGGCTTCTTAGGAATACCTTGTGGGATTTCACCTGTCCTATCCCAAGTAACTTAACAAAATACTCCTTTCAACCACATATTATAGTCACACAGAGAGGAGTTCTATAAATATACCTTCTCCAGCAGAGACAGTGATTGTTCTGTGCCCTCATAGATTGGTGCCCTGGGCCAGGGCCCAGCTGGCTGACCCCTTAATGCAGCCTGCCAGGATCTTACAGCTCTACATGCTATTATTTAGGAAACGAGAGAATGTTGTTCTTGCCTAAAATGATATTTCTTAGCTGCTCACAATTGAATCTAATCTTTCAACTTTGCTAATTAAAGTAGCCCTTCAAAATCACAGCGATTTTATTATTATCATGGACAGAACTCAAGCTTCAAAAAAGAAAAGATAGAAACTGTGTTTTTCCCCCAAATCTAAATTAACATTTAATTGTTTAACTCAGGATTAGTTAGATAATAAGTGAGTCAATCAACTGCTTTTGTAGTTTGTTTCATTTGTTTTGTTTTGCATTTCATTTGCTTTCCTGGACAGTTTCTAAATGGCCTCTGGTGAGGAGCTTTATTCAGTCTTGTGGGCCATGCCAGGGGGTTATGAGGGACTCTATCCTGCAGAGAGGTCAATGCCGATAGGAGCACAAAGGCAAAGGCAGCAATGACAGCTGGAGTGTTGGTGCCTTGATAGACACCACAAGAACAGGCAAGGACAGTGAGACAGCTAAGTTCAAAGCCCATGTAAAAGCTCAGTAAGCTTCACAGCTGCATTTGTTCAGTTTCATCACCACCATTTCCAACTAGTGGAGCTGGGTAGTGGGGAGGTTGGGCTATGTCTCAGTTTCAAAACAATAGGTTTATCGTCTATTTATGACTTTCCTGTAGCGAACAGGAACTAAGTTCAATAAAATTGCCTAGTTTTATCTTTTTCCTTTTTTTCTCATACTTGCTTAAATAATTTTATTCAGCACAATTCCTAGAGAAAGGATCTTATGCTTATGTAGATAATACTCATTTTATTTTTTACTTTTTATTTATTTATTTTTACAGTAGGTCCTTGTTGGTTATCTGTTTTAAATATAGCAGTGTGTACATGTCAATCCCACACTCCCAATCTATCTCTCTGCCCCGCCCCCACCCCGGTAACCATAAGTTCATTCTCTAAGTCTGAGTCTGTTTCGTATTGATAAAAGAGAGGAAAAGGAAGAGGTTACTTGGACACCTGTCAGCACAATGTAATTGTGTCCTGTATTGATTAGGGCCCAAATAAAGCCTCAGGACTCCTCAAATAACCCTAAATCGCCCTAAGGTCCTTGGTACAAAAGCTGAGTGCTATATCTCTATTCACACTCAAGTATTTCTCATTCTAAAATTAAGTGAATTTTGCTAGTATAACCCAAAGTCAGCTGCCAGCACACTTAAATCTTCCAGCCTCCCATGGTTACCATATGCTTCAAGATTTTAATAAATTTGCTCCCAACCCCTTCTCATTGTAGAGTAGGAAAACCAGCACCTCACCAAAACTTGGGACTAGTTAAAGACACTAACTTTCTGCTTCCACTGAATTCCATACATTTACATTTTATCACCTTTTCCATGCTTAATCACCCCCACTGAAATGTAACACAAGTCCTAATACCTTAGGGTACTGCCTTAGGTAAGGCAGTAATATTATACCACTTTATTTCATTTTTAGGTAGTTGATTGATTTTTCTCCTCATGAGTTATATTTGCACACTTCTTTGTGTGCCTTCTATTTTTCGGGGTTGCCTCACATTGTGAATTTAACCTTTCTGTGTCTGAATATTTTTGTCGTCCTATAAATATTCTTGACTTGTGTTCTGCATGTGGTTTTTGGAAAGAGTTTGATCCCTTGGGGCCTCGCTTTTAAGCTTTGTTAGATGGGATGAGAAATAAGGTCAATCTTTCCCCAACAATGAAGCAAGACATTTTTAGAATTCCAGTCTATGCCCCCTAAGTTATGAGGTTTTCTACCTTGGCTGTTGGGTAGGGTAAATGTGCTACTTCTGGTCCTGTGTGGTCTCTGAGCACTGTGCCTTTTAATTCTTCCATGTGGTTCTTTCCCTGAACTCTCATTTATGTGCTGATCACTATCTGTTGAACCCTTGAGGGGAACCCTCTGCAGACCTCTGGAATTTTCTCTCCCTGCAATTCTCACTACCCAAATGTCCAGTATTCTACTTTGTAAACTCTAGCTGCCTGGCTTCCCTAGATCCACCATTCCACCTCCTCCATTTAGGGGGAATGCTGGCTCTGCCTGGATTTCATCTCCCTTATGCCTAATCTTCAGGCATGAAGCTGGGGCAATTTTAGACTCACCTTGTTTGTTTCCCAGTTCTGAGGGATCGCTGTCCTATGCTGCTGATGTTCAATGTCTTGTGTGCCTTTGTTTCATATTTTTGTTTTATCTTACCTGTTTCTTGGCAGGAGAGTAAATCCAACTCCTCTTATTCTATCTCGACTAGAAGCAGAAGTCCTCTGAGGCTGTATTTGAAATTAATCCTATGAATCAACTACTAATTCCCTCAATCACACCCTCTCTAGGTATAAGAAAATCCAGCTCCCTTGTCATCTCTTCTGGTTAACTTTCCCTAATCATTCTTTTACCCCCCTCCTCCACCTCATCTCTGGCAAAATTTATTGTTCCCTCTCTGATTTGGCTTATTTTATGCTTGTATTCTCTTCAGCATTTGTCACAGACCTAGGTATTATTTTTCAAATATACTACCAAAATAGTAACTAAAATACTAATAAATTATTTTTTAAACTCCACAGAATTAACACTTTTGCCACAGCTAGTGAAACAATGAAAAAGACATTTAAAAAGTAGATTTTAGTAAAAAATAACAGATCAAACATATACTTTTACTTCCAATATATCTCTTGAATTCCTACTAAAAATAAAAACAGTAAAGAGAAGTTAAAAAGACATTGACACAGTAATCAAGACAGTGTGATACCAATGGAGAGAGAGACACATAGATCAACAGAAGAGAATAGAGAACCCAGAAAGAGATCCACACAAATATTCCCAATTAATCTTTGACAAAGAGGCAAAAGCAGCTCAATGGAAGAGGGATATCCTTTTCAGTGAATGGTTTTGGAGCAATTGGACATCCATTAGAAAAAAAAATAGCTCTGACCTATACTTCTCACTTAATATAAACTTTAACTCAAAATTGATCACAGACTTTAATGTAAAACATAAAACTATAAAACATCTAGGAAAGAACATAGGAGAAAAATCCTCAAAATCTAGGACTAGCAAAGAGTTCTTAGACTTGACACCAAAAGAATGATCCATAAAAGGAAAAATTGATAAATAGGACCTCTTCAAAATTAGAAACTTTTGCATTGCAAGAGACTCTGCTATAAAGATGAAAAGACAAATTACACACTTGAAGAAAATATTTGCAAGTCTCTTATCCAACAGAGGCCTTGTATCTAGAATATATAAAGAATTCTTAATATTCAGCATGAGAAAAAAAAAAAACCAAGCAGTCCAATTAGAAAATGAGCAAAAAGATTAACACATACATTTTACCCAAGAGAAAAAACATATGACAGATAAACAACAAAAACATGTTTGGAATATTTAGCAATTAGATAATGTAAATTATAACTATAATAAGATACCAATATACATCACAATGGCTACAGTTTAAAAAAAATAATGACAATAGCAAATGCTGGTGAGGATGCAGAGAAATTTAATTACTCATATATTGCTGGTAGGAATGTACAATAGTACAGCCACTCTGTAAAATAGTTTGATACTTTCCTTCAAACCTAAAAATGGAGTTACCATATGATCCAGCAATTCCATTCTTGGGCATTTATTCCAGAGAAATGAAGACTTATCTTCACACAGGAATCTGTACACAAATATTCATAGTAGCTTTATTATTAATTGCCAAAAACTGGAACCTACTCTAATGTTCTGCAGATGGATGATTAAATTGTAGTATGTCTATACCATGGAATACTACTAAGCAGTAAAAAGGAAGGAATTATTAATACATGTGATTATTTCCTTGGAGGAACTGCAAGGAAATTATGCTGAGTAGAAAGAAGCCAATCTCAACAGAATACATACTACATGATTCCATTTAAATAATATTCATGAAATAACATAATTATGGAGATGGATAGCATATTAGTTGTCAGGGTTTAGGAGCAGGAGGAGAGGGGATGAGTGTGGCTATAAAGGGGTAACAAGAGTCTTGTGATGGTATAGCTGCATATTTTGATTGTGGTAGTAGTTCCACAAGCCTATTTATCTGATAAATTGCATAGATACACACATACACACCAATAAGTGCATGTATAACTGATGGATTCTGAATAAGCTTTAAGCCAATATCAACTTCTTGGTTTTCATATTGTACTATAGTTGTGTAAGATGCTAACATTGGAGGATGCTGGGGCAAGTGTGCACAGGACTTCCCTGTACATTTCTTTGCAACCTCCCATTAATCTACAATTATTTCAAAATTTAAGAAAGGCATTGACATATAAGAACACAGAAGAACAAACTGTAGATGAGAGCAACAAAATTTTGAGAATTTGAAAAGGAGATAACTGAAGAATATCTGGCTTAGTTGAAGAGTTGAAGCTTAAGCTCACAGAATAGCAACCCAATTTTTGCTTCAGATCCACACCCCCCTAGAATATTAGCATTGATCACACCAAATACCTCTGAAAGTAGTAAGGCATAGTTCTCAAAACAGTACGATTGTGGGATGTTCTGATTAAGAAACTGACAGACTCCCAGAATCCTCACTCCCTCTGTGTAGTACGGAAAAGTCCCAGCAGAATTCCGGAAACTTATTTAATAGAGGGTCTCTGAACATAGTTAGGGATTGAAGTAATATATTAAACAGGGGAATTAAGAGAATTAGAGGTATTTGAAGGTATTGAGGGTAATTGAGAATTTGGTTCTCTTAACCAACCTCACTCTTCATTTCTTCCATCTATGATAAAGCAGCAGCCAGTCTTTACATTATTTTTATTATACTTCCTAGTCTGTCCAGGCTGCTATAACAAAATACTACAGACTGGGTAGTTTATAAAGGACAGAATTTACTCTTCACACATCTGGAGGCAAGAGGTCCAAGCTGCCAGCATGGCTGGATTACTGGAAAGTTATCTTTTGGGTTGCAGACTTCCAACTTTTCCCTTTGTTCTCACATGGTGGAGGAGGCCAGGGATCTCTCTCTGACCTCTTCTATAAGGACATTATTTGCATTCATGAAAGTTCCATGCTTGTGATCTAATCACCTTGCATTGGCTCCACATCCTAATATCATAATATTGGACATTAGTATTTCAACACATGAATTTTGGAGGATAAAAACATTCAGACCATAGCATTAAATAAATATTATTCACTGCTGAAACAATAGTGTATGTTTATTAGGTTTCATTCTTATATGACTTTTGATACTGAAGGCAATTACTACTTCATTATATTTAAACCTGCTTATCTTCTTATGTAGTTACCATTGATTATTTTTTGCAAATGCTCTAACAGATCTGTTAAATACCAGCCAATATTTTTCCAAAGGCACAAATACTTCAAAGCAGCTAACTATCCCGTCATTTAATTTTTGTTTTTTGTTTTGTTTTAACTGACGATCTGCCTCCTACAGATATCTATTTCTTGCTTCAATATAAACTAATAGTTTTTTACTCTTAAAGCACATTAATCATGCCGGAAGTTCCCTTTTTTCTCTCCTGTAATGAAGACACTCATCCCTGAATCCTCTCATTTTCTCTTTCCCACTTTAGTATGTCATTTTTCATGAATTATAAATTTGGTCGCTTCCTAAGAAAGGGTATGTGAGATATAAGTTTTAAAAATTATTGCATATATGAAAATGCCATTATTCAATCTTCACATTTGACTTGATACCTTGGCCGGGTATAAAATTAAAGGTTGAAAATAATTTTCATCAGAATTTTTCATACCTTTGTTCTATTGTCCTTTGAATTCTAATGTCATTGGTCAGATTAATATTTACTTTGTGAGTGTTTTAAAGTCTGCCCCTTAACCCCAGGCATACTGAAATTTCATGATAATAAGACTTTGTGTGACTATTTTATTTCATTAATTTTACTGGGCATTCAATGGGCTCTTTCAACTTAAAGATGGAAGTCCTTCAGTTTGGGAGTAATTTTTTTTCTTTCTTTGGCCATTTCCTCTCCTCTTTTTTTCTCTTCTTTCCCTAGAATTTCTCCTAGTTGGATGTTGATCCACCTAAATGAATCCTCTAATTTTCTATTTTTAAAAATTATTATTTTCTATCTCTTTGTTGTTTGAACTACTTTGTAGATTTTCTGTAAAGACTTCTAATAATCTTTCATACTGTACTTTAGTTCCTAATTTCTTTTTCTCTGATTGCTTTAAAAAATAGTTTCCTGTTCCTATTTTATGAAAGTGATATTATTTGATCTATTTGCCTGTTTTAACTGGGTCCCATTTTTAGAAATATTTGTTTTGGTCTCTCCTTGTCATGGGAAAGGATTTCTTCTCATTTATGTTACTCCTTCAGTAAGTATTTATATATATGATCCAAGTTCAGAAAGCTCTGGGTTGTAGGGGAGAAGCCTGGGGCAGGGGAACAGGACTCAACTAGTTGACTTCACTTAGAGTGAACTCCTCCATGTCTTTAGGAAACTCCCAAACATCTAGAGGTCTTTTATCTGAAGTTTTTCAGTTTTTTTTTTCACAGACTCCAATTTTCTGCCAGGAAAGATAAACATGGAAACCAGTATTCTGGAAGCAAGGCTGAGGAAACGGGCTATGGGTAGAATAGGGGATGCATGTAGACCAATTTTATCACCCTGTTTTCTTCCTAAAACTCTGTTACTTGGTATTCACTGGTTCCTGAGTAAACTTCTCCAGATACTAAAATTTTTTTCCCTTAGTGTGCATTTGTGGGGGAGTTAAGAGACTTTAAACAATCTCTGAGTGTTCAGTCTTTAGACTGCCTTCCACTTTTCATGTTACCTGCTTCCCCACATACAGAGACTCTTGGAGGATTTGTGAGGTAAACAAGCTCATTTCCCATCAGAACACCCTCTTGTGGTCAGTTAGCTTTTGGCATTCTCTGCCCTGTTATGTCAATAATCCCTCCTGCATCTTATTTGACTCTCTAAAAATTGCTCTAATGGTCTTTCTGAAAATATATTTTCTATTTTTCTCTTCATCCTCATTTGTTAATTTTTTTAAGTTTTAAAAGCTATTTTTGTGGTGTTTGGGAGGAAGAGGAGATAATCACCTGTGGTCAAGTCTTCACATTTAACCCAAAGTTAGCAAATACATTTAAAAATATTATTAGATGTATGTTCACTTTTTATTTCGTGTTTTCTTAACCATATATACTAAATGAACATGGATGGAAACAGAACATCATATAGGTATCTGAGGAAAAAGTCCTCATGCTGAAAAAGCTAAGAAATCCCTAGTCATGTGGATGTTCTGGGTGAAGGGTCACTAGAGGGGAATCCAGAAGTCTTTGGCAGAATCTAGATGGTAAAGGGACTAAAGTGGCCAATTACAGACTCCCACCATTGCAAGCCATTTTCTATAGTTTCTACCACAAGCTAGAACTTCTTAGTGGACATGATTCAGCCCCTCACTTGTATATTCATAATGGGTCTGAACTACCAAGCATAGTGTCTTTCTATAGTCATACTTCAAAAAAGTGCAATTCTAACTGCTACAAATAGTAAATGGACAGTGCATTCAATTGCAGATGGATATTTGTAATGAGAATTTATCACCTTTTTTTCTTCCTTAAGGCAAAAGAAGCAAACACCGAACTAAAATGCCTATAGCGTAAGTTGAGGGATCTTTCTGAGCAGGTAGGAATTTATTTAGACTCCTCATTTAATGTAGCATAAAAGCACAATGAAATGTGCTTTAATTTAATTTAATTTAATTTAATTTAATGAAATGCAGGAAATGATTTTCATCATCAGTGTACTTGTTAGTCTTGTATATTTTTCTTGGTTGAATAAGAAATGTAGGTCATTAGGTATGTTGCATATGTAAGCAAAATAAGATATGAATCTTTATATTTTCTATGTTCTCCTATGAGAGCGATTTTCACTTTTCCTGAAAGAAAAATTAATATATATATGACTCATTGTTTAACATAATAATTAAGGTAGTATAAGTGATATTTTTGCCTACTTTTGTGACCCAAGAGAAAAGTCTCTTAGAAAGCTGTATTATAAAACTGCTTAGAAAGAATTCTATTCTGGTGGATTTTATTGTTTGGATTTGAATGTATTACCTTGAAAACCAATAAAAGAATTCAGGCAATACTTATTTCATCCACAAACCCCACAGACAGAAAGAGGGCAAAAAGTAGGGAAAAAATGAAGCTTTGTACAGCAAAATGTTTTAAATGGGAAATTTAAGGGAACAAAAGATGTGATGAACATTAAGCTATCATAAGCTGAGGTTTCAGCCAGAGGCCCATTGTCCAGAGGGAAGTCTATTGTTTCGGCTTCCCATCATCCACTCCTGCTCTGGCAAAGACAGTGGCTGCCACCACAATAGTATTTCTCCTCCCTCTTCCTTGCCAAGAAAATCTTGACTTATTAAACCTTAGGAAAATTGATTCCTCATCTAAGGTGGGCACGTTACCCAGGTATAAGGGGAAGTTTTCTGGAGAGTTTCTGGGAAAGAATTTTGCTCCCTGAAAGTAAAGAAGTACTCTAAAAGAAAAGGTTCTTTTCTGTGTGATTCAACCCCTTGTTCCCTGCGTTGGGGGATTGAGGATACTTGGGGTGGGAATGACATGATGGGAGCTGTGGCAGCCATGTTGACCCTATGAGGCCAAGGCCTGGAGACTGACATTTAGCCCTGATATAATTAAGCTGGATCAAGGTTAGTAAGTGCTTACCACCAAACTTCTTGATAGAAAACAAAATTCCTAATTACTTAAGCCACTGTCATTTACATTCTTGTTATTCGCGGCCATTAGCAATCCTAATTTACGTCTGCCTCTCCTTCTTTGCCACCTTGCTCTAGTACACTTGTCACCACTCTACCCTCTAGCCATGTAGAACAACTTGCATTTCCTAAGATGTATCTTGTTTTTCTGCCTGGGTTCAGCAGCACCTTCAGTCTGAATGCCCTCCCCCTTCTATTACCCTCTGAAATTCTACTCACCTTTCATTTAATGACATGTCACTTTATGAAATTTCTTTTATAAAAGCTTTCCTGTCCCTAGTATCCTTGCCACCCACCACCCTCATCTTTTGTTTCACCCACTACAATCCGAGCAGAATATACCTTTTTGATTGTTATCTATGGTCAGGTCTTCTGTCTTCAAACATACTGCAATCATTCCTACCTTAGCCCTACTCTAGAAGGTAGCTTCAATTCCTACCCTTACTATTCCCTTGCCAGCAATGTCCTGCCCAAACATCTCTTCATGGTTAGTTGCTTTTAGTCCTTCAGGTTTTAGTGTCAAGCTCTACAATGAACTTTAAGTTCAAAGATAGCAAGATTGGGTTCCTTTTGTTCAGCATGGCATCCTCAACACATCTGACACAGCCTTGAGTTGAATAGGTTCAAAATAAATATTTGAAAATGAATGAACTGAACTCTATACTTTAAATGGGAAGCTCTTCAATGTCGGATATGGTATATATTCATTTACGTAGATTATAGAATCCAGCTAAATGCACTTACAGCCTTCGGAAGACATGAATGCTCCACAAATGCTGAATGAATGGATGGAGAGATGGATGACTGGCATAGCAAGTTTACTATTTTGTTTCCTCTGATGAAAAGCACATGCCTATTTCCAGGAAAAAATTTGCTTCTGAATAACAGGAGCAGCAACCCTTGTGAGGTCAACTCTTTGAAAAGTAGATTGATATCTGTAAATTCAGGGCTTAACTTTTAGCAACCTTAAGCGCACACTTATTAAAGTTAAGCAGTTTAGGACAACTTTGTTCCCAGAATCTACAAATTGGAAACCTGAGAGGTCAAGCCATTGATTGCATTTTGATGTAAGGATCTGTAAAAATATTGCCCTTCCAAATATTTCTCTCCATAATAGAGATGGATGCACCACTAAAAGGTTTATGATAGATCATTTTAGTCAGTGGGATTTTGGAGTGAAAACTGGAAAATAATCATTAGAATTTTGGCTTAAGTTAAAGTGAAATATAACTCTCTTTGGAAAGTTATCAATAGAATAATACTCAGAATGTCTAAATGTTAAACAACAAAGTTTGAAACTTAATACAGATCAAACACCAAGAGCAAGGAAGGCAAACAAAACCCTAAATATTTGCAGAGACATAACAACTGTGAAACAGGAAGTAGTTCTGAGAATTTTTCAGCATTTTCTTCTTTGTACAACTTTCTCTAAATATATTGATACTCCATTCCATCAGTCAGTCTGAATCTATCTGATATCAAATGCTCATAAAGGAATTAAAACAAGAAGCCATTGCTACAAAAATTTCCTTCTCCTTTTTTGCCTTTAAATTGCCTGTTTAAAACATTCTGATTTAACAATTAAAAATAATCTACTTCAAAACACATATATGTTTCAAGATACAAACTTGAGTCAAATGTAATTTCATTTCTTGGAAAGTGAAGATTTACACGGGTGAAATGTTGAGACTAAAATACATATTAATTTTAAGTACTAATGTGTGTGTTACAGCAAATGTTCTAGAAGACTGAGAAATGGAAAGCTACTTCAGAGTAGGGCGATCTCATGAATAAGGTTGGATTTGTGAGGCTTTAGAATATTACGAGGATTGAGTAATCAGAGAGGTGAGAGAAACTACATGAGCTCCATGAGCAGTATACATGTTAGGAGAGTGAGGCGGTTTACAGCCTGATACTAATGAAGCCGTATTACAGATTCAAACAGATCACTGCAGAAGAGAAGGGGATCCTTTTTTCCTTTTTTTCTTTTTACTGCTGATGCTAGGATGTAGGGCTGCTGACTGGATTTCAATGTCACCTTTGCTGACAGTGGTGAATTGGGTCATTAGAGGAGCATGGTCATGGCCGGTTTGCTGAGGCTCTTGGGGTCTGGTTAGTGAGACCAAATTGAAAGATGTAATAGACTTCACAGGGTCATTTAGTATTTATGGCCTCTCTCTTTTTTTGGCTCTAAATATACACATATAAACATTGTTTGGATTGTTTTCTTGGAGAAGAGCGTCTTTTGGGATGCATCTGATGATTAACTTTATATGTCATTATAACAGAGGAAGGGTGAGATGACCTTTCTATCCACTTAAGGAGTTCTTTGCCATTTGAAGGGAAAGTAAAGTCTCTCATCTTACAAGTTCAGTGATGCTACCTACCGTCTAAGCCACTGGAGCAAAAGTATGCAGCAAGTGAAAACGTTTCTTCAGATCACGGCAGCCAAGTCAAGAGCATTCCAGGGTAATTAACTCAGATCTGTTACTGTATTTAATATGTGGATTCTTTCAGCTTATTACTAAGTGTGATGTTGTGTAAAAATGGGTAGGGGAAAGTCCAAAATTCAATCTGGAGAAAAATATTAAAAATAAAACAGAAACATATGCAGGCAAATGAGAAGGGATTTATAGTTGATAAAAATCTGGACTAACTTTCAGAGACACATTGTATTGTTTCTAGTTCTAGATATTTGTAAGTTGGAGGCTGTGACTGATCACTCAAGAACCTGAAAATAAGAAAAATAGAATTATGAAGCATATTTTCATCGGTATTTTAGATTAACCTTTCATGCCTTGTTAATATTGTAAATAATACTCATATTCACGGTAATTCATTTTCTACATGAAGTGCTGAGCAAACAACTTCATTTTCCAAGTATTTATAAATACATGATTATACTCTATAAAGTTAGATCATTTTTAAAAATAAATGACATATTTTCTTACAGGATATTTTATTAACTGAGCTTCCTTTATGTTTTCCTTGGTCAGGCAAGATGAAATTGAATTGCTATAATATAAATTTTATATCAGAAACTTACTTATTAACTTATATGGTTCATGGGGGTATGTATTTTGTTTACTTTGATCACAAAAGGCATTACCTTTAAAAAGAAAACTTACAAATTCAGATGCATAATAATGAAATGTAATGGTTGAGGAGTTGGAAACCGTCGTGAATCAAATATGCAATTTCCATTTGTTGGAAAGAAAAGATTTATACTGGTGACAAGTTTAGACAAAAATACATAACATTTTAAATTACTAATGGATGCATTACAGTAAATGTGGTAGAAATAGATGGATTTCACATATTTTTATACATAGTAAAATTACATTAAAATTAGTTATTTTAACTTTTTATTGGAGTGGTCCTTTTCTTTCTTCAAATTAAATAAACCAAAAATAATATGATTTTCTGATGTTTAAGATAGTGCTTGCTAAGATATTTTAAAGTAAACTTGTTGCTTATTTCTGTAGAAATTCATGACGTTTCATGTCAGGAGAGAGGTTGAGATCACCAAAATTGCCTATTCTTGCTCCTGTCTCTCACTGTCTCAGACCTAACCATTGTCCTACCACCTTTTTCTTCCTCTTTTTCCCATCCTCTGTCACTTTGGTCATTAGAAGGAAGGAGCAAGAGTCGAAAAGAAAGGGATCAGATAGGAGTAAATCACAAGATCTAGGAAAGGTTAGGAAAGAACTTGGAGATATTTTCAGCTCTTTATGGAGGTGGAGGTGAAATAATTCAAAGCATCAACATTTATTTAATGACATCCATACATAAGACAGTAAGAAAAAAATCCCCATGTGCCCAAGTGGAGCATCAATTCCTACTCTCTTCCCTCTCCTCTCCCGTCCCCCAAACATACTTCACAAACGGCATTCCATATTTCTGGGTTCAGACATAGAACTGAGCCCAAATCACATTCTATTGGAAGACCAGGGACAGCCTTGGGTCAAATGAACCAGTGAGGTTTGATTTTGGCAAGCCCCTTGGCTGTGTCCCCTCACCTTACTCGGTTCTTTTCCAGGTAGCCTGAAATTTTAAGAGGGGCCTATATGCCCCTCAGCTGCCCTATCTCTACCCTGCTCTTCCAAGAAGTCCCCAGATAAAACTTATCTTTAGGTCATCCACTAATGATCTCCCTGATATGAGTGAATAACTGAATGAGTTACTAAGTATTAATCTAGTAGTACTGTGTTTAAGAAGAGTCTTTATGGGAATGTGTTACATCAAAGAAATGGCTAAAAGAAGACCACAATGAGAACTTAGAGTACTAAGGTTGATAAAATGTAAGAAAATATTTGGCTTTGGAGAACCACTTAAATCCCAACATACTAAAGGTCACAAGCTCTATCATACATGATTAGAACTATGGAGTGGGGAGGTTTTGTTCTATATAGCAGAGGTCAGCAAACTATGACTCTTGGACCAAATCCAGCCCACTGCCTGTTTTGGTAGGTAATGTTTTATAGGAACACTTTCATTTTATTCCATTCTTTAATGTGTTGGCTGCTTTCATGCTACAATGGCAGAGTTGATGAAGACCATATGGTCCACAAAGCCTAAAATATTTACTATCTGACCTTTTTAAGAAAAAGTTTGCTGACCCCTGCTCTATAGGAATAATGACATTGATCATTATGGCAAATTTTTTACCTTATTTCTTCTCCTTTCTTTTTCTTTCAAACTTTTTTTCTTTAATTGTAGGACAGAGCAATTCAGACTTTTAGCTTGAATATTTAGCCAGGAAATCTTATTTTAAAAGCTGAAAGTAATGAATCATGGCCATCTTAAAACATCTTCAATTTCTGCTGCCTCTACACTATAGATATAATTGAATGAGAGTTTGTAGTGATTGTCTTGCTTTGGTTATATAACTCCAAATCAATTCTTATATGGCTTCCTTTAATCACTTCTAATGACTGATCATTCAACATACTGGGAATTTACTCCTAATACAGTACAGAGAAATGCATATTTTCTTCTTATCTTACACCACTAATGCATCATATGCATAAAGAAGGAGGCATAGATGTTTAGAGTTTATAAATATTTTCATGACGTTACACAAAATGTAACAAAAGACCTGGGTCATCATTATTTTGATTGAACTTTAAAATTACAAAGTGGCCAATACTTTTAAAATATTAAATTTTCTGGTGCATGTATAGCCCATTTCCCACCTTTGCATTTCCCAAAACATGCTTCCCAGAAATTGTTTTATATAAGTAGGTTAAGAGAGGAAAGGATAAGGATAAGCTTGGGAAAGGTAAAGTTAAATGACTGTGCTCACTGCAGGACCTCTCAGAGATTTCATATGAAAATATTCACTGTTAATTGCAAAAAGAGAGTAGGATAAGCTTCTTTAATTCATTTATTCATTCATTCAATAAATGTTTCTGGAGTTTCTAATCTCTGCCAACCACTGTTCTAGGTGTTAAGAATAGAGCATTTCCAAAAGCTCAAAGGTTATGAGGTATATCTCAGAGATTTAGAAAAGTCTTGGAAAGAATTCATGAAAGAAAAAAATTCTGAAGGTGAGTGGAATTATAAGTAGAGTTGTCTAGGAGAGAGGCATTCTACTAACTAGAAATACATGACTAGCAGATGGATATAGAATGAGGTTAGTATATACTTACTGAATTTAATTGAAGTACATGGAATGGGACAATTGCAATAGCATAACGAAATCCTCTGCTTTGAAATGGCACCTTGTATGTGTTGTCAGTTTGAAATAGAAATAGACTTCATTTTGGTGCCAAGGGTTGGAAAGTGGCGTTCCATCTCTCTCTCTGCCTATAGTAATGAATTCATGTTTGTGTGCCTGGTAAACAGATTTGCAAGTTGTATTACCTAGTTTAAACTAAACTAACTCTCACCAAATGGACTGGTAAATTGAAAAGCTTCCTGCAGGGAAGCTGCAGATGGAAGATAATCCCCATAATGTAAACAAAAGCAAAAGACAAGAAAATGGCAGAGCAAACATGTCTTCTACTCCTTGTAGAAACTCTTCCTCAGGCATATCATAAAGTAAAAAGGATGACCTTGTGATAAGTGTCAAGGTGTCAGCCAAAAAGTTGAAATTATCAAGAAGACCATTGAAACAGAAACTTTAACCACCACTGTTAATGAAAAATCTTATTCTAAGCATCCGCTTTGTCCTTTACTTCAGTTAATGATGTTAAGTAGACAGCTTGATTGGCAAACGTTTTAAATCTGGGCACCCAAAGCTATTTTTAATGACAACCAAAAGGCTTTTTGCTTTTGTACATTAAAAGTAAAATAAATATTTACTCATAACAGGTTTATCTCATCCACATAAAATTCCATATTTCGACATAGAAATTTTACATAGAATTGGACATGTCTATAATTTATAAATAAATTTGAAAATTACATATATTAAACGTACATGCTAAACATATGTTTAGAGATGGGGTGAGCAATTAACAAGTTTGGAAAACACTCCTTGGTCGACAGTAATTTTAGGCAAGTAACAGATATATTGTGTATACGTTTCCTCTTTTTATTTGTCAAGAGTTGAGCTGATGAACTCAAGCCTTGTTTAGCACTTATTCTTTTTTAGATTTCTCCAGATGCTTGAAATAAATTTTGAATAAGCTCAGGAAAATACAGTTAGCCAGTGGAAGATTATTAAACATCTAATGCGCTTTTTGTTAGAAATCAGGTCATTTGTTAAGCCCCAGATTAAAAAAAAAAAACAAAAGCAAAAAATAAAAAAAACCTTTTTTCTTCAACTTAGAATGAATTTATTGTAATTGTAGATTTTGTTAGAAATAAAGCCATTAAAGCACTTTAGCAGGCTGGGTTTTCCATTAGCTCCTTTCAAATTCTTTCAGCCCTGCACAAAACCCCTAGTTTCATTATGTAAAAGAGTGATTTACCACTAATCAGCAGTTCCAATGACAACGAAGACGTGTTTGTACGTTCTAAAAGTAGATTAATTAGACTGTACTCTATGATTTGCCACACGACCCAAGCTAATAAGATTATTTTGAAACATGTGTTGAACTAGCAGGCTTCATTTATTGAAAATTAGTTAGAACAATTTATATTATAGGATAAATAATCAGCCATTTACCAAAGCTAGTGGAAGAATCTCCTTTGGCATTACCATTGCAGAGGTCAAGATGTGATGAAATGTATAAGAAGACTTCCATGAAAGTATTAATGACATATCCTAAATAAATCGATACCCCACTAGTGTAGTCTGGGGTCTAAAATAACAGTGACAAAGACTGTCTCCTTTCTATATCGATGTGTATCTGTAGCTGTTAAGAGCACAGCCTAACCAGGGTTTATCGGCTGTGAGATTTTGGGTAAGTTACTTAAACTTCCATTCTTGCATTTCCTTATCCTTGAAATAGAAACAATAATAATACCTTTTTCGTATGGTAGTTGTGAAGGTTATTAAATGAAATAATACAATTAAAGGTTTTATCAAGTAGAGGATTAGGCATGTGGGTTTAATTTCATGGTAAACATAACCAGTTTCATATTATGATGTCATACTTAGTATTTGGGCTTAATTGTATATTATCAGGGATGTAGAAACTTTCAGATGTGGTAACATCAATATGAACACACGTTTTTTACCCTATACCAGGAGATATTAGTTTAAATGAATAATGAATACAATTTCTTAGCAATTGATGTGATATTTCCCCTAAATCTCTCCTAAAACTGACCAGTGACTGAAATGGTTTATAGCCAGTGTCATGGTCATGTGTAAGAAAGATTCTCCAGTGAATAAATTTTAAAATAATTGATGTGACTTGCCAAAATTGGAACTGCTTTGGAACCAGCTGTGATATCTCACCTCCTCATTTTTTTGTTTTTGTCTAAACTGATATCATAATAAAAAGAATGAAGCTGAAATAACGAAGGTCAGGATGTAGATGTTGGGTCTCATTCTTCCTGTTTAAATATTTTATCAACTCTTGAGTAACAGAAAAGTGTATTGATCCAAATTAATAATGAACTTCAAAGTCCAAAATATCATTGAAGAGTGGTATTTATGAAAATACAGATGATAACCCCTTGAAAGTCCAAGTCAATCCAATTCAACCAACATGCCTCAACAATCTCTTGGATACTGAGCATTTGACCAGCTTTGTGCAGTATTTTAAAGTTGGTGGCAGCAGCTCAACTAGCCAGCATGGAGGACCTAGTGGCAACATCTTTGTAAATCTTCTTTCCTTGTCACTGATGCTTTGGTTCCACTTTGTGTGTGTGTGTGTGTGTGTGTGTGTGTGTGTTTGACGATTGTTTTCTTGTATTCTATATTCTTTTCATCGTTGGAAATGAGAGCTGGCACTTTTAAGGTATTTTCAGTGAGAACCATGCCTCCTTACTAATGTCAGGGAAAACACTGACCTTGAATACCACATTGATAGATGACAAAAGAAACAAAGATCAGCACGTGCCTTTCTTCTAGACTTTTACCTCAACATAGATCAACTATATTATTGATATCCATTTGGGAAATCTGGAGTTCTAAAGGATCAGGTGTAGTAATTTCCCAGGAATACTACTAACAGAAAGTACAACAGGGTTCCTACTGAAGCACAGCTTTCATTCTCTGTGTCCTTTAGTTTATATAGAAGGAGGTGGAGCTATCCCTGGAGTTGCATGCCCAGGTGAGGCTAAGATTACCCCTCACATCTTCACACTCTCATTAACCCAGCCTACCAATGGTTTCCTAGCCAGGTTCTGCGCTACATTACATAGTTTCTCCTTTCTTTAATATACCTTAGATAGAGCCAACTCTGGTTAACAGATTTCACCCCCTGGATCAGATATAATAACTTAGTTTGACTTTCTAGCAGTTGAACCCATCATATTTGGAAGAAATCTCACATTGTATGAATTATAGCAGGAGGCTGGATGCGGTCTCCTCTAGAGAATGTATGTAAAGGTAATCTCCACCCCTCACTGCCACCCACCCCCAGCAGCTATGGAACAGGGGAGTAACCTATGTTCTGCTAGCCAGATGTTCCTACTTATCACTTTGAATCTTGAGTGAGTGATACAAAAAAACAGAAGCCACTTAGAAATTACACACTGTGGCAATGTAGTTCAGCAAGCAGCATCAAAAACATGGCAGGAGCCATTCTGGAGTGCCAGCCTCTCCCTAATGACACTATTTTGTTTTGTATTTGATATTTTCTTGGTGATTCCTTTTGTCCAGCCCTTCTTGGTTACAGACCATTTTTTGAGACTGTTTACAACATTAATACCCATTCCATGAGAATCTGTGACATTTTTCCTTTTTGACTTAAATCTGACCCACCAGAATTTCATCTTTACCTGTTTCTCTAGACTTATTTCTAACTATACCACTCAACCTCAACAAAAACCATACTACATAGTGCTTGCCAACCTCCCAGAACATTCTTATGACAAATGACTTGTTCTCCCTCCCTCTACCAAGCTACCTCCTGAAATTTCTTCCATTCTTTAAGTCCCTGTGTGAACTCAGCCCTCTCCAATTTGGAATTACTCATTCCCTCACTAATGAGAAGGCAGCATGCTATAGTGGAAGAGAGCCATTGCCTTGGACCCATGTCAGTGACATTCCATTGCACTTGATCTGGACTCTACAGTTCATCTTTCTTCCAGAGTAATGTTTCAATTTATTTAGGGTAGAGCAATTCAAAATTTATTAAAAAACTGTATGCACTCATCCAATCAATATTCCATGTTTCCATGTTTCTCTAGAGATAACATAAGTGAAGAATTCTTTGTGAAGTAATAATGTTTAATGTATCAAATTTTAGTTTTATAAAGTAAGAAGTAACTCATAGTAAGCACTCATTAAGCATCTGAGGTTTGTTGAACAAAGTAGCAAAGAGATGAGACTTTTTTTTTCTTTCTTTTCAGATTATTTGAAATAAATTCAATTAACAGTCCACAAGCTCTTGGTGTATTTTTGTTTTCTGTTGACCTGAGGTCTGATCACTCACGTTCAGAAAAGAAGTCTAACAAGAAATGTCAGTCTATTCTATGAACATCTGTGATATAGTTTCAATAAATTCTTTTGTGACTTAAATTAACCAGAGTCATTTTCTGTTGTTTGCAACCAGAAACCCTAAGCTGGGTTTCTGCACTGGGTTCTACTCAAAAACCACCTACTTCTGTATTACATAGAGAAAAATCAAATCTACACTAATCAGTTTGACTTTTAAAACCACCACATATGCCTGAAAAAAATTTAGTCATTTAGGATGGCACTGAGAGATCTGACAAGGCAACTAGAAATCCAGAAACTGTTTCCAATAATTAGTATTGTCAATCTTCTCTTACAGAACTTTTGTTATGATTCTCGGAGCTAAATGACAGCAAGCCTTGACGACCTTAGGGGGAGGAAGAGATAAAAAATAATACTAGAACAAGAAAAAAGAAGTGTGATCCAAATAGGTGTATCAGCCTATCATTTTAGAATCTTTGGTATGTCTAAGACTTGAAATGTGTAATCTCTTAGAAAGTTAATTTTCGGTTATAAAAACTATTTGGTTAAAGAGCCAAGTTTTGACTCTGTGTTGAGTATAAGCTCATTGTGCCAACTACCAATTCCCACCCAGATGTGGTCATTAAGTTGTACTGTGCTGATGTAAAGCAGTGTTGGGGACTCTCTTTAGAAAACTCATTATCATATAGTTCCTATTAGCATAGTTATTAGCTTCACAGATTAAAGAAAATAGCTTTAATCTAATAGCCCTGATTCATCATTCTTCTCTAGCCAACAAATCCACAAAACTTAATTCCAGGCAGTAAGAGATGGGTATTAGACACGCATAGGGTAGGAAACAGTGATGAGTACGTAACCTAGATTATTAGATTGTCTTTCGTCATTTCTTTTGGTATTGATTCTCCTTAGATTGACATCCTATGTTAAAATATTCTAATTTGGGGAGAATGTGATTATATCCCTACTGTCTGCTGTTCCCTGTATTTATGAGAAAGGTAAATTATTTTGGATTTAACTGTTGCTGATTGAAATATCTATCTTTGTGTGATTAACCTAGCTGCAATGCAGTTGTTCCAGATGGGTTTTAGCCAAGCAAAATTGTTTATTTACATGAAATTTTATGCTAAAGACTGATACATAAAACATATAAAAGTGGAAATTTTTGTGGCAAACTAGGACATCAAGGATCTCTATCCTGCAACATCTCAACCTGTCCTTTTCCATAACCCCATTCCCTCTCCCATGGAGCTCAAGGGGATCGAAGAGCTGAGGGGCTCAGATGTCTGACTTTGAACTAACTGTCCTAATATTATATAAATATATATATATACTTTTCAAACTATTATTATACGATATTGCGATATAGGCTTGTAAACAGTGAATGTGTTGTAAAACATATGTTTTAATACAGATTTTTGTAAATGAAAAAATCCGTGTGCTTTCTTATTGTTTGTTCCATGTATTTTTACCAAATTTGTCTGGTCTTTTTGTTGAAACCATCTGGAACTCTTACTGAGATCATAGTTGAAATCTCCCGCAAAGTTAGGAAAAAGAGAGAAATCACAGGAGCTGCACATCCGGGCTGACTAACTGTCCATGTGACCTTTGGATTCATCCTCTTCCTCTCTGAAGAAATGGAGCTGGGCTAAAAGTTTCTATCGTTTCCAAAATTTTGTCATGATAAGGATCATCTGAGGTACTTGTACTTACTCAAAATACAAATTCCCCATTTCACTCCAAGCCCACTGAATCCGAATTCTCAGGGGAAGGCCGGGGAACCATGCATTTGACAGAACCTCCAGGTGATCCTTATCCTTGGAAAGATGAGAAACAAAGAGCTGAACAACTCCAACAGCCGTTCTAATTCGGAAGTTCCATGATTCCCTTCATATTTCTTGGATAATAAAATATTTTGACTGAAGCTATGGAGCCTGGAGTGGAGATGGTGGGAAGAAGAAAAAGTTATTCCTTTTATATAAAAATGATGTTGGACTTGAGGATATGGGGAGGGGGAAGGGTAAGCTGGGACGAAGTGAGAGAGTGGCATGGACATATATACACTACCAAATGTAAAATAGATAGCTAGTGGGAAGCAGCCGCATAGCACAGGGAGATCAGCTCCGTGCTTTGTGACCACCTAGAGGGGTGGGGTGGGGAGGGTGGGAGGGAGATGCAAGAGGGAGGAGATAGGGGAACATATGTATATGTATAACTGATTCACTTTGTTATAAAGCAGAAACTAACACACCATTGTAAAGCAATTATACTCCAATAAAGATGTTACAAAATAAATAAATAAAATAAAATCATAGTTAAAAAAATGATGTTGAATTTGGCATTTTCTATGAAATATTAAAATAATTTTATAATGCTGAATAATTAGAAGTTAGATTTTTATCTGAACTTCACATGCCTTTTCTTATTTTTATTTCTCTTTTTATTGTGCGTTGCTTTAACTTTTTTTCTTTTTTCTTGTTGTTAGTTTTTCCCTTGCATCTGTGCTTTTAAAATCTGATTATTTATCCTTATACATCTCTAAAAAGGATGCTACCATCTTTCTTTTAAGTACCATGTTACAGATTTTCTGCAGACTTCTGGCAGAAATTTCCCCCTAATTAACAATAAGGTTGAATTAACTTCTCAAACCAAGACAGGGCATTTGTAGGCTTTAATCACTTAGCAAACATTTACCCTGCACAGTCAAGGTGACAACAACTTAGTCGATTGGAGGATCCCATCTATGTTTTCTATGTTCTCATTCAGTTTTGAGTCTTGCAGGAACTACAGAATAGATGTCTATCTGGCTCTAAAAGACATCTATTCAAACTAGCGTCTTTGGAGGCATCCATTGGCTTATTTGGAGCTCAGCCACCAGTCCTCACATGTTACCAATAACATCTTTTGGGCTCCCCCAAAAGCTGATTGCTGCTTTCCTTCTTTCTCCTCTGCCACTCCTGGGAGCATCAGCAACTCAAGCTCCTGGGGCCCAGGAAATCTCTGAGAACTTGTCTGAGGTCCGCATGACTAGATACCTACATAATCTACAGTCATTTCCTCTTTGGAGTCTTGCTCCTTTTTCTTGGATGTCTACCTCAGAAGTAATGCACAGATTCCTTTTATTCTCGAATCCCACAAAATCATCTGGGATTTTTTACTAAAAAGCTATCTTAGAATGTTGTTTTGCATTTAACATCAGTTTCAAAAGCTACCTAGCTGACGTATAGATGCAATGTGTTATGCTCACCTTTATTTGTAATATGTGGTGGACATCAGTATGTACTTTTTTTCTACCTAAATCTTAATTGCAACAAATACTTTTCAAAAACTTCTTTTTTGAAAAAGATAGCTAAATATTTGTTGCCATGTGAACATGAATTACTAATTTGTTAAATAGATTTTTTTAAAGCTTCACTTTAGATACTTCAATGATTTCATCATAGTTCAAAGGTAGCAAACAGTTATATGCTGGGGGGATAGAAATCTAAGGATTAACCAGTTGGTTTAGCTCAAAGTATTTTTCTACAATGGCTTCAGGATAGAGAGATGAGAAATGAATTTCACACACAAATTGAATACGCAAGCATCAGTTTAGAAATCGTTTATATAATATCACTGTTCATCTATAAAAATGTCAGTGACATTCGGGAAAAAATCAAAATATTGCATCATTTTTTCCATGGCTTAATTTTTACTTTTTAAATTTATGGTTTTGCTTAGGTAATTTGTCTTTTTATAGGGATTCATTCTGTTTTCTGTGATTTTGGAAGCGATTTCTTTAATCTGTTTCATTTCTTAGAGAAATTCCTAATTTTTTTTTAAACATGAACTTTTATTTCATATCTTACATCTTGTTTGTGATACCAGAGACATCATGTTTTTAACTGAACTAGCTAACACAATGAGAGAAACAAAACGCCACGTAGCATAAATCAGTTTTCATTTTCTGGCTTTCCCTTCTGTGTTCCTCACATGATGAAAAAGACACGCTGCCAACAACCACATGTATTCTATTTTTTCACATTTTGTTAAAACATAAACGCTTTTTCATATTAACACCTGGTCTTTAAATTATATTTTTTAATGGCTATAGAACATGCCGACAGTTGCTTTGCCATACTTTAGTTCCAAAATTTCTAACCAGTTACAATATCCAGATTTTTGATATTAGAAAAAAAATTTGTAATAAGAAACATATATATATTTTAGCCCAAACTGAATGGGATGATATTACTGGGTTACAGAGAGCTAGATTTTTAGGGCTTAATGTAAAGTTTTTTAGGGCTTAATGACTTTACAATTAACCACATATTTTGAAGTCTAACAATTTCAACATACTAAGCAGATATTTTGTATGAATTTCGTAGATATAAAATGATGTTTCATTGTTTTAATTTCCATTTATTTCATAACTATCCACAAAAAGAAACTAACAGTATCTCCTACTATGTAAATTGATACTGTCTTCTTGTTATACTAAGCATAGTTGTCAGTATAAACATTCTGACATAAAAAGATGAAATAGTAAACAGAATTAAGTGAATATTGAAACAACCATATAGTAAATAATTGTTATAAAATTATATAAATGATTTATTTTTTTGCTTTTGAACTCATCCTTATATTTTACATTTTTTCTATGTAATTTTCTAGTTAAACTTAAAAAGATGATATTTTAGGGTATAATTGTCTTTTACTTAAAATTCATCCATGGAATTTTCTATTATAACATCCTTTCTAAGTGCTGAGAAAAGTTAAGGTGATAAGGTTGGTATAATTAGTAAGATAATTATAATGCCATTGGGATTAGATATAACAATATTACTGTCCATCACCTTAAATGTTAACATCTTAGTTTGGCCTTTATGTTTATTTTTAATAAATGCTGTACCTCACAAATTGCTTTTCAATATCAGAAAGTTAAGCTGTCAAGTGTCAGAGTTAGATTGGCTTGACTGCTTAATTAAATACAGATTCATCTGGAAAAGTGTTCTCCTGCTCTCACATTTCACTCTAATCTCCGCTCAAATTCAGAATGACCCCTACATGGCCTGAACTTTACAGCAAGAGCAAACAGACAAAAATACCAACCCTCCCCCATGCTCCTGTTTAGTCAATTCTTGACCTGAGAAAAGCAATGCCAACTTAGTATAAACTGGAAGACTTAAAAGGGGAGGGGAAGCGGCACCCCCCAAATGGGAAAGGGCTATGCTGACATGAGTCAAACAGGGAGTCATAATGCACCTTCGTCCGCTCCCTCAGGGGTCCCCACTTTTCCCAAAACTGTCACAATGCATTGGGAGGAGGAGAAAGTAGCAACTGCCGGCTCTAAACATTCTTCCCTGCTGACGTCATGCAGAAGGTGGAAGGGAGCTGGAACTGACAGGAAAGGACACTCAGTCAGAAAACATGAACTCTAGCCATGAGTCTGCTCCTCACTCACTGCGTGGGGTAAGAAAGGCCACTCCACTTCTCTGGGATTGAGTTTCTTTCCCTGAGAAATAAAGGAGCTGGTCTATATAAGCTAAAAGATGTCTCATGGTTCTAAATTTCTGAGATTCTCTGATCACCAATATAAGAAAATATCATTTCTTGAGCCCTCTGGCTAGGCTTATGATAGTGTGAAAAATCACACAAGGCTGGGCTTTCTACATGGCAGCATCGGCTTAGCTGGTTCTCTCTCAGGCTGGTTGTATAAGTTGAAGATGCAGTGCAACATCAATTGGTCTGAAGAAACATCTATCCTCTCTATATATGATGCATGTAAGGGGAGAGGATTAGGAACAAGCTTGGAGACTAGAAATTGTTTTTGGACTGCCAAAACCAAAGGTTACTCCTGGGTATATCTGAAAAAAACAAAACACTAATTTGAAAAGATACATGCACCCCAATGTTCATAGCAGCATTATTTACAATTGCCAAGAGATAGAAGCAACCTGTGTCCATCAACAGATGAATGGATAAAGAAGATGTGGCATATATATATACAATGGAATACTACTCAGCTATGAAAAAGAATGAAATTTTGCCATCAGCAACAACATGGATGGACTAGGAGGGTGTTATGTTAAGTGAAATAAGTCAGACTAATACAAATACTGTATGATATCACTTTTATGTGGAATCTAAAAAACACAACAAACTAGTGGAATATACCAAAACAGACTCACAGATAAAGAGAACAAGCTAATGGTTACCAGAGGGGAGAGGGAAAAGGAGAGGGGCAAGATAGGGGTAGTGGATTAAGAGGTACAAACTATTAGGTATAAAATAAGCTATAAGGATATATTGTTGTACAATGGCAAATACAACCACTACTTTATAATAACTATACATGGAATATAACCTTTAAAAAAACAACAAGGATCACCCTGCAGATAAGATATAGAGTTGTATGGTACCACTAGTAAGACATCTGTTCCTGAGAAGGCCAAGCTCAGACAATGCCCAGACCACACTCCGACATGGGCAAAGACTGCTCTGTCTCTGTAAACTGCTAGTAGTGGAGGGGACGCCACACAGAGAGAAGGCATTTTCACTCTGTGTCTTCTTTGCTGCGCGGTGGGCTAACCACTGGACTCTGCAAAGTCAACTATTATATTTTAGATTTTTTTAAATAGGCAAATACTTTGCATGCAGGTAAGAAGTCAGTATCTAGCTTTAAACATCTAGCTTCAACATTTTATTGAAAAGTAGAAAGTAGAACCCATTCAAGCATATTTTTCTTTCCTTTTCAATGAGTCAGCGTGGGAGCGGGGAGAGGTAATAATCAATGTGTCAGACATAAGTAATGACTAATGGAGAATTATGTAATTGCTAAGCTTGTATAGTTTTTGAACAAAATAAGGCATTTTTATATTGATAGATCTATTCATTTTCTTTCAAATACAACAAGTGAATGTTAGGTATTTTATATTTTAAAATGAATAGAGAATCAATGTTTGTTGTATGTGAAATTATAAACCACATGCAGATTAGCAAATGGTAGGCAAAACTTATACTATATTTATTCTGTCCTAGTTTAATAATTGACCACTCCTAGGCTTTTTTTTTTCCAGTAGCGTCTATTCCAGTGAACCATATACTTCAGAAGGATTTTTCAAAATAGATACAGCATTAAAATGCAAAGAAAAATATCCACCAAAGGCTTAGGACCTACTGGGAGCAACACAATACTTAGATCCCAAAGCATTAAAAGATCACATCATAATAACAATGGTAGTGTTGAGTTAAATTAATTTAGGAAACAAATGCTGTTCTACGTTTCATATAGAAAAATTAATTTATATCTTTGCTCTATTGAATTACGTAACTAGACACCACTGCTCACCACCAAATGAATGTGGATAACTTATTTAACTTTTCACTGCCTTGGTTTTCACTTTGTAGAACAGGTTCCATAGTATGATGTACTATATAGAATTTTTATGAGGATTAGATGAAATCTACATGGAAATACTAAACATACTAAGAATTCAATTGAGTGTCTTTAAAATAACAAAAAACCCCCACATTTTATAGCTAGAGACCTTTAAAATTTTAGCTTCTCCTTGTACAAGCGTTATAACCTTGGGCAAATTACCCCTCTGGATTTAGTTTCCTCATCTGCAGAATGAATTAAAAATATCTAGCATGCAGTATTGTTTCAAGCCTAGTAATAGTACATATAAATCACTAGTTCAGGATTCAATAAATGCACTTGGTGCCAACATGATATTATACATGTATACATGTAAATTCATGAAAATGAAAACATGTAATTATAAAAAGTGTGTTTAGACGTTTACATTCTAAATTTACAATTACATTTTAAAGTATTTTAAATGTTAGTGTATCATTTTAGCATATATTTCTCTACTGTTCATCATTAATAATGAAGTCAAAATTAAATAACCTAATTAAAATGGAATAATTCAGTGTTGAAAATATTTCTGCAAGTGGCAAAGAGATAGAGATTAGCTTAATGATTTTTTCCAAAATGTTTCTTATATATTTATTAATATATCTACAAAAACAAGTGGATACGACGAAAGTGAAGAATCCCATGCCACGTCTTTCTTTGTGTTTGCATCGTGGCACGTTGCTTCAAATGCGAGGGTCATGGCTCGTGGTGCTCGGTGTTGGCTTGGTAAGTGGCTGAGACTCGATCCCAGGGAGGAAATGTGTACCATCACCCATGCTGCTCCCTGAAAACCCGGTGTGGTTTTGGGGAGTCCTCTTTGAATTGCACTTATGATACTATAAAATGTCCAAGCAAATCCACTGATCGGATGGAGCATTTTGTTTTTTACATCTTAGCAAAAGGCTACTCATGTCTGTGCATATTCCCCGAAATAGATGCTGATAAGAAACATGATGGTCACAGACTATTGTTAACGGAGAGAGCAAAACCAGCCTGATTTATGAATTTTACGTTTTACTGATTTGGTCCAACAAATCATATTTATAAATGATTCTGAATTATTTTCTGTGACGGTGATTCTCATACATGTTCAGATGGGGGCCACTTCAACAAGGGCAAGTGATATTTTCAGACTAGCAAAAATGGAATACACCCTCGCTTCCCATTTAGAATATAACAATTATCCTGATGTTCTGCTAGGTATGCTCCATTTAGTACCTTATTAAATCTTAACCTCTATTTCAGATTCTTTTTCCACTAATTGATCCAACCCATCACTTCCCGGTTATTTGTCTTGAAACCCCACTTGGTGGTGACCCTGTTTTACATATTTCCATCTCATGCACATCTATTGTTTTGCTTTACACAATCTCCTCAGCCAGCAGTTCTGCTCCCATAGATCTACTAACACAAATGCCACATTGCTTTTCGGATTTGATGCCCACAGGGAGCTCTTCTAATTGCCCCAGCTGCCAGTGAACTTCTTTAGTGAGTTCCTGGGATGCTTTTCTTAAGAAGTGTCTTTATTACAATTTCTACTGCCTGATATCCCACTTGTTTGTGTTCATATCTTAGCTTCCCAGTGAATTGTAAGCCATCTGGGGAATAGGAATAATGTCTTGTGCATCTTTTTCCCAGCATGATCCTGGCATTTATATGGCAATCAATATATAAATGTTAAATTAGTGAATCCTTCAAACAGACACATTTCTTTAAGAATCACTTTCCTCTTGATAAATTTTGATTCCCCTGAAAGGATTTATTAGAATATCTTTTGGGGAGAAAGACATTTTCAAGTGTTCCTTGCTACCTCTTTTATCCAACTGCCATTTGTGAACTGCATGAAGATAAAGTCCAGTGACTATTCTTAGACTATGAGTTTAGAAGAAATGATTCTGGATCTAGCCCGAGTTTTTGTTTGTTTGTTTATTTTTGTTATTTAGATAATCATAAAATGTATTTAGAAATATTCCCTATTTAAAATAATACCATGTATTTCTAACTTGGGAGTAACACCAAAGTATTTGAAAGTGTTCTGACCAGGATCTTGAAAATGGGTTGAATAGTAGTATTTACATAGTAGTGTTGTTTTAGCATGCTCATGTCCCAGATGCTATGTTTATTTTTCTCTTGTTAATTAGAGAGGAAGTAAAGGCACGTATTTTCTGTCTCAGAAAACTTTTGCTTTTAATTCTGGAAGAATCTCATTGTATTTTTGTATTACAGATTCAAGAATAAAACACTGTCAGAAAAATGGAAATGAGTGCGTTACCAACTTTCTGTCACATTTTTAAAAATATATACAGCAGGTTCTTATCAGTCATCAATTTTACACACATCAGTGTATACATGTCAATCCCAATCGCCCAATTCATCACACCACCACCACCACCACCCCACCGCTTTCCCCCCTTGGTGCCCATACATTTGTTCTCTACATCTGTGTCTCAATTTCTGCCCTGAAAACCTGTTCATCTGTACCATTTTTCTAGGTTCCACATATATGCGTTAATATACGATATTTGTTTTTCTCTTTCTGACTTACTTCACTTTGTATGACAGTCTCTAGATCCATCCACGTCTCAACAAATGACCCAATTTCATTCCTTTTTATGGCTGAGTAATATTCCATTGTATATATGTATCACATCTTCTTTATCCATTCGTCTGTCAATGGGCATTTCGGTTGCTTCCATGACCTGGCTATTGTAAATAGTGCTGCAATGAGCATTGGGGTGCATGTGTCTTTTTGAATTGTGGTTTTCTCTGGGTATATGCCCAGTAGTGGGATTGCTGGGTCATATGGTAATTCTATTTTTAGTCTTTTAAGGAACTTCCATACTGTTCTCCATAGTGGCTGTATCAGTTTACATTCCCACCAACAGTGCAAGAGGGTTTCGTTTTCTCCACACCCTCTCCAGCATTTGTTGTTTGTAGATTTTCTGATGATGCCCATTCTAACTGGTGTGAGGTGATACGTCATTGTAGTTTTGATTTGCGTTTCTCTAATAATTAGTGATGTTGAGCAGCTTTTCATGTGCTTCTTGGCCATCTGTATGTCTTCTTTGGAGAAATGTCTATTTAGAACTTCTATTGGGTTGTTTGTTTTTTTGGTATTGAGTTGCATGAGCTGTTTGTATATTTTGGAGATTAATCCCTTGTTGTTTGCTTCATTTGCAAATATTTTCTCCCATTTTGAGGGTTGTCTTTTTGCTTTGTTTATGGTTTCCTTTGCTATATTACATGTAAATGGTTCTGTGGATTTTCAGAAATGTTTGAGTGCTTATTAGTTGCCTCCTCTGATATTTTTAAATAGTAATAAGAATAAAATGTTAGTTTTTCTGTGAAAAAATATTCTCTATTTTCTAATCTTCTTGCTAATTAAATTTAATTATCACTGCTAGTTTATTGTAATAATTAAATTAACTTAAAGTTTAGTTGGGAATGTATTTCTCACACTAGAAAGAGGCATGAAAATTATTACTGATAGGAGAAAGTTTAAACCAACAACAGTGTCATTACTTAAAATGGGAATTTAAGAAAGAGTTTAGTTTTCTTCTGGGGGAGGAAAGATGATGAGTTTTATAATTAGACAAATTGAGTGCTTTATATTTTAATAAGGAATATGATTGTTAATTATTTGTAGATCATGTTTAGAAATTATGTACAATTTACTTACTTGACATGGCTATAGAGTTTCATTTAGAAAGAGTACTATGGAATGACAGGGATTATCATTCTGTATCTCATAGTGATGGAAATTTCTATTGATTTTTTTCCTTTTGTAATGACAATGAAACGATAGAATGATTGAGTAAACCATTAGCTATGTTTTCTTTTGTCTTTTGATGAAAATGCTGAATATGTACATTTATTTTTGCTATACTTTATTTTCTATCATCATCTCTTCCCTTTCTCAGTTCATCATCTTCAGTGACCATTCACTTATTTGAGGCTGAATGTATTTGTCCAGGTTATCTTGCTTGACTTTCTCATGTCACAATAAGTAATTCATCTAAGATCTAATTTATTATTATAATATCTGAAGAACAACTTAATTAGGTTCCATGAGTACTTTCTGAAATTGCTGGAAAGAGCTCCATGAGTCAAACATTATAGGAAAAGTTCTATTTTTAAGGAAATGTCCTTATGCTGGTAGAACTTGACATTCATAAACAGTAAATTTGAATACAGTGGTTACTTCCAGGAGAAATAATAGGGAGAAAATGATTTATGAAATTTATCACTAGAGACATATATAATCAATATGAAGCCTGACATTTTGAAAATATTGTCTCCTATATTTATAGAGTTTATGGTTATTTCAAGATTGGTGAACTTCTTTATTAAGTATGTTTTGGGTAAAAAAATAGTGAGAGGAGAAAAGAAAGGTTAAAGTATGAAATAAAAGTATTGCTAAAAACGGATTAGTTTTAAAAATCAATTTAAAAACAATTATACTAACTCAACGTGTTATTCAGTATGCTGTTGGCACAGTTTTACATGGATTAAAGCGGAAGGGTAGCAGAGTAAAAGGGAAGGCTCATGGGTTTAGAAGTCAACAAAACTTGGTTAAACTCTGGCTTTACCTCTTTGCACAGCACCATGAGTAATGTTATGTAATCATAAGAACTTTCAGATAATAGAATCTGAATTTGTTCTCCTCATCTGTATAAAATGGGGGTAATAATAATTTCCTTAAAGAGTTATTTTACAAATGGGAGATAATAAACACATTTGAAAGGTAATAACAGAATACTTGGTGTTCAACAAATAGGTATTGTCATTATCATTAAAAACCAATGGCTAGGTTTTTTAATTGAGGTATAGCTAATGTACAAAATTATATAAGTTTCAGGTGTACAACACAGTGATTCCCAATTTTTAAAAGTTATATTCCATTTATAGTTATTATAAAATATTGGCTAGGGGTTTCCCTGGTGGCACAGTGGTTGAGAATCTGCCTGCCAATGCAGGTGACACGGGTTCAAGCCCTGGTCTGGGAAGATCCCACATGCCACGGAGCAACTGGACCCGTGAGCCACAACTACTGAGCCTGCGCGTCTGGAGCCTGTGCTCCGCAACAAGAGAGGCCGCGACAGTAAGAGGCCTGCGCACCGTGATGAAGAGTGGCCCCCACTTGCCGCAACTAGAGAAAGCCCTCGCACAGAAAAGAAGACCCAACACAGCCAAAAATAAATAAATTAACTAATTAGTAGAATGTTTAAAAAAAATATATTGGCTATGTGTTGTATAATGTATCCTTGTAGCTGGATGGGCATATTTTTGAATATTTACCTTCCTGTTAATTTCTCCAGTTTCCCTTCTCAGATGCACATGTTCATTAACGGAGATTATCAGTTGCATGATAAACATGGATTTTTTCCAAAATTATGTTAATGAGAAGTCAATACAGTAATTTTGATAGTAGAAAGGATCTTTTCTGCTTGATCTTCAATATAATCTAATTATTAGCATAGTGTCAAGCACTTTTAAGATATGAAAATAATGGTTAATGATGATACTGTACATTAAAAAAGTCATATAGGAGAAACACCATTGACTTTTTCTGGTTATATAAGTTTGGATGTCTTGCTTTTCCCAGCACACACAGATTTATATTCCATTTTTGTTTTGGATACTAAAAAGCAAGTTACACACGACCTGCTTCATTTATACACATAATCTGCCTGGTCCTTGTTGTAACTTTTATTTTAATTCCCTGTAACACATGCATAATTTTAAAGACTGTAATGATCATAATGATGACATGTTTTCTATAAAAAACATAATTACTTTTATATTCCAAATCTCTGAAATGTACATGAATGAAATTGCTTATTACCTAAACTTCTACAGTAACCTGACCATCTCCGGACAACTTGGTTGCTCAGTGGAGACCACTGGTGGTCTGTGGAAACCACTTTGAGAAGCGTCAGCTTACAGGATAAAGCTTTAAGTACTTAGTATTGCATTAAAGGCCAAACATTATCTGGTCCTGGCTGTTCCTTGCACCTTGACTCATATAAAACCAGTTCTCCCCAAAACCTTTTTTTAAACCGTAAAGTAAGACTTATAACTGTCAAAATTTGCATGCTCACTCATAAAATTCATTTGCTTATGCATTCCTTTGTCCAGTAGTTTTGTTCACCCCTTTGTCAATCTGGCAAAATAATTTTGGCTTATATATTAGCCTTCCTGATTTATCTGTCAACCGAAAGAACAGGAACATTTTTGTTTGACATTTTATGTCCATCGTTTTCGTAGTTCGTGGAACAAATTAAACATCAGGTAATTCAAAATAAGTTTATTGAGTGAATGAATGATTGAATGAATGAATGATGTTGCAGTGATCAACTTGAATCAACTCTAAAGCCACAGATTACATCAAAACATAATCAACAACTGTGGTGATTTGTAGAAAAGATAATTCATGTTCTGAGTGCTTATTCTCAGAAGATAACCTAAGAAAGAACAAGATGTTTAAAGAGTATGTATGGGCTGGAGACCATTCATTTCAAGATGACCCTCACATTGGAGGACTTTCTTTTCATGTCTCTGCATCATGGGGAGCCAAAATATTGCAAGAAGTTCTGCAGAAACCTCTAGATATTCTAATTTTTCCTCTAGTGTTGGAGCTTTGGAATTATTGGAGTTATTGGAGTTTTTAGACTGCAGTTATTTATGCAGTTGGACCTCTTTAAAACGTTAATGTTTAGCCCTTTATGCATGTATTTGATTTTATTACAACTTCACTCACAAAAGCAACACCAGAAGGTTTTGTTTCAGAGTTCAGTTTCTAGAAGATGTTCCATAAAGTCATGGAGCTTTTAGTAGAGCTTAAACATCAAAGCACAAATTATCTATATTGGAAAAGTTTCATGAATATTGTGTTTTTGAGCAGCAACTTCACAATGAGATTTTGTTTTAATTTCTAAAAAATATCTGGGCTTTTCCCCATTAGATACCAACTCATTGACAATCCACAACACTTTTGCAATAGTACAGTTTCCGGTGGTTACCAACAATTATTAAAGGAATTCATCCACACACTTTTGACTCTTTAGATTGCGAAATTACTTAAACAAATACTGCCTTTTCATGCAACTGATTCTGAAATGGAAGGTAAATGAAGAAATCTAGTTTCATTATTGCTTATCTGGTAAGCTCTCTTTTTTTCTTCTTTCTTCACTAAGAAAAAGTGGGAGATTTGGGTAAAACAGGCAACAATCAATAACAACTACAGAAATATGCCTCCCATGTGGGTAATAGCTTTGGGGAATATAAAGCAGTTGAAATGTTAAAAGTCCTAAGGCTTTCTCTTCCATCCTTCCCTTTACTTTCCCCTGGTTGCTCACCAGCACTGGAGGCACAGGAAATCTCCATGGCCCCTGCAGTGTCTCATCCTCAGTACCAGGGGCTGGATCCTGGGCTGCCCTTCTTTTCTGAAGATATTTGTTTCCAGGAGGAGAACGGCGAGCAGCGCTCTGTTGAAGGCTAGAATGAAGGTCTTTTGCTGCCAGGGCATCTTTTGAGTTGGAAGCAAATTAGTTACCCTTCTGAATGTCATCAAGAAAAGCTTCTATGGGATGGCAACTCACCGTAAGCAGTTGTACTCTGCTTTCAATAACTGAAGCAACATTCAGCTGGGAGGTAGTTAATTTGAGCTTTAGTTATACTGATGGCAAAATTAACCTTTCAGGGTGAGGTGCTAATACTGAAATTGAAGATCGCTACTAGATTTGGCATAAAAATTTCTGTCAGTGAAAACAGCTGGAGTTATAGCTGGGCAAAAGCTTTAAAAACTACTTCATTACGATGCATCATAGAAGTAAATGAATTAAGAAGACAAGCGTGTACTTCGATATTATGCAATTTTTGAATGAAGGCTAGGAAAAATAAATACATTTTCACTTGTCACAGTTATGGACAATAGAGAAGACTAAATCTACTTGCATCATGAGTAAATGGCTGCATTGCCCAATCTCATTAAGAATGGATGTGCAACCGTGGTGCTCTGAGAAATAATTCTTTGAGTAAGGCACCAGTTGGTCTGGGGTAGCACAATTTAAAAGCTAATAAAAACTAGTCTGACACTGTGACATTCTATCATCCAGCCTCAAGTCACATTTTACCAGAGATAAATATCAATAGAATTTGTTTAAGCTGGCACTGAAACATGTTTATATCATTTATCTCTTCAAATTATGCCAAGATCAAATAAACTGAGTGAAATATTATTGAACATGAACTAAATTATGGTATAACAAGTAAGATCATATTTCTCCAAACACGTAATCCATTGCTGAATTGTTAGATACAGTGTACTCCTTTTAAAAGAAGTCCGTTCTTCAAAATCTATGTTAAAAAGGACTCTATTTAACAATAACTGACACATACTAATGTGAGTGACAATAAAGGAAAAAACTAACCCAGGAGTTTTCCAGTGTTTAAAGTTATATCGTTTAAAAATATTTAAAAATAGAAACTTGACCAAGCAGTTCCGTTATTCTGTTATCTTTTAATTTAGATTTCAGTTGAACTTGGGAACAAATACATCACCACAGAGTGAATTTAAATATGTAGTTGGGAGTGGGAAAGGAGGAAAGACTAGATTCAGTGGTATTTTTCGGTAGGAAATACAAAAGAAATCATAATCATCACTAAACTATTTAGAGACAGACCTTCTTGGTTAATACATCCATAAATCTCAGCGCATTTTCATGGAATCCTAGGATTAGGTGGAAAAGAATTTATGAAACCTTAACCTAGCAACCCAGTTCCATAAAAGTTTTTCTTTTTTTTCTGTTTCTTCTCTAACAGATAGAAAACTTCCTTTAAAATAAACACAATTGAGAGATAACAAACAACTCCTGATGATTATGTTTTCATTTATGACCTTTAAGATGTAAAAGAAACTTTTAACAGGAACTCTATTTAGGGTGGAGAGATTCTGTCTTATCCTGACAGGAAGGAAATGGCCGCTCGGTCTCTGCCTTCCCTGGAGAAGAGCAGAGGAGATCACGTGTGTGGAAGTTCTGTGGGTCTGTAAGATGCTATATAAATGTTACTTGTTAAAAAGCCAGGCAGTCCAAAGTGTGTATTTACCTTTCTTGTGATTCTACTCCCCATGAGTTTTTTTCTCCTTTCTTCTGCCTTGTCCCCAGATGAATTAAAGAACCGTACAAAGCTGACTGATGCTAACGAATTGCAATTTCTTAACCTGATACATGTAGGAGAGCCATTCATTTAACACAAAACAGCAACATGGATGGTTGTCTAGCTCCATTCTAGTATTCTTTATGGGCCCTCAATCCAGGTGAAGTACAGGTCTACAATAATAATCATGAAACAAATGACTCCATTCATTCAGCAAACCTTTCTTCAGGACTCCCAGGCGTTAAGATTTGCTTCTAGAGTCAGAGGAATCAGCAATGGACCAAACAGAAACAAACAAACAAACAAAAATCCCTGCTATCACGGAGCTTATATTTCATTGCATACTTACTTTTATATCTTACTTTTATTGGGATAAAAATGTTCAGTTTCTTAGGTGGCCTGTCCTTTCTGTTTCTTTCCCTGAGATGATATCCTGGTGTGTAAGTAGAGGATATGTGCTTATATGACCTCATGACAAAGGTGAAGAGTCAGTGGGTTTTGTTTTTTTTAATTGACTTCTAGTCTCAGGTGTGATGCCCCTTATCTACTTAATGAAACAGTGAGAAAGACAAGTCGGCAGGCAATTACATTACAGTGCAGTTAGCACCGTGATAGAGACATTATAGATATGACTACCACATTGCACAACTTCAGGGGCACCATTTACATAGACCAATGTGAAGAGCGCCCCCTACAGTTGAACAGTGCACCCATTATGTGGCAGCCTAAGAACAGCACAAAAGAGGGGTATGATAGAATTCAGACTTGCGAATGGAAAGAAACAGTATATACAGTGGGCAGAAGTTAACTGGATAAAGGTGAAGGAGAATGAGTAAATATAATAGCATCACATGAATAAAGTCCTAGAGGCCTGAGGAAACATATCTAAAGAAGGAATTAAAAGAAGTTCACTTTAGCTGGAGTGCTGAGTAGAAGAGGAAGGCACAGTAATAAATGGGGAGGGGAAAGAGGCAAACATCATATTAGAAAGAACCCTGTAACTGTATTGAGAAGTCTGACCTTTATCCTAAGGACAAGTAGGTACCATTGTAAGATTTTAAGCTGGGGACATACCAAGGTCAGATTTGCATGCTAGAAGCATTGCACTTAGAACTTGTACAGTTAGATTTGCTTTTTAGCTTCATTGTGGGGAATAGATGAGTAGTTAGGAGGCTGTGGTAATAATCTGGCCTGAAGACAAGGGGGCTTGGGCATGCTTCCACATTTGGAATGGTGAGAAAAGGAAGGCTGAAATAAATATTTGACAAGTGAGATTGACAGTACTTTGTAATTGGATGTGGGGACTGAGGAAGAGGGAGGAGGTGGGGATCCTGTCCACCGAGTAATCTGTTAGATGGCTGAGCCATTCTCTGCAATAGGAACCTGAGGCAGGTGAAGAGCAAGGGGGGCGAGGTAAGATGAGTTCCATCTTTCACTCATTAAGTTCTAGGTGCTTGGTGGGCATCCAAGTGGAAATATCTAGGGAACTATAGCAATACGCAGCTCTGATATCCGAAGGAGCAATGTGGGACAGGGAGACAGATTGGGGCAAAGGGGATACATGTACAGATGTTAATTAAAACCATGATATGGGAAGAATTTCCTGGGGAAGAAGGTAACTGTTTCTGTCTTTTGAATTATTATAATAGCTTGATAAAAGTTACCCAGAAAACACAAATATAGAAGATGTATTTTGTGTATGGGGTGTTATGGACTTTTGGAACTGGGAGGAATTGGTGGTAGTTTCCATCTACCCAACTTTATTACATATATATGTAACTGTAAGCAACATAGCATTGAATTGTGTATTGTAGACATTTTACTCTGACTTGCTTTTTTCCTTAATTTCATCATTTTGACATATATGGATCTACTTTATTTAACTTCTTTTTCATATTCCATGTGAAAATAAGACACCATTCATCCAGTCTTTTGTTGATTTGTTATTTCTAATATATATTTGTGTTAGGAAGCCACAATGAGCATGCCTGCGTATGGTTCCTTGTGCACCTATGCAAGAGTTTATGTAAGGTAAATACTAACAAGTTGCTAAATCAAAGTGTTTGAACATTATAAACTAATTACATATATCCAAATTGCTCTCCCTGGTTTTTCGACCAACTTAACCACCAGTCAACATTATGTGAGATTTACTTCACATTTTCTCCAACACTTGGCATTATTAGACTTACATTTTTGCCAGTCTAATGAATATGAAATGTTTTTTTGTTAACTGGTTTAATTTGAACATTCTGGTTCATTTCTGAGCATGAGCATTTTTCATTTGTTTATTGGTGACTTGGATAACTTAGTCTCTCAATTTATCCTTTGTCCATTTATTGATTTGGGGGTATTTTTCTTATTGACTGATACAAACTCTTTATATATTATAAATACATACTATATAATGATCTTTGATTCCTTATATAAAAGCAAGTATATCCTTCCCTTCTGTGCTTATCTTTTATATTTACTTATGATAGCTTTGGTCAAGTAAATCCATCTTTTCTTTTATGTTACTGTTTTTCTTTAGTCCTTTTTAAAAGAAATGTTTTTCATACTATAAGATCTTAAGTATATTCTCTTAAATTTTCTTCTAAACATTATTAAATTTTTCTTTTAAATTTGGGCCTTTAGACCTTCTGAAATTTCTTTGGGTGTAAGAGTGGAGATTTTTTTCATAATAAGAGCATCATTTTAAACAATCCAGTCATCCATTGAAGAATCCATCCTTTCTCGACTAATCTGTAATGCTATTTCTATCATAATGCAAGGTTCTATATATGCAGGGTTCTCCATTATATTTCACTATTGTATTTGTCTATCCCTCTGTCAATACCATACTTTTAATTACTATAGCTTTATAAAAAGCCTTGACATTAGATATAGGGCTTATTGATACAGATTCTCCCTTCTCTTCCAAAATATATTGGTTATTCTTGGCCTTTGGTTCTTTCATGTCACTATATGATCACCTCATCGAATTCCATGAACTTCCTATTGGGGAGTACATTGAATTTACAGATAAATGTGGGTAAAACTATATATATCTTTTTAAATTAAAGAAAAGCATTTTGAAGAAATATGCATTTGGAAAACTAAAAGTGCCCTATTTTACTAACCTGTGCTATCCTGGGGAGCCGGGGGCAGATTTCTCTTTACCTTTGCCCCAATGGCACAGTAGCCAACAGATGCTGAACAATTAACTAACTTAGTTAACTAACTGACAGAATGAATAAAGGAGCGAATGTAAGCTTCTTTGTGATCTTGTTAGTCGTGAGGATAAATTACATCTATAATAAATGACTAATAGGGATAAGGATGGCTTATTTCCTTGGTTCCTTAATCAGTTATGATAGACTCCCATTATTTCTACTGACAGTGACAAGAAAATTTTACAAGAGGTTTTGTCATTTCCTTCTAAAGAAGCCTTTGACATGTAGGCCATGAATCTTAGAAACAACTTGCATATTCATCCATGCAACATCTTTTATTTAATGCCTACTAAGTTCCAGGGGCTGTTTTAGGTGCTGGAGATAGAGCAGTGAGCAAGAGACAAAAACTCCACTTCCATGGGGCTTGCGTTCTAGAGGGGTAGAGACTAAAAACTTAATAAATAATAAATAATTCAACTCCATTGTATGTTAAAAGTATTATGTGTATAAAAAGTACTATTTTATGGAAAAAAAGATTAAGCAGGGGAGAGTTGGGGTTGAGGCAACTGTAATTTTATGTAGGATGGTAGAGGGAGGCCTCAATGAGTAGATGATAATGACTTGAAGGAGGGCACAGAACAAGACATGAAGAAACCTGGGGAAAGAGTATTTCAGGCAGAGGGAAATAAGCAATGCAAAAGTCAAAGGCAGGACCTGTCTAGTGTGTCTGAAGTATAACAAGGAGCGCAGTCTCACTAAAGTGGAGTGATCAGGGAAAAAAGAGTAGGAAAGGGAAGGTGGTGGACATAGTATAGGGCTTTGCAGGCCATTGTGAGGATTTTGGCTTTCAGCTCCTGGTTGCATAAACCTGCCTTCCAGTAAAAATTGTTTCTGCAAGATTGCTATTCTTCTAAAGGAGGTTTCATTCTTTGTCCATTGTTTTTTTCAAAAAATTTTGCTCACATTCTTTCTATGAGAATTTTGAAAAGCTTTGTATCATCATAAATGTTTTTAGGTTGACTTCTAAATTTTTTCATAATTATTTTAATTGGTTGCCAAGGATATGACTTCTGGCATATTGTATATTTTTAAACTCTACTGTTACATTACTCTTTCTAGGGTCATGGACTCCTAAGGTCTTAGTAATTTGTGATGTAGTCACAATATCATCCCTTTAAATGATACGTGAACATGTTCTTTAACTGTTGAAAACTTGACATATTTCTTTATCTCCTTGAATTGCTATTTCATTCCAAATCCTTGGCAGAATTTTATCTTTATATAATATAAACCTATGCTTTAAAGTATTTTATTGATCATCTTAGCATATTTTGCTACATCAAAAATATATTCGTAAATTGACATTTAAGTCTTTGTTATTATTTTTAGTAGTAGTAGTATTTCCTGTGACTATAATGCTCTAAATGTTAAAATATATTTTCAGTATTAAATTACATTTACAACAGTAAAAACATATAATTAATCAAAACAACTTAAATGGGAAATAAGTTTTGACATGGGAATATTGAACAGAAAGTATAATTTTATTGCAAATGATTTTAAGATGCGAGTTGCTTCTTAAGTTGAATTAGGTTCAACATCAATTTGATTTCTATTTTTCCTTTTCAGTTTTTTTTGAGGGAGAAGGCAAATGCTGAAAAAATTATTCATAGAAATTAAGTACATGGGAATAGAAAGATTTTTGTTCAAGCAGTGTTTCTCAATTCTTTGAACTCCTTCAGAATTATATGCCAAAATCAGAGTGATACACCATAAATATTTCTAATGATCTGTCAGTGGGCAATTTATTTGAGTCCTTCTTCATGTTTGTTGAAATAAAATCATTGGTAACAACTTACACTGCAATAAGATTTTTTAAACTGAGTCTTTGGAGTAATTCACTTTCTCAACACCAACACCAATATATTAAAAATATTCCTTTGTGTGTCAGAGATTTTTCTTCCTTGGGACAACGCACCCTAGTAAGATTCAAGATGGATGAGAAGGGCAATTATAAGAAGGGCAATTCAGTGGGAGCAGGACAATTATGAAAGGAAAAAGGGAAAAGGATAACCCTCTTACTTCAGGAATGTTCTCAGGCAGATCAAATTTTGGTAGATTATTCCAGAAGGGGAAGAAATTTTGTCATAAAGTGGTAGAAAAACTGTGGAAAAGTAACACATGAGTAACAGAAATGATTGGTATCATTTATTTTTAATGTAAATACTAACATTCCATTCCATAAATACAAATCTAGTAAACTGATACTTCCTGCTAACCAAACATTCTACTAAATCACACTGGAAGATATGCTGCTGATGTAACATTATTTTCAGTCTTGAAGCCAAATGGCCATTGTCTGTTTCAGAAGCCTATTATTAGAAAAGACTGTGTACTTTACTTCAAATATTCAATTTATTTTCAAATATTATCTTTTAATGCAATTGAGAAAGTAGAAAAATTTCTCTTAGACCAAGTTAAGTGTATTCACCATGCTTCAAGAAATCAAATACAGGAGAAAACGAGATGCTTTTCTAGGAAAAACACTACTGAATAATTTCCTAGTAGACCGAAACAGAAACTGATTTGTACCTCAAATATAAGACAACCTTTCGTTCTCTAGTTCTTCCTTAGTTTAAATAAAATGTCCCAGCCAATGTGAAAGCTTGTGTGAAACTACTTTGATATCGCCATCTGATAAGGCATTACAATACATTAAAATTCTTAAAACCATATTCAAATTTCAATAAGCACATTGAAATCACATCCCCTACTCCGTTTATTTAGTATCTATAGGAAAAAATAAGCCCCTATCTCCATTAACTCTTCATTCGCTGTGTTGAAATTTTGCTGGGTCAGTTCACTCACTAAGCCCCCTGCACACCCTCAGCCCAGTAATCAGCATATGTTCCTTCCTGTCACGGAGGCATTACTGCTTGCAGTGAGTGATGTGTTAGCTGATTGGTATACGTCAGCAAGTTACTAAGAACGTCCTGACTCCACTATGCTCTGATGGAGAAAGCGTGAGACTGCGTGTTTGTGTACATGCGCCGTAGTGGGTGTTAGAGAATCTACTGTCTGAATATTCTGAGTAGCTAACAAGTTCCTGTTCATTACAAATATCCCTGAGAGTAAGTGTAAGGGTCTTTTGAAACCAAATACCCATTGTTTTGAAAGCTCTACATCAAGCTAAGCCAATCTCTCTGTTTGTGAACTTGATTGTGAAATGTGTGAAAGGATATAGAGGGGGAAAAAAAAAGGAATCGAGGCTGATGTGAAAGCTCATGCTCCATTATTTGTCAGAATCACTTACCAGGATTCCTCCCCAGCCCTCCTTCTCTACCAACTTGTCTCTCCTTCTGGAAGAACCACCAAAACACATTCCCTAGGAATTCCAAAGTTCTCTTGAAATTTCCTTAAACATACTATTTCTGAGGTTTACACAGTAGTGTTCTTTTGAAAGTTATTAAAAATAAAACAAATTTAGATGGAGAAACTGAATTTTGCAGTTACTTAAGGAACAATAAAGCTTTTTACAAAAATTTAAATTAACTTTTGGCTTACTCTAAGCAGAAGATTGTCATAAAATACCTCATAATAACTCCATAATAAATGCTATTGTAATAAAATCCAGACTCCTTAACTTGGCCTAGCAGGCCCTTCGGGTTTGCATTTTTGAATTCTGAGTACCTAGTATTTAGAATTTTGACTGCCTAGTGACTCTAGCACTCACTGCCCTTTCCCTCACAACTTTCCAGATACACTCACAGCTTTTCAATTCTTCATACTTGCCAAGATGCTTTCCATCTCAGGACATTATTCATCCCTTATCCAGGAAAACTGGTTCACCAGTTCTTCACTTAAACCCACCCTCGTTTAAGTCCTTGTTCAGATGCTGGCACAACCTTGGAGAACTTTCTTGAACACCCCTTTAAAGCGAGTCTCCCAACTGCTCTCTATCTAAGCACTATTTCCTGACAACCTGCATAAGTTCATTAATTTGTTTACATATTTTTCTCTAAGGGGCATAACCTCATCTGTCTTGTTCACTCCTGTCTGTTCAGCTTGTAGAATCATACTTGATCCAAGGTAAGTAGTGAAAAATACTGGTGTATGATTGAATGAAAAATAAAATGATTAAACCAAAAATACAGAAAAATAGTTGGCGCAAACAATAAAAATTTATCCAAATGAGACAGTGTATTTTCAAAGCACTCACAAATGTGGTTTATATTTATTTTAATTTGTATTCTTATATTGGGATATCCATTTCCTACCCTCAGTGTTTGTACTTATCTGTAGTCAGGATAGCCACTGTGTTTTGGTTGCCATAATGAACGTGGCCCAAGATGTATTTTGTGAACCAAAGGGTTTAACAGAAATCTATTTGAGTGGTCCAGTATTTCATCAGAAAAGGTACACCCCCTTTTCCCCATCTCAGTTGGCTCTGGTGTCTATTTTTCCACCTCAGTGATCAAAATATTTAACCACAGATGGCCTTATGGGAAGAGTATTGATATCTTCAGGAAGAACTTGGGCATGGCATATAATTTATGACTCTCGGTTTGAGACGGGAAAATCAATACCTAACTGTGTTGCCTTACTTCTTCTGAGTTGCTTTTAAAAACTTACTAGGCTAAAATTAACCAAACAAGTTTCCTGATTCATCCTCCCTTATGCCACGAAGTAGACAAAACTCAACTGTAGACTGATGGTCTAAACTTCCCCATAGCTGTTAATAAACAGAAGGGCATTATTGTGGAAGATGGATGATTTTGCTTGCCTGTTTTCCTTCTCTTTTGGATAACATAAATCTCTCTCACTCCAGCTGATGAAAAAATTAACCTCTTTGTCTAAGTCTTAGCATATCCCCATGCAAGTGCCTCTTTTACAAAAACTGTTCAAATAATTATAGGTCTTAGGAATAACAAATTATTAAGTCAAAAATTATGCTTCTAAGATAAGTGTTACCTATGTCGACTTCATTAAATTTTCACCAGGAACTAATAACTTAATTTTAGCTTCTCTTTCTTTCTATAATTTTGGAACATGGTACTCTTCGTGGGGCAATGCCAGCCAGTTGTTTTCATTTTTATTTTAAAATTAAAGGTATTAGTTATTTTAGAAAGTCACATCTTTATTCATTAAAGGCTTAGGGCACCTTATGAAGTAATAGGAGAAGCACTAGTTGGGGCTCTAATGGATGGATCTCTGAATGCCATATTCACTGTTAAGTCTGAGTTTCTAAAATTAAAGAAACTTTAGTGTATTCTAGTGTTGTTAACAAAAATTTGCCTCCTCACAATCTTTTGGGTAAAGACTGACTAACTACATAGATTTTTTTCTCTTTTAAGCACTTAACATTTTTATTATTACTGTAAATGTTAGTGTCAGAGAGAGAAATTTTTTTCAATGCGTATTTGATTATTAGAGTGGTTTTGATCACCAGTATTCAGAGTTTAAGTTTTCTCTTTTTTTTATGTATAACATCAAAGTGAGAAGAGAGGGGAAAATATAAATAGGAATTTATATTTTAGAGCTAATTTTTTAAACACAGTACATCTAGCTTTAATTATGTAATTAGTAGTACATGCCAACCCAACATAATCAGACTTATGCTATTGCTAATATGACCACAGAGCCACAGCTTTGTTTCTTTGTTTCTTTCTTTTTTTTTTACTGAAGTATAGTTGACTTACAATATTATATTAGTTTCAGGTATACAACATAGTGATTTAATATTTTTATAGATTATGCACCATACAAAGTTATTATTGTATAATAGTATTGATGATATTCCCTGCACTGTACATTCCTGTGACTTATTTATTTTATAACTAGTAGTTTGTACCTCTTAATCTCCTATGTTTATTTGCCCATTCCTCTACCCACCTCCCCTCCAAGTTGTAGAAGTAACCTAAGTGTCATTGATAGATAAATGGATAAAGAAAATGGCGCATATACATATATATATATATATATATATATATATATATATAATTGGGGTATTACTCAGCCATAAGAAAGAATGAAATCTTGCCATTTGCAACAACATGGATGGACCTAGAAGGTATTGTGCTTGGTGAAATAAGTCACACAGAGGAAGACAAATACTTTGTGCTTTCACTTATATGTGTAATCTAAAAAACAAAACAATCAAGCTTTGTTTCTTTTTATAACTGCTCTTTGTATAGCTATTTTCATATAATTTTAGAGTGCCTGTGGATAAACTTGAGACTGATAGGTATCTGGAACTATATGAATCACAGAGATGTAGAAGTCTTCAAAGTGTTACCAGTTTTAGCATCTGGCCTAGATTGCTGAATTCCTCTGCCACTCACTAAGATAGACCTTATTATCTGGTTTCTCACTTTATACTTAAAATCTTCTTGAGTCATGTCCAAAAATCAAAGGTTTTTTTCAGTTACTGAAAATTATATAATGCTTTTTAAAATAAATCTTTTACAACATATTGAACTATTTTAAATTGTGGCTAAATTTATGTCAAACATATTTATATGTGTTCTGTTAGGTGATATTAAACAGTTTTAATGGGCTCTACTAAAAACTGTACATAGCAGGATTGAAGGCTCCCTAAGGGCAGCACACAGAGTATTCACTAAACCGTTATTAACTGACATATCAGTTCCTTCAAAACACTTGAATAAAATTATACGTTAAGCAATATCCATGTGATAGAAATACAATGATAAGAAAAATACGCATAATTTTTGGTGCTGCATGCTGTGCTTTACACTTTCAAAGCAGAGTGTAACCGTGGATAATTACTATTATCTCCCATCTTATGGATTAAAAAATCAGAGGATCAGAGAGGTGCAGTAGTTTTGTCAAGGTCTCACAGCTGAAAACTAGCAACTAGCCAAAATAAAGATTTAAACCCAAATCTTCTGATTCTCATCCACAATATAGTTCTGCCTCTCTTATAATTTCTTTTTTAATTCTTCCATTCAAGCGGATCAGTCAAAGATCATGGAGGATTAAGGATAGGGAATTTTAATTCCAAGCCAAACAAACAGGTTCCATCTTCCTCTGAGAGTCTGAAAACTAAGAGAGGATGCTATAATTTGATTGCATTGAGGGAATAAGGGGCAATCAATTAATCCAATCAAACAAAAAAGAAGGTACAGTGAACAACCAATTTAAGAAGAGGGTTTTTTGTTTTTGTTTTTTTTTTTCACACACACACACTGTATTTTATTTTTACAAGAGATAAATAGACTGACACCAAGCATTGTACATGGATGACCACAACAAAAGCAACAATGATTGCAATTACCAAACATGAAACACACTCATACTATGTCATAATATTGACATTCAGTCCAGTAATCCTCCACTGTAACAGCTCCTTTACTTTGCAGTGAAAATTGATTTGTATATTCTTTGCCTCTGAGTCCTTGTGGGATTTTTTTTTTTTTTAATTCAGACAGAAAGTCACAAAAATTATACTCATCCTCATCAGTTCACTCAGTCCCATGTAATTAATTTTTTTTTCATCTTGATCTTTTGTTAGCACTTTTATGAGTTCATCAGTTTTTCATTAGAGTTCTGAAAATGCTTATTCATTCAGTTCAGCAGTACAGTCAGTTACCAGAAACCTGTACTTGTCAGAGTCTTTTCCATGAATTTCTTAAAGATGAAACCCTTTTATAGGAACATATTTGCAAAATCATCAGAGTACACCCAGAACTGTCTGTAAATGACAAAAGACTTAAAAATGACCACGGTTAAAGATTTGATGAAAGTTCATAATAATGCAGTTGACAAGAAAATTAGTTATTTCTGAGATATACATTTTAAAGTAATAACTAGGATTATTACTTATAACATTATACCAGAACATATAAGATTTTTAGAAATTTCATGTAATGTCCGAAACATTTATATTAACATATTTCCATACATATTTCCATACAAATACAAATATAAGATTTTTAGAAATTTCATGTAATGTCTGAAACATTTATATTAACATATTTCCATACAAATAACCCAATGAAAGTTTAGTATTAGTTGTTTTGTTTGTTTGTTTTTTTATACTGCAGGTTCTTATTAGGCATCAATTTTATACACATCAGTGTATACATGTCAATCCCAATCACCCAATTCAGCACACCACCATCCCCACCTCACCGCAGTTTTCCCCCCTTGGTGTCCATATGTCCATTCTCTACATCTGTGTCTCAACTTCTGCCCTGCAAACTGGCTCATCTGTACCATTTTTCTAGGTTCCACATACATGCATTAATATACGATATTTGTTTTTCTCTTTCTGACTTACTTCACTCTGTATGACAGTCTCTAGATCCATCCACATCTCAATAAATGACTCAATTTCATTCCTTTTTATGGCTGAGTAATATTCCGTTGTATATATGTACCACAACTTCTTTATCCATTCATCTGTTGATGGGCATTTAGGTTGCTTCCATGACCTGGCTATTGTAAATAGTGCTGCAATGAACATTCGGGTGCATATGTCTTTTTGAATTACGGTTTTCTCTGGGTATATGCCCAGTAGTGGGATTGCTGGGTCATATGGTAATTCTATTTTTAGTTTTTTAAGGAACCTCCATATTGTTCTCCATAGTGGCTGTATCAATTTACATTCCCACCAACAGTGCAAGAGGTTTCCCTTTTCTCCACACCCAAGAAGAGGGTTTTTGTTGTTTTTTTTTTTGTACACATGAAGGCTTAAACATACAGCGGTTGGGCAACATAAGGTATTTTACAAAATATCTAATTGATGCTAACCTAGTCTTTCATGTATGTTTTGGAATAGAAAATACATTCATCGTCAACCGACCTATATTATAGCTCTTTTATCATGCTTGACTAAAAATCTTACTTGATTCATTTACTTAAGAGGTGAACAAAGCACAGTTCCGTCTTCGAGCCACAGAAAGGAACTATTATTATAGCCGAAGAAACGTCTAATGCTCAAACTATCCTTAGAGTAGATAATTTCATGCCATGAAAAGTTCAAGTCACAACTGGATCTCTAGCTTCCCAATACCCACTTATATTTTCTGTACACTTGATAATTTGGCCATTGATGTTAAATTAAAATTAGAAGCACAGGAAGACCCTTGCTTTGCTAATATAATTACAAAAGACAAAGGAACAAAATAAAAACAGCTTCTAAAACACATCAGTATTAGATACTTGTTACTTATCTTTCCAACATTTGTTGGGTTTCCATCTTCCCTTCTCTCTGTTTTTATGCTTATATTGTGTGTGGTAAGTTGAATAATGTCCCTCAGAGATACCCAGGTCCCAATCCCTGGAACCTGTGAATGCTATTTTATGTGACAAAAGTGATTTTGCTGATATGATTGTTAAGGATCTTGAGATTGGGCGATTATCTTGCATTACCTGGATGGGCCCTAAATGTAATGACAAATGTCATTACAAGAGGGAGGCAGAGAGAGAGTTGTTTACAGAAGAAGAGGGCAATATGACCAAGCATAACGCTAGGCTGCTGGCCTTGAAGATAGAGGAAGGGGCCGAGAGCAAAGGAATGCAGCTCTAGAAGCTGGAAAAGGCTCACAAGTGGACTCTCCCCTAGAGTCTCCAGAAGGAGCACGGGTCACCCCACAACTTGATTTTGGCCCAGTAAAATTGATGTTGGGTTTCTGACCTTCAGAACTGTAAGAGAATAAACACATTCTTTTAATCCACTAAGTTGGTGGTAATTTTTTAGAGCAGCCATAGGAAACTAATATAGATGGGGTTCAGGAGTGAAATGAGTGACAGTTCTAAGCCAATCAATATGCTTCATTCTCCTCTTCCTAACCATGGATAGTTCAGTAATGGTTTATGTTACCCCATCAGAAGTGAAAGTAAGCATTCACCAGGAGTGCTGAGAAGAGACAGGGGACTTCTCCCTCCTGCTAGACTGAATCTCAGAGGATGTGAGATCTGGGAAAACTGAAGCCATCTTCTGTTCGAGGTGGGAAACCTGAACAAGTATGAAGGCAAATGGAGACCTGGAAGAGATGCAAAAGAGAGGAAACAGGAAAGAATAGAGGCAGCAAAGGAGAAGGAGAAAGAGAGGAGAGAGACAGAGAGAGAGAAGAAGCCAGCCCTCCCCCATGTGTTTTAGTTAAGCGAGTGAATCAGCTCCTTTTTAAAAGCCAGTTTGGGCTGGATTTTCTGCCAATTGTAAGGGAAAGTTCTTCTTTGGACACATCTTTTAGGTTTGAGTTTTTAGGTTTATTTTGTTTTTGTTTTTTTAATGACAAAGGTCAGTACAACTTTATGACTGGTAACGTGTACTTCAGTATGTAAATATAATTAGAGGTCACATTAGCGAGCACACCTTATGTACTTAAGATTATAAGCAATAAATATTAGAGCTGGCCAAATAATCCTTAGGGAGAGAGCTGGGAAAACAAAGCCTAAGGAAGGGGATTAATTCACTTGGCAGAATTTCAGCCCTATTTAGTTAGGGATCCTTTTGCCAAATTCTACTATGGGTCTCTCAAATTTCTCATACCTAAAGTATCCAGACACATTATTCGGTCCCAACTGATTTGTTCTTATGAATAAAATACTGCTTTAACTAGCACTGAATTTTTTCTGGTTATTAAATACCAGTTTAGGAATTTCTTTTGGTACTGCTTAGTTTATTCAATCCCAGAGTAAATAAAGAAGATTACCTTTTGTTTTCCCCCCAATTACCGCTAGCATAGAGCATTTTTCTTCCATGCAAAGAGTGAATATTGCATTAAAAAATTAAAAGTCCGTTGCTTGATGTAGGCTTTGGAGTCTGCAATGTTCCTATGGTGAAGTAAATTACTTGACATGAAAGTATTGGGTATGTTCCACATTAGCTAAGAGACAGGAAAGACGATCCACACACTATACCTGCAGTTTTTGTAGGATACAATCTTCTTAGGGTTATTTCTTTATTATCTCCAAGACATGATTGTTCTAAGTAGGAATAGTGGGAATGGAGTGGTGGAAATGTCCAAGATATTAATATATTTTTTAAAGTTTGCTTGAAAATATGAATATTATATAAACCAATCACTCATGGTCTCTTAAGTTTCCCTGATCATTTGATTTTCAGATTACTACCTGCTTTGCAGAACGTATATGATAGCAATTATTAGTAAACGGCAACACTTATTGCTCCCTGAAAAAGTACAAAAGGTTTTTTGTTCTAAGCCTTCCATTCGTTGAGGCCATTCTTTATTAGTAAAAAGTTAACAAGTGGAAATCTATTTTTTTCTGTCAAAATATAACTGAGTATTGATCATATACCATCTAGATGGACAATTACATGAAAGAAAGGAGGAGGTCGGGGAGTACAGACCTGTGGCAAATCAAGGATTCACACTCAAGGGTGGTTGGTAATATTATATTGATTCCATTTCCCTTGTAAAGGTAGGAGAGTATAGCACAATCACTCTGGCAGGAAAGATGGGACTCAAAGTAGCTAGGAATTACCTATCAACTCAGAACTTTTTAATATTCTTTAAAAATTAAACTTCGTTTTGCTGAAGTGATTTGTGCTCTTTCATTAGCTGACAGAAGTAGATCATAATGCTTTCATTAAATACAGAGAAATAATCTGTTGTTTTCTGTATCTACTTTAAAGTGACCACTGGGTTATCAAATACTAGAGATATAATTTATCAGCTTCATTCCCAGGTGGCTTTTTGAAAACATTAACTTGCAAGTTCCTAGAGACAACTTCTAAGTTTTGTGATTGAGAACTCTTTCACTTGGGATTTAGAAGTGCAATTTCAGTATTCTTTTTTGCTCTGATGAAAGTTTCCATTATAAATACAATTTTCAGATCATAAATGGATAATCTCTAAACCACCAAAGAAATATTCATAAAGACATACTTTGTAAGACTTAATCCCCACTTGATCCAAATACAACAAAGTACAAAACTCTTTATGTACTGTATTAAATAGAAGAGTAAAATCAACGTAGTATGTGATTAAAATAGTAGCCAACCATACACTAATTACATACATTTCACAGTTAGACACAATCTTAAAAACACTTTATGCACAACTGATGAAGAATCAGTAAAACTAAAGTGTTTCATAATAACAAAATTGACTCCTTCCTTAAGAAATATCAAAATGAGGCTTTTAATTTTAATTTTCTATAGCTAAATCAACTCAAAAATCTTACTTTACTTATTTGCTTTTCTGCAATCTGAGAAAATAAAAATAGGTAAATCACTGATCAAAAGAAAAATGTCTGAGCTTTGTTTCTCTCTTATGTTCTAGATTAGATACATATCTGTTACAGTCTCTTACACAGTTTCCATTTATATAACCAAGTTGACATCCCATAATGACTGACCCTGAATTGCTACTGAGTATTGAATCATCAGAAATAAAATTACTTTCTCTACACAGTGTACTAATTTTGCTTTTAATAAAATCACCAAAGTCTTCAATTTTAAAAATTGCAGTCTGTACTTTTCCCTTTGATTATATTTGTTTTAATTGGTTTTTTGTTTGTTTCTTTTGTTTTGTTTTGTTTGTTTACCAGTCATTCATGCAAGCAGGTAAAACAAACACAGAGCTAAAGGGTGCATAGCAAACTCTATCAAACTTTCTTTTTTTATATTTTTATTTTATATTGGAGTATAGTTGATTTACAAGGCTGTGTTAGTTTCAGGTGTACAGCAAAGTGATTTAGTTGTACATACACATATATCTATGCTTTTTCAGATTCTTTTCCCATATAGGTTATTACAGAGTATTGAGTGCTATACAGTAGGTCTTCTATCAAACTTTAAATCCTTCTCTCCAGAAACAGTTTCAACTTTTTAAGCTCTTTCTTTGGGTATTTATCTCAATATTCAGTAATGCCTATAGTGCTGATTTTTCAATTTTTACACTTTGCCTATTGGCTTCCAAAATCCGTATTAGAATTTTTTATGTAGACAACTACTGTTAAATTACTATCAAGTATTTTATGTATACTTTATGGTTATATCATTCTTTTGTAGTATTACATTCCTTTTTTATGGGTAGAATATTTTCTCTTAACTCACTGAAGATGTTAGAGGTTAGGGGTTTTCTTTCACATTTTTGATTCCTTCACTATCTTTGTCCTTCTTTTTGTAGAAATTCTTTGTTCATCTGTTTTGATCCATTCCTTTCAAACTGAAGGCTGTCCTCAAGGGATTGGAGTACCTTGACTATATATTCAGATTTGAAATGGAGAAATGTCAATATTTAGAAATCGTTCTTTGGGGTGAGGAGTAGGATTGAAGGAAGGGCCTTCTGAACACTAGAGAAGAATCAGTGCATCACGTGCTTGGAGTGCAGGTGGGGGCCCGGGGATGGAGGGCACACCTACGCTGCCTGCTAGTGTGCTTGCGAAGAGGCCAAAGGTCCATCAGTTCACAGTATGGTTTCTGAACTAAGCGTCGTGGCTTCAGACCTAATGTCACCACAGTTTTCTATTTAACCTGATGTCTCCTGGTGCTGAGTTTCAGAGCTGGTGGTTGGCAGAAAGAGGTGGAGTTGGTGGAAGATGAAAGTTCCTCACTGTGCAGAAAAACTGGAGCCTAGGTTTCCCTCCTCGGTCTTGTCCAGATTTTCAACCAATCCCCCTGTTCTTACCCTCTCTCAGTACCTGATGCTTCCAAACAGTGCCCCTTCAAGTGATAAATTCATTACTTTCCTCTAGAAATTCTCCACTTCAAGATACAGCTTTCTTCTCTCTCCTAAGTCAGTTAACACCAGTACCAAAAATGTGTTTAAATCTCTCATCTCTTAATGTCTCAGCCTTCTTTCTTTCTTTTTTTTACCTTTTGTGGGTTAATCATTTTTTATCTTTTGTAACTATTTTAGCAGTGTATTGCCAAGGAAAGGAAGTATCTACAATATTTAAAAAATAATTTTAAGGTCAACTGTTGTAGATTTTTTTTTTATAACACTGTTCTGAATATACTATTATTCTTGATTCTCTCTACTATCATTATACAGTTATTTAAATTTTAGTTCTTGATTTTGACTTTTATGTAAAAATGTACATTATCATTTTAATAAAAATACATTAAATATATATTACTGAGGGTTCAAAATATGTAAGCTATTTAATTTCCTATACATAACCTGTATTTTATAAATATATTTTGAATAAATTAATGAATTTTTTATAGGACAAAATGAAAATGTTAGCTACAATAAACATCTCATTGTTGACATTTTACAAATTGGCTCCAACAAAAGAATAGAATTTGAAAAACTCCAGGAATTACAAAGAAAGTAGAAGGATCACTGCAAAAACAGTAATTCCTTCATCAGAAACAGATTTTCACTCTTCCCAGGATGCTGGGAAAGAGGAATTTGAGAGTTGTCATTTAGCTAGTGGATATTGAATCTATCATTTTCTCCTCTTCTTCCTCACTCCAGAGGTCCCCTCAGGGTGCAGACTGTAAAGCAGAGGGCTTCCCATCAGGCAAAACAACAAAGTGGGAGGGAAGAGAGTTTGAACACTGAAAACAATCTCATGCAAACAAAATCTTTGAATATTATAGGGAAGTTAAAAATGTATACAAATAATTACTTTATTATTGGCTTTGACTATATCACATAAACATACATATACACATATACACTTACATATGTGTATTTGTATATATACAGTTTTTCACTGCATCAGTTCTCCAAGGTTTTTAAAGGATAAAAAAAATGGAAAAGGCAGAGATGACAGTGAAAGGAAGAGTAAATGACATGAAAAAGTGAGTAGACCAGAATTATCACAGAATACGTGGGGAATAAAACGACATTGCCTTGACTTCAGGACAGGGTTTGGAAAGGAAGACTTGGGGCTGTTACAGAGTCTTGAAAAATCCCAACTTAATGAAATTGGGAGAAAATATAAGTCCTTTGAGCACAGAAAACGTAATGAAAGTCCTATTTTAGGAAAAAGAAATAGAATGAAAAATATTTTTTGCTGCATACAGGTTCATATTATCTATTTTCTTGTGTTTCAAAAGAATTAGCCTATAATAGAATAATAATCCAGATTCCATGTTATTAAGTATTAATGTGGTAAATAGTAAAAACCAGTACTTAGGGCATACTTTTATGATACATGTTATACAAAGAATACATATTTGACTGAATATAGCATCTCAAATAGCTAAATATGTTTTTTTTTTCTTTGCAAAACACAAGATTTTAAACAACACTTTAAAAAAATTTATGTACCATTGGTTTTTCCAAATAGCTCAAAGAGCAAGTTCATTATCTAATTTTCAAAATATTCAAAGAGGCGACTAGATATGGAAATTAATCCTCCCAAGCTGCACAGGGAGATTAAATGCCCATTGTCAGGCAGTGGGAGAGCTGAGGTTAGAATCTAATATTGATTCTACTTTTCACTTACTCACTTAGGTGATATTTGTGTACCAAGGGTTCTAGGTAATTTTTTAGAGTTCTAGGTAATTTTCATTTTTATCCTTCCTGCAAAGTCATCCAAATTTACATCAAAAATACCTCATCTTGATACTTGTCTCAATTTTTAAAAATTCACAGGAAAAGAGATATAAGAGTTATACTGGAAGATCAAATTGCTGATTTTAGAGAAGCAATGTTTAAGGGTTACTGAGAAAGAATGGAGAATTGTTAGATAAGTATTGGCACACTCTCTGCTCTGAGGATGAAAGGGAAACTTCAATCATTTTTGAAGCCCCAATGTCTTTAACTGTTGAAAAGCACAAAAACACATAATATAACAATTCCATTACTGAGAAAAAGCAAACATCACATTCAAAGCACTGAGTTGCTTACCCTAGCTAGAAAAGAAGGCAGCCATTCTATCCTGGTGTCTTTATGCCTCAAGGGGAATAGCCAGAGAGAACCAATTTGTGAGTCTCCTAGTCTTCTTTTTTTTTTTTTTAATTAATTAATTAATTTATTTATTTTTGGCTGTGTTGGGTCTTTGTTGCTGTGCGCGGGCTTTCTCTAGCTGCGGCGAGCAAGGGCTACTCTTCGTTGCTGTATGCTGGCTTCTCATTGTGGTGGCTTCTCTTGTTGCGGAGCACAGGCACTAGGCGTGCAGGCTTCAGTAGTTGTGACACGTGGGCTCAGTAGTTGTGCCTCGTGGGCTTTAGTAGTTGTGGTGCATGGGCTCAGTTACTCCGTGGCATGTGGGATCTTCCTGGACCAGGGCTCGAACCCGTGTCGCCTGCATTGGCAGGCAGATTCTTAACCACTGCGCCACCAGGGAAGTCCCTCCTAGTCTTCTTAATTTGATACCATTACGAGGAAGCCATTGGAATTACCCTTGCATCTTCAATACCTTGGGCCTAATGGATCCCACTTCCTCATATTCCAGAATTTAGCAAATGAAATAGTGCTTGTGTTCTGATGTTTATTTTCTATATGTAATATTTTATCTTCATATATTCACTGTTACAGATGATATTTAAAAGTACTACTTATGTATGCATTTATTACTTTTCCCCAAGCAACAATTTGCATGGCTTTGAAAATCAATTTCTTATATTTTCTTTTCCTTTCAACTCTTTCTTCCTCCTCTTTTCTATGATGTGGTTTTTCCCATTGGGCACATCCTCCTGTTGCCTTCACTCATTTACAGGCTCCTGCATTTCTGCTCTCCCAGAAGGATTTAATCCCCATGATTAGGCCTTTTGGATCCTTTCTTTTCCTTCTAATAATACCCAATGAATTTGTATTTAAACCTCCCTCTTGCCTGCTTCTCCCAGCTCCTTGATGTGACTTCTCAGGTTAATAACTTCGGCCATCTGGCTCTCAAATCTTTTCCTATAGTGCATTCCCTTATTAGGAGGTACTTTATACTTACATGCTTCTTTTGGAGAACTGCCATGTTTTCCTATATTGGTTTTAATTAGGAGATTTTGGGGTTTTACAAAACATTCTGTGTGGTAGCTCTGCTTTGCCCTAGTTTTATTTCCTGTAGCTTCTTAATGGATTTTTTTTATACGTTCATCATCAAATTCAGCAGCCTTTATTTTGTAGATATTGATTTACTCTGACATTTCCTTGTATTTAACTTACCTTATGTTTCTGTTTAAGTTTAGGGTCTTTTCCTGTGTCTCAGTGCTTTTATTCTCCCTTATCTTTTCTGTTTTTGTCTCTTTTCCATTTCTAAAAAACCCTGACTCTTTGGCAGAGAACTATCTTTTTATCATTAAGTCCTTAGACTTACCACAGTAAGTGCTCATAAAATATCAGCTATTATTTTTATAACTATCCTGGTGATGGCTGTGAATAACTACTACATCCTGAATCACCCTATTTTCAAAAACAACTTTTTGTAATTTCTCATTATGTTCGCTTTCTTGTTTCCAACTTCTAATTTATCTTTGAATCTTCCTTATATTTTCCATATAAATACAATTTTTTGGCTCTTCTTTTGGGTTTAATGTTTCTTACTACAACTTATTGTATAGTTTATTAATGTATTAAATACTTCTTCCTTATTTTTTTATTATCTTAAACATTTCATCTTTGTCCTTTTAATGAATTCAGACTAAATATCCATCTCACTTTTGTACCTTAAATGCTAATTTTTTTGTGTTTGATTTTTTTTTTCATTTCATTTAGAACTACATTAAAATACTACATAGCCATGCCATCTGCCATGTTGATTCTTTTCTATCTGAAAACTTCTGACCAGGGAATATTGGGATATAAAGTTTTTGCAGTAACTTAAGAGGTAAATGCTTTACCTTTGTTACTGGAAAGAAAATTATTGTTTACCTGATTCAAAGTCTTGATCTAAATTTAATTGATGCACCATGATATCTCTTAAGGAAACCAAGTTCCCTTTGTCCCTTTATAGGGCATCTTTGTGTTTTATGTATCAAGCCCTCTGTTATTGTGTCAGACTTTCCTGTTTAGTAATGCCAGGAAACTACTTATCTAGTTTTCTTTCCTTTATCCTTTCAACTACTACTAGTGTTCTGTCACCATTAAGAAAATGGAAAGCAATGGTAAGATAGTTATATATACATATATTTACATCCTGGCAGGGAGGCAGGATACAACTATATAGTACCCTAATTTAAAATATACATATAAATATATATTCACATGACTATATTTGAAAGGAAAAATCTTTGGATGAGTAAATGTTAATATTAGTTGTCCCAAGGTATAGAATTTTGCCTCTGTTTTTTCTGAGTGTGTGTGTGTGTGTGTGTGAGACTTATCTGCAGTAACTTTTCTTCCCACAATAATCCTGTTCTTGGGTAATTAGTTGAGTAATTTTTATTAGAAATTAAATACATTTTAAAAATGATCGGTGGGTCTCTTTATTTCATCATACTTGTTATTCTAATAGCCTCCCATAAACCAACAATATAGGAGACAAGTCAGTCAAGCAGTCTACAGAAGGAATTCAGCTGAGGTCATTAACCTAGAAAGAGTTTCCTCTCTAAAAAAGCCATCAGGTCATTCACTTCTGGAATGTTGAAGTCTGGTAATAATTAACTTATTTCTTTCTTCAGTGCTGTCACCATGGCATTAGCCACATTTTTTTCAATCACATTTTAGATTATCCACATGATAATGGATAATCCTTCTTCAATTTCCCTAACTGAAGAGCCACAAGTCCTCCCTCCTTCATTTTCAATCTTGTTCCTTTCTCTAATACACACACACACACACACGTGTGTGTGTGTGTTTATATGTTCAGACATATATGCTTTTCATTTCAGAGTGCTATATAATCAATCTTCTGAGGCCTGACTTCTTTTTATTACATATTGTAACTTTAAGTTCTGCTTTATCCAGAGTTATAGGAAGTTTATCAATCCTTAAAGGTTTCTTTGATGACCAACGTTTCTTTTATCATTGACTGATTTCTTCTTCTCCTTCCCCTTCTTCTTCTTCTGGCTCTCCTCACTGCCTGAAAATTTACACTGTATTTCCTCCTATATTTCCTCATATATCACCATATACCATGTTCCTCATATTCCAATTTCCTCATATAATCTTTTTATACTTAATATATTTAATACTGTATATTTACATCTTCGAGATGTTATATTCATTTTCTTCAGTCTTTTACTCCATGAGAAAAAAGCAGTGGGTTCCCTTCCCTTCCTCATATATTACTTCTAAGGACTTCTAATCAAAATGGTCTTTTCAGAGGTAAGGAGATTTTGTCTCTTTCCTCATAGCCCAGCTGATTAACAGACCTAGCTCTTGTTCATCGTACCTACTATATCGGTTTCCCTCTGCCTTTTTCCTTCCACGGCCAGAGTAGAACTGCTTTATTTCCCCTTCTGCTCTTGAAAAGCTTGTCCCACGTCATTTCCTTCTCTTAGACCTCCACAACTTTTTCCTGCAGTTATTCTGAGCAGGAATAACCCTTTCATTGATTATAATATAGCATATAAAATATATTTTATTATAACATACAGCATGCTTTGGGGTGAATGCTATAAAGTTGACCTTCTTCCCCAGAACAACTATTTACAAATTTTTGCTTCTCCCCTCCCTTTTTTTGTAATTAAGGAAATCAACCTTATCCTCCATTGCTAAACCACTTTTCCTTACCTACCTAACACTCATTTCATGACTTTGTAAAGTCTATCTTTGGCCAATTCCTGAGGATCCCCATGCGGGTAGTAATCTTTGCCTGTTTCTGAATGAAAAGTATTAGGTTGGTAGTCCAACGCATCTTCCCCTTGCCACACCTGTCCTTTACACATACACTTTCAATCCAAACCCTTACCAGTCTGCCACCTTCATTGGAGATGAAATCTAATCTTATCTCTCATGCTATCTTGCTAAAGCAAATTATAATGTATACTACAGCCAAAATTTCATGCCCAAGGAGAATGAACAGAGCTTTCAGCTATGAAGGGTTCAGGCAATCACCATAAAGTTTTTCCAGACTTGCTTTCCCCTTTCTTCTGAGGCACTCATTCTCTAAATCAAATTCAGTTTCTCTGCTGCTCCGAAGCTCATGTCAAACTCCTTATTTCCAAAGACTCAAATTACTGTAAGTATGTCCCTTGGTTTCCTCCCAACTGAATTAATAATGAAGGTCCCAGGAGAAATTATCATACCTTGGGGCTGGTTTCCATCATGGAAGCAGAACCTCATTATTTATCTTTGATTGAAGGAAGACTTTTCATCTTCCTGGCAGGAATGCAAAGATTCTTTTTTCCTTCTTTTTTTTTCATCCTTTCTTCTATACGTCCTTAGCAAAGACAAAAGAGGTAAGACAACAGGATTTTTCTGCCTTCTGCCTCCTTAATTCATTCATTCTGCTCAGTTTTTCCAGTGCTCTGTAGATCTCCACTTGGCTGCTCCCATTGGGAGCTAACTCTCAGCAACTTCCCTGCCAAAGCAGTAGGTTCTCAGGGCCTGTTCTCACCAATCTTGGAGCACTGTTTTCTCCACCAGGCTCTGAGTGGTCCCAGGCACAATCCTCTAGCCTCCTTGAAGCTTTGGAGTTTGCCTGTCACAACTGTATTCCTGAAACCCTTGTTTTCCTCTTCCTCCCCACCCATCAATCACATTCATGGTTGTACTGCCTTCTATACCAGAGGTGATAACAATGTCACTCCCTACCCCCATATGTCCTCCTAAGACAGGCAGGCTATACTTTTCTTTTTCTTGGAGTCTGTCACTCAGCCCTGGAGGAAGGCTCTGATCGCCTGGCTCATCCCCTTCACCTCCAGGCCTAAGTGAATTTGACCATGTCAGTCCAGAATCTTTCCTTAGGAATTTATTATTGGAAATAATGCTAGGCTTTGAGTTGCCACGTTGAGTCATATCCATGTAGGAAGAGAAAACTGTTTTGCAGAGAGAGGGAAGAGGAGAAGAGGAAGAAGAAAGGAAGAAAAAGAAGGAGGGAGGGAAAGAAAATCAGTGGTTGAATAGAGAAAGGCAGAGAACAGAGACCCCATGTCTTTAAAGAAATAGAGAGAATAGGTAAAATACATGATTTTCAAGTTCCTATACCTTCTTTCTTCTAAAGCCCAAACTCCTGTACCCTTCCAATAAAGTCACTTTATTTGTTCAAGCCGGTTTTGATGAATTTGGTTTCTTACATCCAAATGCCCACTTATCAAGTTATATCCATTAAGGTAAAAATGATAGTATTATAAATAATAATGATAATAATAGCTAGTATTTATTATGCACTTACTATGTACCAGGCACAGTCCTAAACACTTTACTCACACAATCACATTCTTACAGCTATCTTGTGATATAGGAGTTATTTGATAAGAACATTGACACGACACAGGTTTAGCCACGTGTCTAGTTGCACAGCTATTAAGTGGCCCTAACTGACCTTTGAACCCAGTTCTGTCCTCTTCTCCAAAACCACGTGCTATGATCTAATACATAAAAAGCATTCCAAATAGCACGTGGCACATGCATACCACAGTTCAAGATTGCTAAACCCTTAACGTGTTTTAGTCACTGGATAGGAGGAGCTACAGCATTTTTAAATTGGCATAGTAAAGCAATGTCAGGCAGGATCATGTAAAATCTTGCTACTCAGAGTGTAGTGGTTGGATGAGGAGCTTGGACATCAAACAGAACTTGTTGCAAATGCAAAGTCTTGGGCTCCACCCCATACCTACAACTGCATTTTAGCAAGATCCCCCAAGTGATCTGTATGCACAGTCAAGTTTGAGAAACTGTGCTAAGAGACTCAAAGCAGACGTTGCTGGTGAGCTAAGATAGTATTTTACTTACATGGTTATTATAACTATGATACAGTCTCTAAGATAAATATTTAGCTGCAATATCAGGTGTCTAGAACTGAAGTTGAAAGATGAAAATCAGAACTAATGTTGAGGTTCTGCTAAACCCTATCATTGAAAATGTAAGAATTTCTCAAGGAGTAACTGATTATTTCTCCACTTGAAGCATAATCTAGACTATTTGAGTTCTCTGTCAACTATAAATAACTGTTTCTATATTGAATTATATTTTATTCCATTTTATTGTTTTTATAGACAAAACATGGGTCTATTTCACTTTAGTATGTTGACATATTAGATGCTTTCTTTGGCTACCCAGGTATCTTTCCAGCAGAGTATCCAATCTTGTGTTTGTTGTAAGAAGACCCTCTTGGATAAGCCCATCCTGCCAGCTTTTCTACAAGAATCTAAATTAAAAAATTATAAAAATGGACACAACGCTCATCTGCTTAAAATTGCTTCACACTTTGAGTGCCACTGGTGAAAACTTATCAAATTTTCAGAAAGCCAAATTCCAAAATCTGAAGTTTGAATGACAACAACTGCTATTAAGTTAAATCTTGAAAAATGTGTACAGCACTAAATAGCACAGAGAACTATGTTCAGTATCCTATGATAAATTGTAATGGAAAAAATATGAAACAAAGAATATATATATATCTGAATCACTTTGCCGTACAGCAGAAATTAACACAATGTTGTAAATCAACTATACTTCAATTTAAAAAATGTTTAAGTTTAAAAAAGAAAAGAAAAAGAAAAATGTGAAACTCTCAGGACATAATTGAGATCAACATCCCAGGAGTGAGCTGATGGAATCTGTGACTTCACATGAGGAAAACAGGTGTTTCTTTATTTTCACACATGGTTTTCATTTACCTATTTGGGATTTAGCTTATGTACTCAAAACATGGATGTATCAGAAATCAACAATTTATTTATGGTGGATATAATAATGATGACAAATAACACTCAAATTATGTCATATTTTTACCCTTTGTGCTACCATGGAAACCCTCCATGGGTCCATGAGTATGGTGTAAGAACTTGGATATGGGTAACTGGCTTTAAAGATATTTCTGCACCCACAGGCTTTACAAACACTTATTTCCTATCTCCTGAAAAAGCTAAGTGTATAACGAAATTGTAGGGACCTCCCTGGTGGTGCAGTGGTTAGGAATCCACCTGCCAATGCAGGGGACACAGGTTTGAGCCCTGGTCCGGGAAGATCCCACATGCCACAGAGCAACTAAGCCCATGCGCCACAGCTACTGAGCCTGTGCTCTAGAGCCCTCGAGCCACAACTACTGAGCCCACGTGCCACAACTACTGAAGCCCGCGTGCCTAGAGCCCGTGCTCCGCAACTAGAGAAGCCACCGCAATGAGAAGCCCGCACACTGCAACGAAGAGTAGCCCCCGCTCGCCACAACTAGAGAAAGCCCGCGTGCAGCAATGAAGACCCAACGCAGCCAAAAATAAATAAATTAACTAATTTAAAATAAAAAAAGAAAATTGTAGAAAAACTGGCATGTAATATAGCATTTCCAATCTATTATCAGTAAATGTTGTGAGACATGCCTTTGTGAAACCAGAGAGGTCAGATACAAAGAGAGCAAAGGGAATATTTATCAGATAAAAATGATTAGAGAAAGACGACAAGCCAGGACTGGCATTTTTATTCTAGATTTAACATAAATTCTTTTAAAAATATTCCAAAGTGACCAAGACTAGGGACTAGGGCTTCATGTGGATGGGAAGAAGGAAAGTAAATACTAAAAAGGGCACTATAGGGAAGCAGTTTCCTTGAATATTCTTAACTCCTGGGAGCAAGAAATTTTGTGAAGGATGAAAAGATTTAGGTGGGCTGGGATTTTACCGGTCCTTGTAAGTGATAGCACGCAGATGGAAAACCTAGCCTATATATACATATATATATTCATATATATATGAATCATTTTTCTGGATACCTGAAACTAATACAACATTGTAAATCGATTATACTTCCAAAAAAAAAAAAAAAAAGAAACTTCATTGAACTGAAACAAAAAGAAAGAAAAGAAAACCAAGCTCAATGTCATCTGCCAAGGGGCAGATACTCAAACGGCACATTATTCTAACCACGGGGCCCCTCAGCCTGTGTCATCTCACCACCTCCCAGACCCCTCCCCCCACAGCTACCCAGATTCAAACCTAAATAATTGGAAAGCAATGCTCTGTGAGATTTCCAAAGTTCCCTATCAGTTCTGTGCAAGCACCTTGCTTTCTCTTCTCCCCTACACAGTTCCCCTCTTGCACCTCCCTCTCCTTCCTCCCTTTCCCTTCCCCTCCCTCTTTCCTCAGCCTCCCTGGTCCCTTACTCTCCTCTCTTATTCATTCCAACCCTGGAGCAACCAAGCTGTCTCCTATTCTGTGTCCTATAGTCCTGATGTGATTCTTAATGAAATAAATTTCAGGAACCCTACTGATTGGATCCATGACAAGTGAATCATTTATAGGAGCAGCTGGGCCCTCCACAGCACAGGACCATCTTTTATCCTTTCTCTGTGTGCTTTTTCCACTCCTGCCCCACCTTAGCCCTCTCACCTCTAACTCACTGGAGGATACCAGCTGTGAATTCCTTGGGCTTCTGTCTTCTTTCTTTCTCCTATATTCTTCTTGGAGAATAGAAGAGTCTCCTCACTTTCTTAAGGTATATCTCAGAAGTTATCATACTTTAGTTATTATTCTTGGAGGGATCTCTCAAAGGATTCCCTTGTCTCCCAAAGCAGTCTCATCCTCTCTTACCTGCAAAATCCCGAGTTGGCCTACCCATTAGCTCTCCCTTCTCTCTGCCACCCTTTACATTTTAGGTTTATCAGAAGTTTTTTTCTTTTTATGCTTGTAGACCTCGATTCAAATTTTTTCAATAATCTTTCCATCCTCAATGATTGTTGGATTTTCTGTGACTTTAAAAAAAGGGAAAGAAGAACCTTTGTAAAGATGGTTATTAGAAACTTTGTAACAAGAAGGGCAGCCTTTTTGTTTATGAGTCTGAAACTGAACAGGTTTGACTTTCCTAGAATTGTCTGTCACTTCTCAAATTATATATAAATTGTTGGCTATTTTTTAAAAAGCCTAAGGAGAGCAGAACATTTGGGAAGCTTCTGAAATACTCTATCAGTACCTTCAAGACCTGGCTCAAAATTTTCTCTCTTGATAGAAGGCTTCTGGGAATAACACTTTCTATACTCAATCTTTTTTAGTAGTGGCCACTAATGGTTAATTTTCCTATCACTGCCCTGTACTAGTGTGTATTTTATCATAGAATAGTGGTTAAATGTATGGCCTTTAGGGATAGATGGCTTCAGTTTAAATCCCAGTTTCTACTGTATGACTCTGAATGAGTTACCTAACCTCTCCGTGCCTTCGTTTCACCACTTATAAAATAGGGATATGACTGTCGATTACCATAGGATATTTTTTAAAATTATTTATTTATTTATTTATTTATGGCTGTGTTGGGTCTTCGCTTCTGTGCGAGGGCTTTCTCTAGTTGCGGCAAGCGGGGGCCACTCTTCATCGCGGTGCGCGGGCCTCTCACTATCGCGGCCTCTCTTGTTGCAGAGCACAGGGCCATAGGATATTTTAAGGATTAAAGGACTCAGCACTGTGCATAGTGCTGAGTATATAGGAAAGGCTTATTATTATTGCTATTGTTATATGTTATTATCATGGTTAACCCTGTAAGTTCTTTGCATTTCCAACTAAATTGTTAATCTCTTAAAGTCAGACATTTACATCATTAATCAAATAAACAAATTAATACAAAATGTTTGCGGTAAGTCACTTAAAGATATGAACCATATTCTTTTCATAATTTTAAGGCATTTATATTTGGTATTTAAGCATCAATAAATACTTACATGTTATTGGGTTTTAGATGGTATTTTATTTTTTCCTTTATTAAATCTAGTCCAATGTATTACAAATAGAAAGTTAACATAGTCAACAAACAATAACTGAATACATAAATTATTTCTCAAAAGCACAGTTTTGATTTAAAATATAACTTAAACATATTTCAAATCTGAAATATGTGGCAGGTAAAAGCAGTGTTTACAAAATCAACCTTTTTTATCTCATTTTAAAAAGTCTGTGGTCCACTTAGGACAACTATCTTCTCCAAATGCCTAATAAAGTGTGAAGTTTCTGAAAGTACTTAATGGTATTTAGACTAAGTGTACATTTCCAAACACTCACATTATGGGTTAATGCATTTGCAACAGACTTCTGAATGAAGTTACATATTGCTTATGTTGCAAATGAAAAATGCAAAAGAGTGAGGAGTTAGGACCTATTGAGTACCAGTGGAAGTCAATGTTTTCTTCCACTTCCCTCTCTCTCTTAATAGAAAATAATCCCAGTCAGTACCATCCTAATCAAAGAATATGAAAATGTTTCATGTTAAGACTTGGAATTATAGAATCATACATGGATGGGAAAAAAAATCAAATGCAACTCCCTTATTTTATAGTTGAGAAAACAGAGGCCTGTAGCATTCATTTCAATTCAGACTTGTTTTCAAAACAACATTCATGCCCCTGAGTTATTTACTCTAGTTTTATCATTTATTTTCACGCTGTTTTATTGACCACAACTCAAAATGCCAGTGTGCTCACAATGCCGTGTGTTTGGATATGGTCCTTTCTACATGTGTCCCTGGAAAGGACTGTCTGGTCCTTGCGGGGAATTTTCCTTTGTGGTATCAAAGCCAGGAGCTCCAGGTTTTCCTTTAAGCATTTTTTAAGAGAACATTATCATGTAACATCTGGGACCAGAAAGAAATCTTTATGGCATATATTTTACAGATATTTTCTTTTGGGATTTTTTTTCTTCAAAGAGAAAAGCCTTTGTGAATATTTCACATAAAGCATATGTTAATTAATAAATTGTCAAGATTGCTAGATTCCATCCCTGTGTGGGCCCATTTAAATATGTCCCTCAATAGCTGATAATTCATTTTCCAGTCAAACTTACTCAACTACAATTTTGAAGTGCATTGCTCTAAAATTTGATACATTCAAGCCATGAAAACGACTGTTTGAATAAATGTAGTATTCAAGGAAGCCTCAACCAGTATTGTTAGGGTACTTACCAGAGATATTTGTGACTAATCACTTTAACCTAAAGAAATAGGATTGGTAATAAAACCCCCAAACCACACCTTAATCACTTTGGAGTTGAAATTGTCTTTACATCTATCTATATAAATTTATATTTAATATTCACGTTATTTCCTGAACAATATGCTTTTATTTATTTTTTTTATTGCAGCCTTTGATATTTAATTAAATGTACTGGACAGGAGGATTTGGGGACCCTGCGTTGTCTGTAAGTGGTAGGTAACAAATTGTGCTGAAGCAACGTCAAATATCAACTACTAATACTTTTACAAAGCCCTTTTAGAAATTTTCACGTTGATGTTACCAGCTGACGTCGGTTTATTAGCATTTGGTTAAGAGAAACCATATTGAAATAAAAGGGGAAAGGCAGACTAGAAGGACAGAAGGAGACTCTCCCCATTTCCCTCTCCACCCTCCCTCCTCTGAAAGCTTTCTGGGAGCAGCAGGTTCCTGCAAGTGCCAGGAATCCGGTGTCGGTGAAGCGCGGAGCGCTGCCACGCCAGGGCTTTCCCGGTTGGGGACTACAGGCTGCTTGGAACGTGCAAACACCTGGCGTGGTTCTTGAGTGCCCCAGAGGCTTGAGTCTCATTCCGGTCCGCTCCAGGGTTGTAGGCAGAAGGCTCGGAGCGGTCAGAGGGGTTTCCTGTGTGTCAGCAACATCACTCTGCCGAGATAGCTGGCGGAAGAGCCAAGGAGCGCTCTCGGGCCAATCGCTCTCCAGCAGCCAGCCCTAACCCTGCCCCTGACCGAGCGCGCCCTGACCGCCGACTCTGGTGAAGACCGGCTTTCCCAGAAGACGCCTCCGGCCCCGGGCGAACTTCGCGGAGGCACGCCCCTCGCCTGCCGGCGGAGCGCGGACTCGCCCGGGCGCCCAAACTCCGCCCATCCTCGCGGGGAGCCCGGCTCGCCCTCCCGCCGCCTGCACTCGAGCAGGTCTCTAGAAGAGCCTGCGAGCTCACACAGACGGCGAGCCGGACGCGATCCAGAAGCGCACGAGTCTGCGACCACGCGCGCTCCGATGGCCCCCAGAGGCTGAGCGCCGGGGGGGCGCGGAGGCAGCGGCGCGGGCCCTAGAGCCGAGCTGCTGGCTTGCAAGGTAGGGAGCAGGAAGATGCCCAAACGAAGTTGATCTTTGGGGGAAGGCGGTTGGGGCGCGCCCTCCCCACCTCGGAGCGCAGAGCAGCGAGTTTGGCTCGACCTCACTGAGCCCCCGGCGCGCTCTCCGGCGCTAACCCGCGGTCCCTCGGGAAAGCGCAGTCAGAAAGTTGTCGGCGGCGGTGTCCCTCGCGCCCTGTTGTGTAACCTCGGCGCTGCCAGCCTCACCGGGAAGTTGCTGGTCCTCCGGCCAGTTCGGTTCGGTCGCGGCCCGGGGCAGATTTCATGGCCCGCGGCGACCGCGGGGCCGGAGCCGGCGCGGGCGAGCCCCTGCTTGCCCCATCCCGCAGAGATCCCCGGCGCCCCCTCCCGTCTGCTCGCCCGCCTTTCCGATGCTCGCTGCGCCCCTCGCCGCCGCCCTCTTGCCGCCGCTTGCCCCTCGGAGCCGCCGCCTAAGTCGGGGAGGAGAGAATGACCGAGGTGCTGTGGCCGGCGGTCCCCAATGGGACGGACGCTGCCTTCCTGGCCGGCCCGGGCTTGCCCTGGGGGAACAGCACAGTGGCCTCCACCGCCGCCGTCGCCTCTCCGTTCAAATGCGCGCTGACCAAGACAGGCTTCCAGTTCTACTACCTGCCAGCTGTCTACATCTTGGTGTTCATTGTCGGCTTCCTGGGCAACAGCGTGGCCATCTGGATGTTCGTCTTCCACATGAAGCCGTGGAGCGGCATCTCCGTGTACATGTTCAACTTGGCCTTGGCGGACTTCTTGTACGTGCTGACTCTGCCGGCGCTCATCTTCTACTACTTCAATAAGACCGACTGGATCTTCGGGGATGCCATGTGCAAGCTGCAGAGGTTCATCTTCCATGTGAACCTCTATGGCAGCATCTTGTTCCTGACCTGCATCAGCGCGCACCGGTACAGCGGTGTGGTGTACCCGCTCAAGTCCCTGGGCAGGCTGAAGAAGAAGAACGCAGTCTGTATCAGCGTGCTCGTGTGGCTCATCGTGGTGGTGGGGATCTCGCCCATCCTCTTCTATTCCGGCACCGGGATCCGGAAAAACAAAACCATCACCTGCTATGACACCACCTCAGACGAGTACCTGCGAAGTTATTTCATCTACAGCATGTGCACGACCGTGGCCATGTTCTGTGTTCCTTTGGTGCTGATTTTGGGCTGTTACGGATTAATTGTGAGAGCTTTGATTTACAAAGACCTGGACAATTCGCCTCTGAGGAGGAAATCCATTTACCTGGTGATTATTGTACTGACTGTTTTTGCCGTGTCTTACATCCCTTTCCACGTGATGAAAACAATGAATTTGAGGGCCCGGCTGGATTTTCAGACCCCAGAAATGTGTGCTTTCAATGACAGGGTTTATGCTACTTATCAGGTGACAAGAGGTCTAGCAAGTCTCAACAGTTGTGTGGACCCCATTCTCTATTTCTTGGCAGGAGATACTTTCAGAAGGAGACTCTCCCGAGCCACCAGGAAAGCTTCCAGAAGAAGTGAGGCAAATTTGCAGTCCAAGAGTGAAGACATGACTCTCAATATTTTATCCGAGTTCAAGCAGAATGGAGATACAAGCTTGTGAAGACGCAAGAATTCCCAAACACCCACTTTTGTAACATGGTAGGATGCTTAATAGAGCCAAGTGCTTTTTTCCCCTTTAAGTTTCTAGTAAGATTACAGAAGATTCAAACCAAAAAAGCAGTAAGTTTAAAAAAAAAAAAGAGAAGTGGAAATGCCTACACCCACACTTAGCTTGTTTGGGTTTGCTTTCAAGGACTTCCTTCTTTCTCACCAGAAGTATGTAACATAAAATAATACTATCCTACTTAAATATTTACTTTCTCTTCTGCCTTTAGAATTTGCAAGCTCTTCTGTTTAAAGTTTACATGAGTACTGGAGCTATTTGGATATAAATAACTTCTCCAAGAAAACTGACCACCTGAAACTTGAGTTTGTGATTCATCTAGTCTTATTGTTTTTAATAATCTGAGGTAGGAACAAATTGAAACTTCACATTCTCAAATTACTGTAGTACAGCAAAATACTGAACTCGGTTCATTCAGTAGCAGATGAACAGATTGCAGCTGGGTGTCTCTTGGTCCTGTAAGCATAGGTGATGGCTGGCTGAATTACTTTGGAGAATTAAATAGAAAAGTCAAGTCAATGAATTTACAAGCCTAAAAAGTGATTATCTCCCAGTTATTTCTAGAAGACGGCTCACTCTGTGTTGGGTGCTAAATGTTTGGGGGTGGAATCCTGTATATATTATCTTACAGGTAAAATGCCTTCAAAATAATCAAAGTGCATGTACTTTCCTTGTAAACACCATGAACTCTGTTAGACTTCCTGTGACAAAGAGCATTTACTTGCACCACTGCTGTGCAGTGCCCTAGGAGTGTTTGTGTTCCAGTACAAATGCTCACTTCCATCTGTAAAAACAGTTTTAAAAATCACAGATAAATTACAGACCAAAGCTGAGTAACTGTTAGCAAGTTGAGGGATGTTGGGCAGGCGGGAGAGTTGCTGACAGTCATCCGTAATGCATAGCCTGCAAACGTATTCTCGAATGTATGAGGCAACTGGGAGTGGGGAGAAGACATTTTTAGAATAAGGACTTTAGTTTAAATTAATTATGGTGTAAAGGCCCTTTTTTTGTTTTGTGTTGTTTTTGCTCCTTCCAAATGCTGGAAAACATTAAATGCAATATACAAAGAAGAAGGCAGAATTTGTATGGGTTGTGTTGGTAGAATGAAATGCTATAATGCTTCACTGGATCTTACATCCTCATATTTGAAGGAAAAAACTCCAAACATATGGGAAAGGGAAATATGAAGAATTAAATTTAAGTACTTGAAGTACCATAGCACTAAAAAAGTAAGGTATAGAAACTACTAATCAGACTAGAAATAGTTTAAGAGAAGACCACCAGACAGTGTTTTCTTTTATATTTTCCCTCTGCCAGGCAGTAATGACAAATCTGTAAAATACTTCAATAACTTTAATAACGATTTTCAGTGAATATTGAAATGCTGCATTTCTAGCCTTTGAAATGGTCAAATTCGATATAATGCCGAATAATGAGGTGAGGTGACAATTTACAACACCAACTAAATAAATCCAGTGTCAAAGGAATTTTTAATTGTGAAGGTACCCCCAACAAAGCCAATATCAGAGTCTGCAACTGATGGTGGGGTAACTTGTTTGAAAGCACTTTATATGTAGAGCAGTTTGGGGCTGTGTCTCAAGGTGAGAACCTTAGCGCCCTGTGGGACCTGGTGACAGGGAAGTCAGAGCTGGGCTTCAGTTCTTGCAGGGCCTCAGTGGACTACAGATCTGTGAGCCCTAAAGTTTCTTCCTAGATTTGCTCCAGCCACTAAGATCAATGAAGAAAAGCTGTGTTTAGCCATCCTAAAGAGTGCTGCTTTTTCACATGTTCAGTCTTAAAGCACAGAATTATAGAAACCAAATCAAGAAGAAACCTTCTAGATGTCCTACCTACACCTCCTCATTTTGAGAAAAGAGAAGGGTTAGCTAGGCTCTCATTTGGTTAGGGCCCTGCAGTGTTGTCTGTTGTGGAATCCTAAAAGAAAAAGACTAAGATATGTCATGAGTGTGTTACCCCAGTCAATTAATATCACTAAATTAATATAAATATCACTAAATTGGCCAAAATGGAAATGTCAAAGCCCGTATCATCCTTAAACTCAAAGGCTAATGGTACACATTTCTATAATATTCCCTCACCGTTTACTTTAGTGTTCTTCCTTTTAGGTCTGATGCCCAGCCTGGTTTACAGTATGTGTTAAGTACATTGTTTCAGCTCCCAGAGAACTTTCTTCTCTGGATAGTAACAGTGACTAGAAACGCCCTTTTACTTCCTGGCATGCTTTTTCCAGAGTGTTTCTTCTTTAGCTTCATACATCACGTGGTAGACAATGATGACATGCAGATGCCTGCCTGATAGTGACAAGAATGATCTCTCCAACCCCTTCCAGGCACAAACTGGTCTCTGGGACCGAGTCTGCTAATGATGAAAACATACAGAGGGTCAAGATAAAGCGGTGATCTATTGGGCTGAAGATCTGATTCTTGATATATGATAAGAGTAGGTATTTTAAGAGTAAAGGCAGAAATCTACTGGCATTTTGATAAAAGAGTCAAAACTACAGAACTTATCAGTTAACTAAATTTCACACTACAAAACTGTTTGAATGCCAAGCTCAAGGCGTTTTATGGCTCATCAGTTGGCATCTTTGACTCTTTGAACATCCATGTGTGTTTGCACTGAAATGCTAAAAACACAGACCAAGAAGAGATACAGCATGAGAGTAGGATTTGGAGTTAAAATGGCGACACTGCCACTTGGCCAGCTGTGGAACTCTTGACCCTGTCAAGACCACTCTCCGTGGATTAAAAGGGTTGGATGACATCCATCTGTTGGGGCCTTAGGGGATGTGGTAAAGCCAGAGGTGCATGAAGTCTGCTACTGTATTTTCCAGGACTGTTCAATCCCAGTCCTTGACTGAAAATTCATACAAAGTTCACCGACTGTGATACGGATATGACCTGTAGGTTTTCTCAGTCTCCTCAGGGCAGTGCACTATACTGCCTTTGGATACAAGAGATGTCAGTGCTTACAGCATGTAGCAGCTTGTAGCAGCTGGAATTGGACTAGTGACAATAAAGACGTGTAACTAGTTAGAGATGTAGTGAAGCTTTAACTTTGCTGGTCAAATTGTAACTATCATAATAGTATTTATTGATGAAGCTCACAGCCCTTCCATTGTACAGATTGAAGAACTTTCTTGAAAGTTCCACCATACTGAGGTAAATTATATTTATTACAATGTATAATATTAATATGTCACACTGGTGTATTTTACGTAATATATGATGCATAAAAAATGAGAGTTACTGTATATTATGATGCTTTCCAAATATCAGTATCTTGAAATGTTTAAGTCTTCAGATTTCTTTTATCTAAAATATGAAAATCTGTTTTGTGATACAAGTGATTCATTTTCTCTACAAATGCTTTTGCACGTTTATTTTTTTATTTAGGGTTCTTTCTACATAGACACAGTTTGGTGTCAGTCGATAGTAAATACAAAATATCTTAGCCAGACTGGGTCTGTATTGTCTACATTTTATATACTATTGTAGAAAACTTTATATTGTCTTTTTCATACATTTGGAATTGTGTCCCCAAATACAGTCAGAGCTTCCCATTTCCAAATGCAAAAGACTTGTCCTAAATTCAGAGGAGATCTCTTATGTTTTAGAAGTCTGGTGAGATGGGCATTACAGATACAACATTAGAGTTTGAGGAAATACTTTAGGGAGATGGGGAGAGAAAGAGGCAGCTGGTGTAATCAGTTACTGTGCTCAGTTCCGCTTCAATTTTTATTTTGTGTTTCTTCTCAAGGTGAAATAGTATAATCTTAATTTCTTTGAGATGGAGTTTCTAAGTAACACACTACCAGAAATTCAACACTGCTAGTAATTTTATTGTTTTCTTTGTTCATTTGATAACTTTAATTCCAAGTTTTACAGTAATAACTGTATATTATTTGGCTGCTGAATCCTGTTACAGTTTTTTAGTTCTGTTGTACATTGTATTATACACATCACTGCAAATTAATATGAAGGGGAATATATGTTACATATCAAAAATTGTGAATTTGAATTCTAGTATGTGTTAGTGCTTTTGCCAAAATGTTTATTTTTATAATCTCTGTAATTTTAATATAGAAAATTGAACTAGATTTCTTTGTGATTAATAGTGCCATTGAATGAGCAGTATGGAAACAGTGTTACTTGACATTTTGAGCTTTCTCAGGTTTATCTAAATCAATGGTAGCTTAACAGATTCCAGACTAATTGTGCATAATTGTGTTTTAAAAGGAATGTACATTTTCTATAAGTTTGCATGCAGGAGTGTACAGCTTGGAATGTGTGTGTGTGTGTGTGTGTGTGTGTGTGTGTGTGTGTGTGTGTCCATGGCATGGCAGCCAACTTCATATCTGCTGTTGGTAATAACAGCAGAGCTTTGATATAATCATGGTCATTAGAATTGTACCTACCATAGACAGTTAAAACTGAAAAAGTCTCAATAAAACTATGAAATGTGGTCTGATGGCTTCTATGTTATTATAGTACTAATACTTACAAATTTCCCCAAATTTTGACATGTACCATTATACTGGCTGGCAAATATTGGCAATACTATTTACTAGTATCCTACTAATACTAGGATATATTGAATCAGCGCAGGCATCTCTTAACATGTAGCCTGGATTGTAGGAAGTGAAGTGTCAAAGGAAGAATCCTGGTGCAAGGTAACAGATAAGATCATCATTATTTGATATTTAAATATTAATAGGAACTTGATTTAATTCTTTGAGGAAAATATGGAACACAATCTTAATACATATTTCTCATACTAGTGTTCTGTGTTTAAAATGTTAGCTGTAATCTAATGTAATGTAATGCCTCTAATTTTTTAATCCATGGAGGTAGTCATTCTAATAATCCTTTGTGGTTTCTGTTTATCTACTAGCCTACATTGCCTACTTCTCTCAAGATTATATATTGATACACACACACACACACACACACACATGCACACATATATATGTTACTATGCAGTGAAAAGCTGTACATGGAATGGACACATGCTTAAAGCATTACTTTTTTTCCTTAGTGGGGAAGGTAAGTGCACTATGGTCCTGCACTGGATTTTTTGGTTGTCTGCTGAGACAGGTGCCCTATCACAGAATCCTGTGGGTAGAAAAATGCAAATCTCTTGCAGCCCCTAAGATACTGTCACTCAGTTTTAACTCCTTAATTGACTGTACTATCCAGACTTAACCACTCAGGAGTCCTTACGTATTAACATCAGCTTTGGTAGAGATTTGTGGCTATGTATATGTGTGTGTGTGTGTGTGTATGTTTGTTTAGTGCATACACAGAAATTATACAGATAATTATCTTTCTGACTTAAGAGGAATTTACCATAATGCTTTGGGCACCCTGTGATTTTCAAAATCACTTTGGGATTATAGTCAGAGAAACTTCTCTATCCACAAGTAAATATACTGTGTTTAAATTCTCTTTTTTACTTTAATGAACTGGGAAGTTTATATTTTCTTTTCAGGAGGTTTAGACTTTTGCTGCCAGATATGGTCAGAGTTTCTATTTCCAAATGTAAAAAACATGTCCTAAATTCAAAGTAGATCTGTTATGGTTTAAAAGTCTGATGGATGGGCCATTAAAGACACAACATATGTCACTAGGAATCCATGTAAATATTAATACTGTGCTTACTTGATTTAACCCTGCAAGGTTATATTGCTTTGGGGTAGACCCTAGGGCCTAACATCCCCAGCCAGCATGGTTTCTGGGACCGATGATCCAAACAACAGCTGTGGATGGAGTCAGGCCCCTGGGCTGAGCAGCTGACAGCACTGAAGCCCCTTGGAAATGGACGTGGGTAAGGAGTAGGGGTGATGGGAGGCACGTGGGAGCAGTCAGTACTGCACAGAGGGGGAAAAATGCACTGCCTTTCCTGTTTACCAGATGAAGGGAGATCATCTGCGTGAAGGTGGAAACTCCCTGATGATAGATTAAAACAGAAGGAGGCCTTGGAGATGATCCAATCCAGTCACCTCAGTTTGCTCCTGAGAGTAAAATTTTCACGTTCAAAGGTAGAAGTAGCAAAAAAACGGAGGGTTCTCACTCCTATTAACACATTGCTCCCACATCCCAGGGCTCTTCAAACTGTGGATCTTGACCCATTGGTGGGTCAGAAAATGAGCATAGTGGGTTATGATAGGCACTCATGCACATAATGGAACATTATGGATCAGAGTCCGTAATCAGTGAGCAAGTCTTTGTGATTTTAACTTCAGACACACACACACTCATACTCACACAACACATATATTGACATATATTTACGTGTACTTGTGCCCTGGGTCACAGTGGACATTTGATTTCTTATTTAGGACCTGGTCAAAAAAGTTAAAAAATGACACTACTCAGCAAAAGGTAGCGTGGAGTTATGGAATAGGGCATGAGAGATTGTTTTTTAAAAACTATTTAAATCAACACAAAGAATCTTAGTTGTTGAGGAGCTTCAAGATGGCAGAAGAGTAAGATGCGGAGATCACCTTCCTCCCCACAAATACATCAGAAATACATCTACATGTGGAACAACTCCTACAGAACACCTACTGAACGCTGGCAGAAGAACTCACACCTCCCAAAAGGCAAGAAACTCCCCACGTACCTGGGTAGGGCAAAAGAAAAAAAAAAAACAAAGACAAAAGAATAGGGACGGGACCTGCACCAGTGGGAGGGAGCTGTGAAGGAGGAAAGGTTTCCACACACTAGGAAGCCCCTTCGTGGGCAAAGACTGCGGGTGGCGGAGGGGGGAAGCTTCGGAGCCACGGAGGAGAGCGCAGCCACAGGGGTGCGGAGAGCAAAGCGGAGAGATTCCCGCATGGAGGATCGGCACCGAGCAGCACTCACCAGCCTGAGAGGCTTGTCTGCTCACCCGCCGGGGCGGGCGGGGCTGGGAGCTGAGGCTCGGGCTTCAGTGCTAGCCGGGAGGGAGTCTGGGAAAAAGTCTGCAGCTGCCGAAGAGGCAAGAGACTTTTACTTGCCTCTTTGTTTCCTGGTGTGCGAGGAGGGGATAAAGAGCGCCGCTTAAAGGAGCTCCAGAGACGGGCGCAAGCCGCGGCTATCAGCGCGGACCCCAGAGACGGGCATGAAACGCTAAGACTGCTGCTGCCGCCACCAACAAGCCTGTGTGCGAGCACAGGTCACTCTCCACACCGCCCCTCCTGGGAGCCTGTGCAGCCCGCCACGGCCAGGCTCCCGTGATCCCGGGAGAACACATGGCGCGCCTCAGGCTGGTGCAATGTCACGCTGGCCTCTGCCGCCTCAGGCTCATCCCATATCCGTACCCCTCCCTCCCCCCGGCCTGAGGGAGTCAGAGCCCCCTAATCTGCTGCTCCTTTAACCCCCTCCTGTCTGAGCGAAGAACAGACGCCCTCAGGCGACCTACATGCAGAGGCGGGTCCAAATCCAAAGCTGAACCCCGGGAGCTGTGCGAACAAAGAAGAGAAGGGGAAATCTCTCCCAGCAGCCTCAGGTACTAGATGTACCTGCATCTGTGGAATACCTGAATAGACAACGAATCATCCCAAATTGAGGAGGTGGACTTTGGGAGCAATGATATATATATTTTTCCCCTTTTTCTCTTTTTGTGAGTGTGTATCTGTATGCTTCTGTGTGGGATTTTGTCTGTATAGCTTTGCTTTTACCATTTGTCCTAGGGTTCTGTCTGTCCGTTTTTTTGTTTGTTTGTTTTTTATTACTTAAAAAAATTATTTTTCTTAATTATTTTTTATTTTTTTATTTTAATAACTTTATTTTATTTTATTTTATTTTATCTTCTTCTTTCTTTCTTTCTTTTCTCCCTTTTATTCTGAGCCGTGTGGCTGACAGGGTCTTGGTGCTCTGGCTGGGTGTCAGGCCTGTGCCACTGAGGTGGGAGAGCCAAGTTCAGGACACTTGTCCACAAGAGACCTCCCTGCTCCACGTAATATCAAACGGCAAAAATCTCCCAGAGATCTCCATCTCAACGCCAAGACCCAGCTCCACTCAATGACCAGCAAGCTACAGTGCTGGACACCCTATGCCAAACAATTAGCAAGACAGGAACACAACCCCATCCATTAGCACAGAGGCTGCCTAAAATCATAATAAGGCCACAGGCACCCCAAAACACACCACCAGACACGGACCTGCCCACCAGAAAGACAAGATCCAGCCTCATCCACCAGAACACAGATACTAGTCCCCTTCACCAGGAAGCCTACACAACCCACTGAACCAACCTTAGCCACTGGGTACAGACACCAAAAACAGTGGGAACTACGAACCTGCAGCCCATGAAAAGGAGACCCCAAACACAGTAATTTAAGCAAAATGAGAAGACAGAGAAACACACAGCAGATGAAGGAGCAAGGCAAAAATCCACCAGACCTAACAAATGAAGAGGAAATAGGCAGTCTACCTGAAAAAGAATTCAGAATAATGATAGTAAAGATGATCCAAAATCTTGGAAATAGAATGGAGAAAATACAAGAAATGTTTAACAAGGACCTAGAAGAACTAAAGAGCAAACAAACAGTGATGAACAACATAATAAATGAAATTAAAAATTCTCTAGAAGGGATCAATAGCAGAATAACTGAGGCAGAAGAACGGATAAGAGACCTGGAAGATAAAATAGTGGAAATAACTACTGCAGAGCAGAATAAAGAAAAAAGAATGAAAAGAATTGAGGACAGTCTCAGAGACCTCTGGGACAACATTAAATGCACCAACATTCGAATTATAGGGTTCCCAGAACAAGAAGAGAAAAAGGAAGGGAGTGAGAAAATATTTGAAAAGATTATAGTTGAAAACTTCCCTAATATGGGAAAGGAAATAGTTAATCAAGTCTAGGAAGCACAGAGAGTCCCATACAGGATAAATCCAAGGAGAAACATGCCAAGACACATATTAATCAAACTATCAAAAATTAAATACAAAGAACAAATATTAAAAGCAGCAAGGGAAAAACAACAAATAACACATAAGGGAATCCCCATAAGGTTAACAGCGGATCTTTCAGCAGAAACTCTGCAAGCCAGAAGGGAGTGGCAGAACATATTTAAATTATGAAGGAGAAAAACCTACAACCAAGATTACTCTACCCAGCAAGGATCTCATTCATATTTGACAGAGAAATTAAAACCTTTACAGACAAGCAAAAGCTAAGAGAATTCAGCACCACCAAACCAGCTTTACAACAAATGCTAAAGGAACTTCTCTGGGCAGGAAACACAGAGAAGTAAAAGACCTACAATAATAAACCCAAAACAATTAAGAAAATGGTAATAGGAACATACATATCGATAATTACCTTAAATGTAAATGGATTAAATGCTCCAACCAAAAGACATAGAGTTGCTGAATGGATACAAAAACAAGACCCGTATATATGCTGTCTACAAGAGACCCACTTCAGACCTGGGACACATACAGACTGAAAGTGAGGGGATGGAAAAAGATATTACATGCAAATGGAAATCAAAAGAAAGCTAGAGTAGCAATTCTCATATCAGACAAAATAGACTTTAAAACAAAGGCTATTACAAGAGACAAAGAAGGACACTACATAATGATCAAGGGATCAATCAAAGAAGAAGATATAACAATTGTAAATATTTATGCACCCAACATAGGAGCACCTCAATACATACGGCAAATACTAACAGCCATAAAAGGGGATATCCACAGTAACACAATCATAGTAGGGGACTTTAACACCCCACTTTCACCAATGGACAGATCATCCAAAATGAAAATAAATAAGGAAACACAAGCTTTAAATGATACATTAAACAAGATGGACTTAATTGATATTTATAGGGCATTCCATCCAAAAACAACAGAATACACATTCTTCTCAAGTGCTCATGGAACATTCTCCAGGATAGATCATATCTTGGGTCACAAATCAAGCCTTGGTAAATTTAAGAAAATTGAAATCGTATCAAGTATCTTTCCCGACCACAATTCTATGAGACTAGATATCAATTACAGGAAAAAATCTGTAAGAAATACAAACACATGGAGGCTAAACAACACATGACTTAATAACCCAAGAGATCACTGAAGAAATCAAAGAGGAAATCAAAAAGGAAATCAAAAAGGAAATCAAAAAGGAAATCAAAAAGGAAATCAAAAAGGAAATCAAAAAGGAAATCAAAAAGGAAATCATAAAGATCAGATCAGAAATAAATGAAAAAGAAATGAAGGAAAGGATGGCGAAGATCAATAAAACTAAAAGCTGGTTCTTTGAGAAGATAAACAAAATTGATAAACCATTAGCCAGACTTATCAAGAAAAAAAGGGAGAAGACTCAAATCAATAGAATTAGAATGAAAAAGGAGAAGTAACAACTGACACTGCAGAAATACAAAGGATCATGAGAGATTACTACAAGCAACTATATGTCAATAAAATGGACAACCTGGAAGAAATGGAGAAATTCTTAGAAATGCACAACCTTCTAAGACTGAACCAGGAAGAAATAGAAAATATGAACAGACCAGTCACAAGCACTGAAATTGAAACTGTGATTAAAAACCTTCCAACAAACAAAAGCCCAGGACCAGATGGCTTCACAGGCGAATTCTATCAAACATTTAGAGAAGAGCTAACACCTATCCTTCTCAAACTCTTCCAAAATATAGCAGAGGGAGGAACACTCCCAAACTCATTCTATGAGGCCACCATCACCCAGATACCAAAAACCAGACAAAGATGTCACAAAGAAAGAAAACTACAGGCCAATATCACTGATGAACATAGATGCAAAAATCCTCAACAAAATACTAGCAAACAGAATCCAACAGCACATTAAAAGGATTATACACCATGATCAAGTGGGGTTTATCCCAAGAATGCAAGGATCCTTTAATATACGTAAATCAATCAATGTGATACACCATATTAACAAATTGAAGGAGAAAATATGATCATCTCAATAGATGCAGAGAAAGCTTTTGACAAAATTCAACACCCATTTATGATAAAAACCCTCCAGAAAGTGGGCATAGAGGGAACTTTCCTCAACATAATAAAGGCCATATATGACAAACCCACAGCCAACATCACCCTCAATGGTGAAAAATTGAAACCATTTCCACTAAGATCAGGAACAAGACAAGGTTGCCCACTCTTACCACTATTATTCAACATAGTTTTGGAAGTTTTAGCCACAGCAATCAGAGAAGAAAAAGAAATAAAAGGAATACAAATTGGAAAAGAAGAAGTAAAGCTGTCACTGTTTGCAGATGACATGATACTATATAGAGAGAATCCTAAAGATGCTACCAGAAAACTACTAGAGCTAATCAATGAATTTGGTAAAGCCGCAGGATACAAAACTAATGCACAGAAATCTCTTGCATTCCGATACACTAATGATGAAAAATCTGAAAGAGAAATTAAGAAAACACTCCCATTTACCACTGCAACAAAAAGAATAAAATATCTAGGAATAAACCTACCTAAGGAGACAAAAAATCTGTATACAGAAAATTATAATACAGTGATGAAAGAAATTAAACATGATACAAATAGATGGAGAGATATACCATGTTCTTGGATTGGAAGAATCAACATTGTGAAAATGACTATACTACCCAAAGCAATCTATAGATTCAATGCAATCCCTGTCAAACTACCACTGGTATTTTTCACAGAACTAGAAAAAAAATTTCACAATTTGTATGGAAACACAAAAGACCCTGAATAGCCAAAGCAATCTTGAGAAAGAAAAATGGAGCTGGAGGAATCAGGCTCCTGGACTTCAGACTATACTACAGAGCTACAGTAATCAAGACAGTATGGTACTGGCACAGAAACAGAAATATAGATCAATGGAACAGGATAGAAAGCCCAGAGAGAAACCCACGCACATATGGTCACCTTGTCTTTGATAAAGGAGGCAAGAATATACAGTGGAGAAAAGACAGCCTCTTCAATAAGTGGTGCTGGGAAAACTGGACAGCTACATGTAAAAGAATGAAATTAAAACACTTTCTAACACCATATACAAAAATAAACTCAAAAGGGATTAAAGACCTAAATGTAAGGCCAGACACCATCAAACTCTTAGAGGAAAACATAGGCAGAACACTCTATGACGTAAATCACAGCAAGATCCTTTTTGACGCACCTCCTAGAGAAATGGAAATAAAAACAAAAATAAACAAATGGGACCTAATGAAACTTAAAAGCTTTTGCACAGCAAAGGAAACCATAACAAGGCGAAAAGACAACCCTCGGAATGGGAGAAAATCTTTGCAAATGAAGCAAGTGACAAAGGATTAATCTCCAAAATTTACAAGCAGCTCATGCAGCTCAATATCAAAAAAACAAACAACCCAATCCAAAAATGGGCAGAATACCTAAATAGACATTTCTCCAAAGAAGATATACAGATTGCCAACAAACACATGAAAGAATGCTCAACATCATTAATCATTAGAGAAATGCAAATCAAAACTACAATGAGATATCATCTCACACTGGCCAGAATGGCCATCATCAAAAAATCTACAAACAATAAATGCTGGAGAGGGTGTGGAGAAAAGAGAACCCTCTTGCACTGTTGGTGGGAATGTAAATTGATACAGCCACTATAGAGAACAGTATGGAGGTTCCCTAAAAAAATAAAAATAGAATTACCATACGTCCCAGCAATCCCACTACTGGGCATGTACCCTGAGAAAACCATAATTCAAAAAGAGTTATGTACCAAGATGTTCTTTGCAGCTCTATTTACAATAGCCAGGAAATGGAAGCAACCGAAGTGCCCATCAACAGATGAATGGATAAAGAAGATGTGGTGCATATATACAATGGAATATTACTCAGCCATAAAAAGGAACGAAACTGAGTTATTTGTAGTGAGGTGGATGGACCTAGAGACTGTCATACAGAGTGAAGTAAGTCAGAAAGAGAAAAACAAATACCATATGCTAACACATATATATGGAATCTAAAAAAAAAAATAAAAAATGGTCATGAAGAACCTAGGGGCAAGACAGGAATAAAGATGCAGACCTACTAGAGAATGGACTGGAGGATATGGGGAGGGGGAAGGGTAAGCTGGGAGAAAGTGAGAGAGTGGCATGGACATAGATACACTACCAAACATAAAATAGATAGTTAGTGGGAAGCAGCCGCATAGCACAGGGAGATCAGCTTGGTGCTTTGTGACCACCTAGAGGGGTGGGATAGGGAGGGTGGGAGGGAGGGAGATGCAAGAGGGAAGAGATATGGGGACATATGTATATGTTTAACTGATTCACTTTGTTATAAAGCAGAAAGTAACACACCATTGTAAAGCAATTATACTCCCATAAACATGTTAAAGAAAAAAACAAGAATCTTAGTTGTTAATTTTGTTAAATGTGTTCTCGTTTTTTTAAATGTTAGTTTCTTATGAAGATTTCACTTGGAATTCCCAAGGAAATGATTAAAGCAGCATTTAGCCTACATCTAAGGATGGTTATTTGTAGTTTAAGATAGTAAGTGAAACTCAGATTTATGTAAACTTTGACAGCTTAACTCTTCATTCTATTCCCTCTGGTTTGAACAATTAACAGCAAAATAGCAAATGTCCACTATGTGTAAGAGCATTGGCTTTGCAGTCAAAATGCCTTAGGTTTGAAGCTACCTATCACTGCCATTTACTACTTCTGTATCCTGGGCAAGTTACTTAAATCCTCTTGGTTGTGTTTTACTCAACTATAAAATGGGCATAAAAATTTGCAGCTCAAAGGATGTTAGGAGAATTAAGTGAAATAAAATATGCAAAGACCCTACCATATAATGCACACGTAATAAATGGTAGGTATACCATTCTTGAGGCTGCTAAGGTTTTGCCACTCCACATGCCATTTTCTTGTTGTTATTATTATTTCTCTTTTTATTAATACAAATATTATTTCTACTGATAGGGATATTAACATTTCTGTTTTCTTTCATGCCATGGAGGCTTTGTGGTTCTCCTGGAAATTTACATCGTGGGATTGAAAGTGGGTCTCTCAGAAATTCATGCTATGGGATTGAGTGCATTTAAAATTGCTCTTTTCAGAGAAAGACAAATATCACATGATATCACTTATATGTGGAATCTAAAAAAATGATACAAATGAACGTTTTTTACAAAACAGAAATAGACTCACAGACAGAGAAAACAAATTTATGGCTACCAAAGGGGAAAGAGGAGTAAGGGATAAATTAGGAGTTTGGGATTAACAGATATGCATTACTATATATAAAATAGGTAACCAACAAGGACCTCCTGTATAGCACAGGGAGCTATATTCAATGTCTTGTAATAACCTATAATGGAAAAGAATCTGAGAAACATATATATTTTTTTAATTGCTCTTTTGGACATTCCACTGAATATCTGAGGTCAAATAATAAGCAAGTGTTCAACTTTTTGATGCTTTGTACCATGATATTCACTGTGTGGGACAAAGATATATAAGGCCAAGTATGTACAGCTAAAAATATATCCTCAAGAACGGTCTGCTGACCTCCTTAACTGGGCTTCACCTTCAGATTCATGGTCTATTTTCAGTCACCACAGTCCAGAGCCTGGTCTTCAGTTTTGCAGATCTAGAAACTTGATCTCAACAGTTCACCTAGAGGTCACCAACTCTGGGGCACTGACTAACACCAAGCAAACTGACAAGAAAATCATTTACCAACTAGAATATCACCTTATGAGTATACAACAGCTATATCTCAGTCACAATAACAGACATCTGCCTTTCTGTTTAATCTAATTATGTATCAGAAAGTTGCCTGCAGAGCTTAAAATAAGAACAAAGAGAGGCACTATTTTCAATAAGATAGAGAAGCTAAAAGAATTGCTTATCCCTAGAGATATTGGTCATGACAATCAGCATTCACCCTGTACTTGAAGAAATTCCACCTGCTTGTGACAGCTTAGCAGCACATAAGTAGAAAATTTCACATCTGCTTATTTTTTTAAAATCAGTCACCACCATTATTACTTCTTTACTTGCAAATTATGTTTTAGTAATGTCTCCCAATGGTGGTGTGGGAAGAGGGGTGTGGTAAAGAACACTGCAGTGCTCGCTAAGTTGGAGATACTTAAAAGACATCTAGTTGGAAAGGTAGAATATGTCATGACAAAGACCATTCTAGTGTTGTAGCAAGAGATGGAGGTTGTCCATGTGCAAATGATAGCTGTAACCAAGTAAGTAGGTGTAAGCACTCAGGGAGAATGTGTCGGCACAGAAAAAAAAAGGGCCAGCAAAGGCGGGTGGCGTTGAACCATAACAACACCAGCATTGGTGGGATGGACAGAGAAGAATACTGAGCAGGAAGAATTGGAGTCATAGAAGACCCCTGACAGCCTCCTGAAGAAATCAGTCTCAGAAGAGGATTTCAGGGAGGAGGTAAATCTGTGTCCCTCGTTACAGCAAGGGCCATAAAGAAGTCTGCTGGATTTAGAAATTAGAAAGCATTGGTATTTAATTGAGAGCATTTTCAAACCATAAAAATAGCAATGATTACTGATCACCCAAGGAGTGCTTTGGTGATGATAATGAGGAAAAGAGGTTAGTAGTTTGAGGAGAAGACAGGGATTAGAGATAGAAAAAGGTATAAAGAAAGAGATTGCTTTATAATGCCAGAGGAAACAAGGTCCTTGGGGAAATTGGAGTAGATGGATGACATCAACAGGACAAAAGAGAAGTGGCTGTGGTTACTGGAGTTGAATGGCAGTAAAGGCTGTCACAGTAGAGGAGAGCCGTAATTGTGAGGCTAGGACACTGGATGGGTCACTGAGTGACAGGAAGACTGTAGGAGTTGTGGAGGAAACTGATTCAAAAGTTGGTGCACAAGAAGAGCACTAAGTAGGGGACAGCTAGCGAGAATTAGTTGGCATTACTCTCAAAAGGCAGGGTTACATAGTGGTGGAGGAATAATGTGAAGATGCAGTGGGGATCTGGGAGAATGCCTATCCCTTTTCTGGTGGGTTAGGGTAGCGAGATAAAAGAAATGGCTTCTACTGGGAAAAAGAGCGAGCAAAATATTTTACTGGAAAGTCGTCAGCAGCTTTTGGTAAAAGAAGGTTGAGGGTACAGAAGTTTCCTTTGGAAAGAATTGTGTCTCCAGAATACATAGCCAAAAAAAAAAAAAAAGAAAGAAACAAAGAAAAAGGGTAGGAAGCGTGGTCAAGAGAGGGTAGAAATGGGAAGAGAGGGAAATGAACTGGATGGAGAAGAAAAATTTGGTGACAAGCAAACTTGTACCCAGGAGGTCATGTGAGATCATGAGGATAAAAGAGGCAAGCTGTAGAAAGATTCCAGGGTGGAAATAACTGATATCTCAATAGGAACTTTGGCAGTTAAGTTTCCCCATAGTCTAGACAGATTGTCTTTAGATGGATGGAATCAGGGAAGGAGGAAATAGATTGGCTTTAGACAGTGATGGAGAGCTTGTGTGGTGGTCTTAAAACATGGCTATAAATTCCTTGCCATTTCTTTCCATTAAGAATTGGGGTCTACAGGGACTTCCCTGGTGGCAGAGTGGTTAAGAATCTGCCTGCCAATGCAGGGGACACAGGTTCGATCCCTGGTCCGGGAAGATCCCACGTGCCACGGAACAACTAAGCCCGTGAGCCACAACTACTGAAGCCCACGTGCTCTAGGGCCTGCGTGCACAACTACTGAGCCCACGTACTGCAATGACTGAAGCCCATGCGCCTATAAGCCCGTGCACTGCAATGAAGAGTAGCCCCCACTCGCCGCAACTAGAGAAAGCCCGCGCACAGCAATGAATACCCAATGCAGCCTAAAAAAAAAAAAAAAAGAATTGGGGGTCTATGTTCCCTCCCCTTGAATCTGAGAGGATCTGTAATTATTTTGACCAGCAAAACATGGCGAAGCGATGCATTGTGACTTTTAAGACTAGGTCACAAAAAACTACATAGCTTCTGCCTTGTTGGTTGGAACATTCTTTCTTGGAGCTCTGAGTTACGGTATAAGAAGCTGACTACCTTGGGGCCGCATGCTGGAGAGACCATATGGAGAGGTCACTTGGCAAGGCCCTGAAAAGAGAGGCAGAGGTGTGTGTTTGTGAGAGAGATAGAGAGAGAGAGAAAGAGAGAGGGAGAAAATGAGAACCCAAGATCCTCTAGCATGCAAATCATACCAGCCCAGGCACCAGAGACGTGCATGAAGAAGCCTCATCCAAACGCTCAGCCATTCTAATCCCTCCAACTGGTTGGCTCTCCTTAGCTGAGGCCTCCGACATCATGGAGCAAAGACAATCCATCTTTACTGAGGCGTGTGTGAAAACTGGACCCACAAAATCTATTAGGAAAATAAAATTGTGGTTATTTATGAGTTTGGGGGTAGTTTCTTACACAGCAATAGGTAACCTGAAAAGCCTAAGTTAGACTACAATTGGAGTGGGACTGCCAATGCAGTGTTATCTCTCAAGGTAATTGCTTTTTTTGTCTTTACACAGGTGTGGCCAAGGTAGTGATAGAGGTTGGGGGGTGGGATTGATTTAGGGATATATAGTGTATCCTCAACCAGGGATGATATTCAGTTATATGCATCAAGAGAACTGGATGATTGGCCAGATGCCCATTCAGATTGGATAGAGTTAGTGCCTAATTGTGGCTAAATATTTCTATTATTATAACCCATGCCTCAAAAACAGTGCCAGGCATTTAGAAGGCACTTAAATTGGCACCAAAGAACATCTCACATGGAGAAGAGTTAAGAGGTAAAATGTATCAAGAAGCTATGAGTATAAAAGGATTTCACAGAGAAGAGAATTTCAGTTAACTCGAGTAGACTGAGAAAGCATATTCATGAAGGCAATTGTTATTAAGTTGGCTTTAAAAGTAGAATAGAATTTAATATTCAGGAGGGGAAAGTATGCCAGGCTTGTTATTCATTGGGGTGTAATGGAAAAATGAGCAAAGGCAGCAGATTGGAAACAGGATGAACTTTGGTAGAAGAAAGGGAGAAAACAGATTCACTGTGGCTCAGTGGATCCGAGAAATTAAGGTTAAGTAGGCAGAATAAAACCACACTGTGATGGAATAGGCAAAGAGGTTTGTATTCATTACAGAAGGCAACAGAAAGTCATGATAAGTTTTAAATCAAGAGAATGACATCATAGGGAATTCAGCAAGGGGAGCAGAGACACTGTTGCTCTAAGCAAGACATTCAAGCAATGGTGGTATGGTAAATTAAGGAGGCAGAAGCATAAAAGATTTTGTAGGAAGAAATAAGGGCATATGAATAAAATGGAGAAGAGAAAAAGAAAAGTCAAAAATGCCTGAGGTTCCATCTGGAGAATTAGGAATAATGGTAGTGATTCTGATGGAACTAGGATGTTGGAAAGGGAAGCAGGAGAGTACAAAAAAAAAAAAGCATGAAAATAGAGTGTAAGATGCAAAGGCCCCTGTGCAAGATATAGCACTCCATTTATTTTTCTATACTTAATTTTTATGAGCCTCTCTTCTGCTAATCTGGCAGAAATTTAACTTCACTTTGTTCAGTTCCTCTGCCCTTCTCTTTGAAGCTGTGACTGAAATCCATAAGGAAATTTAGTTGCTGAAAGGAGGGCATCTGGTCCACACCATCATCTCTCAACACTGGCACTCACGAAGCAGCCTGTGTCTGCAGTGCACTGCTTAGTTACCCCCTTGTTGCCATTCGCATGAGCCCTTCATTTATGGCTCTCTGAGCAGATACCATGCCCTTCTTGGAATAGCATCTTACTGCTGGGCCATGAGGTTTCATGGGGCATCCTGTGAGTTCTCCTAGGCCATCGCCTTAGATATACCACATAGCTATTTCTATTCAGGGGTTTTTCTGCCTCCCAGGAAAATGTAAAAAGAATTCATCTTGGTGATACAAATGAACTCATTTACAAAACAGAAATAGACTCACAGACATAGAAAACAAACTTATGGTTACCAAAGGGGAAGGGGGGCAGGGAGGAATAAATTAGGAATTTGATTAAAGTATACACACTACTATATATAAAATATAAAGCCAACAAGGACCTACTGTAAAGACAGTAATAACCCATAATGCAAGAGAATGTAAAACAAGAATATATATATATATATTCAGTTATACATATATATGTATAACTGAATCACTTTGCTGTCCACCTGAAACGAAAACAAAATTGTAAATCAACCATATTTCAATATAAAACATATATATGTATTTTTCCTCCTTTCCAGTTTTCTAAATTGTTTGATGATTGAAGCAATATTATAATACTATTTGATTTGGTTCTAAATATATGTAGAGAAAATATTTAAGATAATTATAAATGAGGTAGGATAAAGAGACATAAAGGAGAGTTAAGGTTTCTACCCTTAAGCTGAACTGGTAAAATAATGGCAACAGTAAATAGGAAAAGTTATGTCATATAAAGTAATAGCTAGAGCTACAAATAAAAAGTAGTTATACAAAGCAATGCACTCAAAAACAATGTAGATAAAACAAAAATGGAATTCTAAAAACACATTCAAGTAACCCATGGAAAGGCAAAGAAAAGAAAACAGAAACAAAAAAACACGGAGAATAAACAGAAAACCAAAAATAAAATGATTTAAATACTAACATATCAATAAACGTAAATAGGTCTAAATATACCAAGTAAAATGCACAGATTGGCAGACTGGATTTAAAAACATGACCCAACTTTATTCTTTCCATAAGAAACTCACTTCAAATATAACAATACAGCAGATTGAAAGTAAAAGAATGTAGATATGTCATATAAACACTAATTAAAGAAACATAGGAGTAACTATAGTAATTACAGATAAATTACACTTCAGAGCAAAGAAAATTATCAGAGACAGCAAGGGGTGTTTTATAATGATAAAAGGGTCAGTCCACCAAGAAGACATAGCAATCTTAAACATATATATGTGTGTGCGTGTGTGTGTGTGTGTGTATATGTATATATTGCAAAATGTGTGAGGCAAAAACTGATAGAACTGAAAGGAGAAATAGACAAATCAAAAAATATGGTTGGAGACTTCAACATTCCTCTTTCAACAACTGATAAAATACTAGACCAAATATCAGCAAGGATATAGAACTTAACAACACTATCAACAAGAGGATCCAATTGACATTTATAGAACACTCCACCCAACAATAGCAGAACATACACTCTTTGCAAGCACACACATCTTGAGCTATAGAACAAACCTCAAAAAATTTAAAGGAATTGACATTATATAAAATGTTCTCTGACCACAGTGGACACAAACTAGAAATAAATTAGAGAAAGATAACAAATCCAAGCACTTAGAAACTAAAAAATACACTTACAAATAACCCATAAATAACCTTTGGGTCATGAAGAAGTCTCAAGGGAAATAAAAAAAATAGATTGAACTGAATTAAAATGAAAATGTAAAATATCAAAATTTGTGGAACACAAGTAAAGAGCATATTTTCTTTAAAATTACAGCTAACATCATATTCAGTGGTGAAAGACTAAATGTTTCCCTCCCTAAGATGGGGAACAAGGCAAAATTGGTGCTAAACCAGTAGTAAGAGGGGAATTTATAGCATTAAATTTATAGTATTAATTAGAAAAGGGGATAAAACCTCAAATCAATAATCTAAGCTCCCATCTCAAGAATCTAGAATAAGAAGAGCCAAAAAGAAAAGGAAAAAAAAACTGACATTACATAAAATTCCTCCAAAAATACTACTTTATCCAACTCACCCAATTTGAGTAGTCCTGAAACTATGAATGAAAGTGAATTTGTAACTTAAACCCCACCCTCCCCCCGCAAAAAAAAAAAACAAAAAAAACCTCCAGGCTTAGTAGGTTTCATTGGAGAATTGAACCAATGTTTAAAGAAAATTTACACCAATTCTACCCAATTTCTTCCAGAAAACAAAAGAGGGAACACTTACCAATTTATTATATGAAACTAGTATTACCCTGATACCAAAATGAGACAAAGAGCACCAAAAAATAAAAAATAAAAATAAAAAATAAACTATAGACTAATATCCTTGATGAATATAGTCACAAAAATTCTTAACAAGATATTAGCAAATAGAATACAAGAATATATAAAAAGAATTTTCATGACCAAGTGGGACCTGTGATGCAAGGCTGATTTAATATTTAAAAATCCATCTATATAATCATTAAATTAACAGACTAAAGAAGATCACATGATCATATCATTGATGAAAAAGTATTTGATAAAATATAACATTTATTCATGATAAAAATTCTCAGTGAAACAGGAAACGAGAGGAATTTCCTCAACGTGATAAAGAGCATCTTTAAAAACAAAACAACATAAAACAAAACAAACAAGCAAACAAAAACTACAGCTAACATTATACTTAATGGTGAAAGACTGAATGATTTTCCCCCAAGATTGAGAACAAGGCAAACAGTTCTGCTTTTATCCCTCTTATTCAACATAGGACTTGAAGTTCTAGTCAGTGTAATAAGGTGAGAAAAGCAAATAAAAGATATACAGATTGGAAAGGAAGTAATAAAACTGCCTCACTATTTGCAGATGATACGACTGCCCTGTAGAAAACCCTAGAAATCTCCAAAATAAAAGTCCTGATTCTATTAAGTGAGTTCAGCAAGGTCACAGGACATAACAAACAAACAAATATCAATTGTATTTCTATATATTAACAATGAACACATGAATGTTGAAATTAAAAATACAATACCATTTATAATAGCTCAAAAATGAAATGAAATCTATCAAAACATGTACAGGACTTGTATGCTTAAAACTATACAATGTTGATGAAAGAAATCAATAAGCTAAATAAATGAAGAGACATAACATGTTAATGGATTAGAAGACTCAATATAATAAAGGTATCAGTACTCCCCAAACTGATATATAGGTTTAACACAATTTTTATTGAGATTCCAGCAAGACTTTTTGTAGATATAGACAAGATTATCCAAAAAATTTAAGTAGAAAGGCAAAGGAACTAGAATAGCTAAGACATTTATGAGAAAGAAGAATAAGGTGGGAGAAATCAAAACTACCTGATTTCAAAACTTAAATAGTTATAATAATCTGTTTGCTACTGGCATAGGAATAAACACATAGATTAATGCAATAGAATAGAGAACGATGACATAGATCCAGAGAAAAATATCCAGTTGCTTTCTGGCCAAGGTACCAAAACAATTAAATGGATAAAAGATAATATTTTCAACAAATGGTGCTAAAACAGTTGGACATCTATGACCAAGATGGAAGAAAGAAAGAAAGAAAGAAAAGAAAGAAAGAAAGAAAGAAAGAAAGAAAGAAAGAAAGAAAGAAAGGAAAGAAAGAAAGAAAGAAAGAAAGAAAGAAAGAAAGAAAGAAAAAGAAAGAAAGAAAGAGGGAGGGATAAAGGAAGGAAAGAAGGAAGGAAGGAACAAAGGAATGAATGAAGGAAAGAACGAAAGGAGAAGCCATCACTGTAAACCTCATTCCTTATAGAAAAATTCACTCAAAATGGAGCAAGAGCTTAAATGTAAAACATATAACTATGAAACTTAGAAAAATCACAGGAGAAAATCTTCAAGATCTAGGACTAGGAAAAGAGTTCTAGATGACATCAAAAGCATGATCCATAAAGGAAAAATTGATAAATTGGATTTCACCAATCTTAAAATGTTTGCTCTGTAAAAGATCCCGTTAAGAAGATGAAAGACGTGCTTGGGAGAAAATGTTTGCAAACCTCATATCTGACAAAGAACAAGAAATTGAACTCTCAAAACTCAATAGTAGGGACTTCCCTGGTGGCACAGTGCTTGGGAATCCGCCTGCCAATGCAGGGGACACGGGTTCGAGCCCTGGTCCGGGAAGATCCCACATGCTGCGGAGCAACTAAGGCCGTGCGCTACAGCTACTGAGCCTGCGCTCTAGAGCCTGTGTGCCACAGCTACTGAGGCCCGCGCACCTAGAGCCTGTGCTCCGCAGAAAGAGAAGCCACTGCTATGAGAAGCCTGCGCACTGAAACGAAGAGTGGCCCCTGCGCGCAGCAATGAAGACCCAACACAGCCAAAAATAAAAATAAAATAAATACAAGACTTGACCTTTAAAAAAAGAAAAAAACAAACAAAAAAAACCTCAATAGTAAAAACACAAATAATCCAAGCAGAAAGTGGGCAAAAATATAAGGATGTAGAAACAGCAAATAAGCACAAAATGTACATTCAACATCATTAGCCACTAGGGAAGTGCAAGTTAAAACCACAATGAGATAACAGTACATACCTATCAAAATGGCTAAAATAAAAAATAGTGACAACACCAAATACTAGTAAGGATATGGTGAAACTGGATCACTCATACATTGATGGTGGCAATGTAAAATGATACAACCACTCTGAAAAGCAGTCTGGCAATTTCTTTAAAAAACTAAACAGGCAACTACCATATGACCCAGAAATTGTCCACTGGACATTTTTTCTAGAAAAATGAAAACCCATATTCACAGCAAAACCTGTACAAAAATGTTATACACATTTTATTCATAATAGACAAAAATTGAAAACACCCCAGGTATCTTTCAGTGGGTGATTAGTTAAACAAATTGTGGTACAAACTATCTCATGGAATACTACTCAACAAGAAAAAGGGAAAAAAACTATTTATACAGCCAATGTCCTGGAAGAATCTCCATAGAAACAGACTGAGTAAAACAAACAAACAAACAAAAATCCTCAAAAGGTCAGATGCTGTATTAGTCCATTTATCTAATTCCTGAGATGAGAAAATCAGATGACTAGTTGCCAGGGGTTAAAGAGGGAAGTTGGGAAATGAATATAACTATACAATGGTAATGTGAGGGATTCTTGCAGTGATAGAAATGTTGCCCTTAGGGGAAACTGGGTAAAAGGTACGTGGGCTCTCTCTGTATTATTTCTTAATAACTGCATGTGAATCTACAGTTACCTTAAAATAAAAGTTAAATTAAATAAAAAGAGAGAGACTGAGAATCGTCAAACCCGGAAATAGCTCAAATATCCATCAACAGATGAATGACAAAACAAATTGTGACAGAGCCTATTTGGCAACAAAAGGGAGCAATCCACGAATACAACATTGATGAATCTCAAAAATGCTATGCTGAGAAAAAGAAGCCAGACGCAAGATTACATTCTAGAACAGACCAGTAATTGCCTACGGCCAGAACTGTGCGGGTCTAAGGGAACGGAGGCAAAGCTGCGCAAGGGAATTCTGGGGCTGAAGATTGTGACGTTTTATATCGTGATTGCCGCGATTGTTACAGGTAGCCACCTTTGTCGGTACAAAGTTCATTTTAAAGAAAGAGAAAGAATGTGTGCAATTGAGAAATTAGAGATGACACTGTGGGGTTTATTTGTCTGTTTGTTTTGGTCAGAACTATAGCAAGAGAGAAGCATACCTAGGAGTCTCTTTTCAGAGCAGCAAGGCTCAGAGTAGGAAAAAGATTTTAAAACAGTTACTCAAAGCTAGATAGATTTGTAAGTGATGAGAACATCATGAGAAAAGCATGAGAAGGAAACCATGGCTAAGGAGATGTGTGCAAATGAGGAGATGGCAGGGAAGATGCTAGCAAATACATTTCAAGGGCTGGTGAAGACAGGCCTGTCTTCTTCTAACAGATTGGCCTGTTAACCTTAGGGTGGAGGGTAGGCTAGGAGGCTGAGGGCTAAAAGAGTTGTCCATGGGTGAGGAAGATGTGGGGAGGGCAGGTCATGTGGAACGCCTAGCGAGGTTGATTGTCACAATTGCAGGCAAATTATCTGTGGGATGGCTAGGTTTTAACTCATGGTACCTGTGAGGACAGCCAGCCAGGGTTGGACTGGAATGGTGACGTCAAGCGTGCAATGGGAGTGATAGATGAAGAGGAAACCAGAGGGAGGGACCTAGCCAGGAGTGTGGGTAAGGTCCGAACTAAGACATGACACAAAAGGAGAAACCAGCTCGTGAGACACCAACTGACTAGATCAGGAGAGAGTTAGGGAAGGTCGGGAAGAAGAGGGTGTTGTAACAAAATCCATGCTGCCATGTTGCCATATTCTGTCACAAAGCTCTGTGGGGACATTTGTGCCAAGACTGAAGCTGTCCCTTCCGAGAGTCTAACATTGACCTCTCCCCAATTTACCAGTCAGTTTTGCATCAGGCAGATAGTCTGTCCACTTTACTAGGCTGATTTGTGAGGCAACACCTGTCAGTTCATACCTGGGTTTCCATACCCTGAAATGTCATTACAAGACAGGACTCTGCTCATCAAACACATGGAAAGTGCAAAGAAAGGCTAGACTTTACATGTCATTCTCTTTCCCGAATTTCCCTGGTCTCCCTTGGCCAGGCTAAGAGGAAGAGGAGTTACAATGCAGAAACTCAGATAGAGAGGAACCCAGACACCAGTACAAGATGGAAACTATGCTTTTTGAGTGAGGTGAGAATGAAGAAAATCACAGCATAAGGTCAGTGCAAGTCTTGTAATATGAATGCTTAACAAATTGGAGGCTAATAGTCTATGGTGTTTAAGAGTGAGACTCAATTGGGTTCAAATCCTAGCACAGACAATTATTAAGCGTGAGAAATTGGGCAAGATACTTAACCTTTCCGAGCCTCAGTTTTCTCATCCAAAAATAGAGTGAGTGATACCTATCTCATTGGGTTCTTGTGAGGTATGAATGAGGTCATTTATTTGAAACTCTGTACAACTGCCTGGCACTTAGTAAGTGCTCAATGAATAGTGATGCTCGAGAGTGAGGCTGGGAACCTAGGAAGTGGAATTGGGCAGAGGCTGCCTGAGATGGTCAATGGAATCAGCTTCAGGGAGAGGGAAACTTGAGAGGCTTGGAGTCAAACTTAAAGGACTCAGGAGACCAGGATAGACTACCCAGGGAAGCAAAGGGAAGGAGGAAATAACAGCATCTAAGAAACCCATAAAGAAGTAGTTACAAGCAGGGGTAAATGAGGAAAGAGAATGAGTTTCGAGGGAACAAGAGATGGGCTGAGCAATAAGGAGAGGATTAGAGAGGAGGGGAAGTAAGCCAGAGGGCAGAGGGTCAAGAATGAAATATTAAGAAACACTGAGTTCTCAGGGACGGGTCAACAGAACCAGTGGCCCTGAAAGGTCAAGTAGCACAATGTATTGATTCTGAAGTGTGATGTTGTTGAGTATGTCTTTGTTTATACTGCTGTTGTTCAAATCTCAAATTCTAAAAGAACAGGCAGACCCTGGTTGCCAGGATATATTATTCCTGCTGCTTCCAAATCCAATTCTGGCAAGCGCAGCCATTCCCCATGGTATTCCTGTTAGCGTTCATATAGTCCTCATTAGGACTTGAAATCTTTTCAGCCTTGTCAAATTCCATTATATGGCACAGCAAATCTTAACTTGTAGATTGTTGTGTTTCTTTTCGCATCTCCTCAGTTTTAAAATCAATTGCTGAAAGTAGTATTAATCTTGTATTGAAGTTTTTCTCCATAATAAGAAAACTTTCACCTTATTAGGCGTTTAGCAATTTAAAAAGTAAACTCTCCTTGTAAATTTCAAAAAAAAAAAAAAATTGAAATGACAACAGTGGATTTTTTAAGCTCATTTTAATGTAAATCTGTAAAGTATTTCAAGTAGTTCCTTATCTTCTATGTATTTAATTCACATCAGAAGTGTTCATGAATCTCTTTTGATCTGCCAAAAGAGCAAGTAAATAAAAATAATGATAATATTTAATACCACAAATATCTAGAAGTTTCAAAATTGCTTTAAAACAAAATTTGGAGTGAAACTAGTGTTGATCCTAATTATATGCAAGTGATAATACTATGGAACTGCCTAATTACACCACTTGAACAATTTCCCATAGTGCATTTAGCTCCATATTGCTACTATTATTTCTTCCAATATTACTTAAAATTAAGTCTGCCTTTGTCATGAAAAGTACCCTCAAGTAATTTTCTCTTTCAACTGTTTGTTTTAGGAATATTAGACAACAATTCTTAAAATACTACATTGCTCTCTAACAGCAGAATATGTTCTTCAGTACAAAACTGAAGAAACTTCACAGTTTCCAAATCTATAACAAATAAAAGCTTAAATTAAACTTTTTTTGCAATTATATTTGATACCACTTAGAAAAACAGTTCAAATTCTTTGAACACTAATGTCTCTCAGAGATCTCTTTGACCTTTTGGATAAAAAAACTGCATTTTTCTTAAAAATTAAGTTATACTTGACATCTATTTGCCTAAAGGTTTGTACATTTTTACCAATGATATCTAGAATTGTCTTTGATTTTTCACTACGACTCTTCCTTTAAAAATATTGCAAAAAGATGAGAAATTTAAACTACATTTTAAAGTATGAAAATTTTGGCTTTTAAAGCCCAAATAGGGAATATTTCAAATTCAACAAAATATATTGAGTGCACACTAGTTGAGACATGACGAGACCAGAATTTTTGAGTGGGTGCCCTTGTGAATGACCAGAAAATATTAATAGGAGGCATGAGCAATAGAACTCATTGAAGATGGAGGGCATGAGGGAGACCGCACATGACTCCCAAATGTCTAGCTTGAGCAATGAATGGGGTGAATGGTGGAGCTGTTCACCAAGCCTGAAAAAGGGGATGGGGAATTGATTGACTTCCTCTTTTGATTAATTGGGTCCAAAAGTGGAGCTCTAATAAATATAACTTTGTGTTTTCCAGCCTACTCATTTGTTTTTATTTAAAAGTGTCTTGTTATAAATAGAGCAAGATTTAAATATTCTGAAGAAATACTGGTGAGAGGGCAGTTGAAATTCTCATATGATTGCTAAATATAATTGCTAGAGTCATCTGGTTCAGAATTGGGCCAAGTATCCAATTTTCTCAAGCAAAGAAATCATTTTTTCTGCATTCAATAGATAGATTTTGAGTGCCTACTGTGTATCAGGCACCACTGAGAGCTGGGGATATAGTAGGCAAAGAAACAGACACAATTCCTGCTCCCATTGTGTTTACAGTCTACTGCAAAAATAGAAATGATGAGTAGACACCAACGAAGATAAATTCATCTCAGAAAGTTACACATGCTATGAAGAAAATAAAAACAGTATAGAACACAGTGAGGAAAGAGGGACAAGAGTGGGGAAGAAGAACATGAGATTATGCCTCTCGGAAGGGCTGGCATTTGACCTGAGCCTTGAATGATGCGGAGCCAGCTCCGCTGAGAAATAGGAGAAGACCTTTTAGACAGTAGATTCCAGAATTCCTATAAAGAGGCAGCAATCTGGTTGGAAGAAGTTTGAGGGGACTTTTTTGGAAGTGACATTTGCAGAGAAAACACACTGTTTTACTGTTTAGTTATAGTGCATATTTATTTGAGATGGAAGGAGCTGACACAAAAAACTCTTTTCACACCTACCAAGTGGTACTTTGGGTTACCAGCAGTTCCAAGCAGAGAGAAGAGTGAAAGAACAGGCACAAAAGCAGAAACTAGCTTGGCTCTCCCAGGGGCTGGAACAGGTAAAGAAACAGAGGAGTGAGTAGTAAGAGACGAGCTCAGGGAGTGGTGGGCTGGGAGGGCCACGTAACGCCTGGCCTGGTAGACCCTGGTAAGAGGCTTAGAGGGTCTAAGCAGGGAAGTGATGGGGGTGTAATTTCTGTTTTCTTATATTAAATCCTCAAGTCATCATCTGGTGCAGTTACTGTTTTTAGTATACACTGGTAGTAAAACAGTACGTTTAGAAAGAAGCAGCACAAAATATTTGTTGTTATACTTTCAATATTTTTATGTAAAATACTCGCCTTCTTCAGGCTGTATCTAAGAGATGCCATATTACTGCTTATCATTAACACCTTCCAAATGTGTGTAAAGTGCTAGTCTTCAGGAGGAGAAATACAGCATTGTCTCAAAATGGCATTTGCTGACACTGAAAGGTATACCTAACTCATGTTGTGGAGAGATGTTCTATTTGTTGCCAATGAAATTAACAATACACTTAAGATTTGTTGAACTCCTTGTTAAAGATAACTGGTATACCTAAAGCAAGTTGAAAAAACAAACTCTGTGATTGGGGAAGCTATGTATTTGCCTCAAGACATCGGTAATGCTCTTCCTTTAACGGTACCAGATATCTGATGATGTTGAAGCATTTTCCTTGGGGCAGAGTAGGACTATTCCATTTTAAAATTGTTCCTTGAGTTTTTTACAAATATGGGGAAATCTCTCACCCGCTCTAGCAATTTCTGATCATATGTGCAAGTAGAGGGATGAATTGCCTAAGAACATCATGATGGTTTTCTTAAACGACATTGGGAAAATACAGGAGACAACTGTTTTTTTCTTTTAAGTTACAGAATCTATAACAATGAAAATGGGATCATTAAAAGCAAGAGATTTTTTTTCTCTCTTGAAAACCCAAACCCATGGACTTTTAGGGTGGAAAAATGTATTTAATGTATGGTTAGTGCCAGGTACTTGAGTTAATTAATTGATGGGTTGGACCATTGATTCATTGATTCATTCTACAAACAGTTACACACCTACTGCTATTTTGGATGATATCCAGGAAAAATTCATTAAATGTATCATCTGCATAATCAAGTTGTTTACAGCCTAGCTGATGAAGCAAAGCAGAAACATATAAAATGTTTACATGCAGGAGAATTCATATGAAACAACAGTAGAAGAGATATCACAAGGTAGTACAGGTTTTGAATACCAGGTAGCACTACAGATCATTCAGGCAGTGGGAGCTTTTAGAAAGCTGAGTTCACTCAGCTGGGCTCCCTCCTGTCTGGACATTTTCTCCAAGTGTGTAGACAGATTTCTTCAACAGTATACACCTCACTGAGGTCAGATCGGGGTTAAAGTTTACATTTGAACAGCAGAAAATGTACAGGTCCCAAGTCAGTTTCACCGTAACAGTTCTATATCCTTAAAAGGGAATGTTTTTTCACCCATAATCAAAACGATCTTTCATATATTCCATGCTCTATTATTTTCTTTAGTGAACAGACACTTTAAATTGCATACTTGTAAAGCTTCTGAAAGAAGCCTTTCAGAAATCCATCATTAGTCTTCTCTCCTTCAAAGGACTAGCTCCTCCCTCAATGTTCTTTAATGCAGACTCAGGAGGCAGCCATTGACAAGCACTGAGATTTATTTAAAAGAAATCTTAAATAAATATCTGACCACTATGCTCAAATAGAGATTTGAATTGCCTGAGGGTGACTTGATGGTTTCCTTATATGAAATTGAGAAAGTATCAGAGAAAAAAAAAATTTTTTTTAAGTTGCAGAATTTTGAAGCTACACAACTTATTATAAAATTGTAACTCTGGCTCATTTTCCCTCTCCTTCCCTCCACTCCCTTCACACTTTCCTTCCTAAAGTCATTAGGCGGAACAGAGTGAGGCAGCCATCCATGCCAGTCTGAGGGAGTTGCAGTGGTCCCGATTGGGGTGCCAGAGCCCCAGCGGACTGAGAGGGCATCTGTGCAGATGGGCAGCTGGGCGTGGTGTGTAAAAGCTTAAGGAGAGTGACGAGGGTGTCCATAGGAGTGGTTGTCCCTGCATGGCCCAATCAGGATCAATACAGATACCAAAATAAATAAAAATGGCAAAGAACTATAACCCACTGAATAATATAGAAAACCATGAGTCCATTCAGATACAAATAAATACATGAACAAGTTCAAAGTTCGATGAGGAATAAGATAGTAACCCAGTTTCAAAGCACCAGCCTACACAACACTTATTGATTACTAAAATGAAAACTAACTTCATAGTGGAGAAGCTTTGCAGACTGCACCTTAATTTAGTGAACTTCTTTGGTAATGGAACTAATCAAAATTGTGTGCCATCTGCAACAAGAAGAACACAGCATTGCTCCTGTGATATTCCTGCCAAAGATGTACAATCTGAATCTAAACACGAGGAAATATCAGACAAACCCAAACATTCTACAAAACAAGAGAATGTTCTACAAAATAGCTGGCCTTTAAATTTCAAGTGTCAAGATCGTGATGGTCAAAGAAAGATAGGTGATTGTTCCAGGAAATGGAGAGTAAAAGGACCTGACAACGGAATGTACCCTGTAATTCTAAGCCAGATCCTTTTACTATAAAGGTCATTATCGGGACAACTGGTGAAAGTTAAATGGGGTCTGAGGATTAAATGTTAGTAATGTTTTTGTGGTAATTTCTTGATTTCACTGGTTGTATTATAGTTGTATAGGAAAAGGTCCTTGTTTGTAAGAAATATATCAATACGTCATAGTATTCTGGGGTAACTGGATATCAAGTTGGCAACTTGTCCTAAATGGTTCAGGAAAATAAAAAGTTTCCTATACTGTTACCTCCAACTTTTCTGTCAGTTTGTGATTGTTTTAAAATCATAATTTTGAATTTGCTTTTACAACCAATGGCAATCCTTCAGTATTGGACATGTACATCGTTGGTGTACATATCACATTGTTTAAATAGGTAATCCAAGGGGCACTGTAAAGCATTTTATCTGACCGCCTGACAATGATGACAGCTCAGACTGTCACTGGGGTTTTATTAGTATTCATATGGTCATGTAGCATATTCTTTCTCCATTTAAAAAAGGGGAAAACATCTTGGTGATCAAGTGCATTGTTAAATAGAAAATGGGATGATTTATTTTAGTATTATAAGTTTATTTTCAGTATTGTAGTTGAAAGCATGTGATTTTCTTTCAGATTCAGTCTTATGTTCCAAAAAGGTCACTTTTACTCATTAAAGAAATCAGAGCCAGATAAGACATATATTGCAACCTTGGCTCATTTGCCAGCCCAATCCAATTTTATAAATTAATTTTATACTTTCTTCTATAACTTCAAAATTATTCTTGCTTTTGCCCTTCAAAAATACATAGAAATTTAATTAAATTGGACCAGTGATAAAAATATCTACCTAAAGAGATTTAAACAGAAATTATAACCCCAACTCAAAAGAAATAAGAACAACCACTTATTAAGCAGTCCCAATTGAAAGGATCTTTCCCTCTAGATAGGGAAAATACATACATACATACATATCCACATACATACGTGGATATAAATATACATCATATATACATATTTATAATACCATAATGCTATTAGATACTATTATTAGACCTATATTATAAATAAGTAAATTGAAGTCTAGATGGTTGCATAAAGTTATATAAGTTGTTAAGTGAAAGGCATAGTTTGTCATGTAAAAATGTATCTCAACTATCCATGCTCATAAATCTCTTCACTAACCAGCCTTCTGAGGTAGTATGGCTGTCTTCGGAATTGTATAGGACCCGGAGCAATTATGCCCCTAAACCACTGTACCCTATTCCTCCCAGATATTAGTGTTCCTAAGAAATCCGGTTAAGTGCCATATCTAAAGGAACTCAGAGTGGAAATAAGTAATACAAGAACACCACCAAGCCTCTTATAGGTGGACAAATGAAGTAACTCATTTGAGGGATGGTGGGAATTGTGGGTTGATTGTATTCATCTGAACCTTAAGCCTTTTTGACACAAATGCGCTAACATATCATTTTTTCCCTCAATTAACGGCGGCCCTGATTCACTGCCCTAAGCAAATAGAACAGAAGCTCCAAAGGAAGGGACACAATATAATCTTCACCTCTTCCCACTCACCCCAATTACCATAGTCATCTGCATTTACATTGACTGGGGAAGGAGGCAACGTTAAGGGAAATATTGATTATCTTTTCAATTTCATGTCCAATCTATTTTAGAAACTATATGACATCAGTTTTATTTGAAGTCAGCTAAGAATGCTAATAGAATTCTATGTTATGGCCTACATTTAGAAATTCATAAAGCAGTAATTGCTGGTTTATTTTTTAATAAACTTTCTTGGGTTATTATTTCTATTTTAAATATAAATGTGCTGTGATAAAATTATTCTTGAATAAAGTCCAGAATAATTTTATTTTACTAATCTAGTCAGGAAAAAAGTAGTTCCCTGCTATGGACTGAATGTGTCCCCCCAGATTCATATGTTGAAGCCCTAACCTCCAGTGTGACAATATTTGGAGATAGGGCTTTCAGGAAGTAATTAAAGTTAAATGAGTTCTGTAAGGATGGGGTTCTAATTGGATAGAATTGTTGACCTGATGAGAAGAGGAAGAGATCTTTCTCTCTTTTCAAGAACAGGCACACACTGAGGAAAGGCCATGTGAGCACATAGTGAGAAGGTGACCATCTGCTAGACAGAAAGAGAACTCTCTTCAGAACCAACCACGCACCCTGATCTTGAACTTCCAGCTTCTAGAACTGTGAGAAAATGTATTTCTGTTGTTTAAGCCATGTAATCTATGGTATTTTGTTATGGCAGCCTGGGTTAACTATTTCCCAAATTGACCTTCAATTTAAAGAGAGAAATTCTATGTGATTGTATTAATTCCTAGTTTTACTCTCGGAAGCTACTGAAATCATTACTTCTTTTACAAAAATCTCCAGTTCTTTATTCCATTTCATAAGAAGAAACTTAGTTAGATTTCTTTCCCTGTGACAGAGTTGCCACACATTGCTATTAGAATCAGATCTGATGCAAAATATCTTCATAGTGCCACCGTTCAGGAGCTGTGCAGTATTTCAGGAGGATGGTTTTTAAGCTTACAAATCAGGAGTTACATCTGTTCTAGTAAATGAATCAGCAAGATGCTAATGAGGTTAGAGAGGGGACTGGTCTGGTCACAACTAAAGAGAGGATTGGCTAAGTTCCCTTCTGACACAGAACATCTTGGAATCTGATTCTCAGACTTCATGTGCAGAGTTTGGGAAGTGGGTCATTTCTTTCAGATTAAGTTACTTTGCCAACTGAGTAGTTATTACTCAAGTGTAATAAAAATGACACGAAAACTCAGGGGACTCCAAAATTAAGCAGCTGATGAGTCTGTGTGCTCACAGCACAGACCTCTTGTAGGGATGGTAGTTAGGGTGAACTGCTCTGGTGCCAGACGCTTGAGTTAGCACCCCAGCGTAGAATCCCACTTCATGTTATTAACCTGAGGCAACCTAGCTGAGCTTCTGTTTCCTCACCTGCAAAATGGGGATGATAGTATCTACTACTAGGGAGTAAATGAGTAAATGCACATAAAGCCGTTGGAAAAGTTCCTTGCATGTGGCACTCAAGAAACGTTAGCTGTGAAAGTAGTAGGAACAACTCTGCATGTGAGTGCCTACGTATGTAGAACATGCATGAAACAATTTCATTTTACAAATTGTACATGATTGGCTTTGTAAGTTTATGTAAATGAAAAAAATTACGGCCCTTACTTCTATAGCTAAAGAGCTCATTCCTGTTCTTTAAATGATCTATAAAGACAGAATCAGGGTAGGATGTTGTCCTGGCTGGCCTCCATTTGTCCCTCCAGATCCATTCCCCACTCTTTCCTGCCTTACTAAGTCCCAGGAGATCAACCTCTCCTCTTTTCAACACTGGCTTCCCGCCCTCTGGTTTTCTGTGGGTTTGTTCAATGGGAGGCACTGGTAGGAGATTAGAAGTTGGAAAGAGAAAAGGATCAGAGTCTCTTCCTCCCCGTTTCCAAGGTTTCAGTTGTGAATGTTTTCCTCCCTGTAAGGTGCGGTCTCTTCACATGGCCAACACCTGGTCTGTAAGCCTTCCTTCTCTTGCCCATTCCAATTTAGGGGTGGTAACACTATCCCACTGTTCCTAGTCCCTGAGTCAAGGTGCCTCATAATCCCTTGTTCCCTTGTCTTTTTGTTAACTATTATATTAAATATTATTCAATTATTTTTTTCCACCTGCTATGGATTTTGACTGATACAGATACCTTTAGTTTACTTCTATGTTTATCGAGTTGATAGTATTCTTAGGGATCATCTTTGATTGTCCTATTTCTAAGTTACATATTTTATATCACAATATACTTATTTAGAATTATAAAATAAATTAACTGGAAATTATCATAATGCCCAGATAGTTTAACTTCTCCAATACAAGAATTCTTTCCATGTATTGTAAGAATTTTTAAAATTTGTAATTATATAATTTATTAGTATCATTCAAGAATAAATCTGAAAACAGTAATTCAAAAGGATACATGCACCCCAATGTTCATAGCAGCATTATTTACAATAACCAAGATATGGAAGCAACCTAAGTGTCCATCAACAGATGAATGAAAAAAGAAGATGTAGTGTACACATACAATGGAATACTACTCAGCCATAAAAAAGAATGAAATTCTGCCATTTGGAATGTGGATAGACCTAGATGGTATTATACTTAGTAAGTAAGTCAGACAGAGAAAGACAAATACTCTATGTTATCACTTATATGTGGAACTTAAAATATAAAACAAACAAATGAATATAACAGAAACAGACTTACAGATATAGAGACCAAACTAGTGTTTACCAGTAGAGAGGGGGAAGGAGGAGGGGCAAGAGAGGGGTAGGAGATTGAGAGGTACAAACTACTATGTATAAAATAAATAAGCAATAACCACCTGAAAAAAATATCTAAAGATATAAAGAATTTTAGATATCTTGGGAGAGATAGCATTGTAAGAAGTTGAATAGAAACCAGACAGATCTTTGAGGAATATTTACTTAAAAGAGGTACATAGAGAAAGGTCCTGTAAAGGAGAAAGAAGACTTAGAGAAATAGAAATAAACATTAGAATAGGGAAACCTATCAGTGATTAAAGATCAAAGTGCTAGTGGAGCAGAACCAAAGCCATCATTACCATCATCATCATCACCAACATAGCAGCTCACAATTATTGAACTATTTATGCCAAGAAATGTACTATGTATTTTTATGTATCATCTAATTTAAATCTCAATCGTAAGAAATAAATACTATTATCTTTATTTGACATAGGAGGAAACTGAGGCTGACAATGTTTAAATAATTTGTGCAAAATGAAATAGTTGTTAAATGGTATAGCAATAAAAATAGAGGAAAAGGGGACGTGTAGATTTAAGAAAATAAAAGACGGCTATGAACATAATCACAGAAATAAGTAAATTAAAAAAGGCAAAGTAAAAAATAAACTTCATTAAAAATTGAAATGCTGATGTAGAAGAAAAGTTTGAGATAATTTTAATAAATGCATAGGAAAGAGGCAAAAAAAATTTTTAAGCTATCATAGGATGGCTAACAGATATTGAAGACAAATAAAACCAACATATGACTATATAGCACTCCTTAAATAAGGAATCTGACCAAAGAAAAGCAGATTTATCTGTAAAGAAAAGAATGCTGCCTGCTATTCCAGTTCTACAAGAATCAAGCCACAAGACACTGCAGTCACCTACCTACTGACAAGTGTAGCCTGAGGGGAATACACAATGAAGAAAAACAGGAGGTCTTCTGTGCTTTGGATATACTGGCCCCTAGATAGTTAAGATGCATATCGAAGGAAAATTTCAATGACCCCAGATTCTTGCATCTTTCCATACTTAGAAAAGCACTAAAATCATTAACTTGAGATGTCTGTTCTTTGTGATTAGGAGTGATCTTTTGATATTCGACTGCATGATTTTTTTTCCAGCAGAAAATTCATATACATCCTGGCACCTCCGTTACCTCTCTGGAGTAGTTCCTCAGAGCTACCTGAGGGGCTGTCTCCCAGGCTATAGTCTTCAGTTAGGTCCCAGAATGAAACTTACCTTGCAGCTCTTACATTGTGCATTTTTCTTTCAGTCGATATAAAAAATTTTTCCTGAAATGAAGAATTCACTGAATTTCTCTCTCTACACACATATGTGCACACGCACACAGATACACACACACACACACACACACACACACACACACTTACTTATTTAACGGGAATGGTGTTCACCTAAACATATTGATGACTACTACCAGATGGTCAAATTTAGAATGATTTTTAAATATTTATATCATTTTAACTTTTCTAACTTGCTTAAGGTAAACACGTTTCATCTTTATAAAAAAATTAATTGATTTACCTAAAAAATTTGGTGATATAATAGGCATCGTCTGTACTCCACCCATATCTGTCTAACGCTTCTGTGTGCTCCAGCTGACTCCCTACTACCATTATCACATTTCTGTGCCCAAGTGCCATCTCTGGTTAACTGTGGAAGGCTACCGTAGCCCCTCTATACAAGGAAAATGACCCAGAGGTACTGAGAGATTAACATCCACTCCCAGTAGCCCTAAAACCAGCCCCCTTGAACTTCAGCGGGATCATTGCGACCTGTGTCTTTTTACCATTTCCCAGAGTCTTTCCAAGGGATGAATTCCAGTTACCCACCATAGAAATGGGTTGACCAAAGTAGTCTTTCTTAACTGCTTTCCCTTCTCCCACTATCCAGCTGCCCTGCTGGTGTCCCCTGCTCCACTCAAATAAACTATTTGCACTCAAATTATTGCCTTAGGATCTTCTGAAACAACACAACCTAATACATACATCATGTACAAATAATAAAAATAAACATTAGAATTCCAAAAGTGTGACAAAATGATTCTGGGTAATGAGTGTAATTGTTATTTTATACTTTTTCTTCACTGTATGTTTTAATTTTTTAAATTGTAAAGAAAAATTATAAATAAAAAGTGAAGCAAAAGACACAGACTAAAAGTAAAACACTGAAGCAGACATTATCAGTGTAAAATAGCAACCAACCAATGTCTATAACTAAGTAACACTATAAATTATCAGCACATTCTGCCCCTTAAAACCATTTCCTTTGTGCAAAATTAATTTTACATGACAAATCTGGAAGGCAAGGCTACCCATCACTGTACCTAAGGTCTATATCTTCTTCCCTATTTTCCTCTCCTCCCCTATCAACTGTTTTGATCCTGTTAACTTCTTGTTATTGAACTATATCTACCTCTGTGCTTATTAGTGCATTGTATATATCACTAAAAGTCTATTTTTTAAAAAAGCAACCTACATAGAACCTTAACATATGAGAACAGTACAAATTCATGAATACTATTTATTACAGTTCAATAATTTTATAAATTATATCCAGAAACATAATGGGGTTTATTCAAGGTCAATAGCTACTCAAAAGCAGTTAGAACTAAAACCAAACCAGGTCTCCTGAATTCTTGCCTAATGATTTCCAAAGACCACTCCATTCCAAATCTCCTTCTAAACCTATTTCGCTATCCAGATGCCCGGTAGACAGTCATGTCAGGCAAACAGGCAGGAGGCAAAGAAAAGGTGATCAGAGGCAAAAGCAATAGATAGACCTTGAAAAGGTAAAGATCACAATGGCCTATTCAGGATTCAGCATGATTCACTGGTTCCTACGAGAGAGATGGGTGGGTCTGATGGACAGAATGGGAGTGTTTATGCAACGAGTAGCAAGTCTGAACGAGCTAAACTAGCACATACATCCATGTCTGGACAGTTTGTCTTCTAGGTTAAGGATTAATCACAGTCTTTGCTACAACTCTCTTCCTCTTTTGTCCCAGAAGTTCAAGGCTCTGCAGTTAAGAAAAATATACCATCTACGTTTTCAGATATTTTGAAATAAAGTTCAAAGGACAAATACTTCTTCCACAATCCTAATGTCAATCTGAGGTTGGATTCTTCAGAAGCAATTGCCTGCAAGTTAAGGATGGGAAGACAAAGTCATAGCTCTCAGTGTTTCTGGAAGGACAAAGAAAGGGTAAAAGTTGCCTCCCTTTAATAGATTAGTGTGTGTTTTGAATAGTGTACATTTATCTATTCTTTTTTCTTCAGAAGAAACATAGAAAGAAGCAAAAATAAAATTATTTATTATATGCCAGTTAAGGTCAAACAAGGTCACAAAAGTTTACATATGGACGTTCACATCGTAGTGGTATATTAATATTGTTACCTGTCACAGTCTTCTCAAGCTAAACTTTGAAATCAAAGTTCTCATGTCATGCATTCATGAATTGTGCTCACAAACTGTTGAGTTAGGTATTATACATAACACAGTGCTACAGCATGAGCAATTTAGAGATAAGTAAAACACTGTCGTAGCAGATAGAAGTTTATACTGTATTTGGTGAAGACTATAATTAGCATAACAAAAAATAAAAATAAATGAAAGCTTTTGAAAGATTAGCTTTATTTATAAGCTTAAAACTTCATGTTGGAGTGAGCCACATGGTCTGATTGCCCTTTGTTTCCTTCCTGTTTCTCTTGAGTTTGTTTGAATGCTTTGTTTTAAAGTTCCAGTCTTGGTTGGACTGTGTTGACAGAATTAAGGAAAAAAGTAAGAAATCTATCTTCAGACTGAGACGTTTAAAGGGAAAGGATCCCTGTTGAGGTCCCCACACTGCTGGCTGTAACCCATATGAAATTCTCCTGAGAGGAAGGTGAACGACTGCAAATCAGAGCTCAGAACTTCAGATCCATCTTCACACCCTACAGGTGAAGCTCTTCTTTCTTTACTCACCTTGAGAAATCTGGGTTTACTTTTAATGAACCAACTCTAGATGTTTCTACTTAAAGAAAAAAAAACGCTTAGTGTGATTACAGAGGAAAAACATGACTACTTCTAACTGGAGAGTCAAGTGAGGAAGGCTTGTCAAAGGATTCAATGTTTGAGCTCAGACTTGAAGAAGAGTTTCCACAGTGAGTATGTGAGACAGTCCAGTCTGAGCCGGCAGCACCAGCTAAGCCACAGGGGTATGCAAAAGACAACTGAGGAATACCTCATATTCCATTAAGGCTGACTGATGTTTCTAGCCTGGATAAATTGGTGAATAAAGTGCTATTAACTAGGACTGGAGCAAAGATGATGAATTTGATTTGGGGCATTACAAGTTGGGGAAAGTCCAGTGCTGTGTTGGAGCCAGCACGCAGATCTTCTCCCAAGTGTGCATTCAATGATGTTAAGATAGTAGCTCGAAAGAGGTCATAACGAGAGTGTTTACGCTATAGAAATTAGCAAATGCTTACAAAGAATCTTTTTTGAGAGCCTTTACCAGCACATCACTGGTTGCAATAATGGTGGGACATCTCTGCAAAGTTTGCCAATCAGATGAGGAACTCAGGAGACAAGTCAGGGCCAGAGAGAGGGCCTTTGAACCACCTGAAAAAAATATCTAAAGAAGTAAAGAATTTTAGATATCTTGGGAGAGATTGCATTGTGAGAAGTTGAATAGAAACCAGGCAGATCTTTGAGGAATATTTACTTAAAAGAGGTACATAGAGAAAGGTCCTGTAAAGGAGAAGGAAGACTTAGAGAAATAGAAATAAACATTAGAATAGGGAAACCTATCAGTGATTAAAGATCAAAGCGTTAGCGGAGCAAAACCAAAGCCATCATTACCATCATCATCACCACCACCATAGCAGCTCACAATTATTGAACTATTTATGCCAAGAAATGTACTATGTATTTTTATGTATCATCTAATTTAAATCTCAATCGTAAGAAATAAATACTATTATCTTTGTTTGACATAGGAGGAAACTGAGGCTGACAATGTTTAAATAATTTGTGCAAAATGAAATAGTTGTTAAATGGCATAGCCAACACTCACACTAAGGTCTGTATCAGCCCAAACTTTGTTTTCAGAAGCCAATTTGAATGTATTTCGGAGATCATTCAATCATTACAGACCATCGAAACCTCACATAGCTTTACTTCCTGGCCATTTCTATCTTTGTTAATAAAAATCATGGTAGAAAAGTATAAAACAGAGAAGTAGCTGTATCTTTGTTTTTAGTTTGCAGTTCCAACCAAAAATAAATTAAAAACTTGGAAACAGAAGAGACTTAAATAAAATGAGCTTTTAGAGTTTTCTGTGAACATTAATTATCCAGGATACATTTTCCCAATTATCACAGTTAATTAAAAGTTTGGATATTATCCACTGCTTTATTTAAAGTACTCTTTTTGGGCTTCCCTGGTGGCGCAGTGGTTGAGAATCTGCCTGCCAGTGCAGGGGACACGGGTTCGAGCCCTGGTCTGGGAGGATCCCACATGCCGCGGAGCAACTAAGCCCGTGCGCCACAACTACTGAGCCTGCGCGTCTGGAGCCTGTGCTCCGCAACAAGAGAGGCCGCGATAGTGAGAGGCCCGCGCATTGCGATGAAGAGTGGCCCCCGCTTGCCGCAACTAGATGAAAGCCCTCGCACAGAAACGAAGACCCAACACAGCCAAAAATAAATAATAAATAAATAAATAATAAATAAATTAAAAAAAAAAATAAAATAAAGTACTCTTTTTTATTCTTCATATGACTGGTTTTATAATATAATAGAAACCCTCAAGTAAGTCAGCTTAACTTAGTCTTCATGAATTTTAAGTGTGAAAATTTTAAAAACTTAAAGAAAAGGTTTTTAGGGAATAAATAGTTGAGGGAAGGAATTATTAGTCTTAATAAGTTATTTGAATGATTAGATATAGTGCTTCTTTTGGTAGCTGAGAGCTTTCCTGAAATCTTAATTTTTTTACAAAGTATATCTTATATGATTTTTATTTTATTAGTATCCAAGTTTAACTTCTTGCAATCTTTTTCCTGCATTTGTTGCTCATGTATTGGCCTCCAGCTGTGTATAATATGAGGCAGAGCTGCAATAATATAAGGTGAGACTTTTATAGCTCTTACCTTGTAATGGGTACTATTCTAATGGACTTACATATATTAACTAATTTGGTACAACATCTTTGTAAGGTAAGTACTTTTATTATGCTCATTTTACAGAGGGAAAAAACAGAGGCATAATTAGGCATGACTTGACCAAGATTTCATTGTTAATAATTAGAGGAGCAGGGATTCAAACTCAGGCAGTCTTCTTCCATATTATGTTCTCTTTACCACCAGACAAGAGTCTTTTATAAAATCAAGACTACTATAATAATAGCTGGCATGTAGGTAGTTAAATCTGATTTTACAATATACAAATTAGGCCCAGGGCTTCCCTGGTGGCGCAGTGGTTAAGAATCCGCCTGCCAATGCAGCGGACACAGGTTTGATCCCTGGTCCGGGAAGATCCCACATGCCCGCGGAGCAACTAAGCTAGTGCGCCACAACTACTGAGCCTGCGCTCTAGAGCCTGTGCTCTGCAACAAAGGAAGCCACGACAATGAGAAGCCCGCACACCGCAACGAAGAGTAGCCCCCGCTTGCTGCAACTAGAGAAAGCCCATGAGCAGCAACGAAGACCCAACACAGACAAAAATAAAAACAAATTAATTAATTTAAAAAAAATTAGTCCCATTTCTAATGAATTTTAATTTGTAAACAGCTGAAATCATAAATCAGAGGAACTCAAAGCTGATTTATCTAATCACGTTTCAACAAAGTAGACAAAATACTGTATAAGCATTTCAAGATGTGTCAATTGATGCATAATTCATTTACTTATTTAAAGTTAGTAAAATAGATTATCAAAGTCCAAAAATCGTTTCTGGATTTTTTGTAGAAAGCTTAGAATATATTTCCTGTAATTTGCTACATAAGCATTATTACACATGAACTCTCAACATGGAACTAAATCCACCTTGTTATCGTAATTGCTCCTTTGATTTTATGGCATATTCACAGCTCTCTATGTGCAGTCAAGAAAGACTTTCAATTACATGTTGTGCTAATGGAAAAATACAGTTCCCTTTAGAGCAATTCTGTAAGTTCTTGTTTTCAGTCTTCACTTAACTATATTGCTAGAATTAAGGTAAGAAGTGAAAAGCCCAACTTCAGATCAAAATACTAAAGGTAGAAGAATTCTAGTTTCTCCATTATTTAAATGAAAAACAGCCTTTTTCAGGCACCTGTATGTTTAACATTGTGTAGACCACATGTTGGGATGAGAGTAAAATGCGTTCACTTTTCCTTTGGATATTTGGGATTGGATAGATGCTGTCAACATTAGTCTTGTGGTAGAAGGTATGTGTTTTGAAATACAGCTGCTGAGACAATTACTCACTTTCACTTTATCTTAGCTGATCTATGGCACACAACCTGTCACACAACCATAATCACGAGAGAAAATTATCTTTTATTGAATAATTGTTGCTTGTGTAAAATATCTTACCCTTTTGTGAGTAATGACAACTGCACTTAATTGCTATAGCTAATGACTAGCTTCTCAACACCATCAACGCTTCTTCTTCCTATTAATTATCTTCCATTTGCTGTCAAGTCCATCTTGCTTTTCTGAGCCACTGAGATTTGGGAGGTATGCATTTCAATCCTGATTCTATTAGAAGTTACTCAGTTGGCCTCTCTCGTGGTTTTTTGCACCTGCTTCCTTCCCTTTTGCACCTGCTTCCTTCCCTCTGCACCTATCTTCCTTCCCAAGATATCTCAGAGGAGGATCATGCATCAACTCATTAAAAATTCTCTACCTGAAGGAGTTTCAATGGCTTTTTAGTAATTACAGCCTTGGGAAGTGTATAAATTACAAGCATTTAACCTTTTAAAACACCTAAATCACTGAACAAAATCAGCATTTATAAATTCAATAATACAGAGTGAGGTCTGGTAGAAAACTTTCCTTAGGTTCAGGAATCCACTGTGTAAAATTTCAAAATTCTGAGTTAGTACCAATCTTTTTATCTTACACTATTTTCCCCTGAAAACTTGGTTGTCAAAAGTACCTTGTCTCCGTTTGTGACAAAGACTGAAATATCTTCTGAAAGATAGAAAGATCTTTACCTCTTCCTGTCTCTGCTCATGAAGCTGGACAAATACATAGAACTTTATCTTATCATCTGGGTTCTGTTTTCTCTTTTAAATTACATTGCTGGTTTCTTCCTTCCACTACCGATTACACTAACGAAATCTAAATGGTGAACAGGAAAATTCTTGTGAAAGAGAATCACTCTCCATCTACTAACACCAAGGTGAAGGGAGCCCTCGTGATTCTCTGTGATGTTTGAAACAATAGGATCAATAGTTTATAACTCTTACCAGGCTTTTGCTTCAACGAAACATACCAACAGTTTGTACCATGTATGAAAGTCCACAGAAAAATTTAGGAGAATCCTATATGAACTTCTGATAACACTTCATAGACACTAAAGGTATTGTTGTATTATCACAAACATCTAAGATGGTAGCAAACAATGTGAAATTGATACTTTTAGGAACTTTCCTAGTAGTAGCCTATTTGGGGAATGATGTTAAACCAACAGGGCTAAAAAAGTGCACAATATTCCAAAGCTGTAAGGGACAAACTAGACTACTTTAGTCGTGGCCCCAAATCTTGGCTTTTTACTTCAACTTTCATACCTGCTTCTCTTGACTTCAGCACCTTTTTGGACTCCACTCCTGCCATTTTGGATATTGGTCCTCCTGCCAGTGACGACTTCCTTGATCTCCCCCTCTGTCTCATCTTCACAGGTCAGCCATTGAGTTTTCTGTGAAAATAAGGAAAAGATTTGGAAAATTTTCCTAGTGCTTCATGGACATTTCCAGATAAATGTCTCAAAAGAACCTTACATTCAACATGTTCAAAACTGCAGTTACTCTTTTTTCCTTCCAAACAAACCCCATCCTTCTCCTGATTTCTGTATTTCTGAACATGCCCCCACCGTTCTCCCAGTTACTCAAACTTCTTTTTCCCTTCCTCCTCAGAATATCAAGTCATAGAGGTTCCACCTTAAATTTCTCACATCCTTTTCAGCTTTTCCATCCCAAGCTCCACAGCCTCGTGATCAGTTTTCCAACCATGGCCTCTCACTATTTCATTAGATCTATGAACCACTTCCAGAACAGATCCAATAACATTATTTCCTTCATGAGAAATCCTCCATGTTTCTTGTTGCATTCCACGCACATAAATTCTCCTCGCTGGCATTCAAGATCATCCAAAATATATCTGGCACTTACTTATCATGTTCTACATACTGATGTGGACTTTATGCTCTCACCAAGCTCAACACCTTAATCTTCTTCGAACAGACCTGAACTTTGCTTTCTTGCTGCCTTTGATGTTTTCTCACTGCGAAAACTGTTTTTCATAGTCCCTTCTGTCCAGAATAGCTCTCTCCAATAGAACTTTCTGTGAGAATGGAAATGCTCTACAATTCTGTGCTGACCAATATGATAGCCAGAAGCCACATGTGGTTACGGAACCCTTGGCATGTGGCTAGTGCAACTAAGGAAATGAATTCTTAATTTTATTTGACATTAATGAATTTAAATTTTCACACATGCTCATGGTTACTGGATAGTACAGGTCTGGATCCTGCTTCCATCCCTCAGAATTCTCTCCATCCTACAGTGCCCAGGACAATCATCTATATTCTGATGCCTCTACTGATTTCCCTAGTTGGAATAATTCCTTCTTTAACCCTTACAACAATTTAGCTATATCTTTTTACAACTTGTAACACTCAATAAGATATTCGGTTGGCCAAAAAGTTCATTCGGGGTTTTCCATAAGATGTTACGGAAGAAACTGAACGAACTTTTTTGCCAACCCAATAATAAGAAAAAAAGTGATTAAAAACCTGAATTCTGGATACACACTACCATACACTAGCTGTGTAGCTTTGGGTAATTTCCCTAGCTTCTCCAACCCTCAATTTCATCATTTGATAGTTGCTCCCTCAGCGAGTTGTTGTGAGGATTAAATAAGAAAAAAACAAGTGTAATGCTTAGCTTTGTTTTAAGTTGTCTATGTGCAAATTACTGATTGATTCCTTAGAATTTGAATCCTTACTAGATGCTGGATCACTTAGGACGCCACAACAAATAAGATACAGTCCCTGCCCATTCTTGAACTCACAGACTGCTATGGAAATGTTTCATATCTTATCTTTCCTTCTGGATTTTGAACCTTGAGGAGCAGAAATTGTATTTCTTTATCTTTATGGTCTGCTAAGATCCTTGCACAACATCTGGTACATGGGAGACTATCAATAAATAATCAATGAATTCATCTATTCTCTCTTTCTCCTCCCCTCCCTCTCTCCCTTCCCCACCCCCCTTTTTTAAAAAATAGATTGATTTTTTTTTTTTTTTGGAATTCTGGTAGCTTATTTTACTCAATCTTTTATTATAGTTACTTGTGTGCACACTTTTTTCATCCACCCACTCTCCCTCAAACACTAAGTAATCAATATACATTTGAGGACAGCATCTATCTTGTTGTTTTTCCTCTCCCATGCTTACTTTGGGATATTTCTCTATGAAGTCAAATATCCCCTGGAGGGTTGCAAATAAAACAAATAAAATTTTAGTCTTCTTTAAAAATAATGTTCTGAACATTGCTAACACGTGGTATATCATTTTAAATTCCTGTGGATCACAATGCTCCCACCTTAGAGCTACAACTTCATGTCTGTAAGACTTGAGAAGAGAGCATATTTCATGTGCCTTTTATTTAGTTTTTCTATGTAAAAACTACTGCCTGCTGTACCCCCATTATAAAACTTACTTGTTGAAAGATTTTTGGTGAAATGTAGTTCTTTGCCTAGCCATGGGTTTTTTTCCTTCTAAACTTTATTTTATGATTATAATTCCTATTATTTGAATGCATAGATCACATTTGTATTGCCCACACTGAAGTTAATCATTTTACTCTTTAAAATATCAAGTGATTCTAAATCATGAAACTCTGTTAAAGATTTTTTTATTCTAATTTATGATTAAAAATTATTCCTGGTTTTCCATCTCGGGACAGTAAATAAATTGTGAAATATGATGACTACCAAATAGTTTGTAACTGATGAAACCTCTTTAAATATAAAGGGTAAATGGGATTAACCAAAGGTTTTAAGGAGTGAAAATTATGCTTATAAAAATAAAAATTAAAAGTCACGTTTCTGTATAACTGATTCACTTTGTTATAAGGCAGAAACTAACACACCATTGTAAAGCAATTATACTCCAATAAAGATGTTAAAAAAAAAAAGTCATGTTTCTTATGCATAGGTCAGCAAAACAGAAGTATTGCAAGCCTATGAATATGATTGAAGTTATGGATAAGAATTACTGGATGAGTTCAATGTCTTTTCTAATACTTTCTGTTAATTAGAAGCATATGAAAAATACAGTTAAACATCAAACAAGAATTTTAGTTTGAGGTTTGGGCAATATTTAAATTCTTAAAATTATTTATCATTGTTAATTAAGTTTTAACCTGGGTAGAATGTAATAAACGTCGATGTAAATCATCAGTGCTTTTGTAAAATCCAATTAGTGGTGCATGGACCTGTCTCACTGAGGTTTTGCACTTGTCATAAATATTCTTCACATAAGATAATTGTACGTGGAGAAAGCCCTATCAATCCATCAGGAGCCCATTTGAAAGCAAATCGCTATTAAAATGCAAGGCACTTTTGTCATATTTGCTGTAATACATATGATTTATGTTGTATCATAAATTTCTCAAGTTTATATTTATACTACTCTTCAGCAGATTAGAAGGTTTCAGTCTTATCAACTAGGTAACCTTCCAGAATCTGTTAGAATCTCTATTACCCCTAAAGCTTAGTTGTATAATAGCACAAAATTAATAAAAATTTGTAACTGAGTGATTGTTTGGATAAAAACTGATAGAGATTTCTGTTTCTCAGCTGCTTTTATAACTTTTTAATATGAAAATGTCTTAAAGGGTATATTTTCACTTAGGGCATGTTGAAAGAGAAATTATTTCTTTAATATGGGAAATTAGAAATATATAAAAGATATCTTAAAATATCACATTGTCAAGTAGCAGAGGAGTAATTTAAAAGGAAATGGGTGTAATTGCATCAAATATATCTAACTCAAAAACCTCAATCTGTTCAAATCAGTTTTTACATTAAACTAGAACCTTATCTATTTATTGAATTGATTTCTTGTTGAATAATATTAAGTGTCCTTTTTTAGTAACGTGAATAAGGAATGACTTTAAGAAGTCAGGGTTACCAAAATAATGAAATTTGATTTCCTTAAAATCTCTGAGGCATCCATTTCTGCATACTTTTCTAAGCTTATTTTCCTAAAGAGATTTAAAATCATCCCAAAGGCTTATTAAGCTTTAATGCTGAAACAGCTTATCCACTGTTGTTCTCCACCTTTACAGAAGATAAAACAGAGACCCAAACACATAAAGCAACCTGGTCAAAATATAGACCATGTGTATTACTCCACTTCCTTCCAACTTTTAGAGGGTTTTGTTACAAGCGTTTTAACCACTCAACTGCTCATGGCGCTAAGATTCTGAATAATCTCTTCTTTTATTTCCTCTGTTTTCCATCTCATGAGCTTAGCCTCTGAATATACTTATTACTCTTGAATTTTTTTTCCTGAGTAACGTTATATTCTTCTATTTCTTGCATTCATCTTTGACAAGTACTAATATTTTTCACAATATATTTTTTTAATTCACTGCTTTGTCTCCAAGTTTACAGACAAAACTGTATCAGTTTGCTACTGCCACTATATGCTGCATAAGAAACCACCCCCAAACTCAGTGACCTACAGCAACAAGCATGTATTTCTTGTTCACACATCTTCAAGTTGCTGGAATTTGGTTGATCTGGACTGTGTTGGCTGTGTTTGGTGCCAACAGTAGAATAGGTCCAGATCTACTCTATGGGTCTCTCATTCCTCTTGGGCTGGCTACCCAAGCGTGTCATTTTCATGGCAAAAATCGAAAGGCTACATCCAATCTCACAAGCACATTTCAAACCTCTGCTAACTTCATCTCACTAACACCCCATCAGCCAAAACAAATCACATAGCAAAACCCATCATCAACAGTACAGGGAAGATATTCCTCCCAAAGAAGTGGGGTCATTGGGCAGTGAATGAACATTTGCTGACCAATCATTTAATTTTCCACACCAGTTCTGGAACTTCTCAAAACTTTACTGATACAGCATTCTCTTCATCAGATATATTCAAATAATTTTCAGTGAATACTTGTTGGACATAAATAAGTACTTGTGTGCCAATACAATTCAATCCCTTGTTTCTGGAACTCTCCTTCCTGTGAAGATTTTGTGATCAAAGAACTCAATAACAATCTCTTTGGATTTCCTTCTAGATGGATTGGATATACAGAATTGGGTGAAAAATAATGAACACTGGAACCAATTTAAATTCATTGTTGGGGAGAATTTTACAAGCAGTGTTTAAATTAGCCATTAGGAAAAACAGGAATGATTGTTGCACACTCCTTCCCAGAGTAGAGATTTTAAGTGTGAAAGAGGGATGGCCTTGCCCAGGGAAGCTGGTAGGCTGGATCAGCAGATGGCAAGTCCAGGTACATCACACTGTCAATATCCTTTGTGAACAGATGCCTGCCTATCTCGCACCATAATCTGCCTTATGAATTTTCTCCAGTTATTTCAAATGCATGTGTAATTAGGTACCCATTCTATAATTGCTGAATATTTAGGTTCAGATTTTCACTGTAATAAATAATGATGTGACGAACATCTTTGCATATATATTGTCTGTATCACAGATTGTTTTTTAGGCTAGCTCTGGGAAAGGATTATTGGATGACAGGATGTAATTTTTTATAAGGCATTTGACACATTGCAGGGGAGGCTCTTTATGCAAGGTTTTTTTTGTTTTGTTTTGACTTGGTTTTTTACACTGTAGAAAAGGGAATGTAACCTATATAAATTATCTTTTCCTATGTGGCCTACTATAGATTTGTTGACCTATTTCTATATTTAACTGACCCTGATGCTTATCATCAATCTTTTATAGCATACTTTCTCATAAAGTCTTACATTTTAGTCATCTTTCAGTTGGCTACACATATTTTCAAGTAATTTTCTTTGCGGTCGTACAAGTGAGTGAAATGTTTTTCGAATCTTTGCATATTTGAAAAATCTCTCCTGGTACCCTATATAAACAAGAAATGTGCTAGGTACAGCCTCTTCCTTCATGATGATGTTGAGGCTGCTCCATTCCTGTTGCCCTTCATTTTTAAAAAGAGAAAACTCAGGCCAGCATAGTTTCTTTCTTTTGCAGGTAACTTGCATTTTCTGTCTGGATGCTTTTAAGACTGTTTCCCCTTGTTATTCAAAAATTTCTCTGATAGTCTACTAATCCTTCCAGATATGAGGAGTCCTCTTGTTCCACTCTAGAAAGTGGCATTTAGTTATGTGTTTGGTTGTTGCTACCATTTCAGTTGTTTCGATTTTTTTTCCACAGGAATAGCTGAAACAGTTTGAGGCTATTCCCAATTCACAACCCACTCACAGTCAAGACACAGCTGTCTATGAAGGGCCTGTAGCTACGACCCCAGGGGCTCTCTCCTCTCCTCCACTCTGAGATCTCTTACTCTGGTCTCCCTTCCCACACACTCATACCTGGGTTCTGCCTTTCTGCTCTGGCCCATATGACCTATGCTTCAGTGAGGCAGGCTGCCCCACATTCTGCTGGGGGTCCCCTTGTTCGCCATCTTATTCTCGGTTCCAATGCCCAACTCCAGCTGAAAGCAGGCCCTCGGGAAGCAAAGCCAAGTCTACTGCCTCATATCTTTCTTATGCAGGACAAGAATTCAGACACTCCTAAGAGCCAAATTTCTTAAATAAATGTTGTTTTTTTCCTTTGTGAAGGAAATAGAATCAGTAGTTTTTAATTGTCTTGTGTACATGACCTTTCCACAGAAATTTCCAAAATGTTTTGAAAAAATAATTCAGAGAAACAATTGGTTTTTTTTTTAAATCAGTTGAATTCAAACAACCGATTTTATTTGCTAAACTTTTATTTCAAATGATCCATCTAAGTACTTAATTTTCAAACTGCTTTCAATATAGCGTTATTGGCAAAAGGAATCTAGCAACTACTCTGACTCAACAGCATGAATACTCACTAATTACTCAAAAAAAAAAAACAAAAACACGTCTCTTTAGTTACCACCAACCCAGTAATTACTTAAGCAATCTACTAATACACAAAACATGGATGAATCTCAAAAATGCTATGCTGAGAAAAAGAAGCCAGGCTAGCTAAATAAGAATCTTTGAGCATGGTACCCATGCCTCAGTTTTGTTTTCAAAGCTCTCCATCCACTGCACAGCCAAGACAAGAACTGTGGGCTTAGGAGAATATTCTGAGCCATGCGGCAGTTAATAATGAGGCCATGGGGCAAGGAGAGGCAGTGAAAGGGTGGACACTTTAGGCAGATGAAACTGTGTGTGCAAAGGCATGAGGCATGGAATTGAGGAAAATGCATTGGAGGGATTAGAAATTCAGTCAGTGGATTACACCGTACATTTCTGGAGAGGTAATGTTGACAGATGCAGTTATACAAGACCAGTAGAATTTTGGTACATCTTTGTTTCCATGCTAAGCAGCTTGGCTTTTATCCCTGAGTGTCCACTGAAATATCATAATCTGGTTGCTGGGAGTTACCAAATTAAATTTGCATGTGAAAAGGAGCATTTTGTTAGCAGCTTGGAGAATGAACTAGAGAGGAAGGCAGACAAGAGTGGTAGCAGGGAGAACAGTTAGCATTCCACCCCAAAAAAGATGATGAGGCCATGTTCAAAGGAACGGATCAGAAAGAAGCACGATAGACATTTAGGAGGTTAAACGGGTAGGGTTTGGAAAGTGGCAGCTGTGAAAATGCATCTCTCATATATCCTGCAGCGTGTGGAGTATAATTGACTGATGGCCCCAGCATCCATCCTGCTAGGTCCACCACTTCATTCATGACAAGGTCATACTTCCCACGGACTGCTCCCAGCTAACGACTGAGCACGGCTGGGGCACCAGAGCAGGCCATTCCTATGGGATGCAAGACTCCTGTAGGATATAGAATGCCTCTAAGGAGAGACTCTGTCTTGAGCACTCCCCTCTCCTGTTTGAAACTTTCTTGTCTTCCTACTCAATCTTCCTTCCCCTTCTCCTCACAGGGAAGAGATTGCTTTGTAGTCTAAATGCTCTTCATATCGACTCTTGCTCCCTTCCCTTTATCCTTCACAGGCATTTCCCCCAATAATCTCTTGAACATCTCATCCTGTCTTGGCGTCTGCTTCTTTGTGGTTTCACAGTAACAAAGTACTAATTAAATGTGGGGAAATGGGAAGAGGAAGGTTCTAAGAGGATTCTTAGGTCAATGGCTAGAAAAAATAAATCAATTCTGGTGACAATTACAAGGACTATGATGAGAGTCTGGGAAAGACCAGGTCAATTTTGTACACGTTGTCTTTTCAGGATTCTAGGACATTCAGGTACAGATTTTCCACAGGGAACTGCATATTATGAATCAAGAATTCAGAAGAGAGGTCAGAGACACAGGTATAGATTTGAGAGTTACCATACATTGGTGGTAGTCTGTGCTGTGGTCATGAGTGAGAACAACAAGGATATCGGTTAGTATGAGGAGTAACTAAAACTGGGAAAAATCATGGAGGATACAATGAAGGAGGCTGAGAAATGGCTAGAAAAATGACAAAAACATGTGCACACACATGAAATTCTCTATATAAAACAATGGAGGAGGGGCTTCCCTGGTGGTGCAGTGGTTAAGAATCCGCCTGCCAATGCAGGGGGCACAGGTTCGAGCCCCGGTCCGGGAAGATCCCACATGCTGCAGAGCAACTAAGCCCGTGCACCACAACTGCTGAGCCTGTGCTCTAGGCCCTGTGAGCCACAACTACTGAGCCCACGTGCCACAACTACCGGAGCCCGCATGCCTAGAGCCCGTGCTCTGCAACAAGAGAAGCCACTGCAATGAGAAGCCTGCACACCGCAACGAAGAGTAGCCCCCGCTCGCCACAACTAGAGGAAGCCCGTGTGCAGCAACGAAGACCCAATGCAGCCAAAAATAAATAAATTAATTAATTAATTAATAAAATTTTTAAAAGGAGTACATTAAAACAATGGAGGAAAAAGTATGAGTGAAGATCAGTCCAATACTCCTTAGGAGCAAGTACATTAGAAAATAAAATGATTCTCCTGGCATCAAGTATGTTAAGTGAACTAAGTAGGGGTTGTTAATTAGAGTGATTGTGGAAAATGCCCAAGTGTAAAATGCTTTAGAGGGAGTGGGAAGTAAAGATGCTGGACAAGAGCATTTGAAAAGCTAGGGTGTGAAGGAATGAGAAGAGGTGGGGTAATAGTTGGAGGATCTAGAGAGGCATTTCTGGTGGGTTTTTTTTTTTCTTTTTTCTTTTGAGATAGAAGAGACTTAAATGGATTAACAGGCAAGAAGCAAGGATGCAGAACTAATACAGAATGAGAGGATGGAAATAAATGATTTGGAAATGTCCTAGACAGTGTGGATTAGATGAAAAACACAAGTGGCAAGTTAAGCTTGATCAAGATGGTGCCATGGCTCCCCTTCCTTTGAGTCAGGTAGTAGAGAGACAGATACCTCATTTTCAAGGTGTGACGGAGGGAAAGTAAGGCTGTTTCCACATGGTAGCTTCAGTTTCTTCTGTGAAGGATGACGCTGAGAGAGGAGGTGGTACTGCAAAGGAAAAGGCTCAAGTGCCTTTTGTAAAGGAGGAGATTTTAAAAGGAGGTTGTAGTCTGAGAGTGGCATATTGACATTTAGGACTTCAGAGTTCCCTACTGATGACATTGAAGAGGCACTCAGTAAAGCTGGAGGTGCAGAAAGCAGGAAGCGGTAATGGATGGCTCGTTCACGTGGACGTGAAGTCTGTTAGGATCCTGACAAGATTCAGGGTGGAGGAAAATGCAGAGGCATCTCCAGTCTTCAGTGACAGTAGCACTGCCATTAGGCTGCAAAGATGAGTAAAACAGGGTTTGGGCCGATGGTAAGAGTCTCAAAACACAATGAGTTTTCACAGGAAGATAGAAAAATAATGGTCTACCAACAGCAGTAGGTAGCTGGGAGAATGCAGTCATTTTATCCCATTGGGGAGAGCTGAGGCATTATTGAAAACTGGGAAGCTTTGCCTTGAGAGAATTGCAAAAAAAAAAAGTGTATCCTCTGGACAGAGTCAGGTTTCAGTTAATAATTATTATGATCATGATTAAAATGCTTATTGACACTTATTACATTCTAGGCACTGCTCCAAGTATTTTTATATTTATTAACTTATTTATGTCTAGCAGGGGGAGGGGGTGATCTGTGAAAAACAAAAAGCTGAGGATGTAAAGGTGTTTTTTTCTGATGAAACAAGCAAATTCCAGATGGTAAAAAAGAAAGAGTGACAAGGTCTGTGATGAAAGGGCAGAGGAACATGCAGAGTATTGTGATAATTAGAATATTAGTTGTGTTGAGAGTTTGGGCATGAGCAGAGTCTCTGAATTCCGTTTTCTCACAGATACCTCTGGTGGGTTCCCAAGGACGGTACATACAGATACAAGGGCCGAAAAACAAACAAAAAAAAGATTAAAATGACACAATTTATAACTAATTTAGGTTTCAGCCCTAAAGCTTATATGGAACCCTTAGTGTTAGTTAAGATATTATGGATAAATGAGCCATAATGGTTAATTTTTGACCCAGACTAAAAGCAAACCAAGGTCATCACTTGACTCTCCCTCCCTCAGTCCACACTCTTCATCTCTTAAACAAAGATCACAAACTGGGAGGCTCCTGGGCCAAATTTGGTCTGTGTTTTTACCCACAGGTTATTGTTTAGATCTGAATTAATTCCCAATATCAGGAGGTTTTACATAATGAAGAAAGGAAAAACGGAAAGAAGGAAGTTCAAATATAGTTAACAATTGGCTATGTTGAGTAGAAGCTAGGGTGGCCAGTTCATGCCCGTTGCTCAGGACTTCTCCAGTTTTAGTACTGAGAATCCTACATCTTGAAAACCCCCTCAGTCTATAAAGCCTGTTGGAAACCCTAGGAGCAGCAACTCTTTTTAGGTCGATGCAATGTTCTTTGGGGTTCGCCAGAGTCACTACCAGAGCAGCAATAATTATCTGGTTGGTTCCTGTAAGTCTGAGTTTTCTAGATTTTGGTCCATCAAAGGCTCAGGAACAGCTGATTTCATCCTCCCAGTTCCTGGCAGTACCTCCCAATAGGGAAGTGACTGACCTACTTAAAGAATCTTAGGGGAGAACAGAAAGAGAAGTAATCTATGTAGATGAATGCTAATAGAAGATCAATGTCTACAGTCTGTACCACACCACAAAGTTTGTCAATTTCTAGCCCATTCATTCATTATGCACTAAGGCCTAAGCTCAATAATGGCTTACCTTAGCTTTCTGTGGGTAGACCTTGTAGGGAGTAAGCCTCAGGTTCCCTACTGTGGTTGGAATCAACCTCCATATAACAGAACTGGCTGAGTTTGAAGGCAGTGAGAAAGAAAGAAATGAGAAATATAGATGCGATTAATTGGGCCAAGATTTTTCTTTGGAACCCGGACCTAAAGAATCAGCTTGGAAGCAGAGGACACTGGCAATCACGGGCCACATCTGGGTGCTGGGGCTGTCATAGTCTGAAGTTCAGTGTGTTGCCCTCGTGAAGCTTTAATTGCACAGTACTCCAAGACCTGCCCAAAGAGATGCCAGCCTTAGTTTATGAGCCAAAAGAAAACAAAATGAAGTAGTATGTTAGGGTTCCAGAGTCCTCCAGCCTCAGATAGTCTGAGAGATTTGTAAAAGCTGTAAGATCTGTGTCTTGACTGATAAGTGATTCCCCCCCCACCCCCATTCAATTCTACTTTTTGAAATATAAATACTGTATAATAATCTATTATATAACAAATATAAAATATCCTGTATCATTTAGATGTAAAAATCTGGGCTGCTTTTAAATGCATTAAAGGTGACTATATTTCAATTCAACAAGGTCCCCCAATGTTAAGAAATGTGTGGTATTTTAAAGCTACCTTCAGAACTTTCTCTTAAGTACAAGTGTGGGTGCTGCCTCTGAAAAACAAATCTTATTAATTGTATAAGTAATAATTCAGATTAAACAATAATTGTTTTAGGTAAAGTTCAAGAGGCCGAGGGGTATGGTAATGAAATAACAATGCACAAATGCTGGTGTGGCCGAGTAATTACTGTGATACATCCTCCTGCTTCCCTAATTCATTGATCTCAAGAGGGAAGGCTTGACCGTGTTTATTACCCATAGCTCTTCCAGCTGTCAGGGAGGCTTCCTGGTCGCTTCCAGGATATCTGCCACTTTGGTACCAATGCTACGGCACTAGACTCCAATTTTCTACCAGGAAAGAAATTGAGATGTCATAGTCTCTATGGGCTCGACCAAGGCTAAATGGGTCAGTTACTCCATCAAGGGAACAAATGAGAGAGTGATTCAGGAAAACAATAGATAGTAAAATTCATTCCACTAAAAGGACTATTTTTCTTAAAGCAGATTAGAACCTATCAAGTGGCAGGTAATCTGCCAATATTTGTTGAATTAATATTTACTGAATATATTATTTGGCCTTTGGTCAAGTTAAGCTTCTGGAACCAATAATGATCTTAATAATTAAACTAATTCACAGGGTGAACAAGCCAAAGTTGGCAGAGCTATCTTATTGGAACAATTATTTTTCTGCTTTTTGGCATCACAACAAACCTAATCACTTAAATCTATTATTCTTATAAGAAATCCAAAGCAAATGCTCTTGTCTTTAATATTAATCTGTCAGTTTAATACCTAGAAATAGTTGTGCTCTTTTAAATTTTTTTCTCATTTTTTATTATGCCAATATTGTTAATGAGCAATTAAGACTATGTAAAAGAGCATCAAAATGACACTAATTAACTACTAGAATCAATACAGAATGGAGTAGATTAGACTCAACAGAAATCATCTTTTTTAACAGCTTTATTAAGGTATAATTTATATACAAAGACCTACACCTATTTAATGTGTACAGTTTGATGAGTTTGAACATATGCAAAGACCCATGATACCATCACCACAATAAAGTAATGGACCTATCCAACACCTCCCAAACTTTTCTTGTGTTCTTGTGTTCCTTTGGCCTTGTGTGTGTGTATGTGTGTGTGGGTGGGTTAAGAACACCTGACATGAGATCTACCCTCTTAACAAATTCTGAAGTGCATGATACTGTATTGTTAACTGTAGGCACTATGTGGTACCGCAGATCTCTAAAACTTACTCATCTAGCATAACCGAAACTTTACACCCATTGACCAGAAACTGCTTTCATAAATAGAATGCCACCTTAACTAACAGAAGGTTAAGCCAAGAATAGCACTGAGAAAATCAAGGATTTATCAACTAGAATAAAAATGACTCAATCAGTGGTATTAAAATATATGTGCCCACTCCATATCCTATACTCACTGGCAGCAAGAAGCCTTTCACTCACACTGGTGGCCCCTGCAGGCCTTGTGTCTCCAGGCCCTCCACCCAGATGCAGAAGACAGCTCAGGGTCAGCATCTCTGGATCTGCTATCCACTACAAAGAACTCCCTGGACCTGACAACTCCCAGCCCTCCAACCAGCAGCAGAAGACAAGACAGGCATCTCCTCACCCTCTACTCACTGGCAGAAGACAAAGAAGCCCAGTGCTTCCTTGCCCCTCCATCTAGCAGCAGCAGAAGATCTAGATAGGCTCTCCACCTAACAGCAGAAGGCAACCCAGAACCCACAGTTTCAGACAGCTCCTGGCCCTCCACTCAGTGACAGAAGGCATCCCAGGTGGGTGCTTCTCTTTCTCAGTGCACTGCAGAGACTGAGTTGAAAGCCCACCAGCACCAAGTGGCTGGAGGACAGACCAGGAGAAATGCTATCTCTGAGGCCAAAACTAAAAGAAACTGGATATTGCAACTATCTGAAAAAAGTAGTTTTAAAGCAGCCATGAAGAAATTACAAACTCCCTGGAAACAAGTGAAAAATAGAAAAGTTCAGCAAAGAAATAGAATTTATTTTCAAAAATGGAAATTATATAACTAAAAGAGTACAATAACCAAAATTTAAACAAAATCTCACTGGATAGGCTCAAGAGTAGAATAGAGATGACAATAGAAATAATCAACGAACTTAAAGACAAATCAATAGAACTTATTCAATCCGAACAACAGAGAGCAAATAGATTGAAATAAACACACACACACACACACACACACACACACACACTTAGAGACTGTCGAACAATAACAAAAGATCTAACATTTGTATTATCAGAGCCCCAAGAGGGAGAGGGGAAAGAATGTGGGGCTGGAAAAGTAATGGAAGAAACAATAACTGAAAATTTCCTAAATTTGACAAACGACATGAACATACAGATTCAAGAAGCTGAGTAAACCTTAGATAGGATAAAATAAAAGAATTCCATGCCAAGACGTGATAATTAAACTTCTGAAAACTAAAGACAAAGAAAAAAGTCATACTCACTTTAAACATAACAACGTAAGTAGACTGAAAGTAGAATAGAAAAGATGTACCATGCCAATGTTAATAGAGAAACTATATTAACATCAGACAGTAGATGTCAGAGCAAAGAAATTACATGGGAAAAGAAGGATGTTACATGATGATAAAAGGCTCAATCCACAAAGAAAACATAGCACTAAATAACAAGAGCTTCAAAATACATGAAAATAAGCTGTTAGAACTGAAAGGAGAAATAGTCAAATCCACAATTACAGTTAGGGGCTTCAACACCCCACTCTTGGCTAGTGATAGAAGAATTAAGTAGAAAATTAGCAAAGATTAGGAAGACTTGAACAACGCCATCAACCAATAGGATATAACTGGCATTTATACCTATTTCACTCCAAAATAGCACAATACACATTCTCTTCAGGTGCCCATGGAACATTCATTAACATGGAACATATCTTGGGTCATAGACCAAACCTAAGCCAATTTAAAAGAAATGAAATCATAAAAAGTATGCTCTCTGATAATAATGAAATCAAACTAGAAATCAATAACAGGAAAAAAAAAATTCCAAACACTTGGAAATTAAACAACATGCTTCTAAACAATCCATGAGTCGAAAAAGAAGTCTCAAAGGAAACTTAAAAATACATAGAACTGAATGAAAATGAGTATAAAACATACCAAAATTTGTGGAATGCAGCTAAATCAGTGTTGAGAGGGATATTTATAGCGTTAAATCCTTATATTAGAAAACAGAAAAACTATCCAGGCAAAACAAGTATCTAGTCTCTTTGGCAGTTATGCTTCTAATGATAAATTCATTTGTCTTTCTCCCATCAGTCTCCCATTTTACTGTTTCTAAGTTTTACTTAGAGGCATTATGTCATGAGTGGTTGTCACGGTTTAGTAGATCTTTAGCCAGCTTCCTGTCATAGACATTTCCAGTTTTTCTCTACAATCATCACACTATCCTGAAAATTATCACAGATATAACTTGAATCAGGAATTTTCTGGATAAATTCTTAGATATGAAATGTTGTTTCTTTCTTATTTCAACAAATGCTTTGAAATTCCATAGTCAAAAACCTTATTAATTATCCACGTGTGTTATTCTTGAGTTTAATAACTCAACAGTTACCATTATCATGACAGTAATAAACTTTCATTCTGTCTTAGAGGATAGGTACCAAGTAACAGAAAGTGTTTTTTAAGTATAACCTGAAGTTCAGATAAAAATAAAGAATGTGATTCTTTCCAAAGATATAAAACCTACGAACTTTCACAACACATGATCAGCTATTATCTACAATGGCCTCTGGAGATTTTAAGAGATTTAAGAGATATTCTAGATAAATCAACCATAACATCTTGAGACATACATTACAGGGATAGCAGAAGAAAACAGAAGGTAGTGAGAACATGCTTTTCAATTGCTCTAACATTTGCAAAATTTCCCTAACATCAAAGCATTTTTTTTTTACTTCAGTAAGGAAACTGGATATTCAAAGCCATTAGATGAAGTATATTTAAACATGGAGTCTTCATATAACTTAATAAAAAGTGGATTTTCTCCATAAATAATTCAGAAAATTGCCTTATCTTCTTACTGTGAAGGTTTTCTTACAATGCTCTATTATCTTTTCCTTTAAAAACGAATTTTCCATATCTAAGTTCTGACATTCATTCAGCTTGTAGAAGAGAGGGCTTTATTGTTGGAAATAAGACCTTCTTCTGGAATTTGTTTTTTTTAAAAGCAGACATATCTTCTGACTAAGAATTGGAGGATTGAGGAAGGTTGACAACATATTACTGAAACTGAAAAGGTTTAAAGAGTGTAACATATAATTTAAAAGAATCAGTCAGTAATAAACAGCAATTTTAAAAAGCCCAATATTGTAAATACAAATTGGTGTTAATAAAATCCATCATAACAAATAAAATATAAAAAGTAATTTTTTGCATAATCAAGAGATTTTAGGACCCAGCTGGCAAGCATTTTAAGAAGCATTCAACTAGATAGTAATTCAATATAAGTAAATAAATTGAACAAACACTTATAGACTGTATTCCAGCTCAAATTCACAAACATTTACTACATATCAAGCACCATGCTAAAAACTTTATGTGTTTTATAACATTTCATTCTCACAATAACCCTATAGCGTAGGGTCTATTAGGGAGGAAGAAACTCATACTCCGAGAGTTTAAGTAACATGCTCAGGATCACATTATTAGTATTCAATCAAATCCAGGCAGGCCTTTTCCAGCGTTAAAGCTGGCTCCTTCTCTCGTAGAGCTAATACTCTTGATCTGTAAAATAATCTGCAATTTTACTGAGTGTTCATCAGCCCTTTACTGTGTTATTATGTCTAGCCCTAATGGATAATAATTAAGGGGTTACAAAAGGCTTTTTCAAGGATGGATTAAAGAGATTTGTTTCTAATTTGAGGAAGAGAAAGATGGTAATAGAACTGGAAACCAATAAAACATTATTACCAGGATGTTGCACTATTTCCAATAAGAACTAAAGAAAGTAGGGTTAATCTGCAGCTTGTGGCTTACTTTTAAAGTGAAAGAAGGAAAATCTTAGTTATCGAATTTTTTCTCACACTAGTCTTAGAAAGTGACTTATAGTTTATATACCTCAGTGAGACAGGACCCAAGTCTCCTAACTCCTGGCCAGGGCTATCTACATTTTATCACACTACAATTTAGAGTCATATTACATGATTTCTTAAGATCCCTACATTATGTTTAAATTGTACAATCTGTGATTTGCATAAACATGCAGAGATACAGAGTCTCCACCGGCTTTAACAAGGGGGAAGGAAACAATTTCTCTCTCTCTTTCTCTCTCTCTCACACACACACACACGTGTGCACAGCTGTTTAGAGTATGGCGTTAGGCTGCTCCTCTATTCCTGTCATCTAGAAATAGCAGAGGGACCTTGGGTGCCCCTGACAGTTCTCTAAGAGGCATGCCCGAGAGCTGAACACAGCTGCCACACACAGTGATGCAGCAATTTACCAGTAGAAAATATGACAGCGAGAAGAAGGAGAATTTTTCATCCTGGATTTGGGTGAGGAACATTTCTCATTGTGCACAAATAAAGAGATATCTACAGTTATTAATTTGTTCTTTATTCCAAAGCTGCTAATGTGTGTAACTGGCTGATTTCAGACAAAAAAAACCAAACAAACCCTATTTGCTTTAATCGAGCGTTTAGAATGTAGAAACTGATTTGATAAGTTCATACCAAAAAGCAAATAAAATTTAAATTAAATTAAATTAAGTGGTGATTACAGAAATGTACCTAATATTATATGGCTAAAGACATGAGAGATTTTTTTTCTTGGATAGGGGACGTGTTCTCTTTAAATCTAATAGACATGTGGGAGACCGATTGATAACTTTGTTAATCCTATTTTACAGAAGAGGAAGAGGAGGCAACAGACCACTGAAGGAATGCTCCTCAAGCCATGTTGCAAGAGACAACACACACACAGCACTGCTTCCTGAAATCACACTGTGCCTCTCCAGGCAACGCCCATTTCATTAAAATGAAATATCAGCTCTTCCTCAAATCGTCAAGTTAAAAAAGCATACCTTAATGAGAGCTCTCTCAATCTTTCTGTTAAATGATTCAATGTGGGTGTGATGTGGCTCCAAGAAGAAATGAAAGGTAATGGCCTTTAAAAAACAACTTTTTCCAAGAAAACTTTGGCCTTCTAGGAGACAAGCGTTTGTGACTCTTTGGGTATGTGGCTTGCTTAAAAGAAAAAAAAAGTGCAACTCTCCAAGAGAAAAATGGAAATCAGTAGTGGAGAGAGAAAAAGAAGGACTTTCAAAGCTTGACTCGAAATTCCTTTCTGAGACTCACATGAGCACTTTAGCTCTAGAACAATGTTTCCAGAAACTCAATCTATCAATAGGGAATTTGGTCTACTCTTATTTTACGGCATATCTGCCAAAAAAAAAAAAAAAGTCATATATGGCATGTTTTGACTTGGCTCTAAGCTTTCTAAAAGCTTTTCTTTCTTTTTCAGCTGAAACTCTGAAACTTACCTGCTACCCTTCTGGCCCAAAGCCAGTTCATTACTAAATCTACACTGTGCTGGGTTTCTCTGTATTCCAGCCAGACTCCTATTTCAGACGTTGGCACAAATGACTGAGTGCTGATAGTGAAGCCACGAAATGTTAAGATGAGGTCATTTGGGAAGGGGCAGGGGGAAGAAAGTATGGAATTTCTTGGTTAAAGCCTGTAAAAGGTTAAATAAGCTGAGAACACTCAATTGCTGAAGAACCAACAGGCAGATTCCCTTGGTGCCACTATGATGACAAGCCGCTGTCTTCACAGTTGCTAAGACAACTTCATGATCAAAGGATTTAGAAGATCCACTTTCTATCTCCTGGGAGATAGGCAGTGGGGGAATCTGCTTTATTATTCCCTCATTTATTTCTTTATCCATCCATCCCCTTACTAACTAATTCAACCAGCCAATTAAGAGCAATTTTATTTTGAATAGTATACAACAGTGCTTCTAAAAGTTTAATGAAAGTTCAAATTACTTGGGAATCTTGTTAAAATGCAGTCTTTGATTCAGGAGTCTGGGGTGGGCTCAAAATTCTGCATTTCTCCTAAGCTCCCAGGTGATACCTATGCTGCTCCTCCAAGAGTAGGAAAGAAATACAGTTGACTCTTGAACAGCAAAGGGGTTGGGGGTCCCAATCCTCTGCACAATCAAAAATCTGTATATTACTTATACTTGGCCCTTTGTATATGAGCTTCCTCTGAATCTGCGATTCTCTGGATTCAACCAATCACGGGTCGTGTAGTGCTGTAGTACTTACTATCACATACAAGTGGACCCATGCAGTTCAAACCCGTTTTGTTTAAGGGTCAACAGTACACCCATTTTACTTCTCTTTCCCCTACACCAGTGGTTTTCACACTTGTTAGAAAAATGCAAATTCTCAGGCCCAACCCAGACCTGTTAAATCTTGGGGTTTGGATTCAGCAACCCTTATATTTCCAAGCCCCCAAGGTTATTGTGTTGTATGCTCAAGTTTCAGAACCAATGAGTCTAGACCATTATTCTTAAAGCCAGGCTGTGCCTTAGAATCACTTGGGGGAGCTTGCAGGTTAAATTGTTTCCCACAAAAAAGAAATGTTGAAGTCATAACCCCAGATACCCGTGAATGTGACCTTATTTGGAAATAGTCTTTGCGGATGGAATCGAGTTAAGATGAGGCCAGACCTGATACGGTTGGGTCCCAAATCCCATGACCAGTGTTCGTATAAGAAGAATGAGATTTGGAGACACAGACACAGGAAAGAAGGCTATGCAATGAACGAGGCAGAAATTGGAGTGATGCCGCTATAAGCCTGGGAATGCCAATGACTGCCTGCAACCAGAAGTAAGGAGAGAAGCATGCAACACGTTCTTCCCTAGAGCCTTCAGAGGAAGCATGGCCCTGCCAACACCTTGATTTCACACTTCTAACCTCCAGAACCCTGAGAGAATAAATTTCTGTTGTCTTAAGTCACCAAATTTGTAGTACTCTGTTACGGCAGCCCCAGGAAACTAATTACAGAGCTTTGGAAAACAAACAAACAAAAATAACCAAAGCCTATTCCCTTATCATATAAATCAGAATCTCTGGGGATGGGAACATCTGAATGAAGGTTTCTAAAATCTCCCTCAAGGGATTACAACATGTGCTCAGGGTTGAAATCCACAGCTCTAGACATTTCTAGACATAAATAGATTGTTTATACTTAATTTTGCAATAAATAAAAAACACTACAAGCAATTGAATATCAGTATAAGGTTATCTGTAAGTTTTTTAAGTATCAAAATGAGTTATGTAGATGAGAAGTATACTAAGACAATAGTTCTCAGAGTTTGGTTAGGGAAACACTTAGAATCACCTGTGGTCTATTAATCAGGTGGGTTCTGGGCCCCATCTCAAACTTAATGACCAGACTCTCCTGGGGTAGGGCCTGAGTAGCACAAGTTCTCAAGCTCCCTTGAGATGATCCCTATGTACACTGAAGTTTGAAAGCCATCTCTATAGAGGTGATTGAGCAGGCTTGAGCCGCTGGGGACAACCTCCTTAAAGATGAAGAAATTGGAGGAACCTAGTAAGGGGGCACGAGTGAATAATGTCATCAGAAGGAACTGTTGAGAAACTTAGCCGCTGGAACAAAGAAGGGCCTTTCTGGAAGCTGATGGACATCAGGTGGGACTGGTGAGGGAATAGAGAACTTTTGAATGCAGGTGATAAAATATGGTTGAAGGAACACCATCGGCATCCCCTGGGAGTTGAGCTAAAATGCAGATTCGTGGGCTCACGACAGTCCTATTGAATCAGAGACTGCATTTTAACAAGCTCTCCAGATAATATGGACATACAGTAAATTTTGAGAAGCACTGTCCTGGTGGCAGTAAGAAATCTGTCAGAAGTTTATGAGCCAGGAAGTGATATGATAAAACTATGCATGAGTAGGCTTAACTTAGTGGGGATGTTTAGGGTAAATTGGGAGGCTTGTAGAGCTTTCCCATAAAAATCTCTGCAATGATGGAAATGTTCTACATCTGCACTGTTTAATATATTAGCCACATGTGGCCATTGAGCCACTGAAATGTGGCTGGTGGGATAGAGAAACTGAACTTTTTACGTTTTATAATTTTAATTAATTTACATTTAAATCACCACATGTGGTAGCGGCTATTGTATCGGACAATACAGGCTTGGAGGCTGCAGGTATGAAGACTCGTTAGGAGGTGTCAGTGGCCAGAGGATGCTCTGACTGCACCTGAGGGTATGACATTGTCACACAACATCAAGTGTTAGTTCTCACACCACTTTCATATGTGCTCAGGAAAATGGGCAATCTAATTTTCTGTTGAATGCAGTAATTAGTTAATGATTGTTAAATTGTGCCTCCAGTAAACTTTCAGTTACAAAGGATCTGATTAGCCCTTCTAGTGCTTATGCCCATTGCTTGCTTTTCTTTCCTTTACATTTTGCTATTTACATTCCTTGGCTTGTCAATATCACTTGCCAGAGTGTCAACAGGGACAAGGAAATCTTGTTACAAGAGATCTAACTGATGAAGAAAAAAAGATACTATTATTTGTCTGGATTTTTTGTTTGGGTTTTGTACAGTCAATTTCAGATGTCTGTTGCTCCCCAAATTCATTGTCTTTTTCTTTCACAAATAATCTGTTTACAGGAGTGTCAGGAGAGATGGGAGTGACATGCCCTTGATTATAATTAGCGGCGTGTATATAGCATCCCAATACTGGATGGAGAGATGGAAGATCACAGCTGTGAGCCCCAGCAGCCTGTTACTTTTGCTTTGGCTTCTTTAGCCCAGCCTACTGTCTTCTTAATCCATAACACTCCCTCCCTCGATTACTCCATGCTCAGGAAAGCACAACCCATCTCTGAGTTGCTCTGATGCGATATATGTAATTTTTGTCCAGCTTCTACCTCTTTCAACTGTGTGACACCTGAGCTTATGCTCTGGGTGCTTTTTTTTTTCTTGTCTCTGCTTCTTACATTTTCCTTCTCTCTCTTCTTGAGCCCTCTCCCCAACTTTTACTAGCGTGAGCAGAAGTCACTTTTCGGGCATGCCCTGGGCCCGTTTAGAAGATTTCAAGAGTAAGGTCTGCTGGAAATGTCTCTGAAGCATCAATGTAATGGATTAGATCCCTGAAGTTGCTATTTTTAAAGATATTTGTTCGAAAACAGGAAACTAACTCTAAAGGTTTCAACAGATTTATTAGTTCACAAATAATTATTGAACACCTAGACACAGTCCCTGCTTGCAAAGAGCTCAAAATTTGCTAGGAGGAGACAAAATGCAAAATTCGCTAGGAGGAGACAAAAACAAAACAAAACAAAACAAAAACAACAACAAAACCCCAAAAACAAAACAAAACAAAAAACCTTCAGTATAGTGTTATTCTTACAAATAGAAATAATAATTTGGGCATAAAATCATTCAGAAAGGACAGGGAAGAATTCATTGAAAGGGTAACTTTTGATCAAGCTCTTAAAAGATAAACATTCTCCAGGTAAGATGGGGGTGATTGTTGAGGGAAACATGTCCAAGCTGGGAGGCATGGAAAAGTGTGGCGGATTTAGGGAAATTCCATATTCCTGGAACTAAGGGTATGAGAAGTTACCTTGATTGCGAAATATGTAATCAGGAATGCCTTGAACATGGTACTGAGGAATTCTGACTTTACCTCATTGGTGAAATGGGGCCACGGAAGGGTATCAATAGGGATTAATAATCAGGCCTTTGTGCTTAAAATATTAATATGGATAATGTATTGGAGTGGACAAAATTAGACTCAGGAAGACAAGTTAAAATGGTATTACAATAATCTGGTTAAGAGATGATGAGGCCTTAAATTAAGAACAGAGCAATAGGATGTGGAGAGAAAGCTTTGAGAGCAGTTAGTAGTTGAGAAAATTGCCTAAATATCAAGCAAGATGAGACTTTTAATAAATTTCAAAAAGCCATTCTCTAATAAATTTCTGCACCGACACCATAGAGCTGGTGATTAGATGGGGTGGATTGGGGATGGACTGAGCGTGGACTTGGAAATCAGAGAAGCCTACACTTCAGACCCAAATCCATCACTTCCAAGATGGATTAATTATGGTCAGATACTTACCTGTCTGACCCTCAGTGAACTGGAGGTAATTCCTGCCTTGAAAGATTGTTGGGACGTTTAAATAAGTTATGAAGAATATTTGGTACACGTGGATAGCCAGTTAGCTTGCTTTCTGCCCTCTTTTTCAACTCTAAAATCCATGGGAATGGGTCCTTTAAGATAAAAAGACAACTTCTTCTTTTGAATTGGCAGTCTGAGAGCCTAAAATTTTCTTAATAAGCAATTTATTTTTTCCTGGTAGGATCAGGCCCACAGCACCACTCTGTAATGAAATTTCCAAGTGACAGTTATGTTAAATGTAACAAAACTGTAATATGCCTAGAGCTGACATATTCCAATCAATACACTTGTTGGACAAAACGTCAGATTCAATAAAGCTGTCCAATGCCACTTGCATTGCCAATCGGATTATAAATGACTTCTGATAATAAGTGAAAACCCTCAATGTGAAACAGTTATTTCAAGCCAAATGCTGTTCAGAAAAGTTGTTCTGCCTCTCCTGAGAAGCTTTCAGAAACAGCTTTGAATTAAATCTGTCCTGCTGTGTAAGATAAGCAATTATCAACTACACCAATAGGAAAAAGCTATCAAAAAGGGAGATTTGGTATCAATGATTTCTATAATCATTAGTAAATGTCATTTTGATGAAAACTTTCTACACTAGGCCAAATTGCCAAGACACTTTTTAAATTAGAAGGCTAACAGGAAGATTTTGTTTTCATAAGGTTTGTCTAAGATTACCACTGTGAAATACAAAGTAGAAGTATCTCCTAGAAGCATAGTTCTATAGCTAAATTTGCAAAAACAAAACAAACTGAGACTAAAACAATTACAAAGGAAAGCCTACAAGAATTTTATTTGATAACAGTACATACAAATATGTACTTACAAAATAATAAAAATGAGAAAATTTGGCCTTCAAAGAGACCACTGATATTGAGTCAGAAATCGCCAAACTATATGCAAAATTTAGCAAAGACTGTGACTTGTAGGGACTTCTTGGGACACAAAACTAACATTTTTTATCAACCACTCTGTGGCTGATACTATGATGATTATTTTAAATGCAATATTACTTATAATACAGAAATCCTATGTGCTAGGAGGGAACACTAAGCCTTAGAGAGTTTAGATAACTTGTCCAAACTCACAGAGCTACAAATAAGTTTACATGATTCATACAGCAAAAAAAGGAGTTCAAGTAATTTGCTCAAATTTACACAGTATTTGAACTCATGGTTATCTACCTTGAAATTTCTGCTGTTTCCACTATCCTGAGTATAGTCTTTTAAAGCCTCAGTATTATCACCTGCAAAACGGGAATGATGCCTATTTCCAGATGTATTAGTCAGGATTTCAACAGGAAATCGATGTACATCCAAACTAGGTAACTGAAGATTCCAATAAAGGGACGATTTACTAGAGTGCGAGTACATATATGGAAAAAGGGACAGTGCCCTGGCCAGGAATAAGGGAGACCCTTTACCACCCCGTGGCCTTCAAGGGCAGGAAAGAAAGTGATTACTGGAAGTGGAAAGAAAGTTGTAGAGAGGGCTTCTGGCCAGGAGCTGAGGGTTTCCACAGGAAAACACGGCCAGTGTCAACCTTGCTGTGTGCTGAGGGGGACTGATATCCTACCATCATCCTCCTTTCATCCTGTGATGGCCTGTGATTGCCTTCCAACTGGATACCATCCTGACACAGCCCATACAGGTCAGCTGCCCAGGCCCAGAGCAGGATGGAGTATGGATCTGGAGGGCAAATAGAGAGTATCCAACACAGTAGTATTAAGTGAGAAGATGTTCTGAGAACGTGAAATACATACCCTGGAGATGATACAGCAATAGTAGTCACTTGCACATTGAGAGCTTATTATATGCCAGGAATCATAAGCACTTTTAAATATTATATATTTTTTATTTTCGCAACAATCCTATGAGATAGGAACTAATATCTTCACTTCCAAGGTGAAGAAACAGAGACTTACAGAAGTGATATAATGTGGCCAAAGTAATAAGTACCAATACTGGAATAAGAACCAAGGCTGTAGAAACCCAGATCTCACTCTTTTATCTCTGCTGTATCACTGGGTGTATGTAAGGCTTGGGGAATCGTGGCAGGTTATTAGCAGTATAAACAGATCCCTGAAGGATTGTTATTTCCATTTTATAGATAACGAATATAAGTTTTCAGTTGTTCAACTGGTTGTAAATGATCCAGGTCATGTTATGTTCTAGCACCTTCCCAGACTTCTTATCTTACTACCCTTTGAGCTGTGCTGTCTCCCAAAGAGCAATACATAAACCATCTGTTTCACAATCATTCATGCAATATTTATTGAACATCTATTATATGTACTAGGGTCTGAAGGTATAAAGAAATCATGATCCCTTTCGGTAGAGGTAGCTCATAGCCAGCCCTGGTCCCAAATACCATAGTCTCTTCACCTGAATTATTGTAATAACCTCTCAACTGATCTCATTGCTCCTGTCCTTGACCCCATAGTCCACTAAAAAGCTAGAGAAATTCTTTGAAATCACAAGTCAGATCACATCACTCAGTTGTTCAAACTCCTTCAATGCCTTCCCATCTCATTCAGACTGTAGGTCAAAATCCTAAAGCCGCCTAAAGTGCCCAACATCAGCTGCACATTAGAATTATCACAGGATCTGTTTAAAAATATCAGTGCCTCCTCCCTCCAAAAAATGAACCTTAAATCCACCCCCTAACCGTGCTTGAGTGAGGGTTGTGCTTATTGAATTACTGACCCAAAAGGTAGAGTAATGGAAAAGGTTGGGTGGGGGAGACTTTACAGTGTATAACCTGGGAAACTATCTTGGCCAAATGATCAAAGGTACATCATCAGTGATAAGTCATTAAGTCATGTTGATGGCACATACTTGATATAATGTGATGAGAAGGATACTTCAGTTCTGGAGTATCCTTCCCCCAAACCCATGACTTCAGGCTAAACATGAGAAAAACATCAAAGGCACGCTACCAAGCACCTGAACAGTACTCCTCAAAACTGGCAAGGATATGAAAAACAAAACAAAAAAATGCCTAAGAAATTGTTACAGACTAAAGGTGACTATTGGAATCATGATAACTAAATGTAATGTGGAATCCTGGATGTGGTCCTAGAATAGAAAAAGACATCAGCTGAAAAAGTAGTAAAATCCTAATAAAGTGTGGAGTTTATTTAGTTAATGTTGGTTTCTTGGTTGTACCAAATGTACCATGGTAATGCAAAATGTCAACCATTGTAGAGGAAACTGGGTGGGGAGATGCAGGAACTCCCTGTACTATCTTTGCTACTTTTCTAGAAAGTTTTATTCTAAAATCAAAAGTTTATTAAACCTTGAAAAAAAAACATGATAGAAAACAACAAGAAGAACAAATACCAATGTCTGGGCTCTACTCCAAGTCATTAAAGTTAAACTCTCGGGATAAGACAGGGCTGTCTTATATTTTTTAAAGCTCACCAGTTGTTTCTAATGTACAGCCTTGTTGAGAACCATTGTCCTACTTCATGACACCTCTCTAATACCATCTCCCACTCCTCTCTCTCCCTAACACAGTGTATGTACAATGGCCACTCTGCCCTCCTTGCTATTCCCCCAAATATGCCAGGAATATTTGCATTTCACAGCCTTTGCATGCATAGTTTCCTCTGACTAGAACACAACTTCATTTAAACACCAGCATTGCTTGCTCTCTTGCTTACTTCAAATCTATGTAAAAAACAAAAACCAAACAAACAAAAAACCCTGCCGTCTCAATAAAGGGTCCCTGAAGATCATCTTTCTAAAAATAAACCACTTTCTTTCTAAAAGCAACAACTTTCCCCACCAGAACTGTTTCCCCACTTTCCCTGTTTATCTTACCTTGTTGAGTTTTTTTTTTTCTCATAGCATTTAAGATTGCCTGGCATTTTATTATAAATATGTTTATGTGTTATTATATTTGTGCCCCTACTAGAAGCTAAGCTCCATGATAGCTGGTAGTTTTTTTGTTCATTGTTTGTCCTCAGTGCCTAGAGTAGTGATTGTCATGTAGTTAATATTCATTAAATATTTGTGGAATGCTTGAATGAATGAATGAGGAAAATTGACAAGTAGACAATTATGATGCAGCATTAAAACTGCTATGATAAACAGAAACACGGGGTGCTTGGGAAAGGGTGTTGATGGACACTGAGTGCCGACTGGGGAAGTTCTTGGGCCTTTTAGAAGACATGTTCCTGAGGCAAGTTGTAAAGGTCAAAAGACTGAGTATAGAGTTTCAGACAGAGAAGGCATCATAAACAAAGGCCCAGAAGGTCTGGGAACTGCCAATAGTTCAGTATGACAGGTGCTCGGAGAAATGTGAGCTGTGTTGCGTGGCTCGAGGTGAGGCTCCAACGGAAGGCAATAAAGGGGCGCATAGGCCACGTGATGGAGTATGGACTTTATCCTGAAGGCAATGAGGAACCACTGAAGGATTTCACATCAAAGCAGAAGTTACTTTAGTAGGAAACATTCATCACATTTTCTATATTATGAAATGGTAAGTAATTCTTTATCAAATGATATCAACATTTTATACTAAAATTTTTGTGAGGAATGAATTTTCAGGATGAGTTTATATTACTAAACTTAACTGAGTTTTAGTGACTGAAATGGGGAATTGTTTTAGGTATTTTCTCTCTGTAGGGTAACATTTAAGATGATCCTACAGAAGGTTTTTTGATAATGTTTATATCCTCCAAATAAATCTTTTAAAAGATCAAACATTGGAAAAAGGATACATTGCCTTGAAGACTTTTTTTGGAAGGCAGAAATTAAATTACATTTCTCATCCTCAAACTCCTTTCCATGTGCCTTGACATGTTTTACACCTTTTTTATAGATACAGTTAACTCCTTGTATCCATATTTCTGAAGATGGGGTCTTGTGAATTCTCTAAATTCATAGGTATGAAAAAAATTTGGACAAAATTCAAAATGTGATCCAATCATATTTCCATTACAGTGAGCATGCATTAAACTCAATTTCAAATTCAACCGTCTCCTTTCCTACTTCACGACCAGATTTCATAAGTGAACAAAGGTTTTATTATAAAATAACCTTACTCCAGTTATTGTAAATAAGTTCCAGAAGGAAGACAACAAATGTGTCTTGAGATGTGGATGCTGAGTTAATTGCAGTCATCCATTTGCTCACTAGTTAATCCAAACTTTCTGGCCTTGCAGCATGTTCAAGTCAAAAATATGCCTCAGCAGAAGTATAAAACATTGCCAGCCAGGGTCTAATAATATCACACAAGACTAGGTAGAACCATGACTGTTAAATCCAAGAATGCCAAGCTGCTAACATGTTGCTACACGGACCTTATTTACTCTGCAAGTATAAAAGGGACCTGTCCCTTCTCTTCATTCGTACACAAATGAGGAGTTGCTTTGATGCATTTCTCATAATTACAACTCAAGATACAGGGTGTGACTGAGATAGCCCTAAAAGACCCTGGATATCCTGGTGATTTTATTTCTTATTCAGAACACAAGGAGTGTTGTCCTTGGAGACCTCTATACAACATTGCACTCAGTTTGTATGTAAGTGAACTGTAAATCCACTTTCTAAGTCGGCTAGCCTGGGAGAAAATCAGGTCCAGAACAGGTCTCTTTGGTCTGTTTAAAACTAAAAAGAGTTCTTTCGCTGGAGAATTTATAAGTGATGTGTGTGTAAGAACAATTCACATGCTCAGGTTTCATATGCCATAAGGAAAAATAGGACTCCTTCAAGGTTTCTCCTCTGAGGGATTATTGCACAAAGCATCCTATACACTCTGACACCTAGAGACTCGGAAGATTTATCTGAAATGTTTTCTTCAGAAGAATAATGTCATGCTAAATCTTATCCCAGTGTTTAGAGTCTCTTAGTTCTTTGTTGGAGGTTGTGAGAGTGAGTTCAGGATTGTAAATATCATTTAGGCTTAGGGCTAGAATTTACAGTTTTAGTTCTAGCCAGTCAACTCAAGAGTAAATATGAACCGTCACAAGAACAAATGGGGGTGGTTCCATCACTCAAGACCACTGCTCTAAAAACAACAAAAAGAACAGTCTTCAGAAATAGCTACATTGATAATACTTCATCCTATGTGGAGTTCAAAAATTAAGAGTAAAGTGAAATGTTTTTGGAGAGTTGACACTTAAGAGATTTCTATAGGTAATTATTTTCTTAATTGAGTAATCCTTTGGTAATGCTACTGATCACCCGCCAAAGAGCCTGTTTTCAAAATCCAGGGTTTTATTTTTAGGAAAATACATACTGTGGTTCCCACAAATCTGGGGTCCCAACATGTTTTGAGGACAAAATTCTTTTTGTTTTCCTAAAGTTTTGACACTACAGTAAAAGAAATGAGGCTGCTGTTAGTAAAACTCAATGTGTGGGCAGAAGTGGCATGGGGATGTGTTTGAGTATACAGTTGACCCTTTAACAACACTGGGTTTGAACTGAGCAGATCCACTTATACTTAGATTTTTTCAATAGTAAACACTGCAGTGTTACACGGTTGCTTGAATCTGTAGAATCGGAGCCTTGGATATGGAGGAAACATGGATATGGAGGGCCAACTGTAAGTTATACTCGGATTTTCCACTGGGCAGAGGTTCGGGCACCCTGAGCCCCCGTGTTGTTCAAGGGTCAACTGTAATAGCTGCCACTCTGCATTTGACCACAAAACCGTCATTGTCCAGCTGGGGATCATTTGATTTTGTTGTGAAATAATATATCAGATATTCTATTCATCTTATAAGAAAGCTGTCTCTTTTCCCATCTTCCCCCAAATTACGCCCGCTTTATCTATCACATTCCCTGGGAAACTAACAGAATCATAGAACTATATAGAATATAGAGCTATAATAGAATCATAGAACTAGAATGTCGACCTTTATCTCATGCTTCAAACCTCATTGTCAGCTTGCTGTCAAATGACCATCTGGTCCTTCCTTCCAGTGATGTGAAATTTACCCTTCCTACAGTTCACCTCTCCATCTAGATGACTTGGTCTTTCAAAATGTCATCCCTATGTTGAATCAAAGTCTCCTTCTTTCTTTTTACTTGTCCTGGCCCTCATAAACATAGGATGGTTGTCACCATTGTCCTTCTCCTCCTCATCAATGCTATATATTTGACACTTACTATGTGAAAGACATTGTACCAAGCATCGTATTTAATTCTTCCCCAAACATTAGAGGGGGCAGATATTGTTATCTCCACTTTACACATGAGAAACTCTGAGGCTTTTAGAGGTTCAGTAAATTTGACCAATGTCCTATATCGAAGGTGACAAACCTGGGATTTGAACACAGGGCTGTCTGACATGGATTGAGTTGATTTGACACATTCAGTTCTGAGAAAATCCTCTGTTTTATAATCTCCAAATCTATCTACTAGACTCTCATCTATATTTAATTAGGAAATCTCAAAGCGTTTTTCATTTATCATATGGCTTGACCTCTCCCTGACATCCAGCACCACTGACTACTCCCTGACCTTCAACCATCATTGATGTGTCAGTTATTACCAAAATGATATTTATAAGCAAGAACTCTTTACTTTTCACTGTAGGCATATTGTCAACATGTTTTAATTTAGTTACACATCAGCAGCCCAAATTCAAAACTTCCAGAAATAATTCCTGTTCATCCTGCCTGCAGTCAACACATCTAGAAATCTCTGTGCCCTTTGATCTCTTCCTCTCCCCTATGCTCAATCTCACATTCAGTTGGTCATGAAGACTTGGCTTAGCTTACCTTAACTAATGGCAAGTGCTCAATAAAGCCTTGTTGAATGAATATAGCTGATGATCATAAGCAATAATATTTGGTCCATTTCCCATACTGAAAGTGTTCATTCATACCAGTTTCTAAACATAGATCCTTTATATATCTCTCTAGATACAGATCCTTTACATGAACATATTTAATAATGTAAAAATATTTGGGGTGAAATAAAAGCCTTTTTATATAATTTCAATGAGATTTTAAAGACTTCCAACTATTTTGTTCTTTTTCATTCTTATTGTTATTCTCTCTGTATTTGCAGCTGTTTGAATGAATAGATATTTACATTTTATTTCCAATTTAAATTTTAATATATATGAAGAGGAAAAAATTACACCTTTTAAGAGTAGAGACAAACTCTTATTCATTTTGTGTCACTCTACTTAAAGGTTATATTATAGACTAAGTGTGAGTTGAAGAATAAAAACTAAAAATAATCCCAAAATTAAATAGATTGAAATAACCCTTCTTAAACTTCTGAAATTTGTGGTTTAATTAATAAAAATGAAAATGATCCAAATATGAAATAATGTGCTAGGCAACTGAGGCAGCCTCTATGGTCTGTAGTTTCAGGCTTTAAATTCACTCATTTTCAGTTATTTAGTCATTCATTCCTTAGAAGCATAGTTATTGAGCCCCAGGACTCTGTCCAGGTACAACGCATACGATGATGAGAAAATCTAGCATGCTTCCTACCTATCTTCAGCTTACAAGTGGGGAGAGCACACAGAAAAATATAAAATTTCACAGTGAAAAATGTTACAAAGGAGAGTTTTATTGCCCTCAGAGAGCGTACAATAGTGAGATTTGAACCAGTAAAGGCAGGGTTTTCCCAGGGGAAGTGAAGAATAAGATGTGATCTGAAGAAGGAGTAGGAGGAAGCCCAGGAGAGCCAGATATCACAGAAGCCAGGGTAACGTAGGTCATGAAGAGTGCAGTGGCCAGCAGGGTCAAATGATGTTAAGAGGACAAGAAAGGTGAGGGCTGAAAACTTTCAATGGATTTAGTAGTGTGGTGACCTTAACAAGAGAGAGTCTACCAGACTATCTGAAACAGAAGCTAGATCAGATAGTCTAAGGAGTGAGTGTAGAAAAGGAACTGGAGACAAGGGTGTGTATATGATTCTTTCACAAAGCTGGACTATAAAAGGGAAGAAAGATAGAGTAAGCTGGAGAAACTTGTGGGCCTGGGAGTGGTTGTTTTGTTTTTTATTCTTGTTAATGGGAGAGGCCTGGATGTGTTTAAAAACCTACGGAGAGACTAAGATTGGGTATCTGAATATATCATAGAAGGCACTGAGAGTGTAAGATTCATGAGAAGCTGGAGGGAATAGAACAGGCTAGAGCAGCAGAAGAGAAAAATTTCTCATATCCCTGAAACTAAACACAGGATCCTATCTCACAGTTTCCACTTTCTATGGAAACTATGAGATGGGGTCACCAGCTGAAAGAGGGTATGGTTGGAGTTAGTTGTGATGGTCAGAGATTTTAAGATAGTGGAAAAGATTTTAAATGATGTCTGGGATGGATGAGGGTGAGCTGATGAAAGAAACGTAATAGGACTGCCCACAATTGAGTGCTTATTTTAAGTTGGTACTCATGGATTTCTAATGGGACACATCTTTATGCTGCGAAATAAAATGTTAGTTTTACTCTTTCACCACTAAAAATATGAGTTATATTGTGCAGTACCTGGTTCAAGGCTGTCTCTTGAGCCTCAGGTTTTTATGAGTTTCATTCTGAGGTTCTCCTTTTCTCACTGTAGACTACATTTTTCTTAGGAATTTCATTCATGTTTACAGTTTGCATTACCATCTACAACAGAGGTATCCATTGATTTAATCTGGCCAGTCAACTAATTTGTTTTGGCTCACAAGGTTGTTTTGTTTTTTTTTTTAATCTTAAACTAGTTTGAGATTCGGAAAGCCCATATTAAAATCCGGGTTTCTGATTTCTCTTTCTAAAAAAGCTGCCAGCACTGTTCCCCCAGAGTCCCACATCAGTAACCTATTAGAACTGAGTAGCAGCTGTGTCCCATAGGCGGGGCATGCTCTCTCCAGCTCATGACAGTTCTCACCTTTCCTTATCATCCACTTTACTCATTTACTTTGTCTACTTAGCAGCTGTAACCTGTAGACATTTGATTTTTTGATTCTCAATCTACACAACCATGACTCCCAAAGATTTAGCTCAGATATCTCTCCTGTACTCCAGATATCAATAACCAGCTATTGATTGGATGGTCTTTAGGTGACTGAAACTCAGGTATGCAGAGGAAAATAATCTCCCAAAGTTGTTGTGTCTCCTATAACTTACATCCTGGCTTTAGAACCACCATCTACTCTGTTTACCAAATAAAACCTAGGAGTCTACTTTCTGAGTACTCCCTCTTTCCTATTCACTTCCCTTCTTCATCCCTATTGCAATGACCTCAGTTCAGACACTCATCATATTTCACCTGGGCTATTAAAATAACTCTCAACCAATAAACTCCACTTTCTCCTCTCTTCTAATACTTCCTCTAAACAGCCACAACAATGATCTTTCTAAGCATGGTATCTTTTTGGGCACATTTATTTGAATTATAGCAAACCTCATAATTTTCCAATCTGCTGGCATACTTCATGTGTGCATCATGCCAACTGCTGTTCCTTTAACCTGGAATGTCTTCTGCCTCTGTCTTCTTGGTGAATCCCTATTCATCCTCGAAGACACAGATCAAATATCTCTTCCTCTGGGAGCCCTCACTGCCACAAAGGTAACTTAGGCAGAGCTTAATGGCATGGCCTTTACCACAGTGTTCTGTCCCCACCCCGATCTCCACACCAACTAGGCTGTGAGCTTGAGGGTAGAGGCTGCAGATCTGTAGTTCAGTTAACCACAGCACCTAGCTCTTGGTAATAACTGGTACTCAATAAGGACTTTAATAAATATATTCCCAAATTCAGAAGTACAATGATATCGTATTAAGGGAAATTCTCCTAACTTTAAAAGAAAGAAGATTATTGATCTATTGCAAACTTTTTAAACTCTTGATTCACTCTGTAAGAACTTATCCTAAGGCTCCAATTCAGAGAATGTGACATGCTCTAAAAAACATTTGTTTGTCACTCCCATTTACCATTGCAACAAAATGAATAAAATACCTAGGAATAAACCTACCTAAGGAGACAAAAGACCTGTATGCAGAAAACTATAAGACACTGATGAAAGAAATTAAAGACGATACAAACAGATGGAGAGATATACCATGTTCTTCGATTGGAAGAATCAACATTATGAAAATGACTATACTACCCAAAGCAATCTACAGATTCAACGCAATCCCTATCAAACTACCAATGGCATTTTTCACAGAACTAGAACAAAAAATTTCACAGTTTGTATGGAAACACAAAAGACCCTGAATAGGCAAAGCAATCTTGAGAAAGGAAAACGGAGCTGGAGGAATCAGGCTCCCTGACTTCAGACTATACTACAAAACTACAGTAATCAAGACAGTATGGTACTGGCACAAAGACAGAAATATAGATCAATGGAACAGGATAGAAAGCCCAGAGATAAACCCACGCACATATGGTCACCTTATCTTTGACAAAGGAGGCAAGAATATACAATGGAGAAAAGACAGCCTCTTCAATAAGTGGTGCTGGGAAAACTGGATAGCTACATGTAAAAGAATGAAACTAGAACTTCCTAACACCATACACAAAAATAAACTCAAAAGGGATTGAAGACCTAAATGCAAGGCCAGACACTATAAAACTCATAGAGGAAAACATAGGCAGAACACTCTATGACGTAATCACAGCAAGATCCTTTTTGATCCACCTCCTAGAGAAATGCAAATAAACACAAAAATAAACAAATGGGACCTAATGAAACTTAAAAGCTTTTGCACAGCAAAGGAAACCATAAACAAGATGAAAAGACAACCCTCAGAATGGGAGAAAATATTTGCAAATGAAGCAACTGACAAAGGATTAATCTCCAGTATATACAAGCAGCTCATGCAGCTCAATATCAAAAAACAAGCAACCCAATCCAAAAATGGACAGAAGACCTAAACAGACATTTCTCCAAAGAAGATATACAGATTGCCAACAAACACATGAAAGGATGCTGAACATCACTAATCATCAGAGAAATGCAAATCAAAACTACAATGAGGTATTACCTCACACCGGTCAGAATGGCCATCATCAAAAAATCTACAAACGGGACTTCCCTGGTGGCACAGTGGTTAAGAATCCGCCTGTAAATGCAGGGGACACGGGTTCAAGCCCTGGTCCGGGAAGATCCCATATGCTGCGGGGCAACTGAGCCCGTGTGCCACAACTACTGAGCCTGCACGCTAGAGCCTGTGAGCCACAACTACCGAAGCCCACGCACCTAGAGCCCGTGCTCCACAACAAGAGAAGCCACCGCAATGAGAAGCCTGTGCACCGCAACAAAGAGTAGTCCCCACTCGCCACAACTAGAGAAAGCCTGCGTGTAGCAACAAAGACCAAATGCGGCCAAAAAGAAATACATAAACAAATGTATTAAAAAGAAATTAAAAGAAAAAATCTACAAACAATAAATGCTGGAGAAGGTGTGGAGAAAAGGGAACCCTCTTGCACTGTTGGTGGGAATGTAAATTGATACAACCACTATGGAGAACAGTATGGAGTTTCCTTATAAAACTAAAAATAGAACTACCATACGTCCCAGCAATCCCACTACTGGGCATATACCCTGAGAAAACCATAATTCAAAAAGAGTCATGTACCACAATGTTCATTGCACCACTATTTACAATAGCCAGGACATGGACGCAACCTAAGTGTCCATCGACAGATGAATGGATAAAGAAGATGTGGCACGTATATACAATGGAATATTACTCAGTCATAAAAAGAAACAAAATTGAACTATTTGTAGTGAGGTGGATGGACCTAGAGTCTGTCATACAGAGTGAAGTAAGTCAGAAAGAGAAAAATAAATACCGTATGCTAACACATATATATGGAATCGAAAAAAAAAAAATGGTTCTGATGAACCGAGGGGCAGGACAGGAATAAAGACGCAGATGTAGAGAATGGACTTGAGGACATGGGGAGAGGGAAGGGTAAGCTGGGACGAAATGAGAGAGTAGCATTGACATATATACACTACCAAATGTAAAATAGATAGCTAGTGGGAAGCAGCCGCATAGCACAGGGAGATCAGCTCGGTGCTTTGTGACCACCTAGAGGGGTGGAATAGGGAGGGTGGGAGGGAGATGCAAGAGGGAGGAGATATGGGGATATATGTATATGTATAGCTGATTCACTTTGTTATAAAGCATTAACTAACACAACATTGTAAAGCAATTATACTCCAATAAAGATGTTTAAAAAAAAAAGGTATTGACTCTCACAGAGACTAGAGAAGCATGCATTTTGCATCCTTGAGAGAAATTTCTGGGCTTTATTTCTCTATTTCTTCATGACACAGGAAAATGGTTGAAAGTCAGGGAAATGATGGATCAAGCAGGAGCTGGATTCAGACTCCCGTTGTGAAGAATTTTAATTGTCTTGCTGTTTGGTTGCACTTTCTTATTGTCTGTCTGTTTGTTTGATTCCAGAGCATAAGCTGCCCCTATGAGGAAGAATTAACCACTGTTACCATCCCTAAGGCCAGCATGTGACATTCCATCTCTCCTCTGTCCTCCTCTTAGTTATCCTGTCCTTTGAAATTGCACTACCCACATTGTCAATCCATTTTGCCTGAATTTGAACAACTGTTTCTAATATTTTAATAAAGCATATTCTATCAGGTATATGGTCTGACATATGTGCTATGGTCATGGAATACTTTTCAATAATTTTGTTGATATTTGAACTAGAGAACTATACAAGAAGTCATTAGCTTCTAATTTCTACTCAAACTCATTACTTGAGTAAGAACTTCTCCTACTGTCTCAGATGACATTTCCATTACTCATTATGATCACGTTTTTAGTGCTTGCAGCCATGATTCTTTTACTGGCATTCCACGTAGCACCTTTCATATTCTTCACTAGAAATGAATTTTTATATCTTTCCTTCAGTGTCTCTTTTACTGTGACACATCCCAGTAAATTTCAACTCTAACTTATTTTTTCCAGTTTTACCTTGTTTCACAATGCCATTAACTGTTTAAATAATAAAATTTATTTCAAATAATGTCATATTTTATCAGCTTATTTTTACTTAACCAATAACTTGGTCGAGTTATCTGTTTGAAAGGTCTGTTTTCCTATTTAGTAATAGTTCCCATGTTCTGTCTAACTATATAGTGTGCTTTCCTAGCTAGCTTTATGTTTTCTTGATACTATCTATTCTTTGTCTTAAATTTAGAGACATTATTCTTGTTGCACAACACTTATCTTCTGACCCTAACGCCCATTTTCAAATGTCACAGACTAGTCCCCTGCAGAGTTTTGACCAAGTGTTCCATTCATTCACTTTTTTCTTTTGCATTAAGATTTATAAAATATCTGGGAGCCTAGTGTGCTCCAGGAACTGCGCTGGGCACTGGGCACAGATTACTGAAAATAACAGACATAATGTTTTTCATCATGGACCTTACAGTCTACTAAAGAGGACAGACCAAAAGCAAATGCACAGACATATAAAATAATTGGAAAGGTGATAAATTCTATAAACGAAACAAGTAGCTAAGAAAGATATGGTAGAAGGGGGCGGTCAGGAACCCTATTTTTGGCAGGGAGGCCAGAGATGCCTATCTCATGGCAGGAGAAGACTCTAGCTGTGAAAGAGCATCACAGGTGAGTGAAGCACACAGAGCCATGAATGTACTTTTTTCACCCTGGTTGTTAAGAGTTTAGAATTGAGTTTTATAACCAGGTAAAAAAGGACATTGGGATGAATGGGTCACATGTCTCTCATGTTTCTATTCTATACGTATGTGCTTCATGCTTATCTTTTTATTAATGAATTACAAGCTCTGGATTTCATTTTTTATTTTTATTATAATTTATCTATAATTATATATATATAATTTATCTATAATTAATATATATACACACACATATATATATAACAGAGAGATAAATTGATTTGTCAAAGCTGATCCAGTCAATTAATGGCTAAACTGAGATTTCCACTTAGTCTACTGTTCTTTCCAAAAATACTAGTTAACATTCTCAACATTGAATTATGGTTGAATGCAAAATAAGGATTAAAAAGATATTGATAGGCCATAGATGGGCACAAAACATAGGTTACTGGGATGCTAGGTGTGGCAAGCCAGAAGAGGGCATTGACCACAGAATCAGGAGGTGCTCAGCACCAAAGAAAACCTATTACTGTTGACAATTTTTCCTGAGGCTGGTCTGGTCATTGCACATTATAATTATTTCCAGTAATGCATTTTACCATTTAACAATCTCTGCTTGCTCTTTCTTCATGTACTATTATTCTAAGAACTGTCTTTGATTTTTTGTATATGTATATTTGTATATATTTGCATATATGTATGTATACATAAATATATATTCATATATGTTTATAAAAGCTGAGTCTTTTCTTCTATTTCCTCTTTTTTTTAAAAAAAATGTATTATGGGGATTCCAGAAGATAGTAATAGTGGTGGGCATAGCTTCTGATGCAACCCAAATCCCCATATAAAAACAGAGAAAATTGAAAGCAAAACCAAAGAATGAAAGACAATATTTAGAATAACTAGGAGACAAGTTATCCTCATGAAGTAAAAACTACAAGTGAGTAGGGACAATCCTTCAACATCCCTAAGATCCACATACTCTGCAGGAGGAAGTAATGTGAAGCAACCCAGTGTCTAAGAACACAGGAACTATAAAACAGCCAACAGATATTCACGAAGTGCAATGGGTCAGTTCAGGAGCTGCTGCTAAAACCTTGATGGGTTTTACCCACTCTGGTGGCAGGTGGATGTAAGAGCTTGCCGTGGAACTGCAAGGGACTGGAGCAGTCTAGTTTCTGTGATCTCTGAAACCTGGCCCGCTAGGGTTCTCTCCCAAAGTAGACTGCGACACTGAGGAAAACTGCTGAGAATAGAAATGAAATAAGATAAAGGACAAGAGAGGCAATGGAAAGAATGTCCTGATAAAAGTGGGAGAGGGGAAAGAGCCAGAGAGAAAGAAATATCTTACACAGGTAAGTAATAAAATCATCTCCTTCACAGAGGAACTGCTTTTGATTTTGCTTTATCCCTGATGTCACCAACAACCCAGAACTATGTTAGAAACTTAACTTTCAGACTGAGGGTTTTGTGGGCCACACAAGAAGTTTTAATTCTGTCCCCTAAACATAAATCCATGCCTCCACCCGTGCCGAGTCTAAGACTATTTCCTTTCTCTCTCTCTTTTTTTTAATGTAAGATGGTTACTGTATTTTTAAAATATTTTTGTTGAAGTATAGTTAATTTACAATGTTGTGTTAGTTTCAATTGTATAGCTACGTGATTCAGTTATACATTTTTTTTCAGATTCTTTTCCATTATAGATTATTACAATAAATTGAGTATAGTTCCTACTGAGTATAGCAGTAGGTCCTTGTTGTTTATCTATTTTGTATATAGTAGTGTATATGTTAATCCCAAACTCCTAATTTATCCCTCCCCCCACCCCCCATCCCGGCTATCCCCCTTAGGGGGATATTTCCTTTCCACTGGTGGGTTGATTTATCCTAATGCACTCTCTAAGAAAGTTATTTCAAGTTTTCTGTTATACTAAAGTATCTCTTATTTGTCCACCATATTCTAGGGGCTTGCAGCTTAGTTTCCAGTCCTAAACATGTGTGGCTAGTTAAAAGCCTGGCTCTGAGCCCTCAGGAACTGAGAGATGCCCTCAGGTCAAAAGAAACTTTAGATTCGGCTTACCACTGTGCAACCGTTCTTTATTCTTTGCTGGTTCTTATTGTTTTCATTACTAGAGCTCAGACTTATTTAAAGTTTATTATGTTTTATCTAGCATTTTAGGTGTTCTACACCAGAAGAAGTTTTTCTAGATATTTAGACTGGCAAATTGCTTAAAATAGAAACTTCGTTTATCTATGTGCCATTATGCATTCAGTCTCATGGCTTTAAATAGGTGCCTCCAAAACTGACCTCTCAGTCAAGATCTCTCTGAACTCCAGATTCATCTAACTCCTCCCAAACTCACTCCACATACAGTCTTAATACCTCAGGAAATGACCTCTCCAAACTTGCATTACTCAGGTCAAAAACCGTGTAATAATTCTTGTCTCCTTTCTTTGCCTTCCATCCTTTATTGTCATGTATCAGAATCCCTATGGCTCTACCTTCTAAGCATATCTAGAATTACCTGTCACCACCTCCGATATTAACACCATGAACTAAATCACACCACCTCTTGCGTGGATTATTGCAATAACTGACACTCCTGTTTCTACCTTTTTCTTCTTACGGTCTCTTCTCAACATAGCCAGATTGACACTGTTAAAACACTGAGTTAGGTCATGTCACTCTTCTGCTCAAAACTCCCTTAAGGCTTATTTCACATGCATTAAAAATCTAAATCCTGGGTGCAACTATGGAAAACAGTGTGGAGGTTCCTCAAAAAAATTAAAAATAGAACTACCGGGACTTGCCTGGCAGTCCAGTGGTTAAGTCTCTGCACTTCCACTGCGGCGGGGGGTGGGGATGAGGGTTTGATCCCTGATCAGGGAACTAAGATCCCACATGCCAGGCAGTGCGGCCAAAAAAAAAATACAACTACCATATGATCCAGCAATTCCACTTTTGGGTATCTATCTGAAGAAAACAAAAACACTAATATGAAAAGATATATGCACCCCCATGTTCATTGTAGCACTATTTACAACAGCCAAGATATGAAAGCAACCTGTCTACCAATAGATGAATGGATAAAGAAAATAAGAAAATGTGACTATATATATATATATATATATATATATATATATATATATATATATGTAATGGAATATTATTCAGCCATAAAAAAGAATGAAATCTTGTCATGTGCAACAACATGGATGAATCCAGAGGGCATTATGCTAGGAGAATTAAGTCAGACAGAGAAAGACAAATACTGTATGACCTCCTTTTTTGTGGAATTGAAAACAAAACAAAACAAACAAACCCAAACTCATAGATACAGAGAACAGATCGATGGTGACCAGAGGCAGAGAGTGGGGTGTGGAGGTGGGTGAAATAGGTGAAGGGTGTCAGACGGTACACGTTTCCAGTTATTTTCATCACAGGGAAAAAAATTCTGTAACTATATATGGTGATGGATGTTAACCAGACATATTGTGGTGATCATTTCTCAATATACAGAAATAATTAGTCTTTATACACTTGAAACTAATATAATGTTTACTTAATTTTTTAAACATTTTTAAATTTTGAATTTTTTTATTGAAGTATAGTTGATTTACAATGTTTCAGGTGTACGGCAAAGTGATTCAGTTTTTTATATATATATATATACATGTGTTCTCTTTCAGATTCTTTTCCATTATAGGTTCTTACAAGATATTGAAGAAACTAATATAATGTTATATGTCAATTATACCTCAATTTAAAAAAATCTAAATCCTTATAAGACTCCATCTCACACCTGTCTGATCCCATCACCTACTACTGTACCCGTTTTTACTCTGCACGAGACACACAGACCTCCTTCCTATTCTTCAAACACACTGGGTACATTTCTTCTTCAGAATCTCTGCACTGCTGTTTTCTGTATCTGTAGTGGTCTTCCACCAGATATCTATGTGGTTCCTTTCTTTACTTCTTTCAAGTCTTTGCTGAAGTGTCACTATCCACCTTATTTAAATGAATCCCCTGCTCCAGCAGCTCAACCCTATTGTATTTTTATAGCACTTAACATCTTCTGTCGATACTATATACTATGTAATGCAGTTTTTTCTCATGTTTATTTCCTGTTTCCCCATACTAGAATGTAAGCTTCATGAGGTCAGGGATAGTGTCCTTATGTTTATTCTCTGATGTATCCACAGTACCTAGAAAAGTGCCTGGTCACATTGCACTCAAAAGGCCACGTCTGCCAACCTGTTATCAGAACCGCACGATGTAGTAAAATTCATCTTGAAAGATTTCCATCAAATAAAACATTTCAAATTACTATTACATTTAGATTGCCTTGAGCGAGCCTTAAATCTATTTTTGTTTCTTATCAATATTTATTCTACTTTCAGAAACTCAAGATTATCTTTAAAATGAATCTGTATAAGTATTTATTATTATTTGCTTCTTTTTCTTTCACTCTACCCCAGTTTCCAGTCTAGCAAATTTAAATTATTTCAGTTAATTGCTAATAGATTTCAAGGGACACTAGAATACTCTCAGATGACTTTTGATACTTTGTGTCACATAATATGATGAAGGGACAAATACTGAAATACAGCATTATCTATTTTTCATTATTATCTTTATTATTACTTTCTACTATCTGGGTTTAATTGCTACATTTCTAAGCAGATGTATCAGAAGCCTTTTTGTACAAATACAAAATGTAGAATACCTTTGAGAAGCTCATATAACACTTGTACTCTCAATATTGGTTAATAGGTATGGAGAGGATCTTTGAAATAAACTTCATATTCATGCAGTAAAACATTGCATAACTGACACTGTCTCTCCCAGCCTCTGCTGCTGGGACTTAACAAGGTGTCACATTTCCTTTAGTAGATTTTTCATAATGCCATTGAACATTACACAGTAAATAGCTGACCCCATCTCTTTTCTGGCATATTATGAGCCACTTTAAGCCTGTCAGCTTTCAAACTACAACCCAATGCACATGACTGCTACTTGCCTCTGGGCTGCAGTTCTTCATCATCCAACTTTATTTGAGCTTACTTGGACGCAATGAGACAATTTCAGCTGCAGGGTATGAGAGGAGGCAAAATGTTGGAGCAGTACAGATGAGAAAACATGATTATGATTCCCTCTGTGTACCTGTTTATGGCCACTAGAGGGGTCTCTATTAATCAGCATGGCTTTCCTCTCCTAACACTGCTTAATCCTTAAGATATTAGATCCAGATATTCCTAAAGCTATTTTCCTCTTTCAAGCTACATGGTTGTAATGCACGCTTTATGGATTACTGGACGCAGAATTAGCAAACCCAATTTCTTGCTGTGTAATCAAAAAGACATTAATTAATCCACCAAAAAGAACTTTGTTTTGATATATGTATATATGCACACACATATATACACACATGCATACATACATATATAATCAGAAATATCAATAGAGATGAGATCTACTCTTTGATGTCATTGACAGCTGTCGGGGCATGATTTTACTTGCTATCATCCTAATGGAGTTACAACTAAGAAGGTAAAAGTCTAAGCTGGTGCTTCAATAATAAGGTGATATGCTATATCTAGACAGGATTCTTAACATAGCAAGCAACTTAAAACCCAACCAGACTGGCCAAAACGTGTAAGGAACCTATTGATTGCTGTAATGAGAAGTCCAAGAGTAAGGACTGGCTTTAGATAAGCCTTAATTCAGGGGCTTCAATGAAGTAACTGAAGCCTGATTCTCTACTTCTCTGGACTTGGCTTTTTTTAATGCACTGTCTTCACTCTGAAGTAAGGTTTCCCCTCCTGGTTTCTAGATGGCTATTATTGCCTCAGGATTAATACTTTTTTTCAGCTTCAAGTCCAGAAAATGGAATTTTTCTCTGTTAACAGATAAACAAATGTTTTGGGTTTGCTCATTGCCCAAATTAAGTTGCAAGTAAATCCCCAGGTCAATTACTCTAGTCAAAGGGATGTGAAAGGATGATTGGCTTAAACCAACACAAAACTCACCCCTGAAGCTAAGGGTAAGGAAAACCTCACCCAAACCACATGGCCTGAAATGTAAGATAGGAAGTTTCCCCAAACAAAGGTAGGGGGAGATGAATACATACTGTACTAGGGCCCTGGTAACCAATAAAGTTTCTCTTCTTGTTTCAAGTTTATAATTTCTGTAGAGTTGGCAAGTTCTCCTCCAATATGGCAATGGACGACTTGTCCAGTGGTCAACCCAACACATCATCTGTTACAAGCAAGGATGAAGCCATAAAGTGAGCAGAGAAACCTGGAATTAGCTGCTGACCTAGCAACACTGATTGTTGTCACAATTGAGTTAAAGAATAATGATTGCCAATGAATTGAAGTTTAAATAAAAATACTTTTAAGTTCTTTATTGTTAGTTGAGCCATCTCCCCACTTTCCCTTTAGATGAAGAACCATTTCCATGGTTATAAACACTCATTTTTTTTTTTTCAGAGCAAGGTAAGAGTGTCCGAACCATCCTAGGATTTAATAATAGCCCATACCAAGCTTTTGTCTTTATGTATATGTACACACTAAATGTGAGAAACACACCTTATTAATTACTATATTCTTAGAATGCATTTTCATATGTGATTATTTAATGCTTCCCTATAATATTTTGGTATCAAAATTTCTGTCACACCAAATAAATGACATATATATATATATGTATATAAAAGTACATCTAGGTTAAGAATTCTAAAACACCAAGCTAACACATTCAGAGACCTAATTTTACCTACTGCAATCAGTTGGTGGCTGAGTTTTTGTGTCTAAACCTGTCTGGGAAGAATCTGTAATCTGGAAAAGGTATGTCTGTTTAAAAGCCAAAGGTACTCCCTTTTTAATGTGCCATCAGAAATATTTCTGGAAGGACTATCTTTCCCCACCTTTTTGTGTGTGTGTATTTGCATATCTGTGTGTGTGTGTGTGTGTGTGTGTGTGTGTGTGTGTGTGTGTGTGTGTGTGTTGGGCAGGAAGCAGGAAGGAAGGAAAGAAACTGAGGATCTATATTTATGTTTTCACTGTTTTAAGAACTGAATGAAGGACAATGGAAATTACATCCAGATAACAGATTTATGGATTAACAAATGATTGCTTTTGCTGTTTGTACCATTTATAGTTTTGACCCATTAAGAATGGGGCTTTTGTGAGCAAATGTGGTTAAGCTTATTATTTCAGTAGAAACCTATCATTACAGAAAGACTTAACTGGAGCTACTGGAAGAAGTGGTATCCCACATTCTCTCATGTTATTTAAGTATTACCAAGGCAAGTGAAAGCTAGCATCTTGCCCAGTCTGGGGTGCATTTCATAAACATAACTGCCAATAGCTAAAACTGACTCTCAGCCTTTTTTGCACTGAAGTTGGTGACCTCACTGACTCAAAATGACTCTTTGTACCTGTCATAACCAAGTACATTTAGCCATTTGTGCAGCTAAGATTTGTGTCTAAACCTGTTAAGCAGAATCTTATTTCTTGGATAGCTTTGCATGCCCTATAAACCACACCCCCTTTATTGCACACAGCTGTGGCACAGCTCCTTACAATTGCCAGAAAGCTCCTTGTGGTATTCTCACACTGGAAGACCTGAAACACAGTTATATACATTTATAAACATTTTATGAGAACAGAGATAAAATGCTTTCAGAAGATTATCTCTGTCAAATTTTGACAACTAGAGAAATCCAGAAAATAACACTCTAACATTTTTTGGAAAAGAAAGCACATGTCCACAACCATCCCATCTCTCTGCACAGTGGACCGTGTCAGGAAGCTGAGTCACTGCAGGTATTTCCCCCAAATCCCTTTGTCTTTATGTACCAAATCAAGCCCCGGGGCCTGGCCCTTTCTGCCTCTCCAGCTTCATCTCAACCAAGCCCTTCTTCTAGCACTACCCTCTAGGACACTGAACCACTCACTGATCATCACAATGAGACTTTGTTCTGACTGTCCCTTCTGGCTGAAATGCCCAGTAACTCCTGTTCCTAAAATAAGGAATGACTGAAGAGGCCCTTTCCGGTCAGGGCAGGTGCTCCCATTGAACCTAAGAAATGAGCCACTTCTACAAAAAGATTGACACCTCTCTTTTGCAAGAATGGAGCAATTTCCCTGAGGTGGGTGTCAAAATCTCAACCATTTCTTAGGCCTTTTAATGTTAATTTAATATGTTAGTTAATTATTAATGTAGTTACTTGTTTCTAGGACCCCGTTGCCAATGTCTATACATATTTGTTGGATGGGATTTTCCTCTTTCTGATTCTAATTCCCACATCTAACCATCCGGCCAAGCTGACTTTCTCTCAACAATTTTATCTTCCCTGTCTCTTTTCTAAATATTCTCCAACCCACTCCACTTCCAAGTCATTCTAATTATAGAGAAGAAAACCCTGGTATTTTCTAACATTAAATTATATCACTTCACAATTCATATGAATCTATGATCTACCGACAGAAGGCAGACTTTCAAGCTACTTTAAATTTAACTTATATGTTTCCGTTGGACCCTTGTGCATCTCCATTCCCCACAAGCTGCGGGTCTCGAACCTAAATCTAAACAACACTTGATAGTCAACAAACTGTCTGTGTGTATAAATGTCTACTCCTTCAAAAAGGAGTTTAAAATAAAACAAACACTCCATTAGCTTGGGAAATAGAAGGAAATAAATGAATTTATCACTTTGCCAAGTTCAATAAACTCAATTTTGAATGTTAAAAGTACCTTGATGACTCATCAGTAAATAAACAAATACTCAAAGAACAAATATATGCAAAGGTGATACAGTCCTCTTTCCTGTTTTTTTAAACTACAGATTGGTAGAAACTCTGAAGACTTTAGACTTTTGTGCACATGAATGGCATGGATTTTAATAATTCTGTTGAGAATATATGATTTATGGTTACTATGTCCCAGGCCCTGGATTGTGAGGGTGCGTAAGCAAAGAACTCACTGGCTAGTAGAGGAGATGAACACATGCAGGAAGGTATAAAACCAATGGCACTGGCGATACCATATATATTTTGTAGTAATGCGATGTGTCCAGTGCCACGTTTGTGTAGGCAAATGCCAGGGTTAAAGGAGTACAGAGGGAAGAACTTAATTCTGCTTGGGGGTAGGGAGAAGAGATTCCCAGAAAGCTACTGGTTTCGGAATTGACATTTGAGCTAGTCTTGAGGGTTGGGTCCCAGTTCACCAGAAGAGGAAGAAAGACATTTCTGGCAGAGGAAGCAGCCAAACAAAGGCTCAGGGAAGGAAGTGTTGGAAATGGTGAGTGTGGGTGGGGATGGAATGTGGGTACGGACGGCACTAGTAGTAACAAGGACAAAGGTGTACTGTTTGGGTAGGGCATGATTGTGACGCACTGGTAGACCAGGCTATAAAGTATTTGGCTCTGGAAATATTAGGGAATTGTCAAGAGAGAAATCGTGTCTTCTATTTTAGAGATTCTTGCTAATAGACCTCCCCAACAGGAAAGACTATTCCTCACTTTAGCGTTTGTATCTTGGTCTTTCAGCATCTAGCTTGTATTTTGAGCCCCTCAAGAATTTGTAGATTTGTCACAGTGCACTCTGTTTATGCACCTGGTTTATATAAGAGCATCTAGGGAAGTTCTTTTCTTTGGCTCAAGTCAAACACAGTCCGTGTCCTCTATTATGGTGTGACTGCATTTACCCAAAAAGACATTTCCTTGAAAAATGTTTTACAGTCATTTACATCCAAGAAGAATCCATTCTAGAAAAAAACCTTGAATAAAACTGAGAGAGACAGAGAGAGCCTAGAAACACAGAGCGACTTTTGGGTAAAGGAAAAAAATCTCTGTGTTTCTGTACTTTGAGTGAATGCCCCATTCCATGGGCCTTTCAAGGTCTATTGACGCTATTTGATTCTTACAGAAAGTAGGCTCTTAGCAGGAAGCAGAAGCCCCAGTTGTCCAATCATCTCTGCATTTCTCATGATGGAGCAAGAAGAACTGAGATTTTCACAAACCCCGCTTACTTAAAAAGTCAGAAAACAATAAATGTCCTGTTTATATTGGTCACAGGCGTTATATCTATGCTTTGCCAACAGCTATTCCAAAACCAATCTGTCATTTTGCCTTTGTTGAAATTAAAACACTTAATTTCTTAATTCTATTTCAGCTATGGGTTTATTTCACCGTCACTAATGGATGAATGATTCAGACGCTGGAGTTGTTTTCATCCCATAACATTGGGAGTAAGGATGACAATACATGCTAATTCTAACAAAACGAACACTTAAATGTGCAGGAAGTTACACAGTGACTAAGCATGTTATAAAAAGAAGAGTTTGTTTCAATCACATATAATCAAAAACGCAGAACATTTATCTTTAATTACAGATTCATCAATAAAATTATTGTTATCAAATTTGGCCAATACACAGGGCACATGATGATTTATTCCAGTCATCTTAGAAAATTTAGAATTCTACTATAATGATTTTTTTCTTGAGAAGGGGCGCTATTGCTTACTTGTGTCTTATGATATTAAGACATTTCTACATTTGGTAATTATATTACAAAAGACACTGTATGACCCACCATGTACTAAAAACTGTCTATTTTAATAGAATTCTCTATAAATTCCTACCTATAAATGAAAAGAAGATAACATAATCATAGACTATTAGATCTGTCAGAGAAGAGTAGAGAACCAATATTTGTGAGAAGTCAACTGAAGACCTACTGTTGTGCTTTAAATATCATATCTCATTTTAATCTTTAGCAACACTCTAAGAGGGATAGTATCCCCATTTGCTATTTAAGAATGTGAGGGGCTTCCCTGGTGGCGCAGTGGTTGGGAATCTGCCTGCCAGTGCAGGGGACACGGGTTCGAGCCCTGGTCTGGGAGGATCCCACATGCCGCGGAGCAACTGGGCCCGTGAGCCACAACTACTGAGCCTGTGCGTCTGGAGCCTGTGCTCTGCAACAGGAGAGGCCGTGACAGTGAGAGGTCTGCGCACCGCGATGAAGAGTGACCCCCGCTCGCCGCAACTAGAGAAGGCCCTCGCACAGAAACGAAGACCCAACACCGCCAAAAATAAATAAATAAATTAAAAAAAAAAAAAAGAATGTGAGTCTCAGAAAGATTAAGACATATACTCATAGGTACACATTTAGGCAGTCTACCTGCCACTGAACTTACTTTACCTATTCAGAAACTTTATATCAGAAAAAGAAATAATCTGAGATGAAAATATGTTAAGAAGCATAATTAAACACCTGACTTGTTTTCAGGCAGGGAAGGGCAGCAAGGAAATACATAAAATATCTCAAAAGATGAGATTGCTAAGTTCATAACTGTGGATGTTAAAGGGTCCTCAGAAATTCTTGAATCCACAAAACCCAAACTAGCTGAGTCAGAGAAGTTAAGTGACTTGCCAAAAATCAAAAATCTGAGAAGTGGCAAAACAGGGAACCAAGTCCAGAGATGGCTAGGGTTGAAGAACAAGCTTTGATTAGGCACTTATTGCACACAAAATGCTGGGCTGGGCTGTAGAGACAAAAAAAAGTATGTGGTACGCCCCGAGGAGATTCGAGCCTGTCTTGGGCTGGGAGCAGCCCCAGGCTGTCCACGGCTCACCTCACTGCCATTGCAGGCACAGCTGCATGTTTGATGATGACTCCAGGGGCCTTTCAACACAGCTGACTTCTTACAGAGGAGCTGGTCCTGGAGAAATTGCCCATTTATGCACTAGTAAATATTCAAATATTTACTAGACCAGAAATTTCTATAACCCTCTAATATTGTGGCTTTATTCAAAATATTGACCCTGTTTTTTTATGTGCTTCTTTGCATAGCATCTTTCTGCAAGATAGGTTTTATTTCAAATGAGTCACACTATGGCTTTTTAAAATATGCTTGTGCACATTTACTACTGTCCTCTAGTGGATGGAATTGCAGACCAGCTTACTAAGTACTAGTTACCATCTCATAACAATTCTGGGAAGAAACCATAGAATATTTTACTTTCAAAGCTCGGGTGAACCTTAGAAAGCATTATAACAATATCATCACTACTGTCATTATCACCTTCAGGGACTTTCCAATGTACTTGGTTATCGTTTTAATTTGTGAGTTCCTTCCTTCGAAGTTTAGACTTTATGGGGGTGGAAAGTCAGAAATCGTCTACAGGAAGGAGCGAGGCCACCAAGGATCCATTTGAAGTCAGAAAACGGGTTATAGCAAAATGTGGATTCAAATCCATGTGCCCTCTCTCACTGCTCTCCACCCTCCACCAAACTGCCCCTCTTTTCCAGTCACACCATGATGTCCTGGCCACATGAACTGTCTCTCTGTTAACATCCCAGGGCACCTTTAAAAATTAAACTATTTATGAATTATAAAAATAACACAAAACTGGTTTTCATGCTTTCACGTGGTGTTTAAATCTGTTTAATTCTTTATAGGGGCTTTTGAATGGATATTCAGTTAGGAAGATCATTATCAAAGTGGATAGAATAATGTTATTCCCCAAGCTACCATAAACTTATTTCTACTGTTAAAAAACAATCTTATTTTAAACTTTTAACTGCATAGAGATCTTTATAGAGATTAGGGATATATGGACCCATAAGATATTTCAAAGGTGAGTTATGTTTATCCTACAAATTTACTTACACATACTTTAACTGACAATTTATGGTGTTTTTATTCAAATATAGTTGATGTACAATATTATGTTTGTGTCAGGTATACAACATAGTGACTCAACATTTATACACATTACCAAATGATCACCATGGTAAGTCTAGTAACCCTCTGTCCCCATACGAAGTTATTATGCTGTTACTGACCATATTCCTGTGGCTTCTGTATTTTATAACTGGAAGTTTGTACCTCTTAATCCCTTGCACCTATTATGCCCAACCCCCTGCGTCCCTCCCCTCTGGCAACCACTCGTTTGTTCTCTGTATCTATGAGTCTGTTTTGGTTTGGTTTGGTTTGTTTTCTAGATACCACATATAAGTAATATTATATGGTATGCGTCTTTATCTTATTTCACTTAGCATGATAACATACCCTCTAGATCCATCCATGTTGTCACAAATGGAAAGATTTCATTTTTCTTTATGGCTGAGTAATATTGCATTTGTGTGTGTGTGTATATATGTATATATATACAGATAGATAGATAGATAGATAGATAGATAGATAGATAGATAGATAGATAGATACTTAGGTTGCTTCCATATCTTGGCTATTATAAACAATGCTGCTATAAACATTGGGGTGCACATATCTTTTTGAATCAGTGTTTTTGTTCTCTTTGGGTAAATACCCTAAAATGAAATTTCTGGATCATATGGTATTTCTATTTTTAATTTTTTGACGAACCTCCATACTTTTTTCCAAAAGTATGTGGCTGCACTAATTTACATTCACACCAACAGTGCACAAGGGTTCCCTTTTCTCCACATCCTGTTGGCCATCTTTATGTCTTCTTTGAAAAAAATCTATCCAGGTCTTCTGCCCATTTTTAAATTGAGTTGTTTGTTTTTTTGATGTTGAATTGCATGAGTTCTTTGTATACTTTGGATATTAATCCCTTATTAGATACACCATTTGCAAATATCTTCTCCCATTCAGTAGGCTCTCTTTCATTTTGTTGATGGTTTCCTTCACTGTGAAAAGTTTTTTAGTTTGATGTAGTCTCATTTGTTTATTTTTGCTTTTGTTTCCCTTGCTTGAGAAGACAGATCCAAAAATGTATTGCTAAGACCACTGTCAGAAAACATACTGCCTAGGTTTTCTTCCAGGAGTCTTCTTACACTTAAGTCTTTAATCCATTTTGAATTTATTTTTGTGCATGATGTGAGAGTAGTCCAGTTTGATTCTTTTGCATGTAGCTGTCCAGTTTTCCCAAAAGCATTTCTTGGAGAGGATGTAATGTACAGCATAGGGAATTAGCCAAATATTTTATAATAACTTTTTGTAGAGTATAATCTATAATAATATTGAACCACTATATTGTACACCTGAAACTATATAATATTATAAATCAGCTATACTTCAGTTAAAAAAAAAGAGTGGAGTCTCTTTCCTATAGTCCTCCAGCTCTCCCGATCACAAGCCTGCAGGTTTTTAAAGCCAGATGTTGGAGGCGTATCTTCCTGGTGCAGGTCCCCCAGGCTGGGAAGCCCGATGTGGGGCTTAGACCCCTGGCTCCTTGGAGAGCACCTCTACAACTGTGATATTCCTCCCGTTTGGGGGTTGCCAACTGGGGGCGTAGGTCTTGCCTATAATGTGTCTCTGCCCCTCCTACTTATCTTGATGTGGCTCCTTCTTTATATTTTTAGCTTTAGAAAATCCTTTCTGCTAGTTTTCAGGTCATTCTCATAGATAGTTCTGTAAACAGTTGTGATTTTGGTGTACCTGTTGGAAGAGGTGAGCTCAGCGTCTTCCTACTCCACCAGCTTGGGGCTTCTTCTGTCTCTAATGCTTTTTTTTAAGCATATGTATACCTTAGGCTTGAAATACTTAGTTTTAGTCCTTGGCAGTAACGCTTAAATACATTAATTCTCAGGTTTCTCGTACATAAAGCTGACCCTCATATTTTTGTAACGTTTAACAGAAATAAGGATTTTTGAGTGCCTGTCTCCCTTTATGGTACAGCATAAAAGATAAATAAACAATAGTTTTCCTCTACCCATTAGTCCCAGTACCACCAAAACTTCATTCTAAAATTCAAAGTAATATTTAATAAGCTTGTTTGCCATAATTTTCAAGATACTTTGGTAAAAGCAAATCATACAATGCACTTAATATATTATTAGCTACATGTAACTATGAAAGCTGCTAAGAAGCTTATGATTTTGGTTCTATCCAAGAATCAAAAGTACTGTGCATAAATGAAAGTGTATGATTTTACGGACTGTTGGGTTTTTTTTTCCTTTATCACCTCTTTATAATAGTGTTAATTAACAAAGAGGAGGCATGATCCTTTTCATGCATTCTGTAGCATTTAGTATACTCATCTGTTTATGAAAGTGCTTTCCCCATCCAGACATTTTTTTTCAGTAGTTACAGAAGTTGATACAAATCTTAACTATTTAAATGACTTTATGAATTTCTACTTAGTCACATCAATTCTTGTGAAATTTTATGTCATTTGTAATACAGCAACTGTAGAGCATCAGATATTAAAATTTGTGAATGATTTTCTTAAAACAATTTTTTCCATCTTAGTGTTTAGGAGATAAACAAGAAGATAAAATGTGTTAAAGGTCAGCGTATAATGCACTACACACTGCCTTTCAGTTTCAAATGGAAGTTTATAAATTTCAGAAAAGCCTAAATGACACAAATCATTTTTTATTGATTTAATATCTTTTTTATTGAATTATAGTTGATTTACATAAATCATTTTTGAAACAGATGGATTTTTACCCTTTTTCTTTCTCCTCCCATTATATCAGCCCATCAAGGATGAATGAGTTACTTTCAAACCTGAATTTTACAATCTACCGAGTGAGCAAATTATTGTCAAAAAGAGCTGCCTATACATGCCACTGTGTGATTTAGCTCATTCATACATGTTATCCTTGAAATGTTTACTCTTACAAAAAAGGAAATGAAATAATGCTAAAAGTCAACATTTTATTCACAATATAAGGCCTTAAATTTTAATCCAAGTGAATGTGTGACCATATGTCCAGATTTGTACCTGTTGTCCAGAATAATTATTATTAGTGACCCTTTCGTTCTCAAAATTGTCCTAGTTTGAATGATAAAGTTAAAGGTTTCCTTAATTTTTGGTAATCCTATAATTTGCAAATAGCATTTTATTAATTTGCATAAATAGGTGAACTCTTCTGCTTCCAAGATAATAGTAACAGGAAGTGAAAATATGACATATTCACATCCAAAATGAGGTTGTTGAATGGATTTCAGTTTTATTTTGACCTATAACTCAATAATATAATTTTTAAATTCAGTGGAATTGAATACTTCTTTTATATGAACTATTTATTCTCTAATGTTTTTGATTAATTTTCAGAGTAAAACATTTAATAAAAGAAAGCAAGGGGATAATCAAAATTACCTGTAATCCCACTCCTAGGTACATATATTTTTGGCAAAATTAGGATTGTACTGTTTACACAGTTTTGTATCCTGCTTTTTTACTTGTCATCATATCATGACTATTTTACTGATTAAATAGTCTCCAAAATATAATTTCCATGCCTATGTAATGTTCCAAAGATGGTACATGTTGCTATTTACCTGACCATTGCCCTAATATAGCTCATTTAGGGTGCTGCCAATCTTTTCTTATTATATAACTAACTTTCTCTGCAGTTGTTTTAACAGAACATTAATTAGATTAAATCTTCACTTAAACTTCCTTGATTGCAAAGCAAGACAAAGTAAACAATATACTTTTTTTTTCTTGAATTTTATTTTATTTATGTTTTATACAGCAGGTTTGTATTAGTCATCAATTTTACACACATCAGTGTATACATGTCAATCCCAATCTCCCAATTCATCACACCACCCCCCCATCCCCCCGCCGCTTTCCCCCCTTGGTGTCCATACGTTTGTTCTCTACATCTGTGTCTCAATTTCTGCCCTGAAAACCGGTTCATCTGTACAATTTTTCTAGATTCCACATATATGCGTTAATATACGATATTTGTTTTTCTCTTTCTGACTTACCTCACTCTGTATGACAGTCTCTAGATCCATCCACGTCTCAACAAATGACCCAATTTCGTTCCTTTTTATGGCTGAGTAATATGCCATTGTATATATGTACCACAACTTCTTTATCCATTCATCTGTCAATGGGCATTTCAGTTGCTTCCATGACCTGGCTATTGTAAATAGTGCTGCAATGAACATTGGGGTGCATGTGTCTTTTTGAATTATGGTTTTCTCTGGGTATATGCCCAGTAGTGGGATTGCTGAGTCATATGGTAATTCTATTTTTAGTTTTTTAAGGAACCTCCATACTGTTCTCCATAGTGGCTGTATCAGTTTACATTCCCACCAACAGTGCAAGAGGGTTCCCTTTTCTCCACACCCTCTCCAGCATTTGTTGTTTGTAGATTTTCTGATGATGCCCATTCTAACTGGAGTGAGGAGATACCTCATTGTAGTTTTGATTTGTATTTCTCTGATAATTAGTGATGTTGAGCAGCTTTTCATGTGCCTCTTGGCCATCTGTATGTCTTCTTTGGAGAAAAGTCTATTTAGGTCTTCTGCCCATTTTTGGATTGGGTTGTTTGTTTTTTCAATATTGAGCTGCATGAGCTGTTTATATATTTTGGAGATTAATCCTTTGTCCGTTGATTCGTTTGCAAATATTTTCTCCCATTCTGAGGGTTGTCTTTTCGTCTTGTTTATGGTTTCCTTTGCTGTGCAAAAGCTTTGAAGTTTCATTAGGTCTCATTTGTTTATTTTTGTTTTTATTTCCATTACTCTAGGAGGTGGATCAAAAAAGATCTTGCTGTGATTTATGTCAAAGAGTGTTCTTCCTATGTTTTCCTCTATGAGTTTTATAGTGTCTGGTCTTACATTTAGGTCTCTAATCCATTTTGAGTTTATTTTCACAATATATACTTTTAAGACCATTTGTTCTGAGATAAAATCATACTGTTTGTTTTTTTTTTTTCTTCTGATGGTTAAAGTTTTAAAGTTATTCATATGCTTTTCTCTGCATTTTTATTTGGTTTATTTGATAACATAACATACAGACTTTTCTACCTGGACTTCCCATAGGTATTTCAATCTCAAATACCCAAAACCGAGTTATTATTTCTCCAATTCTCTGTCTCCTTTATGTGCCCTGGTAAAGGGTACCTGTATATATCCACCTCTCCAAGCTGGAAGTCTAGACTTACCCAACGCTCCCTTGGTCCCTCAGCAGTTATCCGCTCTTGCTTAGGCTCTTATCATTTCTTGCCAGAACCATTGCAATAGCTTACCAGACTCTCTACCTCTAGCCAAAAGCACTTCTTATTTATTCTCAGAATCAACAAAATGATGTTTCCGAAACATAATTTTTTGTAATCAAATTTATAAAATCATGTTTAGCTATTATATATAGAATGGATAAACAACAAGGTCCTACTGTATAGCACAGGGAACTATATTCAATATCCTGTGATAAATAATAACAGAAAAGAATATGAAAAAGAATGTATATATATGTATAACTGAATCACTTAGCTGTATGGCAGAAACTAACACAACACTGTAAATCAACTATAATTCAATAAAATAAGTTTAAAAAATAAAAATAAAACCATGTTTAGAATTGTCGGTGACTTTGTTGCCCACAAAGTAAAATCTGAAGTCCTTTAAATGGTGTGTTAGACCCTTCATGATACAATCCTTTCTCTTATCCAGCTTCATCTCCCGCCCTTCTGCTGTCTAAGTAAAAGAAACACTGGACATTCAGTCCCACAAATATTCTGGTGGTAGTCCTCTTCTACCATTTGTGCATCTGCTTTTCTTTCTTTCAAACATTCCCTCCTCTTTCCTTGACATCTGTAAAACTCCTACTTAACCTACAAGTATGAGCTCAAATGACAATTCCTCAAAAAAAGACCTTGGTGCTTCTTCTCTGACATTCTTAACACTGTGGTTTATATACAGGTAGACCTCAGAGATATTGCAGGCTCAGTTCCAGACCACAGCAGTAAAGCAAATATCACAATAAAGCTAGTCATATAAATTTTTTGTTTCCCAAGGCATGTAATAGTTATGCTTATACTAGACTGTAGTCTATTAAGACTGCAATAGCATTACATCTTAAAAAACCATGTACATACATTAAAAACTTCTTTATTGCTAAAAAATGCTAAACATCATCTGACAATGCTAGGTTGCCACAAACATTCAATTTGTAAACACAGTATCTGCAAAGCACAATAAAAAAACTAAAGCATAATGAGGTATGCCTGTACACCAATTATAACATTTATTATTTATATTAAATTAGTTTTTACTTCCATCTTGATATCAGGGGCCAATACTTAGCAAAGTGCATGACACACAATAGATGACTGATAAATGCATGCTAAAAGGATGAATGAATGAATGAATGAATGATTCGTTGGTTGAATGAAACAGGACTGAGGTAGGTTTGAGAAGGACTTAAGTATTCAGCTGGCTCAGGTTCCCAGGAAATAACGTGACTGACAAGGGATTAATATCCAAAATATACAAACAGCTCATGCAGCTCAATATCAAAAAAACAAACAACTGTATCAAAAAATGGGCGGAAGATCTAAATAGCCATTTCTCCAAAGAAGACATACAGATGGCCAAAAAGCACATGAAAAGATACTCAACTTCACTAATTATTAAAGAAATGAAAATCAAAACCACAATGAGGTATCACCTCACACTGGTCAGAATGGCCATCATCAAAAAGTCTACAAACAATAATACTGGAGATGGTGTGGAGAAAAGGGAACCCTCCTACACTGTTGGCGGGAATATAAGTTGGTACAGCCACTATGGAGAACAGTATGGAGGTTCCTTAAAAAATTAAAAATAGAGCTACCATATAATCCAGCAATCCCACTCCTGGGCATATATCTGGAGTAAACCATAATTCAAAAATATACATGTACCCCAATGTTAACTGCAACACTATTTACAATAGCCAAGACATGGAAGAAACGTAAATGTCCTTTGAGAGAGGAATAGATAAAGAAGATGTGGTACATATATACAATGGAATATTACTCAGCCATAAAAAGAATGAAGTAATGCCATTTGCAGCAACATGGATGGCCCTAGAGATTTTCATTAAATGAAGTAAGTCAGACAGAGAAGACAAATATCATATGATACCACTTGTATGAGTAATCAAAAAAAATGATACAAATGAACTTATTTACAAAACAGAAACATACAAACTGAGAAAATAAACTTATCATTACCAAAGGGGAAAGGTGGGGGGGGAAGGATAAATTAAGAGGTTGGGATTAACAGATATATACTACTATATATAAAATAGATAATCAACAAGGACCTACTGTATAGCACAGTGAACTCTACTCAATATTCTGTAAAAACTTAAATGGGAAAAAAAATCTGAAAAAGGATATATGTATAACTGAATCACTTTGCTGCACACCTGAAACTAACACAACATTGTAAATCAACTATACTCCAATATAAAATAAAAATTTTAAAAAAATTTAGTTCCTCAGTTTAACTAGCTACATTCAAGTGTTCCATAACCACATGTGGCTGGTGGTTACCATGTTAGACAATGCAGTTCTAGAAGTTCTTTCTCATAAGCTAAAATCTCCCTCCCCTTGTATTTTACTCATTATTTATACTATTATACTCTGAGACAAAATGGTACATGTATTATCTCAAGTGTATTACCAGGCAATTTGTAAAAAACAGAGGGGAAATTTTCTAAATAAGCTTATTATATATTTGATTAGAATACCACCTGGAAACCTTAGACCTATTTGCTAAATGTTTTCAATTATTGAGATATTTGGAATACTGTTCAAGAACTCCAGATAGTTTACATGGTATTTATCACAAGTTAGTCTTAGAAATATGTTTCTTTACAAGTCATTCTTTCCACATTTGCAGATACTTGTTAAAGACAACTAATTTAGGAAATTAGCCACGCATAGCTTTACTGATAGAATGCCCTCAAGTAAGCTACAAACCACATGCTGTAAGAAAAAAGAAAATGCCTGATGTGCAAGTGAGCCCCTGTAGATCTATAGCTGAAATGCCTGTGGGTATCTTGGAAAAGATTGTGGATTCATTTATTGTCACAACAGCTTTTAGCTAGTCCTCTGAGACTCAAGCAAACTACCCTTGCGTGAGCCTTACCTGAACTGAACCCGAAACTCTGAGAGACTGAAAAAGAGGTCATTGTGAAAGTAGGTGGGTTTGGGGGAGACCTGGCTGAAGCGATAAGGAAGTAGTCTTAAAGTGACCACTGCTTTCTCTTTCCTTCCTTCAATTCTTCCTGCCTGCCTGCCTTCTCTTGAGTCTATTGAAAAGTTGCTTTAGGAATTCTTTCTAGGTTTGGTAAATCCCAAGTTGGGGCCAACTAGGTAATGAAAACTAAGAAAAGTAAAAACCTGCTAGCCTCCCACACTGCAAACAATTTGCATAATAGATAAATGACTTCACTAGCTGTGGATTTGCTCTCTACAGTAGTGGTTAAAAGAAATGGTACAGTTTGAAACAGAGATACAGGTATTTGGCAAGCAAGATGGTTACCATGAAAAAGACAAAAACAAATTTCATAAATGGAATAACTCCAAAAAAATAATAGGCTCACATAACAAACTTGGGTTTTTAACTCTGTGCTTAATTCTTTAATCCAGTAAGTTTAAAATATAAAAGAGAAAGTACTTTCTTTTATCTAGACAGGAGTTGGCAAACTTTTTCTGTAAAGGGCCAGATAGTAAATATTTCAGGCCATGTGGGCCCCAACTCATCTCTATCATCTAGTCTGTTATTTTGCTTTGTTTTACAACCTTTTAAAAATGTAAAAACCATTTTCAGCTTGAGAACCATACAAAACAGGCAACAAGCTGCATTTACTCACAGGCTGTAGTTTGCTGACACTTGATCTGGAAAACTATCTTGTCCAGATATCAATAGGATATGAAAACTGAGTTTCATTAATTGCTCCATATTCTGCCTCCACCCAATGGCTCCATTAAAAATCACAGCAAATCTCCAAAAAGCACTGTCTGTATGACAAATGCCAGTTGGCTTTTCAAATTAATGTTTCATTAAGGCCTCTTTCACCGTTAAACATTACACATTCTTATGAGTAAGCTAAATTGTATACCAAGTGAAAATAACAACTAATATTTATTGAATGTTTTACATATGCCAGACAATTTACTAGTGTTATATTTTTTCTCCTTTATAAGAGCCATTTTATAAGGTAAATACTGCTATTGTCCTCATTTTAGAAATGAAACTAAGGCACAGATTAGTTATGTAGTTTGTTGAATAGTATACATCTAGTAAATGCAAGAGCCAGCATTCAAATCTTCATTGCATCAGAATCTATCTACTAGACCAGAATCTATCTACTAGACCAGGGTTGGCAGGGTTGGCAGGTTGGGTTTTTCTATAAAAGGCCAAATAGTAATATTGTAGTTTTTGCAGGCCATGCAGCCTCTGTCATGACTACTCACCTCTGCCACTGTAGTGCAAAAGCAGTAATGAATGAGCACAGCACGGCTGTGTTCCAATAAAACTTTGTTTACAAAAACAGGCAGTGGGTCAGATTTGGCCTGCAGACCGTAGTTTCATGTTCCCTGCACTAGACCAGTACTTCTCAAACTTGAGTGTTGAATCGCCTGAGCATCTTTTAAAAACACAGACTCTAGTTCTTTACATCGGGGAAAGGACCTGAGACTCTAAGAGTTTCACACATTCCTAGGTGCTGCTGGTGCTGCTGTTTTACCTCACTTTGAAGAGCAAGTTTCTAGACTTCTGTGCTACACTGTCAAGTAAAGTAAAGTTTGTAAAAAGGATTGGTTTCTCAAGGTACATACCATCAATTACCTGTTTAGAGCTAACATTTATTGAACACCTAACATGTCAGATATTATGCCAAGCATTTTATCTTGTATGCGCTTCAAGTGGAATGATTCACCCTGTTGTTCAAGCCAGAAACCTGGATGCCATTTTTTAGATCTGACTCTGCATCATCTATCAATTCTCCTGTACTCTCTACCACTTAATTCGATTTCCAAAAAATATTTCAAACCCATTCTTTTCTTTCTGAATCGACCACCACCCCCCAAATATAAGTCATGACTCTTTACCCGAATTTCTGCAATAAACTCTTATTCTCTTTGGTGCCAAATGTGATCCCCCTCAATCCATTCTCCATACAGCAGCCAGAATGTAAATTTGAAATTGGATCACATCACTCCCTTTCTTGAAACCTTTAAGTGGCTACAATGGCACTTTGAATAAAAGCCAAACTCTAACCATGGCACAGCAATTATATACAAGATCTGGCCTCTGCCTATCTCTCCATTTTTCCATTCACTCGCTCACTCACTCAGTCAAAAACTCACTGAGACACACTGGCCTTCTTTCAGGTCCTGAAATGCACCAAGCTCGTTCTCAATTTAGGACCTTTTAAACATGTTCTTCCTTCTGCTGCAAATCTCTTCCTTTCTCTTTTTCAAGGCTTAATCCTTCTTACATTTTAATGAATTAGTCTAAATGTTACCTTATTACAAAAGCCATTCCTTACCACTCAAACGAAAGTTGCTGCCCCCTTGTTTTTCTCCCATAGATCCTGTTCTTTCCTTCTTAGCCCTTATCCATAAGCATTTGTGTTTCTTTGTGTATTGTGTGCCTCCCAAATAAACACCACAAAAGCAGACAGAGTTCTTGAAACATGATATGCATTTAATGAATGTTTGTTAAATGAATGGATAAGTTAATGAAGTTCCCATTGGAATATTCTCTCCATGAGGGCAGGATTTAACCTTTTTGGTGGTGTTGCTTTACATAGCTCTCAAAAGAGTGTTTTGCATATAGTAGACATTCAATAAATGTTCATTGTATTAAGTATCTCTTTTAATGTACATAAATCTCTAAGATTTTGAGTACTATTATATGTCCATTTTAAAAATGAAGTAATAGCTTAGAAACTTAAGTAATGTAATCAAGGTCAAAGAACTATTAGTTGGTGAAGTCATACTGTGAACATAAGTTTTATTTCCAAAACATGTACTACACATGTGGAAAGGTCTTCATTAGTAAATCCCTGAAAACTCTATGAGATTTTTAACACATCATTATTTAAAAACTATTTGCAAGTCTTCATAGCGACTTCTATTTCTTTGTAAAATATCAATTATAGATCATTTCTTCTCTTCCTCATTTACTTGCTGGTAATTCTGTCTTTAATTATATTTCCATAATTCAGGGCATACATTTTATATACCTAGTAATACCATAAACACCTTGAGGATATGATGAGTCTTTTGTAAAACCCACAAGAGGCTCAGAGTAAGCCATTAGGTAAAACATACTGTTGTATCTCCTTATATTTTGCTTTTTATCATCATTGTGATTTGCTTGCATGTTGGTGTGCTTTCTTAGTACTTTTTCCCATACTTTTTTATTCTTGAGGAAAAGTAGCCTCTTGATATGTTCTACTTTAGCTGTTGGAAAACAAAGATAATCTTTGAACTGGGGAATGAGTGGTTTGAAACGCAAATTTTGTGTCTCAGAGCATATGTGTATTTACTAAGCCCAATGAAATTGGATCTTTTTACTTTAGCAGAGAGAATCCTAACTCTTTAGCACCTGTGTATCTTGGCAACTTTGCTTCTGAAGCATCATTTAACGCACCCAGGGAGCATTTGGTGCTTAGAGACATTAAAGAAATACTAAATGCTATTTAAAATTTTGTGGGATTTTTTTTGTATTTAGAAAAGAATGAGATTTTGGGGACACTAGCCCTGTTGAGAAGAAAATGGAATATGTGAATTGCATCAGGCTAAGACTTTACTACAAAGTCACACTACTAAATTAAGTCATGGTGGGCTCTCCTCAATGAGAGAGTGGTAAATACAGTGTTACCATCATTATAAATTTTTGTCCCACTCCAGCCTGATGGCAGAACAAGAAGGGGAGGGGCCAAAGATTGTTAATATAATTTATATGAAATGTAGAATATCCAACAAATGATAATGATTTCTTTTCCAATGATTTATGCAATTAAATTTTCCACTTCAAAATCATTATATTCACTGTGATTCATGAAGCAGTAAAGGCAGCAGGGACGGCCAGCCTGCGGCACATGTGTGGCCACAGCTTCTTCCATGCGGAAAGCAGTTATCATTTATTGATTACTTTGCTCTTTCCTACCAAGCCCAGAGGAGGCCTCAGAATTCTTTTCAACATGGCTTTAAAGCCAGTCACTTCCAAAATTAGAATTGGAACCAAAGGTCAACACAGAGCTGTAGAATCATTAGTTGCAAATGGGAGATGGAAGGAACATTGTTAAACATGTGCCTATCACAGCACTGAGCAAAACGAAGCAATCAGATTAATCCGTTAATCCCTCTCCTTATGCTCTGTGATTATCAAAGTTGATAAATTAAGTGTGTCGAGCCACTAAATCTGGAACCTGATAGAATGCTGACAATCTGCCTCTAGTTTAGTAATTTATATCCCATCCTTCATATGAAAAAATCACAATTGCTGAGTTTATGTAGGGCATGAACTTTGTATATCAATGTGTATTTAAAGTGAAAATGCAACTGATGTAATCAAGAATAGGAAAGAATAAGATGATGATGTGAAAAACAATGTCAAAAAATGGAAAAGTTGGGTATCGTAGCAAAAACACAATTATCATACAACATCTACATATTCCCTCAAAGAATGTATTTTTGAGTAACAAGTGATTGGCAATAACATTAATATATTTCTCAGGTCATAATCTCCTTAAAGTATGAATTGTGCAGAGCTTTGTGGGACAAGATCTTCAAGATGCACTTTCACCAGCTTCGTTTCACTGATAAAATAACTGGGTACCTTCTCCAAATATAACTAGTGGGCCATGATTTTGGAGCTAAGATTCAGGTCTTCAGTATCTCTAACCACTTTTCTTTTACTCTGCCACATTTCCCCTCATATCATTTGTCTACACAGATTTCTCTGTATATTACATGCATTTTTTTACTTACCTGACCTCTGCTAATCAAATGTCAGAAGTGCCTTCTAATAATACCAAAAAGCCTTCCTAACTTTCTATAATTGGGACGAGACATACATTGGTTCCCATACTAATTTTTACTCCATGCAGATTGAAAGCATTTTTCCACTGTTATAAAATACCACAGATTTCTTATTTACAATCAAGAGAGGCATGCGTCAGTGTAATAATGTGCCTCAACTCAATTAAATGTAATTACATTCATTCCCTAACTGGAAATGACACTGTAGAAAGGAAGTCTGCACTATCATTTACTTTCCTCAGTACATGTTTAGATGTAGGCACTGGAACATGAAATGGCTAACCACATTCATTATTGTTTTGGGTTGTGTAGGCTTCTGTTCACAGTTTCCACCAAAGCTACATTACCAGAAATAATATAAAATGTATATTACTAAACACCATCTTACTATATTCCCAATACAGTAAGTAACTCACAAAATAAAAATTCAGAGATAGAAGCGCGTGTGTGTGTGCGTGCGCGCGTGTATTAATCATATGGAATACAGGTTTCCTTTGGTATGCAAACTCTCACTCTCTGAATAATCCTATACGTTATAGCAATACTACAAAAACTTAAAAATATTCACCATGCAAACCAAATCCTGCCGTAATGAATCTGCTAATGCAAGCCAATGAGAAAATTTAAGTTGTGCTAGAGATCAGTGAAAGAAGTTAAGTGCATGATATCTCAGCTCTTCGCCTGATGGAATCCAGCTCATTATGTTCATCAGCTTTGCACCCTTCCTGATGGACAGCCCTTCCTAGGTACTAGCTTCTGGCAACCAGTAACACCACAATTCATATGGAGATGCAAAAAATTAAAAACAGCCAAGGCAATTTTGAAAAAGTATAAAAGTGTAGACTTAAACTATCAGAAACCAAGACTTATTGTCAAGCTATATCCATACAATGTAATATTACACAGCAAAAATGTGGTAATGTGTCACCAAGATGTATCACCAAGATCTAGTTTCCAAAACATATTTTTTATATACAGAAGAACTTGGAAGAGAAACTTTCTCTCATCTCAGTGTAGTGAGATATTAATCCCACTTTCAGATAATTTATTCTCAGCCCTTTTCTTCTCTTTTTTTAAATCCTGCCCTGGGATTTACTCACCAGTCACAAGCCATGCAGTCAATAGCTTTCACCTGTCCACCTCTTTCTGCCTCTGCCTCAATTGCAAGGAGTTGCTTTGCCTCTGGTCGGCCCTTCCCAGGGCAGCCCACCCCTGGGGACTGAAAGAGACAGGGGTGGACATGCTCAGTCATTTCAGCTCAACACAGGACACCCTGATGGGCAATATTCACTTGATGCTTTGTCAGGTCTGCATCACAGTTCAACTTCTTTCCAGGCCCCATGGATTTAGTGGACTTTAAGTGTAGAATTCCTGGTCTACAGTAATTTTATTTTATAAAAGAGAACCTGAAAGAGAGCATTTCAAGTACCTCAATATAGTACATAGTAATCCCATTTTTAGATATTTCCAGCTTATATGTTTCTCCCCTTCCTCTCTCCGTCTCTCTCCCCCCCTCCCCCTCCTGCCTGGGAGACTCATAATTACTAAGCAATTACTAATTTCCAAGGAACCGGTAGGTGCTTTATATGCAAAGGATAATGGCTTTGGGAATTTGTCTATATCTGTGTTGAAACAGCTTCACCAATAGTTCCAGCTTCATTAATAACTTATCTGTACATCCTTGAATAAGTAACAACATCAGTTTTCTCATCTAGAAGTTGGGGTGGGGGAAAGGTAATGTTATTCTGCAAGACTGGTAAAAGAATTTAGAAATTTTTGTAAACTGTTATTTTATTTAGTTTTTAAAATCACCTTATGAAGCTTAGAGAATTTAAAAATCTTGCCCAAGAACATACAGCTAAAAAGTGAAAAAGATTGCTCTGATATCCAAAGAATTGTTTTGTGGCTCCATTTACTGTTATCTCCTTGCTTTATACTTATATTGCCCATGCCATTCAATTCTAGTTTATTTCTTTTTTCTTTAGCTAGTGAGATTTTCTCTTGACTTCAGGCTAGAATTTTAGACCAAGAAGTTTTCACGTTTCTTCTTTTTTCTTTTTTTAATGAATATGAACACAAGCATAAGTTGTTGAGAAATGTCTACCTAATGAAAATAGAAATGAATTTATGCTACTACCTTCTTTGAGAATTCCTAAATTTAAAGTCCATTTCATGAAATCGCCTTTAAATGTCATTTAAAAAATGCTTATTCTAGCAGGGGACCTGCCCTTTTGGAATCAGTTAAACCATGTTAATCACTGGCAGAGTATAAATTATTGCAACTTATCAGTAATGACTTTTTTAAAGTAATATTTAAACTTCAATAATGCCCTCCAAGAAGTCTTCCAGCAGGTTTTCCCTCTCATAGGTATCAAACAGGTAAAAAATAAGGAACCTCTGTCACTCACAGTGAGTTACAAGTACAGTGGGATTAACCAACAACGCTTAATATAGGCAATCCCGCCCCCTCCCCCAAAAAAATAGGCAATCCCTAGGTTTTGCTCTTCTGTTCATTTACGTCTTGCCAAATTAAAACAAACAAACAAAACCTACTGCTCATTGCCTTTTACCCTTTGATTTACCAGTTTTCCACATATTACCAAAGTCCTCTGATTAAGCAACCACCAATCACAACTTCACCATAAAACTATCCTACTTCTACCCAGGCCCAAGAAGTTCATTGCAAATAAAAGCAATTCATGCCTACATAACTTAAAAACTTTGAGCCTGAAATTCTTCTGCAAAGTCTGGCAGAATTCCTTACTTAATTACTGTCCAACTTGGGCTACAAAGAGCTTGCATAAATGGATCCTCTTATTTGACTGCAAACGATAAAAAAACTCAACAATTAAATAGAGTCATATTAGTCAAAAGGAAAAATCTATTGCAATGAAAGAGGAGGCATTATCAGAGCTAGTTAGTAGAAATAAAATAAAGTCAGAGAATTCAGGAAAAGCAAAAATGTTATGGAGAAGCAGAAAAAATATGAACGAGGAACTTGAGGAATATTTACAAACTGTGACAAAACAATATGGGGAAAGCTCATAATGGAAGTTGACTCAAAAGGAACAGAGGGCCCAACCAAGGCTGACTGCGCACATGGCTCTCTTCCCCAATGAGAAAACAATACAAATCCTCCAGAAGGAAAGAATTTAAAAGATTGATAACACCAAGTGTTGGTAATAATGTAGAGCAACCAGAACTCTCATACAGTGTTAATGGGAGTATAAAATGGTACAAATATTTTGGAAAAAGTTTTGGCAGTTGCTTGTAAAACTAAACCTATACTTACCCTGTGACCAGTAGTTACACCAAAAGAAATGAAAAATTGGTACAAGAATATTCACAGCTGCTTTATTCCATAATAGATAAAAAACCAAGAGTCCACTAATAAGAACCTGCTGTATAAAAAAATAAAATAAAATTCAAATATAAAAAATAAAAAACAGTCCAGCTGTCCATCATCAGGAATAAAAAGGAATAAACTACTGATACATAGAGCAAAATGAATTACTCTCAAAATACATTATGCTGCTGTGACAGAACCCTTATACAAAAGAGTACATACGGTCATACTGTTTCATTCCATTTATATAAAATTCTATAACAGGCAACATTAATCTATAGTTAAATAAACTATCAACCATCCAAAAAACAGAATGATAGTATCCTAAAAGGGGTGGAGGGGATGGAACTTGATCGGGAAAGGACATGTGAGAACTTTCTGGTCTGAGAGCAATGTTCTGTATCTGGAGAGAAATTCAGGTTGCATAGCTGTATGCATTTGTCTGAAATTATTGAATGATACACTTAAGATCAGTGTATTTCACTGTATGTTTATCTCAAATTTTTAATAAATCTATGAACCAATATTGAAATTCAGTTAACGATATGCATGCTGAAGTAATGGGGTGCAGTTGTACTCATGTCTTCAATTTACTATGAAATGCACATAAAATTGGGATAATGATAAAATAATGGAATGAATAGATGGACAGATATGTGATAAAGAAAGCAGGGTAAAATGCAAACTGTAGAATCTAGGTTGTAGCTATATGAAGGGCATCCTGTGAAATTTTTTTGACTTTTTGTATGTTTGAATTTTTCATAATAAAATGTTGGGGAAATGCAATGATTAATTAACCAGAATTAAAAAACTGTCATTACCTCCTTTCCTGCTTTGATGAGGGCAAAGGCCAGTGGGTTTCTGAAGTAGGTGGATCATGTATCTCTTGGGTACTGAGAAGAAAGGGCACTGAGAGGGAAACCAGATGAGGGTTCAAATTCCAGATCTTTTACTTGTGCAAATAAATTAGGTAATTGCTTAGCTTTTTGAGCCACAGTCTTATTATATTTAAATAGAGACAGTACTTTCTATTTCATAGGGCTGTTGGGAGGATTAAATTAGATGATAAAAGGAGAAGACATTAGCTGGGTCTTGGAGGCAGATCTGCCTATGATCTGAAGCCCCTTAGATTCCACCCACTATCTGTGAAAAAGCCAAATTTGGGCCTCTCCCCAATCTCTCTCAATCTTAATTAACCCATTTTCTGGCCTCACTACTTCAACCACAAGACTTTCAGATAAACACATATTTTCTAATTTGTTTGAAATAATATTTGAAATAGCAATTTCCAACCATCCCACTGAGTTAGCGTATATCCCTGTACATTCTACTTCTAAGAATAAAATGTCTTGCAAAGAAACACATTGTATTGTTTCTGAAAATGGGAATGCAGCTGTACTGTTAGAAGTAAATTATTTTACATAAACATAGTAATTACATGACGTAATTATACGCTCTGCAGACAAACCTCTACACACATGAGATCCTGGAATAACTGAGAATTATGAACTGGCTCTCACACACGTATGTTTCTGGCTTAAATCAAGTCATCTGGACTAAGAAATCAGCATATCTGCTACCACCTGGTGGTAGTTTACCCAAATTCTGACTTAAATTTTCTTGTATTTGAATAAATATCTTGATCAATACAACTCTCAATCTATAAATCTAAAGCATGTTGCCAACTCAAAACACTTTGAGGAGTACATTTCTAGGTTTGGGGGCATCTGTCCAGATGCTTCATTTACTTTTCTTAGCACAGTAAATCATCCTCAAATGGAAGATCCTTTAATGCTTTCATCTAGTACTATTCCAGCTTTACTTCTCTTCACTCCCACTTGTACAATGTGTGCTCCAACAAAATTATCTATCAACACTTGCTGCATTTCATGCATAGTTTGTGCTTCTCCCTGAAGCTAGGATGTCTCCTCTCATGCCCATCTCTACACACACAAATCAAGTATTCTAATGCCACCTCCTCCACTAAATCTTTTCACTTTGCCCAGCTGGACATACTCTTTTTCTTCTCTTATCTCCTGTAGTGATTCATTGTACCAACCATTCTCATAGTATATAACACTTTGTACTACCATTGTCACTTATATACTTCATCCAGTTTCTAGGGAATCACAAAATATAAATGTGCCCACTAGTGTTACACAAAATGATTTTTACAGTTCTTAAGGAACACATCATTTTAATACATACTAAGAGGCAGTTTAGAATCAGTGGTTAGTCTCTGGGGTTAGACTGTCTGGGTTCATATCCCAGGTGTCAGTAACCAGCTCTGTATTTTTAAAATAGTACATAAATGACTGAAATTAGAGAACTACATGGAGGGCAAGTTATTTGTATTTTCTCAACACGAATAGCTCAAATCTTGCTCTTAACAAATATTTAACACATATTTATTAAGACATTTAATAGTCTTCTGTAAGACTAATGACACAGATGCACGAAGAATAATCTCTGCATGTATATGTGTGTACACACACATACACCCACCCCTCTCTCTCACACATACACACACACATTATATATTATGACCTGGACATAATTCTCACCCTTAATGTGATAGAGTCCCTCATAAGTCAATGAGTCAAGAGAACTAAATCAAAAATTGAGAGAATCCAAATTCCATATTTCAGACCCCAATTGTTCTAGCTACATAGAAATTAGCTCTCTAGTCATTGTTTTAATGCCTATGTCTAATTCTTTTAGTGGCCCATGTCTTAGTTGCTTTCCCCACTAATCCCATGTCTTTATCTGTACTTAATTTAGTTTTTGGTTTTGTTTTTCATTGTTTTGAACTTTTGTGTTCCTGCTAGAATTCCCATCCTTCTCTAACAATTTAAAGTATTTTAAAGAGAGGCTTTTTTTGGAAACACAAATATTCTAGAACATTGAGAGATTGGGATATAAATAATAAAACATTTAAGAATTCTAAGACAAAGAAACCTTTAGATAAAAAGCGGGTGTAAAAACAAGTGAGACACAGTGTTAGGCTCTTGGGTTGCTAAGTTATGTTCTGGCCAAAAATACGTTAGCCAGTTGAATTTAATTCCACCTATATTTACTGATTTCCTACAATGTGCTACAGTTATATTGACTGTAGAAGAAATAGAAGGTTAGTGATAAGTCATCTCTATCCTCAATAAACCAGCACATGAAATGGAGATGGGGGTTATGAGAACGGGAGTATTCATAAATATCTGTAACATAAGGCAAAAAGTAGAGTGCAACGTAAAAGGGCTGCAAATGATATGACCTGCAGGTTCAGAGGCAAGAGAGATAATATCCATTTGGAGTAATTCAAGAAGAAAGCTTCCTTAAAAAGGTGACTATTGAAATTTGAACAACAAAATAAATATAGTATTTGACTGTCATTCATAAAATAAATATCCATAAGTCCATGCTTACATCAATATATGTTTGAATAAATAAATAAATGGGCAAAATGAGGCAGCTTTTCCTTACAGAATAATTCTGATTAATAAATGTAGAGGGAATGAAGGATATACAAAAGCAGCATTAGGCAAACATCATAGACTGTTGCAGGCAAGATCCACTGAGGATGTTAAAATCAGTGGGTGAAATTTTGAGGAGAAATAGTATATTAATATAATCCCCCAAAAATCCCTTCCAAGGTATTTTTAAATTGTAAAGGGAGAGATAGTAACTTCACAGTGGAGAACCTTAGCAGACACTTTAACCAAGTGATCAAAGTTAGCATCTCTGGTAATTAAGACATATCAACATCATGTACCCCCTGATATTATGAACCGAGAAGGACATAAGATGGCATTTGTGGTGTTCTTGCCACAGATGCAAAACTTAAATTTCATCATGAGAAAACATCAGACAAAAAAAAAAATTGAGAGAAATTCTTTGAAATAGCTGATGAGTATTGATCAAAAGCGTAAAGATCATGAAAGACGAAGGAAGACTGAGGAACTATCACAGATTGGAGTACACTGAGGGGCTGTACAAGTGAACGCAACACGGAATCCTGGATTGGAGCCAGAAACAGAAACTGATTTTTTTCCATTGGTCTTGAATTGTGAATAAAGTGACTCAATCTGTGCTTAACAAAAATTCCTTTGTCAACAGGGTTGAGTTTCTCAAGAAAGTACCATATTTAGTTCACGTATGAGTGTCTACAGCCTGTCCTAGTGCGTATGCTTCATAGCATGTCTCATACTTTATTAAATGAATGGTCAGGAGGGGAAGTAAGGGGAGCAAAGGACCAGAAATGAGGAGGCTATTGAACTGGACCAGGTGAGAGATGAGGAGACCTGAATCTGGACTCAGGTCAAAGTCATGGAGTAGATGGCATGATGAGGAGAGAGACTGTAAAGGTAGAATCTAGAAAACATGATAGTTAATTAGCTGGAGGACAGAAAAAAAGTCATCATAGTTTCACATTTGGGGGCATAAGTGTGTGGGAGAATAGAGGAGGAGGCAGTGTCTTTAACAGAAAACAATCTTTAAAAAGTCCCTAAAACCAAGTTTTTGATACCTTGATATTGGCTTACTAACTTTATAGGCAGTTCACCAGTGGACAAAAATTCACAGCTGGTTATGTAACTAGTGTATGTTGTTGCTAAAAGACTAACTCTGATATAGGTAGGCATGGAGAAGCATTAGCAAATTTGTAAATTTTGGATCTCTTGGCACTTAGTATTTTTAAGATAAGTGTTTTTCCAAATGCTCTGCATTTTCATTAGGGGTACCATTATAACCAAAATTAAAATTGATACCTAGCAGTAGGGTGTTGCCATAACAAAATCCTAAAACATGTGACATTGACATTAGGACTAGTAGCCAGCAGAGGCCAGAACAGCCTCAAGGAGATTGTAAATGGTGGCTGGACAGTGAGGGCATTATTATTAAACTAGAGGGAAAAAAAAGATTCCAGAAAGTTATGTAGTGGCAGAAAGTTTGGCAACATTCTTAATGAAATTGTAAATATGGCTAAGAACATTTCCAGGCAGTATTTTGAAAGTGCTGAATGTTTACTTTTAACTGTGTATGGTAAGATAAGAATAGATAAAACATTTCCAAACCCAGAATTACTGGTTTGGATAATAAAGCTCTTTGTCAATCCTAAAATCCCAGTTCACAAAATATACTCAAAGCAAATTAAAACCTGGAGGCAATGCCAGGGCACTGCCAGTAAAACATAGCCTGAGGGTCAAAATCAGTTCAGGGGTATGGTTGTTCTTACATGTTGGGTCCTCAGAAAAATGTAATGGAGCACTTTGTAGACCCTCTGAGCTAGACTACAGAACATCTAAGAAGCTTAAAGACATGTCTCATAGACCCTCTCAATTTAAAAATTGGGACTCCAGGAATCCTAAAGACATGATTCTTATACCCTTTCCACTACACTAAAAGGGATTTTAAAAAATATTTAAGGTACTTTCCCACAGCCCAAGGTAGGGAGGGGCCTGTCTGGAAGAAATTTATAGGTGTTATTTTTGTCTAATGGAGTAGATTATAATTTGATGCATGGAAAACCCACACCATTTTAAAATGAATTATACAAGCTTGGACCAAATACTACAGAGGCAGTTTAAAATTTAAAAAGGCCTGTGGACCCCTAATTCCTGTGGGTAGAAAGCAGGCTGAGAAAGCTATTCATCTCTAAATGTGGGTGATTTCGGGATCTAAGAACCACAGAACCATGGAATTCACTTCCAGGGAGCAGAAATTCCCTGGTGTCAGAGGAAATGGCAACATGTGCCCAGCCATGGACTGATGACTTCTAGGGTTCACCTACTTGCTCCCTTTTTGAACGGGGGTGTCTATTGCAATTATGCTATCCAATATCATCCCTGCACATTAGGAATGTGGATGACATATACTTTGTCTTTTAAAGGTCTCTGTACCTGAGAAACTGCACCTGAGGAGCCCCATCCATGCCTGGATCTGATTTAGATGACAGGACTAAATCATCCTGGCCTTTGAGCACTGTCATAATGGGATGAGGCTTTGGGGGTTTTAGGGAAGAATGAGGGTATTTTGCACATGACAGGGTTATGAACTGTTGAGGCCAGAGGACAAACTGTGGTAGCTCATCTCCAAAGATGGTCCTCAACCATTTCTTCCCTTCTTGGATGCATAGGCCACTCCTATATCAAGAGATGGTGCTAATTTCCTTTCCCCTTGAATCTGAGCTAACTTTGTACCTGGTTTTGACCAATAGAATGCAGCGGAAATGCCATTCTTAAGTTTCCAAGCCTAGGTCTTAAAGGCACTGAGTTTTTACTTTCTGCCTCTTGGAATCCCAAAACACTTGGAGAGGAACCAAGACACTCTACGGTCTCAGCTGAGCTCCCAGCAAAAGCCAGCACCACTGCCAGCCGAGTTAGTGAGCCAACCTGTACTCCCGCCCAGCCAAGTATCCTGATGACTGGGGCCCTAGCCAACATCCCATGGAACAGAAGAACCACTCAGCCGAATGCAGTCGACCACCCAGCTTCACCCAGTTAACCAAGAGATTTGTAAAGATTAAAAAGAAAAGTTGTAGCTTTAGGCCTTTAAATCTGGGGGTGATTTATTATGTAGCAATAGACAAATGAAAAACAAATTTGTATTCTGATTATTAGATCTTCAGTATATAGTATATTTGTGAAATTCAAACAAGCTTATTGAAATTTATTTATTTATATTCATTTTCCCTTATTAAAATCCTACACGAAGTAAACCCTTAATTAGAAAAACTCGTACAAAAAGAAAAATATAATAGAACAATTTGTGACCTGCATCTCCCGAGCTTATTCTTTAGTCAAAATCTATAAAAGCCTTCTCTAAATCAGTCTACAAACTATTTATTAGATTTCAGTTATCTGATTGTACTGTGATGAAAACAGCATTTTATTTTCCTGAGGGAATTTTATTTTTAAAGTACTAAATTGCTTCATATCTTTCAAGTGCTTTTTAACCATAGTTTACATATTTTTATCATTCTGGGAACGTAGAGGCATTGCAATACCTGATTTATGAGCTAAGAGATGAGATTGGGTGTTCAGATACCTATATCATAATAAATGATGTGCAACATTATGATTTAAATTCCAAGTTTGTGACACACTTTTTTTCATCTTTTTCATTTTTCTTGAATAAATAACCTGTGGGCCACCTACTCTGTTGCTCTTAAGTGTAATGACTCAGGTCCTTTATATTCTCTGGGAGTCTGCATACTAAGTAAACCACAATGGAAATGCTCTGGGAGAATGGGATTCAATTCTTTTGGGCCTCTTCTCTGCTACCACCCACCAGAGAGATGAGAGTTTTGGCCTAACCCTATCAGAGAGATCGGCTGCTTTTAGAAGCTGAAGAGGCAGGGAAAATAAGCACATGACCTGGCCCTAGGCCAGATTTTGCAAGCTCTATTTCCAGGGTGAGTCAGACCTGGCTTCAGAAAGCAAGACACCCTGCCGAAAAACACACTGAGCCAAAGCCAAAGAAAAAGGAACTTGGCTCTAACCCCAAAAGTAAACTCACAGTGCCGAATCCAATGCTCAGGGCCCATTTTACTTAACCTATCAGCAGCATTTCCAAAGCCGATCCCTCCTTCCTCCTTTCTTCACTTGGCCTCTAGGACACCCCGCCCTCCTGTTTTCTTCCTCCCTCACTCGTCTCTGGTTGTTCTATCTCAGGATAAAGTCCTGGTTTCCATTCTTGTCCCCAGCTTCTTAATATCAGAGTGTCTTACGGCTCAGGACGTGATCTTGGGTCTTCTCTCTCACTCACTCTCTATATGATCTCATCCGGTTGTGTTGTTTTATTGATAATACTTTCTGATAGCTAGGCAATCCCTAAATGTGTCCCAAATCCCCACCATAGACATCTCCCTGGAACATCCAATTCCCACAGTCACCTCCTGCTGGAGATCTACACTAGGATATCTAACAGGCATCTCAACTTGATGGGTCCAAGTTGAGCACTTGATCTCTCCGCCCAACAGTCCTTCTCACGTTGGTATGTGGCAGCTATTCCCTTCTAGTTGCTCAGGCCAAAACCTTGGAGTCATCCTGGATTGTTCTCTTTACTTCAGACATCTCAGTCACTTCCTAAGCAAATCTCGTTGCCTCTCTCCTCAGAATGTATCCAGAATCCGACCACTTCTCCCTATTTTCATACCAGGGTCATTGCCTCCCTGGATTACTGCAATGACTTCCGATTTGGTCTCCCTGCTCCCATACAGTCTGTTCTCAACACAGCAGCCAGAGTGGAGTGGTTAAACCTGTAAGTAAAGGCATTGGCAGTTCTCTTTTCAAAACCCTGTAACGTTCCCCCCTTTCGTTCAGCAGCAAAACTTTGCAATGGCATTGAGGGCCCTATGTGGTCTGAGCCATCCATCACTTCTTTGACATTATCTCCTACCTCTCTCCCCCTGGATCATTCCACTTCAGCTACACAGGTTGCCTTGCTATTCCTGGAACTCGGCAGGCATTCTCTTGCCTCACTCTCTGCACCAGCTGTTTCCTCTCTTTGGAAACCTCCTCCCCTAGATTCCCACATAACTGTTCCTTTATCTCTTTTAAGTCTTTGCTCAAATATGCCTTTCTCGGTGTGGCTTTCCTCTACAGTGCTGTTCATAATTGCAACCTACACCATACCCTGACACTTCCTACTCCCTTTCAGGTTTTATTTTTCTCCATAGCATTTACCACCTTCTGGCATTCTCTATTTATTCCTTACTCTCTGTCTCCCCCAGCTAGAAAGCAAGACCCACAAGGGTGGAGATTTCTGTTTTGATTTTTTTTTTTTTCACTAATGTATCCTTACCTCTTAGAACAGCCTGACATACTACAGGTGCTCAATAAATATATGTTAAATGAATGTCAATTCCATGTTACAGACAGTTCTCCATCCCATCCTCTTCCTCATTAACTAAATTTCTCTCTCTACAAGTTGCTCAAGAAAATATGTGAGAAAAATAAAAGGTTCAAACTTCGAAAAAAATCAAATAAAGTCTCTGTCTTCAAACAAATTGGTCTTAGTATCTTATAAAATGTTGGAAATTTGCTGAGATGATTTGAAAATTGGTTTTAAAAAGAAACAAAAATTAAAATCTGCAGCTAGAATTAAGGCACAAACCCTGCTTTTTTTAATCAGGCAGCCTTCAAAAAAACTTTACATACATAAAAGCCGTTTCATTAAACAGCCCCAGCTTCCCCTCACTAAACAGCTCATTCACCATCTTAATACTTTCTGTCTCAAGAGAGTTTCCTGAAAATAACAACACAAGAAAACCAAGAGAGCTTGACATTAACTTAGATTTTCTTTTAGCAAAACCTAATCTGGGCTTTTAATCAACTGTTAGTATCTTAATGGAAAGAGGTTTTGATATCAAGCCATAAAACGAAGGTAAAATGACCATGTTAAAAAGCACTAAATTTTAGCTCTTTATTTGGCTTTTCTGAACAAGTACTTGGTTGCCTGAGGTGACTGTGTAGGAAGGCTTCGTGTGTCAACTTTGAGTCTCAGATCCCTTTTCGGGCACCCCTGGGCGTGGACTACAACACTTTCCACTGATGACCAGGTCTGTAAACACTAGGCCGCAGGCAGCAAGGAGCCCCCCATGGAGCACTTGAAGACCTCGGGCATGAAAGGACGGCAGGTGTGGGTTTTTCCCAAGGAATACATACGCCTTTTGTGTGCAGACCTGTGTGCACCTTGAAGAGCAGAGGACAGGGAGGTATGGCGCTCCTTCCTTTTTATTCCTTAATGCATGACTTTGATGGAAGTGTCCCATTATCTAGCAAATAATAATTTGAGTTTTAAAAATGTATGACATCTGAAAATTAGAACTTTAGAAAACTTTTTTACTGCCTGAAGAGAAGGTATCTCTTTTCAAAGCAAATCACTTGTCTTGATAAAAATATATGTGAGTTACTTTCTTATCAAAAACAAGTCTGTGTTGCTCTCTGGCCTCAGCCAGACCCAATCCTTCCTCAGACCCAATTCCTATTCCAGTTCCTTCAGCTCCCAGGGACAGTCCCCAGAGGTTTTCTGCTTTCTAGACCTATGTGCCAGTATTCAGCGCCTCCTGTGGTGTTACCTGGATGGTCCAGATTTCTCCAACCGCAGCAGTGCTCTGTTTGTGAACTTCCTAATTTTAAAAAAATCTACTTTTTCAAGATTGACCTATTTTTGCCTCTTATCCCATTAGACTTCTGATTTTTCTTTCCAAAGTTTTATGCTTCTTTTTGGCTTATTTCATTACACATCTCTCAAGTAAACTTAAATTTTAACAAGGATATTCTGGAAACACCATTGTGCTTAACCTAAAGGAAAGTCCCTAGTACAGGATGTTTAGGTGCCAAGAGTGACTGTGTCACAGTGAAAGGAACATTAGATTATCAGTAAGAAGGCTTAGGTTTGGCCCCAGAACCATTATTTATTAGCTATATGGCCTTGAGCAAGTCACTTAAATTGTTCAAGCATCTGGTGTTATATACTCCACATATTTGGTGTGCTGGAGATAAGACTAACAGAATAATATATTCAAACAATATTAGCGAGTTCTCTACAAACTTAACACCATATTACTGACAATGTGGATGGATTTGGGGACACAGCCCTTTCGGTGACCTTCAGTTCACACTGTCTGTGTGCTGCCTACACCACCCACCTTTAGAGCTCTACCACTGTATGGATGTAAAAAAATAGATTTTGAATAACACAAGTGATTGCCATGATCACAGAGGAACTATTATTACAAATATTACTTTGATTAAAAATGTCAGTTTTGAGAAGCTTTTAATATCTTCCACCAGTGCTAAACTGACATCAATGACATTTCAGTATTAGTTTCTAAAAGTTGGTGTTCTTTTATATCTTTATTTAACTGAGATTTCCATATTGTCAATTTGTAAAAGGCAATGGCTTCCAGTAATCCTTTTGTTCACAAAGAAATTTGTTTGAAAATTAACACAACAACCCCTATATAGTCTGAGTAGATAAAAACATTTTCTCAATAGTGGAATGCTCTGACATTCTATCATATAGATTATAATAAAACTATACCCTACTTACATGAGTAAAGAGTATTATTAAGTATTAAGATTTTTCTCTTCATAAATTAAATGTTTATTTTTCATTATTCCCAGGGAAGTTTACAGTTCAAAATTAGGCCTTCCATGATGAAATTGGGATTTCGATGACCACCTCAGAAAATTAGAGGATTTGCTATGAAACCAAGAATGAATGACATTCACTCACTTAGCCAATATTTATAGGGCATCTTTTATTTACAAGATTATTTGCCTGACATTCGGCATATATCGGTGAACAAGACAATCTGTTTCTATACTCACAGAACTTGCATTCTCCATTATAAAAAATATAATCCTAGATGAGTATATAACCCAATGAACTCTGAAATCTTAGATGAATATGTGTGTATATGCATGTATGTATGTGTGCACATATGTGTGTGTACATATATATATATGTATCATACACTTTTTGAAGTTGAGATAAAGTGTATTTTAGGATAAAGTGGGAAGGGAGAAATAGGCTGTTAGTTCTCATGCAGAAAATGTTTCCTTAGGGATTTACAATGCCAACAAAAGTTAATGAGTCATAATATTTTTCCCTTCAATATTCCACACCCCCCCAGATCTCTCAAACCTTAAAGCTGACACTTCCTGCCCACACAATAGCTACTCAGTTTTATGGGAAGACCCTGCTAGATGAAGTACCACTCATATTATTTATGATGCCCCATCACTTCCAGCCTCTTCGCCAATCATGCAATTTTGATTTAAGTTTTCAAATTTATATGTTAGCTTCACCTTACCATTTTTGTATACCTGCTATCTGATCTACCCCTTTCTCTGTTTCTCAGCAACATGGAGGTCTTTTTCAATTTGGTTCATCAACCCTCTTCCTAGGCTCTCTACTCCTGATTTCTACAAAATCACTTCTCATCTTTCTTATCTCTTCTTCTCCCTTTACCTCCAATTCCCCCATCCCTTTATCAAATAATTAATGTGAAAATGAAACTGGCAGTTCATTCTCTTGGGACACGAGTTACCTGAATAATGCAACTGGGCAACCATTCTCAAAAGATATCACTAACCAGCCTGTAAGCACTAGTACCCTCCCCAGCTGTCTTTTTTTTGGTTGACTTCCAGGCACAGATAACAAACAGTTCAATGAATGCCATTTCTACTGTAAATAACTTTTGTAAATCTTACTGACAGTGAGAAAATAACACTGTCAAGAGGAAAGTTGGAATCTTTGAAAACAAATAGTTTTAAGAGTATGTTTCTTTATTCAGCCATATTCCTTTTCACATTATCTTTCTTGGGGTCTGTGTTTCTTAATAAAAATTAAACATTAATCTTAAAGTCATAATATAGTATTTTATAGTTTAAAAATATTTTTTCATATACTATAAGAAACAAGGAAAATGATGATGATGAACTACATCTACTTTATACAGCAGCAACTGGTGAACTTGTCTGACTTGCCCTTGGCTACCCACATCAAGTGGCAGGTTGAAAAATGAAATCCAAGCCTTCTGAGGTGAGAGCATGAAATTATTTTCACTACAGTAGCACATGGTGGTGCACAATTATTTACAAACCTTTCAGGTTATATTATCTCAAATACAAAATGGCTCATTAAAATCCATCCCTTTTGTCTAGTAAATAGAACGTGCCTTTATTGATTGATATACTCTTTATCTGGTAAAGGCAATAATGATCAAGAGTACAGATGATGGGGTTAAGCTACTCAGGTTCAAATTATCCACTCATCTACTTACAAGCTGCATAACTTTGGACAATTTAGACAATTTACTTAGTTTGTCTGGGATTTGGTTATCTCAACTATAAAATGGGAATCATAGTACCAGTCTCCTAGACTGTTAAAGGGATTAAATGATATAATCCATATTAAATATTTGATAAATACTAGCTGTTATTGTTATTATTATTACAAGAGCTGATAGCATCTCTTCTCTAAGCTTTCTTTAAAATTTAGCACTCAATATATTCTTCTCTTGGTAAATCCAGACCTATGACAGTGTGAAGTAGAGTCCATTGATAATTTAATTGATATATATTAACCTATAATATATAATTCAATACAATATATACAAATCCATTTTGAAATTCCAGTTAATAATTTTAAAAATCATTTCTCCCTTAAAAAACAAAATGGGCAATTTAATGCTTTAGGAAACAAACGACTAGTGGCAGCCCGGTAAGGATACTGTACAATTTTACCAAATCAGTCTTTCCATAATTTTCAATCTATGGAGATAATATTAACTTTACTGACTCCTTCGAGAGTTTCCTCATATTTCAGATTTAATTTTGTAGATATAAAAGAATAAAATGATACATAAATATATGGCTTTTATGGGTCTAAATGTGTGCAATAGTCAGACATTTCTAACATGCAGGTCAAGTTGCAAGGTAGAACTTTTATTTGTAACTTCCAGTGAAAGTTACAAACAACATTTCTTTTCCCCTCTTAAATAAATGTCTTCTTGTGGCATTTCTCTTAAGAGTAAAAAACTGAGGTGCCCATGGCTGCCGGAAAAAAGATACCGTCATCTTTTTACTGGTTTTCTTATCTTTTCCACCCAGAAGGCTAACAAGAAAACCGGGTGCTCATGCTTCATCATGCTTCCATTTCTGCACACTTTAGGATGACTTGCTATCACTTCTGGCTTTTAAAGCCCAAAGTCTACCCTGAAGATGAGAACTAGAAATATCCTGAACTTGTGAATAGACTCCCCCAAGTGTTTTCATTTCTTGGTCATCAAATTGGAAGTGTTCGATGTTTTATTCTCTTTGGCACTTAGCTCTGTAACCCCAAGGTTCTGGAGAGAGTTTCTAAAATAGCGCTTAGTCATTGCGTCTGATTTACTTTGCTTGACCTAGCAATTAGTTCTACTTGTCCCCATCCCTCAGCCCAAATTTCCATTCTTCAACTATGCAAGATGGATAGCAAGAAATAATTTGCTGTTTTAAGATTCAGTAAAATAGAGCTAACCAAAGAAATGATTGAATATTAAGCAGAGCTCGTCTTCCACCTATTCTTGAATCAGTAAAGGGTTTCATGGAGAAAACAGTCCTTCATTCTACAATCCATGTGAGACTTGGATAGTAATTCTTGATATGTAGCCATTTGAAATGTATATACATTTAGTCTTTGAAAGTCTGATGTTACCCTTTGAAGTTTGCCAACTATGAGACGTACAGCAACCAGAACTCTTGTTTGCAAATGACAGAAATTGACCCTGGTTCTCTTAAGCAGAAGAGATTTTTATAAGAAGTTTAGCAAAGGCTCATGGAGTCAATGACAAGCTGGAGACCAAGATTTGAGAATTGAATAAGAATTAGGATAGTTATCAGAGAATCATAAAGAACAAGCAAAATAACTGTCTTTTTGCAGGAGCCATCTCAACAGGAAGCCACCAGCTTCATTTGCTTCAGATAGAAGCATCTGATTGACTGAGGCTTTGTTATGTTCCCATACCACCTTGGGTGGCAAAAGAGTGCTTAAAATATAGTTGGTTCTTAAATGTTGAATGAGCAAATGAATAAATGAACAAATGAAGTTGTTGAATGTGTAATGATAAAAATATCTTTTGCTTAAGCCACTTCTGTTGTCAAGACCATATTCTGAATTTCATTTGATCTTCTGACAATTTCAAAGGGCTAATGTGAGTCACAGATCATTATTTTCCACCCTCAATTCAATGGGTCATTATAACTAACTCCATTTTATTTCAGCCCCTGTTTATCCTCCTCCAGAAGGGAGCAAGTTGGACTGGGCTGGATACTATTAAGAGGAGGCAGGATGTAAGTTGTTAACTTACTAGGTCAGACTTCCATTTTCCTCAAAGATCTCTTGAAATTTCATGTGAGGGATGGGCACAAGAAGCAGCAGAAAAGCATTAAGAAGAGAGTTCTGAGTGTATTGAGAGGGTTTGGAATAAAAACTATATGAAGATATAAGTATCTTAAGTTGATTTTTTAAACGGATGTTTTGCTACATCTCAGTGAGGGGCTGGGAGTACATGACACTGTCCTTCTACCTAGATCAGACATGTTGTCCACAGAAGCCCTAAATGTACCATTTACTTTGAAACATATGTTAAAGCCTACCCTGAGTTCTGTCCACAGTGACCATTCCAGATGACTGCCCCTTGGTGAGAAAAGACATCTTCTCTTCTCTATTACGCACTCTCTCTGGGTGAGTGCATTCAATCCCTGGGCTATAAATACCAGCTCTATACCAGCGACTTCCAACTTCTTATCACCAGCCCTGACACACTCCGGAAACTCAGGCTCATATTTCCAGCTGCCAAATTGAGATCTCCAAAAAGTAACACAGCCAAAACAGAATTCTTGATTTTCTCCCAAATCTACTCCTTCCTGATCCTTCCCAATCTCACCATCAAGTTACTTAACCCAAAACTTATTGATCCGTCTCTTCCTCACCACAATTACAGTCCGGCAGTAAGAACTGTGGTCTCCGACTAGAAAACACACCATTGATATAACCAGTCCTTTCCATCTGCACAACAACCAGCCAGACAGCACAAGCTACCTGATCTCTTGCCTGGATGACCAGGGTAGCCATCTAACTGGCTTCCTTTCATTTGCTCTTGACCCCTAAATCCATCCTTCACCCAGCAACCAGTGTCATCTTTTTAAAATGAGTATCCAATCATATCACTTCTATGATTCACACCCTCCCATGACCATCCACTGCACTTAAAATAACATCAAACCAAACTCCTCTCCCTGGTGTCTAAGCCTTACATCATCTGATGTTGGCTTAGGAATCCAACCTCATTTAGTATCATTTTCTATTAGATCTAATTCATACATGCTTTCTTGTGGTTCTTTGAACCACAGAAACTTTGCGCTGTTTGTTCCCTTCGCTGGGCGCTCTCTTCTCTGGGCATCATATGACTGACTCCTTCTTATCGCTGGGATCTCAGTTTAAATATCTCCTCCTTACAGAAACATTCTCTGGGTATCCAATCCAAGGTAACCTCTCCATCACTCTCTATCCTATCACATTCTATTTGATCTTATAGTACTTGCTTAGTATATTAGATTGCTAGGGCTGCCATAACAAAGTACCATAGACTGGATAGCTTAAACAACAAAAATTTGTTTCCTCACAATTTTGGGGGCCAGAATTGGAGGTAAAAGTGTGAGTAGGGTTGGTTTCTTCTGAGTCCTCTCTCCTTGGCTTGTAAATGCCTGCCTTCTCACATGGTTTTCCTTCTGTATATGTCTGTGTTCTACTCTTCCCTCCTTATAAGGACACCAGTCACATTGGGTTAGGGCCCAACCTAGTGAGTTCATTTTAACTTAATTATCTCTTTAAAGACTATCTCCAAATACAGTCACACTCTGAGTTACTGGGGTTAGGATTTTAACATATGAATTTTAGGGGAACATATTCAGTCCATAAAACTTATTTGTTTATTAGTAAATACCAGACATAACACCCACACCGCTACTTCAAATAGAAAATAAGTTCCATAAAAGAAGGGACAGGGGCTTCCATGGTGGCGCAGTGGTTAAGAATCCGCCTGCCAATGCAGGAGATACGGGTTCGAGCCCTGGTCTGGGAAGATCCCACATGCCGCGGAGCAGCTAAGCCCGTGTGCCACAACTACTGAGCCTGTGCTCTAGAGCCCGTGAGCCACAACTACTGACCCCACGTGCCACAACTACTGAAGCCCGCGCACCTAGAGCCCGTATTCCACAACAAGAGAAGCCACCGCAATGAGAAACCCACGCACCGCAATGAAGAGTAGACCCTGCTCGCCGCAACTAGAGAAAAGCCCGCGCGCAGCAACAAAGACCCAATGCAGCCAAAAATAAATAAATAAAATAAATAAATTTATTAAAAAAAAAAAAAAAAAAAAAAGAAGGGACATTACTTGTCTTGAAAACCATAGTAGCTCCTGCACTGAAATGTGCCTACATACAGTGGGTATAATGTATATAAAGTCTAGCATAACTTGCAATTCATTCACTTATTTATTAATATAAGAATTACTTTTGGAAGAGTATTGACTATTAATAAAGGTCATGATTGCTTGTTTCTTTATTCTCTACACAAAACTTCTTTTTTAAAATATGTATAATAAAACAATTATTTAAATTTAAAATAGACTTTTTAGTTCCAAATTCCTGATAATTTCACAATATGTACACTTTAAGAGACATTTAAGTTCAAATTGCTCCTAGAAATATCATTGACATGGGGGAAAAGAAAGAGACAGATTCCATTTTACTTCAGTAAAGTCAGTTCATGTCAAAGTTTATAGTCAAATTCTACATAGAAATCTTTCCCATGTTACTTTTATCAACCCTTGGCATAAAATGTTTTTAAAAAAAGAAAAACAGTAATTTTTATAACTGGAAGGCATATTAATTTATTCAATAGATTAAAATCTCTATTTAGTAATTTAAGTGAAATGTAGTAATTTTTCTTCAGTGTTGTTACACTAACTATGCCATCAACAAAAAATAATTTGAATGAGTCAAAATACTATATATGTGTTACCTAATTTGTCCCAATGACTTTACTTTTAATTGACTATACTTTCTGCTTTGACTCACAGAAAAATAAACACTGTAAAGTACCAAATTCAGAAATAAGAAATTTCAGAAGCTAAAGATACTATATTGTCTCCACTGAAAGCACAAAAATGGATTTTGATTTCTCTAACCCCAAAATATGTGCAACTTCTTCACAGTCAGGGTAGTTAGGTGACTGGATTACAGGCCCCAGAGCCAGTCTGACTATGTCTGCTCCATCACTCGTTAAATGTGAGAGAGCTTGGAAGGCAAATATGCTCACCACTGTACCACCAAGGCATAAATGTGGGAGATTTTAAACAAGCTTTCTAACCTCTCTGCACATTAAATATCTCATCTCTAAAATGAAGATAATAATAGCACCTATCTCATAAGGTATTATGTTGCTATGAAATTTAATCCAAGTTATATAGAGCAAAGTTTAGCACAGAATCCTGAACATGGTAAATCCTTAATAAATATAACTATTATGTTTATTAATAGACTAAATTACCTGGAAGTTTTTATTTTAATTAAAAAATTAGCTTCAAATATAAAAGACAATCTAGATATTGTCAGTTCTCCGTGTTGAAAGACACAAGACATTTAGACGTTTGCCGTATGAGAGTGTTATTAAAAAGAAGAAAATAAAAGAGTTCTGAGATGTGACTTTAAGCTTGGGCCCCATGGTCACTTGTCACTTTTCAACCTGATTTGAGGCTCCATCAATCAAACAAAAATAAATAATTAGATTTTTATACAAAATTGGTATTAATTTTATATTTTAAATTGTTTCTTAGGTGTTTTTTCAATTAAACTATAATTTTATGCTATCAGAAACAACGGAAACAAAACCCCAATTTTTCCAAGGTAAGAAGGAAAATGTTATAATAGCACTGAAATGCCAGTCAAGAAATATGGAACAGTGAGAATGAAAATTACATGTAAGATGTGGAAATTTCATAGACATCAAGGGATCTACCCACCCCTCTGACTTAGTTTTGATGATATGCTATTTTCAGCAACATGGCTAAGTATTTCTTCAGATAAATTAGAATGACAAATGCTAAAACATAATAAATGCATGCTAAAGAGTAATCAAATGCAGTAATCAAGACAGTGTGGTATTGGCAAAAGAACAGACAAATCAATCAATGGAACAGAACTGAAAGCCCAGAAATAAACCCACATAAATATAGTCAACCGATCTTTGACAAAGGAGCAAAGGCAAGGCAATGAAGCAAAGGCAAGGCAATGAAGCAAAGACACTGTTTTCAACAAATGGTGCTGGAACAGCTGCACATCTACATGCAGAAAAAAAAAAAAAAGGAATCTAGACATAGGCCTAACACCATTCATAAAATTTACTCCAAATGGATCACAGGTCTAATGTAAAATGTGAAACTATAAAACTAGGAGAAAATCTAGATTATCTTGGGTTTGGCAATGACTTTTTAGATAGAACACCAAGGGACTTGCCTGGTGGCACAGTGGTTAAGAATCCGCCTGCCAATGCAGGGGACACAAGTTGGATCCCTGGCCCAGGAAGATCCCACATGCCGCGGAGCAACTAAGCCCATGTGCCACAACTACTGAGCCTGTGCTCTAGAGCCCATGAGCCACAACTACTGAGCCCACAACTACTGAAGCCCACTCGCCCTAGAGCCCGCACGCTGCAACTACTGAGCCTGCGTGCTGCAACAACTGAAGCCCATGAGCCTAGAGCCTGTGCCCCGCACCAAGAGAAGCCACTGCAATGAGAAGCCCACGCACCGCAACAAAGAGTAGCCTCCACTCGCCGCAACTAGAGAAAGCCCGCACGCAGCAATGAAGACCCAATGCAGCAAAAAAAAAAAATAGATAGGACACCACAGGCACAATCCATGAAAAAAAGAATTGATAAGCTGAAGTTCATTAAAATTAAAAATTTCTGCTCTGTGAAAGAAAATGTCAAGAGAATGAAAAGACAAGCCACAGACTGGGAAAAAAATATTTGCAAAAGATACATCTGACAAAGGAATGTTATCCAAAATATATAAAGAACTCTTGGACTTCCGTGGTGGTCCAGTGGTTAAGACTCTGCACTTCCTATGCAGGGGGCGCAGGTGTGATCCCTGATTGAGGAACTAAGATCCCATGTGCCACGTGGCTTGGCCAAGAAATTAAAAAAAAAAAAAAAAAAAATATATATATATATATACACACACACACATATATATACAAAGAACTCTTAAAATTCAACAATAAGAAAACAAACAACCTGACCAAAAAGTGGGCCAAAGACCCTAACAGACACCTCACCAAAGAAGATACACAAATAGTAAATAAACATGAAAAGATGCTCCACGTCATATGTCATCAGGGAAATGCATATTAAAACAACAGTGAGATACCACTACACACCTATTAGATGGCCAAAATCTGGACACTAGCAACACCACAAGGCTGGTGAGAACAATGAGACTAATGAGTATGGAGTAACAAGAACTCCCACTCATTGCTGGTGAAATATAAGATGATAAAGCTATTTGGAAGGCAGTTTGGTGGTTTCTTACAAAATTAAACATACTCTTACCATATGATCCAACAATTGCACTCTTTGGTATATACCCAAATGAAACTAAAACTTACATTCACACAAAAACCTGCACATGGATGTCTATAGCAGCTTTATTCATAATTGCCAAAGCTTGGAAGCAACCAAGATGTCCTTCAGTAGCTGAATGGGTAAATAAACTGTGGTACATCCAGACAATGAAATATTATTCAGTGCTAAAAAGAAATGAGCTATCAAGCCATGAAAAGACATGGAAGACATTTAAATGCATAATACTAAGTGGAAGAAGCCAATCTGAAAAGCCTACATAGTGTATGATTCCTACTGTGTGACCTTCTACAAAAGGCAAAACCATGGAGACAATAAAAAGATCAGTGATTTTCAGGGATTAGGAGACAGGAAAGGCCGAATAACAGGAGCACAGAGAATTTTTAGGTCAGTGAAAATACTCTGTATTGTACTAAAAAGGTGGATACATGTCATTATAGATTTGCTCAAATCCACAAAATGTACAGAACCAAGAGTGAATCCTAATGTAAACTATAGACTTTGGGTGATTACAATATGTCAATGTAGGTTCATCACTTGTAAAAAATGTACCAACTCTGATGGGAGGGTGTTTATAATACGGAAATCTATGTATCTTATATTGGGGTAAAGGGCATGTGGGAAGTCTGTGTATCTTCCACTCCATTTTTCTGTGAACCTAAAACTACTCTAAAAAATAAAGTCTATTAAAAAATAATTTCTTAAGAAAGAGTAGCCAAGTGAAAAATTATGAGATTGCCATATTTATAATTAAATGTCAGTTTTGATGGTGTTATAACCTGACTTATAATAATATTATAAAACACCAGAATGGAAAATATTTAAATGATATTGTGCTCCAAGTATACGCATTTCTTCTTCTTCTTTTTTTTTCTTTATTTTTTTGGCCACGCCACGTGGCTTGCAGGATCTAAGTTCCCTGACCAGGGACTGAACCCGCGAACTCGGCAGTGAAAGCACACAGTCCTAACTACTGGACCACCAGGGAATTCCCCAAATCTAAGCATTTCTTATTTTTATTATTATTATTTTATTATTATTATCTTATTTTATTCCTGAGCACACTACTTTTTCATTAAAAATAATCTTTTTTTTTTTTTTAAATTATTTATTTATTTATTTATTTATGGCTGTGTTTGGTCTTCGTTTCTGTGCGAGGGCTTTCTCTAGTTGCGGCAAGCGGGGGCCACTCTTCATCGCGGTGCGCGGGCCTCTCACTATCGCGGCCTCTCTTGTTGCGAGGCACAGGTTCCAGACGTGCAGGCTCAGTAGCTGTGGCTCACGGGCCTAGTTGCTCCGCGGCATGTGGGATCTTCCCAGACCAGGGCTCGAACCCGTGTCCCCTGCATTGGCAGGCAGATTCTCAACCACTGCACCACCAGGGAAGCCCTAAAAATAATCTTAACACCTGCAAGTATTAGATATAAGAGAAATGCATTTAGCAGTCTGCAAAAAGGCATTAATTAAAGGTTGTACAGATCAAAAACTGAAACAATTGGTACTCTAGACTTAGATTAGGCTTTGCTACCTAACATTTAGGCTTTCTGTCACATATAGAAACAAAACAAGACCAACAAAATTTTATTGAGCATTTATTATGTGCTTAGTTATTGTTTTAAAATGCAGGAAAGAATTTTTAAAATCTAGGGTTCTTAGGAGACAAAAAATGAATATATAAAACATGAAACTCATAAAGTTTGTAGTACTAACCATAAATGAAATAGAATCCCTAGAAATCTTCATGAAGTAAGATCTTGGCTAAATTTCCAAGGAGTGGTTAGGATGACCAGAAGAGAAGAGAATTATTCTTGATTCATAACTGTCACGGTATGTGAGTGTATGCAAGGAAGAGAGCTTCTAAAAAGCAGACAGCTTGGTCAAATTCCAGACCCTACATCTGTTAGCTGTGTGAATGGTGAGCTAGATGATGTACTTGGACTCTTACACACCTTCTTTCAATTGACCCTTACAAGAGTTTTAGAAGGCTGACATCATTAGCCTCATTTTAAAGAAGAAGAAAATAAATGAAAGAAACCAAGATCAAATCCCTAATTATATGGTAGAGCTATAATTTGAATCCTGATCCCTCTGGTTCTAAAATTATGCTTTTCCCGCTATATCAAGCTCTCTTCTTTGTACATTCATATATTGTGACATTTATTTCTGCATATATAACTGTAATCTTATCTGAATAAAAATAAATAGAAGGTGTATACACAAAACTAATATTCATAGCCCTGTTCTTTTTGGAAAGGCTGTGCTTTTTTAACAAATAATTTTTAATAGTTACATTTACATGAATGATTCACAAGTCAAAACAATAAAGTACACACAGAGAAATCTTGCCTCTGTCACTGCCTTTTCTTCTCATTCTTTCCTCTACTCATTCTAGGTAATGATTTTATTACCTTCCTGTTTGTCCTTGCATGATTCTTTAACACAAGAAAATATGAATATATATAGTCCTTTCCTCCCTCTTACACTCTTTATACTCACACCCTACTCTTTTCATTAGCAGTCTATCCTGGAGATCATCCTGTATCAATCACTAGAGGTCCTCAGCATTCTTTCTTGTGGTTGCATAATAGTCCATTGTGTGGATGTGCTGTAATTTATGTAACTGGTTCCATACATGTGTAGATATATTTATGGAATAAACTCCCAGAAGTGAGATGACTGAGTCAAAGGTAGATACGTCTTCAGATCTAGTAAATATTGCCAGTTTTCCTTCTATAGAGGTTGTACCATTTTGCATTTCTACCAGGAATATATAGAAATCCTTTCTCCACCAATGTGACAATAGAGTATGTTCTCAGATTTGTGGATTTTTGCCAATCTGATAGGTAAGAAATGAGACTGCAGTGTGAATTTCATATTTCTCTTTTTATCGGTAAATGCTTTTTTGAAGATCTTTTCGTAAGATTGAGGGCCATTTGAATTTTATGTTCTGTGAACTGTCTGTCCATGTCTTTTGCCTATTTCCTATTGTATTCATAGATCTTTTCTTTTCACTTTCTAGGACTGCTTCATAAACTAGGGAAATTCATTTTTTGTCTGGAGTATGAGATGCAAATATTTTCCCCAGGGTTTTTTTTTTTAAACATCTTTATTGGAGTATAATTGCTTTACAATGGTGTGTTAGTTTCTGCTTTATAACAAAGTGAACCAGCTATACATATACATATATCCCCATATCTCCTCCCTCTTGCGTCTCCCTCCCACCCTCCCTATCCCACCCCTCTAGGTGGTCACAAAGCACCGAGCTGATCTCCCTGTGCTATGCGGCTGCTTCCCATTTATTGTAATGTAAAAGTTAGTGTGTGTGTGTGTGTGTGTGTGTGGCATAAAATCCATCAATCTTTTCTTTCCTGTCTTCTGAATTTTGAGCCATACTTCAGACAGGCCTTCCCCACTCCATGATTTTAAAGGAATTCTTCCAAGTTTTCTTCTAGGAAGTCTCAGTGAACACATATTTCTCTTTAGAACGTAGAAACAGAGACTGCATTGCTAGCTGAGTGAAAGTAGTTTGTTTCAGGTTATCATGTACTAAGCTCCCACAAGGCGTCAGGAACATTATACACACAATGAATGATAATACTCTGGCCCTGCCTTTGAAGTGCTTGCAGCCTCATCTTGATATGCTTTGGTAAGGGACTAGTAAATGGCTTTGTGTAGAGGGCTAAGAGAGTTTAGATACGGGACACTTAGCCCAACCTGGTGGTCTAGGAATGTTCCCTAGAAGAAACGATGCTGCTTTCTAATTCTAGGGAGAGATGATGAAAGATACTATTTGTGAAAGGAAGGAAAAAAAGAAGGACAACTAATATATGTAGAAGGAATAATATGTTAGAAGCAAAACTTTCACAAACCCTGATGAAAATACTGGGTCAGGCAAGAATTAACAATTGGTATTAAAATCATTAGGTGTATGAAAAATTAGATTTTTAAAAATACCTTAGAAATCACACAGATTACATTCAGAATTTCATAACTTAAGCAGAGGGTCAAAATTAGCATCATGGATGGTGGGATCCATGGAATATTGGGCTCACAACAGTACCGAATCCATCTAAAATTTTTAAATTGAATTTTTATCATCAAGCTTTAAGATATGACTTACACTTTATATGAAATAAAGAAAATAAATTTAAAAAAAACAAGAAAAAACCTAAATCAACACCATGTATGAACTGCGTACAGGTTTCTTAATGGACAATTTCATTTGTATATTAACTTAGCAATTATTAATTTCACATAATACATGTAAATATAACTAGAAATATATATGATAGCTTAACTTGTATTATGGGTCTAAGATTATTCTTTTTTATTTTTTGTTTTTCTTATTAGTTATCTATTTCATACATATTAGTGTATATATGTCAATCCCAATCTCCCAATTCATCCCACCACCACCCCTCCCCTGCCACTTTCCCCCCTTGGTGTCCATACGTTTGTTCTCTACATCTGTGTCTCTATTTCTGCCCTGCAAACCAGTTCATCTGTACCATTTTTCTAGGTTCCACATATATGTGTTAATATATGATATTTGTTTTTCCTTTTCTGATTTACTTCACTCTGTATGACAGTCTCTAGATCCATCCACGTCTCTACAAGTGACCCAATTTCGTTCCTTTTTATGGCTGAGTAATATGCCATTGTATATATGTACCACATCTTCTTTATCCATTCGTCTGTCGATGGGCATTTAGGTTGCTTCCATGACCTGGCTATTGTAAACAGTGCTGCAATGAACATTGGGGTGCATGTGTCTTTTTGAATTATGGTTTTCTCTGGGTATATGCCCAGTAGTGGGATTGCTGGGTCATATGGTAATTCTATTTTTAGTTTTTTAAGGAACCTCCATACTGTTCTCCATAATGGCTGTATCAATTTACATTCCCACCAACAGTGCAAGAGGGTTCCCTTTTCCCCACACTCTCTCCAGCATTTGTTGTCTGTTGATTTTCTGATGATGCCCATTCTAATTGGTGTGAGGTGAAAACTCATTGTAGTTTTGATTTGCATTTCTCTAATAATTAGTGATGTTGAGCATCTTTTCATGTGCTTCTTGGCCATCTGTATGTCTTCTTTGGAGAAATGTCTATTTAAGTCTTCTGCCCATTTTTTGATTGGGCTGTTGTTTTTTTAATATTGAGCTGCATGAGCTGTTTATACATTTTGGAGATAAATCCTTTGTCCGTTGATTCATTTGCAAATATTTTCTCCCATTCTGAGGGTTGTCTTTTCATCTTGATTGTAGTTTCCTTTGCTTTGCAAAAGCTTTTAAGTTTCATTAGGTCCCATTTGTTTATTTTTGTTTTTATTTCCATTACTCTAGGAGGTGGTTCAAAAAAGCTCTTGCTGTGATTTATGTCAAAGAGTGTTCTTCCTGTGTTTTCCTCTAAGAGTTTTATAGTGTCCAGTCTAACATTTAGGTCTCTAATCCATTTTGAGTTTATTTTAGTGAATGGTGTTAGGGAGTGTTCTAATTTCATTCTTTTACATGTAGCTGTCCAGTTTTCCCAGCACCACTTATTGAAGAGACTGTCTTTTCTCCATTGTATATCCTTGCCTCCTTTGTCATAGATTAGTTGACCATAGGTGCGTAGGTTTATCTCTGGGCTTTCTATCCTGTTCCATTGATCTACATTTCTGTTTTTGTGCCAGTATAAGATTATTCTAAAACACCTTATTGCATGGTCTTTGTTAATAACCTAGATAATCTTCTTTTGACATCCTAATTCTGTCTGATTTAGATTATCTTTCTCTTGAGTCCCAACCTGATCAGTTCCTTCTGTAACAGTAGCCAGAAAGTCTATTCTACCAATAATTTTCTCTGTAGTTCCTTTACGCTTTTTTGCTAGGGAAAGTTAATTTTCAGTAACTGAATTTACCTCCGAGCTAACCAGCAAACCAGGGCAGTTTGCTGCCATCAGTATATTGATCAACTCCTTCTGTTCTCTGTAAGTGAATTAGAGGATTGATGACAGAACATGAGATAGTTGGCAAAGAAAACTAGTTTCTGGAAAATGGAAAGAAAAACAATGCACTCAAATTTAAAGATGTGGACTCTGAGATGATTACGGAACATTCGTGTGTCCAATATAAGGTCTGGATTAGCTCTGCCTGCGTGCTCCCCACTACTCTTTTCAGGGCTGGGGCTCCCCCTCCTCCAGAACATTGTTCTGCTCTCACTTCCAGAGAGGTCTTCCCCAATATATCCACATCCAAGTCTGTCCCACCCTAAGTCATCACCCTATTTCCTGACTATCCATATTTATTCATATCCATAATTATCTTACTACCTATGATTATCATGTTTGTTGATTTGGATGTCCACTATCTCAACGGTCCCCAGCCTTTTTGGCACCAGGGGCCGCTTTCATGGAAGACAATTTTTCCACGGATGGGAGGGCGGGAGGATGGTTCAGGTGGTGATGTGAGCGCTGGGGAGCGGCAGATGAAGCTTCACTCGCTCACCCGCTGCTCACCTCCTGCTGTGCTTCCCGGGTCCTAACAGGCTGCAGACCAGTACCAGTCCAAGGCCTGGGGGCTGGGGACTCCTGCACTATCTGCTTCCCTTCATGAGAGCTGAGGCTAGATCTAGTTTGTTGCCTGCTGTATCCTCAGTGCCTGTAACAGTGCCTGTCATATAACAGGTACTCGATAAAAGTTTGCTAAGCAAACAAGTACAATACACCATGGCCCAGTGTTTTCCCCTGCAAGATGGTGTACACTCAACTAAGAATAAGGCCTCTGGTCCTTTAAGAGATGCTCTAAGAGCTGATAAGATTATAGGAATCACATCAAGTTTCAGTTGTGATAAAAATGTCATTCTGGTAAATTTTTTTTTCTTTTTTATATCACCTATTGGAAAACCTGAAATGGAAGTTTATGGGTTAAATTACAACGGAAGTTACTTGTGACAAAAATGTGAATTTAGGTGATCCTTCAATTTGTCTCTTATTTCTTTGGGAGAAGAGTTCAATAGGGCACAGGTTTTACTCTGTGAATAACAAGCAGCATTTAATTACAACAGACAGAATGGGAGCAATGTTATTTACACTGCAGTTACCTGAGTTGTCCAATGATAACTTTTACTTAATTGCTGTCAGCTCAGCAGTGCAGTCTTAGGAGAGCAATAAAGCTCTGGGTTCTTGTCATTTCTACTTTTTATTTACATATTTTGAAGATTTGCTTAAATTTTTGAGGCCCCATTTTATCGTGTAAAATTGTGCTCATTTCTTCGAAATAAATTTTTTAGACAATTTAAGATAATGAATATGAAGACATAATTTATATTTAAAAATATTTTCAAGCTTACTGCAAAACAAATCTATAAAAAATCATTCTGTGGACTATTACATTAGGAAAGACACAAGATTCAATTCCGCCTTCAGAGATGACACTTAGCTTTATGGATTACAAAGTATGTAATTCTAAAATAAACTTCTTTAGATTGATTCTAATTGTCATGTCTGTTTTATTAGGAACTGTCAAAGGAGCGATGTAAAAATGATTCATGAATTTTCCCACAGTGAAGACCAAATTCGGCAGGTGTTTTCCTGGGCACCAGGTAGGAATAAGAATGACAAATTGGAAAGTATTCCATGGGGGAGGTGGGAGTTAGTGGATCAGAAGAACTTTTTCTGTTAAAATCATGCTTTTTTATTGTTTGGACTTTCTAAAATATGTTTTTGGATTTTTTTAAAAAGAGTAAACAAAATTTTAGAAAAGAATATAGCATGTAAATTATTTACATAATTGACTTAAATTGATGTTTTTAAATTAAGTAACCCGTTACAAACATCTAAAAATATAAATGCCATGCTTGCTTTCGCAGCACATACACTAAAATTGGAACGATACAGAGAAGAATGGCCCCTGCGCAAGGATGACACACAAATTTGTGAAGCATTCCATATTTTTTGGTGTTGGGAAAGTTGGGACAGCCGCACGTAAATCAATGAAGTTAGAACAAACCCTCACACCATGCACAAAAATAAACTCAAAACGGCTTAAAGACAAATTTAAGACATGACACCATAAAACTCCTAGAAGAGAACATAGGCAAAACATTCTTGGACATAAATCGTACCAATGTTTTCTTAGGTCAGTCTCCCAAGGCAATAGAAATAAAAGCAGAAATAAACAAATGGGACCTAATCAAACTTATGAGCTTTTGCACACCAAAGGAAACCATAAACAAAACGAAAAGACAACTTACAGACTGGCAGAAAATATTTGCAAATGATGCGATTGACAAGGGCTTAATTTCCAAAATATACAAACAGCTCATACAACTCAATAACAACAACAACAAAAAATAACCCAATCAAAAAATGGGCAGAAGACCTAAATAGACATTTCTCCAAAGAAGATATACAGATGGCCAATAGGCACATGAAAAGATACTCATCATCGTTAATTATTAGAGAAATGCAAATCAAAACTACAATGAGGTACCACCTCACACCAGTCAGAATGGCCATCATTAAAAAGTCTACAAAAAATAAATAAATAAATAAAATAAAATAAAAACATTAAAAAAAAAAAAGAAAATGGTCAGAAAAACCTAGCAGCAAGACGGGAATAAAGATGCAGACCTACTAGAGAATGGACTTGAGGATACGGGGAGGGGGAAGGGTAAGCTGGGACAAAGTGAGAGAGTGGCATGGAGATATATACACTACCAAACGTAAAATAGATAGCTAGTGGGAAGCAGCTGCATAGCACAGGGACATCAGCTCTGTGCTTTGTGACCACCTAGAGGGGTGGGATAGGGAGGGTGGGAGGGAGGGAGATGAAAGAGGGAAGAGATATGGAGACATATGTATATGTAAAACTGATTCACTTTGTTATAAAGCAGAAACTGACACACCATTGTAAAACAATTATACTCTAATAAAGATGTTTAAAAAATTAAAAATTAAAATTAAAAAAAAAGTCTACAAATAACAAATGCTGGAGACGGTTTGGAGAAAAGGGAACCCTCTTACACTGTTGGTGGGAATGTAAATTGGTGCAGCCACTATGGAAAACATCATGGAGGTTCTTCAAAAAACTAAAAATAGAGTTACTGTATGATCCTGCAATCCCACTCCTGAACATATATCTGGACAAAACTATAATTTGAAACGATACCTGCACCCCCTATGTTCATAGCAGCACTACTCACAATACCGAAGACGTGGAAACAACCTAAATGTTCATCATCAGATAAATGGATAAAGATGTGGTGTATACACACACACACACACACACACACACACACGAATACTACCCAGCCATAAAAAAGAATGAAATAATGCCATTTGCAGCAACATGGATGGACCTAGAGATTATCATACTAAGAGAAGTAAGTCAGATAAAGACAAATACCATATGATATCACTTATATGTGGAATCTAAAATATGACACAAATGAACTTATCTATGAAGCAGAAACAGACTCACAAATACAGAGAACAGACTTGTGGTTGCCGGAATGGAGGGTGGGGAGGGATGAATTGGGAGTCTGGGATTAGCAGATGCAAACTAGCATATATAGAGTGGATAAACAACAAGGTCCTACTGTAGAGCACAGGGAACTATATTCAGTGTTGTGTAATAAACCATAATGGAAAAGAATATATCTATGTATAACTGAATCATTTTGCTGTATAGCAGAAATTAACACATCGTAAATCAAACTATACTTCAATAAATAAATTTTAAAAATAAAATAAAAATAAAAATGTCAAGTATGAAAATAATTCAGTATAGACTCACATAATCAATTTTTTCTTCCAAGGACAATAAGTACTTAGCTGAAAACTGAAATGTTTGCTAGTTCCCTTTCATTTTTTAGAATTCTGTGTACAAAAGAGGTTAGAACTTGTCATAACAAATTATACACCTTGATGGTTTGATCTGCTTTCATTAATTAGGCCCTTATTTTAATTTTCTTGGTTTCTGTAAGTCCAGGAAAGCTACAAACAGAGAAGAAACTGAAGTAAATACAGAAAAGCCAGACAGCAAATACTTAACCTAAATACTAGATATTCTAATGTCAAGATGCTAGAAAAACCTAGTCTTCCTGACAATGAACAATCTTTACTAAATTAAATGATTTTAGCTAATCAACTTTGGCATCAAGCCAGAAATGAGTACTGACTGGGAACTAACAAAGCAGACATGGATACAAGACAAACATACTTTTTAGAAGTGGGATGTGAAGAAAGAAAATATGGTGATGGTACTTGAAGAAAACCAGATGGTTATTAAAGTTGCAGTCTATGCAGGCCAAGGTGGGTGTGGAGGGAGCTGAGTGAATGAAAGGTTTCTCTCTGAGAAAGAAGGAGGAAGATGGTTTTAGAATGGCTGAAAATATGGATTCTTAAAAATCCTTAGATTCTCTTTAGACCAGGTCAATGGTTCAGAAAAGCATTTTAGATAATTTTGCTCTCATTTTATCTTAAGTATGTTAATTCACAAAATGCTTCGATTAACCAAACCTGAAATTTATTAATCTAAAAAGAAATTTACAGCTTCTTTCAGTTTGTATACTGAAGGACACAGAGCAAAACTTTTCTAACTTAATATTCCGATATCCACAAGTGGGAGATATGCTGAGTAAGATTTCTGTAGCCATCGAGAAGCTGGAATAGTGCTCTGATTATCTATTGCTGTGGAACAAACTACCCCAAAATCGTTGGACAAAAACAACAATTACTCATGTTGCTCATGAGTCTGCAATTTGGTCAGAGCTCATGCACTGCCAGCTCTGGTGGCTGAAAGGTTAGAATGACTCAATGGCTGGGGGTTGGAATCATCCGAAGTCTCATTCACTCATATGTCTGGGGGTTGATGCTGGCTGTTGGCCAGGACCTTAGCTAGGGTTGTCAGCTAGAATGTGTGCACGTGGCCTCTCCCATGTGCCTGGTAGGCTTCCGCAGAGGAGGGTGGCTGGGTGTGAAGGGCCACTACTAGCCCAAAACTCAGGTAGTAGGAGCTACCAGTTTCTTAAGTCTTTGGAGCCAGAAGCTGGCACAGTGTCACTTATGCTGTCCTCTATTTGTCAAACAGTCACAGAACACAGGACCAAAGGGAGAGACAGAGCCTCCATCTCTCAATGGGAGGACTGTCAAGGAATTCTAAGACTGTCTATAAAAAACCACCACAGACAGCAATCCCATCGCCTTTCCCTCAACGATTAAGTTGACATTTTTTCCGAGCAATCTAAAATTATCCCGTTACTCAATAAACTGTTCAAATATGGGCGGATGAGACAATATGCAAATTATTTTAGTACTTAAAAGCTTTCAAGACCAGAGTTGAAAGTCACTGGACACACTTCACCTCATTAAGGCCTCATGCAGTTTAGTTTATTAAGGTGCTAGGCAAAATACTTCATTGTAATATTAAGTATGTAAAGCCATGCTTCAAGCAGCATAATCTGATTCTTGTGGTATCTGAGTGTTTAGAACAGTAACTATCAAGGACATATTATAAGGGGTTTGGACATCATCTGCCCTTGGGATGGGAATTCATGTCAGGAACATCTTTCATAAGAGGCAATCATCTAAAATAATTCTTGGTCGTTAACACTTCCTAAGAACTTGGAAGTTTACTAGAGATGAATGCTGACTAGCTAAAAAAGGAAGGGAAATGAGGGGTGGCCAGTGAACTGATGGGTTGTTAGCTGACCTCAAGATATGGAGGAATCATTCTGAAGTGTTTTCCTACAGCATAACCTTTGTATGCTTTCGTTTGGATTTAGTCACTATGATCGCTGAAATCACTGACAAGGACTTGCTCCAATGCCTATTCTTTACATAGGGTTGTCTGCAGAAGACAGGATCTGGATATGCAGGAAGCTCAGCCTTTCACATATCTGTAAGATTTAGGTACAGATGTATTAGTCTGGAATCTTAAGGTAATTTATTAACTCCATTTGTGCTGCATCTAACTATAAAATATAAAAATTAATTGACTCAACGCAGAAAAATTTCCCCATAATTATAAAAATCACTATTTTCTGAGGTCTAATTGACCCAAAACTAATCATCTTTTCTTATTCTATCTCAGGTTCCAAGAAGTATATTAAACATAATCCTTAATTAGTGGCATACCATTCATTTAACAATTATTTATTGATGATCTATTCATACCTGGCACTCACTAGGCACTTGGGATACATCAGTGAATAAAACAATGATCCTTGCCTCTTGGAACTTATATTCTAGCAGGGAGAGACAGATAATAAATAAAAAAATGTATAATATAAACACATTTTATTATAAATTTATTCATTTATTTTCTATTTATTAAATATTTTTATATGACATATCCTGGTTATTCTGTTTTCCCCACTCTTCCCCAAATCCATTCTCTGCCCTATGAACAGCACCCAGGCTCCCTTGCCAGTTGGCTTCTGGTTGAGTTGGGCCAATGTGACATGTATGTCAGGTTACTTCTTCCCCACTTCCTCCCTACTTTGGGCTGCATTTCTGGCAAAAGCTGTGTCCCTGCCCAGCTACACCTCCTCTTGGGTGTCTTCCTCTTGCAAGGCTCTAACTCTCTCTGGATTCCAATAAACCACTTTCGCCCTCTGCTCCGTCTTCAGGTCTCTAGGTGTCTCAGCATTCCTTATCAGTTCTCTTAACCTTGACCACAATTCCGCAATCAGTCCTTTCATTAGTCTCTTGAGATACTCTGTTTCTGTCATCTGAGATATTTTGCTTTCTGCCAAGATTCTAATTGATCATCATGTTAGATGATATGAGAAAAGAGTAATGAAAGCAAATTAAGGGGATCAGGAGTTAGAGTGGACAAAGTAAGCCTCATTGAGAAAGGTGACATTTGAATTTGACATCTGACTTGAAGGAGTCTATGCATTGCCCATATTTAATTTAATTTTTAATTTTATTAATTTCCCCTTAGGCTCACATTCCTAATCTAATTTCGATCTTTTCTCTCCACAGATAAATGCTTTTATTATGGGTTCTTCTACATATATATATATGTATACATATATAATGTATATATCTGTATATATGTTTATAAAAAATATACATTGTGTATTATGTGATATATATCACATATATGTGTATAGATTAGTTATTATACATATATAATAATTATGTGTCTATATATGTGTGTGATATATATCTCACAAATATGTACATGTGTATAACACATATATATAATACATAATGTATATTTATAAATACATATATACACATGTATACACACTCATGTACATGTCCATGAATGGTATGGTATTTTTAATTTGCATAAATGGCATTATGTTACATCTCACTTAGCTTAATTTATAACTCAAACTTATGTTTTTGAAATTTATTCATGATAGATAGGTTTTGCTAATTCTGTTAACTTGTATTCTATCACTGTCATATAACATTTTATTCGTCTCTTCTTCAAGATGACTTTTAAATTATTTTCAACTCTTTATTACTGTAAACAATTTTGGCAAACATTCTTGAACATATCTTTTTGCATATCTGAGTAAGATTTCACATTCTCAATAGATACGAAGCTCTTAACTGGAGTAGAGCTTTCACTAAAAAAGACAACTTCAGGAAATAGACAAAATTAACAAAGAAAATTAATCAAATCCCATTTTGGTGGATTCTAGGGGAGCAAGAACGGCATTCTTTATTCATTTTTTCACTTTAAAATTCAACATGCTATTTCACAGAAAAAATTCCTCAAATATCAAGTCACCCAGCCAAAACATCCTGAAGCATAAGATGTAAACTCAACAAAAAGATTCTGAAATTTTCGTCTATCATATAACCGAAAGGAAATATGTTTGAGATTAAATGTATTCAGGGAGCTGCAGATTATTTTAAAATATGTAATATGGATCATAAATTCATCATTACCAGAGACCTCCAAGTTGCATGAAAACAATAAATCCTGGAGAAATCCTGCAGTAAGTTTTTTCTTTCTTCTCTTTTGAATCTCATGATATGTTTCAATCTACAGCAGAATGCTTATTGCGATCAGTAACAACCACCTACTTAAGTGTTTTAAAGTATCTTTAACATTGGCATTTGAAAGGGAAGTAAGTCATTGGGTTGTCAGCCCAGTGATGCCTGAGTAATGACAATGATTTAGGCAAACACAAATCATGCTTCTTATTGGACTATCTGATATCTAAAAAATAAACATGAAGCTAAATAATATTTCATGATGTTAATTTGTTGTTTTTCTTCCTATCTTCCCCTCCCCTCCCCCACCCTATTTCAAGCAGTTTGCCAACTTATGTCTTCTTTGCACCTGGAGCACAGCCAAAACCATTCAGGAGATTATGCTGTTTACTACTCTAGAACAACTTTTAAGAGGATTAGTGGTTATCTGAAAAAATACGGTAGAGTTGGAGTGGGAAAAAGGAGGGGTGAGATATAAGAGTTTGATGGCTCTTCAGACCAAACATGTCTGGTGCCCTTTGGTTCAATGCCAACAGAAAGTAACCTGACTTGAGAGAGGAGTGATTGGGTATGTGCTAGGGCAGGTAGGACCATAGGCAACTTTGGCAAAGATGCCTATGCCCTCAGCAGTGGCACAGAAATGGCAGGGAACTGAGGTATGTGAAGGTCTTTATGAGTTAATTTAACCAATGATGGAGCAGGGTAACAAAGGATGGGATGAGTAACAAGAAGACTGGGGCAGAGTAACCAAGAACCTATGGATAACCAGTGGCTGAATGGACTCCCTGCACCCCAGCCACCTAAGCATTGCAAATATCACAGATTTGTGGATAAATGAGAGTGAAGGACACCTTGCAACATTAAGGTTATAGTCTGAGTTTTGTTCCTCTCTCCCCCTGCCAGTCAGACAAAAGAGGCAATTGAAATAAAAAAACTAAGTGGAGCTTTAGAAAAGAAAGAATATTATATTTCTTATACTCCTGAGTTTGGACAATATGACTTATTCATACTTGATGATAGTAACCATGGTGTTGATATTCCTCAAGAGTCTGAGTTATGTGATGGAAAGTCCAGTGCTTCACTGAACTTGAAGACCCCAAGCAATCTCCGAAGAGGCGCTACAGTGGGCAGTTGCCACTTCTACCCGTTAGAATACAACTGGAGGAAAGTAGACTAAAAATGCAACAAGTATTAATTATGTGAATGACACAGAAAACCAGGAACTCCCTACAACTCTGCAATGTCTGAATGCTGGGGCCAAGGCTTTACTCTATGTGACCTGCACTCAATACTGTTACTCTCATTCTCCCATCTCTCCAGACTCTTTGGCCAATAATTCTCCTAAACATTCTGAGCTTTATACTTGCTTCTCCGGGCTGTAGGTCTGAGTTTTGCTTCCTCTAGTACTCTGAGGTCAGCAATTGTACGTAATTTCTGAAGACCAGGGAGGTGAAGTTGTCATTCAACTTTTCCTTTCTGAGTTCTCCACTTTCTCCTTTAAGAAACACTTTGCCTTCTGAACCCTCTCTATCTTGCCAGAAGGCATTAACAAATTTCCCTCTCTGGAACTCTGTCACAAAACTTGGCTCCTATTCCGCTCTCACAATCAGCTTATTGTCTCTTCCTAAGACTGATATGAATGCACAAAGACACACTTCTAATAACAACGATTGTAGCTGTGTCCTATGGTACAGTTTTTCCTGAATGAAGTGTCTGTGTATGATTTATAATTAACAGTAACATTACTTTTCCTCTTGGATCAGTCCTTTTTTTTTTTTCCACCCACTGTCATCATATATGTCAAATTGTTAGTACTCGACTCCCGTTTACTTGTGAACTCTTACCAGCTTTTGGTTTTTTTATGCCATTCCATGGAGGCAGATCCTGACAGATTTTCCAAATACCACTCAATTAGCTCATTTTATCTTTCTTCCACTAATCAATAACCTACACAATCTCTTCACCTTAAGCACTCATCATATAGAAACACATGGTTAATAACATTGGCCATCTGAAAACAAAGCAGCAAATACAGTTTTCTCATTGAGAAAAGAAAATATATTGCCTAGAGACACAGAAATAGTGACAATGAAATGGAGTCAAGAAAGGGCTGAATGCAATTACGAAGTTTTGTAGGAGGATGGGGAGATGATGCAAAGAGAAAACCAAAACTTGGCCTTCTGTCCCTCCCCCTTTGTAGCTACAATCTCCCACTGGACGCCATCTATCATGTGACTTTATTCTAGAAGGTTTTACTGGTAGAAACAAATACCAGGAGTTGTCCAGATCATCATTCCTCTTTATAAAATTACTTCCTTAGTGCTTTTATCTGAGTTTGGCCCAAACCAGTTGGCCAGAACAGTTCCACTGTGACTTATTTTTGTCCAGTAACTTCTCTCTCTTTCCATTTTCCGTGGTTTAATATCATTGGTTACTTAGTAAATAATTTATTTAGTAGATAATATTGATATTTCAGAAAAGTGTTTGCACTTTTCCAGTATTTATCAGCTTTAGGATAGTAGCAGCAAGTGAAGGGCTTTTATTAATGAACCAGAGAATTTAAAATACCAAAACCAGCTGTATCATTAAAACTTCAGGGTTCTTATTTCCTTGAGTTTGATTTGACTCCATATTATTTGCCACCTCTGGGCAGGAGGAAGGTAATATATGTGCTCTGATGAGTGAGCAGTGGAGCCCAGTGGGAGGCAGAATGTGACAGCAACACGAACGACAGAAGGTTAGTGATAATCTCTTCTGCTAAAGGACAGAGCAAGGAAAGTGGCAGATGTCTACAATTAATTCCAAAACTTTTATACAAGCTAGAATTGAATTTTAAATCTCTCGCTCAGAAGAGTCAACAACAGCGTGACGTCCATCCATAATTCATCATTTTTAAAATGTCTTACAGCATGTCCAAGGGAGCACCAGTTTGTAAATAAAGAAATACGGATTCTTATCCTACCTCTAGTATCTACTTACTGTGACTTTAAGTTTTCTATCCTTCAGTTTCCTGATATTTAAAGAAGAGTTGCTTACTATTTTAGGAGACTAATGCTTATACTTTGAGTTAATTGTAGGGCAGTTAGTTATTTTAATATGTTTATAAGTAATCTGTACTTTTAATCTATTATTACTTTCAAAAATGAAAAATTGCTGGGCATTTTTCTACATGCATGTGTATGTATTTTTCTTATTTTTTTTTCTTATTTTTTTTTTTCACATATGAGTCTAACTCTTATTTTTCTTATTTCACATATGAGTCTAACATTTTTCCACCTAGTCAATTTGTGAAAATTCACAGTTAACAAACATTTAAAATTATGATATGGTCAGTGAAGGTGTTTTATTTGCAGAGGCACAACTACACCTTATCACTTGTAGAAGACATACATTGATTGTTAAATAGCAGTTTTATTCATTGATAGAAATTAATGAATTAGTACCACCTGACAAGTGCTGTAGAAAATGAAGGAACAAGATACAAATAGAACAGGAAACATAATTTTTCTTTCAAAAGAATATAATCCACATATTTTTGGCAGAATTTCCTCTTTCTATAATAAATTTGGTTTGTGCTAAAGAAATGTACCTAGATGATGTTTATTTTTGCTTCACAGACATAAGATCTCTGATTGGCTAATCAGTTCTGCCCAAGACCTGATGCAATACTGGAACTTCAAGTTGTTTGTTACACTGGTCTAGAGAAGGTTGTATCCTAGTGATTTTATATATATACATATATATGTATATATATATATTTCCTTGTCATTATATATATTATATATATATATTCACACACATATCTTACAATTATTTATTTAGTGGTAGGTTTGATGTGTTTGAAGACAATTTCAAGATGCAAATTTAAATACATATTCATGATCCTTGCTATAGAATCAATAAGCTCCCCCATTTTTAATAAATGGATGTTTCTCTTTTACCATGAACGAATAAAATCTGTTGGTATCTATATTAGATATGATTGGATTCTACTATCTATGGCAGAAAATAAAACAAATAATAGCAACTAAAAAGATATAAGTTAACTTCCATCTCACATAAAGTAAGTCTGGAGGGAGATAGTATAGGTTTTGTGGAAACTTTCAAAACATCAGAAACTCAGGGACCTTGTAGTTCCCTGAACTCCCTTTTCTTTGGTGTGATCCTCATCCTTATGTTCCAATATGCCTGCTAGAGCTCCAGCCATCTATATCTTCATTCCAGGAAGCATGATGGAGGAAAGAAAGAAGAAGGATACAGCCATTCTCTTGTAGGAGATTACCTAGAAGTCTGCACTCAACTTTTCTGCAACCATCCCATTGATTAGAACTTAGTCCCATAATCATATCTAGCTGCAAGTGTAGTGGGTAGCAATGTGCCAAGGTTAAAAATAAGGATTCTGTTACTAACAAGAAAGGGAGATAATAGATATTGGGAAGCCACTAGCAATCACAGCTACCATGCTACTGGGCATGTTTCCAAATGAAGCCATGTTAAAAAAAAAATAACATATATATATACACACATATATATATGGAGAAATATATATATGAAGAAATAGATCCTCCTGAGATACTCATTAACCCTACATCAACAATATATTTGCACAAATATTCATATATCCCCTTAAATATTCACTTCATAAATTTGTTTCTCAGTTGAAAATAATGTGCCTAATAACTGGGCTCATTTACATAAGTAACTTTTCGAGGTAAAGATTCTCTTAGTTCAGAATATAGACAATCACATCTAAGTCATAAAATCTGTCATCTCTAAAAAATTCAGCCAATGCAAGGGGTATAAGGAAAATGGTACAGATTAACCTGAATGGAAATAAATGAATCAATTCCTTACTGTATATTACTTTATAGGTATTACTATTTTATGGTCCAACTTGGAGTTAAATCCGTGAATGTACATTCATTGTTCTGACCTCAGATTCAGAGTCCACTGATAACTGTTGAGAGTCCTCGCATTAGAAACTGAGGAAAATGCTTTTAACTATGAGTTCTTAATTTAAGTCACACAATTCTGGAAGGTGCTACTAGACTGTATGGCTAGTGTGTAAACCACAGCTGAGAGAACTTGGCTACACTGGCCAAGGTGACACATCTGAGCAGAAAGCTGGAGTACAAATCAGACCCTCTAACACCATGTACTTTTTTTATCCTTGGTCAAACTGTTGCTCCAGTAATTAACTGACTCTAATGTTGAGCATCTAAAGAAGAGATATACATACAAATCTCATAGCTCCAAACTACAAGAGACAGTATGATGAGTGTCTTAAATCTTACAACAGTTGACGTACAATGAGCTGCCTTCATACTTTAACAAACATAGCATCCTTGAAGCATGAATGGATATAACCCTGGTTGCAAACGCTGAAAGGTTGGAGGAGAGGAAAGTAATTTACAATAGAGACTTGAAATAATAAACAATAAAAATACATTATTCAGTACTTCTCATTCAAGGATCCTAGAAAGCTGTATAAGCCCATAGAGCAGGGGTAAACAAACTTTGTAAAGAGTCAGATAGTAAACATTTTAGGGTTTGCAAGCCTACATAGTCTTGGTGGCATATTCCTTGTTTGCTTTGTTTGCAATCCTTTAAAAATGTAAAACAGATTTAGTCCAGCTAAAGCTGGACTTGATGTAGTTTGCTAGTTCCTGCGAAGTAATTATTTTTATGTTCAAAACAATTGCAAAAATCAAACTTCTTGGCTTAGGTGCAAAGGTTGATTAGAAAGTTAATGCTCTCCACCTAACCCATGGTAAAACTAAATTATGAATCATAAAATTGATATCAAGAGTGGCAAGAGACCACTTGCTTCTGTATTATTGGGTCCCAAGACTGGAACCTTTAACTGATGTTCTAGTGCAATCATAGCAGCCATCTTTTGAACTGTCCACTCTCTCCTGGCTCTACTCCTGTACATAAACAGTATTACTCTCCTGCTCTGCATAAAGAGAGATGCAGACTTGGAAAATTAAACTACTTAATCAAGGTGAGAGAGATTTTCTGCAAATGGGGAACGTAATAGAGAATTAAAGAGAAGCAATCATGTGGCTTTCATTATTCTTCCTACTCAGAATCTACTTCCTTAGAGTAAGTAGTATATGATCTTCTTAGTAAATAGGAATATTTGTGAAAGGTGTATTTGACTTGCTAAAGATGGTATTGAACTCTCTCAATGTATGATTATGCGTTATTTCCCTATCTTTTCTCAATGAGTGATCCACTACAGCAAGCAGCTGCTATGGAGATATCTGATTTACATACTGAATGCCTTAAACCAGGGGTACCAGTCCGTGGCCTGTTAGGAACCGGGCCACACAGCAGGAGGTGAACAGTGGGCAAGCGAGCGAAGCTTCATCTGTATTTACAGCTGCTCCCCAACGCTCGCATTACTGCCTGAGCTCCACCTCCTGTCAGATCGGCGGTGGCATTAGATTCTCATAGGAGCGCGAACCCTACTGTGAACTGCGTGTGCGAGGGATCTAGGTTGCGCGCTCCTTATGAGAATCTAATGTCTGATGATCTGAGGTGGAGCTGAGGCAGTGATGCCAGCACTGGGGAGTGGCTGCAAACACAGATTATCATTAGTAGAGAGGTTTGACTGCACAGAGACCATAATAAATCAATTGCTTGCAGACTCATATCAAAACCCTATCAGTGAGTAGCAAGTGACAATTATCTTACGGAGTAGACTGGACATAAGCAACACACTTCGGGTGTCACTGTCTCCCATCACCCTCAGATGGGACCATCTAGTTGCAGGAAAACAAGCTCAGGGTTCCCAATGACTCTTCATTATGGTGAGTTGTATAATTATTTCATTATACATTACAATGTGATAATAATAGAAATAAAGTGCACAATAAATGTAACGCGCTTGAATCATCCCAATACCATCACCCCCCCCCCACCCCGGTCCGTGGAAGAATTGTCTTCCACAAAACTAGTCCCTGGTGCCAAAAAGGCTGAGGCCTGCTGCCTTAAACTGTCCGGATGAAGATAATGCAGTCACGGTATCTTCTGTTTTCCTTTATTTAATTTACTGAGAAATCAATAACTTAAGTGGTATTCACATTTTCAGGCTTATAAAACTTCAAAAAGATGTTACTTACTTTCAGATTAGGTGTTGACTAAACTATATGCTCTCTGAAGCCTCAAAATTTTGATCGTTCAGTGAGAGTATATTTCTTGGTAACTCTTTAAAAGCTTTTACTGAGAGCATGACTGTAACAGAAATAAAGTGGATTATGGGCTTTCATCAGTTCCCAAAGGTAACTGTTTGACTGTAATGCAAAGTTATTGTAATTATTGCTAAATTCACTGTGGCTGGCATCACCAAAGAGCTCCCACCATTAGAAAATTACATATGCATCTCATCGAAAAGCTCCTAACTATGGACATTATTTTTACTACTTTTGAACTGTAACAATTCTGGTGCATGGTAAATAGCAGTGAATGTAAAAACCCAATTATGAAGTAATTATACTTCTTATGGTCACTCTATCATCTCAACTGTGCATTCTGCTTTCTGGCTGTTTGACTTCAAGCCAACCACACCAAGCAAGACTGAAGCAATAATAAAATCAGAAACATAAGGCCATTGAATGTATTTTTTCCCTCTTTATTCTAATTTGTCTTTAATTCAAACGAGAAAACCCAAAGAGCTAATTAACTAGTCCTAGAGGTAAATGCCAAGATCTTTAAAGTAGATGGTTCATGGGCTTTATTCCCTCCTGGAAGCCAACTGCTTAGCTTCAGAAAATAGGTAGCAGGCATAAATCTGACCATTTATAAAGGACAAAGCAGCAGGAAGCTTATTGATATTCTTCTCTTTTTATTTTCTTCAAGCTGTAGGCTTGACAGCTAGTTTTTCTGAGAATTGATTGCTTGTACAAAAGATGAACTTGAAACATATTCAGCTGTTGATGGAGGAGAAAAAAGTGATAAAATATGAAAGGCTGTACTTATATGCTGATACTGAATGAAATCCATAGCAATGAGTTTCAGTCTGATTATTAAATTATGTGTTGATTTTATGCCTGCATAAAATACTCATTTGTTTTAGATTACTATTTCCTTTCAAAAGGGTGGCCTTGGGAGGAGTAACCTGCTGGACAAATGAGCTAAGAGTGGAAGCCATATACATGACATGGTCAGGGTAATTCAGGAGGGCAAAGCCATATCTTCATATTAGATGGGCAGGTATTCATTCTTTTATTCATGCTAAGGCCCCACACAGGAAATACAGCCATAAGTACTTCTATTATCCTGCATGCCCATACAGTTCCTTAAAACAGAAGGGTAGAAAGCATTCTAGCAAATATGCCATCTACCCAGGGCAGTGTGAGACCACAAAATGGAACTGAGGTACACTTTTCTTATGATAACCCAGATTTTGCCTAACTGATTCCTTTATCTACCTCCTCTTCTCTCCAATATATTCTAATTATAGATCTAATCATCCCAGATCCTTTCCATATTCCTTCCCCGGCATTCAAAGCCTTCTTCATTCAGACCACTGTCTTCTAGAGGGAGTGTGTATACTGGGAAAAACACTGAGCAGAAGTTCATGTTTTCAGTCCCAGCACAGTCTCTGATAACCCTGAGACATTCAGGGAATCCATTAATTTCTCTTGCACTGTTTCTTCGTTTGCAAAATAATCTTAATGAGCATTATGATCATTTAAAGTTCAAAAATTCTGAATCTGCTTATAAAGATGTACCCCATGCTATAAGCCATCACCTGAAGACATGTTCTTTGAGCATACTATGTGCTCACAGGACCCCCAGCAGACTCCAACCCAAGGATCACTTGAGATCTTTCCCCATTGAACTCTGCTTTGCAAATCCTACCTTCCCTACCCACATTTCCCAACACTAGTCTTCTCTGATTCCCTTGTCAGGATTAATCTCTCCTTCACCCATATTCATCTTTCAACCAAGTTATTTTTAGATTACAGTTCATGGGCTTTAGTAAATTATGAGGTCAGGAAGAAAGGACACTATACTTATATATTTGTGATCCTAAGCCACTCCATACAATGTTTAACAATTAATATAATCTCAGGTAAAGTTAGCTGACTAAAATTGGACTCTGTGTTATGCATTAGTCAAAAAATTTGTATTACATTTTAAAAGCTATTGTTTTGAGTAAGATTTTTCTTTGTTTTGTTTTCCTAGTGAAACCTAATGAGAAAAAATTTAGTTGGAACCACTAGCCCTAAAATCAAATATAGTCATTTTATCACTACTTAAGTCAGAAATAAATAAAGCTATTCTGTCTTCTATTCATTCACTTCCAGCCACTCGTGATTATTCTCTGGTGAGTACTCTATATTTGAATACTTCAAAGCTCAGTGTGCCCATCTTAAGTGCTGCAACCACTGACATATGAGCTATGGGGGAGGACAGAGGATAAGTATTTGTCTAATATTGCCTTTGCATCTGCGGTTTTTCAATTTCAATCAGTTATTTATATGCTTCATTCTAATTGGTATGGAGGATTAACCAACCAAATTGGCACAGTTGCATTTTCTGTCCTGCCACTACATGCTGAAGTACATGAGTGCACACACACATACACACATACCCATATGTACACCCACACCAACACCCACACACACTTATGTGTAGCACACAGAGACCAAACATGTTTTTCCATACTGAGAAAGCAGAGGACAGACTAACAAATGAATTTGCAAATTTATGCCCTTGGCAAAATGTAACATAATTTCCTGCCCTAGCACTGAGTTCTGAAGTTCAGTTGTTAACAAAAGTCATGGTCATGGCAATGGTGCACCACAGAACCTTTGTGCTCTGATAACGACCTGACCTGGAACATTATGCATTCCCCTCTCTACATCCCCAAACATACTCAGCAAATCCAGGGAGAACCTCTGCTATAGACTGAATGTGTCCCTCCAAAATTCATATGTAGAAATCCTACCCCCCAAAGTGGTGGTAATAGGAGGTGAGGTCTTTGGGACCTTAGGTCATGAGGGCAGAGCCCTCATAATTGGAACAAATACCTTCATTTGAAAGAAACTCCACAGAGCTCCCTCATCCCTTCTGCCATGTGAGGATACAGCAAAAAGACAGCTGTCTATGAAGTAGCCCTCACAAGACCTCATCTGCCAGCACTTTGATCTTAGACTTCCGAGCCTCCAGAAATAAATGTCTACAGTTTATAAGCAACCCAGTTTACTGTATTTTTGTTATAGTAACTTGAACAGACCATGACAACCCAATTTATTCAGTGATGAGTGAATTAAGAAGAAACTAACAAAAAATTGACACAAAGATACTTTAAGATAGAGATAATGGATATGGCAGCAAAATTTGGTAACAACAAAAACCATTTACCAAAAAAAAAAAAAATCAACAAAGCAGATGAAAATTATGATCATATATTTCACCATGAATTGTATTAGAAACTTAATACATTAATTCCTTAATGAAAGAAGGCCTTAAGCAAAAAATAAAGAACTCAGAAAAGAAATGACAAAAACTACAAGAGGATTAGAAATATAGTCTGACAGATTTAAGAAAAGAAGAAGAAAAAATTGTAACAGAAATGAAGGCAAAATTAGAAGGAAAGCAAAGAGTTGGAAAATATCCAGAAAACAAAGCAAGGGGCAAAAAGGTAGAAATGGAAAAAAAAATGAGCTGAATAAAACGGAAATAGAGAGCTGAAAGGAATTAGAAAGAAAATAATGCAGAAGACAGCAAGAGATCCAACATATACGTAATTGTAATACGTAAAAGTAGAAGAACAAAAGAATAAAACAGAGCCGATTTAAAAGATATACTTCAAGCCAAGTTCTCTGATGTGAGATTGTAAGAGTGAGGTGCCAGAGAACACTGAGCCAAAATGGTTGAAGGGGAGGAAAAAATCCTTTTCCCTCTACCCTTCTATGTTCTAGGCTGGGGACCCTGTAACAGACAAATTAACAAGAGAAAAACAGACAGAAAGGTATTAGCATGTATATCTCCTATATATACATATGGGAAAACCCAGAGAATGAGTAACTCAAAAAGGTGGCTTAGAATTGGGGTTTAAATACCATCTCAGCAAAAACAAAGAAAGAAGGGTGTGGAGGAGGTAAGTTAGGGGAAGGTGACCAGGGAAAGCACGGTAAACCAGAATAAGGCTTATTATGCAGATTTAAGCCCTTGCCTTCTCCACTGACACGAGTCTCTTGTAATTTAAAGTCATCCTTCTCTCCCTGGTACAGAGAGAGAGACACTCTTACAAGAGGAGAACATAAATTTATAAATGTAAATTTCCCTTACAAAAATGGTAACCTACTCTGTTTTCAGAGCTTCTCTTGTGTCTGCTCTTTTTCAAATAATCAGCTCAAAATAATCCTTATGCCAAAGAGGCATATTCTGGTTTCCTAGAGTCATATTTTGGGGTGGCGTATTCTGAACTCCTACATGGTCAACACTGAAACATATCTTACCCAGTAAAGTTACTAAACTTCAATTTTTAAAAAAAATTGGCTAGCCAGCCTTGTTTGGAAATATTCTAAATATTTATTTTGGTGGTGGTTACTCAAGTATGTTCATTTAGAAATAATTCATCAAAGTGTACACATATGATTAATAACACTTTTCTGTAAATATGTTATACTTAAAATAGTTAAAAATCAATATGAACCAAATAACATAGCATCAATATATATAGGAAAAATCAGAGTAAATGTAAAGAGAAATAGAAATAAATATTACTATGAGACTTTAATTTTACTCTCTCAGAACATGACAATGCAAATGAACAAACATAAGTAAATACATAGATTATCTAAATAACATAATTAATAAAGTATATATAAATATTATATTTCAATTCTGCCAAAAATAGAGAATACATCTTCCTTTGAAGTGCTCATGAAACTTTCAGGGACATTGGCTACATATTGGCTTCAAAAAAAAAAATCTATAAATTTCAGAAAGTAAAAATGACCCAGGATACAGGCAACACTTTCTGACCTCACTGCAATAAAATTTTTCAAAAACAGTAACATTAAAACACCTTTTAAAAATAACTCTAAGTAAAAAAGAAATAAAAAAGAAAAATAAAGATGATCTAAAAGAACTTATAATGAAAACACTGCATATCTAAACTGATGACATACTAAGGCAGAGTTCAGAAGAAAATTACTGAAGCATATTATAGACATAAAAACAAACTATTATAAATATATATATATACACACACACATACCAATAAATAAGAAGGAATAAAACAAATTTAGCAAGCAATTCAAGAATTTGGAAAAAGAACAATAAGTAAAATAAAAGAAAGGAAGAAAATTTTTCAAAAGATAAATAGAATTATAAAATTAAAAAGTAAACCACAAAATTGTTTCACAAAAGATAAAAATAACAACAAGATATATAAATTATTAGCTAACCTAACATAGGAAAAATGAAAAAAAATATGCTGCCCATTAATAACCAGTTAAAGAGAGGAAATTTAAAAACCATGAGAAAGTTATTTGGTCCAATCCATGGAAATAAGGTTCACAAATTTGGGTTAAATAGACAATATTCTAAGAAAAAACAATTTACTAAAACTGATTCCAGAATATATATAAAATCTAAACAAATTTCCATAGAAGAAATAAAGTTAAGCAACTAACTTTCCCCACAAAAACACAAGACACAGATAGTTTAACCAAAGTTTTAAATAACAGATAAATCCATGTTGTTGCAGAGAAAAAGAAGGAAAAATTCCCAATTATTTTTGAGAAAGCAAGATTAAAGTCAAAACTAGAAAAGATTGAAAAAGGAAAGAAGAAAAGAAGGAAGGAAGGAGAAAAGGATGGAATGAAGGGAGAAAGGAAGAAAGAAATTCAGCCCACTAATGAATAAAATGAAAAAAATCCTAAATAAAATTTTACCAACTGGAATCCATCAGCTCAGTAAAGAAAAATATATTATGTGCAAAAGAAGTTTATCACATAAATGCAAGAATGTTTTAATATTAAGAAATTTATTAATATAATTCTCCATATTATTACATCTAAGGACAAAATCATATAAAAATCTCCACAGGCACTGAAAAGACATTTTAAAATAAAAGTTTACAGCCATTCCTGATGAAAATGGATTATGGAATATGAATAGAATAATATAAATAGATATGAATTAATATGAGCAGATAAAATAAGTCTGTCTTTACTCAAGTCAGGTACATCCTCAATCACCACTATTATTTGTGTGATTGTCCTGAAGGTACCACACAATGCAATTAGACAAAGGAAAGAAGTTAGAGGTATAAACACTGGAGAGGAGAAGGAACTGTCACTATTTACAGATGACATGATTGACTTCTTAGAAATCCCAAGAGAATTGATTGGAAAATTCCCATAAACATAAGAGAATTTCATAAGGAAGCATAGTACATAAACAAAATACAAAAATCAGCAGCTTTTTATACATTGTTTAAAAAGAGACAATAGGCTCAAAATGGAGTGACTTGTGCTCAGCCCACATCACCAAACTGAAATTTAATACCTAACCTAATTGCAGTTTCAATCTAGCCCAGGGAATGTAATCTTAACCAGCCAGTCTAGAATTTCCTGGTTGGCAGTACTGAGGTAATCTGCCTGATAGACCCTTTCCACCTCCCAAAGAAAGATGAGATAATTCACTTTTTTCCTTGTCCCTGCCTACTTCTTTCTATAAAAACTTTCTTTTTCTGCAGCTCTTTGGAGCTCCTTTCTACTTGCTAGATGGGATGCTGCCTGATTCACAAATCATTGAATAAAACCAAATTAGATCTTCAAATTTACTCAGTTGAATTTTGTTTTTTAACAATATAATCAACTGTCACTTAGGAGATATAATGAAAGAAAAGACCTCACTAAAATAACAAAAATAACAAAATGCTTAGGAATAAACTTGATAAGAAATGTGTGTCATGAGAAGGAAACTTTAAAATACTTATGAAACATATATACAAAAGTGATTCAAATAAATGGAAAGGCATGCCCTATTCTTGGATAAGAAGAATCAATATCATAAATGTCAATTCTCTGTAATTTATAAACTTAGAAAAATCCCAATAAAACACTAATATTTTCAACTACTTAAGGTGATGTTAAAGTTCATATGGAAAAATAAACATTTACTTAATAATTATCTATTTAAATTTATTGTTTGGGAATACTTGAATATCTGTAAAATTATATTCATGCAGCGTTGTCTGTAAAATCAAAAAAGCATAAACGAGTGTCTGTAAAAGGGGGATTGGTTGAATAAATTAAGTATATCCATACAATGAATTTCTAGGCAGCTGTAAAAAAAAATTCTGAGTCCTAAGAATTGCTCTGAAAAAAGAAAAGTAATGCAGGAGAAATAGCATTACCATGTCAGACAATTAAAACATCTTATATTGCCTCAATAAGTAGTATGGCAATCATACCTGAATAAAAAGAAAGACAAATTAAACAAATAGAATGTCCAAAAATAGACCTGCAGAAAGAGAATTAGGTGTTTTATTCACATTAGGGCTCATTCTTGGTGTTGTACATTCTATGGGTTTGTACAAATATACAATAACATGTATTTACCTTTATAGTATCATACAGAGAATTTTCACTGCCCTAGAAATCCTCTGTGCTCCTCCCTTAACTCCTGGCAATCACTGATCTTTTAATCGCCTCCACAGTTTTGCTTTTTCCAGTATGTTCATAGTTGGAATCATACAATATGACTGGCTTCTTTCACTTAGTATTATGCATTTAAATTTTCTCCATGTGTTTTCATGGCTTGAAAGCTCATTCTTTTTAGCACTGAATAATATTCCATTGTCTGGATATACCACTTTCTGAAGTACATCTTGGTTGCTTTCAAGTTTTGACAGTCATAAATAAAGCTACTGCAAATATTTGTGTGTAGGTTTTTGTATGGACATAAATTTCCAACTCGCTAGGGTAAATACCAGGAAGCACAATTGCTGGATTACATGGTAAGAGAATATTTAGTTATTTAAGAAATTGCCAAACTGTCTTCCAAAGTGGCTGTATCATTTTGCACTCCCACCAGCAATGAATGAGAGTTCCCAATGCTCCATATCCTTGCCAGCATTTGGTGTTGTCAGTATTCTGGATTTTGGGCCATTCTAATAAGTGTGTAGTGTATATCACTATTGCTTTAATTTTCATTTCCCTGATGACATGTGATGTGGGGCATCTTTTCATATGCTTATTTGCCATCTGTGTACCTTCTTTAGTGAGGTGTCTGTTAAGGTCTTTGGCCCATTTTTAAATCAGGTTGTTTATTTTCTTATTGTTGAGTTTTAAGAGCTCTTTGTGTATTTTGGATAACAGTCCTTTATCAAATGGGTCCTTTAAAAATATCTTTTTCCCAGTCTGTGGCTTGTCTTTTCATTCTCTTGGCCTTTTTTTTTTCCCCATAGAGCAGAAATTTATAATTTTAATGAAGTCCAGTATATCAGTACTTTCTTTCATGGATCCTGCCTTTCATGTTGTATCTAACTCATCACCACACTCAAGGTCACCTAGGTTTTCTCTTATGTTATGTTCTAGAAGTTTTATAGTTTTGCATTTTACATTTAGGTCTATGATCCATTTTGAGTAAATTTTTGTGAAGGGTATAAGGTCTGTGTCTAGATTCATTTTTTTGTTGCTGTTGTGCAAATGGATGTCCAGTTCTAGCACCATTTGTTGAAAAGACAGTTATTATTGCCTTTGCTCCTTTGTCAGAGATCAGTTGACTATATATATGTGGGTTTATTTCTGGATTCTCTCTTATCAAATTCTGAAATTCTCTCAAATCAAATTCTCTTGATTTGTCTGTTCTTTCACCAATACCACATTGTTTTGATTATAGAAGGTTTTTAAAAATTCATACAATAATCAAAACTATTGAATTGGTTCAAAATTTAGAATAGCATTGTAAAAATTATATCTGAGGGGATAATGAAATGCTTACCATGATTATGTGTTTCACTTATTTAGCAAATATTTACTAAGCACCTACTCTGTATTACTCTGTATTATATTAGATGTTAGAAAAACAGTGAGTAACACAATAGATACGATTCCTGCCCTCATGAAGTTCCCAGTTAAATGAAATATGGTTCATTTACATGTATTATATTTATACCCACTTTTTTCTAATAGGCCTACATAATTTTATGGAGTTGAATTATCCCCAGAATAAGCATAATGATTGAGAAAAATCAATGGGGTTATGTAGCTAGGAAGAAATGTTGTGTAGCCTTACCAGTTATAATAAGAAAAATAGCATTAATTCTATTCCAACAATTCCTTGAGACCTCTGTGTGTTAAAGATCAAGCTTTAGAAACACAGCTCATAAACCCCAAGAGTTCCCCAAAGTTAGTCCCAAAAGTTTCCCAATAGACAGTGGTTCCTAACACTGTTCTCAAAGTCCTCAACTCCAAACACAAGGAATGGCTAGCCAGTGAACACAGGTCACTGCCTGGTTTATAAAAGACTGAGAGTTGTAGCCATATGTATAATACCCATCATATATACAGAACAAAATTACATGGTCTCTAAATGTAAAGGGACTCATGAAGAAAAAACGATATGAATAGAGAATAAAAAATAAGTATTTTGAGGAAACAACTGAACTTTATTCAATATTTTTTATATTGCACATTATACCAGTTCTGTTCCCAACAGGTTCCCACTTTCTCAATTATACCATTATAATGGTCACATTCCATTTTACACAGTCTTGATAATCTCTTGGGAAATTAAATTTTTGTTTTATGATCATAGTGTCTCAGGTTTCAGAGAGAATTCTTTTAAGTTAGCTAGTATAAATTCTCACTGTACCTACCTAACATTAAAAATAGTTTAAGATACATTCCTTCTTTGTTCCAGGCACTAGGATAGAGGTTGGGAATACAGACCTGAAAAGAATATAGTCCCTATCTTTGAAAGATCCATGGCCAAATGAGGAGGAGACAGACATACCTAGATCCAAGTAATGAAAGCAATAAGGTGTCATAATGCATAATACAGCATGAGGGACAGGGGGATGATGTGCTTATTCTCTGAGAAACCACGAAAGGTTTGTCATTTGAGCTGAGTCCTGAAGCGTTATGGGGGTCCATCAAACAGACAAGGAGGTAGGGGAGTGACTATAGAAAGGACATCACACGGTAGCTTGGTTTGGCAAAAGAGACAAGACACTGAAAAAGCTATTTGGAAAATCTGTATTTGAGCTGGAAGTGAAGCACCTTGTCAACTGGCAGGCTTTTCTATTAGATGATTGGCCAGCAAGCCACCTGCTTTATTTTGAGATCTCTGATTGTCATAATTAGTAGATTCTTCTCTTGAGTATATGTAATTTTCCCCAGGGAGGAATACTCCAGTCTCATGTGTAGTAGAGGTTAGGCTGGTATATTGTTGGATGTCAAATTATATGATCCAAGCAGGTGAAAGCAGTCCTTATTAATTGTACTTATTATTCCCCCTTTTATGCATGGTAACTACTACCCCCGCCTCTGCCCCCTTTTCTCAAGCCTTTTCACTTTTATAGTGGATAGGCTTACTTCTCCTTGACTTTTCTGCTTTATTCTATCACAAACTTAGGTTTCACTTTCTGTAGACTTCTAGATCAGTAACTATGTGTGTATCGCATTTTTAGCTTCAAAATATAGGGTTCCTCTCATCGACTGCCATATATACTCAGATTTATGCATTTTAAAATCCTTTATTGTGATTTCTGAGTCAAGAAATATATGGAAATAAACAGCTATCTTCAGTCTGCCATTTACATTTGGAAGGCCTGGTTCCATTTCCAAGTGCTAATAAACTGCGCTTTTGGTAACTACTTTTGATCTTGCACACAATCAAAAGTTGCCTCTTCAGACTTCAGTGTAAATATTTATTTATTTATTTATTTATTTGTGGAACTGCATTTTTTTTTTCAACTACATTTGCCAGTCCCTCGGCTTCAGGAATAGTTCTCACTGTCATGGATCACTGTCATTGCTTCAGCAGTCTGAATCAGTCACTGTTTCTCTCAGTTCCTAGCATTTCATTCGTCTAGGCAAAGGGACATGAGTGTGTGGGGTGACATCAGCATCGTGGCAGCCTGAGATTCTCCCTTTGTCTCTCCCCTTCAATCTACAACTAGTAAAATAACCCTATTCAGCATAGGTTTCTCTGCCCAACACACCTGGATGCCAGAGAGATTCATACAGCTGTACAGCTGAAGGTGGGCAACTGGAACACAGAGAGGAGGTGGGGGAATGGTGGAAGTAGTGCCCATCATCCAGGCCCTGGTCATGGCGGCTGAGCCTGCAGCTCCAGAGAACCTGTGAGCAGCAGGGAAGGGGTAGCACACGACTCAAGCCTCCCAGCTAGAGCGGCATCAGTTGCCACAGGGAACCGGGCAGCAGCAGCAGCAGAAACTGTGACTCTGGTCCCTTCAGCCACAGCAGCACCCTTGACTCTGGTCTCCCTGCCCCTGGTGGCAATACCCACATACTCAACAACCCCACATGTAACAGAGGCACCCACCATGCTGGTGCCCCTGGTGGCAACGCCAGCAAGATCAGGGACACCAGAAGCAGAAAGCCACCAGCAACTCCAGGGGCACAAGCAGCAACAATGAGGGCACCAGCAATACCCACAGCAGAGGCCGTGGAGGGTGGAGAGTGGAGAGTGCAGATTCTCAAATATAGCCAGAGGCAGCATTAGGTGAAAGAAAACAAAAATGTGTGCTACAGCGCCACCTACTGAAAAACAAGAAAAAGACCTCTAGTTACCAAAAAGTCGCATTGTTAGAAGAGAGGGAGAAGGGAACAGAGAGTTTACTTAATGAAATAATAGCTTAGAGCTTCCCAAATCTGGGGAAGGAACTGGATATACAAGTTCTCGAAGCTAAGAGAAAACCTAATGATCTCAATACAAAAGGACCTTCTCCAAGACACATTATATTAAAACTATCAATGATAAAGAAAGAATTTTAAAGGCAGCTAGGGGGTGGGGGAGAAGACACTTACCTACAAAGGAACCCCCATTTGGTTATCAGTACATTTCTCAGCAGAAACTGTACAGACTAGGAGAGAATGGAATGACATACCAAAACATCGAAAGATAAAAACCCTCAGCCAAGGGTACTCTATCCAGCAAAGCTACCCTTTAGATATAAGAGAGAAGTAAAGGCTTTCCCAGGTAAACAAAAGCTGAGGGAGATCATCATCCCTAGACCTGCCTTATAAGAAATTTTAAGAGGAGCTCTTCTACCTGAAACAAAAGGCAAAAGTACACAAAACTTTTAATGAGGTGATAAATAGAAAGAAACAATCAGAAAATTGCAACTCTATATCAGAATAGATTGTTAAACACTTAATTATAGCATAAAGGTTAATGAGAACACAGCAATAAAAATAACTATAGCTACTTCAATTTCTTAACAAACTCACAACATAAAAAAGGATAATTTGAGATTAAAAAAAAAAACTTAAAAAGGAAAGAGGAAAAGGACAAAACTCATGTAGGCCAATGAAGATAGGATACTATCAGAAGGAAAAGGACTATTTTATCTATGAGACATCTTATACAAAATTCATGGCAATCACAAAACAAATCTAGAGCAGAGACACAAAACATAAAGAAAAGAGAAACTGAGAAAAACATAATGGAAAACCACTAAACTAAAATGGCAGACTGAAACATAAGGAAAAAGAAACCAAGAAGATAAAGAGCAACCAGAAAACAAAAGATAAAATAGCAATACCAAGTCTTCATTTATATAATCGCCCTTAATGTAAATAGACTGAATTCAGCAATCAAAAGCCACAGATTGGTTGGATGGATTAAAAAATAAGACACAAATATATGCTGCCTCCAGGAGATTCATCTCAGCTGTAAAGACAAACAGAGGTTCAAAGTGAAGGGCTGGAAGATGATAATTCAGGCAAATGGCAGTCAAAAAAAACTGGGTGTAGTCATACCTATAATAGACTTCAAGCCAAAAAAAGGTGACAAGAGACAAAGATGGGGCTTCCCTGGTGGTGCAGTGGTTGAGAGTCTGCCTGTCGATGCAGGGGACACGTGTTCGAGCCCTGGTCTGGGAAGATCCCACATGCCGCAGAGCAACTAAGCCCCTGTGCCACAACTACTGAGCCTGCGCGTCTGGAGCCTGTGCTCCGCAACAAGAGAGGCCGCGATAGTGAGAGGCCCGTGCACCGCGATGAAGAGTGGCCCCCGCTTGCCACAACTGGAGAAAGCCCTCGTACAGAAACGAAGAACCAACACAGTCAAAAATAAATAAATAAATAAATTAATTAATTAATTAAAAAAAAAAAGAGACAAAGATGGACATTCTATCATAATAAAGGGGACAATCCATCAAGAAGACATAGTTAGCTACCACAATGTCGGCGCCCAGTCCACAGCGAGGGCGACAAGAAGTTAGTTTCCTTAGGACAAAGGAGGCGCCCTTGCACCTGCAGGACAACTTGTTGCCCCATCCGTAGGGAGGAATAAGCTTCCTGTTACGGCTGCAACTGCTAAGAAGCCGGCCCTGCTGTGGTTTCTCCCAGACGTTTTTCTAGATAACGAGTCTGTTCCAGAGTGTTTCTGAGTGAAGTCCTAGATGCAGATGGCTGTGGATGTATAGCAGTGAAGGTCAATGAAGTTTAAAAGATGAAGGAACTGAGAAGCTCAGTGGCTGCACGCTGCATACGAAAGCAGGAAGAAAGAAGTTGAATCTGAACTGCTCTATGCTCAGAAAAAAAATCAGGAAAAAATTTTTTTCTGGAACCACTGCCCCCCGCCCAGCCCTCTCAGCCCCTGCAGACTTCCCTCATGTTTCACTGGCCAGAACTGAGTCACATGCCAACCTCAACATTAATCACAGTCAAAGAGCATGCAGGATCTTAGTTCCCCAACCAGGGATCGAACCTGTGCCCTCTGCATTGGGAGTGCAGAGTCTTAACCATTGGACCACCAGGGTAGTTCCAAGAGCTCGGATTTTATTATGAAGTATTAATTATTGAAGTTTTTGAAACGGGGTATCCCTTATGTATTTCAAGAAGATAACTCTCATCAGCATGATGTCTGGGTTGGTGGCGTAAGACCCATTAAGAAGGTGATTGCAGTGGTCCACGTGAGAGATAATGGGGCATGAACCTGGGCAGTAGCAATGGGCTGAAAAGAAAGGGCCACTTAAAAGAGTTATTGGAGAAGTAGAATCAGCAAACCTTGCCGATCAACTGTACATGGAACGTACATGGGGTTGCTGAAGATGCCTTCGATGTTTCCTTTGTGGCTAATTAGGAGAATGGTAGTGTTGTTAATTAATGAAGAAAACCAGAATATATTGTATATAGATCATATATTACTCCCTGCTCAAACCCTTCACGGCTGCCCATTATTCTCAGAATAAAATCTGTCCCTTCTAGCTCACTACACTCTAGCCACAGTGATCTTTTGGCTTTTTCTTAACTACTCCAATCACACTCAGGGCTATTGCATTGGCTGTCCTCTTTCTTCTTGGAATGCTTTTCTCTCAGACCTTCTGATGGCTTCTTCTATCCTTTCATTCAGGCTTCTGCTCAAATACTATTTAATTTAATGGGCCTGTCTGTATTATAATGTTCTACAAAGAATCATGATGTTGGCTGTCCTTTATCATGTTAGGACCTTTTTATTTCTCATTTGCTAAAAACTTTGTCAGGAACATGTTTTTAATTTTACCAAAAATATTTTCTCTATTTATTGAGAAGGTTTTCTCATTTTAAAATTTCCTATGGGGGTGATGTCAGCAACATGGCTGAAGAAGACATCCCGCATTGTATCTCCCCTCTCCAACATCAACAATTCTGCACCTATCCATGGACAAAAGTCCCTTTGTGGGAACTGTGGGATCCAGCACCATACGCCAAGGGAACTGAGACTCCTCTCAGTTCAGTTACCTTTGTTTCCTCATATGCAAAAAGAAGTTGATAGTGTCTGCTGCACGGGGCTTCTGTGAAATTCTAATGTGCAAACATGTAAAGCACTTGGCTCAGGATCTAGTCATTCACACAAGAAATTAGTTGAGAAAGGATCCAGTAAGAGTGTTTACGGCCTCAGATATCTGTTCATACCCAAGCACAGAGCATGGGAAATATACAAAGTGCATCTGAAACAGGAGCTAACAAAATTGATAAGTAACAATGCGTTCCCTTGAATATTAGTGGGATTATATTTGTCATGGGAATGTGGTACTTACAGGGTTGTTTGCTGAATCCAAGCCCTATTTCCTCCTGGGGAAAGTACAATACCCTTCTCAATAAAGCCCCTGTACTTGGCAAAAGCTAATCCCACCCCCATCTCCAGGGGTGAGCCCCGATTAGTTTAAGCCCATCAGCATGTATCATCTACCAGCCAAAACTGATTGCCTACAGATGGGTGTGTGACCCAGCCGGTCACTGAGACACAAGAAAATGTGTATTGGGACCTTTGAAGAAAGACCATCTTTGCTTTTACCAGAAATCCACAGAGGAATTCTATCTTACTGCTAGGTATGAATATGGCCACTAGAAGCAGTTGAAAGCCATTTGTAATGCTTTAGGATAACGAAGCAGTCAAATCACAAGTTACCTTGCTGAGCTGCAAGATCAAGCTTTATCTAGGGCTTACACTGATTCTTGATTTTATTTTATATGAATCAATAAATCATTTTTATTTCTTAACCTAGTTTGAGTTACGTTTTCTGTTAGTTGACACCCAAAGCATCTTAACTAATACAAGGATGGATTAGAATTGCCTCTTCAAAAGAAACAGAGGCAAATAAGTATTGTTTACCAAGAGGAAATGTATCTGTGTGTGCAGAAATCCATAAATCCACGATTGTATGCATGAAGAAGCACACAAAGAGGCAGCTCTTGTTGGTAAGGACAAAGCGGGGCAGAACAGAAGTGCTATGTTGTAAGTAAGCTATATGTTACCCAGTCAGAGGAAGAAAATGAAGCTTCATTTCAAACACATCACTAGTTTCATTCAGCCAACTGCTGAATATTTCTGTAGATGGAGAATCCCAGCTGAGCTTAAAATGACATCCAGACTGCCGGCTACGTGAGACAGATGACTTCACGGAGCGTACTGTCACGGCTCTATTTGGATTGAATGGACGAAGGGCTGTAAGGAGGAGTTCTAAAGGAATAGAAGAGGGCTTTTGTAATATCAATCAAGGAGAGGAGAGGAAACTGATTTTTTTAAGCAATGAAGTACCGAAGCGATATGTTGAAGTTACATTTTGAAAAATTACTGTTTTGGTAGTGCTCTGCTTTATCTGAATTACATCATCACATAGATCAGAGGCAACAAATGTTCTATTCTAATGACCAAACGTAGCTGTGGAATAGGTGGGCACCATGTGAATAGGAAAGGTGTGCTGGGCACCCTTCAAGATCGCGGGATGAAGCGGAGGCATCCAGGGTTGCAGCTGAGTCAACATTCAGCAGCCAGGATGAGGCTAATTTTGGGACCAGTTTGGACCCAAGCTGTCCTACCGAAATGCCAAGGAACACAACCAATGGAGATGTTAGCCTATATACTTTGATGCAGGATTTTTTTAAAAAGGTGAATTGCTTTTCAAAAGATGCAAGAGTAAGATTACGGAATTGGGGTTTCTCTCCTTCATAAATCTGTCTTTAGTGTTGGGTTAAGAGGACTGAGTTCATGTACGTGAATAATTTAGAACAAAGCTGGCCCAGGGTAAGCACTCTAAGTGTGAGCTATTAATATTCTTATTGTAGCACATAACATGCTGAATGCCAGAGAAGGAAGTCCTCTGGGCCACAGGTCTGGGCATGTTATTGGGCTCAAGGCTGCATGAGTTCTCCAGATTCCTCCCTTGAAAATGGCTACTCATTCTCAAGGCCAGACCACTTCCTCCAAAGCCATTATAGTCCACAGGCAGAGATTGAGTACAGATAGATGGAGGGCCACGTCAGGAGGCAGCAGAAGGTCACTTCCTTTCAAATTCATGAAAGATACCGTCCACATGCCGTTCCAAGGCCCAAGAGCTTAGGCCTCTCGGTCTTGCATGCTGGAAGCACCCGGCAGGTGCAATGCATTGTGTCATCTGGGATTTCTGGAGGAGGCTGTATGGTAGAGAGGTCATGAGCTCTGTGTGTGGAATCAGCTCAGACCCCAGATGTCCAGCTGGAGTATGAGTATCAGTCGGTATCACTTCAGTACCCTCTAAGCATTAAACCCCTCTTGTCCACTGCAGACTCCCACGACAGTTGCCATGGTGAGGGGTCTCCCTGAGAACCTGGAAGGGAGACAGGGAGGTGGCTGACTCACCCTGGCCCAGTTGTGTGGACGGGGAAGGAGAGATAAAACCAAATGCTGCAAGCTAGGAGAAGGGCCGGACAAAAGAAAGCAGCACAGAATGGGAATGAATGGGCGAGGGGAGGGGAGATGGAGGGTGGTGTTCAGGAACTTTTACAGAAGCATTCCAGAAGGATGGCTTTCTCAGGGAACTTTATGATTCAAGTGACCCTAATAAGGCATTTATTTTTGTCATTGGCAACACACTTGCATTTCAGACAACTTGTCATGCTGGTAGAATCTAGAAAAAAAGGAAGTGTGTACATTATTACACACTGAATAGGCAGTCAGGACGCCTTACTTAGGCTGCGGAGAAGCCAGTAGGTTTAGGGTCATATATAAGGAGTGAGAACTCCCCACCCTCACCCCTTCTGCATCACCTCCCTGTAATGAGGGTACTTGGAGGCAAATCTTGATTACAGTGGTGGCCTGGTAGAGGTTGATAGAAGCCAGCAAACCTCTATTCTTATTTGATTCAGATTCTATGCTAAAGCAGAAAAGAACCAGAAACCTCCATTTAAACAACTTGTCTATGGTGATGGCGCCCTTGGGATTGACATATACACACTACTATATACAAAATAGATGACTAATAAGGACCTACTGTATAGCACAGGGAACTCTACCCAATATTGTGTGACAACCTATATGGGAAAAGAATCAGAAAAAGAATGGAGATATACATATATATATATATATATATATATATATATATCTGATTCACTTTGCTGTACACCTGAAACTAACACAGCATTGTAAATCAACTATACTCCAATAAAAATTGAAAAAAAAATTCCAGGGCTCCCAGCTTGAACCGAGTCCCATCAAGGGAGGAATCTTGGGACCTGGTTTCTCTGAAGTACGCTCCAGTTAGGGAACAAAATATCCTATTATTCCCAAGGCAATTCCCTACCAAAGAGGTTGTAGGACTTTCTAGGGGCTTTACAACCAGAGCTGAAAGACAATGGAGCTAAGAGAATAGATAGATTTCCCAGACATCACAATAATAACCTCCCCTTCACTCCCATTTTTTGGCATTTGGATAGAAACCTCTGCTGCTTTTCTCTGTTTTGGTTACAAAATAGCTACCTCCCTTCATGTAGAACTAGGTTGGAAAAAAAAACAACAACTCAGAGGGGGTTTTCCTTCTGGTTACTGTAAGCCTTTGGCATAATACCTTAAGATAGAAAAACAGGGACTTTGCATGTAGGATCAGCATCTACAGACCAGCCATCAGGCCTTACTAAAGAATGTGGGTGGGGGCTTCCCTGGTGGCGCAGTGGTTGAGAATCTGCCTGCCAATGCACAGGACACGGGTTCGAGCCCTGGTCTGGGAAGATCCCACATGCCGCAGAGCAACTAGGCCCGTGAGCCACAACTACTGAGCCTGTGCATCTGGAGCCTGTGCTCTGCAACAAGAAAGGCCGCGATATTGAGAGGCCCGCACACCGCGATGAAGAGTGGCCCCCGCTCGCCACAACTAGAGAAAGCCCTCGCACAGAAACGAAGACTCAACACAGCCAAAACTTAAAAAATATATATATATTAAAAAATTAATTACTTCAAAAAAAAAGAATGTGGGTGTTGTAGAAAGTCACAATATAGAGAACCCAGTGTTTGGTGGTGGACTGGGTTTCTGAAGTGTGACTGGAGGTTAGCACTGTTTGGGTGAAGACAGTATACCCCACCCCGGATGCTGTCACCAACACACAGAGACAAGAAGGGCACGCAGGTCTTCAGGGTGGGCCCCAGTGAGTCCTGCCGGACCCAGGCAGAATTAGGAGATGCAGCTCTGGGTACATGGGAAAGGGGTTAACAAAACTAAGGGGAGGAGGTAGGGTGAAGAAAGAGAAAGAAATCTTGAGGGAGAGATTCCAGGAGGGATGCTCCCTGATGACCTGAAAGTGAAGAATACTCCATAAGAGATGTGCGAAGAGTCCAGGACACCAGCCCTGTGCCCAGGACAAGCTGAATAGAATAAAGAAGCCAGTCACACTATTATATATAAAATAGATAACCAGCAAGGACCTACTGTATAGCCCAGGGAACTATACTCAATATTTGTAATAACCTATAAGGGAAAAGAATCTGAAAAGAATATATATATGTATGTGTAACTGAATCATTTTGCTGTACACCTGAAACTAACACAACACTGTGAATCAACTACACTCTAATTTAAAAAAAGAGGTGAAAAAATGCCAGTCTGAATTCTTTGCCCCCAGGAGAACTCTGCATGAGTTATTATATCCCTTGATCCTTAAGTAACACACTAGGAGAACATTCTCTAGGGTTTTATATGTGAGAGCATGACTTGCTAATGATAAGACCCGTTTGTTATCATTCCATTTTAGTGGAAGTTATGCATAACATAGGTATTGCTCCTTTCTAGTTAGTCCATGACCATTAAGGTGCTGGGCTAAACAGAGTGAGCACTGAGGGGTAAGGAAAATTTCAGGAGGAGATTCTCAAGTTTGTAGTACTTAAACTCTGACATGCTAACCTCACAAAATCCCAGATTTCCAAATGCCTTATTCCTATAAATTTCCATCATCCCAGATACAAGAGGAGAGGCAATAAAGGATACTTATAGAAATCATTTAACATCTTCAGATATAGGAAAGAGGACAATAAAATTTGATGTCCAAGCACGCTCCCTGCTATCTCAGCTGGCACAATGACCCTTGAAAATTAATCATGTAAGCGAGGTCAAGACAGACATGTATGTTCTCTGTGTGGAGATCTAAGCTACAAGATCTAGTGTGACTTTGAGAGCCTCCTTCTCCAAAAGTAGTGTAGTAATAAAGTAGACTCAAGTAAGCCCAAGGCAGAAGGTCACTGTAAAATATTTCTCATGCTTTGGAAGTGGCTGGTGACCGTGTCAAGCAGTTTATGGACTAATTGAAACTACAGCAGTAAAACAAAGCCCCACAGCTTAGGAGAAGCTATCGTAAACCTAACATATGTTAGAAACCTAAGATAAAGCAGTAATTTTTCAGAAACAGTTAAAACTCATATAGTCCTTACGTTGTGCCAGGAACTAGTCTAACATTTTACATTTGCAGTATTAATATGTTTAATCCTCACAATGCCCCTATATGGTAGACATTTCTATTACCCCCATCTCATAGATGAGGAAACTGAGGCACAGGAAGCTTAGGACTTGCCCAGGGACACAGAGCTAGTTAGTGACAAAGTAAGGATTTAAATCCACAAAGCCTAGAACTACGCTAAACTGCCTTATCTACCCAGCATGATGCAGAGAAAAGCACAAATGTGAATAGCTACTAGATGTGTGTAGTAGTATTGCTTATAAGACAACCAATGAGATGACCTGGAGGAAGATTACATCAACATAAAACTGTCATTGCTAGAAAAACACAAACTAAAGAGATCATCATAGAAAATTTATGGAACCCAAGAATATGCCTGGTAACTTGGAAGGGTCTGAAAAACACTGCTCAGGTTCATGAGGCAATGCATGGAGGAGATGTTTGGTGGACACCCCACCTTTTGTCTCTCTCCCACAAATTCCACACCTTACAGTGAAGTCAAATCATATGTGATCATACCACTTCCCTCCTTATAAATCATCACTGGCTCCCTAGTACTTACTACAGAATAAAATTTTAATTCCTTGGCATGACTCACAGGGTGCTTCCTAATCTGGCCTCCATTAACTTACAGGCCATACCTTGGCCATACCTTCAACATTCTTCCCTTGCATCACAGATCTCCAGCCACAATGAACGTCTGGCCTGGTCTCAAAACACACCATGCTTTTTCACTTCCCCAAAATGAGATCTGAAGACCATCAGCACTAGAATCAGTTGAGGGCCTTTGTAGAAACGTTGACTCCAGGGTTCTACTGAAATCTAATGCTTCGGCATTTGGCCGAGGAATCTGTATTTTAACAAATTCTCCATGCAATTTATTTTTCACGTACAGTACAATTTGAGGGCCACATCTCATTCCTTATGAGGAGTCCCTCTTCCCCTCTGTCCCTCCACATTTCAAATATTATCTCCTTAAGAAACATCTTTTTAACCCTCTCCTTCCCCAGATACAACTGACCCTTTGCCCTTCCTGTGCAGCCACTTTACCCTTTCATACCTCTATCCTGCCCCTGTGGTACCTAGCTTTTATTTTTGTGATCTATACTGGGATTTCTTTGGGGACCTTAATTCATTTGCCAACAAGTTTGTATGGAACGCTGGAGGTCCACTGATGGAGGGAGTGGCCTGGAGACCATGGAGCTTGGAGTCTGGTGGGGCACAGGAAAGCACAGTCACAGGGACGTGGGCCAAGTGCTCTGAAAGGCAGAAGGCGGGGTGTGTGGAAGCTTCAGGGGCACTTAGACGGGGGATGCAGGCCAGGAAGCTTCTCAAGGAACTGATGCTTAAGCTGATACTTGCAAAAGGAACGAGTTACCCAAGGGAAGAGGTGAGAGTATGCCAGCTGAAGGAAAAACGCCCCAAGGCCCTGGGGTGTGTGTGTGTGTGTGTGTGTGTGTGTGTGTGTGTGTGTGTGTGTAAGTTAGAGAAAGAGAAATTCAGTGTATCCTCCATGATAACCAGTTGTATGTATCTATCTGGGTTTTTTTCTTAGTCTTCCTTCTTCACAATTAGTTTAAAGCCATATTAAACAGATTTGCCTGTTTTGGAGAATAGATTCTTCCTAGACCCTGTCAAATGGACTCTTGAGCCTTAAACCTAATAGTCTGTGTCTTAATATCTCTTTCTCTTTCTCTCCCACCCACCCCTGTGTGAGTGTGTGTGTGCGCGTGTGTGTGTGCATGTGTGTTATCATGAGTGAGTGAATGAATGAATAGATCCATACATATATAATTAATTAAAGTATAATGATATAGTTGATATAATACAACAAAGCACAGTATTCTTGAAGAGTGTGATCTTTAATAATCCTAGTTTTAAATTCCAGCTTTGTCAGTTTCAGCTAAATGACTTATGACAGTCTATATAACCTTTCTGAATATCTTTATTTATATAATGGATATAGTAATATTTATCTCATAAGACTGTTGTCACAACTAGATAACAAACAGAAAGTATCTAACATGATGCCTGGTATATAATAGGCTTTTTAAAACGGGTAATAGTTACTAAGGATCTGACTTTCAAATCCCACCCCATAATTAAATCTCTGTGGCCTTGGGCAAAAAGCTGATTTGGTCTCCTTTGGTCTCCCCTATAGGCTCCCCCATGCAGTGAATGAACGCACACAGGAAACACTGTACAAAGGATTGTTACTGTAATTATTATTATTACTTCCTATTACAAATATATTTTTGTCTGGCACTTCTGCCTCGTAAGTACACTGTCTATGTTTGAGATGTTAGCATTCTCAAAGAAATTAGATGATTTATCAGCTGTAAAACATCTTTATTTATTCTAGACTATAGCTAAACCATTATTTTAAAAACCACATCCAATTACAGATGACTGCCACTAGGTGGCTCCAGACCATTTCTATTATTTACCAAGTATTAAGTCACCTTTCCGAAATTTGTTTTTCAAGAAATACCATGAGAACAACTGTGTTTTTGTTTGTTTTACAAAGAAATATAACACTATAAAACAAACTCATCATTATTTTCTGTTTTTCTCCCTGTGTCCTTGCTAAAGGTAGGCATAATTTTAATCGAGGAATATATCAATATATACATTACATATAAGAATATATATTCAGACGATTTCATAATGGTTGATATTCATTCAATCATATCATTTTGCTGTATTGTTATTGCTGTCCGAAATTACATTTTTATTCCTTGTTCATTTAAGTTTGCATACTATCTAGAATTTTTTATAAACAATGCCAAAAATCTAGTTATTAGAGAATACCAGAAGAAAGGACTGATTTTTTGTTAAGTTTTCATTTAGAAGATTGACTTCAGGACACTTCAGTTTTTGAGTTTTACTTTCAAAATAAATAAAATTTATGGGGCTTTCAATGATGCTTTTTGTGGCATTTGCTTTTATAGTTCAAGATCCTAAGGGTTCCAGATAAATTGATTTAAGAATTAATGTGGAAAGATACAGGTGCAGCTGAATCATCAATGCATTCGCTCTTAGTCCTGCCTCGGTGCTGCCTTTGTTTACCCTGGAGTTTTTTCAGTTTGAAATGCTACAACCATTGATTGTGAGAAAAGATGCTTGTTTTCTCATCGATCTCCCCGGAAAGCAGGATTGAGACTCTGACACTGCTGTTAAATCTTTCTCCCAGGCTTACGGCTGAGAGTTTATTTTTAGCATTTTGTTTCTCCTAGAAATTGGAGTGCTGCTGCTTCTCTCTTCCTGGAAAAACTGCGGGCTTATACTTCCTTAGCTTACCTCCAGCATGGCCTCCTAGATCAACTGTGAAAAGGTTTCTTTCTGGCTCCCAATTTTCATTTCTTAAGAGACTTATGTTTTAGGTGCAAATTTTGTAATACACGGTACTCGTACATGAGCAGAGCCTCTTCTGAGTAGTAGTCAGAACACAACACAGACGCAGACACACACATCCACGTGCACACGTGTGTAAGCACCTTGTATTTGGAATGTTTATTTCATACCTATGGAATATGCCATCTTATTTACATCTGGATTTGAACTTGGGGTTCATGCAGGACCTCTGGTGAAGGCCCATAAACCAGGTTACCACAGTTCTACCTTCTTCTCTGTTACTTGTCAGCTTTCTTCATTCATACATTCTGACTGGACTCCATGTGTTTGAGCTTGTGACCCCTGCCTTAGGTGTTCTGAAGCAGGGCAGGAAGGGCAAGTGCATCTAGAGGAAGAAGGAGGTGTGAGTTTGTCTTGTACCTGGATAACTAATTCATAGCAGGGGACTAACTTGGCTGTAACAGCATTAAACAGGATGTTAGAATCTCATAGTCAGAAGCATAAATGAGATAAAGGATTCTTCCACCTGTATACTTCTGTGACTCACTCATTTTTTTAAATTGAAGTATAGCTGCTTTACAATACTATATAAGTTATAGGTGTACAGTATAGTGATTCACAATTTTTAAGGTTATACTCCATTTATAGTTATTATAAAATATTGGCTATATTCCCCATATTGGACAATATATCCTTGTAGCTTATTTTATACCTAATAGTCTGTACCTCTAAACCTCCTACCCCTATACTGTCCCTCCTCCCTTCCCTCTCCCTACCAGTAACTGCTAGTTTATTCTCTATATCTGTAGTCTGCTTCTTTTTTGTTATATTCACTAGTTTGTTGTATTTTTTAGGTTCCATATATAAATGATATCATAAAGCAAAGGAAATAAAATAAAAAATAACTAATGGGACCTAAACTTAAAAGCTTTTGCACAGCAAAGTAAACCATCGACAAAATGAAAAAACCTACTGAACAGAAAAAAATATTTGCAAATGATATGGCCAATAAGGAATTAATAACCAACATATATAAACAGCTCATACAACTCAACATCAAAAAACAAACAAAAAAAACCAAACAACCTGATTTTAAAAATCTACATCAGCAAATCTACAAACAATAAATGCTGGAGAGGGTGTGGAGAAAAGGAAACCCTCTTGCACTGTTGGTGGGAATGTAAATTGATACAGCCACTACGGAGAACAGTACGGAGCTTCCTTAAAAAACTAAAAATAGAACTACCATATGACCCAGCAATCCCACTCTTGGGCATATACCCTGAGAAAGCCATAATTCAAAAAGACACATGCACCCCAATGTTCATTGCAGCTCTATTTACAATAGCCAGGTCATGGAAGCAACCTAAGTGTCCATCGACAGATGAATGGATAAAGAAGATGTGGCACATATATATAATGGAATATTACTCAGCCATAAAAAGAAACTAAATTGAGTTATTTGTAGTGAGGTGGATGGACCTAGAGCCTGTCATATAGAGTGAAGTAAGTCAGAAAGAGAAAGACAAATATCGTATATTAATGTATATATGTGGAATCTAGAAAAATGGTACAGATGAACCTATTTGCAGGGCAGGAATAGAAAGGCAGACATAGAGAACGGACGTGTGGACACAGGGGGAGGAAGGGGAGGGTGGGATGAATTGGGAGATTAGGTTTGACATAAATACACTACTATGAGTAAAATAGATAGCTAGTGGGAACTTGCTGCATGGCACAGGGAGCTCAGCTTGGTGCTCTGTGATGACCTAGATGGGTAGGATGGGACGGGAGGGAGGGAGGTCCAAGAGGGAGGGGATATATGTATATATATAGCTGATTCACTTTACTGTACAGCAGAAACACAATATTGTAAAGCAATTATACCCCATTAAAAAAAGAAAAAACCTGTATGATAAAACGAAAAAAAAAAAAAATGGGCAGAAGAACTAAATAGACATTTTTCCAAACAGGAAATGCAGATATCCAACAGGCACATGAAAAGATGCTCAGCATGGCTAATCATCAGGGAAACGTAAGTCTCACTCATTTTTCACAGAACTTAGAACAGAAAAATGCACGTGTAGTATGGGAAACCTATGCAATAATGAACATGCAACAGTTAAATATTAGACCCTAACTAGGGGTTTCTCTGTAGTATAACTCAGTAAGCAACAGGGAGTACAATGTTTCTGCAGTGGAGGTGTTACTCAGGGTACAGCAAATCCAGAAGTTGTTCTGCCCAAATCCAGAACAGGATGAGACATTCTCAGTGAAGAACCAACCAGAGTTCTGGAATACTGCACTAACACAGAGACATCATTTCAGGAGAATAAGTAGCTAGGGTGAGCATTTTGTTAATAATGCTGGGAGCAGAAAGAACTTCATTAAGCTTTGTGTAATTCTGAGCACAGGTAGCTGTAGCCATCGACAGACATTACTTAGAGCCTAATTCTGAGTAATTGCCGATGAAGAGAGAATTCTCTATAACTAGTGATTAAGTCAATGACATAAAAAAGCAGCCTAGTGGGGATGAGTTGAGTATATAAATCCAGAACAAAGAACAAATGAGAGGGTAGAATATATAGTTTGATCAAGTTAGACATTTCTCTTCTGTTCATGAAAGGGAGCTTGTGTATAATTAAAATATATGTTTAAAACACACTTAAGGGCTTCCCTGGTGGCGCAGTGGTTGAGAATCTGCCTGCTAATGCAGGGGACACGGGTTCGAGCCCTGGTCCGGGAAGATCCCACATGCCGCGGAGCAACTAGGCCCGTGAGCCACAACTACTGAGCCTGTGCTCCGCAACAAGAGAGGCCGCGATAGTGAAGAGGCCCGTGCACCACGATGAAGAGTGGCCCCCGCTTGCCGCAACTAGAGGAAGCCCTCGCACAGAAACGAAGACCCAACACAGCCAAAAATAAACACAAATAAATAAATAAATAAATAAATAAAAGATTACTATAAAAAAAAAAAACCAAAAAAACACACACTTAAGTTAATTAACCAAAAAGAGCCCTGATGTTCAGAACTCTCAACTAGGTTCTTATTCTAAGTCATTATCAAATATCTCCCAGATGCTTCAATGGAAGAAAACTACACTTGTTATGGGTTTTTCTTGTCACCTGACTTATACCTGGTTATAGGTGGCTTATAACCCAGAGATACTAAAAATTGCAGGACAAAGTTGGCATGGACTAGAGTGAAACAATGCAGGCACAAAATTTAAGGTGACATTCACTCTCAGGTCATACAGGTACAGGGTCAGCACCCATCTCAAATTTTGCATCCTAGGTGCCTCTTACGTGTCACTTTAGTCCTAGTTCAAGCTTTGGGTGCTCTCCCCATATTCACCTTTTTCATAAAGTTCAAGTGGGGCATATTTGGTGTCATTACCACTATTTTCAGGAGAAAGCTTGGCCGGAAGAACTGGATTCTTCACCTGCGTCATTGCCAACGTGTCTCCTTCCACCACCGGCTGTTCTGTGAGACAGATAGGCAATGTCAGCTGTCTTATTCCACCCACCCCAGCAGCTGCCTGGACCTGCTCCAGGCAGTACACAACAGGTGTGTGTGTGTGTGTGTGTGTGTGTGTGTGTGTGTGTGTATTAGAGAAATGCCTTCGAGACTTGTCATGACCTAAGCTGTTCTTTAGACATTTTTCTGTAAATCTCTTTATAATGTATCCTTATTGGATGATGTAACGCATATATTTTTCAAAGCAATTAAAAATGTCTATCAGCTATTTGATGCTGATGCAATCTGATATCCCACTCTTGAAAAAAAATTTTAAGACCTAAAAAGATTATTTTACTAAAGTATGTACTTTTTGAGCTGAAAGAAAACCTAGAAAGCTTCTTCTTACCCCTTTAATTTTAGATGCTTTTAAAAGTTGTATTTGATTGCAGAAAAAAATTTTACTTTTTTATATAAGTATTATGAGAAATTTTCAAATGTCCTTAACAATTCAATTAAACGTAAATATGTGAGAGTCTACAATGTACCAGGACAAATGAAATTATAGTTAAGGGATATAATACACATGTTTTTTGAGGGTCACAGTATAGGGAAGAAAATGACAATTCTAAAACCGAATGTGACTTGATTATACAGAAGATACTGAGAAGTTATTGAGTCAATACCAGTTACATCAGAAAAACTGTCCAAGCAAAAGACACTTTGACCTTATAGAGAATCGAAATTACTCTGACTGACTCTATCACCTGAAACAGGATAATGTGAGCACAGGGAAATAAAGCAAAGATTTTTATCTGGGATAATTATGAATCTATTATCTAGCAGTATTTTCAATTGGATTCTTTCAAGTACACAAAAGCAATAAAGTTAGAAGGGTAATATATATTTTCTACACTAAACGAGTTTCAAGAAGGAGTGAGTATCTCTTTTCAAGACCTAGATATTATCTCATAGCATTAGTAATTCAACATCCTATGATCAACCTGACAATATAAAATATATCATAAGAGAGTAGCTAGTGGTAAATGGCTTGGGTTTCACTCAGTTGAAAGTAATGAATAGAATATACTTTATCTTTTTAGGAAACTTTTGCAGATAAGCAAACCATCCTTCTCTCAGAAGCCATGTAAAATCAGTGTTTTTGAGTTACATTCTATATATTCTCACATTGTTACATACTAACTGACATAAAATCAACAAGGCAACATACCCATTAGAATGTATTTATAGAAGTGTCAGATTTAAGGTTTAAAAATACTACTTCAGGGGCTTCCCTGGTGGCGCAGTGGTTGAGAATCTGCCTGCTAATGCAGGGGACACGGGTTCGAGCCCTGGTCTGGGAAGATCCCACATGCCACGGAGCAGCTGGGCCCGTGAGCCACAACTACTGAGCCTGCGCGTCTGGAGCCTGTGCCCCGCAACGGGAGGGGCCGCGATAGTGAAAGGCCCGCGCACCGCGATGAAGAGTGGCCCCCGCTTGCCGCAAATAGAGAAAGCCCTCGCACGAACCGAAGACCCAACACAGCCAAAAATAAATAATAAATAAATAAATAAAGTAGCTATAAAATTAAAAAAAAAAAAAAAAATACTACTTCAATCACTTCAAATTAAAAAGATGATGATGTCTGAAATGTCAAGTGAAAGCTAATGGTTCCAATTTAAAAGCATGGGGTTTTCCCAGATTATATAAGCAATGCAGGCTTACTTTAGAAAAATACATTATTTTAGGAAGAAAGAAAGAGAGAAAAGAAGAAAAGAAGGTAGGCAAGCAAAAGTACACATATCCTCCCCATAGGGCAGATTTCAAGTGGCCAAAAAATTCTGTACATGACCAAGACTCATGCCTTTCTGCCTACCAGTAAATCAGAGGTTTTTTTGTTTTGTTTTGTTTACTTTTGATTTTCTACAATTTTCTTCTCCTTTCTACTTTTTCTAGCTTTATAACATCCTCCTATATCATACATTGTTTTTATGTGAGGTCAAAAAGTTTTAAACAAAAAGATGAATGGTCTAAAGGTAAATTAGTGGATTTAGATTCAGGGTATGGGAATTCTAGACCTGGGTTGGTCCTTAAAGGAGTCTTAAAGTCTACCTGGTCTCACGGGCCCTTCAATCGAATATTCAGATTCCTTGGAAGCCCTCTAGACCCTTATAAACTTCATCCAATTTCTTGAAATTTTTAAAACTTTTCTATATATCATTTATCACTGCATGATATTTTCTTACTTGTTTGCTTATTGTTTATATCACCAAACTAGAATGTGGACTCCAGGAGATCAGGACCATTATCCATCTTGTTCACTGCTACATACCTAGCACCAACACCTGATATGGAGTAAGAGGTCAATAAAAGCCTTATATAACCCAAATATAAGGTAAGTTTTTCCCCCAAATTTTCTAGAAAAGAAAATAACCATACATATATTTGAGTCCTTATACAGTCTCCCATGTTATGGACACTTTCATAAGCCATAAAATACTGCTTAGAACATTAGACAAAAAAGACCCAACGATTTTTTTTCTAAAATTAATGCTAGTTTTCATGTTTACAAAGATAATCTGTTAAAATCAGAATAAAAGAAGGCAAAGAAGGTTAACAATTACAGTATTTATTCCTGGGTTTTGACATTATGTTTCCAAGGGTTGGAGACCATTATAAACAATGCTTTTAAAGATTACTTTAAAAAGCAATAAAGGTTATTATATTATGAAGTTTAGGAATATAAACCTAGAGGAAGAATAAAAATGAAAATGAAATTGTACTAATGTGTGTGAATGGGAACCTTCAGTGTTCACATCACACACATAATCACATAGTGCTGTATCTCAAAACAACTGAGATATAAGTGATGCTGCTATGATAATTTAAAAATACTCTGGTGATGGGGCTTCCCTGGTGGCGCAGTGGTTGAGAATCTGCCTGCCAGTGCAGGGGACACGGGTTCGAGCCCTGGTCTGGGAAGATCCCACATGCCGCGGAGCAACTAGGCCCGTGAGCCACAACTACTGAGGCTGCGCGTCTGGAGCCTGTGCTCCGCAACAAGAGAGGCCGCGATAGTGAGAGGCCCGCGCACCGCGATGAAGAGTGGCTCCCGCTCGCCGCAACTAGAGAAAGCCCTCGCACAGCAACAAAGACCCAACACAGCAAAAATAAATAAAATAAATAAATCAATCAATTTCTAAAAAAAAAAAAATACTCTGGTGATGACAAAGACACTGATGTTAAAGATGCATCTAAAGAGGTTGGGTATTTTTTAAGTGTGACTGAGGGAAAAAAACAATGTTTCTAAATTACTCTATTTAGATAAAATGTAATTTAAATACATGTGTGGCTAAAGTAATAAATTAAATTCTATAAGTAGACAAGTCATTGTTTCACCAACATCCTTTAAAGTTTACATTTTCCCAGTGGACAAAAGACTTCTCACTGGAATAAACAACAAGTCTATTTTAAAATACATCTTGTTGGACATAGAGAATAGACTGGTGGTTGCCAAGGGGTGATGGGGAGTGGGAGAGGGATGGATTGGGAGTTTGGGATTAGCAGATGTAAACTGGTATATATAGAATAGATAAAGAGCAAGGTCCTACTATATAGCACAGGGAACTATATATAATATCCTGTGGGGCTTCCCTGGTGGCGCAGTGGTTGGGAGTCTGCCTGCCAATGCAGGGAACGCGGGTTCGAGCCCTGGCCTGGGAGGATCCCACATGCCGCGGAGCAACTAGGCCCATGAGCCACAATTACTGAGCCTGCGCGTCTGGAGCCTGTGCTCCGCAACGGGAGAGGCCGCGACAGTGAGAGGCCCGCGCACCGCGATGAAGGGTGGCCCCCGCTTGCCACAACTAAAGAAAGCCCTCGCACAGAAACGAAGACCCAACACAGCCCAAATAAATAAATAAATAAATAAATAAAAATTAAAAAAAAAAAAAAAAAAAGAGCTGAGTTCTCTATCTCATTTGCCCATATGGTTAGCCTGGGAAGGACTGGAATCAGCTCTTTCTTATAATATCCTGTGATAAACCATAATGGAAAAGAATATGAAAAAGAGTGTATATATATGTATAACTGAGTCACTTTGCTGTACAGCAGTAATTAACACAACATTGTAAATCAACTATACTTCAATAAAAAATAAAAAATAAATTAAATAAAATACATCCTGTTACTGTGTGGTATTTCGATACGAAATTTTATTCTTTTCAGTTCTATATAATACTAAACTATCTTTAGCTATTGCTTCTCAGCTATTTCTTCTATTGTCTTTTTCTAAAACTCCTAGTAAACAGTTTTGGAGTCTTTCTATAGCATATCCACGTCTAACTGCTATTTCATATATATTTTTCAGTGTCTTACCTCCTAGGGCTAGATTCTGTGTATATTTCCCAGTACCTTTTTCCTATCATTTTAAAATTTCCTCTTTAACTGCATTTAGTTTTGAGTTAATCCTGTTTATTTTTTTCTATAATAGTGCTTTTCATTTCCAAGGTTTTTACTTGATTTTTTTTCATATGCTACTGCTTTGGTTTTTCATAATTTTTATATTCTCAAGATTGTTATCCTTTCTTTTATCTCTCTGCAAAATCTTGTTAAAATCTCAAACACACTTGTTTTAATTTTTCAGATTGCTCTATTATTTTCATTTCATCCAGAGTGATTATATACCAATCTTTAATCTTCTTGGTTATCTTTTCAATTATAATAATTCTGATGTACTTTGGAATTTTTGGTGTTCAAGCTCATTTAGATGGAAGTTTTTCTTTCTCATGTTCTTTGCTTGTTTTTTATGCTCTCACTTTATAATTACCTTTCCAAGTGATGCATTACCTGGACCACTGGGGACCAGAACAAGGTCTGTGTAGGTGACTCTGAGCTTACTCAGGGATGATACTGGAGGCAAGTGCAGATCCAGGCACTGTGTCAGTGGGCAGCTTGGCACAAGTCCTGGATACAAGGCAGTTTTTACTGCCCCCCTCATCCTTGTTAAGCAATGTTATTATAAGCTAAAACACTAGTTGTTGGTCAAAAGTCTTTTTTTTTTTTTTTTCCTTCCTTTCACAGGTTGGAGCACACTATCCCAGACCTTTATTTCAAGCAATGGCTCAGGTTCTGGTCCCCTGTTTTTCTTAGACTGTAGGAGCTAAAATTATAGCCATCTCTCCAGCGTCTGTTCCCAGAGCTCAGTGGGCCAATTTCCATCCAACTACCTTACCACCAAAGTTACTGATACTGTTTCTGAGCAATGCTGTATCTTTGAACTTTTCTATTTTTATTATAACTGTCATTTTTATGATTCAGAGTATAAGGGACTAAAGGTCTCAATGATGAACAGTACCAACAAGAGTTTTTGTGGTATTCTGTTTAATTAAAAAGGGCAAAAGTAAAAGATTATTTATACCTAAAGTAAATCAACTTTTCTCCAAACGTAATTAAAATCCAGGGACTTGTCTTATTCACTGCTGTATCTCCAGCTCCTAGAATGTACTAGACACACAGTAGGAGCTTAATGAATATGTGTCAATGGAGTGATTTGCTGTCCATCCCTAAATTACTGAGGCAAAGAAGAGGGAAGGAAGAGAGGAATGTCAAGTTAGCACCGGACAGTCTCGTGGAAGTGACAGTGTGAATATACATGACACAACACATAGCACAAGACAATATATGAGGGGACACCCACACACTGTTGGTGGGAACATAAATTGGTGCAGCCACTGCGGAAAACAGTATGGAGGTTTCTCAAAAAACTAAAAATAGAACTACCATATGACCCAGCTATTCCACTCTTGGGTATGTATCTGAAAAAAAACAAAAAAACACTACGTCAAAAAGATACATGCACCCCAATGTTCACCGCAGCAGTGTTTACAATAGCCAAGATATGGAAGCAACCTAAGTGTCCACTGACAGATGAATGAATAAAGAAGATGTGGTACATATATACAATGGAACACTACTCAGCCATAAAAAAAGAATGAAATTTTGCCATTTGCAGCAACATGGATGGACTTGGAGGGCATTATGCAGAGTGAAATAAGTCAGATAGAGAAAGACAAATACTGTATGATATCACTTATATGTGGAATATGAATGTCAATATTATGACATCGTATAAGTGTGTTTCACGTTTGGTAATTGCAATCATTGTTGCTTTTGTTGTGGTCATCCATGTACAATGCTTGGTGTCAGTCTATCTCTTGTAAAAATAAAATACAGTGTGTGTGTGTGTGGAAAAAAAAAAAAAGAAAAATACAACAACCTACTGAATATAGCAAACAAGAAGCAGATTCACAGATATAGAGAACAAACTAGTGGTCACCAGTGGGGAAGAGGGACAATATACGGATGAGGATTGGGATGTACAAACGATGGCTGTAAGATAGGCTACAAGGACATATAGTACAACACGGGGAATAGAGCCAATATTTTATAATAACTGTAAATGGAGTTAACCTTTAAAAATTGTATAAAAAATTAAAAAAAAATTTAAAAGACAATATACAGTACATTTCTCAACAGGATAATGCCAACTATAAGTCATGGTATTTGATAAATGTACACAGTATGTCCAACCATAAGTTTGAATGGAGGATAGAGCTGGGAGAGATGTAACTAACTGCTATAGATTTTAAAATTGGGAGGAGAGTGGTGAAGGAAAGGGGAGAATTATTAGCTGTTTTGTTTATGTAGTTCCCTGTGGCCAGAGGGATATGGTCGCAACTTAGGGGAAATAGCGTGTATCTAGTGAAATAGTACAAGGTCACTTATATATACAGTAAATGCCAGAGGTTCATTTTGCAGAGCTACTTATGTAATTTCAGAATGTAGAAAACTTGCTCACAGACCTGGGCGAACGCATAACATCACAGTTCTTTTCAGAAGAGAAAGACTTTTTTTTTCTCTTTTTTTTTAAGAAGCAGTGTCTCCATGGCAACCATAAAGGCAAATGTCGCTTTGTGTGTATTATAGCAACATCAATAACAGCTGGAGCAGGCTGAACAAAAATGGCAGGGGAGCAGAAGCTGGGGGGATTTGGAGAGAAGGTGAAAAGAAAATGACAGCCTAAACTGGAAGCTGTGTGACTTTAAGACTGCCTTGATTCATTAGTACTGCATTTGAAGAAATCAGACTTTAAAACCTATTGTTTTCAAAGGTATTTTCCCTCTATCCTGTTCAAATCAAAGGTGAGACAAACTATTATGCCATTTTTAAAGAAAAATAAATGACTTGAATTATGTATATTTTTAAAATCAGTGGGTATTGATAAATAAAAAAAATATTTTTAAAAAAATCAATGTGTTTGACAAGAGTCACACAGAGAAAATGAAAACAGACAAAAGATGTCCAGGCTCGGATAATGAATTAATGCAAAAGGAAAGCTGTACCATTAAGGAATTTCTTTTCACATTTCAAAAAAAAAAACCACCGTATGATGCACGTCTATATAGCAAAGAAATGAGGTATTACTGAATCACTTGTTAGTGGATTCTAACAGTAAAAGCACTGCACCAGTGGAGGGTGGTAGCTTTATTTGCTGAATGAAACCTTATTTTTATATCTACTTTGTGGCTAAAACTATGTATAAAAATTTTAGTTCACTTTTTTTAGGTGTGTGGGAAAATAATTCTAATTAAGATAATAGGATTATCTACAATAATTTTTAAATACTTTTTAAATTTTGAGATCATTTAGGTTGGCAGTAGATGTAAAAAATAATAGAGATCCCATGTACCCTTTACTAGGTTTCCTCTAGTGATAACATCTCGCAAAAATATAATGCAGTTCACGAGCAGACACTGACCCTGACGTAAACCACAGATCTTATCCAGATTTTCCCTGGTTTTATTTATAGTTGTGTTGGGGTGTATGTATACTTAGTTCCATGTAATTTTATTACCTGGTGTAGATTGTGTATCTACCACCACAGTAGTGACACAAAATAGCCCTCTCACCACAAGGATCCCTGGCATTGCCCTTTTAACCACATCTACCGCCTTCCCACCCAGCTGCCCTATTCCAGACCAGTAACAAACACTAATCTGCTCTCCATAATTTTGCCATTTCAAACATGTTATATAACTAAAATCTGTGCCTAACCTTTTAAAAATGGCTTTCTCCACTCAGCAGAAATTATTTGAGATCTATCCAAGTTGTTGTGTATATGAACAGTTCATTCCTTTTTATTGCTGAGTAGTATTCCATGGTATGGATATACCACAGTTTGTTTAACCATTCACCTGCTAAAGGACATCTGGGTTGTTTCCAGTTGGAGGCTATTAGAAATAAAGCCACAGTGAACACATGTATACAAGTTTTCATTTCTCTGGGCTAAACGCCCAAGAAGAGTGCAGTAGTCTGGCCATATGGTAACTGCACATTTAGTTTTATAAGAAATTGCCAAACTGTTTGCAAGAGTGTTTGCTATTCTACATTCCCAACAGCAAGGTATGCATGATCCTTTCTGACATAATTTTAACAAGCTAATTGTCTCAACAGAGCGATGGAATTAAGACTGTTTCCTGTTGCCCGAGTTTTTACTCTCAGTCTGCCTGGGTTCAAATCCTGGCTCTGCCACTTGATAGCTACGTGATCTCAGATAAGTTATTCTTCCACTCAGCCTCAGTTTCTCCACCTGTAGAATGGTAATAATAATACACCTATCTCACAGGCATGCTATGAAGGTATAATAATAATTATTATTGAGTTATTATTTATGGTGTAATTAATATAACTGTAAAGAGGTAAAAAGAGGTATATATGAGATTAATGAGAAACACCACCTATTTTATTATGCTACTTTTTACAATGTCTGTGTAAGGAAACTATTCTGAGAATGTCTCTAAGCTGTGATATGATGATGATTTTACACATAAATCCTTTCAGACTCAAAATTTATTACATTGTTGACCCACAGTGAAATAGTGGCAAAATAACTATGTTTTGAAATGTAGGAAAGTAATAGAGCTAGTTCTCCAAATTATAAAGCACACTTTCATGAGCCTGAGGTATGGAGAAGTTCGATTTTATTGAAAGTTGATTGCATGGGAAGTAAGATGGCTCTCGGGAGCAAATGGAATCAATAAAAGATAGCAAGATGCTGATGGTGAATCAGAAGACCAGTTCCTCCTGCCACCAGTTACTACTTCTAAAGAGAGGCAAAAAGAATAACGGGTTGACTTTTTAAATCTTCTATCCAAAAAAATCATTTCAAAGGAAATGATAGTGAGTGTGTGTGTTTGCCAAAACAGAATACAATGCAAATAGCTATAATGTTTACATCTTGCTATATAAATTTAATACAAATAATTTTATATTTACTCAAATCACCACCCCAATTAACTTTGAAAACATTTCTACTTTCATCTTTTATTTGAATTTTTTAAATAAACTATTTTTATTTTTAATTTCCACTTCAATTTGAAGTGTCCTCTGCTTCGGGGGGAGGGGGACGGTTGTTATTGTTGTTTCCTGTTTTCCTTATTTTGGTTTGGCTTCCAAGAAAGTGAAGATATTAATTCTCATATTAGAAGTATGAGAGCACCACTTTTAGAGGACAGCTAAGCTCAATACAACAGGGGTCGTGTGTGCTGAAATTTGGCTTACCCAGTTTTCCATTGGCGTGCTAGAGGATTTGAGAAAGTTATTAAAGCATCGTTTTAACAGTCTATTAAACTGTGGCACCCATAAAGTGGTAAGCAGATTTTCAGTTTTCTCGTCTTTTTAATTGATCGTTCTATAGAATTTAGCTCCTCCTTGTCTCAATTTAAAGTTCACCAAACACATTTTGCTAGATATTTTTTTTCAATAGGCCATTTGTTGATTTTTTTAAATGCAAGATTACTTCTCTGATTTATTAAAATAACACTCATTTTCACATTAATTCTTTTTCCCAATAGGGTTTAAACAAACTATTTCTTACTACTTCTTTCTTATATTTCACTTACATGTTTTAATTAAGATGTTTTCAACTATAAGTAACAGAAAAATCATCTCTAAATGACTTATAAATGGAGTTTCTTTATTACTCATACAACACAAAGTTCAAGGCAGGGCAGCCCCTGGTTGGTTATCTTAGTGGCTCCACAATGTCATAAATGCCCATCTTCCCATTTGTTCACTTTGTCATTTTTGATATGTGAACTCATTCCCCTCATGGTCACAAGATGACTGCAATAGTGCCAGGCATAACATTTTCAGAAACCAATGTCAAAAGCCAGAAAAGGAACATTTCTCTCTTGTGTTTTTTTTTATCCAGGATGAGAAACTTTTCTAGAAGACCTCTTCTCTGTCTCATTGGTCATAAATGGGTTACCATGCCCAAACCTAAACCAATCCCTTGGTCCCAGACAATGGTATCAAAATGACAAGCTTAGGTAATTATGAAAGAGGGATGGAGAACATCAGACTAGAGAAAAGCCACCAAAAAAAAAAAAAACCCTAAAAAACAAACAAATAAAAACCACTCATGTCTAACACATTATTAAGGGCTTGAAAGCCAGAAAAACTTGGGTGAGCTTTATGACTATATAAACTAAACCTCTGAGCTTTGGTGGTTTTTTTTTTTTTAAACCCACCGAATTGCCTTCTTTGTGAGTATCTTTTTTTTAAACCCACCCAACTGCCTTCTTTGAAATTAATATATAAACAAGACACCTAGCTCATAAGAGAGATACAATATATGTTAATCTCCTCCTTTCCCTGCAAATGTGCAAAATAAAAATAAAGTAATTAATTAACAGATAAGGCTAAATAATATGAATTTTAGAGCTTGAATAGCCTAGATTTTCTGATATTCCATTTCAAACTTGGCAAGGAACTCCTAACATGATTTTGAAGAATCTACAGCAATGACAATGCTTTAGTATAAAGAATTTTAATTTTGTTATTTAAAATCACTTATAAAATTTGCACCTGGGCTTCCCTGGTGGTGCAGTGGTTGAGAATCTGCCTGCTAATGCAGGGGACACGGGTTCGAGCCCTAGTCTGGGAAGATCCCACATGCCGCAGAGCAACTAAGCCCGTGAGCCACGGCTACTGAGCCTGCGCGTCTGGAGCCTGTGCTCCACAACAAGAGAGGCCACGATAGTGAGAGGCCCGTGCACCGCGATGAAGAGTGGCCCCCACTTGCCGCAACTAGAGAAAGCCCTCGCACAGAAACGAAGACCCAACACAGCCAAAAAAATAAATACATAAATAAATAATAATTAAAGGTGCTAATAATTAAAAAAAAAAGTTGCACCGTCTGTTTAAAAAATGTAGGTGGATGCAATATATATGCAGAACAAGAGATAGACAGTCTCTTAAATCCTGTAATTTTTGTCACCATTTATTCATTTTATTTCCAACAGATTCACATAAGGTTTATACAGTATGCTAGATATCATTCTAGATGCTGGGAGTTAAAACAAAAACTGAGAGGCAAAGTTCCCTCCCTTCTCCAAATCACCTCCAAATTCTTGCTTATACCAATGAGTACTGATTTCATTTAAAAGTTTCAAACTAATGCCTTATCCCTGAAACTCAACTGTTTCATTACACTCATTTTTCCTATGTACCAAATACCAAAATAAAACAAAATTCCAACTCTTTTAGTTGTCTTCCTCCACTTCATCACTAGATGGCGCCCAAAGAATCTATTTCCCTACAATTGACTGGGAAAAAAGTACAGCTAAAACAGCAACTCTTCAGTGTAAAACGGACAAGGTCTCTGCTGACTGTTTAGTTTCTATTTTATTTATCTGTTATTTGGGCAAAGATGCACAGATGTTTTTCACTATCACTTGGCACTCACAGTAAATTTTAAAAATAGTCTTTTGAGGTCCACTACAATTTTGTAAAGCCCTTTCCTTCACAGTAAGTCATTTCTATTCCTTTATCTTATACAACAGCAATTATTTATTTTGCCCTTTTCTTATTGAGACATACACTGCTCTGCTTCTTTAGAAACACTTGGGTCATTCTATTCTCTCGAGAATTAGAGTTACCAAATGTCATTCCTGTATTCCCTGCCTAACACTCTGTCACGACTTTCTTCAAAGTATATCCTGGAAAATTCCCCACTGCACTTCTGCCTTCCAGCTATTTTGGAGTTTTTACAACATTTATATCTTTTTAAGGTGTTTATACCATGATAAAATCTAGGGAACCAAAATATGTATGTTTGCTCTCATGAAAAATGATTATCATTCCCCAAGTCCTGTCTAGGGAAGGGAAGAAACAAAAAACAACACACTGGAAAGAGAAATTAATTTGGCTGTGAATCAAATTCCAACCAAAGAATTACGAAACCTTTTTTTTCTCCTCTGTATTCTCTACTAAAACTTGGGGAAACTCCTCTGTCCAAATAATTAGTTAAGGAGTAACTGACTGATGATTTGTTGAAATTATGTTTGTAGGTATAATTTTGAAACATGCATTTGTGTGTGAATGCATGTATATTTACACACACACAATCTCTTTGTCACCTCCATCCAGTGTCACAGTCACTCAACTATAGGAGCAGAGATCTTCACGGGACCTCACTTTACACACTTGAATCAGGGTCTTGGATCCATTTTCCTAACCTGTTGTTTTTCTTGCCTAAGGATTATGCCCTGAGCTGAAAGTTCACCATTTTCCTCTTGTATATGGACCATAATTAAGGATGTTTTTCACAGACAAAATCTTCCTTGGACCCAGATGTTGTTCCTCCTGCTCCTTCTTTTTTTAAAATAATTATTTATTTTATTTATTTTGGCTGTGCCAGGTCTTACTTGCGGCACGCGGGATCTTTATTGAGGCGTGCGGGGTCTTTTTAGTTGCAGCATGTGGACTCTTAGTTGCGGCATGCATGCAGGATCTAGTTCCCCGACCGAGGATCGAACCCAGACCCCCTGCATTGAGAGCGCGGAGTGTTACCCACTGGACCACCAGGGAAGTCCCCCTCCTGCTCCTTCTAAATTGCACAGTCTTGCATGCCTGAGGTGGAGGTAGAGTTTCATACCCATTTATTTTACAAACTCAATGTGCCCTACATTTTTGCTTTTTATTTATTTATGTTATCCATAACATCTCCTGGAGACTGAGGAACTGGCTTGTACTCAGGTTTTGAAATTGTTTGTTTGGTTTCTTCATCTCCATTTATTGTAGAAGGTATTAGGTGAGCAGGGAGGTGACAGCAATGTTCAATTAAGACGCACCCTTTAGAAATGGAGGGGTGAAGCTTTTCTATGGAGAAAACACAATGGATTCTGCCACCCTATATGTCTTTTTCCCTAATCAGTTAGAAGGAGGAAATGCGCCTGACTACAAATGGAAAATTTAGAATCAAACCATCAAGGGCCTGTTTTTATTCAGAAAATTTAAAAGATTGTAGAAACTCCTATTTGGAAGACACACAGAGTCATGTATAGATTGGTTATCAACCCTGGCTGTGCAACAGGATCCCTAGGGAGTTACACATTTCGAGCTCCACCTCAAATTACTGACTCATAATTTCCAGAGGTGGGCCCAGGAATTCATACTTTTCAAAGCAATCTTTTATTTAACTGCAGGCAATCTGACCCTAGTTCATGGATTGGCATTCAAGAAAGGTAAGTCTGGACTCTTGACTTACTACCCCTGGCAAGTCGGCATCTTTGTTTTGCTCTCACTGTATGGCTATGGTGGCTAAGTGGTCCTCTGGCGCACAGGGAAGGAATGAGAAAATGTTCAGTGTCAAGCACCATGTTGGAAATGCTCGTGAGCATGGCTCCAGGAGCCAGACATCTTGTACTTATGATTCCTCCTCGGCCCCTTATTAACTATGTGACCTTGGGCAAACGACTTAATTTTGTCTGTCTCAGTTTCCTTATCTGTAAAATGGAGATAATAGTAATAACCTCCTCCCAGTTTTGTTATAAGGACTGAATAAGTGTATGCATGTAAAGCATTTAGCATAATGCATGGCACTGAGTACAGTCTCTGACTTAACAGTGGTTCAGCTTACAATTTTTTGATTTAGATGGTGTGAAAGCGATATGCATTCAACAGAAACCGTACTTTGAATTTTGATCTTTTCCCAGGCTAGTGATAATGCAGTATGATACTCTTGTGATGCTGGGCAACGGCAACAAGCCGTAGTTCCCAGTCAGCTCTGCGATCACGAGGGTAAATAACTGATACACTTACAACCATTCTGCATCCAGATGACCACTTCGTTTTTCATTCTCAGTATACTATTCAATAAATTACATGAGATATTCAACACTTTATTATAAAATAGACTTTGTGTTAGATGATTTTGCCCACGTGTGGGCTAATGTAAGTGTTCTGAGCACATTTATGGTAGGCTAGGCTGAGCTTTGATGTTTGGTAAGTTAGTTGTATTAAATTCATTTTGACTTAATGATATTTTCAACTTACGATGGGTTTCTTGGGTCATAACCCCATTGTAAGTCAAGGAAGATCTGTACATGAGCAAAAAATGATATTCTTGTTCTGATTATGTTATTTACTACTCAGGAAAAAACAAACTTGTGAAAAAGATATTATTATCCTAATTTAAGAAAAGAAAACTGAGGCTCATACAAATTAAATATCATGTCCAAGTTAAACAGAGCTGGAAAGTGTTAGAACTGAAATTCAAATCCAGACCTGATGACATCAAGCCCATACTCCTTACGCCATAAGAAGCTACTTGAACACCTCAACTGATGGCTGAAACTACTACTTCCAAAGGCAAGAATTTTTTCATTGCATACTTCCGACAGATAATAGTAATAGTCTGATGCTGATTTATAAAGTAACTGTTGAAAGACCATTTGTTGAATCCTTACAAATGCCAGTTGCTACATGTAGCACTTCAAATACATTGTTGACTCATTTGATCATTATGACAACCCTGCAGGTTAGTTGTTATTTTCCCTATTTATCAGACAGGGAAATTGAGGCTCAGTGTGGTTAAATATGTTGCCAAACATATACAATTAGTATGTGGTGGGACAGGTATTTGAACCCCTGACTTTCCAACTCCATCATTTGTGTACTTAGCCACTTTCTTGAGCCTCCGTTCACTGCTTCTGGTTTTTCTTAAGATGCTCATGAATTAAACACTTAGTTCTCTAGGTCAAGTTAACTTTTTGGTTATTTGGAAAAAGAAATGAAGTCATTTCCTAGGTTAAGATCCAAATTCCTTCAACACATCCAGACAGTGGACATGACCTCATTTTGAAGTCTTTTCACCACCGAAGTCACTCTTCTCTGAATATGCATTTGACGTATTGGTCACTCAAACTGTGATGTGCTGAACTGTACCAGAGAGAGAGAGAGAAAGGACACCAAGCAGAGTCGGAGACCCACTCCAACTTCCACCCACAGGCAGTAAGTGCTTCTAAAGAGGTCCACATAGATGATTCATTGTCATCTTAGTGTTGTAGTCTGTGTTCTGTTTTAAAAGATAACATTATAAAGGAGGCTTTTTAAAAATTTGTTTTTCAATTATTTCTACCTTTGTGGTTTAAAGATAGCATGGGGTAAACCAAAAAATTAATATTTGAAATTTTTGTGCTAATTTCTTCACAAGCAATTTTTTGTTCAAACTTAGGTTTCAGACCAAAATGTATAATCTTTTAAAAGAGGGGATACATTTTCCATCCAGATGGGATATTGTTAATCGAAGACTATTTGGGTATATTGGTAGTTATGTGATGGATCAGAAACCTGTTTTCACTCTTACCTGATATCCACCTGTACAGAGAAATGATGCAATATCCAACTAATATGAATCCTACCATTTCAGGTTAAATTTTGAGCTCCCTTTACTTCTTGAGGATAAATAAGCTTAATGTCCACATTTCATGGTTTTTGCTTCTACAGGGTAAGTGGTTGCTACCCAGAGTTTCCCTGAGCCCATGTGAATTCTCTTAATTAAAAATGTTTGTGTTTTAGATTATGGAAAGAAAAACCTCTTTAATAGGCAAAATAATATAGTCTTCCTTTTAAAAGTTTTAGCTTCATTAATTTTAAATCATATGGAGTTGACTCAAGTCTCTAGAAACTGTCACATTATTAATGATGAAGAAATACTTCATAGCTGAAAACAAATGCGGTCATCTTTGGAACTGGTGAGATGTTTGAAGAAAAAAAAAATAAAAAGACACTGGTATGGATCTAGGAATCGTTCAGATTCTTTCTCATGGTCCTATTCCAAGATGATCAGAGGGTTGGATGCAAGGAACCAATCTGTCCTGGTTACTTTTTCATGAGAATTTCCACTGATCAGTGAGAAAAATGTGTCCAGTAATATGAGCAATGAAAAACAACATAGTTAGTGGAACTGTTGTTTAGTCTCCATGCCTTATCTTGACCAGCTTCAAAGTATCATTGCATAATAAACTCTAAACTACTCATATAAAATCTCCACAATTTCCAGAAGTTGCTTGGGAATTAAGGATTAGTACCCCAGACTCTGGCATTGATCTTTCTGTTTCTTGGACATTTAAAGTTTGTTTTAGATTTGTTTAAAAAGTATTTTTGTAGTAGAAACTCTAGGCACTTTGGTCATTTCCTAACCTACTGGGGAACTTTTGAGTTACCACCTCAATATCTAGTCCTTCAAATTTTCTCTCCAACAGTACCCAGATATTCCTTTAAGGAATTCAGTCAATTTCTAACTTGTACCTTTGACCCAGCAGCACCAGGAATGGGCCAACTGATCAACACTTCCCAACACCAACTCACCCCCATCAATACAGAGTGGTTATTTCAGGGAAAACACATGTGACTCAACAAGAGCCAGTGAGAGAATGAATCCCATGGCTTGGGTGGGGACCACAGGCTACTCTAAAGCAAAGAGAGATGAGGTCCTGAGGGAGAGCCAATAGCTTCTGGGAGGTGCAATGTGGCCTAAAGCCAAAACCAACACTCCAGAAAGAGAAATAGAAATTGGAAAACTGCTGATATGTGTTAAGGCTTTGGACCAAGCTTGACTCCTCAGTTATGTGATCCATTAAATTTATTTTATTATTTAAATCCCCTTTAATCACATTTTCAACAGCTTGTAGATAACTTTTCTGAGTCTCAGTTTTTTTGGTTGTTGTTCTTCTTCTTTTTAATCAGTAAAGGGTGTTAATATTACCCATCTCATCAGGTATTTGTGATGACTGAATCAGATAACATCTGTAAAGCATGTCGTATGTGCTGAGTATTCAGGAACTATTTAATCTTGTTTCCTTTTCTTTTCCTCTCTCCTCACAAACTTCTGGGTACTGATGTGTCAGATCACTGAATGCTCCATCGATCCAGGGTGTTTTCAGAGAAGGGAGTGTTGTGGGATAAGGAGTGAAGTCATTACCAAGGCCACAGCTCCCAGTGCCTCTCCTTAGACCTGACTCTACCCTACTGCCTTTCCCAGGCAGCATTAGCAGTCAGCCAGGTTGATGTATGTCTGGTAGGAAAACACTAATAGCTCCTCGAGGTAAGTGGTAAAACAAGTAGCTAGACAAACTGGATTTTTCTAAGAAGGACATCACAGAGGGGCAACATTTAAACACCAATGGATATTCTGTTTTCCTGGGATATCAAACTTATTCAAGACAATACATTTCGAATGCATATATTTAAAGATGGCTCTTAAAATTTTAGGAAGCTAGTGATTAAAAAGATGCCCAGGGCTTCCCTGGTGGCGCAGTGGTTGAGAATCTGCCTGCCAATGCGGGGGGACGCGGGTTCGAGCCCTGTTCTGGGAGGATCCCACATGCCGCGGAGCAACTAGGCCCGTGAGCCACAACTACTGAGGCTGCGCGTCTGGAGCCTGTGCTCCGCAACAAGAGAGGCCGCGACAGTGAGAGGCCCGTGCACTGCGATGAAGAGTGGCCCCCGTTCGCCGCAACTAGAGAAAGCCCTCGCACAGAAACAAAGACCCAACACAAATAAAAAGATTCCCAGTCTAAGCTATGCCAAACAGTTCCACTTAACTGTGAGGTAATTTTTTCATTCATTACACAATTTTGGAACAGGAAGAGATGAGCTCATTCAAATTCTTGTTTGATAGAGGAGAGACAGAGGCCCAGAGTGGCGAGTAGCGAGGTGACTTGCCCAAGCCCTGCAACCAGCTGAAAGCAGAGCCAGGTCTGCCAATGCCCAGTTAGTGCTCTTTAAACAGACTGTGCTCCCCAACCCCCCGGCCCCTGCTCAGCAGACTCCACTTCACTTCCCCTTACAAACCAAGTGTCTGGCAGACACATAAACACCCATCGGGTCTAACAAGCATAGCCAGTTTTCCCAAAGGTGGTACAATTGCCGTCTGCGAGTCAGCATTGAGTCTCATGGACACATTTCCCTGCTGTCGCGCGTGGACCAAGCGACTCGCGTAGCAGGGCATGTCTGATGTCTCGTACAGGGTTGGTTTCACAACCTCGGCACCACTCACACTTTGGCTGGATAATTCTTTGTTTGAGCGGCAGAGGGTGAAGCAGGGAGAAGCGAGGGTGCATTGCAGGATGTTTAGCAGCACCTTCTAACCTGCTGGATGCCAGTAGCATCCCTTCAGTTTCAAAAGCTAAAAATGTCTCCAGATACTGTCAAATGTCCCAGAGAAGGGGGTGCAAAATCAATCCACTGACAGCCACTGCTATAGAGATGAGCCTTTTTGCACTGGGCTGTCCGGAAACTCTTTTCCCTCGCAGTGCAGTCCTCAATGCAGGGAGGGGAAAGAGTGGACATAAGATGTGATGTGTGCTTGGGATTTGGAGTACCTCTTTTCAGGCAAATTAAAAAATTGTCAGTTCTACAGAACAGACTCTAATTCTTTACCTAATAGGTATTCTGGGTTGAGAGTGAAGACCAAACCTAAAAGGGTCTGATACCTTGTTACTATCACAAGAATAAGAAATTATACATTAAATAAGAAAAACAAATAAATGGGAAGATAACTACTATAATACAAGGGGATAACCACAGGGAGTCTATGGAAACAAGGGATTGAAAACTCACACATACTAGGTCCCCTTCAAATTCCTGGGCTTTCCTTTTTCTTGGATGTCCTTACAGAAGGAGCACACAATGTTTTCTCTCCTGACGACGTCTGCCAAACTCCTCAGTGCCATGGGTGCGGAACTCTTAAGGCAGAAGCTGGGCGAAATGACAGAAGAGAAAAAGGATAACAGTGAGATGTAGAAATATGGAAAAAAGAAACATGAGAGGAAGCAGAAGAAAAAAAAAATAAAAATGAAAAGGGAGTAGGTATAAAGAAAAACTTGCCAGAGAATTCTAGCCCCACTCCTAAACAAAATGTATTTTTTTTAATTAGACTTTCTCAGCATGGATTCTTTTGGGGGGAACTAATGTAAAATGTTTCTCTTTCAGAAAGTCTTGCATCAAAACAGCAATTGTGTTGCTGTCATTTAGAATACTTAACTATGGCAAATTCACATTATTAAATCTGATAGAACAAGAAATAATACCAAATACTGTATCAATCCTATATAATCAGTCCTTCTGAATATCATAATGTGCTGCTGCTATTCCAAGCTGTCCTTGGAGATAGCTGCAGCCCAGCAATATACAAAAGGTTTCCCTTCGGCCTTTGTAATTGCCTAGGACAACACATTCTTACATTTTTAATCATCTAAAGCTTTTCAGATACACCAGAGTGTGCCTTCAATAGGACAATAAATGAGAACCAAGATTTCTAAGAGCCTTATGTTTCTTTCTTCTTGTGGTTGATAATATGCTGTTTCTGCCTTGTACTGGATACAGATGTGGAGCAGATAGCATAAATAGGGGAAAATAAGAAGGATATTCATGAGAGGGCTAGATTCATCTGAGAGTGAAAATAATTGCCTCAAACCAGGAAGCCTCTTGCTTAAAAAAAAAAAAAAAAAAAGAAAAGAAAAGAAGAAAGAGGGTATCCATTCATTTTAAGTGCTGAGATAAGACAATTTAGAATGATTTTCACCTTGGCACAAAAATCTTCAGCAGAAACAGCACTCTTAGAAGAGAACTGAACGGCAATTCTTAGTTGGGACAGAAAGGAGCAGAGGTACATACAAAAAAATATAACCCTTCCAACTCAAAAAACTCTCTAGAATTATAAATCGGATTATGAATATGACCCCCCATTGGGGGAGATACAGCATTAGTGATGTCATGTTACTTTCGAAAGCTCCTGGTTCAGCTTTTCTGCATAAATAATGAAGTAAATACTTTTCCCGCAAGTAAAGAAGTATCTCAGTGGTCCCCAAACCCGACTGGCAACTGCAATTAGTTTGATCCTTCCCTATACATCCTGACTCAACAGTTCTGGGGTGAGGTATGGAACTCTACTTCTCACAATCTCCTTAGATTATTCTGATGCTTTGTCAGGCTTCGAACCCGCAGGAGAATTCAAGTTAAGGGAAAGTTTTTAAAATACCCTTGTATTTTTTAGCGCTACTGAATATATTGAAAATGTCTCAATTTCCAAGTATGTCACTAAATTTCATTCATTGCAAGGCCTCATGTGCCATTGACCTTTAGAGGTCATACAGCATTTTGTTGAGCTGATGAAAAACGTTGACCCCTACTCTAGAAAAACACACATGCCTAGAAAGGTAAAAACTTTATACACAATTTTAGGTTGTCTATAGATTGCTTAAATCCATCTAGGGAGAAGAACGCCTGTTTGAATGCTTGCACTTCTGGTTTGTGAGAGTTAATAGTTCAGTAACTCCCCCTCAAGTTACAGCACTTAATGATAGCCTGTGTGTTTCTTGAAACAAAGATGCTACACTTAAGAGACCAGGTTTAAGAAACAACGAGGAAAGCCACAGGCAGTAATGCACATACTACAAGAGCCTCTTAAACGGTCCCTCTGCCTTCAGTCTTTTCCCCTCCAATCCATTCTCCGCAAGTCAGCCAGAGGAATAGTTCCAAAGTGAGCCTGACTATAAGCTGCCCATGTATAGAACACTTCAAGGTCATCATTTTGCCCTAGGGTACCACCCTAGGTTACTTGCTGTAGTAGTGAAGGGTGAGGTACCACCCTCAATTGTTTTCATTGCCTTGCCCTTCAGCATCACTAGATGCTTGCTATTTATTTATTTATAAATGTTTTATTTTTTTTTAACATCTTTATTGGAGTATAATTGCTGTACAGTGTTGTGTTAGTTTCTGCTGTATAACAAAGTGAATCAGCTATATGCATACGTATATCCACATATCCCCTGCCTCTTGCGTCTCTCTCCCACCCTCCTCATCCCACCCCTCTAGGTGGCCGAAAAGCACCGAGCTGATCTCCCTGTGCCATGCAGCTGCTTCCCACTAGCTATCTATTTTACATTTGGTAGTGCATATATGTCCATGCCACTCTCTCACTTTGTCCCAGCTTACCCTTCCCCCTCCCTATGTCCTCAAGTCCATTCTCTACATCTGCATCTTTATTCCTCTCCTGCCCCCAGGTTTTTCAGAACCATTTTTTTTTTTATTTTTTAGATTCCATATATATGTGTTAGCATACGGTATTTGTTTTTCTCTTTCTGACTCTGTATGACAGACTCTAGGTCCATCCACCTCACTGCAAATAACTCAATTTCGTTTCATTTTATGGCTGAGTAATATTCCATTGTATATATGTGCCACATCTTCTTTATCCACTCATCTGTTGATGGGCACTTAGGTTGCTTCCATGTCCTGGCTATTGTAAATAGAGCTGCAATGAACATTGTGGTACATGACTCTTTTTGAATTATGATTTTCTCAGGGTATATGCCCAGTAGTGGGATTGCTGGGTCATATGGTAGTTCTCTTTTTAGTTTTTTAAGGAACCTCCATACTCTTCTCCATAGTGGCTGTATCAATGTACATTCCCACCAACAGTGCAAGAGAGTTCCCTTTCCTCCACACCCTCTCCAGCATTTATTGTTTGTAGATTTTTTTGATGAGGGCCATTCTGACTGGTGTGAGGTGATACCTCAAGTACTTTTGATTTGCATTTCTCTAATGATTAGTGATGTTGAGCATCTTTTCCTGTATTTGTTGGCAATCTGTATATCTTCTTTGGAGAAATGTCTGTTTAGGTCTTCTGTCCATTTTTGGATTGGGTTGTTTGTTTTTTTGATATTGAGCTGCATGAGCTGCTTGTAAATTTCAGAGATTAATCCTTTGTCAGTTGCTTCATTTGCAAATATTTTCTCCCATTCTGAGGGTTGTCTTTTCGTCTTGTTTATAGTTTCCTTTGCTGTGCAAAAGCTTTTAAGTTTCATTAGGTCCCATTTGTTTATTTTTGTTTTTATTTCCATTTCTCTAGGAGGCGGGTCAAAAAGGATCTTGCTGTGATTTATGTCATAGAATGTTCTGCCTATGTTTTCCTCTAAGAGTTTTATAGTGTCTGGCCTTACATTTAGGTCTTTAATCCATTTTGAGTTTTAGTGTATGGCATTAGGAAGTGTTCTAATTTCATTCTTTTACATGTAGCTGTACAGTTTTCCAGAACCACTTATGGAAGAGGCTGTCTTTTCTCCATTGCATATTCTTGTCTCCTTTATCAAAAATAAGGTGACCATATGTGCGTGGGTTTATCTCTGGGCTTTCTATCCTGTTCCATTGATCTATATTTCTGTTTTTGTGCCAGTACCATACTGTCTTGATTACTGTAGCTTTGTAGTATAGTCTGAAGTCCAGGAGCCTCATTCCTCCAGCTCCGTTTTTCTTTCTCAAGATTGCTTTGGCTATTTGGGGTCTTTTGTGTTTCCATACAAATTGTGAAATTTTTTGTTCTAGTTCTGTGAAAAATGCCATTGGTAGTTTGATAGGGATTGCATTGAATCTGTAGATTGCTTTGGGTAGTATAGTCATTTTCACAATGTTGATTCTTCCAATCCAAGAACATGGTCTATCTCTCCATCTGTATCATCTTTAATTTCTTTCATCAGTGTCTTATAGTTTTCTGCATACAGGTCTTTTGTCTCCTTAGGTAGGTTTATTCCTAGGTATTTTATTTTTTTTGTTGCAATGGTAAATGGGAGTGTTTCCTTAATTTCTCTTTCAGATTTTTCATCATTAGTGTATAGGAATGCAAGAGATTTCTGTGCATTAATTTTTTTATCCTGCTGCTCTACCAAATTCATTGATTAGCTCTAGTAGTTTTCTGGTAGCATCTTTAGGAATCTCTATGTATAGTACCATGTCATCTGCAAACAGTGACAGTTTTACTTCTTCTTTTCTGATTTGGATTCCTTTTCTTTCTTTTTCTTCTCTGATTGCTTTGGCTAAAACTTCCAAAACTATGTTGAATAATAGTGGTGAGAGTGGACAACCTTATCTTGTTCCTGATCTTAGAGGAAATGTTTTCAGTTTTTCACCATTGAGAACGATGTTGACTGTGGGTTTGTCATATATGGCCTTTATTATGTTGAGGTAAGTTCCCTCTATGCCTACTTTCTGGAGGGTTTTTATCATAAATGGGTGTCTAATTCTGTCAACAGCTTTCTCTGCATCTACTGAGATGATCATATGGTTTTTCTCCTTCAATTTGTTAATATGGTGTATCACATTGATTGATTTGAGTATACTGAAGAATCCTTGCATTCCTGGGATAAACCCCACTTGATCATAGTGTATGATCCTTTTTAATGTGCCACTGGGTTCTGTTTGCTAGTATTTTGTTGAGGATTTTTGCATCTATGTTCATCCGAGCATCACTAGAGGCGTTTTAAAATACCAGTGCATTGGATACCACTCCTCAACCAGTTACTTTAAAATCTCTGAGGGAAAAGAGGAGAGGATCAAAGGGGGTGGGGGTTCTAGCATTAAAAAAGAGAAGGGAAGTGGATGAAAGAGGAGGGGAGGAAAACAACTCCTGAGGAGATTCAGCTGTACAATGAGTCAGGACTGAACTGCTCCCCGTCCAGGACCCACCGTGCTACATCTGGCCTCTAGGCTTTCTATGTTTTCTTCCTTCTGCTTACAACAGTTTTCTCTTTGTTTCTTTACTAAGCTAACCCTACCCTTCCTTACTTCTGAAATCAAAATTTCCAGGTCTGGATTTGTTTTCCCTAATATGTGCCCTCAGCGGCTCATCTCTATCTGACTACATTCTAAGCAGTTTAAAAGTAGTAGGGAGGTTTGGTGTTTGGGTTTGTTTTGTTTTGTTTTATTCGTTTCCAGTTCTAGAACCAGAGCCTAGTACTAAATCTAACACACAACATAGCCACTTATAAGTATTTGATGAATAAGAAACAATTCAGGATCCACATATTAGTATATTCAGGTTATACCACAGTTTAATGGTTCTTTACTTGGAAGGGCATGTGATACCTCAACATGGAAACTTGATGGTGTAGAAGAGAATTTTTCTGTTTGTTCTGATCTCTCTTAGAAGATAGTAGCCAGAAAGGGAGATTAAACAAATCTCAGTTTGTTGTTCAAGCTCTTCCTTTTTAAAATTATCCTTCTAAGACTTCTTCCTGGCATCTAAAGGAAGTTGGAAATACTGTAGTTTATCATTCAATAAATATTAGTTATTTAAGTGACTGAATGAGTGAACAAGTTTCAGTTTGTGAAACTTGGGTCTACAGGCCTATAGCTTATGAACATGCAATGTGTGTTAAAAGGATATCTCTCGAGTACATTTGGTCTGAAGTTTCTCTACGAAGACAACTTGATACTTGATACTGTTATGGTAGGTAATTTTGTACTAACAGTATCACTTTGAACATTTTTCTTAGAATAGACAATAATAGAGAACGTTTTTTGAGCACTCTCTATATGTCACATACTTTTCCAAGGACTTCAGATGTATTAACTGATTCTTTTTTTTTTAATGAAGTATAGTTGATTTACAAAATTGTGTTAAGTTTCAGGTGTACAGCACAGCGATTCTTTTTTTTTTCTTTTTCAGGTTATAATCCATTATAGGTTATTACAAGATACTGGGTAAAATTCCCTGTGCTATACAACTTATTAATTTTTAAAACCTTAAAAAGAAGCTTCCATTATGATCCCCATTTTACAGATGAGGAAACTTAAGCACAAAGAGGTTGTTTAACTTCTCTAAAATTATATAGCTATTAAATAGAAGAGTCAGAAGTCAAATTCTAGCATTCTGGCTCCAGAGCCCATGTTTTTAGCCACTTCACTAGACTACCATTTAAAAGACAGCAGCAAGACTACAACACTGTTTATTTTATGAAATGTGTATTCAATCAGAATCCATACCTGCAATTGGATTTCAAATTTTTAAGGAGGAAACCAAACTTTTCTTCTCTGTGGCCTGGCTAAATAGAGGGTTGGCTAAGTTTTTTTCTAGAGAGAATTTATCAATATGCATCTTTTCATAGGCTTTAAAATCTATAATAAAAGCCCATGTTTCTATGGCCTTATTCTTTTTAGGTCAGGGAGTACTTTTTGTCATTCATTACAAAATGTTTCTCTTCCTTCCCAAATAGAGAGACAGCAAGAAAAAGAAAGAAGTTAAAAAAAAAAAAAAGAAAGAAAGATAAGAATGGAATCTATAAAATTTGGAGAACAGAGATCTAAACATAATGCCCCCCCTAATTTTTTAAATTATAATTTTAATGTTATAATATTTTTGAGATCCTATGTACCAGTTAATGTGCTACGTGCTGGTAATCTGTGAACACACCTGATCAGGTCACTTGCTAATTAATAAGTAAAGGCATCACAGAGATAATTTCAGATAGTGATAAGTGCTATGAAGAAAAAAAACAAGGTGTTTTGGTAGAGAGTGAGTAGATGGTGGGATTATTTTCATTAAAAATAAGTGACCCCCAAAAATGTAGGATGTAAAATTAATCATTTGGAGCTGAGATTAGTTAAGGGTTTTGGTTACAAAAAAGAAAGCATATTTCACTCTCTGAGTTGTCTTTAAGTTTTACCTGAAACTAACTTTCCATCAAACTTTAAAATTCTCTTTTTGGCTTTTCATATTTTGTACTTGTAATATAAAAATGTCAATCAGTCTATTTTTTTCCCCTCCAAATGATGTCAGACCTGCAATTTGGGGAAATTTTATCTCTGTGATGTTTTCTATCAGTCGGTGAATTTTTCATGGAAATGTTTCTGAACAGTGGTATTCCCAACCTCATCAATTTAACTGAAAGACTAAGAATAATTAATTGGAAGTAAAATAAGAGAATGGGTATTTTTGTGTAGATATTGCTTAATTTTACTTATAAGTCTGAACTAATTCTTGAATATCACTATAATCCTATCAGAAAACAAAAAATGAAAATGAAACTAGTGATGTTTTAATAACTCACAAATTTACAGCTTGTATGATTAAAATATGGAAGAGTAAATTTGCACATTTCCATAGTTCAATTAAAAGTTTTTAACTATTTATTACAGAGTTTAAACTTGAAAAACTGAAAATAAGTCCACTGTGATTTTTCTTATCTTCAGTTGTTTTCTATCAGTATTTCCTCAAACCATGTTTCAAATCAAAACTACACCTTGGTTAAACATTTGCCACTTGAGTCACTCCTTAATATAGAATTTCTTTCTTGGGTTGTCTATTATTCATTCTGAATGGGATTAGGCATTTTGGCTACATACAAACCCAAAGCTTTCACGTTGGTCCCTTTTGAAAGATGCAGTATTATACATACTCCCTGTCTTTAAAATAATATTGGCCAAAACAGAAACAACAGCCTTCACCATGCCACATCAGGAATTGTTCTCTACAGTTCGGTAATTACAGTGTGTATTTTGTGAGACAGCCCTTGAAAATGGCTCAGAATGCTTCCATTTTTCCTTTGGACTGCAATATATTGTTGGTAATAAAATCTATGAGTTCTGCCAAACACAAAATTGCAAATTGAGACTGTACAGGGACTGCCAATCCAATCTGTCACTGTTTATAGTTACCATCGTTAGTTTTAGGCTACAACTAAGGCTGAGACTCTATATTAGGCTTCTGACAGGCTGAATACATATTTGCTTGGTAATTAAACTGAAGGATGTATAGCACTTATGTGGTATTTTTACTGAATGTGTATTGCTAATAGAGATGACTGAAATTGTGTTAACATCTGACATACCAAAGGTCTACATAATAGCACCTTTACAAGGTTTCTCTTTTGGAGATTAACTAGTATTACTTACTGAGAATTCAAGGTTGTAAAGTATAACAACAAAAATTAACATTTATCCAGTAATTTGCAATTTAGAGTGTTTTCCTTCCCACCTCATTATTGGACTCTCACATTAATACTTTGAGATAGGCACAAATAATTCAGTGCCCAGTCAGGAAGAGAGAAAAGCCATGACTTGGATCCATGAACATGGACTTCAAGTTAGAATATGCCGAGGCCAAGGTGTTTACCTCAGTGTTCAAAGTTCAGAAGTGTATATTACCTTAAGGCCTTTCTAGAAGTGAAAATCAGTAAAGTTAAGTCTAGAGACCAATGCTGACCTAAAACAAATAGATTGTCAGTTATTCTCCAGCAAAACTGGGTTCATGTGGGATCAGCAAAGAATTATATTTCAGGGTGTGCAATCATGGTGAGCCACATGCAAGTCCTTGCAAGGGAAGAACTCTTTTCATAGAGAGGAAAAGGAAGTTGTGAGGGCTGTAGTAAACAAAGAGGCCATGGGTTTTCATTGGCTAAGTCCTTGCCAGGAAAGAGGAGTCTTTCTTCTTCCAGTTGAGCTCTGCTATTGTTATGTGAGAGCTCCCCCTTCTGGTCACTCCACTCTATTTATCTAAGATTTCTATTCATTAATTTTCTACACCAATGTGTTATATGCCGGCAAGGAGCTCTGAATAGTAGGTTTTAAAGTTTGGCTTATCATCTATTTAAAAAAGAAAGAAAAAGAGAGAGGGGGAATGGAAGGAGGGGAGAAAGAGAGAGGGAGGGAGGGAAGGAGAGAGGGAGAAAGGAAGAAAGAAAGAAAAAGGAAAAAAAAGAAAGAACACTATTGCCTGTGTAACGTAAAATTGTTCCATGCACTGAGTATTTCGCGTTCTAAAGGGCATGATCTTATTTTCAAGACTTCTAGTGAGTTCTCAGTATGGTTTCTAACCCCTCCCTGACTCTAAACTCTCTGGGCTCCAGTTTTTCCACCTATAAAACTATACAGGCACACATACACACACACATGCAATACAGTTCAATATTATTATAAGGATCAGCTGAGACAAGCCATTAAAAGGGGGACCTCTTTCCTTCCTTTTGTTTTCCTTTTTGATGTGTGCATTTTAAGACTATCCAAACTGAAATATATCTGTGCACTGTTTCAGTAACAGGGACCTGATTACAGAATTACACTGAATTAGGAAAAACAGATTTTGACACTGCTCTGCCCAAGACCATTGTCCTCCTGCTGCATGTCTCCCAGACCAGCAAGAGTTCTCTACATCAGGGGCCAACTGGATGAATGCCAAATACTCTACAGAGTAATCCTGCCCCAGCTTTTCTGTTTAAAATATGACCTATAAGTGTCTGTGAATTAAAAATTATTATTCGGAGAGCCTAAGAATATCTTCTGTTTTTATAATAGGTAAATCAAATTCCACATCAGAAACTTAGCTAGGTTGGTTGTTTTCAAAGTATGATGATTAAGGAACTACATATGTTATTATCTGAATTCCTTGAGTAAATGGTAGTAGCTTTGGATAAAGCAACAATATCCATTATCTTGAAAACTTTTCTGTTACTAATCTGTTCAATATTAGTTGGTCTGTTCGTATTGACTTCAGCATTCTGTAGTTAATTTAACCTGAAAACAGAGTAACATTTGCAGCAACAAAAATAATAATTTAGCTAACATTCTGTGTGCTTGCTAAGTGCTAGGCACTGTCCTAAGCAATTCATATGAATTAACTCATTTATTCTCACAACCATCCTGTTACACCTTCTTACAGGCAATAAGACTGAGGTTTAGAGCAATTAAGTAACTGTCCCGAAGCCTTACTTCTATATGTGACTTTCTGGAATTAATTCAGCATTAAAAATATAAAGCTGTTACCTCTGTATATTTTTTTGTCAAGAAAACAGTTACCATTCTGATTCTTAATCAAAATTAAAGATAATAATTTTGTTCACAAATTGTTTATAAAGTCATAGAGTGGATTAGTCCTTTTAGAGCCTCTCTTATTGCTCAGTTTACACAACTGTGTTTAAATATGTAGATAATCAAATCCACCATATTGGGAGGGAGCCTCTAGGGCATCAGAACCTTTATATGAAATGAACTAGTAAGTTAAAGTTGGTGAAGAGATATAAAAAAAATTTCAGTAGTAATAATATTGTGGCTCCTGTTCTCTCTTTCCTGGTTTTACCTTATACTTTCTTTGTAAGAAAAAGAGCAGTCTTGTAATATGTAAACTGACTTTACTTTAGAGAAGAGGCCTTTCATTACCGAAGGGAGTTGGTGTTAATATGCATTTAAGGGCTTCCCTGGTGGCGCCGTGGATAAGAATCTGCCTGCCAAGCAGGGCACACGGGTTCCATCCCTGGTCCGGGAAGATCCCACATGCCGCGGAGCAACTAAGCGCGTGCGCCACAACTACTGAGCCTGCGCTCTACAGCCTGAGAGTCACAACTACTGAGCCCACGTGCCTGGAGCCCGTGCTCCGCAACAAGAAAAGCCACTGCAATGAGAAGCCCACGCACCACAACGAAGAGTAGTCCCCGCTCGCCACAACTAGAGAAAGCCTGCATGCAGCAACGAAGACCCAACACAGCCAAAAATAAATAAATAAAATAAAAAATAAAAAAATATGCATTTAATAGTTTACAATGAATTGTGTTTTGAACTACTGCTTTTATTTTTCCAAAGAGTGTATCCAAGGATTGTTTGTCCATATCCACTTTGCCCAGAGTACAAAACCATATCCACAGCATTCATTCAATGCAGTGGTCCATTGAAAAGGATCTCCCTGGATGGTCATAATACCAAATCTCTCTTACACAGATGGATGTGGTTAGGCTGAGAAATTGAACAGGGGCTGATGATTCCACAGTAAAGATACCTTGTTCTTCAGGGGTTTCTTGTATTTGAGTCTTACTTTAAGGCCAGGATGATTTACTGGTGGAAACAAGACCAGTATTCTGGTTTTCAGTCTCAGTTTTGCCATGGAGAAAGGCTTTGAAAGGCAATGTAACAGCCAATCTCTACTGCAATTAACATTAGAGAAACTTTCAGATGATGCAAAAAGCTACACCCATTTCTAAGAGTGCTTTCACCTGCCTTATCTGATTTTATTTTCTTGTCTGTAAATTAGGAATGCTTCTAATCTACCACAGTGGTGGCCTGAAAATGGTCAAATGGCTGCAAAGTGAAGCTGCTAGTGCTACCATATGTTTTTTATGATGACTACTGTCTTGAGATTTCAACGCTGTTTTCAAAGTAAGCTCATGCATACTGGTAATTTTCATAGATCCCTTAAGGGAGCATACTGTGCTTCTAGAAAACTCACCTATGGTCCCTCTAGGGCAGTAGTTCTCAAACTTTTGCACGCATCAAAATCACCTGGAGGGCTTATTAAAATACTGATTGCTGGGCAGCATCTCTAGAGTTTTGATTCAGCAGATCTAGAGTGGGGCCCAGTAATATGCACGTCTAGCAAGTTCTCAGATGATGCTCATGTTACTGGTCCAAGGACACTTTGGAACCACTGATCTAGGAAATGCTAGAGATATATTTGTTGGGGTTGTTATGACCATCCAGTGAGGTCCATTTCGAAGAGCCACAGCATTGAATGAATGCCATGAATATGGTTTTGCCCTCTGGGTAAAGTGGATATGGACAAACAATCCTTGGATACACTCTTTGGAAAAATAAAAGTACTAGTTCAAAACATTTGTTGTAAACTATTAAATGCATATTAATACCAAGTCCCTAGGGTAATGAAATAAAGATCATAGAATGTAGGTGGGGTGGAGGTGGCAGATGGAGAGGAATATTTGTAAGCTTAAGACTGTTTTAAATGTCAGCTCTTCAGTATTTTTTAACCAATCCCAGAAGACCATGCATCTGAAAGGAAAGACAACTGGCAGTGAGGAGATACAATTCTAACATGAGCTGAGGTAAACATGTTTTCTGAGGTAAAGGACTCATTTCTTTATCTCTCTCTAGTGGGAAATATTCAGTAGATCATAAGAATTATAGATTAGTGCTATCATCCAATTTTCAAAAATAATCTGAATCTGTACAATTGTTCCATTTTTCTCAAGCTGAAAAGAGCAAGTTATTTTCTGCTCAATTTTTCTTTGTAAAAATGTTCTTGTATAAAAGTCTGAAAAAATGAAAAGTGTTATCCCAACTCTTCTTAATGTACAGGTGCTTCTTAAGGGTATAGTTTCACAAGATTCACAAAATTTTCAAGTGGCATCAAATTTCATATTTTTTCATAAACCGCCCTTGTAATAATACCTAGAATCAACATCTCTGAAAAGTTAAAAGCTACTCCTATATTTTTATATCGCTTATTCTCAAAATACCTCTGGGAAGATGCAGGCAAGGTATTATTAAACCCATTCTACAGGCAGGACAACTGAGGTCCAGACTGCTTGCATCACCTAGAAAACTAGTGGGGCAGAGTCTGTTATTACACACTTGTTTTAGAATTTTAACAACCTTCCTTCATTTTAAAGCCACATGTTATGTACTATTAGAATGAAAAGTGTTCTATTTTTGAATCAAAGCTTTGTAAAATGCCAGGTTATTTAATCCTAACTGATCTTGTTGAACTTTTTCTCTTACTATTAGCACATTCTTATTAACTCTTTTCTCTGTTTTAACAAACTTACATATACCATTCTCATTTTTATAATGATATTATTTTGACTTTTTCTTCTTATAAAACTAATTGTGACAATTTTAGAAAATATTTAAAATAAAAATATTACAAATAAAAATAACCTATCATCCTATTACCCAGAGATGTCTACCAATGTCACTTTGTGAACATCCATCCACTTATTTTTTTATAAAATCCTTTAAGATGGAAAAGGATTTTTAATATTTTTATATTAAAAATATATGCTGAAATTCTTTCTATGTTATGAATACTTCTTATGACCTTTCTTCTGATAAATGTTATTGAAGTACAGCAGACATGCAGAAAAGTAAACAAACATCAGTGTACAGTTTGATGAACATTCACAAAGTGAACACCCCCATGTATCAGTCTGAGACCAAGAAAAGAACACTGACAGAACTCTAGAAGCACTCCGTGCTCTGTGCCCATCTCCAGTCATGAGGCACTCCCAAAATTATCCATTAGTGATTTTTGCCTCATTTTAAATATAAATGACATATAGTATATAGTATAGTATAGTACAGTATATATATACTATACTATATAGTATATATACATATATAGTATATATATATACTATATAGTATATATATATATATATATATACTATATATAGTATATATAGTATATACTCTTTTGTGTCAGGTTTCCTTTGTTCACCTTTGTGTTTATTAGATACATTCACGCACAAACTCTTCTTAGTGGCTGCACAGTATACTATTTAATGGATTACTATGATTGACTCCAGCTTGAAAGCTCTTCTATGGGACATTTAAGACATTGTGAATTTCTCACTGTCATAAACAATGTTGCTATGAGCATCCTTATTGATTTGTTCACATTCTTATACAGTCTGTAGGATAAGTTCCTAGAAATGGAAATGCTGGTTGTAAAGATATCCATGATGTTAAGACTTTTGATGACTATTACCAGCTTGTCCTTTAGAGTAGTGAAAATATATTTCCACCAGTAGCATGGGAGAGAGCCTGTTTTCCAATATCTTCTCCATCAGTTCATGTTACAATTTTCTTTAATCCTTAAAGTTCTGATGGTTTCTGGTCTCAGTGTTTTAGTGCTATTAATAGCAATATTTCTCTATTCAAATCTTGAATTATTTCAGAGAGACAAGGACCAGTTTTTCTTTTTAAAGCTAAGTTACCTTTATATAATATGGTATTTGTATGCACCAGACGTTTTGTTTAGTGTATTGTTCTGCAGTTACTAACGCTTCTTAAATGCTAACAGACATCATGATATAGGATTCCTTGAATGTGTACAGCCTGACCTAGCTAAATATCTCACTTCGCAAAAATGTATTGTTCCAGGGTGTGAAAGGAAATATAAATACTGTGTTCTTTATGTCTGTATTTTAATCGCTTTCTATTCCCTTAAATATAGAGATTTACTAGTCTAAGTAATAATTACTGCCCCATGTTTTCATAACTTGAATGTTTCCTTCCCTAAAGTCTTTTTTAAGAACTTCTTTCTTATTCTGAAAATAACATTATTGTGTGAAAATATAGATAAGTCAGAAGAAAACGAAAATCATCTGTATTCCCTCTACCCCATTGCTTGTTTGTTTGCTATGTCTCACTGCAGTCTTTCTGTTGCACATTTATAGAATTATTTTTCACAAAAAAATGAATTGCACTGCACACGCTGTTTTGTAACCTGCTTTTCCCTCTTAATATATCACAGTTTTCCATCCAATCATTTCTTGATCCAAATAACATCACTCACTCAATTAGTGTGCTATATACTCACATATATTCTCTTCAAAGTGCTTTGTAATCACCAAACTGTAAAGAAGGTGAAAGTTCCTTCTTCTTGTGGAATTATCTGGCAACAACTGTGTTTGGTGTTGAAAGAGTCTTGGCATCCTGGGACCCAGGGAGCCCAGGTGAGAATGTGTTTATTGATGTGATTCTCCAGGCTCTAGCTCATGCCCCACACCCCACCTCATTTTGCTCCTAGCACCTCTGTCCGACCAAAAGGAAAAGCAGCAATCCACCTTCTTGACTTTCAAGTACATTTCAGTTTCCAGTCATGAATCCTGAATGCAGAGATCTGCAACTTTCTTGGATCTCTGCTAAACAAGCTACTTTTGGGAAGCAGTCAAATGGCAACATTTGTTTCCCAAAGCGTCACTGTTGTTTTAACTTCATTTATAAGCATGCCATGCTTATCAATTAGGAGTGCTGTCTCCACTCATAAAATGTCTAAGCTGATGGTACAATGGTTAGTTAACTAAAAAAATAGGCAATTAATGTATAAAAAATACGGTTTTAAATTAGTTAGGATTTGGAATGGGACCAGTATTTATCTAATTAAATGTGGGTTTGGGGGGCAGGGAGCTTATTACTGTAGTTCCACAGCAGCATAATTATTTTCAGGAATACTCCTTTCTAGTTAACCTAACAGAAACTAGCGTATATTTTTAGTTGTTTTACTTTGTATACTTGAACAGACAATCCAATGAGAGATACTGACTCCCTGATTTAACTTTTTGCGCAGAAGAAGAGAGGTAACTGTTATAAAACTTGGCTTCAGCCAGGGGGAAAAAAAAGAATCTCTCTGAAGATCAACTACGATTTATTTACCAGGCCCAGTCAATGTCCGAGTATCTTAAAGGGTGTTAAGCGTGACAATATGTGTTTGAAAAGTTTGAATACAGAAATCATTAGGTCCAGAACTAAACTTGAGATGAAAGGTCGCTGCTTTTTTTCCACCAAGCCATCTAACCTCTAGTTTAAGCACAAGTATAAAACCATCTGCTTACCAGGAGGCCGAGGAGCTCAAAATCCATTAACGCCATATGTATCAACAGAAGTGTGACTTCAGAGCCTCAAATGTTTTCAATTTTTTTTCTTCATCATTATCTGCCAGAAACTTAGCTGGGATGCTTTCCCTTTCCTTAAAGTGCAGTGAATTTCAGTTTAATTATGCAAGTCCCTTTCTTATTAAGTAATTACACACATTTTCTCATCTGTGTGTCTATATTTCAGAAGTAACTGCTTCATTTTGTTGAAAATTAACCAAAAAGGGGGAAAAAAGATTTTATTTTCAATTTCCCTTCTTCTTCCCTAGGGGAACTAACACATCTTTCAATACATCACAAGATAAAGATGCTGACTCAGTCTCTTAAATCATCCCTGGAGTCTCCAGCACAGCCTTTAATGAGACAGAGTTTGCTATACAAGAAGTTGTTTTATTAAGTGAGTGAAAAATAACTTTTCCTCCTCCAAAAGTGCCCTCAGTGAAATAATTTAAGTCTGAAGCCAAACCCTCCTATACTTATCCCAAAACACAGGGAAGGGCAAACAACACAATTTCAAAATAACAAAATGGCTACTTAGTTGGAAATCATACTTTGGAAATCTCACCCAAAATGAGAGGTTAACTGTGGTCAACATATGAAAGTAAAGTGCTCGCCAACTGGAAAAAAAAAAAAAAAAGACAAATCAAACAGATCTTCAGAGAGCAAGGAAGAAAACAAGTGGGAAAACTTCTTATACAGTTCATAATGATTGTGTCTTATTTATGTGGATGGAGGTTTTGTCCAGATAATCTTTTGCATTTGTGGCTTATAAAACATAAGCATTTTTATATCAATTACCTCATTCAATCCTCACAACAACCTTAAGAATGAGGCAAAAAATAAATTACCTCCCCCAAATTACAGATATGTGATCTGCAGTTCAGGATTATTAAATGACATGTCCAGGGTTCTATGTGGTTGGTCAGTGGTACATGACCACTGACTTTGAATGAGTCCTGCCCTACTGCCTTTTCAAATTAACTGACAGAAAATTATTTATAGTATAGAGGTTCTTCCCACGCTATAGTGACTCAGCTGTACCGGTGGAACAAAGGGAGGTTAAGAATTATTGGCATATATATTCTACATAAAATGTTAAATTCAAGTGGTTAATTTCAGCCTGCTCCAACCAAATCTTTCAAAGATGCTTACATTCACACAGTAACCACAGATATTTAAGTTCCTCTTTTGTTTATGGTGACACTGGCTGATTGAAGTTTCACTGATTTTTCTTTTTGCCTGCTGGCAGAACAATCCAATGGCAAAACAGCAGGAGGGAAAGGGAAGAAAATAAAAAAGATCTGTATATTTTTAAAACTCAAAAATAAAACTTTGATATTATTGATTGACTATGAAGTAGTATCACCCTGAGGATTACTTATTGATCTACTAGCTGACTACCAAGTAGTCTCCTCTCTTGTCTCCCAGTCTCTTCTCTTCCCTGCTTCCCTCAAGCGTATAAATTGGGGGCAGATTATTCCAACTGTAGTTACCTTGTGCAAACCCTTCCATAAGCTGGCTAAGAAAACATAAACTCTTCACCCTGGTATTCAAGACCTCTGCAAAGTAATAATACCTATCATTTATTTAACACCTATTATAGGAGAGACATCTCAAAACGATCCTGGTAAATGTATGATTAGGTTAATTTTAGAAGGGAGAAAACCGAGGCTGAGGGAGGTTAAATAACTTTCCCTAGGTTGGGTATTTATCCAGTGTTGGCACCAATGCCCCAGCTCAGGCCTGCTTAACTCCAAAGTCCAGCCTGCCTGTCTAGATTTGTTTCTGACCACTAGGACATACGTAGCCTAAATTAACACTAGCCTGCGGTGCTAGTTTGCAATCATTCCTGGCCCTATCACAGTTCTGTGCTATTGTGGCGGAGTTTTTCCACCTGAATGTTCTCCCCAATCCTACTGCCTATAGAAATGTTAGTTCTTCAGGACGAATCTCAAACATCACCCCCTCCTTGAAGTCTTTGCTGAATCTTATCTCCAGCGACCTCTCACACGTGAAAAAAAATCTCCCCCTCTTTGAATACTTTTAGATCTTTGCATAATTCTACTGGCACTTACCTTCTTTTATTGTGGCTCTTTTCCTGTCCTTATGAAAAGTTTGCAAGCTTCTCGAAAACAGGAACTTGTATTTATTCATTACTCATATCTTTATATCCCTAGCAGAGATTCAGTGTAGCAGGGATTCAAAGCTTCCGAATATAGATTTGTGATGTTGAATAAGAAACAGTGCCTAGTAGTAGCCCAACCAATGAGAAGCCTCCATACTTTGGACTCCCAGCTTCCACCAATGAACTCTTTTGTTATTACAGCCCTGCCCAGTTACCCCTTTTTCCCTATAAAAGCAAGTTCTGGATTTGACTAGGATCAGCCATAGTTCAGAAATGTAGGTTGGCAGCTTCTCTGGCTATTTCTGAATAAACTTGCTTTTGCTGGTAGAAAAAAAGAAAAGAAAAGAAATACTACCTAGAATATACCATATGGAAAACACAGTTTCTCAGTCCACCTCAGGCCGGGCCTTGGCCCCTGCGGCTTCCCCACAGGCTCTCTCACACGCCGTCTGTGCGGACCACGAAACCCTCAGAAGCCCCCGGGCTTGGGGCAAGGGGAACTCCTCCGCGGCTGGTTCCCGCCAGGCCTAGCGCGCCGTAGGCGGCGGGGTCGCCCTGGGAGACAGCCGGCGCTGGCGCCGCGCAGAGCGTGCATGGAGGGGCCTCCCCGGGCTTGGGCCCCGCCGTGGCCTGGAGCCAGAGCTAGGACCCCCGGCCGGAGGCCCCGCCGACCCAGTTGCCAGCCCCCATCATGCCTTGGAGGTTTTCAAGTGTCCATCAAGAAGACCCTGTCGGTACCTGCTACAGAGGTACCCGGGCCACTTCCTGCAGGAGAAGCTTTGCCTGGAGCACCTCAGCTTGGACCAGTACCAGATCCCTGGGTCCCTCGCCCAGGTCCCCCGTGACAGAAAGGTAAGAGCTGCTGGCGACCAGCTAAGGGGGGACTCACTCCCCTCTTGAGAGCGATTTGAACGAGTGTGATCCAGGATTGGTGATGTTCGGCCCCTCCCTTGGAATAGTTTGGATCCAATTATGGCAGGACTCAGAGAAATGTGTTAAAGTGTTGTTTGATCTGTTTCTAGCAAGTGTGCACCCCCAAATCACGTGTTCTAGAAAGGTAACAGAGGTAATGGAGTCTACATTGCGGCAGTCAGTCGAGTCACTGGTTTGGGGCGGAGGGGTCCGTGAAGCTGGCTTAAAGGGGTCCATCCATGGAAGGGGGTGACCAGTGCTGCCCCTTGTAGGAGGGGACGCGGGGTTCTGTGCAGACTAACCGTATTTCATGGGATGAGACGCCGTAAATGTTAAGGAGGACCTTTGGGGATGTCAGAATGCCGAGGTATTCCTTTATTTATTTGGGGTTGGTTAGTTGCGCGCCGCCGTCTCCGTACAGCGTTTGCAATCTGGAAGAAAGTAGGTGAAGGCCTTCTCTGCTGGTTTGCCTGCTTTTCCTTGATGATGTTTATGAGACCAGCCTGTGGGTGGAATGGTTGTGTGGTCCTAATAGTGCTATTGGGTTACGCCTGTTTGCTTCACGTGACAAATCCTAAAAGCAGGTATTGCAAAAGCACTGAAGTTGCGGTTTTCAGACGTTTAAAAACCTGTTTTCTACTTGTCATCCAGAGGTCGTGAGTGGACTCGTCTTAATAGGTACTTCATGTACAGTTCACCTCACCACATACAGTTGTACTTGCGTTTGTATGTTCAGTGCATAGTATTTTACTTCATGTGTATTCAGCCTTGAGTTTCACAAGAATGGACCGGCTTTCCCACTTCCCCCAACTCTTTATTCCACTGGAATCTGCTGCTTACCATTGAATTGGTTATACCATTCTGAAGTTATTACTATTCTAAAAACATTCCTACACAGTTTACATTTAGGAAATCATAAACATAGATGACTTTCCTGTGGTTGTTAGGCAAAACAAAAGGAAGGAAACTTTTCTTAATTTAAGCTGTGTTAAAAAGCTTGTGTTTCTTGTAAAATTTATTTTATGTAAAAGTATTTTAACAGAGTAATTACTTCCTTAGCCATAGAAACCTGAAAAACTCAAATTATGGTAACACCTTATTATGACCCTTAAATTAATTTGTACTGCTCTAAGTAAGCATATAATTTTATCAGCAAGTAGATGACTTAACCTTGGGGGAGTACACAGGATAATGGAAAGAGCCCTTGTTTGAGTAGCAGAAAGACCTAGTCCCACCCCAGGCTAGCCCATGCTGCCACAGTTAGCCAAGTGAAATTGGACATAGTAATTCACCTGAGTTCAATAAACATTTATGTAGGGTCCACTCCATGCCAGGTACTGTGTCAAGGTACTGCACTGGTGTAATTCTTACCACAAGTTAGGGATCCTGATGGATATGTTTAAATTCATCGACCTATGAATCTATACTTTTGGTAGAGTTATGAATAGGCTGTCTTGAAGGAGGAGGGTTGGATATTTATTAACAGTCTTTTTTGGGTTGAATGACTTTGTATGCATTATTCTTTAATGACTTTTCACATTAACCCTATAAGGTGGGTATTGTTAGTTCCATTTTACAGATGGAGTTAAATAATTTGCCTTAAGTCACACAGCTAGCAAATGGTATAGTGAGAATTTAAACCTATCTAATTCCTAAGCCTATTATTTCCTCATTAATCACATGGCTTCAAGCCAAGGAAAGAGCAGTTAATGTTATTGAGCATCTGTTTACTTCAGGCACTGTGCTAGGCACTCTAATTTGTGTGGTTTTACTTAATCCTTATGGGAAATCAGAGGCAGTAATATTTGAATTTTACAGTTTGACTTCAGAATCATTGGAAGAATAACTTGTGCCTGGACCTAATCTGAGGCTTATGTTTTGTTTTGCTCCTTAAAGGTGAGGGATATGCCCAACCAAAATTATAATGTTAAATAAAGCATCCAGTTAAAAAAAAAAAAAGTTTTTTTCCTTTTCTCCCTGAAATCTCCTTCTTCTCTGTTCTCTAGCTCAGTGAAGGGCACCACCAGCCACCCTTGAGCCAGCAAATCCCTGGATGTCATTCTTGACTCCTCCCTTTACTTCACCCCACATCCAACTACAAATTCTGCAAGTGCACCTACTAACTATCTCTCCAATTCTTTTATGTTGTTTCATCAGCCGTATCACCTATGGACTCTTAATAAACATAGGCTAACCAAGCGACTCAGAGAAAGTAGGCAATTCGCTCAATGCACTTCTTTACTGGGTTTTCCCATCACCTTTTAAATGAGGCCAATCTTTCTTCAAATTTATAAAACAAATTATAAATAGGTTCCTTAATTTTAATTCTACTTATAACTAACTCCCCGAGTTTCTTCTCCTTTTACAGTAAAAGTCTTTATTTCCCTCTCACCACCTTCTTCTTAAACCACTTTATCTGGCTTCTTCCCCCACCATTCAGTTTACTCTTATATCCTCAGCTGCAAGGATTTTGTTGTGAGCCACTGGGAGGATGGAGTTGCCACTTAACTTTGGTACTTGGGGCGTGGTTGCTTTTGGACATGTTAAACTGGAGATGCCTGCTCAATTTAAATTGGACCTGCGAAGTTGGTAGCTTATCAACATACACAGGCTATGTAAAACCCAGTCCTGGATAAATTCTCTTAAAGCAGCGGGTCTCAATCCTGGTTGCACGTTAGAATCACCTGGTGAACTTAAAAATCCCAAAGCCAGGCCCTACTCTAGGCCCATTTTACCAGGATATCCAAGGCATCAGTATTGTTTCAAAAATTCCCTGGATTATACTTATCCGGGGATGGAAATAGTCAAAGAGAATGAATTCCTTCCAAACAGTATTTGGCACAGCTAGGACTTGATTTAAATGTAGTTCATCAAAATCAGTAGAGAGAATTTTTCACTGAATTTTCTCAGAGAGAGAATTTGTTCCACTGTGAACAATCTTGTCTGAAAACTAGAGTTGGACTTTGATTTTCCAGAATCCTTCCACCCTATTCTCCCAAATTCCTCACTGCTTAAAAAACTGCAGCTGTGGGTTGTTCTATCCAAGGGGATAGATAGAACAGAGCAGAGAACACTGATCATTATTCCTTCAACAAACATATTTAAGTGCTGGGACACTGTGTTTGCTTCAGGAGATTGCAAGATAAGATACAGATTCCACTCCAGGGATGCTCACAGTCTAGCCAGGGAAGATAGACTTGTAAACAAATAGGTATAATCAAGTGAGCTATATGGGGGTGTAAAAGTAGAATGGTCAGTTTTATCGGGGTGGGGGAGGGCAGTTTAGGCTTTACACAGGAGGTGAAGCTTGAGGTGCATTTTGAAAGATAAACTTGCTGATATTTGCAGGCAGATAAGGAGAGACTAGGGAAGATAACCTCAGAAAGAAAAGGGTGTAGTAAGTAAGGGGGACTGGTGGGTTTGGGAAACTGCAGATAATTTGGAGTGGAGAGTGTGTTTGAGTGTGCAGGAGGTGAGGGGCAGGGGTGGCAGAGAGGTGATTAGAGAAATACCTAAAGAGGGAGGGGGATGGACTGTTAAAGGCTTTAAACTTTCTCCAGGTGGCTTCTTCCTATAGACAGTGTGTTACAACATGGGTAACAAGAAGCCGCTGAATGAAAGCATAACCAGAATTGTATTTTCCAGAAAACCTTAGAAAGATACCTCATATCTCCTAAATTACCTATGCAATGTCTAGAAACCAGATGTGGTCAAATGGAATCTAGTCATTGCATTTCTATTTAGATATGCAGTTTCTAAGGTGGGAAAATGGGATTATCTCCACAAGAACCAAGCTTCAGTTGTTTGTCCCTTTCAGCACATTTTTCCCTCCTCATCGTCCTGTATTCTTTCTCTCATAGAACAACTACTTGCCCCAGGTGGTCTATTACCACAAGTTTCGGTGAGATAGTGACCTAGTGACTGCCCCTGACTCACTGAGTGTACAGGGCCTGGAGAGCTGTACCTGCCTGAGGATCACTGTGCTGGAATTTCAGCCCACTCCCTTCCCCACCCCTCCAGGGCTGCCTAGGGGGCATTGATTCTTTCTGTGCATTTGTGATAAACTCTGTTGCATCCTAGATCACCACTACCCTAAAAGGAAAGGAGGTTGGTGAGAAGTTACAGCGTATTAGTATTCAATCTGCAAGGAAGAGGGAGGGCAGCAAAAAGGTCTCTTGTTTCTCCACCTGTCACTCGCCCCTAAGCTTTGCAGACAGCACTGCAGAGGCAGTAGAAGCTGCTCTGGGCAATGCCTATCCAAGAAGTAAATCACAGGCCATTTTCCAACAAGTAGTCTTATTGTTTAATTCAGAAATCTCCGTGTCATTCTTGGACCCAGACAAGCCTACAACGTTCAGCTGCCCTGAGAAAAGGGGGTGCTGGGGGACCTTGCTCTTGAAGGATTATGTCTACCCTCCTTCTGTTTAGAAACATCTGATGTATAGGTCTCATTCCACTCTACTACCATCTGGAAGGCAGGAAACCTATAGTTTTATCCTCAATCCCACTGCTTGACTTAGTGAACTTGGCAAGCTACTTAACATTTAGATGCCCATGATAGTTTTTTTTTCACCAGGAGTAATACATACCACCTCCTAACTTCTTGAAATGCTGGATTCACTTGATTGGAGCTTTTTGGAGGAAATGGTTAAAATACATGCCCTTATCAGCTAATTCATATCAAAATTATTTTTTTCCATTCCTTTTGAAATGGAAAAATATGTATCTTTCCAAAGGAGAAATGGGCTTCTTTGATATCTATTGAGAATGAACACACCATAAATTGTGTTAACTTTTAAAATATTTATCAATTGCAAAGTAAATGCTTCATTAAAAATGGCAACTTTTCAAGATGATATTTACTGCTCTGTTAGCTTCCCAAAAGATAAGGCAAAATAAAATTCTGGGAATACTTCTAACATCCTGACCAAAAGATTTGATCAATATCTTGCTGTCTTTTAAACTATAAATGAAGTCACAAAATGTAATATTCCACTAATATAAGTGACTATTATAGCTCAGAGCTGTTAAGTCTATTTCTTCCTGATAAAGACAGATTCATTTTTGAAATTCCCTTCTTTACCTCTCAGAACATGGTAGTAGTGTTCCTAGAGCTATATAATTAATCTTTTTACTCAGACCAAACTGAAGCTGTTCTTAATGACAAGAAAAGGGGCGGAAGGGAGCCTGTCAAATAGGATTATTCAGAGGAAAGAAAACTAAAGGGATTTAAAATTGCAACCTGTGATTACCTTCTACATCATAAAGGAAGGACTGAAAAATAGTATAGCATTTTATCAAAAATATAAATCTAGAGAGGAAAAACAATGTCTGTTTTTTTAAAAAAGTGTTATTTTAACTGCCATGATTACCTGGTAGCTATGTGTGTGTGTGTGTTTCCTAACAGCTCTATTCACTATCAGGTATTAAAGGTTAAGGGTAGCATGTCACTGAGGGTGTCAGAAATTCTCCATTAGGTGACTGATACCTTTTATTTGTCTCAAGTTTTTGCTTAGGCACATTATCAACCATTAGCTGACAAATCTTCAAATAATTGTATAGGTTCAGGGATTTTCTCCTGTTTTATAGTTTTAAGAAACTGAAAAATACAATTTGTCTTAAGTGTCCCAAAACAACCCTTTCTGTACGTTTGTCCTCTCACCTTCCCCTGACTTACTCATGTGCCTAACCATCGCCTCCATACACACACATATATAAACACATTGCTGTGATAAGGCTAAAAGCCCAGTAATATAGTAAACTGAATATTAAATCATAGCATATTATTAGGGTCTTAATACAGCATGGTCCTTTGCTTTTTAAAAGAGAAGGAAAGCCTTAAACACAAATGAATTGACCTGCGATAATAGAACATCACACACTATGGCATTTGTATGAAAATAGTACTAATACACCCCCCCCCCCAAAAACTACACTTTCTAGGTGTCCACCCTCTCCTTATGAATAGGGATGGCTTGGTTGCCTTAAGCCAAAACATGAATCAACAATGAAACCAGAAATTAAAATTACGTCTCTTAATACTTACTCTGAGTTCTTACTGTTAGACTAATTCACGCAGCCTTCTAAATGATAGTTAGCAATGGGAAAAGCAGATGAAATTATGGAATTACTATAAAGCAGAGAATATCCTAAGGTCATCAGTAGCTTCATGTAGAGTTGTACCTATAATTAGTAGCTGGTACTCCAGCTGTTGGCAGCACATTTTGAACCAACTTTTAAAGTTTAGCATTAAAAAGTTCACTTATATATTCATTACTGTGAATCTTGCAAATGTATCCTATGGACTAAGCTATTTAAATATGAGTGAAAACGAAGATCCTGATATTTTAAAATCTAACTTTCTCAAGCGGTAAGTGTTGAAGAGGAGGGCAAAAATTAAGCCATGGAGGAGTTGGGGCAGGAGAAGATAAGGGAGGGGAAATGTACTATGCATCTCTGAAGCAGATTGCTGCAGAAATTTAGTTATCATGGTTTTATGGGGAGAACTAATTAAATTAATTTGGAAACCCCAAATTAGAAGAAATCAAGCAGATCTACAAATCTTAGTAAAGTAACATACATAAATGGGATGCTACAGGGCTCAATACTATCTCTTTATATTGAAATGCCCCTTAGGATAGGGTATAATTTCAACAAAAATGGAGTTAAGGGGATGGATGGCTTAGGGAATTCCATAGGGTGCATACAGACTTATATTTTTAGACTGTTCATTTACATAGAGTTCCAGTCTGTATGTGCTGCTGGTGATTAGCCCACCAAGTAGCCAGCCATGGAATGACAGGAAATAGCGTTATTTGGGGGGTGGGAAGCCTTTATTGTATGTTAATGGACAGAAATAGAGATCTGAGTGATCAGGGAGTCAAAAAACTGGATGCCAAAGTGAGATGATTGCTAAAGTATAGGTTTCACAACTCTTCATCACCGAATCTTCTCATCGTCAACGAAGACTGCAGTTAAAAAGGAAAATCTTAACAGAGGAAAGGAAATCTGGCCCTTTAAAACTGCGGTGGAGAGCACTGTGCTGTAGAAACACTGATTTCCAACGTTATACGACAGCTGATCATTTTAGTCCCCTTCAACATCATTTTCTCAGACTAAGTGCTCTTAGAACACCCCTGGAGGCTGTGTTGATGGTGGACATCATGTGCATCAAGTGCTTTTCTATTAGTATCATGGTGACATGGTTTGGGGTTTATTATTACACGAGTCTCTCCAAACTACTTGCTTTAACGTATGAGACTTAATTTGTTTTTGTTTTTTTTTAAAAGAATTCCTTTATTTTTATTTATTTTTTATTTATTTATTTTTGGCTGTGTTGGGTCTTCGTTTCTGTGCAAGGGCTTTCTCTAGTTGTGGCGAGCGGGGGCCACTCTTCATCGCGGTGCGCGGGCCTCTCACTATCGTGGCCTCTCTTGTTGCGGAGCCCAGGCTCCAGACGCGCAGGCTCAGTAGTTGTGGCTCACGGGCCTAGTTGCTCCGCGGTATGTGGGATCTTCCCAGACCAGGGCTCGAACCCTTGTCCCCTGCATTGGCAGGCAGATCCTCAACCACTGCGCCACCAGGGAAGCCCCGAGTATTTCTTTAATAGCTAACCATGCATGTTCATTCACTCATTCATTTATTCACTTGTCCTCTGTTCTTTCCTTCCATAACATTTACACACATGGGTGGGCATTTTATGTACCTGGTTCCAGTAAAATGAAAAAAGAATGACAGAGTTCCTGTCCCCCAAAAGTTCATGATCATATAGAAAATTATTCACACCATATATATGTGTGTGTATATATATATAAATACAATATAACACAATGAGATACATTATGATTTTGTACAGATTCAATGGGCCTCTCTCCTCTCTCTCTTTCTGTATTTAAATATTCAACTGTGTTCTATTGTTGAGCAGCTGTACTAGAGTTGATATAATTAAACCAGCATGCAAGTCCTGACACTGGTAACCTTGAGATTGGGGTAGAATTTAGCCTCTCTAAATCATTTCACCTCTCAGAGCCCCAGTTTCCTCATAATAGCTAACACTTGTTGATAGTGTAGTATGAGCTAGGTGCCATTATATGTTTTACGTGTATTAATTTATATAGCCCTCTCAACCAACCTATGAAGAGGTTGCTAATATAATCCTTGTTTTGCATATGAGAAAACTGTGGTATATGTAGGCTGAGTAATTCCCCAAGGGTCAGACAGCTTAACAAGGTTTAATCATTGGCCACAGCATCTGTGCTCATTACAGTCTCTTCAAGTAGAGCGCTAATAGTGAGGTTAAAATTAGGGAATCTATGGGAAAGGATTTTGAGAAGTTTAAGCATACAAAAGTACAAGTGTAATTTTTAAAGCTTTTAAAGCCAAAACTGCATTGGAGGAAATCAACTAACAACTGTAGTGCCCTGCTGTATTTCCTTAGCACCTGTACGCTCTTCCTTGGATAAGAGCACTTTGATTTCCTCCCTTAACTCTCAGTCTCTTAGGTTGGGCAGGAACAGCCCCATTCCTGTCTCCAAGGATAAGAATATTGAAAACTGGTTATATACATGTTCTGAACCAAAAGCAAGGTTAGTGGAGAGCTAAAGTCAGATCCCTACAGGCCCTCCAAACTCCAAAGTCCTGGACATGCCTAGCCTCGGAAACCGCTGTGGTCAGAAGTCTTTGCTTTTCCTTCTGAAGTCTGTCAGGAAATAGCTGCTTGGCTTCAGTTTTCTCGTCTATGCTAGCCACTAAGTTTCTTTTTTATTCATGGCCAGGAGTCAACAAAATTATAGATCTATATAAGGCTCTTTACCTACAAGTTGTATCCAAAAACAAGGAACACATGAATATACTTCTAGGCAGGCAAGTTTTCCTCCCATCATCCCCAAGCATGGATGCGAGCAGAGGAGGGCACACACTCCTAGCTAGAGCGCACACCCCACAATCACACCAATTTCATACCCCTCCGGAGCTAAGAGAGACAGTACTTCAGAGGCTGGTCCAATGAATGAAGCCATTTCGTCAGTGGTCATAAAATTGCAGAGACCAGATCCCTGAGGCTACCTACAGAGAAGACTGAAAGCTACCCTCTTTTTTGCGGCTCAGTGGGTATATTCATGGCCCTCCGCATAGTCTGGATAGCACAGACGTTATTCTGCCGTATGATTTAAAGTTGGCATTCACACTTACAAAGCATAATAGAATTGATGACCATTTTAGGCCTGTAGACTTTTTACTAATTTAACCATATAAACAGAGCATCATTCAAATGGTGCTTTGAGCTGAGACAAGCCAGACTGAACAGGAACTTCCTGGGATTTCCTTCCAGCCATTGGTTCCTTTTAGGTTTATATTTCTGATTCAATCGCCACTACCCTCCATTTGCTCTCACTGCCCTCTTTCTGTCTCTCAGCCTCCTTCTTTTCCTCTGCACACTTCAGCTTGAATACAGTAATCCCCGCTTATCTGCAGAGGATGAGACTCCCAGTGGATTCTTGAAACTGCGGATAGTATTGAACCCTATATATATTATGTTCTTTTCCTAGACATACATACCTGTGATAAATTAGGCACGGTTAGAGGTTAACAACAATAATAATAAAATAGAACAATTATAACAAGATCCTATAATAGAAGTTATGTGAATGTATTCTCTCTCTCTCTCCAAATATCTTATACAAATGTAATGCCTTCTCTATCTTAACTAAGCACTTATCATGCACTGTGGCCAAAACTTTTGCAGTTTGAGGTGCAACAGCAAAACTAGCACAGATTTCTTTCTCTTTCTTCACAATTTCATGCATAGAAGATTCCTTCTTACCATAGGTCTTAGCAACCTCAGTATACGATTTTTTTTCTTATTAAGTTGAAAACCATTTACATTTTCACTTTAAAAACACACTTTACAGCTCCTTTTTGGCATATCCAAATTTCCAGCATCACTACTCTTGTGCTTTGGGGCCATTATTGAGGAAAATAAGGGTGACTTGAACACAAGTATTGTGAAACTGTGATACTGTGATAGTCGATCTGATAACCCAGATAGCTACTAAGTGACTAACTGACAGGATAGCTGGACAAAGGGATGATTCACATCCTGGGGACAGGGTAGGACAGGGTGAGATTTCATCACGCTACTCAGAATGATGTGCAATTTAAAACTTATGAAGTTTATTTCTGGAATTTTTAATTTAACATATTTGGACCTCATTTTACTGTAGGTAACTGAAACTGTGAAAATTGAAACTGTGGATAAGGGGGGACTACTGTAGTAGACTTTTCAGCCTCTGTGAAAAGAGCAAGGTTTAAGGACAACAGCAAGTTAGACATGTAGCATGTAGTACCTGATAGAAGGATACTGTCGATTCTGGAAACTGCTATTGCAACACGTGTACTTGTTTCTCAAGGTGATTATATCACTAGCTAGGGCATGGAAGCCCATCAGCAGAATTACAGGCTGGAATCCAGTGAAGCTGGGAATACAGCATATCTTCTATTGTTGTTTTTAACCTGTAAGAGTCCCAAGGCATTCTGCTACATTCCAGTCAGCTGACTAAAGCAACATTTTCTTTACTGCATTTAGTAGAATTTCAAGAAGTATGACCTAAAGATCTCAGACATGGTTTTCTTTACTTTATAACTAATACATTCAATATTCTGAGACACTTTTCTATTTTTCCCGTTATTTTAGGCAAATTGTTCCTAAATAATTCCTTCACAAAGGTTCTATCTTTGTTCAGGCAAGGCTTCCCTCTGTCCCAGCCCACATAGAACATCTGTATGCAGTCTGAATGTTCTTGGTACTGACAGCCCTGCTTCTCCCCAAACTGTCACCATCTGGCCATCAGCTGTGCACTTCTGAGAACCCACAAGTGCGAATGCCAATCTTCTCCCTGGAAGGCTGTGAGCTTAGCATTTCTCCAGGATTCTAGCCCAGTGACTCAAGTGAGTCTAAAGTTGTTTTTTCCCCCAGTACTCTCATTCTCCTAGCCTTTAACATAATAGTTTACATCCATCAATAAAACAATAAAATGTCCCTTTTAGAGGAAATATTTTCAGACTGAAGGTGAACTATGTTTATATTTTCTGTGTGATTTGCTATGCACATCATGGAAATATAATAAATTCTGCTAAGAATTATGACTTACATACTTTGAAAGTAGTCAATTTCAACTGTCTCTTTAAAAATAAAAATCTGATGTTTCTTTAACAGACACTTTATTTCCACCCCCCCCATTTCAGAAGAATATGCCACTAAAAAACACAACTCCTTTTGCAGCTTTATAAAATTACTTTTAAAACTGTACATGGAAATTAAAATGTTACTTTCACCATGCCTTTGTTTTTTCAGCAACTAACTTTCCCTAAGTAACAAGCATTTGGCTCCATTAATTAATTAGTAATTTTGAGAAACATTTATCAGTGCTTACATTAGATCAGCATCAAAAGTATATAGATACCCAAGACATGGAAAATGTTCTGGAGCTTGCAGGCAAGTAGGTAATGCAGAAAGAAAAGGAGATACTTTCAGTTCAGCTCAGAAAGTGGAACCATAGAGTCACAAAAGCCCTTCAGAGAACAGCACTTGATTTTTCAAACATTTTAGTTCTTTTAGGCAGAGCTGGATGATTTTGAATTTAGATTTAATAATCAAGACAACAAGGGCCTTTTGCCCATAAATAAATAATGTTTTAAAACCCTCTTGCCTCCTTGACACATTTTTTTTTCAAAATTTATTTCGTTTTTCTTTAATTAAAGGTGATTTTCATCTCTGCAGTAGTTCTTTACCTTTTAGGGGAAGTCAACATGAATATGTCAGAATTAGAATTCCAGAATTTCAATCTTCACATGATCTCTCTATTCCTGTGCTTACATACTTTAGTGTAGTGTGGAGGCTTTGTAAAAACATAGATTGCTAGACCCACCCCCAGAGTTTCTGACTGAGTAAGTCTGGAGTAGGACCTGAGACTCTGCATTCCTAACTAGTTCTTGCATGATGCTGATGGTCTAGGGACCCAGCTTTGAGCACCATTGCTCTCTCCCATCAGACTACCAAAGTAGGGGTTGCATCTGTGGTGAAATCTCCCAGATAATTGTGATACCCATTTCTTAACCACTAATTAGCTCCGAACTTTCTCCACCAGCCTCACCAGATCCTTTTTCACATTTGGTGTTCTTGCTCTTCACATATTAAAAGAAATTTATAGTTGTGCCTTTTTTTTTTTTTTTTTAAATGGCACCAGATTGTACGGATACAAACCTACAGATTAGCCTTGCTCCTTTACATACTATTGGTGATTTCTCAGTCTCTCTAATTATAAAATAGAATATGTGAAGTTATCTGTCCACATGTCTATCAAGGATTTACAAGAATACATTTATAGTAACACTAACACTACTATAGAAGTTAACATGTGCCAGACATGGTTTTAAGAACCTCATGTACGTTAACTCATTGAAATCCTCACAACAACCCGGTGAAGTAGGTATTATTATCATCCCCATTCTAGAAAGCTAGAAATGGAGGCCCATTGAGATTAAGAAGCTTGCCCTAGGTCATCAGCTGGTGAGTGGTGGGGAACAAGCAGTCTGGCTTCAAGTCCATGCACCTAACCACTCTCTTTCCTGCTGCAATCTGCAAAAGTTAAAAGCTATTAGTACATGTATTAGTGATTTTTAAAAATTTAAAAACCTTTCTGAATTTCCACAAGATTTTCAACAGTTGTATTATGTGCATATCCTAAATTTAAACAGTATCACCATTAAGCAAGTAGTAACTCAAATATTTCTAAATCTCCTCTCTTTCACTAGCCATCTTTTTCATCAGTGTAAATCAAGAAACATTCCACGACCTAGTTTATCATATGATAGATGGTTAAATGATTAGTGGCAAGATAAGCTTTCCATGAATTTTGGAAAAGCAAAAGGAAAGAAAAAAAATCCTGATACTTTTCAAGAGAGATTATCAAAATTTGATCATGAATAGCTGATTAGAACATGCATATATGACCCTCCTGTGACACTGTTCAAATGTGTCCCAAAGTAGGATAAGGTTCTTTTCTCCCATTTTTCTGTATAGCTCCTCAGGGAAGAAGATTAGGAAGAATAGCAATAACATGTTTGCTATTTGGAAGTTCCCATTCAAGACGTGCAAGAAAAAAAAAATCCTATCAATCAATTTATAAGGGAAATGTCCCATAATTTAATTTTAGGTGAATCCAAACTCTGGGTAAGTTTAAAAAGGTTGAAGACCAGTAACACTGAATTTCACCCCAGATTCTGATACTCAAACTTTTCCCTTCTCTTCTGGTTCTAGTGTAGGAGCCTGAAGATTCTCTTCCTGCCCCTCATCCCAGGTACCCATCTTGAAAGTTCAATATACTGGGCCTTGTTGTGACATAGGGCACATGATACTAAGTAAATCTTCAAAACATTTCAAAAAATGAAATTCCTTTGGTTGAGTTGTACCAAATTGCACTGTTCCGAAGTGCCACTGTCTGAAGTTTCAGCTTAATTTTGATATCCAGGCTAGAAAGATTTAATTAAAATTAACAGAATATAGCGTATTTTTTAAAGATATCCTTTTAAAACCATGAGTTTTCCTGAGGAAGAGACAGTTGTTGTTTTTAATATTTAGCATTTCTGTTTAATCAAGTTATATCAATAATATCTTAGAGTTTAAAGACAAGGCACAAATTGGATTATAAAATCATAAACAGTTACAACTACAAAATACTATGCTTAAGTGTCCAAAAAAAAAACAAACCCTCAGGAGCCTAGATTCTAGACCTGCTTTCTACCACTAGATCTAGCCTCACCTTTGGCTTCACCATCTATGTTCTCTTTGATAATTACTTGATACTTGTAATCTTTCAACCATTTAATGCAAGTACAACACAAAAATCAACTGCAAATCAACTATATGTCAATAAAAAATAAATAAATATATGTGAAAAATAAATCAACTGCAAACTGAAGTCAAAGGTCAGGCACAAGGATGATGGGGCTGCAAAAAGAGAATGATTTACATATCAAAAGACGAAGGAGGTCTTTGGGCCTGGACTGTTTTGCACTCCCCTATCTACCCCTCCCCTCTGACCCTTGCAAGCTGCAAGAAAGTTAAATGTGAGGTGTGAAAGCTTGTTGGAAAAAAGTTTGCATCAAAATAAGACCAACCACATTCTTGTTGCTCTCATTATTCTATGATATCTTTAGATACAGTTATACCCTTCACTGCAAGTATAACTGAAATAAAATAAACCTATTTTCATAATTTTAAGCTTCAAGTTTCAAGGCAGAGTGACCCCTGTTTTACATGGACTCACTTTAAAAACGGCTGTTTTCTGGAACCAATTATCCTCGTATAATCGGCACTGCCTGTATTTTAAAATGTCTGATGGAAATAATAAATTTCACCACAGTCAACCTGCCCAGGTTAACTAAAATATCAAATTTTCTTTGGCTTTGGCCAACAGTATATGCACCCAGTGTAGTAATCCTGGATATCTTACACTGATCAGAAGCGGTGATTAATATGTTTCATTAATAAAAATCTGAGAAAGGATTTATTAGTCATCAGATTCAGTTTGGTTAGCAGAATTTCAAAGTATAGGCCCCATGTTGAGTGAGTGAATAAGAAAGGGGGTCCTTAATATGAATAGATTGGGATTCGACAGCATACACCGACTCTTAAATTTTACAGAAGCAGAAACTGAGGTCAGGTAAGGTTGCAACTTGCCAAAATCCCCTTTCAACTCTTAATTTTTATTTGTCTAGTGAATCTATGGTACATTCCTAAGGCTTTCATATATTACAAGGTTTAATAAATCCTCTCACTGGTGATTAAATGTATTCAACCTCAATTCCTCATGGTTCAACTAAAATCCACTTCCTCTGTAGGTAAATTCCATTCCATCATACCTTAGGAAAGTGACTGATGAATTAAAACAATCCCATGGTTTGTGCTATACTGGGCTAATGTTAGGCTTGGTTACCTTAGTTCAGTAATCTCTACTAGTAAAACGTATTTATAAAAATATTTCTGACATGCATTAAATCCCCTTCATACAACATGTGGCTTTAAATAATGAGGGAAAAATTTGGCAAAAGCATTTTGTGTTCTGCCAAACCCAGAACAAAATGGTTTATGAAATTTAACTAAGGCTTAAAGCACTGGTTCCTGCTTTTTTTCCTCTCTGAATTCTTTATCCTCCTTGAGGACAAAGCTTTTCTTAATTTTTAATATTTAAATTCTCAAGGCAACTTTTTCTCATTTTTCCCCTGTGGTCTAGAAAGATGTAAAAGAATGTTAATTGAAAACTAAGAAATGAGGAAAATACTCATTTAAATGATTTCATGTTTAGTATTATTGAGAGTCTATTTTAAATTGCATGATTAAAAAGCTTAATATATTTTATTTCTATGAGTCATCTTAACATTCCCACAGAAAATTAAAGATTAAAATTCAAGAAAAAGAAGTCCGTAAAATGCTGCTCTGATTGAACCGAGCCACAACTCTTGAATCCTGCCTGACCCCGAAAGACCTTGGGTGGGAAAGTTTTGGCTCTTCCCCAACAAACTGGCTACCATCTTATAATGAAAATAAATCCCAGACCCAATTTTGCCATACATATAGACATTTAATTAACAAACACATTAACAAGCAGATTCAAAAACAGTTCTTACAGTCTCATCTGGAATCTTGAAGATGTGCTGTCTGTTCTTTAGGTATTCTGCATGAAAGTTTACTCGAGTTAGGAAAAACAATAATCCACAGGCAGGATTCTGTCCTGTATAGTCTGCCTTGGATCTTGCCTCAGATCCATTGAATGAACACAAGAGCATCTGGGGGTCCAGACTCGAGTCCCTTCCCTGCTGGTCCAGGTTTCAGGGTTCACCAGATTCACACAAAAGTAGAGGTGTTTCTAAAATACCTCAACAATCTATGAGTACCTTTAATGCCACCAATAATGGCCCATTTCTAACATTCATCATGCCTATAAATAAACCATAAATTTCCCAGATAAAAACCACGTCTGACATTTAGTATGCTAATTAGCCAAGTCTCAGGTGTTGAGATGCAGCGAGCCGAAGCACTTGTACTAGTTACTTCTGAAAAATGGCATTTTCTGATAAATTGCTTGCTGCCCATCTCTGAATCTCCATTAAGGCAACTGACTGCCCCTTGGGTTAAAACTGAAACTAATAGACACATATGTGATATTATACTGTCTAAGCTAGAGCATTTTTAAAGGGATCACAGATCTTGTAACCAAGCCTTGATTATTATTATTAGACATTTTGAGAGAGCATTTATAGCAGTAACAGGTGAAATAACAAAAGGAGAAATTCTGTTTAGAATTCTCTTTGATAGCATTTCTAAATGGGAGTTTTCTTAGTTTAGAGAGTTAATTTTCATTTCACCATATATATTCCATTTTACCATGGACCTTTACCTCTATGAATTGGTAAATACTATTCATGGTAGAGATCTTGAGTAGTTAATTTACTGCGATGTTAAACTTGGAGTTCATTATATTTTGCCCTAGTTCCTGCTGATTTAAAGCACTCACAGAGATGGTTTTATAAACAGAATGGTCTTTAAAGGAAAAGGAATGTTATTATGCTTTTCTTTCCCTTTTTAATGCTAGTTGCTAAGCATTAGAATTGTGAAAACTATTTTTAAATTTAAAAGCATTTTCATTATCTAGCTCTTATGAATTCATATGTACACAGAGGCATCTACCAAAATAGTGAGCAAGCTTTGACACTCAGTCAAGAGAAATACCATTATGGCCAATCTTTTAGAGAAGCATATTCCAAATTGGCATTCCAGAAAAGCTAGGAGAGCCCGAAAGGGGTGATTTAAATGCTATTGTCCTTTAAGCCTGTAGTGTTAGGGGAAGTAAACTGACATTTGTTGAGTCATTATGTGTCAGGCAGTGTACCGTGTACTTTACATGCACTATTTTATTAAATATATTCGCAATCATTCTATTAAGGATGGCAACAGTATAGAGTTGAAAGAACAGGCCTTGAAGTCATGAAGATCTGGGTTTAAATCCTAGCCCCACCACACTATCTCTGGGATTTTTGCCGAATTGTCTTCTCTGAACCTCAGTTTCTTCATGAGTAAATGGTACTGCTTACCTTATGGGTCCAACAGATGGGCGCTCACGTGAGTGTGTGTGTGTGTGTGTGTGTGTGTGTGTGTGTGTGTGTGTGTGTGTGTGTTTCAATGACTGGCATATAGTCATCACTGCAAAATGTGTCTATTTTCTTATTGTTAATGAGTTAGCATTTCTAACAAAGAAATATGTTATAGGGTAAGTTGTGTTCCCCCCAAAGTCCTAACCCCCAGTACCCCAAAATGTGACTGTATTTGGAGATAGGGCCTTTTTAAGAGGTGATCAAGTCAAAATGAGGCCTTTGGGGTGGGCCCTAGTCCAATCTAACTGGTGTCCTTATAAAAAGAGGAAATTTGGACACAGAGAGATACCAAGGGTGCGTGTGCACAGGGGAAAGGCCATGTGAGGACACAGTGAGAAGACTTGCTATCTGCAAGTTAAAGCGAGAGACCTCAGGGGAAACCAAACTAGCTGACATTGCTCTTGGACTTCTAGCCTCCAGAACTGTGAGAAAATAAATTTCTGTTGTTTAAGCCACCCACTCCATGGTATTTATTATGGCAGCTCTAGCAGAATAATACAAAATGTAAACATAACTATCCATGTATCGCTACTGACATCAATTTAATTGAATATTTTTAAAATAAAATTTTCCATCATCAAACAACCCCAATGTAGAAGTTAACATAAATTATCCTGAAAAAAAAAGAATTTTTTCCAAGTGGCAGAATAGCAAATGGGATTCATTTTTAGGAGCCCTTATAAAGTTTATAGAAGTAGAAAAGGGGGAAATGAAATTTCACATGTCAGCACTTATTCATTGATTGCATATGTATTTATCAGGAATCTATTGTGCATTCTCAGGTGATAAAAAGATAAATTTAACACAGTCCCTGTCCTTCAGGACCTCAGAGGAAAACAGTAAATCATGCATTTTGTAAAAATATTCCAAAATGCTCAAAGAGGTGGTAGGTTATGAGTTGTCTCATTTCCCAGAGGCATAGGGAGAAGGAACCTTAGGAGTCTACATAGACTGTTCCATGAAGACATTGATCCTATCAACTAGTTTGGTCCACGAAGGTCAACAGAATTCTAATAATGTTAATTGTGGCATTAGAAATAAAACAGGAAAACATATCCTTGTAAAAAGCTATAGAATCTTTACATTTTGTAGGTGTCTCTATTGCCTTTACTTCCAAATCATTAAAAAAAAAATCCACTTCACTTCATGTCTACTCCTACCACAGTGTCCAGGTCCTTCTCATCTCCTGTCTGGACTGCAGTAGCCATTGGCTTCCTACCTTGCCCCTCTACACTCCATCCTTCACAGAGTAGCCAAGGTGATCTTTTTTAAGTCCTAAATATGATCATGTCATTCCTGTGTTTAAAATGTATCAAAGATTTCCTGTTTTCAATTAGGAAAAAAATTAAGGTTCCTGACCTTTGTCTCAAAGGTCCTATGTGATCTAGTTCCTGCCTACCACTCTGACCTCATTTCCCATCATTATCTTCTATGCCCACTTTTCTCTGTTTGATAAGTATGTGCAGCTTCTCCTCATTTTAAGGTTTTTGAATTAGATGTTCTCTCCCTGCCTAGAATGCCCTTACCCCTTCTTTGCATTTCAGCTTAAATATAATCTCCTTAGAGAGACCTCTTCTGAGAACACAATCAAAAGCTACCCACCAGATACTATGTATCAGTTTATTTTGTTATCACAACACTTCTCATAAACTGGTATTTCCTTCTTTGTTTCTTGGTTGCCCCCGTGGAATGTACATTTCCTGACAGGCAATGTACCTTGCCTGTCTTGTTCACAGCTATATCCCAGCTCCCAAAGTGCCTATCCCACAGTAGACACTCAGTAAACATGTTTTAATTAGTGTATTTATATAAAATGAAGCTCAGGCAGAGTCACAAAAAAAAGTATGGTGATCTACTCTGGAAAGGTATACCTGCAGTGGGATATAAATAACTTGTATAAAGTGTGCTTAGTGTGAATGTGACCCTAACTCTGTTCACACAGTTGCGGTGTATTAAACTTAAGAGGAGCAATTCTCAAAAGTGGTAGCTTTAAGACAAAAGTAATGACTAATAAAAAAAATGTTGACTACTTTTACTCAAAAAGCAATCTGAGCACATAGATTCAAGTGGTCAGTTTCTTGGAGATGTAGCCTTTGTGTGATGACCTCTGCTGCCATTGAAAGTAAACACTGGAATGATTTAGGTGCTGGATTCTTTTTTGCAAATAAATGCTTGCTATGTCCAGATAAGTGAAAGGGAAACTCAAATCCTCAATTCAGTTTTAGGAAAAGTCAACCTGAAAAGTTCCTTTGTCCTTAGGTATTTGTTACAGCTGAAGTATATTAAGCTTTCACTCCATTCATAAAATGAAATAGCTTAACAGTTTTCTGAGTTCATCTGAATTGGATTAAAATGAAGAGGTTTATGAAAATTTTCACATTTCAGGCATTTAGTTGATTTGCCATGGAAGAATAATTCAGTAGAACTCTTTAAAAGGCTTGTGTTAGGATATAGAACTCTTAATTAAGTTAACTTTGTCTTAAAAATTTAATTCTATAGTTAACATCTTGGAGGAAATGACTTAGAACAAATTACTTTAAATACATATTAATCAGCAAATTATTATCTTGTATTTTTAGAGGATGAATTTTTGACAGTGAACATGGATGGCAACTCCACAAATGAGTGATTATCTGGTTTTGAAAGTCTTCAAAGAAAATTAATTCATTTTAGTAATCCTTTAGAAATTTTATTTCCTTTGCTGATAAAGACTATTTCATTGTATCTAAACAAAAATATGCAGTTGTTAAAAAAATTTTTTTTTAACTTTCTATCCTCAGTGATATAAAACATGCCATTTTCATTTAGAATATATGTGCTAGTCACCTTGTCTCATGGTCTTCTATTAACTAAATTTTTTTGATTTAGTACATTCTTATACATTTTTGTTGATTTGACAAATATGTTCTTAGAACCTACTTTAAACATGGCATTGTACCGGGTATTGATTCACTCATTCATTCATTCATTCACAACCTAATGAGACTTTTCTTTGTTCCAGGCATCCTTCTGGATGCTAGGGATAGATGAATAAAATACGGCTCTGTCTTTAAGCCACAGCAATCTGGAAAAAATTCTATTTTCCCATTCATTGATTGTTTTTTGATTTCTTTACTCAATGGAAAATTTAAATTTTTTAGCATGATTTGTTATATGTAAATTTATGATATTGAGGGATTTGTTTGTTTAAATATTTACTTTTCTCTCATGTCACAGATACCTGAATATGAAAATTCTAATATTAATTAACTCTGATGTTTATAGATTGGTGCATGAAAATTCTGTTGTGTTTTCTGAACTCAGAGTAAGCCTTTTCTATGGATAACTGAAGACAACTCAAATGTATAAGGGAATTGTGTTCTAATAGCTTATTTATAAGTTAGTTGTTGAAATCAGAACATGTTTCCCTGTGGGTGCTTTATTGAATGACTTGGTTTGACTCTTAGGCTAGTTTCAAAGCCTACTTAACTCATAATGTAATAACTAAAATACATTAGTAACAGCACAGGTTTAAATCCTGGCTTCTGGAAGCAAGAAGTCATTTGGAGCAGAAGAAGGAAGAACAGAGGCATTTCCCGACTTCCTTAGTCATAGGACCTCCATTAGGATAATATTTGGAAATAAGAAATAAAATTTTACAGCAGGGTTTCTCAAACTCTAATTAGCATCGAAACACCTGAGTGTTTGTTAAAATGCAGATTCTGCTTCTATAGGCTCAAGGCGGAGCCTGAGATTCCGCATTTCTAACAAGCGTTCTGGTGATGCCCTAGTGCCAGACCTCAGACCATGCTTTGAGTGACAAGGTCTTAGATTACCTTAACTAGTCATAAGACTTGTGTACTTGCAATTCCTCTGCCCTGTCCCCGCCTTTGTTGATTGTTCTCTCAATTTACTGTGACAACCTGCCGTGTCTCCTCTTAAAATATTTCCTACTCCCAAACTAACGACAAAATTCCCCGTCTCTACAAATAAAGCTGATTTCAGCTAATGTGTAGGAGAAAGCTACCTAATTTAAATTGCTTCATCTTTGTAAGACTAATGTCACATTAACCCTAAAAAAATGTAGATTAATTTTTTTAAAGGGGATGCCTCAGCCAGATAGAGTCTTCAGTTGGGAAAATTTGGGATGTTGTATAAAAATAAAAGACAGAAAACTCACACAGGGTGTTGAGGGAGGGATATTTTCAGTCAAGGCCTGCCACGGAGCCCAGTGTGGAGGTGTACCTCATGGCTCGATGTCCCAGAGTTACTCCTGTATCTTACAGGTACTTCCCTTCCTCTGCTCCTGGACTGAGGAGGCCTTTGAGGCAGCAGGCTGACTACTTACTCATTATCAACTTCTATTTGAAACACTAATGTTTATCAAGCACCTACTTTGTACAAAGCACTGTGATAAAGATATTAGATTTAGGTAAATAAGTTCTCAGGGAACTTATGGTTTAATAAGGGCTGCAGTTTTACTTAATTCTTGCCTTATAGGAAAATAAATTCTGCATATGTCCTAAGTGGCTCTCCTATTGTCTAATATACTTAAAGAAACAAACAAAAAAAGAGCTAGCTGTGAACTTGGGAAAGTAACCATCTTTGGGGAACTTTGTTTTCTTTCTTTCTTTTTTTTCCTTCCCTTTTGGGCCACACAGCGCGGTTTGTGGGATCATCGTAGTTCCCCTACCAGGGATCAAACCCAGGCTCTCATCAGTGGAAGCTCAGAGTCCTAACCACTGGACCACCAGGGAATCCCTGGGGGAAATTTTGTTTTCAAACCTATAGAACCTTCCAACTCAAGTATTACAGTTATAATATCACTCCTGTGAAATCTTTTTGTGTCTCCTCCTCACCCCTTCTGGTCTTTATAATGCTTCTGCCTTCACAGTCCCAATCTACAATGCTACCCACCCCTATCCCCCACCCACTATTAGATTTGTTACTTCTCAACAAAGTATGCCCTTACGTTGTCCTGTATCTGTCCTCTGTCAATATCTGTGAGGTCAAGCTCCTGTGAAATTTCAAGTTCAAATTTATTTGGAGTTGAAAGTTGATAACTTAATGTGGTCTTTTTTGTATTTGGCCCATGTACTATTAATTTATGAAGAATAAGAATGAGACTAAAAATGAGAACGAGGAAGAGGAGGAGGAAGAGAAAGGAAATTAGACTGGATTTAGTAATTGTCAAGTTTACCACACATCACAGACCACACACTATTAGGCCACTAGAGGGTGGACCCTCTACCTCTTACCTACTGGTTAGGCTACCTGGAGGTGTTTGCATTTCCCATTCTCTGCACTAACCATACTCTGTAATAAAAGGGGGAATAGACCATAAATTAATTTGTTCACCCATTTATCTAGTACTTTTAAAAAGAATTTCTGACACTGTCTCACTCTGGTGCCAGGATGTATATATGTCATGTCTGTCATCTTCCAGAATTTGATTTTAAATTTTTATCTAAACAAGTGTATTAGAATTCTCCAAAGAAACAGATTGAGATACAATAGGGTGTGTACATGTATAGAAATAAATTTTAGTTTGAGGAACTGGCTTACACAGTTATGGAGGCTGCCAAGTCCAGGATCTGCATGGTGGGCCATGAGGCTGGACAACCAAGGAGCCAATGTTAAAGTTCAAGTTTGAAGGCCATCTGCTGGCAGAATTCCCTTTTGGTCAAGGGAAGTCAGTCTTTTGTTCTATTCAGGCCTTCAGTTAATTGAATGAGGCCTACTCACATTATGGAGGGCCATCTACTTTACTCAAAGTTCACCAGATAAATGTTAACCTCAACCTCATCCAAAAACACCTCACAGACACATCCAGAATAATATTTGACCACATATCATAGCCCAACAAAGCTGCCACAGAAAATTGACCATCACAGTAGGAATAGGTATAAAAAACAATCAAGTCGTATTTCAGAATACTACAGCAGAGTGCCCTCAAGCATAAGAATTATCCCCGTGTTTCTCAGGACTGATCTGACAACATCTTGTCCATCAGAACTTTTCTACCTAGATCTCACCATCCGTGCCCATTTAACCAGGAATTATTCAGCTTTCTGAGTATGGGAGTGGGGGTGGGGAGAGTGGGGATGGAGGGAGAGTGCTACTATAGTTGCTTTTGGAAAAATTAATAGATATTTCCTTCTTCTGTTGTAACTAAAGGATTTTATTCCAGTCCCTTTTTTAGAAGTCTTCACTCTAGAACTGCTAGAAACATTTAAAAACTCTTTAAGCTCACATTTCATGTGATGAAACTATAAAACATAATCCTTTAACAGAAGCAGTCATTTTCATTTTGCATATATTTATGGATTGAACTTCTAACAACTTCTAATTCCTTTCATGGGAATAAATTTGTGAGATATTTGTGCTGACTCTGGGTGGTCCCTTTGTTCTGTATTCATTTTATTTGTGATTTTGACAATTAAAAATTATTTAATCTTTAAACTTGCACAAAGTGAGAGAAATGGCCAAGTTTACATCAAAATGCAAATCAAAACTACAGACTATTTTAATTCTGTTTAAACTAAGAATGGGAATTGACATTAAGCTCAAATTAAAATGATCACAGATTGTTTTTTGACATACTTTGCTGGGATTTTTCAGAATAAGATAATTTGGGTATAAAAAGTCATTGCTTTGTTCTTGTATCAGTTTATATGAAATAGTTTATCACAAAGCTAACATTCAGTTTTTAAGTGTAGAGAAGATTATTAGACTGCGGACAATTAAAGTCTATGTTTAACATATTTTTTAGTCAGATAAAACTTTGATCCTTGTAGTAATTAGGAAGTCTGTGCCTCATATTCCAGCTTAAGGAGAGATTATTACCCTATTAACAATAGCTTCTCTTTTGTTGTGGTTTTATACCCTCTTCCTGAGTTCCCGCGATTTTCCTCTACAGCATTGTTGCTATAGTTTTTCTCAAATAAATTACTGGTTTTTCTTTGACTGATTCATTTGTAAGCACATCAAGTTTACACCCTTTGGAAGGAGGGGACACAGGATAGTGGCAGTGGGGAAGTAGGCTTTAAAAATCCATCAAGAAATGAGCACAGCGCAGGAAGATGTGAATACCAGTACTTTAAGTTTTACAAAAAACATGCCCTGCCTAAGAATAACCTTCACTTTCTGCCCCCCTCCCTCACCCCGAAACACTCTAATTCTATTTAATCCTTGCGTTAAACCTTGATTATTTGCCTGAACATTACATTATAGAAATCAATGCTAATATGCATAGAAATGTGTGTGGTTTTTTAAATATTTATTTATTTATTATTTATTTAATTTATTTATTTTGGTTGCTCTGGGTCTTATTTGCGGCATGCCGGATCTTTAGTTGTGGCATGTGAACTCTTGTTGCAGCATGCCTGCGGGATCTAGTTCCCTGACCAGGGATTGAATCTGATCCCCCTGCACTGGGAGTTCGGAGTCTCACCCACTAGACTACCAGGGAAGTCCCAGAAATGTGTGTGTTTTACAGAAGTTTTATGATAACAAATGGTGCCATGAGAAACTTTCACATATTTATTGCCTAGAAGAAAAAGCTTGGCTCCTTTTAAATTCATCTCTATTAATCTCATATAAACAGTAGTGGGATATTCATATGTCTGCTTTCCTACTAGACTGTAAACTTCTTGAGGGAGAGGGTAGACCTTATTCATCTTTGTTGATGGAGGAGCTAGCACTAGTACAGTGCCTGGCACACAAAGCACATCTCAATGAGAGTAGCTGAATGAAGCATTGTATGACACTTTAGCATAAGTAATTAATGATAAATGGATGAATAATAAATTAGTATAAGACACAGTATGTCAACTTCAGGCTTAGCTTTTCTGGTTAGTTTTCATTAGCAACACATGATTAAGAAATTGTCCTGTTTATGTTTGTTGGCAAAATAGCTGTTTTGACTTTAAAGGCAAACCCCTTACTATGGTTAATGTCCCCTCCCTCAGGCTGTTCTACCTCCAAATTCTGTTTATTCTCATTGGGATAAAATTTGAAAACATTTTGAAAAAAAGTGACTGTCTTCACAGACATCATACATAGTTTAAACCACATATTAGAGAGCATAGCAAATAATTAAACTTGATAAGTAGAGACATAGAAATTATACCCATTTTTAAAATAATAATTGTTATATTTTCAAAGCATCCTTTCTTCCCCACATCGTATAACTCCAGTTTATATCAAGCCCATTTAGTAAGATTATTCTTCCCATACTAAAGATGGTAGAAAAAATTTTTCTTATTTTCTGATAGGCCAAGTGTGTGCTGACTACTGTGTAAACACAGAAATGAAAATATTAATATATCAATATGCCTGCAGTGATATGCTTAACAGTAACACTCCAACACATTACTTATAATAAGGTTTTGATTATATTAAATTTCTGTTTTCACAATATAACTACCACATCTTAAATTCCATAGTACTTTACAGATTGTATAGAGTGAATGCTTTGGGTTTGCCTGCTCAGCCATCTCCTTAAAAAAAAAAAAAAATTTAAAAGCACAGTTAGATAGGGGTCGCAGAAGGTGAAGAGAGAGAGAAAGGACGCGAGAAAATATTTGAAGAGTTTATAGTCAAAAACTTCCCTAACATGGGAAAGGAAATAACCACCCAAGTCTAGGAAGCGCAGAGAGTCCCAGGCAGGATAAAACCAAAGAGAAACTCGCTAAGACACATAGTAATCAAACTGACAAAAATTAAAGACAAAGAAAAATTATTAAAAGCAACAAGGGAAAAATGACAAATAACATACAAGGGAGCTCCCATAAGGTTAACAGCTGATTTCTCAGCAGAAACTATACAAGCCAGAAGGGAGTGGCATGATATACTTAAAGTGATGAAAGGGAAGAACCTACAACCAAGATTACTCTACCCAGCAAGGGTCCCATTTAGATTCAACAGAGAAATCAAAAGCTTTACAGACAAGCAAAAGCTAAGAGAATTCAGCACCACCAAACCAGCTCTACAGCAACTGCTAAAGAACTTCTCTAAGTGGGAAACACAAGGGAAGAAAAGGACCTACAAAAACAAACACAAAACAATTAAGAAAATGGTAATAGGAACATACATATCAATAATTACCTTAAATGTGAATGGATTAAGTGCTGCAACCAAAAGGCACAGGCTCGCTGAATGGATATGAAAATAAGACCCATTTATATGCTGTCTAAAAGAGACCCACTTCAGACCTAGGGACACATACAGACCGAAAGTGAGGGAATGGAAAAAGATATTCCATGCAAATGGAAATGAAAAGAAAGCTGGAGTAGCAATACTCATATCAGATAAAATAGACTTTAAAATAAAGAATGTTACAAGAGACAAGGAAGGACACTACATAATGATCAAGGGATCAATCTAAGAAGATATAACAATTATAAATATATATGCACTCAACATAGGAGCACCTCAATACATAAGACAAATGCTAGCAGCTATAAAAGAGGAAATCAACAGTAACACAATAATAGTGGGGGACTTTAACACCACACTTACACCAATGGACAGATCATCGAGACAGAAAATTAATAAGGAAGCACAAGCTTTAAATGACACAATAGACCAGATAGATTTAATTGATATTTATAGGACATTCCATCCAAAAACAGCAGATTACACTTTCTTCTCAAGTGTGTACGAAACATTCTCCAGGATAGATCACATCTTGGGTCACAAATCAAGCCTCAGTAAATTTAAGAAAATTGAAATCATATCAAGCATCTTTTCTGACCACAACGCTATGAGATTAGAAATCAATTACAGGGAAAAAAACGTAAAAAACACAAATGCATGGAAGCTAAATAATACGTTACTAAATAACCAAGAGATCACGAAGAAATCAAAGAGGAAATCAAAAAATACCTAGAGACAAATGACAACGAAAACACAACAAGCCAAACCTATGGGTTGTAGCAAAAGCAGTGCTAAGAGGGAAGTTTAAAGCAATACAATCCTACCTCAAGAAACAAGAAAAATCTCAAACAATCTAACCTTATACCTAAAGGAACTAGAGAAAGAAGAACAAACAAAACCCAAAGTTAGTAGAAGTAAAGAAATCATAAAGATCAGAGCAGAAATAAATGAAATAGAAACAAAGAAAACAATAGCAAATATCAATAAAACTAAACGCTGATTCTTTGAGATGATAAACAAAATTGGTAAACCTTTAGCCTGACTTATCAAGAAAAAGGGGGAGAGGACTCAAATCAATAAAATTAGTAATGGAAAAGGAGAAGTTACAATTGACACCACAGAGATACAAAGCATCCTAAGAGACTACTACAGGCAACTCTATGCCAATAAAATGGACAACCTGGAAGAAATGGACAGATTCTTAGAAAGGATAACCTTCTAAGACTGAACCAGGAAGAAATAGAAAATATGAACAGACCAGTCACAAAGAATGAAATTGAAACTGTGATTAAAAATCTTCCAACAAACAAAAGTCCAGGACCAGATGGCTTCACAGGTGAATTCTATCAAACATTTAGAGAAGAGCTAACACCCATCCTTCTCAAACTCTTCCAAAAAGTTGCAGAGGAAGGAGTACTCCCAAACTCATTCTCTGAGGCCACCATCACCCTGATACGAAAAACAAAGCAAGATACTACAAAAAAAGAAAATTACAGACCAATATCACTGATGAATATAGATGCAAAAATCCTCCACAAAATACTGGCAAACAGAATCCAACAACACATTAAAAGGATCATACACCATGATCAAGTGGGATTTATCCCCAGGATGCAAGGATTCTTCTGTATACGCAAATCAATCAGTGTGATGCACCATATTAACAAACTGAAGAATAAAAACCATATAATCCTCTCAATAGGTGCAGAAAAAAGTTTTTGACAAATTCAACACCCATTTATGATAAAAACTCTCCAGAAAGTGGGCATAGAGGGAACCTACCTCAACATGATAATGGCCATATATGACAAACCCACAGCAAACATCATTCTCAATGGTGAAAAACTGAAAGCATTTCCTCTAAGATCAGGAAAAAGACAAGGATGTCCGCTCTTGCCACTATTATTCAACATAGTTTTGGAAGTCCTAGCCTGGCAATCAGAGAAGAAAAAGAAATAAAAGGAATCCAAATCAGAAAAGAAGTAAAACTGTCACTGTTTGCAGATGACATGATACTATACATAGAGATTCCTAAAGATGCCACCAGAAAATTACTAGAGCTAATCAATGAATTTGGTAAAGTAGCAGGATACAAAATTAATGCACAGAAATCTCTTGCATTCCTATACACTAATGATGAAAAATCTGAAAGAGAAATTAAGGAAACACTCCCATTTACCATTGCAACAAAAAGAATAAAATACCTAGGAATAAACCTACTAAGGAGACAAAAGACCTGTATACAGAAAACTATAAGACACTGATGAAAGAAAGTTGATACAAACAGATGGAGAGATATACCATGTTCTTGGATTGGAAGAATCAATATTGTGAAAATCACTATTCTACCCAAAGCAATCTACAGATTCAATGCAATCCCTATCAAATTACCAATGACATTTTTTACAGAACTAGAGCAAAAAAATCTTAAAATCTGCATGGAAACACAAAAGACCCTGAATAGCCAAAGCTGTCTTGAGGGGAAAAAAAACAGAGCTGGAGAAATCAGACTTCCTGACTTCAGACCTTACTACAAAGCTTCAGTAGTCAAGACAATATAGTACTGGCACAAAAGCAGAAATATAGATCAATGGAACATGATAGAAAGTCCAGAGATAAACCCATGCACCTATGGTCAACTAATTTATGACAAAGGAGGCAAGGATATACATTGGAGAAAAGATAGTCTCTTCAGTAAGTGGTGCTGGGAAAACTGGACAGCTACATGTAAAAGAATGAAATTAGAACACTTTCTAACACCATACACTAAAATAAACTCAAAATGTATTAAAGACCTAAATATAAGACCGGACACTATAAAACTCTTAGAGGAAAACATAGGAAGAACACTCTTTGATGTAAATCACAGCAAGATCTTTTTTGACCCATCTCCTAGAGTAAAGGAAATAAAAACAAAAATAAACAAATGGGACCTAATGAAACTTAAAACCTTTTGCACAGCAAAGGAAACTATAAACAAGATGAAAAGACAACCCTCAGAATGGGAGAAAATATTTGCAAATAAATCAACGGACAAAGGATTCATCTCCAAAATATATTAACAGATCATGCAGCTCAGTATCAGAAAATCAAACAACCCAATCCAAAAATGGGCTGAAGACCTAAATAGACATTTCTCCAAAGAAGACATACAGATGGCCAAGAGACACATGAAAAGCTGCTCACCATCACTAATTATTAGAGAAATGCAAATCAAAACTGCAATGAGGTATCACCTCATACCAGCTAGAATGGGCATCATCAGAAAATCAACAGACAACAAATGCTGGAGAGGGTGTGGAGAGAAGGGAACCCTCTTGCACTGTTGGTGGGATGTAAATTGATATAGCCACTATGGAGAACAGTATGGAGGTTCCTTAAAAAACTAAAAATAGAATTACCATATGACCCAGCAATCCCACTACTGGGCATATATCCAGAGAAAACCATAATTCAAAAAGACACATGCACCCCAATATTCATTGCAGCACTATTTACATTAGACAGGTCATGGAAGCAACCTAAATGCCCATCAACAGACGAATGATAAAGAAGATGTGGTACATATATACAATGGAATATTACTCAGCCATAAAAAGGAACAAAATTGGGTCATTTGTAGAGACGTGGATGGACCTAGAGACTGTCATACAGAGTGAAGTATGTCAGAAAGGGAAAAACAAATATATATTAATGCATATAAGTGGAATCTAGAAAAATGGTACAGATGAACCTGTTTGCAAGGCAGAAATAGAGATACAGATGTAGAGAACAAATATATGGACACTGATGTGGGAAATCATGAGGGGGTGGGGGGATGAATTGGGAGATTGGGATTGACATGTATACACTAATATGTATAAAATAGATAACTAATAAGAATCTGCTGTATTAAAAAAACAATAAAATTAAAAAATAAAAGCACGGTTAGTAACAATAATAGCTTACACTTACAAAGGGCTAGGCACATGCTAGCACTAATATAAGTGCTTTGCAGGCATCTACTCACTTATTGTCAAAACATCCTATGAGGTAGGTATTATTATTGTCCCTCTATTACTTATGAGGTCTCTGAGGCATGGAGAGGTTAAATAACTTATCCAAAGTCACACGCAGTAAATGTGACTTACAAAGTCAAAGCTGGGATTTGAACCCAGGCAATTTGTCTCCAAAGCCTGTGCTCTTTACCATTAGGAAATATAAATTTTAAAGTAAAATATGTAAGTATTATAAATAAATATCAGCCCTGTATTGACTGGGATTGTGTCTGTTTGGTTTACCTTTGGGTATACTGACTTACACACTGCCTGGCACATAGTTTGATAAAGTGATATAAAATGAATATCAAAGTAATGCAGATATATTGCAGAACAATTAGAAAATGCAAATAAAAAAAATAATAACCTGTAACCACACACAAAATATCATTCTGTATTATTTTTGTAGGCTTTTTTCACTTTGAATTTTCCCAGGTCAAAAAGTACCTGTCTGCAACAATAATTCTTCCCTTTCATAACTGTATACATTCTCCCATGATCAATTTTAATGTACATTTTGTAAATAAAATCTATGGGGATGGCAAAGTCGTGTTCTATGTAGATATTTGGGGTTATATCATGTTAAAATGTAAAGTAGTCTCATGTTTCCCTATCTATAACACAAAATTTATCATCTGAAATACTAAAATTAGTAATATTTGAAAAACAATCTAGCTGACATAAGAATGTCATAAAACAAATTAACTGACATAAGAATGACTAAATTAAATGAATGTATACGTGAAAGTAAGTTTGTCAACCAGTAAGGACATGATATCTCTTCACCTGTCTCTGTTTAGATGTTACTCAGAGAATTTGTCTTCTGTTTTGTTTTAATTCTTTGAGTCATTTTGTATTAATTATGTTGTTTTCAATTTACAGATTGCACTGCTTTAGATTTTTCTATCTGAATTTAAAAATGCATGTTAAAAATATGACAGCAAAAAAAAAAAAATGACAGCAAATTAATCCTTGTCCTAACGCCACATAATTTCAAAGCTTGGCCTTTCTATTCTAGAGCCAGTGGGCTATTTCCGTTAACAAGAGGGATAAGAGGAAGCCAAAATGAATGTGCCTTTTTTGATTAAATGTTAAAACTTCCAAGCTTCAATACACTGTGTTATACAGGGATGATGGGTTTTCAGGTCTTCCTTTAATTAGTTGAAAATGGAAAAGTTAATTACATATAATTATAACTTTGCTTGAGTATAGGACTTCCATAACACTGACAGTAGATAAAGAGCAGTTCTTTTACTGATAGGTATGCTGATTTAGTCTGTGACATCCCAGGAGGGGTTTTGTGGTAATATTTTAGATGACATTAACTTAGTTCTATAGACTTGTCAACCAAAGCATACAAAGAGTAATAAAATGTTTTTAAACTTAAAATTAAACAATTTTTTTTTCTTTATGATTCAAGTCTTATTCTGTGAATGCCTTCTGATAAACCAAAAATCCCTTACATATCACAGCTTCTGTCTTTTATAAGCAGCAATTTCATAGAAATCCTCAAGGGACAATGGTGCTGTAGATAGACTTCCTTACTACTGTGCAGATAATTAAGAACAAATAAGAATCGTCAAAATGGGGCTGGCATTGGGCACATGGAAAGTTTGCTCCATGAATATACAGAATAATTTCAAAAGTTGTCCAAAAAATTCATTAGTTAAAACAGATATGAGAAGTACAAAAGACATTTTCCACATTGAAACAATACAGTAAATCAACAAAGCCCATGGCTTTTTCCTTCCTTGAGCCTCACACTTCCTAAGCTATTACATTTCACTTGATTATTCATCTACTTTTTTTTTTTTTTTTTTTGCAATTCCCACATCATGGCTATTCAAACATTGCACTTCTGGATTTTCTTAATTACTTCTTCCCTCTTTGCTTCACTGCACTGGCTCCTCTTCCAGGTCACTTAATTGTGGGCTATTTTCAAGGCGGGCCCCTTGTCTTCTCTCTCACATGATTTCTCTTAGTCACCACACTCTGCCTATGTATCTACATGTTAGTGGTTTCCAAGTTTTTTCTTCTTTGTTTGGACTCCTACAGCATAATTCAGTCTCTCACCACCTGGCTACTCAGGTATTATCTAAAATGTTAACCAGCCTGAAGTGACATATGAGCCCAGATCTCAGCAAATCTGGAGAGAGACTTACAGAGAGGGGAGCAAACTTGGTGTTTTGGCAAAACAGCAAATAGTTCAGTTTGTCTGCAGCGTGGTGGGAGAGAGCGAGGGTGGAAGGACGTAAGACTAGAGCCACATTATTTAGGATCTGGTGGGCTATAGATTTTATGAAGCCTTTGGATTTTACTCTCAATATGGTACCTTTGGAGGGTTGAGGTCATGGGCGTGACAAGCTCTGGTTACACTTTTAAATAATCACTCTGATTGCTGGGTGAAAAATAGCAGAAAGGCAATGATAGAAGTAGAGAGAATAGCTAGGTTGGATACTATTGAACACTTTCAGGCAAAAAGATTAGGGATGAATGAATAGTAAGAGTCAAGGTTAGCCCACAAGTGCCTATTTAAACCATAATATGACTGAGGTTGTTTAAGTTACAGTGAAAAATAAAGTAGTATTTCTATAATAGTAATGAAATAAAATAGAAAAGCAGTACCACTTAATATGATTTCTTATTGATCCTTTTGATGCTGGTATTTGAAGGAAAGCTGGTTTTATTAAAAGAAGTTTTGGAGTTAGATGGAGATTTGTAGAATGTCTGTTGGGAACTTCTGGATACTTTCAAGAGCCTTAGAAGTCAAAGGAAATTGGTCTATGTTATATTTAATCTTACTTTAAAACTCATGACTTTCCTTTTTACTGTCAGAGTGTGGTGCTTATCACCCAGGATTAACTTTGTGTTTTAGATTGCAAATGGAAGGGAAGAGCATGAGAGAAAAAAATATGAGAGGTTTTTCCTGAAGTAAAAGAGAAAGAGTTGTAATAAAGCTGAGGGAGGAATGGAATTAAAGAGGATATTGTGTACTTAACTGAGCTGTGAAAGGTGGAAGATAAGGAAATGGAAGACCACAACTTGGGCATGGCCCACCTCAGTGAGAAGAAAGAATCAATGTGAAAAAGGAAAAAAACAAGTAATAATTGGGTGATAAGTGCTTCACAGCTTTGGAGATGAGAGACAGAAAACCATACAATAGAATGTTAAAATGGCAATTTTAAAAGTCAGGGTTTATTAATTTAGAAAAACCTTACACTGTTGAGAGAGTAGCATTGACATATATCCACTACCAAATGTAAAATGGATGGCTAGTGGGAAGCGGCTGCATAGCACAGGGAGATCAGCTTGATGCTTTGTGATGACCTAGATGGGTGGGATAGGGAGGGTGAGAGGGAGACGCAAGAGGGAGGAGATATGGGGATATGTGTATATGTATAGCTGATTGACTTTGTTGAACATTAGAAACTAACATCGCTATGTAAAGCAATTATACTCCAATAAAGATATATATATATATAAAAAAAGAAAAACCTTACACTGTGAATTAATTGTCAAGAGATTGCCCTTACTGTCTTAGAGCTAATAAAGAGTAAAAAAAATCTTTTCTGAAGTTTAGGGAGCAAAAATTATAGATGCATTCATTTAAACTTATTTCCACGGAGTTAAGGAATTTCCCACTCCTTAACTGCAATGGTTAATATATTGCAATATTAACTACATATGTTCTAGCAAAGGATAGTTTTTTGAGATCTGTTGGCAAAACATTGTCATGCTTTAATTTGTGAACAGTGTTGCCCTTAGGAAATAGGCTATTAGAGGACATATAATTCTTGGTTATGTGTTCTTATAGAAGTAGTTCCCTTTATTATTTAATAATATATTCCAAAGTTTACACCTGCTTGTATGTGTGTGTGGGTTGTGTATACGAGGCAGGGCCATGCCATGTTCTTTTGGGACAAAGATATTATAAGTTAAACAAGCCCCTATTGGGACTTCCCTGGCGGTCCAGTGGTTAAGACTCTGTACTCCCAATGCAGGGGGCATGGGTTCGATTCCTGGTCGGGTAACTAAGATCCCACATGCTACATGGCATGCCCTAAAAAAATTATAAAATTAAAAAAATAAACAAGTCCCTATTAATGATTTCACTGGAATTGTACTTCAGTACTCCAAATGTAAAACTGATAATAGTAATTGAGCTCAAACACATTGATATAAGGTTATCCTCTATGAAAATATCACATGCATTTTAAATGTCACTACTTCATACTTTATTCAACGTAATTCATTATAAAACAGACAAAAGGCTAAACATATGCTAAAGGTTAAATACTTGTATCAGATCTATAACAGTAAGAAAATTAATAAGTTTTTGAAATAATAAACTAAAAAAATCTATATTTTTATCTTTCCTGGCCAGAGAAATTGTGTTAACAGCATGCTAGCAAGAATCATCCTAATTTCTGCAAAACACAATTTTTACTGCAGTGTAGGCAGGGCCTAAAATACATTTCTCACTACTGCATCTATTTTTAATTTCTAATTCAACATGGAATTCTTAATTCACTGTCTCTAAGTTGCAGGCTATTTACAAAGGCTTAGGTGAAACACTAAGCTTTTACTGAGTATTTTATTTTTAATTTTTCTCTTCCCTAGGAATAACACAAAATAGACTTCTTTTGAAAATGTGATAAGGATATATCTGGTGCATTTTTTTTCTGCAATTTTTAAAATAGATTTCCCGCATCAGCAATAACAGTGCTCTCTCAACCAAGCAAGTATCAGCTAAAGTACATTCTGGACATAAAGTGCATAGAATTAATCAACCTTAACATATGAAGGTTAAGCTAAGTGAAGTCATTTTAAAACAAAAACAACAAATTCTTATTAGTGTTTAGATTTAAAAAAAATAATAATGCCTTGGTCTGTCTCTGTCTCTCTGGAAAGTTTGCAGGTCTATGTTTTGGATTTGTTGTTGTTGTTAGAAAGAAATGTATGTCTAGTTGGCACTGTGCAGTGCAGTTCTATTTTTACCTTAATTCATCCTAATTTGAACAACATGATTATATCTACTTACAAGGTTCAAGTATCACCCATGCGATAGGGCCAATGTCTTTTAAAGCACACAAGATCTGCATTTTTACTTCTCCCTATAGGCAGATATGGACTTTTAATATTCTCCTTTGCTCTCCTAGTATCCTCAGAATGACAAGGAAGCAGAATCTTGCAATATTTTATAGTAAATGTTTTCTCACAAGCTTTACGTTAATCATTTCCGATTCATTTAAGCCATGAAACAACAAATAAATTATTATTATGAGGTTTTGAGATCTATTTTAAAAAGTGGCCATGGGAAACTAATCTTTGGTGGTAGTAGCAAGAACAGTCATTACCTTGGGGCGGAGGTGGATAGTTACCTACTGGGAAGGAGCCTAAGGGAACTTCTTATTATCTTGTTCTGGGTGGAATCATACATACAGTTCATCCAGCTGTGCACTTAGGATTAGTGCCATTTATTTATTTATTTATTTATTTATTTATTTATTTATTTATCTGTTTATTTATTTATTTATAAAAATGTGTGTGTGTGTATACTATGATGCGTTGTGGTCAAAATTTAACCAAAAAAGCTTTGGCTTTGATGAGAGTCGGACACATTTGCATTACAGGGACATATTTTTCTGATTCAATAGTCAATTTTTATTTAATACCAATAAATAATATTTGATAGAAAGTCTATGTTATATTTGGATAGAAATTTATTAACTAATAGTAGAGTAATATCTGTTAAAGTGAAATCGATTTTCTTCTTTGTTCACCTCTCATTTGGGGAAAAATTAGACATTACTCTGTACAATATCATATCCTACACTGCTTACCCTTTTCTACCCACCTTTTGTTCTCCATACTCATTCTTCAGCGCCAAAAAACTACTCTGTTTTCTCAGTGGGGACAGCCATTTATCCATTCCTCTAAAAGGACAAAGCTGGAGTTGAACTACAGCACAAATCCTCCAGCACTCTAATTCTGTGCTTTTCTGAGAGAGGAGTATTAGGACAATCTAGGGTGTGTATTTTTCAGTGTGGTAAATCAACGGGCTTAGGGCTTAGAAAGAGCCCAACAGAGATTTTTTTTTTTTTTTTCAATGCAGGAAACAGACAAGGCATCAACTAGGAAAAAGAAAACGATCACCTATGGGAAATTTTTGGAAATGTCTAGGAAAAGAATCATCATAAATTCCCTTTAAGTATTTCTGGTTGTTTAAAAATTTCTCAAAACCTCCTGTCTTGCTTCATAGACTTTGTTCTTTTTTTTCCCACATGTATTTGGGGACCTTACAGTCTCTGAAATGGTTGAGCATGTTTTACAAATTTAATGATCTCTTACCCCAAAACAAAATGAATCGTGCCATACCAGTGTCAATAATCTTTCCTGAAGATTTTAGAATTTTGATCTCAGGGACAGTTAAGCCTTTATAAAAGGAAAAGCCAAAGAATAATGGGATTTTAAAAATTTGTGATTCTAGGGAGTGGATAGTGCTCTAAATTTTGACAAAGTGGAGAGATGGGGAAGAGGCAAGCATGAGAAAAAGCCCATGCTAGTTGTTAATTGTTGGCTATACCTTATCACATTTAATTTTGCCTCTAAAAATTCTGCAGGAAAGGATGGGATTTCTTTAATCACCTCCCTCGAGAACAAAAAAGTAAAAAGTGGTAAATTTTACTCAGAAGCCCCTGAAGGAATTTGAGCGCAGAAGTTATTTTCAATCTCTTCAGATATGTTTTTATTTCTTACAAGTCCCATTGTTTTCTGAGTTTTCAGCAGTTAAGTAACTGGTCATCCTCAAGGCCACCTCAGGAGAAATTGGTAGGAAAAAAATGAAGTTAACTGAAGGACATCTAGATACATAATGATTTGTAATAGTTCAGGGATACACACACACACACACACACACACACACACACACACACACACACACACACACACACACACACACACACACACACACACTGCATTTGAAATGAATACTCCAACCTGCCATTTTAGCTTCCTCAATCCTAAAATTATGGTTGATAAATATTCTCTAAAGTCAGTTAAATGGTTGAGATAAGCATGTTTCATATTCTGCTGCATCTATTTCTCTATAACAAATTACCTTCAAAAGCTTAACAGCTTAAAACAACAATAACATTTATTGTCTCATACAGGGTCAGGAATTCAAGAATGGGTTAGCTGGATGGTGCTGGCTCAGAGTCTCTCATAAGGGTGCAATAAGATATTGGCTTAGGCTGTAGACATCTAAAGGTTTGACAGGGCCTAGAGTATCTTTTTCAAAGATGATTCACTCACATGGCTGACAAATTAATGCTAGTTGTTGGTGGAAAGTCTTAGTTCCTCCCCACATGGACGTCTACATAGGGTTGCTTCAGTGTCCTCAGGACAAAGCCATTGGCTTCTCTCAGAGCAAGTGATCCAATAGAAAGCAAAGAGGAAACTGCAATGACTTTCAGGATCTAGTCTCAAAGGTTAGAGCTTGGGCTTCCCTGGTGGCGCAGTGGTTAAGAATCCGCCTGCCAATGCAGGCGACACAGGTTCGAGCCTTGGTCTGGGAAGATGCCACATGCCGCGGAGCCACAACTACTGAGCCCACGCTCTAGAGCCCTCGAGCCACAACTACGGAGCCTGTGTGCCACAACTACTGAAGCCTGCACACCTAGAGCCTGTGCTCCCCAACCAGAAGCCACCGCAGTGAGAAGCCCATGTACCGCAACGAAGAGCAGCCCCTGCTCGCCACAACTGGAGAAAGCCTGCACGCAGCAACGAACACCCAATGCAGCCAAAAATAAATAAATTAATTAAAAAGTTAAAGCCTGCCACCTGCGTAATAAGCTGTTGATTTTAGAGATCAGTATAGAAGTGGGCCTCACAAGGGCGTGAATGTTAGGAAGTGAGAATCATTGGGGGAATCAACATGGAGACTGGCTACCACAGTCCTCTCTGGTCCCCAGTGATTTACATTCCTCCCACTAGCAAAATACATTCACTCTTGCCCAAGGCCCCCAAAAGTCTCATCCCAGTGCAAAGTCCAGAATCTCATCTTCTCAGTCAGATGTAGGTGCTGATGAGGCCTCACAGGTGTAGTCCACTAGGTACAGCTCCCTGGGTGCAGTTCTGTGACCTGCAGGCCTGGAGACAAGCTATCTGCTTCCCCCCACACACATCTGTCATTCATAGGATAACTGCTATCAACTTCCCTTTGAAAAGGGGGAGGGCAGGAGGCACAAAAAGGGCATTGGTCCATAGTCGTTCTGAAAATCATTTAGGCTCATACAGGAACTGGAAACTTTCATGTATGTTGAATTTAAAAAGAAATCATACTCCATTATTTCTGCACTATCCTCTTGGTTATAGAGGTTAGATTTATTTGGTGTGGGATGCTTACTGATACCTCTGCAAGTGGCAAAGCACAAGGAACTCTTACGTTATGAAACTTCCCATTTGCAGTTGCATATGTTTCACGTTAAAGGGCTTAGAGATTGTAAATAAGTACACTAGTGATGCTTGTGTACTGCAGCAACAGTTAATAACTAGGTAGTGGTTTTAGAATACCAAAGGGAAAGAGATCCAAGATAATGACTAACTTTTAAGAAATAAGATATATCCTTTGTCCTATATTTTTCTGCTAGCTTTCTATCTATTGACTGAGTAGCTTCTCTCAGAGAGAAGAAAGGAGGGTTTTTTCATGTTAATTAGCCACCCTGGAAAAAAGGTTCACAACTATGACAGTATAGTAAGGTGGTTAAGAGCATTGACTTTGGCATCAAAAACTCTTCACGTGGAATCATAGTCCTACCAGTTACTAGTTATGTGACCTTGGGGAGGTGAGTTACCTGAGTCTCACACCTACCTAATAGGGAGATTGAGAAGATTAAATGAGATTATATATATAAAGCACTTGGTACACTTGGTACACTTGGTCTGGCCCAGAATAAGCGCTCTAATTATCATTATTATCTAAAATTATGGGAATTATCTGTACATTTCCCTACTCTTGGGGTCAAAGTTTTCCCATCTGCAAAATTAGGGGGTTGGACTCAATTTCTCAGGTTCCTTTGCACCTCTACCAGCCTACAGTTTTTCCAGCTGAATTGGCCACAGCAGCCCTTTTTCCCCCCAATAATTACTTGCATTTACAGAGCACTTTTAACTTCAGAATCTTTCATATCTATTATCTCTCTTGATTCTCATCATCACTCTGTGAGGCGAGTGGGCAGGGAAGGCAGCATTATTCTCATTTGACTGGCGAAGAAAATGAGATACTGAGAGGTTGTAACTTGCCGGATGTTGGTTACAAAGTCAAAATTAGAGGAGCCTGGCGCTTACAGTATCATCCCAGGATTCTTTCGTCTAAGCAATATGGCCTGTCTTAGTGTTTCATCTACTTTATTTCAGCCAAGAAACATGAAAAACAGTTAAAAGAGTGCCCAAGTAAGACCATAGGAATTAAATATAAAGAATATGGGCAGTTCTGATCAAAACCAATGGGGGATAGGATGTATATATTACATCTCATTTGTTCACACCAATCTGAAAATGTCAATTTACCATGCACCTTGACTCCCTTGTGACACACTAGGATGTCTTAACATGTATTGGCAGGGTGCTGTCATTTCTATGAGCTGTGTGTAACTTTTTAACAACAGGATGTGAGTAATTACTCAGTTCATCAGTTTTCTTCCTTTGCTATTGATTGTTTCCAGTTTCAGCCAGGGTTTTTTCATTAAAGTGATTAGCTTCTCTACTATTTTAATCAGTAGCTCTGTTTGAAAATCAATGACTAGAAAACATGTCTAGAGGAAATAAAGGGCACATCGTTGGTAAGCCCAAATGGATAATTAAGGAGTGGAATAGACTGAAGCCTGAAGTAGATAAAGAAAAGGAGCTGGAGGGAATGTTCTCAGCAACCTCTCTCCTGCCATGCTTCTTCCCTGAAGTGGGACTCATGCTAACATATTGCGGCATGAAGCTAAAATGTTGGTCAAATATTGACTTTTCATTGGCAAGACCGTCTGGCCATACCCTGGTTCAGAGTACCAAAGATTTGCTGAAACCACTGACACAGTAGATTAAGCGCCGTTACTCTGTGTGTAGTCAAGGGATTTAGTATTATTTGTTTTTAGTTACTGAACCAGAATGCCATACCCATTTTCATGGCATTTATTTGGCATGGTTTTCAATTGTAGAATTCCTGTGGATAATGAGACAGCTTTCTATCTAATCTTAGAAATAGTGAAGAAGATTCCAGCTGAAATATCCTGCCAGCTGGGAGATAGTGTGCTCAGTTCCCAATGAGAATCTAAAAAGTTTTCATTAAAAAACTTTACCAAGTCCCTTCAACCTTCTGAGTTTTTAGCTTCACTCTCTGTGGAACTCTGAAGGCACAACTTTTTAAGAATTAAAGATATGTTACATATACTATATATATTTATATACTATGTAAATTATATAGGAAATAATATATATGATTATATAATATGTAAATATATATGTTTACATAAAAACAATAAGATCTGCCAGCAACAGTATTCTTTCAAGCATCCTGTGTCAAGAAATGAAAGGTCATTAAGGAATGGGAAAATTAACAAGTTGTTAATAAAGTGTCTTGACTAAAAATTTATTTTCGATAGTAAACGCCTTCTAAAACATTTATATAATGTTAAATGCCTAAGTGTTTATACAGAGCTGTTGACTGGGTTTTAATATCCCACTGGGAGGTTTAGGTGGAAACAACTCTAACACACTTGCCCGTTCTTAGAGTCTTAGAATCAACACTTCCTTAGGCTCAACTGAAACATAGTAAATTCATTTGGAAGATATCTAAGTTTGTTTTTTCTTTTTTTTTCCTGAAGAAAAGTTTGGACTATTTGGACACATAGAAAAATGTCATTGTTATGTTGAAAAAGCATTGCAAATGGCAACGTTTGCTCTCACCTTGAGTGTTAGTCCGTGATATCAAAAACTTTTACAGCATCGCTCCCTATTAGTAACTTTAGTGGCAGAACACTGTAAATAAGTGCTACTGTGTACTCTGCCATTTTGCTAAGGAGTAGCTAAGCACTTCAAATTGAGCACCCATCAAATAGTTTGGAGGCTTTCACCAAAGCTCAACTAACAAGAAGTTACAAGAAGCAAGCTTCCAATTCCCCACCTGGGCTCTTTGCCTTGTCTGTAAGCTTCTTGAGGTTATGACTCACAATGTTTTGACTTCTTTTTTAGTATTTTTCATTGTATGGTCCTGGGGACCACAAAATTGAAGTTTGATAAATGCTTGCAGAGTTAAATCAGTTCACTAAACTGGTGAGAGAAGGAGATGAGGGAGATCCCTGCACCCAAATCAGAGTCCAGAAATAGAGAAAGCCTCAGTGCAGGACTAGCCTTTATTTGCCCTGTGACATCATGGGTGAATTTTCGGAAACATAAAGTTGTAACATACTTAAAAATGATCAGACACTTCTATTTCAGTTTTTCAAGACCTCTGGCTTTCATATGATTGAGGGCAGCACTGAAGAATTCTCTTCACTATTTTTCTGTCTCATATATAATTTCCTGCTATTGCATGAAGTCAAAGATGTCTACATTATTATAATTTAGCAAAGTTATGAAAGTTCTAGAAATAATATTTTATGATGACTTTTATTTCTATTTTATATTTGAGATTCAAGGTTATAAAATAGAAATTATTTTTTTCCTCTATTTTTATTAGCTTATAATTTCTCAGAATGACTTTTCTCAAAAGAGACTGTTTAAATGACAAGTATCTGTTTTTCACAATTGTGACATATGGGCTTCTCTAGAGACTATGAAATTTGGGAGAGTTATTCTCTCAAATCTCCAACACCTCCTTACACATAAATGACTGCCTAGGCCATGTATGAATAAGTGTTTTCCGTTTCCTGGGCATGTTAGAATATTGTTCTGAAGTGAATTTCCCTTTTAGCCAGTCAGCAGATATGTAAGGAGTGTCTATACATATACTGTTTCCTAGGAAATAAATGATTGGAACACTTTTCTCTTGACATTTTCTAAAAAGTGTTACAGGTTCATACCAGCCAACAAAATAAATGAAATTGGGGCACAAACAGAAGAGGCCTAAAATATTGTCATTGTCATTGCTAATAAAAAGCGTGCATGGTAATAAAACATTTCAGCAGGAGGAAATGCAATTTTGCCTTGATCTAACCACATTCAATAGATTATCATACAGTTATGTTTAAGCAAAAGGATCTTGTGTACTTTCAACTTTCTTTCTGTTTATCTCGGTCACACTGGGATTTGGAACAAATTTATATCCGTACTTTATTTTCTGAGACCTCCTATTAGTGGCTTCTTATTTTGTTTTGATTTGTTTTGTTCTTGGAAGTTTTGTATTATTTTTGGCATTAGATATATGCTTAAAATGTATTTCTTCATTAATTCCATAAATGAAATAGTTACAGAAAACCGGTCAGAGAAAATTCTTTTAAAAAAGTTTATTGAGTGAACTCACAGTCCTTTAAAAGATACCATTTTCAAAAATCCCTTAAAACTGACATCTGGTAACTGTTGCATTTTAAACATAGTGAAATGAAGTCCGTCTTCACATATTTTCAGATGCCTTTCTTTACATTCCTTTTAATGGGCAACACCAACCTACCAAATGTTGTACAGAAAGTGTTTTGAAACATACTTAGTGTCTATAGCAATATTACTTCACAAAGGAAAAATATGAATTTAGAGAGTCGTGTTTTTAACACCAATTTAATTAGTTTTATCTTTTTTCCCCCTTGTAAGATAGAAAGACGTGACATTTCACATTATCCATCTCCCACTCCACCCCCCATTCCCCCCAAGTCCTCAACCAGAGGATTTCTGCCCTCAGCATTTATATTAGGAGGGCTAATAATCAGACACTGGAACTTGCAGGTTGGTGAGGCCGTTATGGGTCCAGGAATTATAATTAGCCCAGTTACTCCAGATCTTTGAAGACTGCCTTTGAAGAAGTGGGAAGCAGACTCAGAAAACCTGCTCATGAAGCCATTCAGACTCGAACAAGGCGTATCTACCAGAAAACAAATTTATTAATTTAGAATGGGGAGCTAAAATATTGAGTGTACAATTAAAAAATAAGATTTCTGGACAGAGTTTGGTAGACTGCCTCTCTCCTTTCTACTCCTGGCTCTCAGGGCCCTCAGAGAGCATCACTCCATCTTAGAAATTGCTCAGAAAATGGTACCAAATTATGGATCACTTTGGCTCTTTTATTGGTGTCATTACTATACCAGTCATTGCTTTTCAGAGGGCTGTCATAATCACAGCTCATTTTACATTGCTTATGTTCTTGTTTATCTTTTATTGTGATATACCTTCTTTATAGTAAAGTACCTGATCTTAAATGTAAAGCTTGGTGGATTTTACATATGTATTGTGAAAGGATTTCAATCTAAAATGGAACGAGAGGATATGAAATGGAGAATCTCATTCATCCACCCTCAGAACAGAACTTAAGTATTGAGTGGCTGATTTCCCGTAAATGCTCAATTTATGGAATACTGAGGCTTATCTCTTGACAGTGGACTGAACATCCACCAAGATATTTCTCCCCATCCTCAAGCCAGTGAACTTGCTGTTTGGACTCTGGCTGGACTTTCCCCTCTTTGCACTCCTTGCCCACAAATACAGCCCCTGTCCCCACCCCAAACTCTCAAGGGATTCACCTGTAAGTTGGTCCAGCCTCATTTCCTGAATTGCAATTCCTCTGCTATTCCTGAATAAACTCAATTTCTGGTAATTTGAGCTTGCCTCAGATTACCTCTTTATTTAGGTTGACAGTATATACCCATGTAACCATCACCCAGATTTGAGATACTGAACATGTCCAGCACTCAGAAGTTTTCCTCATGCTTCCCGCAGGCAATCCCATTCGCCAGTGCGAACCTCTATTCTGAACTCTGTTTCTCTGGTTGAGTTGATCATATTTTAGTTGGCTCATCTTGATCTTACCTAGGAAAATGCTTTAACCTCATTTGAGTCCCGATCCTATTATGGAATAGATTTATTAATGGAGATTTTCCTATAAAAGATAAGCCTGACCATACTATGTGGATTCTACCTAAAGTAGAAAAATTGTCTTAAAATTGTCTTTCTAACTTTTTTTTTTGCTGTATATCTATCTCTGACTTTAATGTCCAATTACCTGCCTCCCCACCCCTTTATCCTATAGCTATCATCTGTCTCTCAGATGCTGTAATAAAATCCCAGGAGAGAAGAATTAGGCCTGGTGGTAGACATGGCAGAAAATCAAGTATAGTTGAGAGGAATGTGAGGGAAGAGCCTGTTTGGGAAAGTAATAGCTGATAAACATGGATTAGGGAGGCAGAGAAGTTGAAGATCTAGTGAAGGGATAATGATTCAAGGAACTGTAGAGTTCACCAGTCTCAATGAGCCAATTCACTCATTGGTCCACACTTGCTTAATGAACACATTTTCGTTGATCATAGGATCAGTGTTAAGTGCTGCCGTATTGTGTTGGTGTGACGAACCTTTCAGCATGTTGTGTTCTCAGAATTGTCTTCCTATTTCTGTTGTCAAAGCAAGCTTTACCTTTTAATGTGGAATATACTACTTGAAAGTACTACTAGAAACTGTTTTTTGGCTAATCTGCTAGCTGAAGCTGGGTTGATTGATGCCAGAAACCGTTTAGAAGTCCCTCAGACAAAGCTATCCTAATGAGGAGGATTTGGGGCCCCTTTCTTCTAAGCCAGTAAATAAATACAACAATCAGCACTTCATAGTGATGGTTTAAATGATGTTCATATTGGATATCTATGGATCAGAGTATTCTAGCAGACTATTAACATCTTCGTATAAGCAGTTAAGGGAAATATTTTCTGAACAGTTTTTCCTTTGTACTGCTTTCCTTTTTACAGTGTTAACATTTCTCCTAAGTTCTGCTTTTTCAGTAGAAAACTTACCCCTAAATTAAAAAAAAAAAAAAAAAATTAAAGCAGACAATGCTTTCTAATTGTTTCACACAGCAGAACTCTCTAACTTCAGAGTTTGTTCTTGGAATGTTCTATAAATACTGCAGATCAAATTGATGCTGTAGAGCAATGTAATATTAGAATTCTAATCTACAATTAGATTTTTTAATGTCTTGAGTATCCAAAGCCAATTTTAAGGAAGTAAGCATTTGCAGGTAAATCAATCTGATAATTTCCCCTTTTTAAATTAAAACTAAGCTCAATGAACAACTCATTAAACTAGGGTGAACAACTAGGTTACATGAACATCTTCAGGAACAATCTTAAAAGAGAGAAAATGTCACAAAGGCTAAACATGACCATCCAGAGCCTGTGCATATATAGAGAGGGAGAAATTATTCTATTTCTTTGACTTGGTGATTAATGTTTACAGCTCCATTGGACAACTTCTCTCCTAGTAGTCACCTATGTAATTACTACCCAGCCTCCAAATGTCCATGAAAAGCACTCCCTACCCAGTTGCCGTGGGTTGAATCTGACTGTAATATTTACACCAGTATTGTAAAGGGATTCTCTTGTATGACCATGGAACTAACAGAAGAGTGATGAGATTTGATATGACATAGCAAGAAAATGGAGGAAAAAGTTACATGCAAAAAACAGTGTACAGAAGGTGCTGAAGGGGAGAAAGGAAATACAGATAAAGCCAAGAAACTCTTCTTAAAAGGAAAATCTTTTAAGGACAGATCTAACACAAGCAGAAAGTGATAGAGAAAGCAGGGACTAAACACATTTAGAAAGAACTTCAGAGACCCTGACATCTAACCAAATGCCAGCGGGTGTGGGGATTGAGTGGACCAGGTAATAACCAATAGGAGCAGTTGGTACGACTTCCCTTCTAAAGCATGACCCCTTTCCTGAGCCAGTGTATACCTATTATGTGCCTTTGGGCTCTCTTGAGAACCCTTGAGTGCATAGCTCTCCCTTTGTAAGCCTTAGACTCCACCAAGGCCAAAATATTGCCCTCCTTCTGGTGGTGATGGCACTAGTATACATGGAGCTGCAAGAGAGTGAAGGTATGCACACAAGGTGGCATAACCTTTTGATACCGTGTCATAACTTGAGAATGTTGCCCCAAGGATACAGTGTATGAAGTTCATTAAAGGGGACTCTTGCAAAGAAGTCTGGTGAAACTGCCCTGCCCATTCCCTATGACACACAGCGCAAGGTCTGTGTTACAGAAACTGACACGGTTAGGGAAAGCATGATCAAGCATCACTGAGGCGGAAGCTGGCGGGGAGGAAAACCCCAACATGTTCTGTCAGGTCAGCAGTTGGTGTGGCTATAAACAAGTAAGATTGCAATGTTGTGAGGTAATCCTAGTCTGACTCAGTCCTTTATCAGTAGCTTTCAGGTCATGTTCATGAATTTTCTGTTGAGCAAATACAACAGTTTCACAATGATGCCATAGTTAAATGTTATGTCTCTGATTATCCAATCCTCTACTTATCCTTTCTTTTTTTTTTTTAAACATCTTTATTGAAGTATAATTGCCTTACAATGGTGTGTTAGCTTCTGCTTTATAACAAAGTTAATCAGTTATACATATACAATATGTTCCCATATCTCTTCCCTCTTGCATCTCCCTCCCTCCCACCCTCCCCATCCCACCCCTCTAGGTGGTCACAAAGCACCGAGCTGATCTCCCTGTGCTATGCGGCTGCTTCCCACTAGCTATCTATTTTACATTTGGTAGTGTATATATGTCCATGAACTCTCTCACCCTGTGACATCTCACCCCACCCCCTCCCCATATCCTCAAGTCCATTCTCTAGTAGGTCTGTGTCTTTATTCCCGTCTTGCCACTAGGTTCTTCATGGCCTTTTTTTTTTTTTTTTTCCTTAGATTCCGTATATATGTGTTAGCATACTGTATTTGTTTTTCTCTTTCTGACTTACTTCACTCTGTATGACAGACTCTAACTCCATCCACCTCATTACAAATACCTCCATTTCATTTCTTTTTATGGCTGAGTAATATTCCATTGTATATATGTGCCACATCTTCTTTATCCATTCATCTGTCGATGGACATTTAGGTTGCTTCCATGTCCTGGCTATTGTAAATAGAGCTGCAATGAACATTTTGGTACATGACTCTTTTTGAACTATGGTTTTCTAAGGGTATATGCCCAGTAGTGGGATTGCTGGATCGTATGGTAGTTCTATTTGTAGTTTTTTAAGGAACCTCCATACTGTTCTCCATAGTGGCTGTATCAATTTACATTCCCACCAACAGTGCAAGAGAGTTCCCTTTCCTCCACACCCTCTCCAGCATTTATTGTTTCTAGATTTTTTGATGATGGCCATTCTGACCGGTGTGAGATGATATCTCATTGTAGTTTTGATTTGCATTTCTCTAATGATTAATGATGTTGAGCATTCTTTCATGTGTCTGTAGGCCATCTGTATATCTTCTTTGGAGAAATGTCTATTTAGGTCTTCTGCCCATTTTTGGATTGGGTTGTTCGTTTTTTTGTTATTGAGCTGCATGAGCTGCTTGTAAATCTTGGAGATTAATCCTTTGTCAGTTGCTTCATTTGCAAATACTTTCTCCCATTCTGAGGGTTGTCTTTTGGTCTTGTTTATGGTTTCCTTTGCTGTGCAAAAGCTTTTAAGTTTCATTAGGTCCCATTTGTTTATTTGTGTTCTTATTTCCATTTCTCTGGGAGCTGGGTCAAAAAGAATCTTGCTGTGATGTATGTCATAGAGTGTTCTGCCTATGTTTTCCTCTAAGAGTTTGATAGTGTCTGGTCTTACACTTAGGTCTTTAATCCATTTTGAGTTTATTTTTGTGCATGGTGTCAGGGAGTGTTCTAATTTCATACTTTTACATGTATCTGTCCAATTTTCCCAGCACCACTTATTGAAGAGGCTGTCTTTTCTCCACTGTATATGCTTGCCTCCTTTATCAAAGATAAGGTGACCATATGTGCGTGGGTTTATCTCTGGGCTTTCTATCCTGTTCCATTGATCTATATTTCTGTTTTTGTGCCAGTACCAAACTGTCTTGATTACTGTAGCTTTGTAATACAGTCTGAAGTCAGGGAGCCTGATTCCCCCAGCTCCATTTTTCGTTCTCAAGATTGCTTTGGCTATTCGGGGTCTTTTGTGTTTCCATACAAATTGTGAAATTTTTTGTTCTAGTTCTGTGAAAAATGCCAGTGGTAGTTTGAAAGGGATTACATTGAATCTGTAGATTGCTTTGGGTAGTAGAGTCATTTTCACAATGTTGATTCTTCCAATCCAGGAACATGGTATATCTTTCCATCTATTTGTATCATCTTTAATTTCTTTCATCAGTGTCTTATAATTTTCTGCATACAGGTCTTTTGTCTCCTTAGGTAGGTTTATTCCTAGATATTTTATTCTTTTTGTTGCAATGGTAAACGGGAGTGTTTTCTTAATTTCACTTTCAGATTTTTCGTCATTAGTGTATAGAAATGCAAGAGATTTCTGTGCATTAATTTTGTATCCTGCTACTTTACCAAATTCATTGATTAGCTCTAGGAGTTTTCTGGTAGCATCTTTAGGATTCTCTATGTATAGTATCATGTCATCTGCAAACAGTGACAGCTTTACTTCTTCTTTTCCGATTTGGATTCCTTTTATTTCTTTGTCTTCTCTGATTGCTGTGGCTAACACTTCCAAAACTATGTTGAATAATAGTGGTGAGAGTGGGCAACCTTGTCTTGTTCCTGATCTTAGTGGAAATGGTTTCAGTTTTTCACCATTGAGGACGATGTTGGCTGTGGGTTTGTCATATATGGCCTTTATTATGTTGAGGAAAGTTCCCTCTGTGCCTACTTTCTGCAGGGCTTTTATCATAAATGGGTGTTGAATTTTGTCGAAAGCTTTCTCTGCATCTATTGAGATGATCATATGGTTTTTCTCCTTCAATTTGTTAATGTGGTGTATCACATTGATTGATCTGCGTATATTGAAGAATCCTTGCATTCCTGGGATAAACCCCACTTGATCATGGTGTATGATCCTTTTAATGTGCTGTTGGCTTCTGTTTGCTAGTATTTTGTTGAGGATTTTTGCATCTATGTTCATCAGTGATATTGGCCTGTAGTTTTCTTTCTTTGTGACATCTTTGTCTGGTTTTGGTATCAGGGTGATGGTGGCCTCGTAGAATGAGTTTGGGAGTGTTCCTCCCTCTGCAATATTTTGGAAGAGTTTGAGAAGGATAGGTGTTAGCTCTTCTCTAAATGTTTGATAGAATTCACCTGTGAAGCCATCTGGTCCTGGGCTTTTGTTTGTTGGAAGGTTTTTAATCACAGTTTCAATTTCAGTGCTTGTGATTGGTCTGTTCATATTTTCTATTTCTTCCTGGTTCAGTCTCGGCAGTTTGTGCATTTCTAAGAATCTGTCCATTTCTTCCAGGTTGTCCATTTTATTGGCGTAGAGTTGCTTGTAGTAATCTCTCATGATCTTTTGTATTTCTGCAGTGTCAGTGGTTACTTCTCCTTTTTCATTTCTAATTCTATTGATTTGAGTCTTCTCCCTTTTTCTCTTGATGAGTCTGGCTAATGGTTTATCAATTTTGTTTATCTTCTCAAAGAACCAGCTTTTAGTTTTATTGATTTTTGCTATTGTTTCCTTCATTTCTTTTTCATTTATTTCTGACCTGATCTTTATGATTTCTTTCCTTCTGCTAGCTTTGGGGTTTTTTTGTTCTTCTTTCTCTACTTGCTTTAGGTGCAAGGTTAGGTTGTTTATTCGAGATGTTTCCTGTTTCTTGAGGTAGGCTTGTATTGCTATAAACTTCCCTCTTAGCACTGCTTTTGCTGCGTCCCATAGGTTTTGGGTCGTCGTATCTCCATTGTCATTTATTTCTAGGTATTTTTTGATTTCCCCTTTGATTTCTTCAGTGATCACTTCGTTATTAAGTAGTGTATTGTGTAGCCTCCATGTGTTTGTATTTTTTACACATCTTTTCCTGTAATTGATATCTAGTCTCATAGCGTTGTGGTCGGAAAAGATACTTGATACGATTTCAATTTTCTTAAATTTACCAAGGCTTGATTTGTGACCCAAGATATGATCTATCCTGGAGAATGTTCCATGCGCACTTGAGAAAAATGTGTATTCTGTTGTTTTTGGGTGGAATGTCCTATAAATATCAATTAAGTCCATCTTGTTTAATGTATCATTTAAAGCTTGTGTTTCCTTATTTATTTTCATTTTGGATGATCTGTCCATTGGTGAAAGTGGGGTGTTAAAGTCCCCTACTATGATTGTGTTGCTGTCGATTTCCCCTTTTATGGCTGTTAGTATTTGCCTTATGTATTGAGGTGCTCCTATGTTGGGTGCATAAATATTTACAATTGTTATACCTTCCTCTTGGATCGATCCCTTGATCATTATATAGTGTCCTTCTTTGTCTCTTATAATATTCTTTATTTTAAAGTCTATTTTGTCTGATATGAGAATTGCTACTCCAGCTTTCTTTTGATTTCCATTTGCATGGAATATCTTTTTCCATCCCCTCACTTTCAGTCTGTATGTGTCTCTAGGTCTGAAGTGGGTCTCTTATAGACAGCATATATATGGGTCTTGTTTTTGTATCCATTCAGCCAGTCTGTGTCTTTTGGTGGGAGCATTTAATCCATTTACATTCAAGGTAATTATCGATAATGTATGTTCCTATTCCCATTTTCTTAAATGTTTTGGGTTTGTTATTGTAGGTGTTTTCCTTCTCTTGTGTTTCTTGCCTAGAGAAGTTCCTTTAGCATTTGTTGTAAAGCTGGTTTGGTGGTGCTGAACTCTCTCAGCTTTTGCTTGTCTGTAAAGGTTTTAATTTCTCCATCACATCTGAATGAGATCCTTGCTGGATAGAGTAATCTTGGTTGTAGGTTTTTCTCCTTCATCACTTTAAATATATCCTGCCACTCCCTTCTGGCTTGCAGAGTTTCTGCTGAAAGATCAGATGTTAACCTTATGGGGATTCCCTTGTGTGTTATTTGTTGTTTTTCCCTTGCTGCTTTTAATATGTTTTCTTTATATTTAATTTTTGACAGTTTGATTAATATGTGTCTTGGCGTGTTTCTCCTTGGGTTTATCCTGTATGGGACTCTCTGTGCTTCCTGGACTTGATTAACTATTTCCTTTCCCATATTAGGGAAGTTTTCAACTATAATCTCTTCAAATATTTTCTCAGTCCCTTTCTTTTTCTCTTCTTCTTCTGGGACCCCTATAATTCGAATGTTGGTGCGTTTAATGTTGTCCCAGAGGTCTCTGAGACTGTCCTCAGTTCTTTTCATTCTTTTTTCTTTATCCTGCTCTGCAGTAGTTATTTCCACCATTTTATCTTCCAGGTCACTTATCCTTTCTTCTGCCTCAGTTATTCTTCTATTGATCCCATCTAGAGTATTTTTAATTTCATTTATTGTGTTTTTCATCGTTGCTTGGTTCCTCTTTAGTTCTTCTACGTCCTTGTTAAATGTTTCTTGCATTTTGTCTATTCTATTTCCAAGATTTTGGATCATCCTTACTATCATTATTCTGAATTCTTTTTCAGGTAGACTACCTATTTCCTCTTCATTTGTTCGGTCTGGTGTGTTTTGACCCTGCTCCTTCATCTGCTGTGTGTTTTTCTGTCATCTCATTTTGCTTATCTTACTGTGTTTGGGGTCTCCTTTTCCCAGGCTGCAGGTTCGTAGTTCCCGTTGTTTTTGGTATCTGTCCCCAGTGGGTAAGGTTGGTTCAGTGGGTTGTGTAGGCTTCCGGGTGGAGGGGACTATTGCCTGTGTTCTGGTGGATGAGGTTGAATCTTGTCTTTCTGGTGGGCACGTCCACGTCTGGTGGTGTGTTTTGGGGTGTCTGTGGCCTTATGATTTTAGGCAGCCTCCCTGCTAATGGATGGGGCTGTGTTCCTGTCTTGCTAGTTGTTTGGCATAGGGTGTCCTGCACTGTAGCTTGCTGGTCGTTGAGTGAAGCTGGGTCTTGATGTTGAGATGGAGATCTCTGAGAGATTTTTGCCGTTTGGTATTACGTGGAGCTGGTAGGTCTCTTGTGGACCAGTGTCCTGAAGTTGGCTCTCCCACCTCAGAGGCACAGCCCTGATGCCTGGCTGGAGCACCAAGAGCCTTTCATCCACACAGCTCAGAATATAAGGGAGAAAAAAATAGAAAGAAAGAGGATAAAATAAAATAAAATAAAGCTATTATAATAAAAAATAAGAAAAATAATTATTAAGAGTAAATGTATTCAGAAAAAATTTTTTTTTAATTTTTAAAAATAGATTTATTAATTTTTTATAGTAAAAAATAAGAAAAAAATTTTTAAGAAAAAAATTTATTAATAAAAAAATTTTTAATTTTTTAAAATAATATGAAAAAACTTATTAAAAAATTTTTTAATTTCTAAAAATAGAAAATACGGAAAAAATTATTAAGAAAACATATATTAGGAAAAAAAAATTTTTTTAAGTAAAAAAAAAAAAAAATGGACGGACCTAACCCTAGGACTAATGGTGAAAGCAAAGCTATACAGACAAAATCTCACCCAGAAGCATACACATATACACTCACAAAAAAAGGAAAAGGGGAAATTAATATATCCTGCTCCTAAAGTCCACCTTTTGAATTTGGGATGATTTGTTGTCTATTCAGGTATTCAACAGATGCAGGCACATCAAGTTGTTTGTGGAGCTTTAATCCGCTGCTTCTGAGGCTGCTGGGAGAGATTTCCCTTTCTCTTCTTTGTTCGTACAGCTCCCAGCATTCAGCTTTGGATTTGGACCCGCCTCTGCATGTACGTCGCCTGAGGGCGTCCGTTCCCCGCCCAGACAGAACGGGGTTAAAGGATCAGCTGCTTTGGGGGCTCTGGCTCACTCAGGCGGGGGGAGGGAGCGGTACGGAGGAGGCGGGGCGAGCCTGCGGCGTCAGAGGCGTCGTGACGTTGCAGCAGCCTGAGGCGCGCCGTGTGTTCTCCCGGGGAAGTTGTCCCCAGATCACGGGAGCCTGGCAGTGGCGAGCTGCACCAGCTCCCGGGAGGGGCGGTGTGGAGAGTGACCTGTGCTCGCACACAGGCTTCTTGGTGGCGGCAGCAGCAGCCTTAGCGTCTCCTACCAGTCTCTGGGGTCCGCGCTGATGGCCGCGGCTCGCGCCCGTCTCTGGGGTCCGCGCTGTTAGCCGCGGCTCGCGCCCGCCTCTGGAGTTCGTCTAGGCGGCGCTCTGAATCCCCTCTCCTTGCACGCCGCGAATCAAAGAGGCAAGAAAAAGTCTCTTGCCTCTTCGGCAGCTGCAGACTTTTTCCCGGACTCCCTCCCAGCTAGCACCAAAGCCCGAGCCTCAGCTCCCAACCCCCGCCCACCCCAGTGGGTGAGCAGACAAGCCTCTTGGGCTGGTGAGTGCTGGTTGGCGCCGAGCCTCTGTGCGGGAGTCTCTCCGCTTTGCCCTCCGCACCCCTGTGGCTGCGCTCTCCTCCGCGGCTCCGAAGCTTCCCCCCTCTGCCACCCGCAGTCTCTGCCCGCAAAGGGGCTTCCTAGTGCCTGGAAACCTTTCCTCCTTCACGGCTCAAGCATCACTGAGGTGGAAGCTGGCGGGGAGGAAAACCCCAACATGTTCTGTCAGGTCAGCAGTTGGTGTGGCTATAAACAAGTAAGATTGCAATGTTGTGAGGTAATCCTAGTCTGACTCAGTCCTTTATCAGTAGCTTTCAGGTCATGTTCATGAATCTTCTGTTGAGCAAATACAACAGTTTCACAATGATGCCATAGTTAAATGTTATGTCTCTGATTATCCAATCCTCTACTTATCCTTTCTTTTATTTACTTTTCTTGAAATAAATCCCATCACAATACAAAGCAATGGGAAGAAAATAGGGGAGGAAACAGTGTCATCTTCCTCTCTTTATATCACTATGATCCCTCTAACTGAGGCCACATTCTATGGGAGCAGATACTTGGGAAATCAGATGAGAGAGAGAGGAGATAAAGCATTTTAAAGCAGAAGCAACCTTCAAACTCACTGCGTTCAATTCCCCTAAATTTATAGATGAGAAACATGAAGGCCCCAAAAAGGAGAGTGACTTGCTTAAGTCATACAGCAAGTTTAGTGGAAGAACCTGAATTAGAATTCCAGTCTTTTGATCTCTAATCTTAATCTAAAAGTTTTTTAAAAAAAATTTTTGAAGTTTTTTTGATGTGGACCATTTTTAAAGTCTTTATTGAATTTGTTACAATATTGCTTCTGTTTTGGTTTTATGGCCTCGAGGCATGTGGGATCTTAGCTCCCTGACCAGGGATCGAACCCACACCCCCTGCATTGGAAGGCGAAGTCTCAACCACTGGACCGCCAGAGAAGTCCCTAATTTTATTTTAATTTAACTATAGTTGATTTACAAATTGTGTTAGTTTCAGGTGTACAGCTTCAGACTCTTTTTCCTTATAGGTTATTATTAGATATTGAATATGGTTCCCAGTGCTATACAGTAAATCCTTGTTGTTTACCTATTTTATATATAGTGGTCTGTATCTGTTATTCCCATACTCCTAATTTATCCCTCCCCATCCCCTTTCCCCTTTGGTAACTATAAGTTTGTTTTCTATGTCTGTGAGTCTGTTTCTGTTTCATAGATAAGTTCATTTGTGGCACACTTTAGATTCCACATATAAGTGATATCATGTGGTATTTGTCTTTCTCTGTCTGGCTTATTTCACTTAGTGTGATAATCTCTAGGTCCATCCATGTTGCTGCAAATGGCATTATTTCATTCTTTTTTATGGCTGAGCACTATTCCACTGTATATATGTACCACCTCTTCTTTATCCATTCACAAAATAGTGGATCCCAGCTGTGTTGCTGAGACACTGTTCTGTGATTCCAGAACAGCAAGTTTCCTTGGCGTCAAGGTCTCTCTTCTCTCTGGACTCTATAGCAAAATAAGGGGCAGGTCAGTGTGCAGTCCAAGCATGGGGCATGCAAGGGCACTTGAGCACACTTTGATTAGCACATGTGAAAACTCAAAGCCCATTTAAAGCTGGGAGAAACAGGGCTTTGGAGACTTAGATCTATGTGGGAAATCTCCTGGATCTTAAAAGACACATATATGTACTACTCACTGTAGCTAATTTTTAGGGTTAAATTGCTAGTAGGTGAGAACTCAAGACCTCTGACATTGCTGGGAAATAGATCAGCTCCAAGTAATAGAGGGTGTGGGAGTCAGGCCTCCAAGGAGCAAAAGGGTATAGTAATCAATGAAAGGCATTGCTAGAGGGGAAGACATTTTCCTGGGCATGGAACCTGAGGAGACCCCCTCTCCTCCCTGGGAGCTTGCATGGGATCTAGAAGTGAAACCACAGTGGAATCATCCAACTTCTACATGGGCTTAGCATTCGTCATACTCTGGAAACCATCCAGAAATTAGAGAGCTCAAGGAAAAATTAATGTCCATAAATAGTGCTGTTGATCTTCTATAAATGTGCCTTTCTGTGCATGATCTAAAATCTTGTAAATGGCTTTTTTCAATTATAATAAGAAATGAGTTTCCTCTATTCTGCCTCATCTGTACAAAGTGATATGGAAATAAGGTAAGGGGCTTCATCCCAGAGGCTGTAGTCCCATTATTTTTTTATAAGCATTCAAATCATTCAACAAATACTTATTATGTTCCTCTTAGTACATCCATGTACTTTCTGATCTGAGCACAGGAGAGAAAGATAATATCTCCATCCTCATTAGAATTATAAATAAACAGGTGAATTAATTTTAAAAAAACATGGTCATGGATTTGATAAGTGAAATGAAATAAGGTGGTTGCTGAAATAGCCGATGTCAGGGGGTAACAAACTTTTCCTGTGAAGGGCCACATAGACAGTGTATAGGCTAGCTGGTCTCTGTGACGACCACTTCATCCTGTTGTCCTTGTAGCCTGAACATAGTCATACATCCCGTATACATGAATAGCTCACTGTGTTGCAATAAAACTTTATAGACACTAAAATTTGAATTTCTCATAATTTTCATGTCATATTATTTATTTTAACCATTAAAAAAATTAAAACCATTCTCAGCTCATGGGCTGTACCAAAAAAAAAAGAAATAGAAGGTCAGATTTGGCCTGTAGACAAGCCCCACTATGGTCTGAATGTTTGTGTCCCCACCCAAATTCATGTGTAGAAATCCTAATGCCCAGTGTGAAAGTATTAGGAAGTGGGACCTTTGGGAGATGCTTCGGTCCTGAGGGTGGTGCCCTCATGAATGGCATTAGTTCCTTGTAAAAGAGACCCCACAGAGCTCCCTAGCTCATTCCATCATATGAGGACACAATGAGAAGTTAACAGTCTGCAACCTGGAAGAGGGTCTTCTCCAGAATTTGACCATGCTGGCACCCTGATCCTGGACTCCTAGCCTCCAAATCTGTGAAAAAGTAAATTTCAGCTGTTTATAAGCCATCCAATCAGTGGCATTTTGTTATAGCAGCCTAAACGAGGTAAAACATGTCCTTTGCATTAACTCCTGGCTGTGTGATTTAGGGAGAAGGGAGTATGGTTAACTTAGGTAGAGCTTGGTAGGGTTTCTCTGAAGAGGTGACAGCTTAGTGGATGAGGGGAAACCAGCTGTGGAAAGAGCTGGAAAAAGAACACTCCAGGCAGAGGAAACAAAAAACAAAAAACCCTGAAGCAGTGAGAGCCCCCAAAATCCTATGCTGTAAATTGAGGTTTATTAAGGAATGAAATACTTAAGCAAAAATCCTTTAAAAATATATGTCTCATTGCATTAGTGGCATTGATCTCTGGTCATTAGGTGATAAATGTTATAAAAGGGATGGCATAAACATGGCATAAATAATCCTTCAATGAAATTTCACATCCTCTTACTGTCATCGTCTCTGGCAAAGAATGACAGGTTGATTTTTTTCTCACTTATGTATGATTACTTGACAGAGGAGGAGAAGAATCATTTCATATCTTTGAGGCGATTTACATGAATTATCCTGTAGAAATGGTAGACATTTTTCGTTCAATGTTTTTACTGTACATCTGTGTCGTTGAGTATGTAACCATTTGTTTGCCAGCCAAATATTCTAATTCTTTTGGGTAGACATTGTACAATGAAATTATGTGTAAAGGTGAATAAAATATACTTATTTGTATATACATTTAGAAGTCTATTCGTCAGTGTTTTACTTCTATATAAAAGGCTTTTATGTTACCACAGACTTGTAAACTGGCCATCTGGTAGCATGATTGGAGAACATCCATAAAAATGAATGATGAAAAGAAATGTCTAAATACTGTTTTATACAGTGTTTTTTTCTGAACCCATACTCCATTTGTGATTTCAAAGCTTGGCATAAAAAAAACAGAAAAAAATTACTTGCAGAGTCACCTTATGTGGGAGAGACGTGATTACTTCTGTCTACATTTTAAATCTGCAGCAGACCTTCAAATCTTACCCAGATGCTGGCAAAGGGGAACATTTTCTTCATTTTAGAAATAATCCTCAGAGAACACACCCATCTGTCTGTTGTAAGAAAATGTCCAAGTCACATTCACATGTTTATCAAAAGAACCCAAAGTGTTAGAACTAAAATATGCCAGGAACAAAAAAAAAAAAAATCAAGGAAAAGAGTGGGCAATAATGTTTTAAAATGTGTTTCTGGTAAAAATGGTATCTCGGGTTTTGGTTACATAAAAAGTACCTCACAATATATTAAATTCATGATGTTAAAACAGTCTTAAGAAAGATGGCTATGAGATTCATCTCAGATGTGAAGCAGAAAATGTTGAATGATATCATGAAATACTTGGTACCTAATTCAGATTTTTACCAGGTGAATAAACATATGTTAGTTTGCAGAACTTTTACCTTTGCTACTCTGTATCATTGCATAGTTCAAGGACTTGCATTGTGTAGGTATTTTGAGTGTTTTAGGTTTTATAATACATTAAGATAATCTTTGGATATAACTTTAATTAAATTCAGCGTCACTTATCTAATGCCCTAAAGGTTTCCAAATATAAAGATGAATAAGACTGGAATATTTCCTGAAGTTTTCATGTTCATCAGGAAAAAAAAAAAAAAATCTCAAAGATCTCTGATTTGAGGCAGGGAAGTGCTGTAATACAGGGAAAAAGTGTGAAGGGAGCAAAGGGAAGGAATTGGTTAATTTTGATGGAGGAAATCTGGGATGTTTCCTAGATGAGCTGGCACTTGAGCTGAGCCTGCAACAAATGAAGATACAGGAGAAAGCATCCAGCCACCGGCATTTTCATCCATGGGAAACCATCTCATAGAGGTTTTTGAGCAGGAAGTGCTCTGATCAGTTCCAATTTGTTTTTATTTTACACATTTTAAAAAAGCTGTAAGATAGAATAAATTTACAGAAAAGCACATACATCATAAATGTTTGATTTCAGGATTTTTCTGAAACAAATACCTGTATGACTCTCTTCCTACCAAGTATAAATAAATAAATAAAGCAAGCAAGCAAGCATTAGCAGAATTGCAGAAATTCTCAAATCAGGGCTGGCTTCCTGAAGGTGCACTTGGGCAGTGGCACAAACCCTGGCACTGAGCACGGTCCTCACTTGGTTTAATGCTCTACTGTTGTATCTTGAAATTCTTAATAAATTTTGAACAAGGGACCCTGCATTTGTATTTGGCATTGAGCCACACAATTCATGCAGCCTTTCCTGTCCGAACCATCATTTTGCAACACATCCAAATGTTCAGTTCTCCCCGCTAGGGCAAACCATTATTTTTTATTTTCTTTATAGTTTATTCCCTATTTACACATGCATGAACAAAGTAGTTCAATTTTGTCTATTATGAACATTATAGAAATAGATTTATACAATCTGTATTCTGTTGTGTCTGGCTTTTTTCCCTCAGTGTTATGTGTTTAAGAGTCATCGTGTTGTGATTCATTCATTTTCTCAGTGGTATTTTTAATGAGCTCTATCTGCTAGATTATGCAGGATTAATTGGTACATGGGGGAGAGCAAGACTGGAAGCAGAGAGACCAGTTCGGAGGCTGGGCTTATGGACAATTACAGCGTGAGAGCCTGAGACCTGTAAACGATACTACAGGAAAATTGCTGCTCTCTGGAAACCAGTATTTCAGAGCCCTCAGACTTTTGCAACTACTGCAGAACTTCTAAGTTCTCCTTCTTGGTTACCTGTAGTCCTGCTACTCACAGCTGTTGGAGTACGGACCTCAGTTCCCAGGCATGGTTCCTAGGAACTCCGCAGGGTTCCCTGGCTGTCCTGAAGATGGGCAGCTGGCTTCTCCCAGAGTGAGAAATTCAGAGAGAGAGAGCCCCAGACTGAAGATGCAATCTTTTATAACTTAATCTTGGCAGCAACATACCATCACTTCTGGTCTCTTGGTCATATAAACCAACCCTGATACACTATGGGAGGGACTAGTCAAGGCTGCGAATGCCAGGATGTTGGAATGGTGGGAGCCATCTTGGAGACTGGCTACCTCGGAAATTAAATAAGTTGTCCGGTCGTACAGCTAGAAAGTGACTGAGCCAAAATTTGAAAGTAAGTCTGTCAGACTAAAACTCCAGTGCTCTTTCTACTTCATATGACTTTAGGACATCAGGAATCAGTAAGTGTAAAAAATAATTTTTTTGCAGATTTTTGTGTAAAAAACTTTGGGTTAACTATAACTTTATATCATATACATAACCAAACTTGAAGACTGTTAAAGCTTTTTAAATGTAATTTTCAATGAAAAGATAAGAGATTGCATTTATCTCTTACCCAATATTTATTGAACGGGAATGAAAAAAAATTATGTGTAATTTCAATTGCCTGAAAAATTCTGAGTTTCTAAAGGGTATTTTGGTGTTTGGGGTAGACACTATAGGCTGGCTTACCTAACACCATTCTTCATTTATTTCTCCCTTGTCTCCCTCCACTATAAAAGGTAGATAAGTTGGTTATGCATTTTCCCAGACTCTTTTGCAGCTAGAAGGACTTTCAATGCAGTACTGTCCAAGGAAATGTAACTGGAAGCCTCCTGGAGCTTTTGTCTCTTGATAGAACATAAAATCCTTCTGGTGCATCCGTGGCCCACCCTTCCATTCCCACCTTCTTCCTGCCTCAAAAACGGACTTGACTTATGGGACCGCATTTCTCTTCACTGAGCTATTGAACCAAGGCCAGAAGCACTCCAATTTCAGACTTCTTAAGTAAGAAATCAACCTTTATTTGTTTAGTCCCACCACCCTTAATTGGGTTTCCAGTTAAATGCAGCCTTAAGTATTCCTAATTCTTTTAGGGTAAGGCAACATGAGAAGACATTACAAATAAAGTCAGCAAATCCTGAGGGAAAGAGGGTGTGTCAGAAAAATTTTGTGGCTCGTTAGGAAAACTTACTTCTAAACAATTTCCATGTAACCTAAATTTCTACATACCTAGCTGAAAAGTAAGACAACACAAGCATTTATCTTGTTAGTAATATTTTGACTTAGTCTCTAACAACAGTGCAGGAAGTCCAAACCTCCTTAATGCCTCACAAACAGCCCTGGGACCCCTTAGGGGTGTCTCCCCTGCCCTTTCTCCGATCAGTCTCCTTGACTGCTCTGTGGGCTGGACCACTCATTTTGCTCCTGTGTCAGCTCATTATATTGCGGTGTTTGCTGCAGCTTCCAGCGCCCCAAGTGACTATTACTCTGCTGGTGTCTGCTGAAGAGGTTACGTGCTGCTGTGGAGGTCTACCACAGACGCTCTGAGGCTGCTGCAGCCACCACAGCTGCTGGCCTTGGCATCAAATGTTACAGAAGCTGTGGGCCCAAATGTTGCTGGCACCCTGCAGCTCAGTGGCCCAGAGACTGCTCCTCTAGGTACTCTCATTGGGGCAGTCCCAAGGGTAATCTAAGAGGTAGATGCTACATTGATAGAGGCTACATCTCCCTTTCTACTTGGTGATTTTTGCTGTCCTTGAATCACATTTATGATCCTCAACCATGTCTCCTCTTACTTCTCCAGTGGTAACTTGGTCCCTTACAGAATAGTGCATTTACTGGCCTGATTTACTTGTCCTGGGCCATCCTTCCTGGCTTGCCTGCATCTTAGAATGAAGCAGCAGCCTTAGGCTCAAGCTGTGATTCTTGATACATAAAAGTCATATATAAAGTTGGCCTAATTTAATTTGTAGCTATATACACTGATAAAAGTTGATTTGAATTGAACAGAACAAGAATAGGCTGGTAGTTTAATATTTGGAAAATTCCATGGCACGGTTCTAAAGCATCTGCGAATGTTACCTGTTGCTTATGTTGTACAAATGTGCTTGGAAAATCAAAGACAGCCTCTCCTGTCACACCCAACCTCCTCCTATCATTTGTATTTACATTTAACGGAGGGTCTTTTCAGAACACAGGCTTTACCTCAGAATAACAAAATATTCTGCTTTTACACAATTATTCAGCTCACCCAGAGGAAATGCTGTGGTATTTGTGAACATTATTTCTATCTCCCAGCCACTGAATATTGACTCCCTGGGTCAGCCTATAGAAAGCGTGTTATTCAAGACAGGAAATTTTACTACATATGAGATTTAATGAGAAAGATTTGTTAGGCATGTAATATTCAGGAATTTCCATTTCATTGTTACAATGAATATACAATTTTAAATATTGCTTATGCCTGGTATTCTATTCAAATCAAATACTGAGAACAGTTTAGAGAAAATCTCAGACTGAAACCAAGTCAGCAAAATTATCTTTTTTTTTTTTTCTGTTAAAGAATTTTCAACCTTGAGAATAAGTCATTTCCCAAACATGCTAGGACACACTTTGGAAAGAGTGAGGGGCAGATTTCTTTTACGCCTCAGGAAAAAAAACTTAGGGCAAAAGAGATAGAAGCCTGGGTTCAAAGTGACAAAGGAAGCACAAATGTGTTAATGATGCAGAAGTCACAGCCTGGCTTTGAATGGTGCTGACACATCAAAGGGTACTGTTTGCCACAAAAAGGAAGATCATTTCTGGAGAGGGACAAAACCATTTGGGAGAATGCAGCTGAAGCCCTTGATTCCCTAGTTAATTCAGCGGCCGCTCTGTTCTGCTGCCCCAGAGGTCATGAATTTGAACATGCTTCATCCCACCTTCAGAACAAACAGGCAGACAACCCCAAACCAGGCTGTCATTGGGGACTTTGTCAGGAAAACCTCTTCCTGGGCAACATTAGCATACTCGATACAAATAGTCCCATCAAAATCCATTAAATAAGAGAGGAAAATTCTTTGATAAATAAGTCCTTAAGATAGCTGTCTTATTTGATCAGTACGTTATAGAATACCTGAGGCCTACATTAAGCTGTATGTTAAAATAGTCGTGAGAAAACTAGAATTAGGTTTCTAGTTTTCAGATAGTTCTATGATAAAAAGACAAGACATTAACCAAAATGTTAAGTTTTTTGTTTGGGGGTAATTTGTTATTTTTATTTTATTCTTTCTGCTTTTTCATACATTTTAAATTTATTACAGTAAACAGAGACCACTTATCTAATGAAAAGAATATAAATATTTTTCTTACGGTGACAGGACACCCTATACAACAGCAACATTTTCTAGACAAATATTCAACTACTCAAAATGACTCAAAATGATTCTCTGAGGTTAGGTACCCAAGGTTTTATTGTAATTTAGCATGAAATAGAAAGAGAAACTCAAGAGACTACATAGGTAATAGAGTTTCATGGAGTTCATTTAATTTCCCATTAGTAATGGAATTTTTAATCACATAAGTCGCAGGTTTGTGTGTGTATTTTCACTAAGGGTATGGGCCTGTAGGAGATGTGGAGTTAATTTTATAATTATTTATTTGTATGTATTGAGAAAAAGCCTTCAGAAATTTTAACAGAATCTGGTTGGACAGACTCAAGAGGAATTATCAATATCCTTCTTAATTAAAAAGAAAAAAAAAGCTGAACTGGCATCTTCACAAATTTATGTAACCCACGTTTAGCAGCTTAGCGGCTTCATACTGCACAGTCACTGTTAGAAACAGTTTCATTTCTACTTCTATTCCCAGGCCCACACCTGGCCTCCCTTCCTTCAGCAGGTGCCTTGCCATTTTTATTTACAGAGAGAAGGTTATTTGCAGCTTGAACTCTCTCATATTTTTACCTTCTCAGTTCCAGTTTTTAGGTCTCTTGGCTCTTCTTCTTTCCTGTGTGAGAGGAAAGAGGCTTCCCCAGCTTTCCCACCAGAGTTTTCAGACACCTCCTCTGCCCTCTCCTCAGAAACTGCTATTCAATAGACATCCTATTGCTTGGATTTCGATCTCTCCGTCTTTACTGACACTAAATTATTACTGAATAATTTACTGAATTATTTTTCAGTTGAAAAGCAAGCCAAATGTAACCATAAAGAAGAAAACCTTAAAAAGGCTAGAAGAAAACACTAGTTATATAAAATATCCTAGAGGGTGAGACACCTTTCTGTTTGTGACATGAAATTCAGAAAGAAAACCCAAAAAGAAAAAGATCAATAAGCTCAAATAGAAATATTAATGAAAAAAAGCATAAACAAAGATGAATAATAAACTAATAATTATTTGCATAGTACATGATTAACAGAGGATAATATCCTTATTGTATAACATAACCATAATACATAATCAATTACAAATCAATAAGAAAAATTTGAGAAGTCCAACAAAAAATGGGTGCTACTTTAACTATTGAGAACAAATTTTACAGTACATGTGTAAAAATATAAATCTGATTTTTTCATAAATTATGTAGAATTGTGTCATATCTATTGATATACATTCACTATTAGAGTAGTATTTTACTATATAGATTAAGGCCAAGAGTTATGACTATATCCAATGACAGATTAGTAGTTCATTTTGATGATAAGAACTTTTGGCCTCCAGCAACAAATGAGGATCTTTTCTTAATACATAGTTTAGAGATTGGCAAACCATGAGCCTGTAGGCCAGATGCAGCCCACCACCTGTTTCTGTAAAGAAAGTGTTACTGGAACACAGCCATGCCCATTTATTTACATATTGTCTATGGCTGCTTTCATGCTACAGGGGCAGAATTGAGTAACTGCAATGGAGATGCACGGCCTGCAAAATCTGAAATATTTATTATCTGACCCTTAATAAAAGAAGTTTGCCAACTGCTTGTTTAGAATATTTAGCTTATATGAAACACAGACATGTTTGATCAGTTTCCCAGGATCATTCCTTTTTAATTTCATACAATTATATTCTACAAGGCAATAAGGTTTTTGAGAGGACATAATTCCTGAAAAGAAAGAATTTGGTTTCATACTTTAGGGGTAATATGTTCACATTACAATAGTTGAATAATAGGCCAGTCATCTTTCTTTTATATGTAAGTTTTAAAACAAATAAAGAAAAAACTTCAGAAGAGTTACAAATTTCCATGACAGAACTGAATATAATCATCATAAAATTATTTGAATAGACTGAATTCTGTAGTTCTGTTATCTTCCTAAGACACCACCACAAATCCTTTTTTCTAACTCCCCATCACAAGATACTGTAACTGCAAGCAAAATAGAAACCTCTTTGACAGAGTCCTTAAACAAAACCTGATTGCTGACAATAATTTACAAAGGAAACTTCCTTTCCCTCAATATAGACTCTCATTGTTTCCATCAAAACCACAAAGTCTAAAGCACTTCTTGGAGCCACTGCTGCAGAAGGAATGGTTGGCTTCCCCCAGCATCAGGGGAAGTGGTGGATTTTTGTCTGTCCAAGAGAAAGGGGGACTCCTTTAATCTGGTGGTTGGTGACAAAAAAGCAAGTGAAAGGAAAGTTCTTTTTTTTTTTTTAATTTTATTATTTTCTTATTGAAGCTTAGTTGATTTACAATGTTGTGTTAACAACTGCTGTACAGCAAACTGATTCAGTTATATATATATATATTCTTTTTTAATATATTCTTTTCCATTATGGTTTATCATATTGAATATAGTTCTCTGTGCTATCAGTAGGACCTTGTTGTTTATCCATTCTATATATAAAAGCTTACATTTGCTAACCCCAACCTCCCACTAATCCCTCCCCTTTAGCAACCACCAGTCTGTGCTCTATGTCCCTGATTCTGTTTCTATTTCATAGATAGGTTCATTTGTGTCATAATTTATTTTATTTTATTTACTTATTTTCTTGTGTATGTCATAGATTAGATTCCACATATAAGTGATATCATATAGTATTTCTTTCTCTTTCTGACTTAACTTCACTTAGTATGATAATCTCTTGTTGCATCCATGTTGCTGCAAATGGCATTATTTTCTTTTTTATGGCTGGGTAGTATTCTACTGTATATATGTACCACATCTTCTTTATACATTCATCTCTTGATGGATATTTAGGTTGTTTCCATGTCTTGGGTATTGTGAATAGTGCTTCTGTGAACATAGGGGTACATGTATCTTTTTTTTTTTAAGTCTTTAGTGAATTTGTTACAAAATTACTTCTCTCTTTTTTTTTTAACATCAGTATAATTGCTTTCAAGTGTGTGTTAGCTTCTGCTGCATAACAAGGTGAATCAGCTATATGCATAAGTATATCCCCATATCCCCTCCCTCTTGTGTCTCCCTTCCACCCTCCTTATCCCACCCCTCTAGGTGGTCGAAAAGCACCGAGCTGATCTCCCTGTGCTATGCAGCTCTTTCCCACTAGCTATCTATTTTACATTTGATAGTGTATATATATCAATGCCACTCTCTCACTTCGTCCCAGCTTACCCTTCCGCCTCTCGGTATCCTCAAGTCCATTCTCTACATCTCTGTCTTTATTCCTGTCCTGCCCTTAGGTTCATCAGAACCATTTTTCTTTTTTTTAGATTCCATATATATGTGTTAGCATATGGTATTTGTTTTTCTCTTTCTGACTTACTTCACTCTGTATGACAGACTCTAGGTCCATCCACCTCACTACAAATAACTCAGTTTCATTTCTTTTTATGGCTGAGAAAAATTCCACTGTATATATGTGCCACATCTTATTTATCCATTCATCTGTCGATGGACACTTAGCTTGTTTCCATGTCCGGGCTATTGTTAAATAGTGCTGCAATGAATATTGTGGAACATGGCTCTTTTTGAATTATGGTTTTCTCAGGGTATATGCCCAGTACTGGGATTGCTGGGTCTTATGGTAGTTCTATTTTTACTTTTTTAAGGACCCTCCATACTGTTCTCCATAGTGGCTGTATCAATTTACATTCCCACCAAAAGTGCAAGAGGGATCCCTTTTCTCCACACCCTCTCCAGCATTTGTTTGTAGATTTTTTGATGATGGCCATTCTGACTGGTTTGAGGTGACACCTCATTGTAGTTTTGATTTGCATTTCTCCAATGATTAGTGATGTTGAGCATCCTTTCATGTGTTTGTTGGCAATCTATATATCTTCTTTGGAGAAATGTCTATTTAGTTCTTCTGCCCATTTTTGGATTGGGTTGTTTGTTTTTTCGATATTGAGCTGCATGAGCTGCTTGTATATTTTGGAGATTAATCCTTTGTCAGTTGCTTTGTTAGCAAATATTTTCTCCTATTCCGACGGTTGTCTTTTCGTCTTGTTTATAGTTTCCTTTGCTGTGCCAAAGCTTTTAAGTTTCATTAGGTCCCATTTTATTTTTGTTTTTATTTCCATTTCTCTAGGAGGTGGGTCAAAAAGGATCATGCTGTGATTTATGTCATAGAGTGTTCTGCCTATGTTTTCCTCTAAGAGTTTTATAGTGTCTGGCCTTGCATTTAGGTCTTTAATCCATTTTGAGTTTATTTTTGTGTTTGGTGTTAGGGAGTGTTCTAATTTCATTCTTTTACATGTAGCTGTCCAGTTTTCCCAGCACCACTTATTGAAGAGGCTGTCTTTTCTCCATTGTATACTCTTGCCTCCTTTATCAAAGATAAGGTGACCATATGTGCATGGGTTTATCTCTGGGCTTTCTATCCTGTTCCACTGATCTATATTTATGTTTTTGTGCCAGTACCATACTGTCTTCATTACTGTAGCTTTGTAGTATAGTCTGAAGTCAGGGAGCCTGACTCCTCCAGCTCCGTTTTTCTTTCTCAAGATTGCTTTGGCTCTTCAGGGTCTTTGTGTTTCCATACAAATTGGGCAATTTTTTGTTCTAGTTCTGTGAAAAATGCCATTGGTACTTGGATAGGGATTGCACTGAATCTGTAGATTGTTTTGGGTAGTATAGTCATTTTCACAATGTTGCTTCTTCCAATCCAAGAACATGGTATGTCTCTCCATCTCTATGTATCATCTTTAATTTCTTTCATCAGTGTCTTATAGTTTTCTGCATACAGGTCTTTTGTCTCCTTAGGTAGGTTTATTCCCAGGTATTTTATTCTTTTTGTTGCAGTGGTAAATGGGAGTATTTTCTTAATTTCTCTTTCAGATTTTTCATCATTAGTGTATAGGAATGCAAGAGATATCTATGCATTAATTTTGTATCCTACTACTCTACCATATTCATTGATTAGCTCTAGTAGTTTTCTGGTAGCATCTTTAGGATTCTCTATCCTACTACTCTACCAAATTCATTGATTAGCTCTAGGAGTTTTCTGGTAGCATCCTTAGGATTCTCTATGTATGGTATCATGTCATCTGCACACACTGGCAGCTTTACTTCTTCTTTTCCGATTTGGATTCCTTTTATTTCTTTTAATTCTCTGATTGCTGTGGCTAAAACTTCCAAAACTATGTTGAATAATAGCGGTTAGAGTGGGCAACCATGTCTTGTTCCTGATCTTAGAAGAAATGGTTTCAGTTTTTCACCATTGAGAATGATGTTGGCTGTGGGTTTGTCATATATGGCCTTTATTATGTTGAGGTAGGTTCCCTCTATGCCTACTTTCTGGAGAGCTTTTATCATAAATGGGTGTTGAATTTGGTCAAAAGCTTTTTCTGCATCTATTGAGATGATCATATAGTTTTTCTCCTTCAATTTGTTAATATGATGTATCACATTGATTGATTGGCTTATATTGAAGAATCCTTGCATCCCTGGGATAAACCCCACTTGATCATGGTGTATGATCCTTTTAATGTGCTGTTGGATTCTCTTTGCTAGTATTTTGTTGAGGATTTTTGCATCTATGTTCATCAGAGTTATTGGCCTGTAGTTTTCTTTTTGTGTGACATCTTTATCTGGTTTTGGTATCAGGGTGATGGTGGCCTCGTAGAGTGAGTTTGGGAGTGTTCCTCCCTCTGCTATATTTTGGAAGAGTTTGAGAAGGATAGGTGTTAGCTCTTTTCTAAATGTTTGATAGAATTCGCCTGTGAAGCCATTTGGTCCTGGGCTTTTGTTTGTTGGAAGATTTTTAATCACAGTTTCAATTTCAGTGCTTGTGATAAGTCTGTTCATATCTTCTATTTCTTCCTGGTTCAGTCTCGGAACATTGTGCTTTTCTAAGAATTTGTCCATTTCTTCCAGGTTGTCCATTTTATTGGCATATAGTTGCTTGTAGTAATCTCTCATGATCCTTTGTACTTCTGCAGTGTCACTTGTTACTTCTCCTTTTTCATTTCTAATTCTGTTGGTTTGAGTCATCTCCCTTTTTTTCTCAATGAGTCTGGCTAATGGCTTATCAATTTTGTTTATCTTCTCAAAGAACCAGCTTTTAGTTTTATTGATCTTTGCTGTCGTTTCCTTCATTTCTTTTTCATTTATTTCTGATCTGATCTTTATGATTTCTTTCCTTCTGCTAACTTTGGGGGTTTTTTGTTCTTCTTTCTCTAGTTGCTTTGGGTGTAAGGTTACGTTGTTTATTTGAGATGTTTCTTGTTTCTTGAGGTAGGGTTGTATTGCTATAAACTTCCCTCTTAGAACTGCTTTTGCTGCGTCCCATAGGTTTTGGGTCGTTGTGTTTTCATTGTCGTTTTTTTCTAGGTATTTTTTGATTTCCTCTTGGATTTCTTCAGTGATCTCTTTATTTAGTAGTGTATCGTTTACCCTCCATGTGTCTGTTTTTTCTACAGTTTTTTCCTGTAATTGATACCTAGTCTCATAGCATTGTAGTCAGAAAAGATACTTGATATGATTTCAATTTTCTTAAATTTACCAGGGCTTGATTGGTGACCCAAGGTATGGTCTATCCTGGAGAATGATCCATGGGCACTTGAGAAGAAAGTGTATTCTGTTGTTTTTGGATGGAACGTCCTGTAAATATCAATTAAGTACATCTTGTTTAATGTGTCATTTAAAGCTTGTGTTTCCTTATTTATTTTCATTTTGGATGATCTGTCCATTGGTGAAAGTGGGGTGATAAACTCCCATACTATTATCGTGTTACTGTTGATTTCCCCTTTTATGGCTATTAGCATTTGCCTTATGTATTGAGGTGCTCCTATGTTGGGTCCATAAATATTTACAACTGTTATATCTTCTTCTTGGATTGATCCCTTGATCATTATGTAGTGTCCTTCTTTGTCTCTTGTAATAGTCTTTATTTTAAATTCTGTTTTGTCTGATATGAGAATTGCTACTCCAGCTTTCTTTTGATTTCCGTTTGCATGGAATATCTTTTCCATCCCCTCACTTTCGGTCTGTATGTGTCCCTAGGTCTGAAGTGGGTCTCTTGTAGACAGCATATGTATGGGTCTTGTTTTTGTATCCATTCATCCTGTCTGTGTCTTTTGGTTGGAGCATTTGTTACATTTAAGGTAATTATCGATATGTATTTTCCTATTACCAATTTTGTAATTGTTTTGGGTTTGTTTTTGTTGGCCTTTTCCTTCTCTTGTGTTTCCTGCCTCGAGAAGTTCCTTAAGCATTTGTTGTAAAGCTGGTTTGGTGGTGCTGAATTCTCTTAACTTTTACTTATCTGTAAAGGTTTTAATTTCTCCATCGAATCTGAATGAGATCCTTGTTGGGTAGAATAATCTTGGTTGTAGGTTTTCCCCTTTCATCACTGTAAATATGTCCTGCCACTCCCTTCTGGTTGCAGAGTTTCTGCTGAAAAATCAGCTGTTAACCTTACAGGGATTCCCTTGTATGTTATTTGTTGCTTTTCCCTTGCTGCTTTTAATATTTTTTCTTGTATTTAATTTTTGATAGTTTGATTAATATGCATCGGCATGTTTCTCTTTGCGTTTATCCTGTATGGTACTCTCTGTGCCTCCTGGACTTGATTGACTATTTCCTTTCCCATGTTAGGGAAGTTTTTGACTATAATCTTTTCAAATATTTCTTCAGACCCTTTTTCTCTTCTTCTGGGACCCCTATAAATCAAATGTTGGTGCATTTAATGTTGTCCCAGATGTCTCTGAGACTGTCCTCAATTCTTTTCATTCTTTTTTCTTCATTCTGCTCCCTGGCAGTTATTTCCACCATTTTATCTTCCAGCTCACTTATCCGTTCTTCTGCCTCAGTTATTCTGTTACTGATTCCTTCTAGAGTATTTTTAATTTCAGTAATTCTGTTGTTCATCACTGTTTGCTCTTTATTTCTTCTAGATCCTTGTTAAATGTTTCTTGTATTTTCTCCATTCTGTTTCCAAGATTTTGGATCATCTTTACTATCATTACTCTGAATTCTTTTTCAGGTAGGTTGCCTATTTCGTTTTCATTTATTTGGTCTTGTAGGTTTTTACCTTGCTCCTTCATCTGTAACATATTTTTTTGTCGTTTCATTTTTGTTTTGATGGATGGTGCTGTATTCCTGTCTTGCTGGTTGTGTGGCCTGAGACGTCCAGCAATGGAGTTTTCAGGCAGTTGGATAGAGCTGGGTCTTGGTGCTGAGATGACCTCTGGGAGACCTCACTCTGATTGATATTCCCTGGGGTCTGATATTCTCTGTTAGTCTAGAGGTTTGGACTCGGAGCTTCCGCCACAGGAGCTCAGGCCCATCCTCCAGCCTGGGAACCAAGATCCCACAAGTTTCGTGGCATGGTGAAAAAGAAAGAAAAAAAAAAAAAAAGGAAGAAAGAAGGGAAAAAAGGAGTAATAATAAAAAGCAATATAAAACTGGAAAGATAAAAATTATATTAGGGAAAATAAAACTATAATAGAAACAACTGCAACAAGGTAAAATAAAACCACAACAGAAAAAAGGAAATAAAGGGTGGGGGGGGAACAAGCCAAAAGGAGAGAACAATAACAAAGTATAAAGAATAAAATAAAATTAGAAAAATAGAAGATTAGGAAAAGGCAGGGTTGAAACTTCGGCAGGGGCGGGGCTTAGGGTGGCATGGGACCTAGGCGGGTGGGGGGGGGGATGTTTGGGCATTGGGCAGGGCCTAGGCAGGGCAATGTTCAAGCGTGGGGCAGAGCCTCTGCTTAGGACCTTCGCAGAAGGGGAGTGGCAGCACGCCAGAAGGAGGGCCTCTGGTGTGTGGAGTTCCGGAGTTTGCAGGTATCGCCCTGAGTGAGGGTGTGTGGGTGGGGTTTAGGCCCAGATTGTTGGAGGGGGTCTCCGAGTGTAGAGGTAGGGTGCTGGGTGGGGATGTAGGGGTGGGGCTTGGGCTCTGCACGGCGGGAGGGAGGCTCCAAGGGCAGAGGATTAGGCCCAGGAGCCCAACAGGCTTCCGGGTGCCTATGTGGACAGGGAAAGCACTGGCCCCGTTCCCTTCCATTCCTCCATGTCCCTCCCCCACCATCTCCCCCAGGGTCTCCCCCATTGCCGCTGGACCCCTAACCATGGGTGGGTCCCCCTGGGTGTACGAACTCCTCCCCTCCCCCAGCCACCCCTCATGGGTGCTGATCTCAGAGGTCCAGCCTTTACTTTTGCTCTCCCTTCCCTCCCTCCCACTCCCTCAGGACCCATGCAGCTGGAGGGGGCCTAGGTGGGCAGAGGATCAGGCCAGGGATCTCAGCAGGTTCCTGGGGGCCCATGTGGGCAGGGGAAACCTGGCCGCACTCCCTTTTGATCCTCTGCCCTCCCAGTGGTTCCCCAATTTCCCCCTTCGGGCGTCCTTCCCCTCCCCCTCCCCCAGCCACCCCTCGGGGTGCCAGTCCCATCCCGCCTCCACTTCTCCTCCCCCTTCACTCCCCCCACACCCCACATCCTACCTGGTTTCTCGGGGTTCTTCCTGTCCCCTTAGGTGTCTGTGGTCCCCCACTGGTGCTGGTAGGTGCCCTAGTTGTGAGGAGACGCAAATTCTACGTCCTCCTAGTACACCATCTTGCCTCCACCTCTGCTTCTCTTTTATGTTTTGGTTTTTTGGCCGCAAGGCATGTGGGATCTTAGCTCCAGGACCAGGGATCAAACCTGCACCCCACATGTGAAGTAAGGTCCTGGAGCAACAGCCCACTCTGTGTGGCACAGGGCAGGCAGGACATGGTGGCAGTCTTTGCTCCCAGGGGAAGGGCCATGTATCTTTTTGAATTGTAGTTTTGACTGGATATATGCTGGGGAATGGGATTGCTGGATCATATGATAATTCTATTTTTGGTTTTCTGAGGAACCTTCATACTGTTTTCCACAGTGGCTGCACCAACTTACATTCCCACGAACAGTGTAGGAGAGTTCCCTTTTCTCCACACCCTCTCCAGCATTTGTTATTTGTAGACTTTTTAATGATGGCCATTCTGACCCAAGTGAGGTGGTACCTCACTGTAGTTTTGATTTGCATTTCTCTGATAATTAGTGATGTTGAGCATCTTTCTTGTGCCTATTGGCCATCTGTATGTCTTCTTTGGAAAAATGTCTGTTTAGGTCTTCTGCCCATTTTTTTGATTGCGTTGTTTGTTTTTTTGTTGTTGAGTTGTATGAGCTGTTTGTATATTTTGGAAATTAAGCCCTTGTCAGTCACATCATTTGCAAATATTTTCTCTCATTCTCTAGGCTGTCTTTTCATTTTGTTTATGGTTTCCTTTGCTGTGCAAAAGCTTGTAAGTTTGATTAGGTCCCATTTGTTTATTTTTGTTTTTATTTCTATTGCCTTGGGAGACTGACCTAAGAAAACATTGGTATGATTTATACCCGAGAATGTTTTGCCTGTGATCTCTTCTAGGAGTTTTATGGTGTCATAACTTAAGTCTTTAAGCTATTTTGAGTTTATTTTTGTGTATGGTGAGAGGGTGTGTTCTAACTTCATTGATTTACATGCAGCTGTCCAACTTTCCCAACACCACTTGCTGAAGAGACTTTCTTTTTTCCATTGTATATTCTTGCCTCCTTTGGCGAAGATTAATTGACCATATGGGTTTATTTCTGGGCTCTCTATTCTGTTCCATTGATACATATGTCTGTTTTTGTGCCAGTACCACTCTGTTTTGATTACTGTAACTTTGTAGTATTGTCTGAAGTCCGGGAGGGTTATGCTTCCTGCTTTGTCCTTTTTCTTCAGGATAGCTTTGGCAATTCTGGGTCTTTTGTGGTTCCATATGAATTAGGATTATTTGTTCTAGTTCTGTGAAAAATGTCATGGGTAATTTGATAGGGATCACATTAAATCTGTAGAGTGCTTTGAGTAGTATCGCTATTTTAATAATATTAATTCTTCCAATCCAAGAGCATGGGATATTTTTCCATTTGTTTGAATCATTTTCTGTTTCCTTTATTAATGTTTTTTTTGGGTGTGATTTTAAAAGGTATTTTTTTTTCATTTCATTTCTGATATGTCATTGTTGGTGCAGAAAAACGCAACTGCTTTCTTTATGTTAATCTTGTATCCTGCTACCTTGCTGAATTCATTTATCAGTTCTAGCAGTTTTTGTGTGGAGTCTTCAGGGTTTTCTATATATAGTATCATATCATCTGCATATAATGACAATTTTATGAGAGGAAAGTTCTTTTTAATGGAGCTCAGACATTTCTCCCATTCTTGCTCTATATATATATTTGTTTCTCTGGAACAGAGGGTCTGAGGAGACAAATCTTAAACAGACTAAGATGTGTAATTGTGCCTTCAACTACGAAAAACAGGATCAGTGAAATCTCTTTAAAATTTCCCTTGAGTGAGAATATATTCATCACATAAAAGTGGTGCTCTAAGCCAGTTGTGTTCTTTCTCTACAGATCAGGGTCTCAGGCAAATATGAGATCTTATACAGAAGGTCAGGCTGTTTATCTTAGAAGAGACTTATTTTTCTTCTTTTTAAAAAATCAGGTAAAAGAATGAAAATAGGCCAAACCATTAGTAAGAATTTATGATAGAACTCAAATCCACTGAGTAGTTGTGACGTAGTTGCCTACGTGTGTGTGACACTTCAGCCCAGGGTAACATCTTTATGGAGATATGAGTGGTTTTTATTATCAAAAATAACACAGTACATTAATGTATATATTGAGATCACTATTCAATACTAATCTGATAGCCTTGAGAATAGCTATTTTGATTCTTCTGGTTCTTTATTTGGGCCTATCAAAAAGTTAGTAAAAAGCTTGACTGATTTTAAGAGGTTATTTAATTTGAAATTTAAGACTCTCCTACATTTTCCTTTGAAAAATAATTTTAAAAGGAGAAAGGAACCAATCAGAGTACACGTGATAAGGGGCAGACAATGAAATTATGGAAACTAGGCACACCTTTGTCTCTCTTTAGTTACCATGCTAGGATTTTAGGACATTTTTAAGGTATAAAGATACAAAATCTCATTATAGGTAGTACAAGCCATTGTTCTTACAAGGTGGCTGCCCAAAGTGCAATATGAAGAGTATGAAATGATGATGGTTTGGCTGACTGATGAAATATGTTTAGGGGCATTACTGGAGATTATTTTTTAAAGACCACTGATAAAACATCCTAAGCCTACTAGTGGATACCTGGTTATGTTATAACATGTTCAGGCACTTAAATATTTACTGAGAACTCTGCAAGGCACACTTAGTCTTACACCAGCTTCCCTTTAAAATAATGATACATGGTCACTCTCAACTTACCCTTGATATTTGCAAAATTAGAATAATTTTTTTAGAATTATTTGTTTATCTATAGATCAAACCAGCTAAAACTATGAACATGATGAAATAAACCTCTACTTTGTATAAATGAAGAGGACAGATGGGCACTTATTTACTGGAAGACTTAAAAGATTCATGTTCTAGCAAACCCTCTAATTCTTTGAAGGCCCAAAACCAGTGTCACAGAAGCTCACTGTGTAAGCAAAGCTCACTGTGTAAGCAAAGGGGCACTGTCAGGGACCATTGTTTATGTAACGGTCAATACGAAAGATTAAGCAGTCCTTGTTAGCTTTTACTTCAGATTATTTTCTAGAAATGCCTTTTGTATGTCATCTGCAAAAATGTTTGTCTGAAGTCTTCTTCAGAGAAAGGGTTTATCCACGGGGTGCTCTGGTATTTTTTCCCCCAGACAGCACTGACTTAGTGTTTCCATCCATACAAGTGTAGACTTTATCACCCCAGCATCTTTTAGACTCAAGGAGTCTGAAACATTATATACATTTTTCTAAGGATCCAGGAAATGTTATGTCTCTCCAAAAATAAATATATCTTTTACCACAAAGAGAGTTTGGAAAAGGGATAAAATGTCATTCATATACCCAGAAATAATTAATTGAGGTACTCCTATGTAGGCACTCTTACTAGGTGTTATGAGGGACAGAGGTGGCTCCAAAGATAAGCCAGGTATGGGCCCTGACCACAAGGAATTCACACGGTGCTTAGGATGACAAGGTACAGATATGTAAATAATTATGGTACAAGATAATTGGATATGGTTCAGGATTATGATTCATACCATAAGTGAGGTACATAAAAACTCCTAACAAATTTCACCAGAAGAAGTGATCAACTTTAAAAATTTGTGCATCAGCAATTTCATTCATTACTTCATTTTGAATCCCAGAGGCCCAGTGGAAGTCTTTCTGAGGGAGACCATCTGAGTGTAATAAAAATTGCTATCAAAGAATCCCTAATAGAAAGTATTCAAAGTGTGGCAGCTCTTTGGTACCAGAGAGGCCACCAAGATTCAAAAATACCCATCTGCATGGCTATCCGTAGTCCTGAGGGTGGTCTCTTTTAGATAGGGCTGTCAAGACACCTGGGTTGTGACTGTCATGAATTTATGGGGCGCTGCAGCTTTAAAAGCATGTTTCCATCCATTATCTGTTAATTATTTTCTCTGAGCGTAGGCTGGCACCATGCAAAGGGCATCCAGGACACCGGGGTTCTAATTCTAATCACTGGCTCTGATGTAAAATAAAGGGTTTGGTCATCAGATTCTCTCCAAGGTTCCTCAGGTAGCTAGGTGGGTGGGGCAAATTTTATTATCATCACTTTATAGATAGGGAAACTAAGGTCAGGAGCACCTGAGGGGCTTGCCCAAGGTCTCAGATAATAATTGATATCCAATACTTGAGATTAGACACCTGGCCTATAAGGAAAAAGCATTTTCTACTATATCATACTCATAACCACACCTAACATTTGTGGGCAGGAGGACAGATAGAGGCACACATAGCATTACTCTTAAGTATTTCAGTTACAAATCAAGATAACACACTGTAAAAATATGATCTATCCTCCCACCTTGACAGATACTTCTTTGCAAGACCTGGATGGTCAGGTGTGAATCACGAATTCTTGGATTCCTCCAAGGGCCAGGCTGGAAGTGGCAGGGAAGGGAAAGCTGACTAGAAGGGACCCCTCTTCCTGCACTTAGGCGGGGCCCAAAGTGCCTGGGAGGGCACACCTCAGCCCATAGGTCCACACTCCAACAGAGACCCATTCCTGCACACAAGGGTGAGTTCAGAGGTCCAAGCAGATCCTAGAAGAGGGTTTGGTACTGTCTGGGTAGAGGATTCCAGAATTCTGACTACTGGGGGCATGGTCTGGAAGAGGGTTCAAGCTCCTTGACCCTGAAGGAAGGGGCACTGTCAGAAGAGAATCAGAGGGTGGGCAGAGGTCCCTCTTGCTTGGGTTTAAGAGCCTGTCTGATCATACTACCTCAAGATTCAACCTAAGAAAGAGTAAAATCTGGGAACTTTCTTGTGAGAAGGTAGTATTGCCTAATGGTTACAAGACCAGGTTCTGCAGCCAAACACCTGAGTCGGGATCCTAGCGTGGCCACACATTAGCTGAGAAATCTTACGCCAGTTACTGAACATCTTAGGGCCTCAGTTTCCTCATTCTTAAAATAGGTATAATAATTATTTTTACGAGGGGTAAATAGCACATGTAAAACGCCTAACAGACATTAAATGCTGGGTAAATGTGAGGTTCTCTCCATCCATATTAGGTGAATTTGCCTTGAAAGGTTTCTGGAGAATTATATAAGCATAACTATAGCCAAGCACTCTGATAACCCCTCTCTCCACTAAATAGCGGGGCCAGGCGCAGGAATGGGCTCCACCTACCCCACCCAAAGCGTTGGCTGCTGCCCAAGACCCGCCGGGTCCCTTGGCCAAGACTTCACGCTGCAGCCGCGCATACTACAAGCTACGGCAAGGGGTTCGGAGAAGGTTAACTGGCAAACGTAGCCCTGAGTCACGGCAGGACTAAGGCAGTGAAACCAAGCGTTAGCACACTGCTTGATTTATCCCTCCAGTGCGGACGGTTAAACCAGTGGGAAGTGGCGTCGACAGGATATGGAGCCAGGATTGAAGCAGCTCGGTCCCCTCCCACCCCTTCGCCCTGGGGCTCACGCTAGTATCGCTTAGTCTTTTGACAGGTCTTGACATTGCTCCTTCGCGAGGAAGGAGAGAGACCCGGAACAAGTCAAGGCATCTCCGTGGTACCTCCCGTGAGTGCGAGCCGAGTCCAGTCTAGCGAATGCCCGCCCCAAAGCAAAGACGTTTTCTAAAGGCAAGCCTGGGCATTCCCCCACCCCACCGGGTGAGCTGAATTCAGTGGCTCATTTCCACATCCTAGCCCCTCCCCCTCCCTAAAAAAAAAACCTTGCAAACTTTGTTGTTTCTTGAGGACCAAGAACTGTAACCAGCTCCCTTTAACGGACAGTCGTGACTGGGCACCAAAAAGTCAGACTCTCTTGAAAACACCAACAAAGGACTATATTTAGCTCTGAGCTCTCCGCCTAAATTCCTTATTTTTTCACTCAGCTTCGAAACGACTAGCTTGGGGAAGTGGGAGGAAGGGGGCGGGGGAGCAGCAGAGAAAGAACAGCTGTGCCTCCGCCTCTCAACTCAATCTCTATAAATAACCAATCACGAGCGGAGGCTACTTTTTAGCCAATGAAGCAGCCCAAACTGATAAAACCTTGGCAGTAGCCAATGGGAGAACACTCGAGGGTGTGAGATTTGCGCCCCGGGGCCAATGGGTCCTGAGTCTGGGAGAGGTAATCTGAGCTGGAGTGTGGGGGTGTGGTGCACAAGCTTCCTACTTCCAGGCCCCAAAACCTGCTCTGCCCACTGAGCATGCCCTGACTAGCTGCGGGCGCCGCCGCTGCCGCTGCTTCTGGATCGGGCTGTGATCCGCTCTCCGGGTTTTGGCCCCAGCCGAGTGGGGAGGTGGGTGGGGCCCGCCGAGTCCCAGCCCGGAGACCGCTGTGGTCACAAGAGGCTGCACCTTCCCTCGTGGGGACAGGGTTTCAGACCCAGTGTTCCTCTTTTCTTTGTCCGAGGGATGAAGTACGAGAAGAGTCGGCCAGAGAAGGCCGGGTACAAAGGGCCGCGCCTTGAGTGGGGGAAGATGCTCCGCCAGCCAATCATACCCCCAAATGTCTTTTGGGTCTCGGTTCCGGGACGCACACCAGCCTGCAGGCCGGGGAGTGGAGTCCACGAGCTTTGGATAAAGGAAGGCGGAAAGAGGCTAGCCCACCCCAACCCCGGGGTGGCCCGCCGCGCCCACTCGCTTCTCGCAGAGCCGGGGCCCCTATGCACTAACCCCAAAGCCGCGAAAGAAGGCGGTCTTCGTCCTCCCAGCCGGTCTCTTAACACCCACACACACACACACCTTCCCCACCACACACACACATTTCTTCTCCAGCTCCTAGACTATCGCCTATCGCGAATCCGCTAGCCCTGAATCAAATCTCGAGCCCCACCCACAGCCCCACCCCCGCCCGGCCCCCCGGAAAACCAGGAGCGTGGGATCCGGCGGGCGCGGCCGGCGGCGGCGCACTGGGCATGCTCGCTGGGGCGGGGAGAGCTGGGCTGCGCGCGGCGAGTAGGAAGCCCTCGCCCCGCGGAGGCTGCGGGAGAGAGCTAGATGGGCCGCGGCGGTGGGCGCACGATCTGCGGGGACTCATGCCACCCGCGTCCCGGCCCGGCGCGCAATTAGCAGCCGCCTCCGCAGCCCGCCGCCGCCGCCGCCTTCTCGCCTTCCTGGGCTGCCGCGGCGAGAAGCTGCAGTCCTTGCCTCGCACCGGCTGCCGGCATTGTCCTCCCGTTCCGCCGCCCAAGCTGCCGCTGCCGCCGTGGGCTGCTGCGGGGCCCCGGACCCGCGCCGCAGGGACGCGCTGCCGCCGCCGCCGGTCGGTCCCCGGTCCCCGCTTGGTGATTTCCGCGCCCTGCGCTCCTCTGCCGTCCTCTCCTTAGTTTTTCCTGCGGAGCTGAGGACGGGGAGAAGTCCAGCCGCCAAGCCCAGCCTTCCTCCGGCGTGCAGCCCCGACGGGGCCGCGGCAAGAGCGCCGACGGAGCCATGAGAGAGTACAAAGTGGTGGTGCTGGGCTCGGGCGGCGTGGGCAAGTCCGCGCTCACCGTGCAGTTCGTGACCGGCTCCTTCATCGAGAAGTACGACCCCACCATCGAGGACTTCTACCGCAAAGAGATTGAGGTGGACTCGTCGCCGTCGGTGCTGGAGATTCTGGACACGGCGGGCACGGAGCAGTTCGCGTCCATGCGGGACCTGTATATCAAGAATGGCCAGGGCTTCATCCTCGTCTACAGCCTTGTTAACCAGCAGAGCTTTCAGGACATCAAGCCCATGCGGGACCAGATCATCCGCGTGAAGCGGTACGAGCGCGTGCCCATGATCCTGGTGGGCAACAAGGTGGACCTGGAGGGCGAGCGCGAGGTTTCGTTCGGCGAGGGCAAGGCCCTGGCCGAGGAGTGGAGCTGCCCCTTCATGGAGACATCGGCCAAAAACAAAGCCTCGGTGGACGAGCTGTTCGCCGAGATCGTGAGGCAGATGAACTACGCGGCTCAGCCCAACGGCGACGAGGGCTGCTGCTCGGCCTGCGTGATCCTCTGAGGCGCCCGCGGCTGCCGCGCGCCGGCCGCGCTCTGCGCACAAAAGCCAAACGCACCCGACTCTTCTAAATGTGATTTCTCTTCTTGCTTTGAGATTGGAGACGACTTTGCATCAGCCGGGGTGTCCCGGGAGCCCGGCTGGCCGCCGTGGCCGCGTCCCTTGCCTCTGCCCCGTGTCCGAGGGGGTGTCCCGTCATGACCATCCGAGACCCGGTGGAAATGTGGCTCTTTGCAGCATGTACGTTTCTCATTGATTTTGGTTGGCGCATATTTCCCCATTGAAGCAGCCGTTGCGGCGCAGTATGGCAGCTTGACACCGGCAAGCGAAAGTTTCAGCCTGGAAAAAAAATGGGGTGGGGGAGGAAGAGGATGGGGAGAAGGTGAAAAAAGGGGAATTCTTTTTTTTTTCAACAACGTTTTTCTAGTTCCAAGTTTTAAATACACGGAAGGAAGTCCGGGAGAACCAAATGAAGGAGCAGGATGAGAGGAAGAAACTTTTGTTTTTTCCTTGTTTTCCAGGAGTAGCTGGAAATTAAGATCGGGTTCCTTTTCTGCCAGCTTGGAAGGGCAACCCCGTGACTGCGATTCTGAGGATGTCTATGCAAAGTTGGATTCTTGTTACAGTATATCCAATCTGAAGTATTGCACATCTGAACTGGGACTGTTAACACTGATGCCAATACAGTGTGGGGTGCCAGAAAGTGTCTGCTGATATTTGTGGAAAAAAAAAATCTATTTTGTTTACCTACTGTATCAAAGGGGAGTCTGGGGGAGAACGGTAGTATTTTTTTTTTTTTAAATCAGCTGTGAAAAAAAATGTTACAGATCTGCACATTTTTGTGTGTACTGTTGTGTGTGTGTTTGTTCGTTTGGTTTTTTAGATTTAGCTTTTTTGTTCTCATTGGTTGGCAGTAACATGGTGTTGATGACTAGCTCTTTAAAATACAGTACAAGGACTTCACAAATGTGATTCAGGGCCCCCAGCACCCCTGTGTCTGCAGAGTGCCTTCAAAACTCAGCTGTTCCAGCCGGTGCCAACCTGTGAACTTCCCACCAGATCCCAGAATCTGCTATTCCCCCCAAACCACTTCCCAGTTTCCTTTCAGTAATCTTCCTGAAGGAGCCAGGACAATAGGGCCTGTTGTTTGGTGAATTTCTTTTATTATTTCCTCTAAAATGTAATTTACTTGTCTTGCAATGGTTTTTTTTTTTTTTTTTTCCTTTTTAAAATTTTTTGCTTCATTTTGTTTCAGTGTTCAGGTATTTAGCTCCCCTTTTATATAATTTTTTTTTAATATTTGGTTTTCTGTTATAGGGTGTTCCTCCACAAGCAAAGAGCAAAATTTTACTGTTGTGATGTACTGAGAGAATTCTAACAATTTGTAATTTCTAATTCCAGACTCACGTTTAATCATTGTCTCTTCATTTTAAGATTTTTAATACAAACATCATTTTTAAAGAAACAAATCCAAACTATTGTTTGTGTTTCTGTGTTTCATATTCAGTGATTTAATACAGTATCATGATTGAGGTGGACAGGGGCAGTACATGGTGCCCTCAAGAGTGGTTTGTCGAATTCTGAAGAGAGAAGTGTCTCAGTGACAACTTGGGTGACATTACTCCCAACTCCTTAAATAATGGAAAAAAATCATCAAGGTCTAGGAAGCCCTGGGGTATGGTGATAACCCTCTGACTATAAGATGAGCTGGATATTGAATCTGTTCTGCTGACTTGGAGCAGTTTATTTCTCTAGGAAGGGGAGAAACCAACTGCTAAGACTGCCTTAGATCTGGGAGAGTAACCATCCACCTGGTCAGACAGGGTAGTGCTTTTAATTTTCTTTTTTTCTTTTTCTTTCTTCCTTCCTTCTTCTTTAGTTTTGTTTTGTTTTGTTTAAAACACCTATCCAGTTGAAAGCATGTTTGGGGAAGATGATTTTCAATTCTGAAGTCATACCTTGTAGTGTTTTCTGCAGTACATTTGTATGGGTTGTGGACAGTATCTCAACCCTTTTGAGGCTTTGATTAGGAAATAGATCATTAGATTAAAAAAGAAGAGAAAAAGAAAAAACTAAGACAGGCCTCTTGCTCTCATTACACTGTGCAGTTTGTGGACCATTTTGACCTCATGAAATTTTCCTTCTAACAGCAGGAGGCAGTGTGAGCTTTTTATTTTGTATTTTATTTTTCCTAAGGGCCGCTTTACTAATATAATCTCCATAGAGTAAAAGAAGGTGTACAACTATATATATCAAGAGCACTTGATATATCTTAGATCCATGAAGTGTAGATGAAGTCTTTTGAAGGGTCTTTTGACAAAGGGATTTATTCTGTTGAGGAAGCCAAAATAAATTACAGACCATAGGTTTTTTTAAAGCTGTATTAACATATCTTGCCTTAAAATGTTGTGTCCTTTGCCCAGGTGACATCTCAGAATTCCAGCATGGAGGAGGAATAGGGAATTCTGCCTGGGTTAGTCCTAAGGCCGTTTTTTTCACTCTTGATCTCACTTAAGTTTAGTATCAAACTCAGTTAGAAGGCAATGTATATATGCTAAATATATAAATTAGGAGAAACTATTCAAACTTAGGCTTTGCAAAGATTCATTCTTGCATTTGTGTAAATTTAGTTGATTCAGTAGATCTAAAGTGTTGAAAATTCTGAAGACATATATCAAGTACTATATAAAGGACTCTTTAAAAGGCATTTAGTGACTGTTTCTTATAGTTTTGTTTTGGTTTTTTGGAAGCTTTTTGACATAAAATGCTGGCAAGTATCTAACTAACTTAAGAAATGTATATACTCCTGACAGGGAATTTTTGAAAACGGGAAATTGGAAGTGAAATAGATTGCTGGGTGCATTAATCATCTTCACACAGGATTTAGTCACTTACATGACTAAATTCTTTATAGGTCTGGGATGGCAAGGCAGAAGATTTTAATATACTTTTACTGAATACTGTAAAATAAATGCTTTTTGGATTCTCAATGAAAGCAACTTTGTGTGTACCCCTGGAGCAGGAAAATAGTATTGAATCTTGTAGCCTTCTCCAATATTTTCTTGACGAAATTGAGAGAAATTAGAGACATTGTTTTTAAGAATATGTCAGTTTATTTGGCTAGTAAGAACTCCTAATAGAATTATGGTGTGAAGAGATAAGAGCATTTGTTTCCCTGGAAAAGTTGGGCTGACTTAAGAGTGTCAAAGGAAGTGAGAGAGGGAGGGAGGGAGGAGTTAGTTGTAAGGCAATCACCTGTCAAAACAGAAACTGGGTGGAAAAGAAACCTTTATCTTGGGGAGCAAAAGTTAACTTTTTAACTTGACCCCTGCTGGTTTTTAACAGCTTTTCCTTTTGGTCCCTGACAGTCATCCAAGCTTTATGTCATTTTAAAGGATTATTTTTGTCCTCCTTTTGTAATAGCTTCAGAAAAGTTGAAGGTATCCTCAGAAAGTCTAATATTTTTGTATTTGGGAGTTATGGTTCTTAGGTACAACAATGTCCACCTTCTTAACTGCTGAAATAGACTCCACTGAATCACATTTTAGGACCAGATCTATATAGGATTAGAATTCTTTCAGTGTATGAGGCTTTATGCTTCCTGATTTGTTAACCTTTCCTATAGGTGGAAATCTTAAAATGCCCCATTGATTCAAATTATTCAGGTAGTTTTGTTTTCGCCAGCATGTTATTGCACCTCCTTTTGAGTTCTATTCCAGTGTTTCTCACAGATGGGATGGGAAAGTGAGAGAACACTGTATGTAGCAGCTGGTCTTGAGAAATAGATACAAAATGCCTGTACCTTAACTGTCATCAAAGGATCTATTTACTTTTCACAACAGCTAGAATAAGCCCCCTACTTAAAAATATGAGGGTTTAATTTGGAGATCACCACCGTGAGTTAAAGCGATATCAAACATTTGTTGCAGTGTCTACTTAATTGGGAAAACTTGGTAAAGTCAATTTTGTCCTGATGAAAATGTAGGAAAGTTTTAAGTACTGTATAATAGAATATGGTAAGGTTGATTATGATATTTTACTCAGACTACTGGGAATAATTAAATGCATTTAATTGAACATGGTGCTAGTTCTAGAAGATACGTTTGATCTAATTAATGACAGTAGGATTTTGATAGTTGGAGAAGGCTTTAGGGATCATCCAGTCCAGAGGATCTCAAACTTGACCATATATCAAAATCACCTGGAGGTAAAAACAAGTCATGCTAAGCTCTTCCTATAGTTTCTTATTCAGTGTATCTGGATATGACCTCATAATTTTCATTTCTAACAAGTTTCCAGGTGATGCTGATAGAGCTGTTTCAGGGACCACATTTTGAGAACTGATGATGATCTAGTCCAAACTCCAAATGAGTACTGAGAGCTACCTAGATATTTAGGGACACAGACTTAAGACCCATGTCACACATTTAGAGTGCTGCCTACCACAAAGTCATGGAATAATCTAGACTGAATTCTGTAGCTATTGAGGACATATGCCAGTTACACTAAGAGTGTTAAACTGTGGAGTGTGAATGGGGAAGCCACATTGCTGGCTGAGTGACCATGTTCATATTAGTATGTGAATAGTTGGGTTCTGGTTTTCAGTATTAATTCAGAAGGTAACGAAAGTGAATAAATGATTAGAATAGGGGCGTGGCCTAAATAATCAGAATCAACATTTTCTCTCAAAAAAATTCTTTTTGAAAAATCTTTGATAAAGGGAACACTTTTAAGTATTTGTCTTCTCTTACTTCAAGATTAAAAGGCAAGAATTTTAGTTTTTTATGATTCCTAGTAAGTATTTTAAGAAGTTATATTTGAGAATTTAAATCTTCAGGTCATAGTAGGCACATGTGTGTGTCAATATGTATATGTGTGTGAGTGTGTGTTAATACATACATTCAGTTTCTTAGCCAAACTTTCCAGGAATCAGTCCATTCAATGGCATTTAGTTCTATAGTTATCCATCCTGGGACGATGAACAGCATAAAATGGTGCCGTGCATTTGTTTCATTACATGTCTTATCTTTTGGAATGGTGAGTGTTGATCTATTTTGTAAATTGGAGGGGGCAGCTATTTATATTTTTCCTTTGTTATTAAACAAATCTCTGAGGAAATGTTTTTCTTAAAAATAGAGTAGGAAGTACATGCTTTTTTGTCCAATTGACTAAACTTGCTATTTTTTAAACTAATTATCTGGCAAAATTATGTGTGCCTAAGTTTATCAGAGGTTTGAAGATGTGTGGTTGGTTTATTTGTGGTAATTGTGCAAATACAGCAAAAACATTTTTTTAAAAGTAGAAAATATTGATGCGTTGAGGATACAGGTACCCAAAAAGGCCCAAGATTATTCCTTGATTGTTAAGAAGATGTTTACAGGGACTTCCCTGGCGGTCCAGTGGTTAAAACTTTGCCTACCAATGCAGGGGACGTGGGTTCAATCCCTGGTCGGGGAGCTAAGAAACCACATGCCTCACAGCCAAAAAACCAAAACATAAAACAGAAGCAGTATTGTTACAAATTCAATAAAGACTTTAAAAATGGTCCACATCAAAAAAAATCTTTTTTAAAAAAAAAGAATATGGTTACAGTGGAAATTGGTAGACATAGGAGAAACTGATGTATTCATTATTCAGCAAGCATTTATCGAGCATATACTGTTAGCTGTGGTGTAAGGACTAATCCTTAAATAGGCAGAAGCCAGGCAAGAGAGCAATAGTTTTGTGCTTTTATCACCATAAGCTGTGAAAATAGCATATATTAAACAGTAGGAGTATGTGTAAAAGCACAGTTACCTGTGCCATCAATTACAATAGAATCCTGTGGGTCTGTCTGGCAGGCAACAGAATAGATAAAATTTGTTAAAAATTGGAACTTTACTTTGAAATGTATGTGGATATTGCAAATAAAAATGGATCCCATGAGGTTTAAGTAACTAATAGTTGTTTTGTTGCATGTGGAGCTCTGTAGTTTTGTGAATCATTTCCAACTAACTTTCTGAGATTAGCTAAAATTGAATATTTAGAAATAAGTCAGTTTACTTTTATATTTTCATGTCAAAGGGAGGAGGGGAAATAGACCTATGAAATTTGTTCACTGTTTTTATATTTTTCTTTTATGAGGAAACAAAAAAGGGAAGGACAATTTAGGTTATATTCTTAAAGAAGCGACTGTTGGCATAAGGTTATTTTGGGCTCCTCATGTAAAGAAGATTCAAGGTAAAGTATTTCTTTTGAAAAAGATAATCTCCTAAAAATGAGTGTGCCAAAGAATTAAGCTATTTTAAGTTTGCTAAGCTTATAGTTATTTTATACAGAAGCTCTTGTTCTCAAGCCTTTAGTGCTTATTGAAGAAGGCAGCCAGCTCAGAGAAAGAAATGTTGGGCAACAAACTATTTATAAGAAGTAACTATAATAGCAATTATTGTAAAACCATATGAACTAAAGGGAGTTGTGATTATTAACCTCCTGCAGTTTGCAAAATGATCTCTAGTGACTCTTTTGTGTAGAATATCTCATGAATTTAACAATATGCTTTTTAAATGTAAAAAGTCACAGAATTACAGAGAGAATAGTTCATCTGAAAGTACTTCATTGTTTATTTTTTTTAAAAATCTGATTATTACTGAACCACTTATGAGATGAAAATTTATTACTTATAGTTTTATAGCTAAAGTAGGGGGTCTTCATGTTTTACATCTGACCATTTATAAAAAGTTTTCAAAATTTGGGTTAAGTCATGAACTCAGAATATTTTAATGTTATTTAATATTTGCATATTAATATAATATTTCAAAAATATTCTTTTTAAAGGCTAACATTATATTGAATTATATCTCTTTCAAGAAAAGAGCCTGTAGAGATCTGTACTAGTACCAGCATAATTCTATAAGAACATATATATCAATAACATATTTTAAAATATATTTTAGATAGTTTTGCATTTACATTTGTAAGTAGGTAAGGAGAATTGCAAGTGTATCTCTAAGTTTGATTTCAGCATCATTCAGCATCTAGTAGAAAGTTTAATTTCAACATCATTCAGCATCTAGCCTTGAGGTGGGAGTTCTTTACTCTGAGTTTGGTTATCTTAGCTTTACTTTATCATATTACCTGTTATTTTTCTTTTTTGTGTATCATTTCATTTCTCTACCTCAGCTTTATGCAAATGGTTTTCTCTGTCACATATGTAATCCGTATTAATCGATAAAAAAAAAATCTAAGAACTGCTTAACTGATGGCTATATAAATGTGCTTTCCGTGTAATAGTGTAAAGGGAAAAGTATTTTTCACACTGTTTGAGGGCCAGACTGAAACAAAGCCAACTAGTCAGAGAAGATTGCCTACTAAACAGATATTACCTTTTGGTGTCAGCATAGCCTTTGCATTTCATTTTTAAAACTAATAAGGGAAATTTTTAAAAACTGAGTTCAGTCGTAGGAATATTCATTTTCATATACTTACAAAAGCCTAAAAATATTTCCAGGCCATCTTTTCTTCTTTACTGATCTTTTCCTGAGGTCAAAAAATGAGACATAACCCATGCACTCTCTTTGAGAGAATCTTATACCTTGAAAGGTAGGGGCAACAATAAACAATAACTTAATCTGAAGGGCAAAACTGTTTTTATACATTTTATACATTTTTATACAAACCTGCTTTTATTTTGTCACTGAGGAAGCACAAATAGTAATAAGGGCAAGGGACTATTTTCCTTAATCATTTTGGCAACGTTCAGCAGACGGGCTGGGTACTCTGTTTGCTAAGGCAGGAGAGTGTGATACAGAGCTGAGAAGGCAATCACTGCAGGCTGAGGTGGAATCCTTCCTCAGCCCACACCCTCATTCCTGCATTCCTACAATCCTAGAGGATTTCCTGTGTCCAGGTTTGTGATTCATTGTGATGCAGGATTTACTGAGGCTTAGGGCTGCTGCTGGCCAAAGGTGAAGAAGCCTATGGGATGGTGTGATAATGCTACTGTAATAAATTCCACTCTGACTCAGGGTTGCTCAACCTCAGTACTATTAATATTTGGGGCTGGATAATTGTTTTTTGTGGAGCACTGTCTTGTGTGTTTCAGGATGTTTAGCAGCGTCCTTGGCCTCTACCCACTAGATGCCAGTAGCACCCCTTCCCATCCCAGTTGTGACAACCAAACATGTCTGCAGACATTGCCTACCAATTGGGGGCGGGGGGAGTTGGGGGGCTGCGGCTTAACAGCCCCTGGTTGAGAGCTACTACTCAACTTGGCTGGTGGATTTGGAGGAGACATAAGCCAGAGGGGAGAGGGCTTGAACCTAGGAGCAGTTAAGATTTTCCTTACTCCAGGAAAGCACTGCAATCAGTGCTTCTCTTTTAAAATATCAGTGTTCTCTGTTATACTTGGGACAATATCACTTTGATCAGCTCATTAAAATCCACACCTAAGAGAAAATCTCAGGGATTGAGATTTTTTGGCGATTTAATCCAAAAGGTGTGTGTGCTCTGGTTGGGGTGATGAACTCTAATGGTCAGAGCGTACCTCAGGGCATGCTGATAACTAAGTAGAGGGACCTAGAAGGGAGGTCAAGGGCATCAGTGTTGCAGGTTTTTGGGGGGCCCCTTAAACCTCCAGTAGGAGACATCTGGAAGGTTTTGAGCCTCACCCAGCTTCCTCCACTCAGAGTCTCTTTCCAGTCAATCCAGGCCCCTATTCCCCACCTGGACTCCTCACTTTGGGGTAGAAAGGATGCATTTTATGCATCCCATCCCTCCTTATTTTCACTTTTGCAATTCCTCCCTCCTTCCCCCTTTCTTCCTTCCTTGTGTCCAGGGCAGACCCATACTGCTTAACTGCACACACCTACCTGTGCCCAAATCACTCCGCCAGGCTGTCAAGAAGGGGGCAGCAGAGGCAGTAGTGATTGCCTCAGTAATGAAGTGCCTCCGGAATCTAGCAGTCTCTAGCCAGCGGCAGACAAGCTGCGGCTGCCAACCCCTGAAATACTGCATTAAGGACTCTCCTGTCAGCAAGTTCCTGAATGTGGAATTAACTCAATGACCATGGACTTTTACTCGGTCATGATTGTTTTTGTTCTTAAGTTTTAAATGAAACAGATATCTTAAAATCTGTGTAATATACTTCTAAAAGCTTTAAGCAACCAGAGACCCTACCTGGTGGGACAATTGTGGTTCTACATTTCACAGGAGGAACATTTGGAAATCTTTCATTCCTAGTAAGTAGGGGATGTAACAGCTTTGTAACTGAGGGAGAACCATCTCCAAGCCCATCAAAAGATTCTAACCTACTAGAAGAGTCTCTCTAAGAAAGGTAGGCAGTAAATTAAAACAATTCTTTATAATAAAAAGGACTGTTTGGTGAAAGTGGATGAGTGATTTGGGTAGCTGAAACTTGCTTCTTAAATTTGAGAACAATCTTGTATTAGGATGGATGGTGTTCATAGATATATTTTATTCAATGTAGTATCTTTATATTAAATCGAAAATGAAAACATCCGATTTAATTGGTAATGTGATCACAATTAAGATAGAGAAAACAGACTTGGTATATCTAAGTTTCCTGTTTTTCTTATACTGTTTTCCTCTTTTATAATTATCTGTGCTGTTTTGCAACATTTTTTTTTCTTTACGTTTCATTGGCTTTGGGGAGTGTTATGTTTTCTTTCTAATTAAAAAGTCTATAATGAGGGAAGTATTCGGTTATGAATCACTGTAGCTAATAGCCAAGAAAATATATGTATTCATAAATTTAAACAAATAAATTAATTGTGTAGGATGTTTTGCAATGTCATTATTTGCATTTACCTTTTATAGCTTAGAAATGATTTCCAGTGCAACATTTTCAGTGGAAATAAAATTCACCCTTTTCTTTGATTAATTACCATTTGACTACTATTCGGGAAAAAGATAGTGATAGTAAGTAGTTTTTTAAAGTACTATCATGAAAGCTCTCCAGTTTATATTTTGTAGCAAAATTACTAACAATTTTCCTTTTTAACTCTTTCCTCGGAAAAGTAGCACTTCATGAATAGAAAAAAAGCATGTATGTGAATTATCGAAAAGTCATATCGTAGTTGTTTGGATTTATCATGATGGTGGTGATTTGGCAAAATATTTACCTGCTTAATTACAAGTAATATAATTGATTTCTATTAGCCTAGGGAAATATCAAAAATACATGCACAATAGGACTAGAGTGCTTTTTCGGTGTTAACAATTTTGGAGAATTTTACACATTTCTATGTATAAACACATAGATAACACATCAGAAGTAAATATACAAAAAGTTGGCCTCCTCGAAAGTATTTTTGTTTAGTCTTTTTAACATGTTTTTTAAAATTCTGTGATGAAAATTATCAGAATGATAACAGTGTCATTCAGTGAGAATCGCCAATTTTCATGTTAAAAAATTTTAAGACCACTTAGGTTATCTTCTTTTTCTTACTGCCCAAGCCTGGCCCACTTTGACTTTTGAGAACACAGCCTTTGATTTGCCAGAGAATATGAAGAGTTTCTGTTGTCTACAACGAATTCCAAATGGACTTTAAAGTATTACATATCAGAACTTAAATAGATGACAGGAATCTGATTTTTACATTTTTAGTATCAGAATACAAACTTTGTATAGCGTGGCTTTCATTAAGCAGTAAAACATTTAATCATAAATGATCAGATAATGACTGTTGTAGAGGAAGTGAGTGAATTTTATAATTGCTGTCAATATCATGCCATTGAAACTTCATTCCCTTAAGTTTGTGAAACGGGTATTTTCTTGGCTATTCTTTACGTGCGTTTTAGAGTAAAAATGAAATCTCTGTAAATTTGTTATTTAAAAAATTGATCTTTTGGAGTATTTTTCTCTTGGTATTATTCTTAAAAATACTATAGTTGACCTGAATAGAGTTAAAGCTTTTGCCCCAAATACTAAATTACGGTTCCCGTAGCAACCATAATTTACCCTCTTATATAACTCCCTGTTTCATGCCATGGTTAATATATGCAATATAACTCTAATTAACTTTCATCTTTCCTTAGATTAAGTGTTTGGTTTCCAGGACTAGAAGGTGGAGTAAGGTGGGGAGTGATGCTGTGTTTGTAGAATCTGCAGATTGAGAGCAGGAGGATTGCCAAGTAATAGAAGAAGGATTTACTTAGGATTTCTGTCATGATATTTTACTGTGTTTTGAATCAGAAAAAAAAACATATTAAACTGAGCATTTAAATTCATGATGTATAGTATGCATGAATGAAGTTTCTTAACTGACATTATAGATCTTGAATTAGAATCTCAAAAAATAATTATCAGAACATTTTTTAACTTACTTGATTAGAATACTGTATTATAAGATGATATACCCTCATTTTATTCTAAGGACATAGCCATCTGCAAACTGTGAAGAATGCATTCATGTAGTCAGTTAAATACGGAGCACCAAATAACTACTGTACCAAGAATTAGATACCATCTGTGCCTTCACTATATTTAATATGTTCTTACATTGAATTTTACTATTGATTTTCTCCACTAGAAGGTAAGTCTGTAAGGTTAAGGGCTCATCCTTTTATCCTCAGTGCCTAGAACAGTGCGTGTCATGAATCAATAGTATTTGTTGAATCAGTGAATGAGCAATTAGTCACAAGGGGAAAGGAAGTAAGTTTGACTACAATGCTAAAAATAGGTCACAATAACTAGAAAAGTTGGAATATTTCAAAGTTCTACATCAATTGCAGGCAAATATTATAGAATGAAATTTGTGGCCTGTTCTTTTATTCATCAGTTCTTAAATTTATAGCTTGGAATGGCAATGCCATTATAGTGTTAATGGGACTTAAATTTTCTGTAAAGTTATCAGAAGCAAAGTTAAAAGAGTTCTAGAACTTTTAGGAAATTAGTATATTGTGTTATAAACCTTTGCCCTGCTCTGCATTGGTTTTCCAAATGCAGGTATGCCTTGGTTTATGCAGTGGATATGATTTGGGAAAAAACTGTGTATAAAAATTGAATCATATATAAGATACATAAAAAAACCTTACTATTTAGTGGACCCACCGTTGAATCATTCAAAAGCAGATACATTATTATAGTACAAATAACCACTAGCTAACAATTTGAATTTGTGTTATCACACACTAGATTTTTATGTTAGAAATTTGTTTCTTAAATTATTTTTTAAATTTGAACACTTAGAATTCTATTTTTTCCAAATGGCAGGCTCTTATTAAATTTAGTAGTGCTTACCTTAGTCATGCTTGTCTAGATTGTTTCTACTCTGCGACTTGATTGCTCACCTCTGTGTCTTCCCAGCTTATTTGCTGAAACTCAGGTCTACCAGGACTTAGAGTATTTTTGAATAACCACTCCTAAATTAGAGTTGCTTTCTAAGCAATAGTTTTAACTTTTCAAGAAACTCATAATAAGTTTGAGAAAGAACCTAGAAAAATGGAAACTGGTTTTTCATATTATAATATTTCACAAAGAATTTAATTTCTTTATTATCCTTAAGATTTTTAAGAAGTTCGTGATGAGAGATGCCATTTAGAAAAAGAATAATAAGAAGGATAAATTATACTGTGCCTAGTAAAGACTGGTAGTAATAAATGTTCCCATTTAGAAAAATAGGTTACATATAAATATTATATAGGTTATAAACATGTAAGTATCTACTCTATCCTTGTTTCAGACTTCCTGTTACATTTTTAAGAAAATCTTATAATTTATCTAATTTAATTCCTTACACTCAGCAAACACTATAAGCTTTATGTTAGCTCCACAAGCAGGCATCCCTGTTCCCAGTGGGGTTTGCTCTGCGGCAGTGGTTCGCAAAGTAGGGGCCCCAGACCAGCAACATCAGCATCACCTTGTTAAAAATGCAGATTCTCAGGCCCCAACTCAGACCTACTCTATCAGAAACTCTAAGGGCGGGGCTGAACAATGCGTTTTAATGCACATTCCACATGCTTTTATCCATAATAAAGTTTGAGAACTACTGTTCTATGGGATATAGGAAGGAAAACCTGTTATGAATGGTGCCGGTTTTTGTTGGAAAGATAAGACATATACACAAATAACAGTAATAGCAGGGTGACAAGGAGAAAAGGATGGCATTCACCATAAAATAGTCCTAGATAGGACTTGCCTGGTGGTGCAGTGATTAGGAATCCGCCTGCCAATGCAGGGGACACGGGTTTGAGCCCTGGTCCAGGAAGATCCCACACACTGCAGAGCAGCTAAACCTGAGCGCCACAACTACTGAGCCTGTGCTCTAGAGCCCACGAGCCACAACTACTGAGCCCGTGAGCCACAACTGCTGAGCCCGCATGCCACAACTACTGAAGCCCGCCTGCCTAGAGCGTGTGCTTGGCAACAAGAGAAGCCACCGCAATGAGAAGCCGGCGCACCGCAACAAAGAGTGGACCCCATTCGCGACAACTAGAGGAAGCCCACGCGCAACAACGAAGACCCAACGCAGCCAAAAATAAATAAATTAATTAATTAATTAAAAAAAATAGTCATAGATAAATTGGAATTGGAATTTGTGAAGAAGAGATTACTTTACCGTGGACCAGATATCTCCAATCATTCATTCATTTATTGAAATATTCTAGGTGCTGGGGCTCAGTAAGACATAATCCTTGACTTAACTTATTAAATATTTAAATTCATAAATAGGTGATTCTACTTGCTGATTACCTCACAACTAGAAGAAACTTAAGAGATCACATAATCCAACTTGAGAGTGCATCAGAATCATCTGGATGGCTTGTTAAAACACATATTGCTGAAACCCAGTATTCCTAATTCAGTAAGTACAGGGTGGGGCGTGGGAAGCAATATTTCTAACAAATTCCCAGGTGGCACTGATGCTGCTTGTCTTCAACTTGAGAATCACTGACATGGTCAGTAACTTCAAGTTAAAGCTGGTAATGCTAGGGCCCAGAAATGTGACTTGCCCAACAAAAGTTAGCTAATGCCTAAGATGGACGTAAAACGAGGTTGCCAACTCCCAGTTCAATAGAACCTCCACTGCAGACTGCCTTTGAGACACCCCTTGAAGAGAGGATGCTTGCTTGACCTCACAGTGATTCTGAGAACAACTACAGGAGTAAAGAATTGATAACTTGATGATACTTCTTCATCTGATTCTTGTTTATATTGTAACTTCTTATTCCAGAATCAGCCCATGTTCATGACATCTGCAGTCTCAATTCTGAACCACCAAGCATTCTGTTTTGTGTATGGGGATCTGATCTGTATATAAAAGTAACATTTGAATCACAATATCATTTCAAAAAGGCAGTTCTAAAACTTACTAATATTATCTTCCTGATAATAGGGGCTTCTCAGGACAAAAGATCTTCTATTACAAAAACACTTTCCTCTATAGTAGCTCTCTGTTAGATGACTGGTTGTGGAGCTAACAAAAAACTTACCATCTTCATTCAGAGTAAGGAATGAAAATATGTACTGGGAGACAATTAATGGAGATAATTCGCCGTGCATTCTTTGCTGATAATTCACTTCTCTTTCAGAAGCATGCGTGCTTTATCCATAGATCCACTATTAATTTCCCTAATTCTGTAAATTAGAGAAAATATATTCATCTCCTTTTAAGTGGTGATAAAGATAGATTTTCCCCAAATTTAATTAATCTGCTTTGCATTCTTGAACAATTGTATGAAAAACTCAGACCTCTCAGTACAAATCATGTAATTGTGTTTTAAGAGATAATGTGTGTGTGGGGGGTGCTTCCCAGGTGGCGCAGTGGTTGAGAATCTGCCTGCCAATGCAGGGGACATGGGTTCGAGCCCTGGTCTGGGAAGATCCCACATGCCACGGAGCGACTAGGCCCGTGAGCCACAATTGCTGAGCCTGCGCGTCTGGAGCCTGCGCTCCACAACAAGAGAGGCCGCGATAGTGAGAGGCCCACGCACCGCGATGAAGAGTGGCCCCCGCTTGCCGCAACTAGAGAAAGCCCTCACACAGAAACGAAGACCCAACACAGCCATAAATAAATAAATAAATAAAATTTTTTTAAAAAGAGAGATAATGTGGGAAAATCAGGCATGGATGAAAATGATGTAATCTGAATTGTACTATGACTTCCTCTGAAAATTTCAAAATCTATTTTTAATTGCGTCTTGTAAGAAAACTATTTTGATGACCTGAAGGCTAGCACTGAGGAAGAACTAGAAATGAAGAAGAGGCATAGCAGCCAGACGGTGTCTTAGCCTCAGTAGATGAATCTTGTGGATACTGGAGGGATGATTTGCTTAATCCCATTGTGATGAATGGCCTATAAAGGGATGAGAGCATGTTTTAGACACTTATTTCATATATATATATATTAGTATATGATAACACTAATTTACTCCCACTGAATCAGTGTTAGCACATAAAGGATAGGGGGAATATCGGTCTCCACTTCTCTGTAGTTAATCTCGTCTTTCTCCCATTTTGTCAAATAGGGTATAAAAAATGTTCAGACTCCAACGCAGTCAAATCTTAGGCACTTTCACTTGTCACAGTCATCATCCAGTCTCCCAAATTAAAGAACAGCTGTTCAGATTCTCTTGGGTAGGACATGATGAGCCTTATTTCCTACTTCCTGTGGAGCTCAGTTTGAACTATTTCTGATTCTCTAGAACTTCAAGTAATCATCCACTCTTTAAAAGGAGACAAAAACTCAATATTACTTTCTTGAGTAATTTGGATGACCATTTATTGCGTTCATCCTGAGAACAACTGGTTTATTTTGTTCCTAAATATAGCATTCTCACAATTAACATGAAAAAGTTTACTTAGTATACCTGTATTGTATTGTGTTGTTAGAAATAGCATAAAGTTGTTTCTTCCCCCATGAAATAAAGCCAGATAATTGTGTCACCTCTTTCTTTTTTAAATTAATTTTATTTATTTTTTTGGCCATGCCATGCAGCTTATGGGATTTTAGTTCCCCGACCAGGGATTGAACCCAGGCCCTCAGCCGTGAGCGCATGGAGTCCTAACCATTGGACTGCCAGGGAATTCCCTGTGTCACCTCTTTATTAATTAAGAGTTTAATGCCTTCAATAATCCCACTTAGGTAGAAATCTGTTTTCTAATATAATTGACTCCATTTCCTGAAATTGGCTTCTTGGGCTCAAAAAAGAAAAAGTGAAGGTTGAGTGAAAGAGAAGAGATATTTTAAACTAAGGGTGAAATATCTGGAAAAGATTTTTTTCTCCTACCTACTTCTCCTAGAAGTGGAGGCTTATGGGAAATTACAGTTCTAAAGGGACTTTCAGCTCTGAATTCTTAGTTTTAAGTATGTATATAGAGTAACTTCATCATTGAATCAACTTAATTTCATTAGTGATAGGATCTAAGAATCAGATGTTTCTAATATCAGTGTACTAGATTGTTTTACCATCACAGTTCAAAATTTAATATGCACGTAAATCACCCTCGGATATTACTAAAATGCAAGTTCTTACTGAGTAGGTCTGAGATTCTGAGATTCTGACAAGCTCGGTGATGATGCAGATGCTGCTGGCCATGGACCTAACTTTGAGCATCTGGGGTATGAACAATGCAACGCATAATTGAGTTTTATAACTATATATCTTGTTCTCTTTCCTATCATTTTTGATTCACATGCAGACAACTTCTCAAGATAAAATAATGTCTCTAGAGTTCAAGGATTTCATTGTAGAAAAAAAGCATAAAAAAATTGTTCTTCAAGGTAAAGAATTTGGACTTAGGATGGGATATATATTATTTTCAATAATGGAAACAAGATAGTAAATTTGAAAACTAGGTATCTCTTTTAAATTAAGAAGTTTGAAAATGTGTCTAATTCCTAATGATTCATTTTGACTATACTGAATTCTTCAGTTCTCTTTTAGAAATGAATGTCAGCACTTAGAAATTTAGTGTCACTCAAAATCAGGTTCCATTTTATGAATATTAGAGAGTAAGTTTCAAACTAAATTTAATTTTAGAATATGTCTTAAGAGTCTGGATATCAACTAAATATGCCGTGTGGCAGTTAAACTGTTGAATACACTTTTTTTTCCTCTTAATAAAATATACATTTGAGGAAATAATAGGAACTCAGAAATCTGGAGTGCTAGTGGAAGAACGGCATATTCTATGTCCAATTTACAATTCAATTGTCGGCCAAAAAGCCTCACAGATAAGATTAAGTCTTTAGGTATATTTACTGTATATATTTACTGTATATATCCATGTGGAGATATATATGAAGATAATAGGCATCAATGAAAATCTACAGTTCTTTTAAAGCTGCAGATAGGATTTTGTTCATTACTAACAACACAATTTAAGTCAGTAGAGCTATAGTTGTTTTCATTAATTTACATAAACTCTAAAATTTAGAATCTAAATTTTAAACGTTTTTGTAATTAAGAAAGTTATATTTAAAAATAACTTTTCCGGGCTTCCCTGGTGGTGCAGTGGTTAAGAATCTGCCTGCCAATGCAGGCAACATGGGTTCGAGCCCTGGTCTGGGAAGATCCCACATACCACGGAGCGACTAAGCCCATGCACCACAACTACTGAGCCTGCGCTCTAGAGCCCATGAGCCACAACTACTGAGCCCACATGCTGCAACTACTGAAGCCCACGTGCCTAGAGCCCGTGCTCTGCAACAAGAGAAGCCACTGCAATGAGAAGCCCGTGCACCGTAACCAAGAGTAGCCCCCGCTCGTCGCAACTAGAGAAAGCCCGCACGCAGCAATGAAGACCCAACACAGCCAAAAATAAATAAATTAATTAAATTAAAAAAATAATAATAACTTTTCCATAAAAGCTTAATTTTTATGGCCTGATCAGTACAGCTCATTAAATTCCCATGAAAAGATGTTTGCTTTTTGATAGAATACTAAAAAATTAATTTTGCATTCAATTTGAGGGTGCATTTAAAAAGACTTTAGTTGTTCCAATATTCAGAGTCTAGTTAAAGGGAATGTTTGTGATTGAATTAAATCTCTGTTAACAGTATAGGTATATACATATATTTTTTTAAATTTATTTATTTTATTTATTTTTGGCTGTGTTGCGTCTTCGTTTCTGTGGGAGGGCTTTCTCTAGTTGTGGCAAGCGGGGGCCACTCTTCATCGTGGTGCACGGGCCTCTCACTGTCGCGGCCTCTCTTGTTGCGGAGCGCAGGCTCAGTACTGTGGCTCACGGGCCTAGTTGCTCCGCGGCATGTGGGATCTTCCCAGACCAGGGCTCGAACCCATGTCCCCTGCATTAGCAGGCAGATTCTCAACCACTGCGCCACCAGGGAAGGCCCCTATACATATTTTTCATGAGTTATGTAAATCTGTGTTCGTTCCTCCTAACATATATTGTCTCAATTTTGTATTGGGGGAAATGTTACTTTATATGTCATTGAAATTCTGGGTGGCCCCCTGTGCTTCTGTTGGATTTCTGGCTGATTCATAGACACCTCAAGCTATCAACTGCAATGATAAATTTATTCTGATGAATTTATAACTGCAGTGGTTTATTTAGCAACTACTATGTGCCAGGTACTTTACATACATAATCTCATATAAGACTCAGAATAATCCTACAGGTAGATAACATTCCTTCTTTCACAAACCCAGAGAAGTTAAGTAATTTACAGGGCTGTCCAGATAAAAAAGACACTGAGCTGGTTTTCTTTTTTTTTTTTTAAAGCAGGTTCTTATTAGTTATCCATTTTATATGTATTAGTGTATATATGTCCATCCAAGGTGTCTGTTCTTTGTCTTCAAAGATCATGTTCTTACTCTCACGTGCCTCCTAAGTACAGGAGGCTACTCCTGAAATGCCAACTAATTTTAAATGTTTGTCTGCAAAGAATACAACTGTGACTCAGGTTGTTACCCTTGAAGAAAAAAATAGGTTCTATTACAGTCCAATACTAAATAGTTGGTATGTTATGTTTATTGTACTTTTGATTTTCCCATTCTATTGTTTCATTCTGTTAATTAAGGGTATTTAATCTTTTCTTTTCATCCTGTGACCATCATAATAATTATTTAAAAAATTCCAATCCAATGTGTGTAGTTCATTAGAGGCAACAGTGAGTGCTGTTTCTGAGTCTCTGCCTTGGATATAGTTGCTAGCATTTTTTCATGATTTTATTGTCTAGTTTTTTTTAATAATAAGAGTAATGAATATTCAGCATAAAAAACAACTCAAACATTAATTTATAAGTAAATAGATTCATGTCTAATTTCTCAAATGAAAGTATTATGTTACAACTAACCTTTTCATAGTAGTCTGTTTCTACAGTTTCCTCTTCAATACTTTCTTAGGATAAAGTGCTTTGTTCTGCTCATTTATACAACCAAGTGTGAGCACAGCGTGGCAAGGAGAAAGAATACAGTCAGCCAGCCCTCTGTATCCATGGGTTCCATATCTGATCCAACCATGGATCAAAAAAAAAATTTTTTTTTAATTTCCAGAAAGTTCCAAAAAAGCAAAACTTGAATTTGCTGTGCTGGAAACTATTTATGTAGCATTTACCTTGTATTAGGTATTATAAGTAATCTAGAGATAATTTAAAGTACAGTTGGCCCTTGAAGAATATGAGAGTTAGGGGCTCTGACCGTCCCCATAGTTGAAAATTTGCATATATAGTTGACCCTCCATGTATGGGGTTCCACCATAAAGTTGGTTTCTCCATATCCTTGGTTCCACATCCTCTGATTCAACCAAGGATCATTTAGTGCTGCAGTATTTGCTGTTGAAAAAAAATCTGTGTACAAGTGGCCCTGTTGTAGTTCAAACCCGTGTTGTTCAAGGGTCAACTGTATCCAGAAGGATATGCATAGATCATATGCAAATACTGCACCATTTTATATATTAGACTTGAGTATCCGAGGATTTTGTATTCAAGGGGATCATGGAACCAATTCCCCCCCGGATACCCAGGGACGACTGTACAGATTATGTTTGGTGAAGCGACTTACATTTTCCTGTTGACTCCTCCATTCTGTTCATCTCCATTTAAAATCTAACTTGTCACACACTACCCCAAACAAAGCCTTTTGTAAAATGCTGCCACCATTTTGGGGTAATAGCTAAAAAATGGTGAATTGATTAATTTACTTGTAAATTAATTTATAAAGGAGTTATTTAATTTGAACTTTAACGTAGCTTTTGAAGCATACACAACACTTGCCCAGGAAGGCAACTCTCTAATTTTTTTCTGAGAAACTTCTCCACACACTCATAGAACTCTTATTCAAATAATCATGGTTAAAAGTGTGGCCAGAATGTTTCCCCAGAAGTTATGTCTGCTTTGCAAATACAAAGCAATCACCTATCGTCTGTGGCTGTGAAGGAGAGAAAGGAGAATGCAGTCTAATAAACATTGGTCAGCAAATTACATTTGTTGACTCACTATCAGACACATTAATCCGGTATGCTTTTATTCTTTATTCCCTCATTAGTTTGTTAGACTGTCCATTGGTGTCACCATCCTCACTGAAGGAGAATAATATCTGTCTCATGTTCACTTAGGCAAGGTGCCCCTGTTCTGGTTCTTTGTTTAAAGTTGCTTCAGTGCTTAGAGACTTCTTTTGCATTTATTAGCAGGGCTTTATATTTTTTAGAATTTATTTTGCCACATGATTAGTGGGGTCACTGTTAGTTTGCAACAATTATTTCAGTGCAGTAGAAGTTTCCAGTTGTAAATGCTGCAAGTACAAACTTCTAAAAATGAAAATTTGGGTGCCTAACCATTATTAACAAAAGTGCTTCCTTAGCTAGAGTCAAAAGATAAAAATCTTATTTTTTAATTAAATACGTTGGTAAATGTGACAGACATTTTATTGAAGGAAGCTTTTCATTTTTTCCTCCGTTGAATCAAACTGTACTGTGCAGTGTTGTAATTAGAGCAGAGTATCAGTCAGCTATGCTTTAGGTTTGAAAGAGTAGCAGGAGTAGCTTATAAAATATTAATCTTAAGAACTCCACTCAAGCATTTCAGATTTTTAAATAATTGGTGTCAAAGTCAGATAATTTTGAAAGATTGTTGTGTAAATGGTGAACAACCTGAAATAAGACAATGAGAAGAATGTTGCAGTCTCCAATACTGGGAAATGCAACTGACTGTATTTTCTTAGTCTTTTTTTTTTTGCATGGGGAAGATTGTTTTTAGTAGCTTTAAAATACAAGTCTGAAAAATATAGGTATATTTAACAGGAATAGTGGGGCCTGTTATTTTTAATTGACTATACATAGGAAAATCTTATTTTAAAAAAATCTGAACAATTCCCCACTGAAGGGTTGCAATACATTAATGTATCATATGTAATTATTTATCAGTACTAATTGCATTATGAAAGTTTGAGGAATGGCTACTTTGTTTTCTTTACAAAGCAGAGTATATTCAAGATTAGTCCTTCTTATTCTCATTCACGTGAATTCTGAAGGATTCTCTTGAGTAGAGAAAAAAGGAATGGAGATAGAGCATTGGAGGGATTGGGCTTGGGAGTGTTTCTGTAGCATGAGCATCAGAAAAAGTGCAGAGAACTGCTCTTCCTGCAGAAAAAGTGCAGAGAACTGCTCTTCTAGGACACACGACCATAGTGAAAGTTGCTTTTTAACTTGAAATGTCCTATTGTGCAGAAAACAATGAGAAGTGGCATAAGTTTTATATGGAAAAAAAAAACGCTTACCTTTCCCTTTTGATTTACTTTAGTTACCAAAAATAGGCTTGAATCATCCCCATTTGGCTTCAGATGAATAAAGAATGAACCTTGAATACAAGAAAAGCCTCAAATTTACATGTACTTCTTAGGTGAAAATCAGCAAAATTCCAGAAAGATGAAGATGATTTTTAAGTGTGCCAAAGCATGATGCTAAAAAATAATAGGAAATACTACTCTGAATTCCCTCCTTTCAAATATATTTTAGAATCTGAAAATTTGGGGAGAATTATATTTCAGAAATAGAAAAAAAAAAAATAACCTGGGGCAAAGGACAAATAAATGGGGCTTTTTACTGAGTGCTTATGAGGGTATGTGTCCAGGCGCCCACAAGTACAGCATCTGAATTAGATTTCTGGAAAATGTAACGTGTGGGGAGGGCGTTATAAGAGTACAGTGACATTACCTATTGATTTCTTTTGTGAGAAATGAAATGTCATTCATTTCAGGCTGATTTAGGGAATTGAGAGCATGATTTTGAGCTGTTTTACCGATGGAGTCGTTATTAGCTTCTCCTTCTCCCGTTGTTTCTCAACTACTCACATTCAGTGAGTGCGGGACTCCATAGGGAGTTGCCCCAGCAGATATATATCAAATCTGGAAAACACAAACCAACCCCAACAACTGATAGTAGGGTTTTTAGAAAAGCAGCACACATTATTTAATTACAGAAGATGATTTATTCATAAGCATTAGGAATATGAAATAAATTCAATTTATGAAGATTGGTTTCTTACTCTGTGCTGTTATATGCAATGAGATATAAGGTTAAGTGGCTTATCCTCAGTGACTTGACCTTTCTCTTTATTTTCATTACCTTAATGATTTGATTTCATTAAAGAAACATTAAACAAGGCATTTTTACGGTGAATAACTCAGGCCTGGCACTTCAGAATTCATCTCTTTGGCTCTTAGTCGCAAACAGAATAAAGTATGTACATCAGTAATTTTTACAGAATTTAAAATTTTCATTCAGAAATTTTTGTTCTTAAAGCTTTGCTTCACATCAAAGCCACTGTGCTTTAAAAATTTTGGAGTTTTATCAATAATATTTTTGTAGTGGCAAAAGGTAAAAGTGTTCAGGAAAATCTGATTTATTATTTATATATTGCATCAATCAATCACTAAAAGCAAGAAAATACATAACAGGTGATCTTTGTCCTTTAATGCTATAGGACAAATGATATATTAGGAGAGCAGGTGGTACTACAGTCTGTTTTTATTTTAAAGTGATTTCCTACCCAATAACTTATTTGAGTATAGCTCCTAAACAAATTTATTTAACCCTGGGTAAACCCTGTTCTAAAGTTTATAATACCTACTTTGATTCATTTTTTTTCTCCAAACATTTCCATTTAAAAAATTAAATAGTAAAAGAATCAATCTGGTTGGAATATAGGAATACAATATATAGCCCTTAATATTTTAAGTTACTTGTGTTCTATTATTTCCCAGGTCTGCACTGATATAGAAATAGATTCAGGGACCAGGCCTTCTGCATTTTGGCAGATGATAACAGTAAGATGAAAATGCTGATTTAGGGTTTATAAAATAATGATGTTAATTTTTTTAAAAAACTGAAATTTTATTAAACTAACCTATATCTTTAATTTGAATTAGTGTCCTTAGTACCATCAAGTTTATGTATTGCATTTTCAAGTTGTATTAATTTTAAGTCACTGCTATTTAAATTAACTTTTAAAATTAAAAAATGATTTCACTCTACAATTTTTTGTTTGTATTTTGGCACTTGGCCATACCTTCACTGAGAGTTTGCAAATGAGCTCTTTTTAAAAAAAAATACCATTTTCTCTATGTGGAATAGAAAAATCATTATAAAGGATTCATTTATCTATTCTATTTTTCATCATCATAGCTAAGTTGTGACTTGGGATTCTGTTATATTTAATTTGAGGTAGACCTCTTTTAACACAGATTTAGGTATAAATAATTGTCTTTTTCTAAAATTTCTAATTCATTAGACTATGACTTATAATTATGATAGGGTTCATATATTTAGGTATTAATAATTTATGTTAGCTCTACAGAAAAGTAGTTAGAAATAAGTGATGTGGCATTGTCATGGGCTGAATTGTTTTCCCCCAAATTCGTATGTTGAAATATTAATTCCCAGTACCTCAGAATGTTACTTTATTTGAAGATAAGGTCTTTATAAAGGTAATTAAGTTAAAATGAGGTCATTAGGGTGGGCCCTAATGTTATTTGACTGATATCTTTACAAGAGAGAGGCAATTAGGACACACACATGCACAGAGGGAAGACCATATGAAGACACAGAGAAAAGACAGCCATCTACAAGCCAAGGAGAGAGGTCTCAGAAGAAACCAACTCTTGATCTCAGAATTCTAGCCTCCAGAATTGTGAGAAAATAAATTTCTGTTGTTTAAGCCACAGGTACTTTGTTATGGCAGACCTAACAAACTAATACAGACTTGTTTAAGACCAGAAAACAAATAAGAGTCACAATTAGAATTGGAATTTCCAAGGTTAAATAACATAATTTCCTTGTTTGTTGCTTTTACCTACATAACCATCCAATGAGAGTAAAAGAAGAATTTGAAACTCAGATTTATGTAAGAAGCATTGAGAAGGAATGCAAACTTACTGAAAATTTATTGGGTAACCCAGTCAAAATACAGAAATAAATTGAAAGCTGAGGCTGATGTAATAATATAAAATAATCACTAACATATATAGTCTTTATGTGCCAGGCACTGTTCTGAATATTTCACATTTATCAAGTCTTTTAATCATCACAAGTCTATGAGATCTAGGTATTATAATAATCTTCATTTTACAGATAAGGAAACTGAAGCCAAAAAGGTTAAATTACTTGCCAAGGTCATACAAATAGTAAGGGGCAGACAGGATTTTGACCCAAATAATCTAGTTCTAGGGACTATGCTCTTAACTAGTATGAAATATTGCAACAATCTGGAATAAGCTTCAGTGCCTTAAGTTTCTGTTGGCTTCTCTTGTAGCATTCTCTGGGAGCTACAGTAAGTGCTGTGACAGACATAAGGGAATGGCAAAGGAGGGCACCTAAACTATGTGTATGTGCCCTTCAATCACAGAAGACTTAGCAGGCCTGTGTCTCCAAGGGGGGGTTGGGGGAAGGTGCAAGTAACAGTATCCTGTGGCACTGGGGACTTGGGGAGGACTTTATTTAGGGGTAACAGTCATATGTACTTCTCAGTGTGGACGGTGGGCTCCAGGAGGTCACACTAGAGGCAGGAAGATGAATTAGAAAGTTGTTAAAGTGGCCTGAACTAGTGATTGCGTCACCAAAATTAGAAGCAATGGTAGTAGTGAGAGTTGCTGAAGATTGCTTTCAAGCTGGCCAGAGAATACCACCGAATTAATCCTTCCTAGTCCCACCATAGGATGTACAAAACCAAGAGTGAACCCTAATGCATACTGTGGACTTTGGGTGATGATGATAGGACAGTGTTTGTTCACTGATTTTAACAAATGTACCACTTCGGTGCCAGATGTTGATAGTGGGGAAGACTGTGCATATGTTGGGGCAGGAGGTGTGTGGGAACTCTCTGTATCATCTGCTCAATTGCGCTGTGAACCTATAACTGCTCTAAAGATGCAAAGAATATGTATATTCACTGACTTACTGTTTCGTCATTGATTGATTCGTTCAGTAGTTCCACAGACATTTATGGACTGCCTTCTATTTGCCAGGGACTGTTTTAATGCTTGGGGATACAGCAGTGAGTAAAACTTGTCCAATCCCTGACTGCATGGAGATTATACGGAGCACAGACAATAGCAGATACATTATAACATAAGGTAGTGAGAAGTGTTAGGAAGAAGAATTAAGCATCTTAAATATGATGTGGGTGGTGAGGAGTCTTTTGGATAGGTTTTCGAGGAAGGCCTCTCTGAGGAGGTGAACTTTGACAGACCCTGGAGAGAAGTACAAGGGGTTGAGCCATGCAGAGACCTAGGGTTAGAGAAATTCACCCAGAAGGAGCAGCCAGAGAAAAGGCCCTGGGGCTAAGACAGGTTTGGGACCTGTGAGGAACAGTAAGAAGCTTGTGAGGCTGGGGCTCAGTGAGTCATGGAAGAGCATGAGAGAGGAAGTCAGAGAGTTAGATCCCAGATCACTCAGAGCCTAGTCAGCAGGGGTGAAGACATCAGTTTTATTTTGATTGTGACAGAAAGCTATTAGAGGCTTATAAGCTAGGGAAAGAAATGAGTGACCTAATTTAGACTATGGGGATAAGAGTAAAAGCATGATGGCTTTTAGATCCTGATGGCTTGGAATAAACTGAAATTGATGGGAAGTGTGTCGAGCCCAAGATATACTTACAAGGCATAGCCAAAGGGATTGGCTGAATTGGACACGGGTTGAGATTTAGAATCAAGGATGATACTGAGGGTTGGTTCAGATAGTTAGGTGAGTGGTGAGAAGGGGAGCATCGGAGGAGAATCAAGTATGGGTGCAAAAATTAAGAGTTTGGTTTTAGTTTAGGTTACGATGCTTATTAGACATTCAAATGGAGATTTTGAGGAGGCAATTGAATATGTGCAGTTCAGTGAGGTCAGGCCTAGAGACAGTTGATAGTCATATTTGCATACATCAGCTAGGCAGTGTGTGTGTGTGTGTGTGTGTGTGTGTGTGTGTGTGTGTGTGTGTGGAAAGCTGAGCTCTGAACCCTGGGTTTCTCCAACATTTAGAGGGGGAGGGTCCAACAAAAGAGTGAGGTAGGAGGTACTCAACGGTTATATATATATATATATATATATATATATATATATATATATCTCCACATATATATAAGTGACACACACTACAAGTTGCCTCCGGAAAACAATTTAAGTTGCAAATGTAATAGCAAAACCATTAAAATTACTAAAACAAGAGAACAGGATGTTCTAGATTTCTGTGTATTTATGAATTAATTCACACCTGAAAAGATGCCCTCAAAATCTCCTTTTCTCCCCTGTTCTATTACTGTGAGGGGCTTATTGTTCTTTTCTTTTTTCTACCCTAAAGCTTTTGTTAATGGTTGCCCATCAGAATCACCTAGGGAGCTTTAGGAAAATACCAATAACTGGGCTCTACCCCAGACCAATTAAATCAGAAATTCTGAGGCATCAACATTCTTTACATTTTTAACACTTCTCAGGAGGTTCTAATATGCAACCAGGGTTGAGAATTGCTTGTCTCCATGTATATATCATTTTACATAGCTGTAATTATTATAATAAGTGCAATGATTTTTTATTCTTTTCACTTAATATTATCTCATAAGTATTTCTTTTTTGCATAATAGTTATACTTTAAAATTTGCATAATATATTGACATACTATTATGTATTTATCCATTGTCCTATAGTTAAGATTTAGATTTCACTTAATATTTTGAGGTCATATAAAACTCTACAATTAACAAGTTATTCACCTGTCATATTGTGTTCTTAAACAAAATATTAAAATACTCATTATATTCACATTGCTTTACAAACCTTTAAAATGATTTACAATCCCCTGGTGTATTGGGGGAGTAAGATTTATCACAATCTCACCCATGTTGAGTATAAGTATTTTTTTCTTTAAATTGCTAGAGTAATGGACTGTATTAATGAAGATGTTTTTCCTTGCACGCTAGAAGTTAGTTAGAAACTAACTCAAGGCCCCTTAAAACAAAGAACGAATTATTTTCTTATATGACTAAAAAGTTCAGAGGTTATTTGAATTTGGGCAGTGATGGATCCAGGGTCTCAAATAATGATACAGGATTCAATTTCTGTTTCTCTAGTAGTCAGCACTGCATGCTTCTTGATGGGCTTTATTCTTGGGCAGGGTAGTATATCCTACTACTTTAGATTCTTTCATAACTCCAGCCTGTGGTTGGGATTCATTCTGACTGGCTCAGTCTGAATTACTCATTGTGGCTATTGCTACTTGGATCTAGAATTTTCACATGCTTCCTCTGGGTTCAGGTGTAAGGCTACCAAACCAGAAGGACATTGATTCAGAATTGGAAGGGAGTGGTGCTCTATAGAGATGCCAGGCAAGCAAAAAACATGTCTGCAGCATAGATTTAATGTGATGTTTAACTTTTCTTTTAACATGTGTTCATGTTAGTGTTCTAACATTGTTTTAGTAAAATGTTTAGGAGGCTGACGTAGCAATACATACCACATTATATCAAAAAATACATTTATGTAAAGAGAGTCTATAGAATATTTATGAAAAGAAAAATAAGTGATTTTAAGAATCAGAATTGTGGTTTTTAAGAATTTGTCTCTTTATATTCCTTTTCTTGACATCTGTAGGTCAGGGTTTGGCTCAAATGTTTATTTATGAAATTAGAAATGGAGAATGTCCTATTGCACATACAGTATTCTGTGTGAACATATTGTGCTCCCACAAGTCAGGCCTCTGTTGAATTTTAGGAGGGGGTCTATGCAGCAGCTCCCAGAAATGTTTATTTTTAATCTGTTTGTGGTTTATTACAAAGCTAAACCATAACTTTAACTAGTTCACCACCATAATGTTAAAGTTTGCAGGCCAAGCCACAGTCATACATCACTGAAATTGTTTTAATAATATTGAAAAAATTATTAAACATCTATTCAAGGTGATGGAACATAACACTCAGGCCTAAAATATTCCCATCTGAAGAGAGGATGAGAAAGCAATCTAACAATTTCTCCCCAGAACCAGCTTATCATTTATATGGTACAAGGTATAGGAGCAGATGCTCATATAGGACCTTATGCTCATTTCTGAAAGCAGCACTGATATATGAGCATCTAAAATGTGATAAAGTCAAGATTATATCAAGTTTTATCTACAATAATGCTGAAACATTTGATTACATGACAAAAATATTGTATACCAAGTTATATATTTGCTTCTTTCTTTTTGTTTTCATCTATTACAATTAATGTGATCTCTAATAGCTGCATGTCACATTCCTATGATATATACTGTGCATTTTAATGTTCTATATTAACAAGAATACTGCCTAGGAAAAGGATTTTTAAATTTTTAATTAATTAATTAATTTATTTATTGGCTGAGTTGGGTCTTTGTTGCTGCACGCGGGCTTTCTCTAGTTGCAGCGGGGGCTACTCTTCATTGTGGTGCGCGGGCCTCTCATTGCGGTGGCTTCTCTTGTTGTGGAGCACAGGCTCTAAGTGTGCGGGCTTCAGCAGTTGTGGCTCGCAGGTTCTAGAGCTCAGGCTCAGTAGTTGTGGCGCATGGGCTTAATTGCTCCGCGGCATGTGGGATCTTCCCGGACCAGGGGTCGAACCCATGTCCCCTGCATTGGCAGGCGGATTCTTAACCACTGTGCCACCAGGGAAGCCCAGGATTTTTTTTTTTTAATGTTTTTCTTTAGTGTTGACAAATTGAGGTCATGTGGCAAAAGAAACAGTGGAAATACAGCAAGGTAGAAAACATTTACAATTGTAACAATGTATAATATTTTGAGATGAATGTGTATTATTTTTATATAGGCTGAAAATAACTGATAAGATGTAACTGCTACAGATAAATATACAAAAATTAAAATATATAGATTGATATTTATTAAAAAATTGAGGTTCATAGTAATTTGGCTTTTAACTTTTACTCATTCACTTTACTTGTAATTCATTATATATAAAAGTAATCCAAAGACTAAAAGGTATAAAAATAATACTGGTATTAATCTACCTAAGAATGAAGATATTCTTCACACTTAGCATTTTTTTTAATGTTTTTGCAACTGTTGATTAGATACAGACTTCTCATTATATGTTAATGTCTAGATCTTCAGGTCTGTCAAATCACTAAGCTCTATCACACATTCAGTCCTTGTAAATGTCCCGATAATGGACCTCATATTTATAGATAATCTCTACATTTCTATGATTCTAATCTGGGTTCATTCTTGCAAGTTGACTTTTCCTTAATTTTTTCTTAAAATAAAAGCTAACACTTATTGAGTATTTCTACATGCAACTGTTATTCTAAAAACGTTTCCTGGATGGTGGTACTATTTTTACAAATGAGGAAACTAAGTCAAGGAAGTTGTGTCATGCCTATGAATACATAGGTAGTAGATGAAAGCATCCTGGCTTGGGTGTGCAACACTGTATGACCTCTCATGAAACCTTACTGCCTGGAGGGTAGAATGTCTCTCCTCTGAAAGAGCAAAAGTGTCTACAGAGTAGTTAAAGAGCTCTAAAAGATAGCTGAGGCTTTTCTCTAGGACACCCATCAATGAACTTTGGAGAAGATGCCAGGGACCAGTTATGGTTTAGCTAAATTTTCCCATAAAACATGACATTCCTTAGGGATTCATCAAAGACTGTGTCTTTCAAGAAGCTAATATTTAAACTAATTGGCTCAATGGAACTTAGTAGAATCTTACGAAAGACTTCAAAAATTTCTCCTAGCATGCTTCTCACTGTGTTGAAGAATCACACAGATGTTATCGTATTAAAGACTGAGTCTCTCTCTCTCTCTCTTCCTTTTTTTTTGGGGGGGGGGGGCGGGAAATTTAGATGACTATGACAGTCAAAGGTCCCTTGGAATTCTTTTTTGTTATAACAAAGCTGATTTTAAAAATTAAAACTAGAAAGTCCATGGACTAGAATGTTAGTGCTCCAAAAGAGTAATATTTTGGAAAGAATGGAATTGGATAACAATCACAGCATTAACCACCTACCATGACAGCTCTAAAATATTCAGTCCTAAAACACCTTTTTGCTCTTACTAATTATTGAGAATCACAAAAAAGCTTTTGTTTTTGTTTTTGTAGGTTATCTATTAATAGTCATCATACTAGAAACCTAGAAAATTTTAAGAAATTCAATTAATTAAAAAATAAGTCATTTCATACTAACATCTATGTTTTAATGAAAAAAATAACTATATTCTAAAACAAAATAATTAGTGAGAAGAATGACACCATTTCGTATATTTGCACATCTCCTTAATATCTGGATTAATGAAAGATATTTGGATTCTCATATTTGTTACTAGATTCAATATGTTTTGATAATGTTGTTTTGATTGAAATTTAAGAAGAAAATTTGGCCTCACCTAGATATGTAGATATGTATTTGGAAATAGCTTTTTCTTTTTCTTTTTTTTTTTAGATACTTGTGGATATTCTTATTTGATATTACACTCAAACTTTTCAAGTGGTAGTTTCTTAAAATTTGGTTGCAATGTGGATCCAAAACTGTATCAATGAACTTCTTGTTTCTATTATATTACAATCCATTGGCAATCTTGCATTTTGAATGAATTCTATAACATCATGCATTGGTTATTTGGAAAATACTGATTCATTAATGTTGCAAAATGTTAATTTTGCAAATGTTAATATATTTCATTATACAATATCAAAAAATTACATTAGTATTTTTTAAAATATTTATTTGGTTGCCCTGGGTCTTAGTTGTGGCTCGCTGGCTCCTTAATTGCAGCACATGGGCTCCTTAGTTGCGGCTCACGGGCTCCTTAGTTGCAGCATGTGAACTCTTAGTTGTGGCATGCATGTGGGATCTAGTTCCCTGACCAGGGATCGAACCCGGGCCCCCTGCATTGGGAGTGCGTAGCATTTCCAATCTCATCCAAAATGTCTTTAACTATCAGGAAACTGATAAGCTCAGAGTGGAGGATACAAGTTTTCCTAAATTCTAGCTTTTGCTTGAAACTTTGAACTTATCATCATTGGTGACACATACTGCTAGTTGTTTTCCTGAAGTGACAATAAAGTGACCAACCTGCCCTGCTTTGCCAGGACTTTTGCCATTTTAGCAATGAAAATACCTGTGTCCCCAGAACCCTTTAATCCCAGGCAAACAAGGATGGTTGGTCACCCTAAGTTACAGGCTTATGTTTTTTAGAAAGTATTTCTAAATGCCTAAGTCTGAATAACCATAGTATGTCAATCATTCTTTCAAGTAAAATGGTGCTATACTAACAAGGCTAGTTTAATTCATCACCCAAACAATCACACAAGAGCTTTTCCTGGAGAAAACCATTTGTATTTCTGTATGCAGAAGTGCTTTATGCTTATTTCAATTTTTGTCACACAGAATACTTTTTAAGTTATTCCTAAGTGTGATATACTTTTTTCAATTTTTTTTAAGTGTAAGTGCCTAGTGGTGTGTAATACAACGACTACTAGTAAGTACAATTTGGTATCATTGCTTTGATTTATGCTAAGGCACTAGCACAAATTTTTTCCTGACATTTCTTTTGCATTGTAGGTTTAAATGTTGACATAGTGAAAAGGCAAATAATTTTTTAGTATTATTGTAAAAATAGTTTTGGCTTCATGGAGGCCCTGAAAAGGTCTCAGAGACCTCCAAGGGTTTGCAGCTCTCACTTTGAGAACCACTCATCTCACAGAATATTGTTCATAGTGTACACATCACATATTTGATATTAATTTTTTAAGTAAACATTACAGCAGTGGCTACTACTCTGCCTTTCACTCATTGTCATAGAGGTTAATATCTACAGTCAAAACCATATGTACCTCTGGAAAAAGTACTTCAAATAACAGTGTCTGGTTATATATCAGAAGTGTTTTCTCGTATGTAGAAGGGGAAATTTTAAAAATTACTCATTAACTGTATGATCTTGAGTATCACTCTCTGGCTAGTTTCCTGGATAGTAAATGATACAGGTGGCTTAAATTATTGATTGACAATCAGGGAAATACTCCCTCCCTAGAGGTTGTAGATATATGTAACGTGGGGTTTTGTTTTATTGAATTTGTTGTTGCAATTAGGAAGGGGGTTCCCTGGCATTCAGTACCCCAGGGTCAGGGTTGCTAAATTACTTCGCAGCCAATAAGTCCTACCCCAAATGCCAGTAACAATAGCACCACTTTCAAGAAATACTGTAGCTTTCTATAGTCAGATAGCAAATGCTTTGTTCCTCCAATAGGAGTATATTTCAAGGAACAGGAAGTTCTGTGTCAAAGGAGAAGGAAAAATGTTGCTGGAGGGATGTGTGCTAAAGTGAGAGAACGGAGTTATCTGTTCATGTTGGTAAAATAGTTAAGGATGGAGGAAGAAGAGACTGATGGGTATATGAGAGCTCCAGGTCTTCCTTATCACCTACCTTCTCTATTTCATACCTCCAACTCTGGTTAGCTCTGGTTAGTATCATTACAACAAAGTAAATTAAAAGTGTTTTACTTATAACATATACTGCATATTCCAAAAGATATTTTACTGTATTTCTTTGTCATGCTATAATAGGACGCATTGTGAACAAAAGTTCTGAAACAAAAATAAAATTCTTGCTTTTTCATACTACCTACATAAAAAATTGGAATAAAACTGATAGCTTCAGTGTTTTCAGATTCATCGAATTTTTAGCTACCTAATCCCTGTTGTTTTAAAATAGGAAACTTACACTCCAAAGAAGGAATGGATTTAGTCGGAATCACATACTTAGTGGCCAAATGAAACTGCTTCCCAGTATTAGAGATAACTTAACAGATTATGGCTAGACCAGGTATTTGGAATTTGTTTTATTTTAAAATTTGACTCAATACTTTTTAAATATAAAGAGTAAGTTTGTTTTTTTAAGTTTCAGTGTTTTATAAAGGCTTAGCTTCTTAAGCTACAGTGAATATCAGAAGGAATTATTAGTAAAACAAGAGGTGTTGATAATATTTTATGCAGTTTTACAGAGAACATTCTCAATTTTCCATGTGCTTTTTTTTTTATGAATTAGCTGGGAGTTTTGACTTCTGTGTCTTTTCTGCTCCAATATTTTGTCTGTTTTAAGACTCCTAAGACATTTTCTACCCCTAGGCAGAGAAAGGCCAATATTAATTATCCATTTGTTTTCTATTTCTTTTGTTGCCTTGGTAAAATAAGTGATTGAGGAAGAAAGAGTTTTAAACAAGAAACTTTTACTTAATAAATTATCTGTTGTAGTTATATAGTATTTGGTACTTCACCTCAAGCCCCTCCTACTTCCCTTTTTAGTAGCTGTAAGAAATTGAAAGATTCAGTTTGTCTTTGAAATCAGAACAAGTAGATTATAATTCTAGCTCTGCTTCCATCAGCTGGGTGACGTGGGCAAGTTTCTTTAGGTCTCTGGGACTCAGTTTCTCCATTTGAAAAATAAGGAATGACGTGTATTGTACAGTTATTGTTCAGATTAAATTATATGCAGCTTGTAAATTATAATGCTTAATGCCTGACAGAAAGTTGGTACTTAATAAAAAGGGTTCTCCTTTCTTTAGTTCTTTCTTAAAAAATAAAACTAGTAAACAAATATTTTATACTTAGTTTAGATTAATTATGGATATATACTTAGTTTAGATTAATTTCACTTTGCTTTACCCTAGTTTTGATTCAGGATTCAGTTCCTTTTGAAGTCTTGTTTTAAATTTCGATATTGCTTTCGTGGATTTGAAATTTGGGTCCAGGTTACAATTATTCATGTTGTTTCTCTTCTGATGGGGAAAAGCTGTGGATAAAGATTGTTTTATAAAGAAGAGATGGGCTGGAGGGATTAAGGAGGCTCCATAACTATCCAGGACTTAACACAGCATCTGATGTGTAGCAGGCTCTTAATAAATACTAGTTGAATAATGAAGGTATTCCATCTCTTCTGTTCACTGCATGGGCATATCTGGGTGTGCTGGTGGGCAGGTGAAAGCCTCTTTTTAGGGTTTGGTTCAGCATTGGATATTTTTTAATTGATGTATTTTTATCTGATTGTAAAAATCAAAAACACTGTATAACCATTAGAAAACACAAGTGAAAGCAAACAAGAATTTTTTAAAAAACGCACATAGTTCTCAGTGTTATAACTATTACTACTTTAACACAGATTTTTTTTTTTTTTTTTTAAAGGGAACGCTATTTATTTATTTATTTATTTTTGGCTGTGTTGGGTCTTCGTTTCTGTGCGAGGGCTTTCTCTAGTTGCGGCGAGCGGGGGCCACTCTTCATCGCGGCGCGCGGGCCTCTCACTATCGCGGCCTCTCTTGTTGCGGAGCACAAGCTCCAGACGCGCAGGCTCAGCAGTTGTGGCTCACGGGCCCAGTTGCTCCGCGGCATGTGGGATCTTCCCAGACCAGGGCTCGAACCCGTGTCCCCTGCATTGGCAGGCAGACTCTCAACCACTGCGCCACCAGGGAAGCCCCACAGATGTATTTTTTAAACAAAAATAGGACCTGAAATTGAACGTCACATTTCTACCTGACTACTTTTAGGACAAATATTTGTGAGCTGGCTACATTAAATCCATACTTTGAAAATCAGTCTCTGGCATTAATGAGGCAAAGTGAAGTTTAATAGAAAATTCAGAATGAAATTTTGGGCAATTTTAAGGCATGTATAATTCCTAAGAATTCAAAGTTTTTAAAGGATTGCTGTTAAATAGTAACATTTAACAGCATTTTATTTATAATTCCTTCAAATCTTTACTAATACTATTTACTGAACTATTTTATTAATGAATTATTAAGTTGCCTAATACTTCAATCCTATTCATATTGAGAACTGGATTCAATTTTCAATCATTTCTGCGCTTATGTTGAAGTCTCGATTTTCTCCTCCACAGAAAGCAAACAGAATGTAATAGAAAGGAGCTGCGTGCCTTCATTTGTTTGACTCCTAGCTTTTAACACAAAATTGCTGTCTACACAAGTGGTGTCAACCCCTCCTTTCACCGGCGTGCAAAAGTGAAGAGAGGCAGGGCCACAATCAGCCAGTGTGGTTATTAACTCCAGGTATCTCACGTCAAAGGTGACTGAGATTCACCAGCTGTCCCAGGGACGTGTGAAAACTTTGCTCTGAGGAACTCTGTGGCCAATAATAGGTTGGACTTGAGAACTTTGCTTTGAAAGTTTATGAAGATTTCCCAGGGCCGTAAGAATATGAGCTGTGAATCTAGTCCCCTCAACTAGCATTTGTAAGCATAATTTTAAATGCTACTGGCAAATTTTAAATATCACATATAGTTTCTCTGATAATAGTAAATTATAGGAAAGGAAAGCTTGCCTTCGACTTTTAAAAAATTAAATATTTACCTCCAAAATTCTACGTTTGTTTCTACCTTGGTAACAGGTTTGCTGGGCTGGATCAGCTAAAAGCTTGTACATCTTCACATACTGAACTCCAGAATAGCTTAAATGCTTTTTGGTATTAAGTGCCTATAGATACACAAGATTCAGAGAAGGGGTAAAAGTCAAATTATCCCTTATTGCACCAATTTTGTAATTTAAAGTTTGCTTGGAGGGTCTCTAAAATTTTTCATGCAATTGGTAGTTCAGCCTATTTTAAGAAACGCCAGGTATGTAACTCTGTGTACTAGGCTTAACATTAAAATTTCATTGCTTTCCAATGCCAATACTTATCATTATCTTTATAATTAAATCCAGTTTTCATTTATCATCCAGATCAGGCAATCAAACCAGGCAATTTTATCCTTCTCTTCACTTCCCTTTAAAAGAGTATTTGGTAGCCAAGACATGGAAACAACCTAAATGTCCATTGACAGATGAATGGATAAAGAAGAGGTGGTACATATATACAGTGGAATACTACTCAGCCATAGAAAAGAATGAAATAATGTCATTTGCAGCAATATGGATAGACTTAGAGATTATCATACTAAGTAAAGCAAGTCAGACAAACACAAATACCGTATGATATCACTTATATGTAGAATCTAAAATATGATACAAATGATCCTACCTACGAAACAGAAACAGACCCATAGATATAGAGAACAGACTTGTGGTTGCTAAGTGGGAGGGGATGGGGAGGGATGGATTGGGAGTTTGGGGTTAGCAGATGCAAACCATTATTTATAAAATGGATAAACAAGGTCCTACTGTTTAGCACATGAACTATATTCAATATCCTGTGATAAACCATAATGGAAAAGAATATAAAAATTAACACAACACTGTAACTCAACTATACTTCAAAAAAAAAAAAAAAAGAGTGTTTGGCGACCCCTTGTTAACTCATCTATTTTCAGGTGTCACAATTCACTCAGCCTGTCCCAATCTCATAAGAATGTATACAAAAGTGAATAATGGCAGAAAACAATTGAGGTTTATTATAGAGAATATTATATTATTATATATTATTATATTATTATAGAGAATATTGACCCTTGTAATAGTATTTTTTTGAATTTTTGAATTATTTATTTATTTATTTATTTATTTATACAGCAGGTTGTAATAGTATTTTTAAATGATCATTCTTTAGTTTTCTTTTACAATTAAAGATTCAAATCCAGAATGAGAATTCTGCCCTTGTTTTTCAGCTCATCTACTCTGCACTCATCCTGTTTGTAAAAACAACCTTCCCAAAGGAACCCCAGGCCATTATTGCTCTCCCCTGTTCCTGTCAGTATCTGATTCAGGAAGCTTCCTTGAAAAATGGGGAAGAATGGGGTTTTCTACTTTATTATCACCACTGCCGAATATGTTACACGTGGATTGACGAAAATGTGAATGCAATAAAATAGCAGTCCATCTATAAAGAATACAGTTTAGGGGCTTCCCTGGTGGCGCAGCGGTTAAGAATCCCCCTGCCAGTGCAGGGGACATGGGTTCAAGTCCTGGTCCGGGAAGATCCCACATGCCGTGGAGCAACTAAGCCTGTGCGCCACAACTACTGAGCCTGCGCTCTAGAGCCTGCGAGCCACAATTACTGAGCCCACGTGCCACAACTACTGAAGCCCGTGCGCCGAGAACCCGTGCTCTGCAACAAGAGAAGCCACCGCAATGAGAAGCCCGCGCACTGCAACAAAGAGTAGCCCCCGCTCGCTGCAACTAGAGAAAGCCCACGAGCAGCAACAAAGACCCAACACAGCCAAAAATAAATAAATAAATAAATTTATAAAAAAAAAAAAGAATACAGTTTAGGCCTTCAGAATGTAGAATTTGCAGTTGTGCAGACCTCCGTTACAAACATCAATGATAATTATGCTGTCGCTATAAAAAATATAGGAAATGGGCTGAAACAGCCTTCCTCCTGTAATATTCTAAAAGTTGTTTGATAAAGGGAACCCTTTCTATAACTTGCTTACTTGTCTCTTTCTTATAGAGGGGAAGGGAAGAAGGGGGTGGGGAGAGGGAGATAATGAGAGGATGGTCCATGGGTGTGTGTGGGACATAGTTCTTTATTGTATAAATGTATTACAGTATATAAGAAATAGTGATGTTAGCCAGCCTCCACAAGGATCTACCATAAATGTAATCAGAGGCAGGGACAGAGAGAGGGAACTGAGACAAGTTACAGGGCCTCAGTGATGGGACAATGCCAGCCCATTCTTTTCTTTCCTAGGGAGCTCAGGTCAAACAATAAGTGGAAGGCTCCCAAGCTTAGTCACCACGTGATGACTTGACTGTCAGTGTGATCTCTCTCCTCACTTCCTTCCACCCCATGGGGAGTCCTCACATCCCTTGGAACTCTATGCCTGCTGGGTTATGGAAAGATAGACACATTTCGGGGCTCCAGCGCAGGGTCTCCTGTCCTCCTGAGTCATTCCTGCTTCCCCTCAGGCCGGCTGATCCGCCTCCCTAGGAATGTGGCAGGCGGTGAGCCAGTGGCAAAGCTTCCCTCCTCCACATCACCAGGCAGAGAGGAGAGAGCCAACTCCACAGCTTCTGGTCCCACTTTCCTCTGGGTTAATTCCTCCTCACTCTGTTTCAAATGTAATTAGAGTTTATCCTCTCTGTTCCCAATGTTAACACTTTTTTGAGCAGGTGAATCAGGTAATTCTCCTCACCAGCTGCTGCTTCCTGCTGAGTCAAGCCCTCCTGGAAGGCTGCATTTCCTGTTGAACGCCTGATGAGAGGTGCTGCTTGCAGCGAGTCCAGTTAATAAACAGCTCCTCCAGCTGAGACCATTTGTCTGAGGGATATTTCCATCAGTTACCATTGGAACCTGAAGTATTTTCACTGTAGTATGCTGTAATCTCCTGGAGCACTAGGGGAAAAAAAGGAAAAAAAAAAAAAATATATATATATATATATATTTTTTTTTTTTTTTTTTTTTTTTATAGAAATCTCTGTAGTTTCACCAATAGGAGGTAGCCTCCCTCTAAATGAGCAAGACTCAGCAGGTCTGGCACAGCTACCCTTGATTCTTCCTAGCTGGTTTCTCATGGCTGCTTCTTGCCCAGCCTCCTTTCTGTTTTTAACCTGGCCTCCTCTTTTATGTTCACTTATTTCATTACTTGAAAGGAAACAGCAGAACCTGGAAACTCTAGTCCAGTCATGCTCCTGGACTCCTGTCTCGCCCTGTGGTCTCTTTTGATCTAAATCTCTTTCTCGCTATTACAAATGTGGCAGCTGAGAAGCCTGGGGAATCTGAAATAAACCAAGGGATTGTATGAGGATTTGTTTGTAAGCGTATGAAGCCAGGTATGTCCCCCACATCACTGTCTGATCTCAGGTTGGCGGCAATTGTAGACGGCGCAGCCTCCCTCCCCAAACAGGTTTTTATGGCCACACAGAAGTGTGAGTTCCTACATTTAATTACAACATATGGTGAGTTACAACATGCTCTGGTGCTGATTTTAACACTTGTGAGGCGATTGGAGGATTGTCCATTCTTAGATATTTAATTGCCTCACGGCTGGAGAAGAAGTATTGCCACAAGCTGGTTTCATAATGAAAGGCTACTGCCGGGATACTCTGGTTTAGGCAGGCCTGCTTTTCTTGGGCAAAGACAACATGCACTCCAGCCTGCCTTTGTAATACTATGTTTGATATACTGGTCTTCTGTATTTTTTGCTTTCTCAGCTAGCTCTTTAAAAAAAAAGTCAAAAAAAAAAAAAAAAAGTCAAATTTTAAAAGAAATGGAGTTTAAATTGGAAAATGGCCATATACTATTCAGGTAGAGAGGGCATGTGTAGCATCCTATTACATACACCTATACAGTTTTATACATTTCATATACATAGTTTTATTTGAATTCTTATGAGTGGCTACCTTTTTCTTAAATCTCCTTAATTCATTCATAAAGATGTTAGCACTTTTTTGTGCCAAACACTAAGGGTTTTAAATTTCGTATTTTGTAATTGGTTTTTTCATATTGTGCATTTCATATTGTGTGCTTCAAAACATATTTTGAGTTTGTGTTTATATACTGTTTTCAAGCTGAGCCATTTTGAAGAACTCCAAGATACAACTTATATTTTCATTTGGAATTATAATGATTTTCAACTCTCTTAAAATACTAGATTTTTAATTGAATTGATTTGTTTTGCAGACTAATTTCATGTGGTAATTAAAATGTTTCCTTTATACACACTTCAGCACATTTTGTTGCTGTGGATTCATTTCTGACATCTACTACCTAATCCTGGAAAAAAGAAAAAAAAAATCAAGCACAGAGCATTTCCATTCTGGATGAGACCTAATGTCTTTTCAGTTCTGATTCTGTTTCCTACTAAACCAGGAGATGTGTTTTAGAAGGACATGATTGACCTCCATGATGTCAACTTCAAAACGCAATCTACCATTCCCCACTAAAAGGAATGAGGACTCCTTGAGAATGGCTGATTCTTGGGCAGCGGCAGTGAGGGTACACCGTGAGCCTGAGATTTTTTTTTAATGCCAGAAATAGGGAAGTGCTCAAAAAATGATGAGAACATGTCAGAAGTTCACAGAAGCCAGCTTGAATGAGTTCCCACAGGCCAAATATAGGACAATTTGGGCATGAGAGAGAGAGAAAAATAAAAAAGAGAGAGTTACATTAATGGAAAATAGTTGAATAAAACAAGAATTAATGGGTCCAAACTGTTAATAAATAAATAAGGAATAAAATAAAGCTATTCCTTACTGCCAGGTAGATAGAGTAGGCTAATAGATAAATAAAATGTAAATTACCATTTTGCAACCGTCCCAGTAAAATTGATTCAAGCTAGAATGATCAATAGGGTAAACCTAGGGGAGGAAATTTGATTAGGAACAATATATTTACATAGTTTCAAATTCTCTCTTCACACATTACTTAATAATTATAAAAGGGAAAAGAGTGTACAGTGGAGAAATGGCATAACATCTTAAACAAGTAGATCTACATTAACCTCACCAATAAGAGGGAAAGTTACATCCAGTTCCTCCAAATTTGAAACCATGAGAAAGACACATCAATCATGTAGCAACCCAACTAAAAATGGGTAATCTGAGTTTAATCACCAGGAAACAACAGAGAAACCAGAATCTTAATCAGTATGAAATAACTGGCCTGTATTCATCAGAAATGCCAATGGTATGAAAGACAGAGGAGGGCTGAGGAACAGTTCCAAATTAAATAAGACTAAAAAGACATAAGACTAAAATGCAGTATGACATCCTAGACAATATCCTGAATTAGGGGAAAAAACTAAAAAGGATATTATTGGTACAACTGATAAAGTTGAAATATAGACTTTAAAGTGTTATATCAATGTTAAGTGTCCTAATTTGTTAATTGTACTGTTACTATGTAAAAGAAAAATCTTGTTCCTAGGAAACAAACTCAAGTGTGGAGGGATAAAGGGGCATGATGTGTTCAACCTACTCTCACGTGGATAAGGAAAAATATGTATATTTTTAAAAGTGTAACATATAATAGATCTATGATAGATAAATAGATATAGATAGATGGATACATAGATGAGAGAGAAATGTTAAAATTTGCTAAATCTTGGTAGACAGTAATCAGGTGTTCTTTGCACTGTTTTTACAACTTTTCTGTAAGTTTGAAATGGCTTCAAATACAAATTTAAAAGAAAAAAATACAGAAGAGAAACAACAAACCAACTAATTTTTATAGAAAGCTTGCTGTAGCCCAATTCACCTGTAAAAGCAAAGAGGAACTAAGAGACATGGAACTTCCCATTAGAATTTGTAAATATACTTGAGAAGACATTAGCATATAAAACAAATCAATGAATCTTATATAATAAAATAGTTACAACTATTTATGGAATAAACGTTTATAAGTTAAGAATGCACATCTATTTATACCATGGACATTCCCTGATCATATGAAACTACAGGGTTCTAACTTTTTTCCTGAAATCGCATAGATTCAATTTATTATCTGGACCTATTTATCATACAGTTGACTTTTTTAATATAAATTTATTTATTTATTTATTTTTGGCTGCGTTGGGTCTTTGTTGCTGCACGCGGGCTTTCTCTAATCGCAGCGAGCGGGGGCTGCTCTTTGTTGCGGTGCGCAGGCTTCTCATTGCGGTGGCTTCTCTTGCTGCGGAGCATGGGCTCTAGGTGTGTGGGCCTCAGTAGTTGTGGCACGCAGGCTCAGCAGTTGTGGCTTGCAGTCTCTAGAGTGCAGGGTGGGTCAGTAGTTGTGGCGCACAGGCTTAGTTGCTCTGCGGCATGTGGGATCTTCCCAGACCAGGGCTCAAACCCATGTCCCCTGCACTGGCAGGCGGATTCTTAACCACTGCGCCACCAGGGAAGCCCCATACAGTTGACTTTTGAGCAACAGGACTGGGGAGAGGGGCGGTTGGGGGTGCTGACCCAGACACAGTCGAAAATCCAAGTGTAGCTACAGTCAGCGCTCCGTATACATGGTTTTGCATCCACAGATTCAGCCAACCATGGATTGTGTAGTACTGTAGTACATATTTATTGAAAAAATTCCACATATAAGTGGACCTAGCAGTTGATACACATGTTTTTCAAGGGTCAACTGTAGTATTATTATTTGGCCATTTCTTTATTTATGTAGCAGAAAAACATCGCCCTAGGACTCAGGACACGTAGTTTTAGGACTAATTTGTCATTTAATTGCCATTGACTTCATCAAATCAGTTAATTTTGTGTGGCCTCAGTTTCCTCACCTATGAAAAGGGGAAGGTGAGCTCAAGAGTCTCTGAAAGTCTTTTCAGCTTTAAAGGCCTATGATTCTACATGGGATGGAAACTATGAGAACTACACAGGGCAGAAAGCTGATGAAAGTAACTGGATATATTAAATATGTTTTGATGATTTGCAGTTAGGATGCATAAGCAAGTGGCCAGACTTATGTAGAAGCTACACACTTTGATGACAAAGACACTTTAATTTCCCCCAGTACTCCCATACCTTTAATTGTTTTGACATTCGTGGCAAAGTTGCTGTGAGATAAGAGTGTACATCATCAATCCAGTTTTTCAGGAAACAAAACAGATCCTGAGAGGTGACCTTTATATCTGTAAATAATATTAATATTTCTTTCTTGGTCTGTCAACTTCAGAAATTTGTATTCATAATCACATAAAATGAGGAAATTAATGCCCCATATGCTTTCTTCCATCTCTACTCTATTTACATGTCCCAACGTTTTACACTGTCAATGTTTCTATCACTTGGGTTGTTCTAAATGGTTGATTATTCTACACTTTGCCGATAGGTTGAGTGAAAAAAAAATTTTTTTAATAAAAAGCTTTTTTACTATTATATAATGCGAGTATTATTACTTAAGGTACAAAGTAGTATGATTAGACCCATAAAGAAGGAAATATAGCCTTGTGTTAATTGACCTATGCTAGTTGAAGAAGAATATTCCAAGTGTCAAGGTCAAATTGATTCCTCTCTTTCAGTGTATTAAATATCATACAGCATTATAGTTTTTTTTATATTTAGACCATGATTTCTTTATATATCATGTTTGTTGTTTGGAAATTCTGATTAAATTTTTTTCTTGTGGACATAATTGTAGTATGCTTTCATCTTGTCAAAGATCATTCAGTTTATTAATAATATTTCCTACAGGAATCTTTCAATGTGAGGACTTACTCTTCAGAGTTTTCTGATTTCCTGTTGCTCTTTGGACTGTTGATTTTCTAAGCCTGCTGAACAACATTTATCTAATTATCTTTCATAGATTTCTTTTTTTGTGACTGTCATGTTCACCTTTTTCTTGGCTTCCATGACCTTATTTTTCCTGGATTATTTTTTCTTTTTGCTCTAGTACATCCCCCAGTACTTTTTTTTCCAGAAAATATGCATGGGAGATAAAATTTTCTCAGCTCTTGCACGTCTAAAAATGTCTTTTGAACTTGAAAAATAATTTAGATAGGTATATAATTCTAGTTTCAGAGGAATTTCCCCTCAGAACTTTTAAAGCATTTTGCATTATCTTCTAGCAACCAGTTTTGCTGGGGAGGAGATTAACACCAGTCTGATTCTCATTTCTTTATAGATAACTTGTTTCTTCTCAGAAATGTTTAGGCTCTTATCTTTGACATAGTGAAGTTTCAGAAAAGTTGCCGAGGTGTGGATTTTTTTTTTCCATGTATCATTTTGTGATCCCTTTAAAGTTAAATCATTCATTTAGTCATTAAAAATAGAGAGGCTACTCCTTATGTACCAGGCACCTAGCACAGGAGCCTTAGCCCTTCACGGACAAGTTACTCAACTTCTTTAGAGAATACTTCTTTGGTTTTAGTTTAATTAGGGGACACATCACCCCTGCATGTAGATGTGGGAGTAGAGAACAGGGGGAAGACGGACTCTTGTAGTTTTTCTGTGTACATTAAACTAATACCCTTGATTTTTCATTCATGTTCCCCTGGAATTCTTGCCAGTTGCAAGCTTTGAGCTTCCAGCTTTCTCTGTGTAATTTCTTAGTTGTAAATTCTTTGGCTTCTGTTTATAACAGTGAAATCAACTTTTATTGAGCTGTGTTCCAGGAAGTATCCTAGTGCTTCATTTAACTTGGCCAACCTACACAACAACCCAGTGCCATAGGTCCTATGATTTTTCACATTTTAATAAATAAGGAAACAATTGCTCAAAGTCATATAGCTTATGACTGATGGAGCTGACATTTGAATCCAGACAGTCTACGATCCCATCCTCTGCATATCTTGGAGAAATATGTAGAAATCTTTCATTCCCTGATATGGGGATTTATTATGAATTTATTTCATTTATATATTTTTTAAACAGGTATTTCAGTGGAATGTGAGGTGGGAAGGCAGAGAAGGAAATTCATATGTTCTGTCTACAACATTTAACTGAAATCTGTCCATACCTCCTGAATGCCAAATGCACAAATGCTGCTGGTCAAATCTGGGTCTAGGTAGTTGCTTCTGCTGTGAGTTCTTGAGAACCAAAATGGCAGACAATGAGTAGCCAGAGCCTTACTTTTAGAGGTAAGACTAACTGTGGTCACTCTTTCCCATTGCTTTAATTACCTTCCAGTGACACAGCTGGAATGACATCTTGCTGATAGAACCTAAAGATACAGGTGAATTTCTCCACTTCCTGCCATGCTCATTTCTCTGATTGGGCTGGTCAAGGGCTGGTAGGTGGAAGGAGGCAGACCACCAAGGGAAGGTGGCACTGGGACAGAAGGAAGGAGGAAGTGAAGAATGGAATTTGTGTGGGAAGCTAGGCTTGGCTTCTAATTAGCTCCCTGCTAATTACTAAATATCTCTAATGTGTCATGTGTTGGTCTAGGTATTCCATGTATATCATTCTATTTAATTTTTATAATGACCCTGTAGCAAAGGTATTATTATGCCCATTTTATAGATTAGGGCACTAGGTTTAGAGAGGTTAAGAATTTTGCTCAAGGTTACACAGGCAGTATGTTCAGCTGGCTTTCAAGCCCATGTCAGTTCTACTCTGCCATGCTGTCTCTTAACTCCCTAGGGGAGTATTTGGAATGGAGCTGGTATTTTTGCATGCTCACCCTTCCTCCTTCTCTCTTGATACACTCTTAGGCACACTCATGCACACATGAATTAACTAATTCAGTATTTATTGAGCAGTTATGTACCAGGTGTTTGGTAGAGTCAAGTGATTGATGTACTCCCATGTGTCAAATCATGCTTGTCAAGCACACTGTGATGTAACTCTCTAAGGGGTGGGAGGAGCGGGTGTGGAATCTGTGTTCAGATACGTGGCTGCCTGTAGATCAGGATTGGAAGGGCTGCAGAAGAGGCCTTTGCAGAAGAAAAGCTCTTTCTCATCTACCACTGGGCCTGCAATTCTGACTCTAGACACTGGTTCCCTGGAGGTGAGATATTTTGCCAAGTTATGAAGCAAACCACCTTGTTAGGGGTCCTTATCACCTTCGTGTGAATTAAATTTATGGGATTTCTCCAAAATGATAGTGTGATGGATCACACAAACTACTTATATCCCTGTATCCCTTTGCAATGGAATTTTTGCCATGACTCCCATCAAAAAATTGAGTTTATTTCTCTGTCCTTCGAACCTGGGCTTGGACAGCTAACTTTCTTTGGCTGATGGGACATTAGAAAATGTGGTGCAAGGGCTTGAAAAGTGCTTCCAATAGGGTTTTCCTCCTCCTGCTGCTAGGGACCTTTCTGTCACCATGTGGACAGACATCCTTGAGGATGAGAGACCACATGAAGAAAGGCCTTAAGCATCCCTGGTGTCCTGGCTGTAGCCCCAGACATGAGAGGGAGGCCATTTTAGAGCATTCAGCCCCAGATGAGCTGGCCTAATCCAGAAGAGCTAGCCAGATCACTCACAGGATTGTGCTACATTATAAATGGTTGTTTTAAGTCAAATATTGTGTTGTTTTGTTATGGGACAAAAAACTAACTGATGATAGATAGCTAGATGGATAGGTGGTTGAGGTAGGATGGGGAAGGGGGAGTGAAACAGAAAGGGAAAGGGAGCGAGAGAAAAAGGCCTATATTTGTGCAACTGGAGGGCTGTGAAATCTTGGGTAGAGACAGGGGAGCCCCTGGGGAGAGTGAACTACAGAAAAGGAGGAAGAGAATACACTAAGAACACACTTGACTCTTCCTCATGGTTGATCTTTTTTTTTTTTTTTTTTAATTTTTTAAAATTTATTTTTGGCTGTGTTGGGTCTTCGTTTCTGTGCGAGGGATTTCTCTAGTTGCGGAGAGCGGGGCCACTCTTCATCGCGGTGCGCGGGCCTCTCACTATCGCGGCCTCTCTTGTTGCGGAGCACAGGCTCCAGACGCGCAGGCTCAGTAATTGTGGCTCACAGGCCCAGTTGCTCCGCGGCATGTGGGATCTTCCCGGACCAGGGCTCGAACCCGTGTCCCCTGCATTGGCAGGCAGATTCTCAACCACTGCGCCACCAGGGAAGCCCGGTTGATCTTTTTATAACTCCAAGAAGAAACATTTAAAACATGAACACTTCACCTAAATGTCAGGGTTTTGCTGTAATTTGAACAATCCAAAAGTAATCTGACACTCTTGTTTACTTTTTATTTAATAGTCCAGCAGAGATAAATCATTTCTCAACAGAGTCATTGAGTTGCATGTTGACCCAGAACTCAGTCTAAATACAGCCCTTATCTAAAACTGTGAAACATCAGAAGGGGAAGCCGACTCAATTTGTTCTCTGTCAAACTCCTACCACCTTGTTTTAACATCGCACTGTGTTAAAGAACGGCAGACCCTGATGTTTTGATTCAGTTTCACACTCTCAGTTGGATAATCCTCTTTCTCCCTCCTCTGCCCTCACATATAATGCTTTCTATTTCTTCCACAATGTGAATAACCTACTCTGCAGTCTGGTTACTTGAATGGATGTTTGTTTCAGAGGCTTTAAGCTTTCTGAGGGCAGGGACCTTATTTTATTCATTCATTCTTCTATTAATTTATTTAAACAGGGAATGTTTATTGTGGAATGATGATTCATCCCTGCTTTCAAGGATCTGATTATCTAGTAGAAGAGGAAAAAACATATATCGGTTTGTAAAGAACGTGTAACCTTAACATTGAGTCTTGGCAAAAATGTTGTGTGAGCACAGAGAGGAAAGCATCGCCATGGCTCCTCCTGCACCTGTATCCTAATTTGTCTTCCTGCTTCTCTACCTGACCCCCTACAACCCAATGTGCACTCAACAGCCAGAGAGGTTTATTAAAATATATTAGATTCTATCAGTCCTCTGCTTTAAATATTCAATTAAAACTTCCTACAGACCTTACAAAGCCAATGGGGTCTGGTGGCGGCCTTGCCCTCTGGCAGCACCTCAGTCACGCTGGCTCCTTTCGGCTCTTGGGAACCAGGCTTGCTCCCTAGCTTAGCGCCTTTGAATTAATGGTTCCTGGCTCTGCATGACTGGCTCCTTCTTGTCATTCAGAGCTCAGCTTACGTGACTGGATTCCTGACATCCAGTGTCACTGAATGTCATATGGCCTGCCTAACCCTAACCATCATGAGTTAGTAACTCCCCCACTCCCTTCTTCTTCCCTTCCTCCCACCTCCCTTCCCTTGCTCCCTTACTTCTTTCCTTCCTTCCCTCCCTCATCCATTCTTTCTTTTTTTTCTTTCTTAAAACTTTGTCTCTCTTTCTGCAGTAAAATGAAAGTTTCATCAGAACAGTGACCTTCTTCTCTCTCCCATCTCCCCATGTCTGCCTCATAATAAGTGTTCAGTAAATACTCTTTGAGTGTGTGAACAGATGAATAGAATTCTGAATGCTGCAGGTACTCCCTGGGTGGAACAGAGGGAGGGAGAAAAGAGAAAAGAGCACCTTATTCAAAGACACATAACAAGGGACTTCCCTGGTGGTGCAGTGGTTGAGAATCCGCCTGCCAATGCAGGGGACACAGGTTCGAGCCCTGGTCTGGGAAGATCCCACATGTCATGGAGTAACTGAGCCCGTGAGCCACAACTACTGAAGCCCGTGTGCCTAGAGCCCGTGCTCCGCAACAAGAGAAGCCACTGCAATGAGAAGCCCGCGCACTGCAACAAAGAGTAGCCCCCGCTTGCCGCAACTAGAGAAAGCCCACGCGCAGCAACGAAGACCCGACGCAGCCAAAAATAAATACATTTATAAAAAAAAAAAAAAAAGACACATAACAAGGACCAAGCGCACTGAAAGTATTTTGGCACGGCCGGAACACAGGGTGTGAGCTGAGCTTGGAGAGAGCAGGAAAATAAAAGGAGGTGAGAACTGAAAGGTTATATATAATAACACTCAGGAATGCAGACTTCTGCCACTTTCTGACATTGCTGTCCTGCAGGAAGAGAGGGAAGTGGCCTTGACAAAAGATACTGACAAATTTGGTCTGCTGTAATGAATTATTTCAGAGTTTTAACTTGAATTGGAAATGTACTACTGAACTTGGCCAGTTGTGAGAAACATGTATGTCATCATTTTGTGTCATTTATTCATTTGACTCTTACAACAAATCACTGTCAGCAGCAGCTTCATTTATGATTTTTTTAAATTTTGTTTGAGCTTTGTTTATTATTTGTGAGGTTTGAAAACAATTTGGGGACACAGTGGAAAGGCTTTCATTCATTTTGATAACTTCCTCATTTGTAAAATGGGAGCAATAATAATGCTTATCTCAAAGGGTATTTGTAAGACTTAGATGACTTAAAGTATATAAAGTGCTTAGGGCAGTTCTTAATGTAATAATTGTTAGCCTTTATCATCATCATAATCATTTGCTGCTCTTATGAAGAGAAACATAATGTAACTTTATTGAAGCAATTTTACACTAGGTTCAAAACACTGCTGTAGATGTGTTTACATTTTGCTGGAGAGACACACACTGCCGTTTTGCATTGTGAAGGCATTGCTTGATAATGATGATTGATATCATTTCTTGCATGTTTTTTAAACAGAGTATAAATGGGGACCACTCAATTAACTGTGTCAAGCCCACTGTTTAAGAACAATGCAAGGGCCAGAATATACCAGGCAGATACTGCGTAAAAGTGAAAAGAGAAATCTCAACAGAAACAGTGCTCTCTAGGATGAAGAGAGTGTGCTTTCCCGGCAGCTGGGTCCTGACATTTTAATCCATTTGGCGAGCCTACTGCAGTGGCCCAGACTCTGTCTGTGGCTCCAGCCCTGCTCACCAAGATACTAGGCTCCTTGTGGCCTGTGGTTCTGCAACTCAGCTGGTCGGGAGGGCAGGAAGGAAGGGTGGACCCGCTTGACATTTCCTGTCTTGCTGTGAGTCACTGATACCAAGTACTTTTCTTGCACTTCTCTGCCTACTATCCGGAGAGCAGGAATGCGGCCACAGAAGTCAAACCGGAACCATCCTCTGCGTCATGATAACGGCTCTCACCGCGGTAAACTAGCATGGTCTGCACCGATATCAGGGGGCACTCCCTCCCTGTGCAAGCAAGGAACTGAAGGATGGGCTCGCCATTACATTATCCTTTGTAAGAAGAGGATGATGACACCTAGGAGAAAGAAAATCCTCCTGTATCACTTTGGTGCAGTGGAAAGGAGACTCATTTTGGAGAAGGAAGGCAAAATTTCCAATTCTGACTCGGCTGGGAAAGATTGGAAGCCCGTCTCACACCTACTTCCCTTCTACTCCTTGCCTGCCTGCCTGCATTGCAAACAAACTTAAGTTGAATATGGTGTTTTGAGATTCCTGTAAGTAAATGCCTTAAGAATAAAAATTTTAAAGTAATTCTTGCTTGTGGAGTATAACGTGAACGGGATTAATCATCTTTGTAGGAAAAGTCTTTCGGGGGGCATGATAATAATTGTACTACCTAACTTCTAAGCTTGCTGGGAGGATCAGTAATAATAATAATAGCTACTGAGCACTTGTCTTACATTGGATATTATACTTTATATACATTATTGCTATTCCTCACAACACCCCACAACAAGCACCCCATTCTACCAGCTGCCTTGAAATGGGATGATGTATACGATAGTGCTTTGAAAATATTAGTCATTAAATAAAAGTATTTTTATATAAAGGTATAATTAACATTAGTAAAAATTCCAGGGGCAATATTTTACTTAGGTTACAAAGAGCATGAGCTATGGAGTTACACACAACTAGGTTATTAGGTTCAAATACCATTTTCCCCATAGCTATTGCTTAGTCTCTCTGGGCCTCAATTTCCTCCTCTGCAAAATGGGTGCAATAACAGCTACCTCTTATGATTATAGCAATCACAAGGACTATTTGTAAAAATTCCACATCTCTGTATTTGACACAACAGGTTCACCACAAATATGGACTCCCCTTTCTTTTCCATTTTTCCTCAAGGTAATAGAAATAAGACAAAGATCTTTAGAATCATTAATTAGGTATTTGATCATTTTTCAGAGTGCCTGCAGCAATACCGAGGAAGAGGAAGGACACGTATAAGAAAGAGGAATAACAGAATAGTATAAATGAAGGATTTTGCTGACCATGAGGAAACTGGTCTGATTGTTCTCATAAAGTGTATTTGGAAGTAACTTTGTATCAGAGACTTGAAAAAAAGTTGTGATGGAAGAGGAATTATTAAAAATGCATTTTATTTTCTTTAACATTGTCTGATCAAAATAATATAACTTGATTCTAGGGTTTTGGTAGGGAAGTTGTTATGAATTCAGTTGTAGGAATGAATTTAAATTGCTAGTCATTGAGTAGCTGCCTCAGAAAACCAGAAACCTGGCCTGTCATACTGAGTATTCACTGGAGGAGAGAGATTAAGCTGTATAGTGGTCACTGCTGTGCAGTAGAGAATTCGATATTTTCAGTATTTTACTTTGTTCACACAATTAAACTTTTTATCCATGAGAGCTGGATCAGTTCTCAAAATGGTAACTATTTTATTAAACAAACAGCTCCTTTTCTCAGTCTCTCGCTAACTTTACACTTCAGAGTAGAAAATAACAAGTCAGTATCTTTTTTTATATCAGTGCAGGTTACATTCAATACACTTCTTGATATTCTCTACTTTTCATGGACAATTTTATGAATGTGGAGTTTGTTAGTACATTTGAAAGACTGCTTGTGTTGAAAAAACAGTCTTGAGAACTATCTCAGCAAACACAGCGGCACCACCCTGTTATATGCCTGAAGCATCATGGTTTTCTGTTCAGGCAAGCTTTGTAGAGATTTGAGCACCATGTCATTGTGTTAGCCCTAAATACTTAAGTATATAAGTAGCATTCTTTTCCACAATTTTGGAAGCTTAAAACACTGGGTTCTAATTATATCTGCACATCTAAAAATAAAGTATACTTTGCAAAGGAAAGACAGGAAGACCAGAAGAAACATTCTTAAATAGTAACAAACTTTTTACTACAAGGTCTTCATTTTATTTCACAGTTATCTCCTAACAAAATTCTTATTCTCTTTGTACCTACAATCTCTGCTATGGAAATGGCTTCAGTTATGGGTGGTAAATAGAAAACTATCTGACAAATTGAGTATACGGCCCTGATAATTATGTTGTATATTATGGTTTCAGGTACTGAGTTGCATTTTCCTACAGTAGTTGATAGTTATTGAGTACATATTTGATAAAGAGTTTAAAAGGTATTATCCAGAAAAATGAGTCCACGTCTTTAAAAAGGATAGAGGGATAAAAGGAAATGAGTGAAACGTAGTATACCTTTTAGAAGCAGTTTATAAGATCTTTGTGTGAGCCACATTTAACTAATGGCAGCAGTGTTGGTTGTAGCTTTCATTATTCATGGATATCCTGAGGATATAACATAAAAGTATTTTAATGCTACTAATATTGCTAAGCTTAACATGAGTTTCTCAGTCATGAAAGGGGATTTTCTACTTGCTTAGTTCCTTATTCTTACACTAAAATATAAGCTGTGATTTTTTTTTTTTTCATATTTTGGTTATTTGATATCCCTGGTCCACACAATAAAGGATCCACATCTAAGGAACAGAAATTTGCTAGTGAGTCACATGGAAAAGAAACTTGAGTGTTTTTCAGGGCGAAGGAATTTTACAGTAATAATGTAAAATAGGCAAACTCAGCCTTGCCTCATCTCTTCTGAGTTATTTTTTCCTCCCTTCCCCTTAATCTTCCATATGTTACATAAACTAAATTTAGAGAGGTTTGTCATTTTCAAAATAATGATGTTTAACACAGGAAGCAAAAAAGGTCAATTTTGAAAAGTGACATTTTTTTCTTCTACTGGTTTTCATTATAAAATTAGAAATACACCCTTACAGTTCCCAAATCCGCACAGTTGAAACTTTTACTGAAGGAGTTAAGGTGGAAGTAAGCCCGTAAAAGACCCGGTAGTTCTTAGAGAACTGGAGTTCTTACTTAGATCCTGAATTTGGAATTTCCCTTCTACTATTAACCTTCTACTTCTTCTACTATTTAACCCAAAAGTCCATCTCCCCTGTCAGAGTGAGGCCTCAATTCCTCCCACGAATGTTCCAGCTTGGTGCTTGGCTTTCTGACTGCATAGGTACAGTCTTGGTCCAAATCAGCCTCTCCAGCCTTCTGTGACAGAGCCACATGGCGGTGCAGTGGTTCTCAAACTTGAATGTGCATCAGAACCACCTGGAGAACTTGTTAAAACACAGCTTACTGGGCATCACGCCTGGAGTCTCCGATTCATTGGTCTGGGGTGGCGACTAAGAGGTAGCATTTCTAAGAAGTTCTCACATGCTGGTGCTGCCAGTTGGAAACCACCAGTGTGATGCAAAGTGCCCCAGACTGAAAGCTGAGAAATCTTGCCTTCATCTAGTTTCATAATTTCCCTCCACAAAAACCCTAATGTGGGGCTTCCCTGGTGGCGCAGTGGTTGAGAGTCTGCCTGCCAATGCAGGGGACACAGGTTCGTGCCCTGGTCTGGGAAGATCCCACATGCCACGGAGCAACTGGGCCCGTGAGCCACAATTACTGAGCCTGTGCGTCTGGAGCCTGTGCTCCGCAACAAGAGAAGCCGCGACAGTGAGAGGCCCGTGCACCGCAATGAAGAGTGGCCCCAGCTTGCCGCAACTGGAGAAAGCCCTCACACAGAAACGAAGACCCAACACAGCCAAAAATAAATAAAAAACAAAACAACAACAACAAAAAAACCCTAATGTGTGACCTCTGTGCCTTATATTTTTTTGTTGTTGTTTTTGTTTTTTTTTAAATTATTTATTTATTTATGGCTGTGCTGGGTCTTCGTTTCTGTGCAAGGGCTTTTTCTAGTTGCGGCAAGTGGGGGCCACTCTTCATCGTGGTGCGCGGGCCTCTCACTATCGCGGCCTCTCTTCTTGAGGAGCACAGGCTCCAGACGCGCAGGCTCAGTAATTGTGGCTCACGGGCCTAGTTGCTCCGCGGCATGTGGGATCCTCCCAGACCAGGGCTCGAACCCGTGTTCCCTGCATTGGCAGGCAGACTCTCAACCACTGCGCCACCAGGGAAGCCCCTTTTTTGTTGTTTTTAAAACAAAAAAAGTTTGAGTCGGTAAACTCTTGCTCAGAATGTCTCAATGATTTCTCAATAACAGTATTTTGTTATCTTGATTATTAATTAGTCTTCTCATGTTTGTCACCCTCTTTTTATATAGTAAATTCCCACTGCTTTAGCAAGCCTTTCTGCTTGCTGAAGCATCGTTTAATTGATTGCTTATGAAATAGTTTAAGCTGACCCATGGGCTCTAAGTGAGCTGTTTTCCATCTCCAATTGCTTCCTTCACCCAGAAAAACTATGCGAAAGCTCTATAACATCTTCTTCTGGAACCAAATGGCTCTCACACAACCATGAATAAAGTTAACACGTAAAAACCTATCATTTTTGTGGTAGTACCAAACTGATTTTTACCTCCAGTTAGTCAATCACTTTTAGCAGAGGGAAAGCAGGTGACAACATTGGGATCCTTGTAGAAAATAGACAACATCCAGAAGATACTTAAGGCTGTCCTAGCTCCAAGCTGGGGAAAGATCATTTCCCTGGGGCTTAATTCCATTTTATACTTCTCTTTCTAACTTCATTTCTCAGTTTATTACTCATTACTGATAATTCTATGTTTGACTCTGGTTGGGCAAGATTTTGAAATGGCAAACCATGTATTATTTTCATTTAAATTTGCTTCAGGGTTAAAGGAGTCTGAAGATCACTGTTTTTTGACAGAGAATCATCTAGATGTACATTCCAACAGATATGGAATTCCTTTCCTTTATTATCCACATCTGCTTTATGTAATCCAACCTTCTCCTAGCACTGAGAGACAACCATCTACCCATAATTTGCCAATTTCTATTCTGCCGAATACCGTCCTGCCTGGTTTTCGTAAGAATATTCCTACTGTTATTCTCTTGAGCATTAAAAGCAAGTCTAAGCCAAGAGACATACTATGCATATATTAATTAAAAAAAAAACCCAAAAACCAAGTCTAATAACACAAGACAGCTCCTTGCTAAGGGGCACTGCCACCATCAACACCCTCATTCCCAAAGCTTCACCTGTTATCTCATAGTACTCCCATCTGGTTCTTATCTGTCTACCTTTCAATAGGATTTCCAGCTCCTGGGGGCAGGAATCCTGTAATACATCTTTTGCATCCTTCCCAGTGTCTAATGGAGTACTGAGCATCACATGGATATCCAATTAGCAATTGTTGAGTCATGCTGAATTGAATTAAAAATTCCCATATTCCTGGTGCTAATGAAGGAAGCAACCGAACCTACCCCTGCTCTCCACAGTCTGAGAATTCTCATCAAAAGTAAGGATTATCAGATAAATGAAGATTACCAGGAAGGAAAAGCCAAAGACCAATGAAAAATAGTGCAAAGAAGGGTTACAAGAATAATAATTCCCCTTTAACCTAGTCGTCTCTCTGCTGCAAAAAGGGAATGTTTGGTAAATGTTTGGTGAAAGTTATAGCCCACATGGTCTATTGCGATTGTCACATGTACCAGCAGCATAAAGCGAAACAACTTTTCTTTAGATCTGCCTGAATTTCTAATAAAAAAATTTTGTGTTTATTTCTTTGATTCTATGATTAGTAAGCTTGTGTATAAATAATGAAAAGTGCTTCTCCAAGTCCATGACTAATTCCTAAATATTAATTCAGTGCTCAGACACTAGTTTTTACTGCACATTTTCATCCCTAATGTAAACCTTGTGAGTGTCATGTGCAGGAAGTAGGACAGAGAACAGAGGTCTTCTGTTAACTTTAGGGCTATTACATGGACTTCCTTGAGGACTGTGTGTTGGGTTCCATATGCTACAACCGTGACCTCATAGTCATCTTTACCATGCCTTGGCTAGCTTCTGGTTTTTAAAATCTACTTTTGAATCTCTTGCTTTTTAGAGTTGTATTATAAAATCTGTCACTTTATACATTTTTTCCCCAGTGTCTAGTGGAGTAATGAGCATCTTGTGGGTTTCCAATTAACAATTTTTTAATCATGTTGAATTGAATTTAAAATTTAAAAGGAATTTAAAAATACTATTCTTTGTTTCCAGGATGAAAGTTTTGCATGGCATCTATGGTATAATTGAACAATTATTACAAGCTAAATTATTACAAACTAAATATCATATCAAATATTGAAAAAATATTGTAACCAAAAATTGGCATTGCATACAAACACAGACACACCTTGGCTATTTCCTGTAACATATTTGTCTTATAGTTTTTATATAAAGATTTTATGTAAAAGCATTAACCACATTTTTTGAAAAGTATTCGGAATTCTTTGTTGTGTACAAATGCTAAGGTAGGACCACATGGGACCCATTCTTTTGGCTTTTGAAAAAGTAAACTCAATTTTTCCAATTAAGTCTGTGGACATTACATGGTATGTACATATGTTGGCCCGATAGATAACTTTACTTGTAGGGTTGGTCCAGTAACACATCAAAGTCTTAAAAAAAAAAAAAAAATTAATGTCTTGGCACCACCCCACCTCAACTTTAAGGAATTCTCTGTAGTAATGAATTTTCACCCTTTATAATAAAGATTTTCTTCTCATGCAGATGGTGGTATTTTGAATGAACACAAGTATATATAAAAGATCAATAGGAAATAAAGTTATACCCATATGAAAGGTGCTTTTCTCTAAATAACAAAAATTGGACTATAAAATAAAGATGATGGTTTTAGTTTTCTAAGTTCTCCCTCTTGTAATTTCATTGGCCCTTGTTCAGCAAAATGAAAATTGAAAATTAGCCTTTGTTGTTTTATTATACATACATATATCTTGCAATCCACTTGATAGGCCACCATTGTCACTGGCAAAGCTAGAACATTTCATCAGACTGTTGTTGTGACTAGAAGTTTGGTATTGTTTAGCAAAACTAGAAGTTTGGGATTGTTTAGCAAAACTGAGCTGGGAGCAGGCCTGTTTTGCTGTGCTCACAGACCTGATTAAATGCCATTTTTCATATGCAGTAGAACCTAAAGCAGTGGTTTCCAAAGCATGGCCTGAGAATCGTCTAAGAAGCTTGTAATTATGCATATACCCAGGCCCCACATGGACCAACAGAATCAGAACCTCTGGGTGCATGGCCTGGAGATTTACATTTAAACAAGTATCCCACGTGATCATTACGCTCACCAAATTTGAAAGCCAGTAACTGCAGGCTCACACTTAATAATTAAAAAATATACAACTCATCTTTTGGTTAAAAAAAAAAAAAGATTAGTTTGGTAAAATTTATCTTTCGGTTTTATTTGCTTTGCCTCTCCATTCAGTGTGCTTCTGTTATTTTCTGTTCTCCTCCTTTTCTCTCTTCTCTTACTAAAGTAAGTCTCATAGAATTTTAGAACTACGTGTGATTAGAATCCTTTGGTTACAAGCAGCAGAATCTAATTCTGAATGAGTTAAGCTAAAACTCATTAAACTCATAAATAAACAAAATTTATTGCAATTTATGGAGTAGCTCATAAGTCAAAAATAAATCTGAAGACCCAGTGTTAAGAAAAAATACGAGTTAGAGTAGAGTAAGAAGGACCTACCGTCTTCACTTCCTGTGTCACTTTATTCAAATTTCAAATTACATTTAAAAAGTATAGGCTTTGTCTACCATGGCCCTGTTCCCATATCTTGGCCAGGAGAGGGAGTGTAGCTTAGGAGTGCTTTCCAGAACTGGATCTAGTGACTGAGGTGTAGATCTCTAAAGCAAAATAGTAGTACCTTTACAAGAAGACTGAAGAAAGATTTCCATGTGGTCAAAAATGATAGATTCACCATGATGCAGAAAACTTTAGGGTACCGAATGTGAAGTCGTTATTTTAATCATAAGTCACCTAACTTCTGAGAGTTAGTTAACAAATACTTATTACACAACTAGTACTCTGAGTCAGGTGCTATATTAGGTGTTAGGGAAATAATAACAAAGTTACTAGAGGTCAGGGCAACAAATTAAGGCAAATAGTAGGTGGGCTAGTTTAGATTGAATATGTTTATAATAGGAAGTCTCTAATCAGGACTAAGGGAAGAGCCTGTTTATGTAAATAAAAGTCTGAATCAGATGCCTTTTCATTTAAATGGACTATTGTTTCCATTAACTAAGGAAGGCACGGTAAACACTGTTTGCCTGCTGGGTGTTCTTATGGGGCCTTAAGGAATAGATACGGGGCTTGCAATTTGTATAGTAGTGGATTAAGTAATTATTGAATGAATGAAATGACCTGATTACAAGTTTTTCTCTCAGTTAAGTAGGAGAGTAGTCTTTCTGAAATTATTTTGTGTTACATTACATTACATTATTTATTTGACAGACGCCATCATTTCAACCAACTTTTATTGAGCACCTAGTGTGTGCTAGCTACTGGGGATACAAAGATTGTTCCTGCACTCAAGGAGTTCACATTCACTTTCAGGGAGTGCCTTTATTCAGCAATAATGGAAAAGCAAACTTTAGCCTGGTTGTATATTAACTTATCAAAAGTTCAGGGATTTGCCCTCTTAAGCTTGTTTTTGCAACAGGTGGTCCTGCCAGGAATGCTCCAGTCCCCAGTCACTCCACTAATCAATACAGATTCATCCTTCATGTTTGACATAAAAAGACCCTCTGGGTTGAGTTTTCTTGCTTCCCCTAAAATTTAAGTCTCCTATGGCATTTTATGCCAATACTTCCATCCCATAATTGCTTACCTGCCTTGCTCCCCACTAGACCTTAACTTCTTCATCTTCCAGGAGCCTAGAGCCTGCTTAGACAATCTCTTACACAGTTTCAACCACCATTTATACTCTGAGAAAGCTCAAAGCTATGTCTCCAGTTCAGAAATATCTGTTAATTTCTGGATTTATACAGCCTACTGCAAACACAGAATTTCCAAATCTGATCTCACTGATCATTCCCTCATTTGTTTCCTCCTCTTGGAATCCTCAATTTGGGTGAAAGGTACTGCCTTCTATCTAGTTTTCCAAGACAGAAACCTGGAATTTCCTGTGCCTCTTCCATCTCCTCCTCCTTGCACATGAATTCAGAATTCCTTCACCTTAATATATTTCTACACCACCCACTCTACTACATCCCTGCTGTCACCACCTTTGTTCAAGCCAGCATGATTTTTTGTTTGTTTCTTTTTAACGTTTTTATTGGAGTATAATTGCTTTACAATGGTGTGTTAGTTTCTGCTTTATAACAAAGTGAATCAGTTATACATATACATATATCCCCATATCTCTTCCCTCTTGCATCTCCCTCCCTCCCACCCTCCCTATCCCACCCTTCTAGCCGGTCACAAAGCACCGAGCTGATCTCCCTGTGCTATGTGACTGCTTCCCACTAGCTATCTATTTTACGTTTGGTAGTGTATATATGTCCATGCCATTCTCTCACTTTGTCCCAGCTTACCCTTCCCCCTCCCCGTGTCCTCAAGTCCATTCTCTAGTAGGTCTGCATCTTTATTCCCGTCTTGCCCCTAGGTTCTTCATGACCATTTTTTTTTTTTTTTTAGATTCCATATATATGTGTTAGCATATGGTATTTGTTTTTCTCTTTCTGACTTACTTCACTCTGTATGACAGACTCTAGGTCCATCCACGTCCCTACAAATAACTCAATTTCGTTTCTTTTTATGGCTGAGTAATATTCCATTGTATATATGTGCCACATCTTCTTTATCCATTCATCCGTCAATGGACACTTAGGTTGTTTCCATATCCTGGCTATTGTAAATAGAGCTGCAATGAACATTGTGGTACATGACTCTTCTTGAATTATGGTTTTCTCAGGGTATATGCCCAGTAGTGGGATTGCTGGGTCGTATGGCAGTTCTCTTTTTAGTTTTTTAAGGAACCTCCATACTGTTCTCCATAGTGGTTGTATCAATTTACATTCCCACCAACAGTGTATGAGAGTTCCCTTTTCTCCACAAGTTCTCCACCATTTATTGTTTGTAGATTTTTTGACAATGCCCATTCTGACTGGTGTGAGATGATATCGCATTGTAGTTTTGATTTGCATTTCTCTAATGATTAATGATGTTGAGCATCCTTTCATGTGTTTGTTGGCAATCTGTATATCTTCTTTGGAGAAATGTCTATTTAGGTCTTCTGCCCATTTTTGGATTGGGTTGTTTGTTTTTTTGATACTGAGCTGCATGAACTGCTTGTAAATTTTGGAGATTAATCCTTTGTCAGTTGCTTCATTTGCAAATATTTTCTCCCATTCTGAGGGTTGTCTTTTCATCTTGTTTATGGTTTCCTTTGCTGTGCAAAAGCGTTTAAGTTTCATAAGGTCCCATTTGTTTATTTTTATTTCCATTTCTCTAGGAGGTGGGTCAAAAAGGATCTTGCTGTGATTTATGTCACGGAGTGTTCTGCCTATGTTTTCCTCTAAGAGTTTGATATTGTCTGGCCTTACATTTAGGTCTTTAATCCATTTTGAGGTTTCTTTTGTGTATGGTGTTAGGGAGTGTTCTAATTTCATTCTTTTACATGTAGCTGTCCAGTTTTCCCAGCACCACTTATTGAAGAGGCTGTCTTTTCTCCATTGTATATTCTTGCCTCCTTTATAAAAGATAAGGTAACCATATGTGTGTGGCTTTATCTCTGGGCTTTCTATCCTGTTCCATTGATCTATATTTCTGTTTTTGTGCCAGTACCATACTGTCTTGATTACTGTAGCTTTGTAGTAGAGTCTGAAGTCCGGGAGCCTGATTCCTCCAGCTCCATTTTTCTTTCTCAAGATTGCTTTGGCTATGCGGGGTCTTTTGTGTTTCCATACAAATTGTGAAAGTTTTTGTTCTAGTTCTGTGAAAAATGCCAGTGGTAGTTTGATAGGGATTGCATTGAATCTGTACATTGCTTTGGGTAGTAGAGTCATTTTCACAATGTTGATTCTTCCAATCCAAGAACATGGTATATCTCTCCATCTGTTGGTATCATCTTTAATTTCTTTCATCAGTGTCTTATAGTTTTCTGCATACAGGTCTTTTGTCTCCTTAGGTAGGTTTATTCCTAGGTATTTTATTCTTTTTGTTGCAATGGTAAATGGGAGTGTTTTCTTAATTTCACTTTCAGAATTTTCATCATCAGTGTATACAAATGCAAGAGATTTCTGTGCATTAATTTTGTATCCTGCTACTTTACCAAATTCATTGATTAGCGCTAGTAGTTTTCTGGTAGCATCTTTAGGATTCTCTATGTATAGTATCATGTCATCTGCAAACACTGGCTCCTTTACTTCTTCTTTTCCGATTTGGATTCCTTTTATTTGTTTTTCTTCTCTGATTGCTGTGGCTAAAACTTCCGAAACAACGTTGAATAATAGTGGTGAGAGTGGGCAACCTTGTCTTGTTCCTGATCTTAGTGGAAATGGTTTCAGTTTTTCACCATTGAGGACGATGTTGGCTGTGGGTTTGTCATATATGGCCTTTATTATATTGAGGTGAGTTCCCTCTGTGCCTACTTCCTGGAGGGTTTTTATCATAAATGGGTGTTGAATTTTGTCAAAAGCTTTCTCTGCATGTATTGAGATTATAATATGGTTTTCCCCCGTCAATTTGTTAATATGGTGTATCACATTGATTGATTTGCATATATTGAAAAATCCTTGCATTCCTGGGATAAACCCCACTTGATCAGGGTGTATGATCCTTTTAATGTGCTGTTGGATTCTGTTTGCTAGTATTTTGTTGAGGATTTTGCATCTATGTTCATCAGTAATATTGGTCTGTAGTTTTCCTTTTTTGTGACATCTTTGTCTGGTTTTGGAATCAAGGTGATGGTGGCCTTGTAGAATGAGTTTGGGAGTGTTCCTTCCTCTGCTATATTTTGGAAGAATTTGAGAAGGATAGGTGTTAGCTCTTCTCTGAATGTTTGATAGAATTCGCCTGTGAAGCCATCTGGTCCTGGTCTTTTGTTGGGAGATTTTTTAATCACAGTTTCAATTTCAGTGCTTGTTATTGGTCTGTTCATATTTTCTATTTCTTCCTGGTTCATTCTCGGAAGGTTGTGCATTTCTAAGAATTTGTCCATTTCTTCCAGGTTGTCCCTTTTATTGGCATATAGTTGCTTGTAGTAATCTCTCATGATCCTTTGTATTTCTACAGTGTCAGTTGTTACTTCCCCTTTTTCATTTCTAATTCTATTGACTTGAGTCTTCTCCCTTTTTTTCTTGATGAGTCTGGCTAATGGTTTATCAATTTTGTTTATCTTCTCAAAGAACCAGCTTTTAGTTTTATTGATCTTTGCTATTGTTTCCTTCATTTCTTTTTCATTTATTTCTGATCTGATCTTTATGATTTCTTTCCTTCTGCTAACTTTGGGGTTGTTTTGTTCTTCTTTCTCTAATTGCTTTAGGTGTAAGGTTAGGTTGTTTATTTGAGATGTTTCTTGTCTCAAGGTAGGATTGTATTGCTATAAACTTCCCTCTTAGAACTGCTTTTGTTGCATCCCATAGGTTTTTGGGTCATCGTGTTTTCATTGTCATTTGTTTCTAGGTATTTTTTGATTTCCTCTTTGATTTCTTCAGTGATCTCTTGGTTATTTAGTAGCGTATTGTTTAGCCTCCATGTGTTTTTATTTTTTAGTTTTTTTCCTATAATTGATGTCTATTTCTATAGCATTGTGGTCGGAAAAGATACTTGATATGATTTCAATTTTCTTAAATTTACCAAGGCTTGATTTGTGACCCAAGATATGATCTGTCCTGGAGGATGTCCATGAGCACTTGATAAGAAAGTATATTCTGTTATTTTTGGATGGAATGTCCTATAAATATCAATTAAGTCCATCTTGTTTAATGTGTCATTTAAAGCTTGTGTTTCCTTATTTATTTTCATTTTGGATGATCTGTCCATTGGTGAAAGTGGGGTGTTAAAGTCACCTACTATGATTGTATTACTGTTGATTTCCCCTTTTATGGCTGTTAGCATTTGCCTTATTTATTGAGGTGCTCCTATGTTGGGTGCATAAATATTTACAATTGTTAAATCTTCTTAGATTCATCCCTTGATCATTATGTAGTGTCCTTCTTTGTCTCTTGTAATGTCTTTGTTTTAAAGTGTATTTTGTCTGATACGAGAATTGCTACTCCAGCTTTCTCTTGATTTCCATTTGTATGGAATATCTTTTTCCATCCCCTCACTTTCAGTCTGTATGTGTCCCTAGGTCTGAAGTGGGTCTCCTGTAGACAGCATATATACGAGTCTTGTTTTTGTGTCCATTCAGCCAGTCTATGTCTTTTGGTTGGAGCATTTAATCCATTTACATTTAAGATAATTATCGATATGTATGTTCTTATTACCATTTTCTTAATTGTTTTGGGTTTGTTATTGTAGGTCTTTTCCTTCTCTTGTGTTTCCTGCCTAGAGAAGTTCCTTTAGCATTTATTGTAAAGCTGGTTTGGTGGTGCTGAATTCTCTTAGCTTTCCTTGTCTCTAAAGGTTTTAATTTCTCCGTTGAATCTGAATGAGATCCTTGCTGGGTAGAGTAATCTTGGTTGTAGATTTTTCCCTTTTTTCACTTTAAATATGCCCTGCCACTTCCTTCTGGCTTGCAGAGTTTCTGCTGAAAGATCAGCTGTTAACCTTATGGGGATTCCCTTGTATGTTATCTTTTTTTTCCCTTGCTGCTTTTAATATTTTTTCTGTGTATTTAATTTTTGATAGTTTGATTAATATGTGTCTTGGCGTGTGTTTCCTTGGATTTATCCTGTTTGGGACTCTCTGTGCTTCCTGGACTTGATTAACTATTTCCTTACCCATATTAGGGAAGTTTTCAACTATAATCTCTTCAAATATTTTCTCAGTCTCTTTCTTTTTCTCTTCTTTTTCTGGGACCCCTATAATTCGAATGTTGGTGCGTTTAATATTGTCCCAGAGGTCTCTGAGACTGTCCTCAATTCTTTTCATTCTTTTTTCTTTATTCTGCTCTGCAGTAGTTATTTCCACTATTTTATCTTCCAGGTCACTTCTCCATTCTTCTGCCTCAGTTATTCTGCTATTGATCCCTTCTAGAGAATTTGTAATTTCATTTATTGTATTGTTCATCATTGTTTGCTCTTTAGTTCTTCTAGGTCCTTGTTAAACGTTTCTTGTATTTTCTCCCTTCTATTTCCAAGATTTTGGATCATCTTTACTATCATTATTCTGAATTCTTTTTCAGGTAGACTGCCTATTTCCTCTTCATTTGTTAGGTCTGGTGGGTTTTTACCTTGCTCCTTCATCTGCTGTATGTTTCTTTGTCTTCTCATTTTGCTTAACTTGCTGTGTTTGGGGTTCCCTTTTTGCAGGCTGCAGGTTCGTAGTTCCCGTTGTTTTTGGTGTTTGCCCCCAGTGGCTAAGGTTGGTTCAGTGGGTTGTGTAGGCTTCCTGGTGGAGGGGACTAGTGCCTGTGTTCTGGTGGATGAGGCTGGATCTTGTCTTTCTGGTGGGCAGGTCCATGTTTGGTGGTGTGTTTTGGGGTGTGTGTGACCTTATTATGATTTTAGGCAGCCTCTCTGCTAATGGATGGGGTTGTGTTCCTGTCTTGCTAGTTGTTTGGCATAGGGTGTCCAGCACTGGAGCTTGCTGGTCCTTGAGTGGAACTGGGTCTTGGCATTGAGATGGACATCTCTGGGACATTTTCACCATTTGATATTACGTGGAGCTGGGAGGTCTCTGGTGGACCAGTGTCCTGAACTTGGCTCTCCCACCTCAGAGGCACAGCCCTGACGCCTGTCTGGAGCACCAATAGCCTGTCATCCACATGGCTCAGAATAAAAGGGAGAAAGAAAGAGAGAGAGAGAGAGGGAGGGAGGGAGGGAGGGAGGGAGGAAGGAAGGAAGGAAATAAAGTAAAATTAAATTAAAATAAAAAAGAAAAATAATTATTAAAAAAAGTTTTGTAAGTAATTAAAAAAAAAGAAAGAACAACCAAACCAAAAAACAAATCCACAAATGATAACAAGCGCTGAAAACCATACTAAAAAAACAAACAAAAAACGGATAGACAGAACCTTAGGACAAATGGTAAAAGCAAAGCTATATAGACAAAATCACACACAGAAGCATACACATACACACTCACAAAAAGAGAAAAAGGGAAAAAACTATATATATATATCGTTGCTCCCAAAGTCCACCTCCTCAATTTGGGATGATTTGTTTGTCTATTCAGGTATTTCACAGATGCTGGGTACATCAAGTTGACTGTGGAGATTTAATCCGCTGCTCCTGAGGCTGCTGGGAGAGACTTCCCTTTCTCTTCTTTGTTCGCACAGCTCCTGGGATTCAGCTTTGGATTTGGACCCACCTCTTCATGTAGGTCACCTGAGGGCATCTGTTCTTTGCTCAGACAGGACGGGGTTAAAGTAGCAGCTGCCTCAGGGCCTCTGGCTCACTCAGGCCGGGGGGAGAGAGGGGTACGGATGCGGGGTGAGCCTGCGGCGGCAGAGACCGGTGTGACATTGCACCAGCCTGAGGTGTGCTGTGTGTTCTCCCGGGGAAGTTGTCCCTGGATCACAGGACCCTGGCAGTGGCGGGCTGCACAGGCTCCCGGGAGGGGCGGTGTGGATAGTGACCTGTGCTTGCACACAGGCTTCTTGGTGGTGGCAGCAGCAGCCTTAGCGTTTCATGCCCGTCTCTGGTGTCTGTGCTGATAGCCGTGGCTCGTGCCCGTCTCTGGAGCTCCTTTAAGCGGCACACTTAATCCCCTCTCCTCGCGCACCAGGAAACAAAGAGGCAAGGAAAAGTCTCTTGCCTTTTCACCAGTTCCGGACCTTTTCCTGGACTCCCTCCCGGCTATCCCTGGTGCACTAGCCTCTACAGGCTGTGTTCACGCCGCCAACCCCAGTCCTGTCCCTGCGATCCAACCGAAGCCTGAGCCTCAGCTCCCAGCCCCCGCCCGCCCCGGCGGATGAGCAGACAAGCCTTTCGGGCTGGTGAGGGCTGGTCGGCACCGATCCTTTGTGCAGGAATCTCTCCGCTTTGCCCTCCGCACCCCTGTGGCTGCGCTCTCCTCCGTGGCTCCGAAGCTTCCCCCCTCCGCCACCCGCAGTCTCCGCATGCGAAGGGCCTTCCTAGTGTGTGGAAACCTTTCCTCCTTCACAGCTCCCTCCCACTGTTGCAGGTCCCATCCCTATTCTTTTGTCTCTGTCTTTCCTTTTTTCTTTTGTCTTACCCAGGTACGTGGGGAGTTTCTTGCCTTTTGGGAGGTCTGAGGTCTTCTGCCAGCGTTCAGTAGGTGTTCTGTAGGAGTTGTTCCACATGTAGATGTATTTCTGATGTATTTGTGGGGAGGAAGGTGATCTCCACATCTTACTCTTCTGCCAGCTTGAAGCTCCTCCAAGCCAGCATGATTTTTGTGAGGAGAACTGCAGTAGCTTCTAAATTAGCCTAGCCCCTTCTGGTCCATCTTCCAAAGAGTTAGCAGAAGCCAACTTTATAAAACAAAACTTATTTCCCTTACCTCTTTTAAAAAACATTTCAAAAGCTCTTGTAATGTTAAGGAGAAAAGAGAAAGTTCAAGTTCACAGGCACTATATGAAAACCTCTACATCGTTCATCCTTGCCCATCAGTCTAATTTCTAGGTCTGCCAAAGCCAGCAAGTAGTGTTTGAGATCCCACCCCGCCACCCTATCCCAAGGCCTTACCATTTTAGTGAAACTGACTTCCAAATGCCTGACGTCTTTCTCCTCTAGCTGCCCTCAACCGACAAATATCAAAAACTGATGCATGAATGAGTAGTCCAACTTCCTTCCTCTGGTTAGATAACTCTAAGGCCTGTGTCCTATATCAACTCCCAGAATTCCCCAGTGTAACTGATTTCCATTTATCTGTATTTACCACAGTGGTAACAGACTTGATAAAGTAACCTTTGTGGCTGCCTCTCCTTTCCCAGCTTACTTTCCCACGGTCCTCCCAGTGTCTCCTGGGATCACCCCACTGATACAATGAATCCTTGTCTCTAAATCGGATTTTTAGGAAGCCAAATAGACACCCAACATGTATCTGTTGCTTCAGAAAAAAAAATTGCATTTTTTAAAATGTCATGTTTTCCCTGGAATGATTCTGGCTCCTACCTCCATTACTTTGCTAAACTTTACTAATCTCTTAAAAATTTTGCCCAAGCACTGCCTCTTTAAAGGAAGCTTAACACTGAATTGTGGACTGGAAACTCTACCTCACCGTACACAAGCACACCTGTACCATGGCAGACACCTTAATCTTTCATTTGTTTGTCTGGCTTCCCTAGTAGACTGTGATCTCCTTGAGAGTAGGGATCAAGATATATGTGAATGTTTAGTCCAGCCCTAAAAATATAAGGGAAGACAACGTTGATTAAACTCACTAAATGTTTGCTTGAATGAATGGTTTTTAATGAATATGTTATGAATGAATGAGTAAATAAAAAATGAAACCAAGGGCAGATTTAATTCAAGGAAAGAAATCTATTGCTGAATGAAAATTTATGCAATTAATCCCAAGTTTCAGAAGAAATAGTTTGGTTTATTTGCACCATTGTTCTTCCAGTAAGTGTGGATAACAATAAAATATTACATTCTAAGCAATTGTTATGTCCCAGACACTGTGTAAGCACATTAAAAATATTACATATCTAATCTTCCCATTGTATATGACATTATGATATCATATTACATTACACCTATTAGAATTTATTATTATTATGACTATTATTGTTATTATGACTGTTATTGTTAGTTCCATTTAACAAAGAGTTAATTATGCTCATGCTGGATATTTTAAAGCAGTTTCTTTTCACAAGAGTCTCAGAAAGTCCCATTATCCTTATCAAGGTGGTACAGAATAATAAATTCAAATGATGGGTTGAGTTTGGGAACTTTCTGCCTTTTGCCTTAATCAATACAGAGGGTTAATAATTGCCAGGGGCAAACTTCTGGCCTCACACTGTTTTGTAACTTTTTTTTTTTTTAATTTATTTTTGGCTGCATTGGTTCCTCATTCCTGCACGCACGCTTCCTCTAGTTGTGGCGAGTGGGGGCTACTCTTCCTTGCGGTGTGTGGGCTTCTCATTGTGGTGGCTTCTTGTTGCAGAGAACGGGCTCTAGGCATGCGGGCTTCAGTAGTTGTGGTGCGCAGGCTCAGTAGTTGTGGCTCTAGAGCACAGGCTCAGTGGTTGTGGTGCACAGGCTTAGTTGCTCTGCGGCATGTGGGATCTTCCTGGACCAGGGCTCGAACCCACGTCCCCTGCATTGGCACGTGGATTCTTATCCCCTGAGCCACCAGGGAAGCCCTGCTTTGTAACTTAATGCAGCCAAAATACTCTTATTATGACCATAGGCTAGAATTTCCTAAAACCAGTTTCAGAATTATATTTTACAAACACATTCAAAATTTGGGTTCACAATAAAGTAGTAAAACATTTATTCAACAAACGTAGTAAGCCCTTTTTGTATATATTGCATGGTATTAACTTCTGGGGATACAGATTTAACTAAGTCAGGATTCTGATCACTGGCATGTGGTAGCTTATCTTGAATAATACAGCTGACCCTTGAACAACATGGGTTTGAACTGCATGGGTGCAACTCATACTCAGTTTTTTCAATGAATATACAGGCCCTCAGTATCTACGGGGTTCCATATCCGTGGATTCAACCAATCACAGATCATGTAATATTTATGATCTGGATCTGCAGTTGGATGAATCCATAGATTTGGAATCTGTGGATAGCAAGGGCAAATATGGGACTCAAGCATCCGTGGATTCTGGTTCTGTGGTGGGTCCAATCTCCCTCAGATTCTGATGACTGTAATTGCCCTTTCCAACTTTAGGATCAGTGACCAGAAGGTACCACCTAAGTCTTTATTCCTCTACTGTGTCTAGGATTAAAAATAAAGATTGACTTAGTCTTTGATAATTTTGTGTTTATTTAGTCTTTCTGCTAAGAAACTCCAGATGCTTTATAGACATTAGCATGTTTATCTTGAAATGACTACTCCCTTTGCGTCAAAACTGAACTAAACAATACTTTCATTTTATCTATGAATGAATGAATTTATTAATTTTGCTTTTCTCTTGTGGTTTTCTCTCTGTAAGAGTACTTGTTTTTTTTGAGGAAAGGGACCATGTTTTACCTATTTTTGTATCACCAGGACCAGCCATGGCTTTAGGCACCTCATAAGCACTCTATAAGTGTTTCTACAATGGATTAAAAAACAATTCTGTAAAACATTTCATGCTTTTAAGCGTAAAAACTAGAAATGTTTTTGCAGAGTAGTTCTTTATAAATTTTTATCAATAAAGGCATTTAGGTTTAAGTCCTATGAACTAAACTGAACCTTAGTTAATCCCCACCCCAGTATCTTTTCTTCCAGACATAATTTGAAATCAGTGATAAATTCTAATTCATAAAACTAATCTCTAGTGTTACATCCTGTCTGCCTCATTCACTAGCTTTCCAACAATAATCTGAAGTAGTCAGCATGTAATCAGGAAACCTTTACTGGCGTGCTTCCAGGCCCTAGTCATCGTTTATGAGCCTTAACACTATTAAGTCACATCGACTTAGGCTCAACCACATGAATGAAAATTCCACGATACTCTAAGCCACTATGTACAGGTCCCCAATTTACAAAGAGGCTGTACTTAGAAGTTCGTTTTCACATCAGTGTCTGCAGCTTGGAGAGCATTTTCATAAATTCCCAAACTAGCCCATCAAATCCTTTTGTAAACTTTATTTAAAGACAGCTGAATCATAAATGCTAATAGTTGTACTCAAAGGTATGGATTCTGGGTCGTGGACCTCTGGTGCAGGAAACTGGGGAGTAGGGATGGGGTCTGTCAGAGAGAGATGTATACCCCGAGGGCCTGAATAGACCAGTGTAGCAAATCCCCCAGTCTTTGCAAAGCCTCTGCAGCACCACTGGGGGCACACACATTTACATTACTTTTGGGTCACACATACCTTCTGGAACCCAACAGCAGGACGAAGGCAGAGGGCTGGCTTCCCAATGTCTAGACTTACAGCTTTCTTTGGACAGCCCTGCCACCTTTTCTCTAAAGGGCCAGATAGATAGTAAATATTTTAGGCTTTTCAGGCCATACAGTCCCTGTCACAAGTATTCAACTCTGCTGCTGTGGTGTGAAAGCAGCCAAAGATGATATATAAACATATGAGCATAGCTGTGTTATAGTAAAACTTTACTAACAGATACTGAAATTTGAATTTTATATAATTTTCACTTGTCACAAATATTATACTTCTTCTGAGGGTTTCCCCCCCCCCCCCAACCATTTAAAAATACAGAAACATTCTTAGCTGTGCTGGACAAAATAGACAGAAGGCTGGATTTGGCCCACAGGCCATAGGGTGCCAACCCTGCTTTAAAACAATCTGTGTTTGAGACTTCCCTGGTGGTCCAGTGGTTAAGAATCTGCTTTCCAGTGCAGGGGATGTGGGTTCGATCTGGGGAACTAAGATCCCACATGCTGTGGGGCAACTAAGCCCACGCGCCACGAGAGCCCTCGCGCCCTGGAGCCCATGCGCCACAGCTAGAGAGAAGCCTGCACGCCGCACGAAGAGCCCGCGTCCCACAACTAAGACCCGATGCAGCCATAAATAAATAAATAAGTAAATAAATATTAAGCAAAAGCATCCGTGTTTAACTTCACATTTGCTAAAATTCTCTTTCTGCCTCGTGTTCCATCTCCCTCATGCACGCTGAACTCCTGTTTTGTTCTAAATCCCCTGCAGGACGATACTAGGCCAAAGTATCCCATGTTCTGATGTGTCTAAATTTTCCTTCCTGCCTTCCCATTTCCCAGGTACAGCTTTCCAGATAGTTCTTAAGAAAAATTAAATGGATTCACCAAGAAGTGCTGTTGCCAGAGTATTCTCTAGAAAATACAAATCTGGACCTGTCATCCCAGTTCCAACATTTCCCTGTCTTTCCTTTGACTAAAAGAAATTATTTAATCTTTTAAAGTCAGCTGTTAAGTCCTTGGCCACCTGGCTGTCATCTCCCATCAGCTCTTGCTCCTTATCAGTTCTGTGATTCTCACATGCACTACACACCCTGTGGCCAGGCCAATTGTTTCCTCATTGCCAAGCAGGGCAGTTTTTTGCCCTTTTGCCCTCATGCAGACCACTCTTTCCGTAATTCTTTGACCCCTCTTCCCTGATATGGAACTTCAGTTGACCCTCCAAGGCCCAGCTCTAAAGTCACACTCACAGTGAAGCCTTTGCTAATACCTTGAGAAATCGCTTTATAAAAACAACTATAATGTATATATATATTTTTTAAATTAATTAACTTATTTATTTTTGGCTTGTGTTGGGTCTTCGTTGCTGTGTGCGGGCTTTCTCTAGTTGCGGCAAGCGGGGGCTACTCTTCGTTGCGGTGAGCGGGCTTCTCATTGCAGTGGCTTCTCTTGTTGCGGAGCACGGGCTCTAGGTGCGCGGGCTTCAGTAGTTGTGGTGCACAGGCTCAGTAGTTGTGGCGCACGGGCTTAGTTGCTCTGTGGCATGTGGGATCTTCCCGGACCAGGGCTCGAACCTGTGTCCCCTGCACTGGCAGGTGGATTCTTAACCACTGCACCACCAGGGAAGTCCCTATAATGTATTATTTACTATGACATATAACACACTGTGGTGTAACTATCTGTTTATATACCTTTTCTTCCTGCCAGACTGGTTTCAGGTGGTTAGGGATTGTGTTTTCTTCATCTTCACTGATACCTTCCTCTACAACATGCAGGTCCTAGCCCAGATTTGGCAAATAGTGTATTCCTATGATAGGTATTAAATATAACCCTCCAAGAGAGTTTAATGTTTTCACTTTTAGAAGTGTGTATTCCTTAACTCTAGTGAATTTCGAACTGGCAGAGTTTCAGGCTATAGTAAAATAAAGTGAACACATTTGGGCATAAAAAATAAATACGCTGTTTGTCCTCAGGGTCAGCTTCCCCAAGGGGTGTCCATGGTTTACAGTCCTTGTTTCTTTCTGGTCCCGCAGGCTCACCATCACATCCAATGTCCCCATGACCTTCATGGGTAAGGCTTCAGGTCTGAGGAGGGAAGTGGAGTGAGAGGAACTGCCATTCAAACTACCAGTCAGCTGTCACTTGTTTGAAAGCTAGTGACTGAGGCAATACCTGGTACTGCTATTTTCCTTACCTATCACATCCGGGGAGCAGAGTAGGGTTTAAATGGAAGTGACACAGACTCTGAAGTGTGTCACTTGGAATTAAATAATTTTACTAAATGCAGAAAGAGTTAGGGAAATGAACAACTTTTAGTCTAAAATAAATGGCAGTGATTCAATGAAGGTCCTGTCAGGAAGGTAAAATGTAAACAATGTTCTGATTTCTCCTTGGAAAATTTTCTACCTTTTAGACCTATTCAATCTGATTTCTAAGGGAAAATTAAGTAAAACTAAAAACAACAGAAAGAATTTTCATTAGATATTTTTAAATGGTTATTAACTAATTTGTATTCTTTTCCTGGTTAGCAACGTAGTTTCACCTTGATTACTATTTTGATTTTGACATCCCTGAAATTTAGAAGTAGAGATTTGATTATCTATGGATTATAGCAACGTTCCAAACCTGGTTTTCTTTCAACTTTCTAAACAGGACATTGTGGACTCATTTCATCTTCCCATTGCAGGAATTACATACTAATTTTTTTTTAATCTATTTAAAAATTTTTTCATTTATATACAATTTTAAAAGATTGCTTTCCATTTACAATTATTGCAAAATATTGGTTATACACCCTGTGTTGTACAATACATCCTTGAGCCTATCTTACACCCAATAGTTTGTACACCCCCTCCTCCAACTTCATACTGCACCCCTCCCTGGAAACACAAACAATTTTTTTTTTTTAAACATCTTTATTGGAGTATAATTGCTTTACAGTGTTGTGTTATACAGTTTCGGCTGTATAACAAAGTGAATCAGCTATATGCATACGTATATCCCCATATCCCCACCCGCTTGTGTCTCCCTCCCACCCTCCCTATCCCACCCCACTAGGTGGTCGCAAAGCACCGAGCTGATCTCCCTGTGCCATGCAGCTGCTTCCCACTAGCTATCTATTTTACATTTGGTAGTGTATATATGTCAATGCTACTCTCTTACTTCATCCCAGCTTACCCTTCCTCCTCCCCGTGACCTCAAGTCCATTCTCTATGTCTGTGTCTTTATTCCTGTCCTGCCCCTAGGTTCTTCAGAACCATTTTTTATTTTTAGATTCCATATATATGTGTTAGCATATGGTATTTGTTTTTCTCTTTCTGACTTACTTCACTCTGTATGACAGAACCTAGGTCCATCCACCTCCCTACAAATAACTCAATTTCGTTTCTCTTTATGGCTGAGTAATATTCCGTTGTATATATGTGCCACATCTTCTTTATCCCTTCATCTGTCACTGATGGACACTTAGGTTGCTTCCATGTCTTGGCTACTGTAAATAGTGCTGCAATGAACATTGTGATACATGTCTCTTTTTGAATTATGGTTTTCTCAGGGTGTATGTAGTGGGATTGTTGGGTCATATGGTAGTTCTATTTTTAGATTTTTAAGGACCCTCCATACTGTTCCCCATAGTGGCTGCACCAATTTACATTCCCACCAACAGTGCAAGAGGGTTCCCTTTTCTCCACACCCTCTCCAGCATTTATTGTTTGTAGATTTTTTTGATGATGGCCATTCTGACTGGTGTGAAGTGATACCTCATTGTAGTTTTGATTTGCATTTCTCTAATGATTAGTGATGTTGAGCATCCTTTCCTGTGTTTGCTGGCAATCTGTATATCTTCTTTGGAGAAATGTCTATTTAGGTCTTCAGCCCATTTTTGGATTGGGTTGTTCGTTTTTTTGATATTGAGCTGCATGAGCTGCTTGTATATTTTGGAGATTGATCCTTTGTCAGTTGCTTCATTTCCAAATATTTTCTCCCATTCTGAGGGTTGTCTTTTCGTCTTGTTTATGGTTCCTTTGCTGCGCAAAAGCTTTTAAGTTTCATTAGGTCCCATTTGTTTATTTTTGTTTTTATTTCCATTTCTCTAGAAGGTGGGTCAAAAAGGATCTTGCTGTGATTTATGTCATAGAGTGTTCTGCCTATGTTTTCCTCTAAGAGTTTTATAGTGTCTGGCCTTACATTTAGATCTTTAATCCATTTTGAGTTTATTTTTGTGTATAGTGTTAGGAAGTGTTCTAATTTCATTCTTTTACATGTAGCTGTCCAGTTTTCCCAGCACCACTTACTGGAGAGGCTGTCTTTTCTCCACTGTATACTCTTGCCTCCTTTATCAAAGATAAGGTGACCATATGTGTGTGGCTTTATCTCTGGGCTTTCTATCCTGTTCCATTGATTTATATTTCTGTTCTTGTGCCAGTACCATACTGTATTGATTACTGTAGCTTTGTAGTATAGTCTGAAGTCAGGGAACCTGATTCCTCCAGCTCCGTTTTTCTTTCTCAAGATTGCTTTGACTATTTGGGGTCTCTTGTGTTTCCATACAAATTGTGGAATTTTTTGTTCTAACTCTGTGAAAAAATGCCATTGGTAATTTGATAGGGATTGCACTGAATCTGTAGATTGCTTTGGGTAGTATAGTCATTTTCACAATGTTGCTTCTTCCAATCCAGGAACATGGTATATCTCTCCATCTGTTGGTATCATCTTTAATTTCTTTCATCAGTATCTTATAGTTTTCTGCATACAGGTCTTTTGTCTTCTTAGGTAGGTTTATTCCTAGGTATTTTATTCTTTTTGTTGCAGTGGTAAATGGGAGTGTTTCCTTAATTTCTCTTTCAGATTTTTCATCATTAGTGTATAGGAATGCAAGAGATTTCTGTGCATTAATTTTTTTATCCTGCTGCTCTACCAAATTCATTGATTAGCTCTAGTAGTTTTCTGGTAGCATCTTTAGGATTCTCTATGTATAGTATCCTGTCATCTGCAAAGAGTGACAGTTATACTTCTTCTTTTCTGATTTGGATTCTTTTATTTCATTTTCTTCTCTGACTGCTGTGGCTAAAACTTCCAAAAGTGTGTTGAATAATAGTGGTGAGTGTGGGCAACCTTGTCTTCTTCCTGATCTTAGAGGAAATGGTTTCAGTTTTTCACCATTGAGACCGATGTTGGCTGTGCGTTTGTCATATATGAGCTTTATTATGTTGAGGTAGGTTCCCTCTATGACTACTTTTTGGAGAGTTTTTATCATAAACGGGTGTTGAATTTGGTCAAAAGCTTTTTCTGCATATACCGAGATTATAATATGGTTTTTTTTTTTTTTTTTAATCTCTTTCTGTTGACTTTTTTTTTTTTTTTTTTTTAATTTATTTTTTAGCTGTGTTGGGTCTTCGTTTCTGTGCGAGGGCTTTCTCCAGTTGCGGCAAGCGGGAGCCACTCTTCATCGCGGTGCGCGGGCCTCTCATTCTCGCAGCCTCTCTTGTTGCGGAGCACAGGCTCCAGATGCGCAGGCTCAGTAGTTGTGGCTCACGGGCCCAGTTGCTCCGCGGCATGTGGGAGCCTCCCAGACCAGGGCTCAAACCCGTTTCCTCTGCATCAGCAGGCCGACTCTCAACCACTGCGCCACCGGGGAAGCCCTATAATATGGTTTTTATTCTTCAATTTGTTAATATGGTGTATCATATTGATTGATTTGCATATATTGTAGAATCCTTACATTCCTGGGATAAACCCCACTTGATCATGGTGTATGATCCTTTTAAAGTGCTGTTGGATTCTCTTTGCTAGTATTTTGTTGAGGATTTTTGCATCTATGTTCATCAGTGATATTGGCCTGTAGTTTTCTTTTTTTTGTGACACCTATATCTGGTTTTGGTATCAGGGTGATGGTGGCCTTGTAGAATAGTTTGGGATTGTTCCTCCCTCTGCTATATTTTGCAAGAGTTTGAGAAGGATAGGTATTAGCTCTTCTCTAAATTTGATAGAATTCACCTGTGAAGCCATCTGGTCCTGGGCTTTTGTTTGTTGGAAGATTTTTAATCACAGTTTCAATTTCATTACTTGTGATTGGTCTGTTCATGTTTTCTATTTCTTCCTGGTTCAGTCCTGGAAGATTATACCTTTCTGAGAATTTGTCCATTTCTTCCAGGTTGTCCATTTTATTGGCATATAGTAGCTTCTAATAATCTCTCATGATCTTTGTATTTCTGCAGTGTCACTTTTTACTTCTCCTTTTTCATTTCTAATTCTATTGATTTGAGTCTTCTCCCTTCTTTTCTTGCTGAGTCTGGCTAATGGTTATCAATTTTGTTTATCTTCTCAAAGAACCAGCTTTTAGTTTTATTGATCTTTGCTATCATTTTCTTTATTTCTTTTTCGTTTATTTCTGATATGATCTTTATGATTTCTTACCTTCTGCTAACTTTGGGGTTTTTTTGTTCTTCTTTCTCTAATTGCTTTAGGTGTAAGGTTAGGTTGTTTATTTGAGATGTTTTTTGTTTCTTGGGTTGGATTGTATTGCTATAAACTTCCCCTTAGAACTGCTTTTGCACCATGCCATAGGTTTTGGGTCATCGTGTTTTCATTTTCATTTATTTCTAGGTATTTTTTGATTCCCTCTTTGATTTCTTCAGTGATCTCTTGGTTATTTAGTAGCATATTGTTTGGCCTCCATGTGTTTTTATTTTTTAGTTTTTTTCCTGTAATTGATGTCTATTTCCATAGCATTGTGGTCGGAAAAGATACTTGATACGATTTCAATTTTCTTAAATTTACCAAGGCTTGATTTGTGACCCAAGATATGGTCTGTCCTGGAGGATATCCATGAGCACTTGATAAGAAAGTATATTGTTATTTTTGGATGGAATGTCCTATAAATATCAATTAAGTCCATCTTGTTTAATGTGTCATTTAAAGCTTGTGTTTCCTTATTTATTTTCATTTTGGATGATCTGTCCATTGCTGAAAGTGGGGTGTTAAAGTCGCCTACTATGATTGTGTGGCTGTTGATTTCCCCTTTTATGGCTGTTAGCATTTGCCTTATGTATTGAGGTATGCCTATGTTGGGTGTATAAATAACTACAATTGTTAAATCTTCTTCTTGGATTGATCCCTTGATCATTATGTAGTGTCCTACTTTGTTTCTTGTAATAGTCTTTATTTTAAAGTCTATTTTGTCTGATATGAGAATTGCTACTCCAGCTTTCTTTTGATTTCCATTTGCATGGAATATCTTTTTCCATTCCCTCACCTTCAGTCTGTATGTGTCCCTAGAAATGGGTCTCTTGTAGACAGCATATGTATGGGTCTTGTTTTTGTATCCATTTAGCCAATCTGTGTCTTCTGGTTGGAGCACTTAATCCATTTACATTTAAGATAATTATTGATACGTATGTTCCTGTTACCATTTTCTTAATTGTTTTGGGTTTGTTATTGTAGGTCTTTTCCTTCTCTTGTGTTTCCTGCCTAGAGATGTTCCTTTAGCATTTGTTGTAATGCTGGTTTGGTGGTGCTGAATTCTCTTAGCTTTTGCTTGTGTGTAAAGCTTTTAATTTCTCTGTTGAATCTGAGTGAGATCCTTGCTGGATAGAGTAATCTTGGTTGTAGGTTTTTCCCTTTCATCCCTTTAAATATGCCCTGCCACTCCCTTCTGGCTTTGAGTTTTTGCTGAAAAATCAGCTGTTAACTTTATGGGGATTCCTTTGTATGTTATTTGTTGCTTTTCCCTTGCTGCTTTCAATATTTTTTCTTTGTATTTAATTTTTGATAGTTTAATATGTGTCGGTATGTTTCTCTGCGTTTATCTGGTATGGTACTCTCTGTGCTTCCTGGACTTGATTTGACTATTTCCTTTCCCATGTTAGGGACGTTTTTGACTATAATTTCTTCAAATATTTTCTCAGACCCTGTCTTTTTCTCTTCTTCTTCTGCAACCCCTATAATTCGAACGTTGGTGGGTCTAATGTTGTCCCAGAGCCCTCTGAGACTGTCCTCAGTTTTTTTCATTCTTTTTTCTTTATTCTACTCCCTGTCAGTTTTTTCCACCATATTATCTTCCAGCTCACTTATCCATTCTTCTGCCTCAGTTATTCTGTTATTGATTCCTTCTAGAGTATTTTTAGTTTTAGTAATTGTGTTGTTCATCAATGTTTGTTTGCTCTTTAGTTCTTCTATATCCTTGTTAAATGTTTCTTGTATTTTCTCCATTCTGTTTTCGAGATTTTGGATCATCTTTACTATCATTACTCTGAATTCTTTTTCAGGTAGGTTGCCTATTTCGTTTTCATTTATTTGGTGTTGTAGGTTGTAAACTTGCTCCTTTGTTACAAATTTTTTTGTCGTTTCTTTTTTTTTTTTTTTTAAACTGGGTGGTGCTGTATTCCTGTCTTACTGGTTGTTTGGTGTGTGATGTCCAGCACTGGAGTTTGCAGGCAGTTGGATAGAGCTAGGTCTTGGTGCTGAGTTGAGGACCTCTGGGAGGCCTCACTCCAATTGATATTCCCTGGGGTCTGAGGTTCTGTGTTAGTCCAGTGTTTGGGCTCGGAGCTCCACCACAGGAGCTCGGGCCCGACCTCCGGCCTGGGAACCAAGATCCCGCAAGCTTCGTGGTGCAGTGAAAAAAAAAAAAAAAAAGAAAAGGAAGGAAGAAACAAAGAGAAAAAGGAGCAGTACAATATCAAAGAATAAAAAACAAAATAAAATTAAAAAGATAAAAAATATATTAGGGAAAATAAAACTATAATGGAAACAACTGCAACAACGTAAAATAAAACCATAACAGAAAAAAGAAAAAAAAAGGGGGGGAGGCGAACAAGCCAAAAGGAGAGAACAATAACAAAGTATAAAGAATAAAATAAAATTAGGAAAATAAAAGATTTATTAGGAAAAGTAAAAATATAAAAGAATCAACAACAATGAATCAACAAGGTAAAACAGAACCCCAATCTAAAAGAGGAAAAAAGAAAAGAAAAAAAAAAAAAAAAGGCTTGGCTGTGGGGATGGAGCTTAGGCAGGGGCAGGGCTTAGGGTGGGGTGGGAGGGGTGTCCTTCAAGTGTGGGGCGGGGCCTCTGCTTAGGACCTGTGCAGAAGGGGAGAGGCAGCACGTCAGAAGGAGGGCCTCTGGAGTGTGGAGTTTGGAGGTAGCGCCCTGAGTGAGGGTGTGTGGGTGGGGCTTGGGTTCTGCATGGCAGGAGGGAGGCTCCAAGGGCAGAGGATTAGGCCCAGGAGCCCAACAGGCTTCCTGGTGCCTACGTGGACAGGGAAAGCACTGGCCCTGTTCCCTTCCATTCTGCTGCGTCCTTCCCCTACCATCTCCCCCAGGGTCTCCCCCGTCGCCGCTGGACCGCTAACCATGGGTGGGTCCTGCTGGGTGTAGGAACTCCATCCCTCCCCCAGCCACCCCTCAGGGGGTGCCCGGTCCCGGAGGTCCAGCCTTTACTTTTGCTCCACCTTTCCTCCCTCCCGTTCCCTCAGGACCCACACGGCTGGAAGGGGCCTCGGTGGGCAGAGGATCAGGCCCCGGGATCTCAGCAGGTTCCTGGGGGTCCAAGTGGGCAGGGGAAACCTGGCCACACTCCCTTTTGATCCTCTGCCCTCCCCAGGGTTCCCCAATTTACCCCTTCAGGCGTGGGATCCCTTCCCGTCCCCCAGCCGCCCCTCAGGGGCGCCAGTCCTGTCCTGCCTCCACTTCTCCTCCCCCCTCACTCTACCCACACCCCATGTCCTACCCAGTCGCTGGGGGCTTCCTCCCATCCCCTTAGGTGTCTGTGGTCCCCCACTGGTGCCTGGTAGGGGCCCTAGTTGTGAGGAGACATGAATTCCACATCCTCCTAGTACACCATCTTACACAAACTAATTTCTAAATGAGTCTGAAACAGGTGTTCATAACCTGGAAACTGTGGGCCCTTGAAGAAGCCAAAAAGACAACCAGACATGCTTCTTGCCTTCATGAAACATTCCTATTTATGCATTATTTATACTCTAGGCCGTTTGGCTATCATTTCTGAATTATTCAGCCCTCAACACTTTGCATCATGTTTGGTGCTCAATAAATGTTGGCTGAATATTAATAGAGGAAGGAGACCAAGAGTTTTAAGATGCTGGGGAGAAAAATAAATAATAAATGTAGTTGGTCACGAGTGAACCGAAAATAAATGACTCACTGACTGCCAATATGGGAAGTTCTTATTGGAGGAAAGCAGTACAATTATTCAGCAGTACAGGGACGAAGTTATTAAGTTTAGAAAGAGCCCAGTTGAATTTGTATTTCTTGGGGTCCTTTCAGATATCAGCATGGATTTATTTATTAGTCAGGTTAGTTTGATGTCCCAACCAAGGGAGCTTAGATATGATGAAGGAGGGGAGAGCAGGACAGTAGTCTAGGGAGACAAACTGCAGGCAAGAGCAAAATTTGGGGAAGAAACATTGCTGAAAATAATTCCCCACTGGATACACTGGCCTAACGGAGGGTAAAAACACTCTAACTCCAGGATCTTTGGGTCTTTGGAACATGGAAATGAAACCTTTAAAAAAAAAAAAAATCTCTTTTTAATGGAAATGAATGTTAAAAAGCTAATTTTTTTTTAACACTTCTTGTGATATGAGGTACATTTAAAAAACTTGGGGAAAAAAAAGTCCTAAAACAAGTTTGGATCCGTTTTAACTTTAGAATGTCAGTTTAACTTTATATCGGCCTTGGGTCTCCTCTGAGTTGACTTCTCAAAAGCAAAATCTACTTTGTGTAGTTAGGTTAGAAACTGTGTTAACACATACTATTTTAAAAGAATCCAGAGCCTCAATGAAATTAGAACTGTAATGGGATCTAGGGCATTATCTGTAACATTTGAACAGCTTTTCTTCAGCAGGCCTGCTACATAGTTGAAATAAATTCCTGCAGAAGGTATTGCAGGATCTTTCTGGTTAAGTGCACTAAACTTCGCTTAAGTATTCCATGCTGATACTTATTTTTTTTTTTTTAGCAAATAGAAGTAGAGAGACCAGATTCCAACAGTGGCCGCCATGGCCCACTTTTGAATTCCTGGCAACTAAAGATTGTTTGATAAGTATCTTCAGCCCAAGTTACAAATTCAAAGGTTTTCTTCAACAAGGGTAGAAAACAGGCACAAGGGTTTATCTTCTATCAGATGGCACAGCTGCTATCTTCAGGGCTGGCGGAGTCAATGAGATTAGGAGAAAGGCAGGTATTTAGATAAAGAAGAGTTTATCAGAACAGGAGTCTTACCACTGGACATTCAATCTAGCTTTTAACAATCCAAAAAGAACTAGTTTAATCGGCCTTTCCCAGCATTACTATGTGGTCTGTTAAGAGAGCTGCATATGGTAATGATGTATCACAACATTCTGTAGATCAAGATCACAAGGAAACTTTGAAATTAATTCATCAAGACAGTGAAATTTCATTTGATCAATATCTCCTTTTTTCCCTCTTTAAATAAATTCTTATTCCTGGTCTTTATTTTATGGTGGTTACTTCTCTTGTAATGTAACTCTACATAGGGTTTTGAAAAGTGACACACTCATTTTCAGTCACGATTTGTTTAAAAAGTGAATATATGAGGCGTATTATAAAAAACTATAGACCCTTATACCTACAAATATAGATAATTTAATACATTTCCTAGCTCTTTCTTTTCCTTAACAATTTACCTATATAATTTTTACATGATAATTGATATAATTGTGTCAGCTTTTTTTTTATATAACATTACTTCGCATCTCTAAATGTGTTCATATTTTAATTTCTTAAGTTACATTGTAATCTACAGAAATAATATAGCTTGTTAAAATGTTTCTGATTGCAGGCTCAATTTTTACAATTGATAAGTGAGTAGATCTAACAATAAGGATAATTCTGTATATGTTATATTATTAAGGAGTCTGTATATCCTGACACTATCATAGGAAACACTGTTTTTTCTTTGTAAAGAAGTAACTCAGAAGCACAAGATGTGGTACAATTATATTGTTGTTTTGATTAATCATTTTCTTCTGTGACAATTAACTCAGATTGTAAGTTTTAAGATTATACAAAAGGAAACACAGGAAGATGTAACTTATCACAGATCTTTAATTTGCTAACAGTTATAAGTGGGCCACTGGAGACAAACTATAATGGGCCTTCATCTCATCTTTTTCAAGAAATTGTGTTTGGCAGGCTGTTCTGACCCTATACCCATTGCCAATGTTTTTTTTTTTTTCTTAATGACCAACTATTTTCTCTGCAACAGAATTTGTTCACTCTAAGTCTAAGGTGGCTGGCATCTTCTAACTAATACTATGAGGGTCGCACATATTTAATAGATTGAAAGGATGGTCTTTTATAAAAACTAATTATTTACATGTGTTGTATAAGAGGGAGGATGGAGACATTCCATGGCACTAATAGTGTGAGCTTTCTGAAGTCTTCATTTTTAAATCTCCTCTGACTAACCAGTAGTAATGATTCCTCCAGTGATTTAGGTGTGCTACTTCCTCATTCCTGTACATATAGAACAGCAAATAGTTAAACAGCAAGTTCCACAGGCAAAGTGCTGTTGTAGGCACTTTACTTACATTAATTATTTAATCCTTCCAACAACACTGCGGCAAGTATACTATTAATAGCTCCATTTTATAGTGAGGAAAATAAGGTATAGAGAGGTTAAGTAACTTGCTCAAGGTCACTGCTAATCACGGGGGGGTGGGGTAAGACTCAGACAGTCTTGCATCAGAGCCCATGTTCTTCACCATATGCTCAGCATCTCACAGGCCAGGGCAGGAAACTGGCACACACAAGACATCATGCTATCTTTTAATATTGAGTAAGAGAGGATTAATAAAAGATCAACATTCATCATCTTGAAATGGAAAAGTAGACAAAAAATTGGGGAGAGAAATTCATCCTAGGTGGCCACTTATTCAAGTCAGTATCTGTGCTCTTTCCTCTTACGATTACAGCTTACACTGGCACTGCATGGAATGTCATATATCATCTTTAAAAATTCCTCTGAAAAGATGTCTTCTGCATAGGAATACTGTGTTTCCCTTACACTTGGCAGCTTGCATATTTGTTTATGGTACTAAGTCGTTTTGCAATTCCTTAAATCATTTTCAGCCTTTTGAGAAGGGGGATCATTAGTCTTAGGGTCACTTCAAAAGCAGCTATCTGTCAAATCTTTGGATATGATAGAACACGGGTCAGTTATCTACAGCAGGGGCGAGGGCAGATGAGGGAAGGTAGGGATCTGGAGCTACAGGCCCCCGTGGGGCTGATACAGGCAGGAAAGAAGTTCTTTCTGGCCAGTGGATTCCAGGAACGCAGGAGCATGCGATGTTGTGAAGAGAAAAGAGCATGGGATTTGGAGCCAGGAGGCTTAAATCTGAGCATTGACGCAACAAACGCTAACTACATGAGCTCATGTGAGTTATTTAACTTTTCACTGTTCTGGATTTTTTTTATGGCTGTTAGGATTAAATAAGAAAATAGATTGTGTGCTCTGTGAACTATAAATTATTAAATACATTTGAGCTAATTAAAAAAAAAAAAAGATGGACAGTGGGCACTAAATTAGACAATCAAGCTGAGCCTGAATCACTGATGCGGCATAATAGCGGTGTCCTAGCCGGTGGTCAGGTGCCATGATGGGTAATCCAGATCTGAGCGAGAGTCGGAATCTTACATCTCAAGGACATCTGTGAGCAGCTATCAGAACTCCAGCCTCTGGGCCTGGGGTTCAGGCAGAAAGCCCCAAGTTTAAGTATATTAAGATGCTAGGCAAAACTTTGGGTATTTAAATAGGTCGTAACAAAGCCACTGCCCAGATTCTGGGTCATAATGTCATCTGTGAGAACAGCAAGGATTCCTTGAGTCTGCATCCCAATATTTGGCTAAAGTGCCACCAATCCTTTTATCAGGCTCTGACCATGGGATGTAATGGCTGCCAAGTCTGGGAACCTGATACTAGTCTCCCAAACTAATGGACCACACGTGATTCTTGGATTACAGAAATAGAGACAGCTTCAAGGGGGTGGAAAATGAGGACTCAAAGGTGACTTTGTGGTTTTTAGCCAGGGTGGCTGGGGCCACAGATATCTCATTTACAAAGGTTGCTAAGTTGGGGGCCAAAGGTGAGAAAGAAGGGAGATGGGAGAAGAGTAATATTCTGGAAAGGCAGGATCATGGTTGCATAGTCATGAGTTGCTGTTGATACCATACACCTAGAACTCAAAGGGAAAATTAGGACCAGAGGTGTGAGTTTGAGACTGTTCACACAATAGTTGCCTCTAAGCCCTTGGAAAGTGTTTAGTTTCCTGGGGCTGCCATAACGAATTACCACAAACTAAGTGGCTTAAACAGCAGAAATTTATCATCTCACAGTTGTGGAGTCTAGAAGTCTGAAATCAAGGTATCAGCAGGGTTGGTTCCTTCTGAGGGCCTGAGGGGAGAATCTGTTACATCCCTCTCTCCTGGCTTCTGGTAGCTCAGGTGTTCTTTGGCTTGTAGATTGTATTTTCTTTGTGTATTCACATAGTCTCCCCTCTATTCATGTCTGTGTCTGTGTCCAAATGTTGCCCTTTTATTAGGACACAGTCATATTAGATTAGAACCTGCACAAATGACCTCATCTTAACTTGATCCTTTGAAAAGACCCTATTTTCAAATAAGTTCACATTCACAGGCACTGGGGGTTAAGACTTCAGCATCTTTTTGGAGGACACAATTTAACCCATAACAGAGGAAAGATGGTTCCTAGGGAATGTAGAATAAGCAAGGAGGGGGGTGAAGTAAGGCCTTTGAACTTGTGAGCATGAACAAAGGCATAGAAGACTGAAGAAGGAGATGTAACTATCTCATGGAAATAGGAGGAGAACCAAGAAAAATGTAGTAGCCAAGAGAAGGAAAGTTTCACATAAAAAGGATCATGATTTTAAATGATAGAGAAAAAATTAGGCAGTTGAATGAGGACTAAGAAAAGATAGCTGGATTTGGTGATCAGGAGGTCACCGATGTCCATTATAAGAAGTATGTGTGTGGGCTTTCCTGGTGGCGCAGTGGGTAAGAATCCACCTGCCAATGCAGGGGACACAGGTTCGAGCCCTGGTCCAGGAGGATCTCACATGCCGCGGAGCAACTAAGCCTGTGCACCATAACTACTGAGCCTGTGCTCTAGAGCCTGCGAACCACAACTACTGAAGCCCAGGTGCCTAGAGCCTGTGCTCCGCAACAAAGAGAAGCCACCGTAATGAGAAGCCTGTGCACCGCAACGAAGAGTAGCCCACTCGCTGCAACTAGAGAAAGCCTGCACACAGCAATGAAGACCCAATGCAGCCAAAAATAAAATAAATAAATTTTTTTTTAAATTAAAAAAAAAAGATGAATTCATATTTGAATAAACAAACAAAAAAAAGAAGTGTGTGTGACATAGTGTTTCTGGGATACCCCCCATGGGCTCTGTCTTAGTTTGGGCTGCTGTTACAAAGTACCATAGGCTGAGTGGCTTATAAACAAAACAGTTCATTTCTCAAGTTCTGAGGCTGGAAGTTCCAGATCAGTGTGCCAGCATGGTTGGTTCTGGTGAGAGCCCTCTTCCAGGTTATAGACTGCCAAATTCTCATTATATCCTCACCTGGAGGAAAGCAGAGAGGGGATGCGAGCTCTCTCGTGACTCTTATAAGGGCACGAATTCCACTTGTGAGGGCTCTACTCTCATCACCTTATCTAATTCTAATTACTTCCCAAAGGCCCCACCTCCTAACACCATGACATTGAGGGGTAAAGTTTCAACATACGAATTTTAGAAGGACACTTTCAGTCCATAACAGACTCAAATCTAAGCTCAGTCATTACCATGGGGGATGTTGGCACATTATTTAAACCCTCTATGTCTCAGTATTCTTATCTGTAAAATAGGGATGATAATAATAGTTCCTACCTCATAGAGTTGTTATGAAGATAAAATGAGTTGTGCTTAAAATAGTGCCATGTTATTTGTGTGCGTCAAAGGACACTATCAACAGAGTGAAAAGGCAACCCATGGAATGGGAGAAAATATTTGCAAATCATTTATCTGATAAGGGATTGAGTAGGTTTTAATAATTACAGGTATTCAATTTTTAAAGCCACTTTGCTTTTACAGAAGACCTACATTAGTACCCATTTTTGCTAACTGAAAAAAATCCGAAGAGGATTTTCCTTTTTATGAAAAAAGGCGAAAAGTGAAAATAGCATTCAGTGTTTGTTTTGCAGTAGCCCTTACAGACACAACACATACCTTGAACTGTGCAGCGGTGAGAGTGGTGCCACCAAGCTCCTTTCCTGGGAACTACACTCAGCATTTCAGCCTCAAGCCACAAAGCTTTGAACTGTGTACGTATCTCTGCTTTATCTCAATTTAGTCTGTGCATCTGTTAGCAAGAAGTGTCCTAAGGCAATTGCTTTGCCACTTTACCCCATTTTAGCTTAACATTTGGATATCGGCGGGAATCTGTAATTGCAACTAAATTAGTAGCATTAAAGGCTCTTAAACTTCAAGATCAAATATATTTCAAGTATTATGAAAATTAATGTTTAGATATAGAAGTGTTCCTGGCCAAAACCAGAAATGTAAAAACAGTTATCATATGTAAGTACCCCAAAATTTAAACCTTTGATGGGGTTATTCTGAAATTAAATCTGAAGAATTAAACTAAGCAAATGGGAAAAAGAAATGAAAGCTCTATGGCTTTAATTAATTGTGTACTCATAATTTTGCTAAAATATCTTTTAATTGGAAAGGTATTTAAGATATTCTCAGCTTCTTAGTCAACTCTAAGTACAGTCCTGCCTTTTTAGTAATTTCACAGTCTTTGTTTATTGAACTGTGCTATTAAGGTTAAGTTCTCAAATTAGTTTTCAGAACATTTCGTAGTTGCTGCAATATGATAAAACAATGTTAAGCTTTCCATTTTTAGATATAAAGGGCCATTATGTATTCAAATGTTTATAGAGGTAAAACAAATTTTATTGGGCAATTCACAATTTAAAAAACACTTTGCATTGATGTGTTTAAAAAAATTAGTTTCCCCCAGATTTATCACTTCATGCTTATTTCTTTTAGTAGGATAATAGGTTCTTTACTCTCACTCTACTTTCCTAGGATTTAGATACTGGATGATCCCGCCAGATTTTAATTTCTAGCTAGGTATGAATGGAAGTTCAGATTATCCGATGAGATTAGTAATTAGATTTATATTTTCTTTATATAATATTCTAGTAAATTGAATGCTGGCTCCCAAAGATATCAGATCTTAATATCTGGAACTTTTTCTTTACCTTATTTGGGAAAAGGGTCTTCGCACACGTGATTATGTTAAGAATTTCGAGATGGGGAGATTATCCTGGATTATCTGTGTGGTCCCTAAGTGCCATCACATGTATCCTTACAGAAGACATGCAGAGGGGGCTTGAAAATTACACAGAGGACATATGAAGACAGAGGCACAGATTGGAGTGAAGAAGCCACAAGCCAAAGAATGCCTGTAGCCACCAGAAGCTGGAAAAGGCAAAGATTTCTCTCTGTAGCCTCCAGAGGAAGTGCAGCCCTGTGACACCTTGATTTTGGCCCAGTGATGTCGGTTTTTGAACTTCTAGCCTCCAGAACTGTAAGAGAATGAATTTCTGTTGTTTTAAGCTACCCAGTTTTGGTAATTGGTTATAGCAGCCACAGGAATCTAAAACAAATATAAACTTTTACAGTGGCAAATTTTCACCCAGTCACTTTAATGTTGCAGGTAGTTCTGATGTTTCCACAAAAACCCTGGAGAGGAATAGTCCTATGAGTTGAACTACAAGAATTCTATATTTAGGGAGATATAAAGAACTAGAAAAGGAATGTTGCTGACATGATGATTCAATAGAAATGGTATCCAATTGCATAAACTATTTCATTAGCCTTTAAGGTTTCTGTAAGGCCAAGAAGAAACTTCATAAATGTTAGAGAAATAAACACGGATTGAGTATTTTAATCTTCTTCCCATTAATTACTTAAAAAGTTATTTTTCTAACTATAAAGATAGCATAATCACATTGAGTAACCTTTGCAAAATAGGCAGGAACAAATTCACATAAAATCCTCAATACAACTAGTGTCATCGCTTAGTTATAATCACTTACATTCACTTTCTCCTTTTAAATGGTAGTAGTCATTTTAATGCCTACACTATTGTATATTGATTTTTTTCACTTAATAAATATGCAACTTTTGCTATTGTTACTTAGTCTTTATAACTGTTTTTTTTTTAAAAGATAAAACAGTTTTAAAGATAAAACTGAGCACAGGCTCAGTAGTTGTGGCTCGCGGGCTCTAGAGCGCAGGCTCAGTAGTTGTGACGCACGGGCTTAGCTGCTCTGCAGCATGTGGGATCTTCCCGGACCAGGGATCGAACCCGTGTCCCCTGCATTGGCAGGTGGATTCTTAACCACTGCGCCACCAGGGAGGCCCAGGGCTGGATAATTCTTTGTTGTTGGGGGCTGTCTTATGCAATGGAGAATGTTTAGCAGCATCCTGGTTTCTATTCCACTTGATGCCAGCAGCTTTCCCCTCGCACAGTTGTGACAACCAAAAATGTTTCCAGACATTGCCAAATGTGACCTGGCAGGCAAAATATCCCCTGTTGATAATCATTGTCATAGAAGCTAAGTTCAATCATTGGACAATCCAATACTAAAATCCAAGTTTGGTGCTTTTTATCCACTTTTAATGGTCTTGTTCCACCATTTCTATGGAAACTTTTGAACTCATGGTAGTAAAATGGCTGCTGCATCTCCAAGTGTCACATATACATTTCTGACAGGAGAAGATTAACAACTAATGAGAGGCAAGAACACTCCTCCCAAGGAGGCCATCTTTTTATTGAGAAGGGATGCCCTCCCTGGTGACTCTACCTACATATTATTGGTCAGAAGTGTATCACGTGGCCACCTCTAGTCATGGAAAAAGCTAGGAGTTCAAATTCTTAGCTTTAACAGCCTCTATAATAGAGCAGGAAGAAGGGTATATGTGAATGGTTTTTGAATAGCCCGTCCACAACATTTGCTAAATTTCCCATTCTAGTTCACTTACTTCCCTGTGGCAGATGGAATGGGCAAGAATTTGGAAACTGCTCAAGATGTTTAGTCATATATATGTGAGGTCTTACTGTGCTGTGATTTATTATCTAGAAAGTGCTTCATGAAATCCTTTCCAGCTGATTGGTTTGGTGATTTTTTTAAAATTCTGTTTTCTCTGAATGAATTAGGAAAGTGTATTCACTCATGGACAAGTAGTGTCATTGAAAGGACCCAGTTAATTTCAGCTAGAAAAGTCACTACTTCAAACCAGCAGTGCTTTTGCCAGTTGTAATAAACATGCCTATCAATTCATATCATCCACAGGCCAATGTTTAGAAGACCCATATCGGTTTCATTTCCCATCCAGCAATATTCAGCAGTGTCCCAAAGTGCTAGGTGCTAGCTGCATCTGAAGATGTAGAGGATGTGGATACGTCAGACATATAATAAGGACACAATACAAGCAGCAGAATAAATCACTACCTAAAAGCAGAACTGTTTGTTTGCTTATATCCCAAGTAGCTGAGAAATTTTAATTATGCACTTTTTCACTTTTCCATTCAAAGAAACATGCCCCTACCCAAGTGGTGGGGTTGAACTGTATCTCCCCAAAAGATACATTGAAGTCCTAGCCCTGAGTATCTGTGACCTTATTTTGAAATAGTGTCTTTGCAGATGTAATCAAGTGAATATGGGGTCACTAGGGTGGGCCCTAATCCATTATGACTGCTGTCCTTCTAAGAGAAGAGACGTAAAGACATCTAAGGAGAAAACCATGTGACTACCCAGGCAGGGATTGGACTCATGAACGATAAGCCAAGAAACACCAACGATTGTTGGAAATACCAGAAGCTAAGAGAAAGGCATGGAAAAGATTCTCCCTTAGAGCCTTCAGAGAGAGCGTGGCCCTGAAGACACCTTGATTTCAGACTTCTAGCCTCCAAAGCTGTTTGAGAGAATAAATTTCTGTTGTTCAAAGCTGCTCAGTTTGTGGTACTTTATTATGCAGCCCTAGGAATCTAACTAATACACTAAGTATGAAAAAATAGCAAGTCCTTGCTAACTGAAAAATAAGTAGTACCTTCTATTAGGCTCTTCAAAAGATAATTTTAGACAAGTGCTTCTGTTCTTCATGTACGTTCTCTTTCACTTTATTCGAGTGGTCAATTTTCCAATGCTAATTTCCTTTCCTTTGCTTTTATCAAATGACAAGATCCTTTCCAGATCGAACCTCTTTCTGGAAGAAGGGCAGATGTGAGCCTGGCAGTCAATATCAAGGGAAAGGTGGCAACGGGAAATGGAGAGTCTTTCCTTCTTTGTATGATTGCGGAGGGTTTGGATGCTTGCGAGAGAGAAAGACTTCATCTAAAACCCTAACAGAATGAAACCTCGTAATGGATTGCATCATAGTTGAGTATCTGTGTTAGTTGGGGTCCTCGAAGAAGCAGACAAATTAATGTTAGATGTGCAGAAAATGTATCAGGGGAAATGCCTGAGAAGGATAAAGGGAAGGATAAGAGAAGTATCTGGAGAAGGCAAGGAGAACCTTCCAATCATAATGCTGGTCTGACTCCTGTGAAGGGGACAGAAAAGGAAGGATGGTTGGATAGGAAGAGTCTCAGTTTTCAGCACAGTTCCAAGAAATGTTCAGCCAGATCAATGGGAAATCTTATACCTAAATTGCCCATCAGGACAGTCCTGCATCCCAGGAATGGGCTTGCCCAAATCCTCCCCATGCTCAGTCACTGGCCAGGAGCGCTCATAGGAAATGTAGCCTGAGATCAGATGTGGTGGTGGATCCAGAGGGGCAACATCTGGGCCCTCAGTCAACCATGCTCACAGCAGCAGGAGATCTGAGCACTGTATTTTCAAGGCCACGACTCTGTTCAAAACCAGAACAAATTTTGAGTGTTGCCAAAAGATCATGAGAGGGCTGGAATTCTTGAGTAATAAGCAACTTCAGCCTGATACATTTGCTGGCTCCTGAGATGACAGTTCCCGTTGGCAATGGCTGGTCAGAGACACTTTTCTTGTTTGCCTACCTCGTGTTTCCAGGTTCCTGTCAGAGGCTCCCAGCTGTGCTTCTTGCCAGCAGCTCTTGCCCAAGGCATCTCCCACTGAGAAAGGCTCTGTGGAAGCAGGTCTTCGGTGAGCCCCACCCTGGGCTGCATAGTGCCTAACCTGACTGCAACAGCTCCAGGTGTTTTCTCCCAGCTTCAGGAGTGGTTTGCTCTGGCAGTGGTTCCTGGTGCCCACCACCCCTCCTTTGCTCTCATTGTTCCCCCTGCAGGACCCTCCTTCCTCCTCTGCCCATTCAAAGGCCGCCCAAACTTCAAAGCTTAGCTTAATTCCACTTCTTTCCCAGAATTCAAAAACATATTGTATAACCTATTCATTATTCAATCAAGGATTTCCTTATTCATTAACTTTTTTTTTTTCCCAACAGAATTTCTTATACTTTAATAATTGATACAACCATAGTGCGGAAAAATTGGCATCACCCAGTAAATCTGAACTTGCACATACAACCCAGTAATTCTACACCTAGGTATATACCCTACTATATATCCTAAATATATACCCATAACTTTTTCACAATTAAGAGATATATATAAGAATGTACATGGCAGCATTGTTTGTGAAAGCAAAAATTGAAACTACTAAAAACCCACAGACAGGAAGTTGGATAATTCTGGAACATTCACACCTGGATTACAATACACATAAAAATGAATAAGCCATAGTTATACATGTCAACATGGATGAATCTCATGAACTTACTAAAAAGGGGGCAGGTAACAAAATAATACATAGAGCATGGTTCCATTTTGCCAAACCCAGGCAAAATCAAAAATACATTGTTTAAGATTACATGCAATCACATAGAGTAAAACTGTAAAGAAAAGCAAGAGAATAATTCACACATAATTCATTATAATGGCTACTTAGGGAGTGAGGAAAGAGGAGGATGCAGTTTTGGAGGGACATATGGTAGGCCTCAAAGGAACTGGTCATCTTCTATTAAGTTGGGTAGTGGGCAAATGGGGTATTAGTCCTTAATGTACATATGTTACACATATTCCTTTGTACATGAAATAAAGTTCATACACAAATTATTAAATTTAGTGTGCATAATAATTCCTGTTTAAAACATATATGAACAGGACCAGTTCTCAGGGAATGTGTTTCAGCAGGTCTGGGGAGTAAGGAGAGACCTCAGGTTCAGCTTTTTTAAACAAGCATCCCAGGTGCACCTGCAAGTAATCCATGCAGGGCCGTGGACCACCTTATGAGAAATACTAGATTGTTCTTCCTGAGTTATCAAGGTTTATACCAAATGTTTATGGACTTTCTCAAATGAAATCTTATTTAAAAAGAAAAAAAACCAGTTTTTAAAAAGGATCAAAACAAGGGGGTTTTGGTTAGTGTCGGGAAGGAGGCCCCAAGACTTGTTTTTTGGTTCTTCCTCTCCCCACTCCGACTGCAACCTTGGAAGCAGCTCTAGAAGTCCGTAACTCTATGACCAATGGCAAAAAAACGTCCAGTGTCAAGCCCATTCAATATAATCAAAACAAAAAGAACTCATTATTTAGGCTTGACTAGAAGACAAAGGCAAGCTGGGAAATAAACCTTGGGTATATTTTAGCCAGAATTTGTAAAATGTGTTTACTAGTATGACTTGATTATGCGCACAATTTGCATATGTGAAAGCACCATGTCTAACACATAGTAGGTATGCAATACAATACAGCTTAAGTGAATAGGTACCTCATACATTCAGAACCTTCGATAATATAGGATTTAAGGCAAGAGACATTATTCCGTGATTCTGAGTTTTGGGTGCAATTTACCACAGAGTAATAGCCACAATTTCTTCCACTGGAATGCTTCCGGGCAAGAAAAGTAATGGATTTGTTAAGGTACCCATGGCAAACCCCAGCACCCTGAACACCTGCTGAAAGAAAGCATTTTCTAGTTACAAATGCACTTTGAACATGCTGTCTAGAGCAGATCTACTCTGCATGAAACCTGTAGCCAAAGTCAGAAAGGAATGGAATGGAATATTCAAACAGGGAAAAATAGGTGGGTGGCTGCATATTGGTGTAAGTGGAGCATCATGTAGAGAAATGTGTTCTTTCTCTCTGAATTTACATTTTACACACAAATCGTATAATTAATACTAGGCCATTATTCATTAACTTTTCACATGGGGCCTATCTTATTTCTCTAATAATGCATATGACAAATTCTTAAATATATGAGCCACGATAAATACTTTTCTACGGGGCTAAAAAAAAATTTAGAAAAACACTGACGCCGTTGATATTATTCAATAATATCCAATGAATATCTGCAATGACAATGGGTCTAGTCACCCAGTAACTATTCCTGGTTCCCTCGCTGCTGATGACATTGTCCCTGTTTCCAGACCCTTATGATTCATTGTGAGTTGACAGTACAGTATTCTGAATGTTAAAAAGTATTCCAAATTATTTTCTAGTCAAAATAATTTTGCAAATACTGGATAAAACAGTTATATATATTTTTTCTGCAATATATTTTGGGGCCTTTAATATGGTTTTTTTTTTGGCATTGTGAAGTTTAAAGAGTTAACAAAGTACGGAGCATTTACCAAATTTCTTTGACCACAGAGTTTCCCCCCCCCACCCCATGAAACATGTTGAGAGACTAGAACTATATATTTTTGGAAATACTGGATTAAATATCTAATCTTCCCAGGGGTGGTTTTCATTTTGATGGGAGATTCTAGAAGACCAAAAAGACTTCATGACCTAAAAGAGTGACACTCTAATGGTGGAATTTCAGGCGTGAAGAAAGTCAGGAAAGTTATGAAGAGGAGGAGAAACTATTTTGGCATGGGTCTAATGTATCCTGCCTGATAACACTGCCCCTCCAGTGACCTCATAGAAGCTCTTATTAAGAGCTCCGATTTTGCAGCATGTCATCCTGATTTGGATTCAAGCTGAATTGTTCTATTATTCACAGACTTCATGTTATCACTTGCCCCGCCTCTCCCCCACTTCAGAGTTGCACTCCTTCCCTGTGAAACTTCTTACTGAGCCTAGAAAAGCAGCCTGAGAAATTGCATGACTCCTCCATTCTCAGAAATGAAATCCTTAGTTTTTAGCCTAAAATCAGGATCCTATCTTAAGAGAAACCATTGCCTGTCTGGTTGGGGACACTTCAAGGTTATCAACTCAACACACGTCCACTGTGCAACCAAAATGTGCAAAGTCCTGTGCTTTATGTTTGCCTAATGTCATAGTTTTCTCTGTTCCTTAGGAACAATCTAGATTAATGGAACAAACCTAAATTTAGTAGTCTGATTATTTAATGTTTAACCAAATGTCATGGTCTTATTTAGAATGCAAAATGAAAGCAAGGTAATATCTTTGTTAAGGTCTCCACTAAAACTATTTTCTATATAAGTTGTACATATAATTGGGTCATGATCTGTCCCTAAAGCTTTCTGCTTCAGAATATTGTTGTGTACTCCATTATTAAAAAACTCTGTTCAGAGATGTGGGAGTCTCTTGTGGACTATACGCTTAACTATTAGACTGTGATCATCAGTTTTTTATGGATTACCCACTGTCAGTAAATGTTAATAAATGTGGTTGATATATTCATTTTAAATAATCAATATTAAAGAAATTTCATGGATGCTTTTCTGGTAGGAAATTGTTATTTCCTACTCTTTCGAAGACAACATTATTATTACCACTAATGTAATTCCCTTTCCCAGGGCTCAGTAATGCCATATAGCCATCATTTCACTAATTTTGCTTCATTATAAAATTTTTCAGAAACGGGGCAGATGCAATTATCAATATTTAATGACAAAGAGATGGGAAATAATCAAGAGTTTTTTCTATAATTCATAATAGGCAAACATATTAACTGGCCTTGGCAATGAAAAGGTTATTTTCTCTCCTTTTTTGTTTTTTCTTTTCCCCGTTGGGATAATGTGTTGATTACTGAGCTTAGACTGGGCTTGCCACCCAGTGGTGTCTCAGTTTTGGATTTATTTTGGCCATCTTGGCCTGGGTGTGTCTTGGGGGAGGGAGGATCTGTGAAGTGGACCTTGCTGTGTAGGCAGCTGGAGAGAGCCTGGTGGACAATAGAGAGGACCACATGGGTCGCCCCCGCAGCCAGCCCTGGAGACTAAGTCGGAGGCCTGTGAAGAAAAGGAAGGAACTGAAAGAGCTGTTTTAACTCAAGGACTGGTGAAGAACCAGGAGGTAGGCCCATTGCCTGAGTGCCCTGGATGAGACAGGAACCATATATTTGTTGACTATGTCCTGGTTTGCTTGGGATAGGTCAAGTCTATTCTTCTGTCTTGGGGTAACTGTTAATTAGAGCCCCCTCTCACTCTCAAAACTGTTCAAGCTAAGAAAATAAATTACATATTCACCCTCAACATAGAGTGAGGCAGAAAAGAGACTCTCTCCTTGGTGAACAAGGAAGGAGCTGTGCACCTCTGAGGTCAGAGGGCTGAAGGGAAGGCAGGGACATTTTGCCATCTCATGGAGGGCCTGGGCTGTGGTGACCAGTGTCCCCCAGATGGCTTTGTGGGTGCCAGGCATCACTTAGAGGCTGCACTGGAAGAGCGTGAGCTGATCTGTTTGGGGACACATGGAGTGTTGTCCTGAGGACTACCTGAAATACTGAAGAGGGACTTGTTAGGAGGGAATTTTTGTCATGTGACCTCACTTGATCTCCAGGCTGGTAAGGCAGGGGGAACCTAATACAGGGCCTGGCAGTAATCACAAGGGCCCATATTAATTCTAAGAATTTATTTGTTTAATGCATTCAGCAACATTTTGGAATGGGTATGATTCAGTCACAGTGAATCTTAAGTAGTTTCCCCAAGTTAAATGGATCTAAATAATGCTGAATGCTTTATCAAATAGTAGAGTTCAGCAGTTTATCAGTCTGGATCTGGGTCTTTTGAAATCCTGCAGCTCCTGTCTGAGGCAATCACTCAAAAATTCTCAGTGATGGCAAGATGCGGATGATGACTAAGTTCGCTTCCAGGTGTGGAGCCAGTTTGAAAATAACTATAGTGCATTTTTGACTGATTAGCTCATGCTCTCACTTTAACATGATCATGTCTGTCTGACTTATTTTTATTATGTTATATAACCAAAACCTTTCCCAACACAGGAATAAAAATAGAGAGAACTGCCATAAGTAGTTATGCATTATCTGTTCTAGGGACGGTTTCATATTTTGTTGGTTCTCAGAGAACTGCCTTAAATTTACTTGTGCTTCATTATAATAAGGGTTAAAGTCAAATTACTACCCTCATTTTTGGTTTTGGTTATTTAACCTTTGGATTGTAAAGGACATTTGCATTAGTGCTCTGAATAAGTTAATTTAAAAAAATCTCAACAAATCTAAAAGAACTGATGTACCTCCCCAAGTTGAATAATCAATGCCTTTCCTTTCCCCACCATCGCTACTTTTTTATTGGTATATATAGGATGTTTCCTTATAATGCATTAATAAAAGGCTTTTTTTCTGCTTTTCCACATTTTTTTTGTGCATAGGGTTCGCTCTCTTAAAGAAAGACACTAAGTTCTTTTAAATGTTTTAGCCCTGACAGCACAATAACTAACAAATATAGGTATTTATGAATGTCCTTTGTATTCATGTACTTTAATTTTATATTGTATTTTGTTTCTTGGGGCAATGACTCTGAATATTATGAATTATTCTATTTTTAAATAATCTGATTATTTTGTTTTCCCAATGTTTTAGTATGTTTAATTCTTCCATATTTGTGTATTGTATATTTACATTACCCTTTTTATTTTATGATGTCCTAAGTAGAGGAACCATTTTTATTATTGAATTTTTCCATTGTAAGCTCAGCTTTTTCTTTTTTTTTTAAATAAGAAAAGCAAATGTGAAAAATGGTTGTTTAGCACTGACTGAATTATTTGGGTATAGAAATTATCTGACTATTGCATCTTTTGAAAATAAAAATGATCTAATTATAAAAAATACATTCCTCAGGCCTTCGGCTTTTCTTCCTTACCTACAGTAACCTGTCCAGCTATGCTGTTTTTTTTTTTTTTTTTTTTTTAAGATGATGGCAATCTTTTTTTTTTTTTTTTTAAAAAGCACTTTTCTTTTTTATAGCTACTTTATTTATTTATTTTTTATTTTATTTTTGGCTGTGTTGGGTCTTCGGTTCATGCGAGGGCTTTCTCTAGTTGAGGCAAGTGGGGGCCACTCTTCATCGCGGTGCGGGGACCGCTCTTCATCGCGGTGCGCGGGCCTTTCACTATCGCGGCCCCTCCCGTCGCGGGGCACAGGCTCCAGACGCGCAGGCTCAGTAGTTGTGGCTCACGGGCCCAGCTGCTCCGTGGCATGTGGGATCTTCCCAGACCAGGGCTCGAACCCGTGTCCCCTGCATTAGCAGGCAGATTCTCAACCACTGCGCCACCAGGGAAGCCCCCCAGCTATGCTGTTTAACACATCATCTTTCACCTTCTCCAGGATCTTCCTCCATGAAACAGCTCCTTTTTCCCGAAATAATCAACTCTCTCTTGACTGGCCCCTTCCGTTCTACCTGCAGACACCATCAACGCTTCCTTATTTATAAGAGCAAATGAAAGCAAACAGACAAACAGAACACCACCATTTTCTCTTCTCCACTGTCTTGCAGCTTCCTTTACCTTCTTTACTACTAGATATCTTGAAAAAGCCACCCTGGGCTACTTTGCATCAATAACCTCTCTCTTATCATCTGACTTGCTCCTGTCTCAACTGCCCTTGATGTCTTAAAGGTCCCCAGTAATAGACAGTTCTCCAATGTGCTGCTACAGCCTCCTCAACCTGTCTGAGCACTTGATGATTTAATCACATCCTCCCTTTCTTAAAACTCTGTTTTCCTTGGTTTATTTTGATGTGGTCCTGTTTATAATTGCTGGACCATTTTGAACTATCACCACTGCCCCCAATGCAATATGATATATTCATCCAGACTCTAGTTCGTCATTTAGGAAAAATAATAATTCAGTTATGTAAACATTTAACATCAGGATATAATACAAATGGCATAGAATTATCTGCCTTTGAACACTTTCACCATCAAAGTTACTGAAAATTAAGTTGAGGTCAGCAAGCCTTCTGGTTTTACGGCTGGTACCTTGGGCCCCAAGTCCCTAATGCATCCCATACTAGAACTTTCAGTGATTCAGTGGCAGAGTTAACACAAAACTACAGGGATGTGGTACAATTTTAGTCATCCCATGAGCATTCTTATCTGTTATTAAAAAGAGAGAAGGATTTAAATGAAGCCTATCTGTGACTGATGTCAGCTGAGTAATAAGGCAGTGTATCCTTTTAGAAACATTTCAAAGTGATTTAAAGGTTAAGAGCTACTTCTTGACACTTCTGATCCTCTACACATTGTCTGGCCTTGGCAGCCCCTGTACTCATACACTCTGATGTGCTTCAGAATTTATTTCAGCAGTCTATCCTCCTCTCCCTCTTCTCTTCCTAGATGGTTATTCACATTATTTTACATTATGTTTATTCAGTCAGCATTTACTGAATGCCTACTAGGGGTGAGTTCCTTTACTAATACTGAATATATAGAGATTAATAAGACACAGCCTTCGTTCTAGCATGTAGTCCATTAGAGGAGATGGACACAGTCAAATATTCATGAACAGACGCAGAGTTCATGTCTCCCCACAACTACGGCACCTGCTGGATGCTGGTGGGGGACCCTGACGGCCAAGGAGACGGGAAGAACCCCTAAGCGAACTGGTAGGACGTGGGGGGACTGAGTGGGGAGGAGAAGTGGAGGCCAGACAGGATCGGTGCCCCTGAGGGGTGGCTGAGAGGGGGGAGGGGTTCCCACTCCTGGAAGGACCCTCAGGGGCTCAGATCAGGGGGGGAAGAGGCCCAGTGTTTCCCCTGCCCAATCGGCCAGGGAAGTCTGCCCGGCTCTTGGGCCAGGTCCTACACCCTCAGATGTCCTCTCTGGGCCAGGTTGGTCCTGGGGGCATAGGAGGGAGGCTGGGAGAGAACAGGAGAGGTAGGTGGGAGGGGCCCTCCAGGACCAGAGGAGGGGGAAAGGAGCAGAGGGCATTTGCCCCGCCCACTGGGGCCCAGGTTGGGGGGTGAGGGGGAGGCTGCTGAGCTCCCAGGCCAGTTCCACGCCCTCCAAAGCCCCCTCCAGGCTGTGTGGGTCCTGGGGGCACAGGAGGGAGGCCAGGGAGATCAGGGGAGGCAGGCAGGAGGGGGCCTCCAGGACAGGAGGAGCAGGAGAGGAGCAGAGGGCATCTTCCCCGCCCACTTGTGCCTAGGAGGCCTGCTGGGCTCCCAGGTGGGGTCCCCCGCCCTCTGAGACCAGAGGGGAGAGGCATGCCTGGGCCCCTTCTGTTCTGTTGAGCCTAAGCACCCCCATCCCCCCATCCCCCTGGCCTTTTCCAGCCCTATGGGTCCTAAGCATAGGCCTTGCCCACTGCCCAAACTTCACCCCTGCTTAGGCCCCACCCTCCACAGCCAAGGCCTTTTCCACCTTTTTTTTTTTTCTCTTCTCTTTTAGTACTGTGGTTCTGTTTTACCTTCCAGTTGTTGTTTCATCTATATTTTTATTTTTATACATATATTTTTATTTTTTACTTTGTTATACTTCTCCTTTTTCTTTTTTTGGCCACCCCATGTGGCTTGAAGGTTCTTGGTTCAGGAGCTGGGGGTTGGGCTGAAGCTCCTGTGGTGGAAGTTCTGAGTCCAAACCACTGAATTAACAGAGAATCTCAGACCCCAGAGAATATTCATCAGAGTGAGGTCTACCAGAGGTCCTCATCTCACTGTCAAGACCCAGCTCTACCCAACAGCCTAAAAACTGCAGTGTTGGAAGCCTCAGGCCAAACAACCAGTAAGACAGGAATACAATCCCACTCATAAAAAAAAAGCAAAAAAAAAATGAGATGACAAAAAAATATGTCCCAGGTGAAGGAGCCAGGTAAAAACCTATAAGACCAAATAAATGAAGAGGAAATAGGCAATCTACCTGAAAAAGAATTCAGAGTAATGATAGTAAAGATGATCCAGAATCTCAGAAATAGAATGGAGGGATGGATCGAGAAAATACAAGAAATGTTTAACACAGATCTAGAAGAACAAACAAACAGAGATGAACAACACAATAACTGAAATGAAAAATACACTAGAAGGAATCAGTAAAGAATAACTGAGGCAGAAGAACGAATATGTGAGCTCGAAGACAAAATGGTGGAAATAACTGCTGAGGAGCAGAATAAAGAAAAAAGAATGAAAAGAATTGAAGACAATCTCAGAGACCTCTGGGACAACACTAAACACACCAACATTCAAATTATAGGGTTCCCAGAAGAAAAAGAGAAAAAGAAAAGGTATGAAAATATTTGAAGAGATTATAGTGGAAAACTTCCCTAACATGGAAAAGGGAATAGTCACCCAAGTCCAGGAAGCACAGAGAGTCCCATACAGGGTAAATCGTAGGAGAAACACACCAACACACATATTAATCAAATAAAAATTAAATTCAAAGAAAAAATATTAAAAGCAGCAAGGGAAAAAAAAAATAACATACAAAGGAATCCCCGTAAGGTTATCAGTCGATTTTTCAGCAGAAACTCTGCAGGCCAGAAGGGAGTGGCAGGATATACTTAAGTGATGAAAGAGAAAAACCTACAACCAAGATTACTCTACCCAGCAAGGATCTCATTCAGATTTGACGGAGAAATCAAAAGCTTTTCAGACAAGCAAAAGCTAAGAGAATTCAGCACCACCAAACCAGCTTTACAACAAATGCTAAAGGAACTTCTCTCTAGGCAGCAAACACAAGAGAAGAAAAAGACCCACAAAAACAAACCCCAAACAATTAACAAAACGGTAATAGGAACATACATATCGATAATAACCTTGAATGTAAATGGATTAAATGCCCCAACCAAAAAACACAAACTGGCTGAATGCATACAAAAACAAGACCCATATATATGCTGTCTACAAGAGACCCACTTCAGACCTAGGGACACAAGAAGGGGTGGAAAAAGATACTCCATGCAAATGGAAATCAAAAGAAAGCTGCAGTAGCAATACTCATATCAGATAAAATGGACTTTAAAATAGACTGCTACAAGAGATAAGGAAGGACACTACATAACGATCAAGAGATCAATCCAAGAAGACAATATAACAATTATAAATGTTTATGCACCCAACATAGGAGCACCTCAATACATAAGGCAAATGCTAACGACCATGAAAGGGGAAATCGACAGTAACACAATAATAGTAGGGGACTTTAGCACCCCACTTATACCAATGGACAGATCATCCAAAATGAAAATATATAAGGAAACACAAGCTTTAAATGACACAATAGACCAGATAGATTTAATTGATATTTATAGAACATTCCACCCGAAAGTGGCAGAATGCACTTTCTTCTCAAGTGCACATGGAACATTCTCCAGGACAGATCACATCTTGAGTCACAAATAAAGCCTCAGAAAATTTTACAAAATTGAAATCATATCAAGCATCTTTTCTGACCACAACGCTATGAGATTAGAAATCAATTACAGAAAAAAAAACTGTAAAAGCCACAAACACATGGAGGCTAAACGGTGCACTACTAAATAACCAAGAGATCACTGAAGAAGTCAAAGAAGAAATTTTTAAAAATACATAGAAACAAATGACAATGAAAACACAATGACCCAAAACCTATGGGATGCAGCAAAAGCAGTTCTAAGAGGGAAGTTTATAGCAATTCAATCTCACCTCAAGGAACAAGAAAAATCTCAAATAAACAATCTAACCCTACACCTAAAGCAATGAGAGAAAGAAGAACAAAGAAAACCCAAAGATAGTAGAAGGAAAGAAATCATAAAGATCAGAGCAGAAACAAATGAAATAGAAACAAAGAAAACAATAGCAAAGATCAATAAAACCAAAAGCTGGTTCTTTGAGAAGAATTGATAAACCTTTAGCCAGACACATCAAGAACAAGAGGGAGAGGACTCAAATCAATAAAATTAGAAATGAAAAAGGAGAGGTTACAACAGACACTGCCAAAATACAAAGCATCATAAGAGACTACTACAAACAACTATATGCCAATAAAATGGACAATCACAAAGAAATGGAGAAATTCTTGGAAAGGTACCATTTTCCTAGACTGAATCAGGAAGTTAGAAAATATAAACAGACCTACCACAAGTAGTGAAATTAAAACTGTAATTAAAAATCTTCCAACAAACAAAAGTCCAGGACCAGATGGCTTCACAGGCGAATTCTATCAAACATTTAGAGAAGAGCTAACACCTATCCTTCTCAAACTCTTCCAAAAAATTGCAGACGGAAGAACAAACACTCCCAAATTCATTCTATGAAGCCACCATCACCCAGACACCCAAAGCAGAAAAAGATATCACACAAAAAAATTATAGATCAATATCACTGATGAACATAGATGCAAAAATCCTGAACACAATACTAGCAAAGAGAATCCAACAACATATTAAAGGATCACACACCATGATCAAGTGGGATTTAACCCGGGGGATGCAAGGATTCTTCAATATATGCAAATCAATCAATGTGATACACCATATTAACAAATTAAGGCATAAGAACCATATGATCATCTCAATAGATGCAGAAAAAGCTTTTGACAAAATTCAACACCCATCTATGATAAAAACTCTCCAGAAAATGGGCATAGAGGGAACCTACCTCAACATAATAAAGGCCATATATGACAAACCCACAACACACATCATACTCAATGGTGAAAAACTGAAAGCATTTCCACTAAGATCAGGGACAAGACATGGATGTCCACTCTCCTCACTCTTATTCAACATAGTTTTGGAAGTCCTAGTCATGATAATCAGAGAAGAAAAAGAAATGAAAGGAATGCAAACTGGAAAGGAAGAAGTAAAACTGTCACTGTTTGCACATGACATGATACTATACATAGAAATCCTAAAGATGCCACCAGAAAACTACTAGAACTAATCAATGAATTTGGTAAGGTTGTAGAATACAAAATTAATGCACAGAAATCTCTCACATTCCTATACACTAACAATAAAAAAATCAGAAAGAGAAATTGAGGAAACAATCCCATTTACCATCACAACAAAAAGAATAAAATACCTAGGAATAAACCTACCTAAGGAGGCAAAAGACTTGTAATCAGAAAACTATAAAACACTGATGAAAGAAATCAAAGATGACATAAACAGATGAAGAGATATACCATGTTCTTGGATTGGAAGAATCAACATTGTGAAAATGACTATACTACCCAAAGCAATCTACAGATTCCATGCAATCCCTATCAAACTACCAATGGCATTCTTCACAGAATTAGAACAAAAATGCTACAATTCGTATGGAAACACAACATACCCCGAATAGCCAAAGCAATCTTGAGAAAGAAAAACAGAGCTGGAGGAATCAGGCTCCCCAATTTCAAACTATACTACAAAGCTACAGTAATCAAGACAGTATGGTACTGGCACAAAAACAGAAATATAGATCGATGGTACAGGATAGAAAGCCCAGAGATAAACCCACGCACATATGGTCACCTTATCTTTGATAAAGGAGGCAAGAACATACAATGGAAAAAAGACAGCCTCTTCAATAAGTGGTGCTGGGAAACTGGACAGCTACATGTAAAAGAATGAAATTAGAACACTATCTAACACCATACACAAAAATAAACTCCAAATGTAATAAACTCCAAAGACCTAAATGTAAACCAGACACTATAAAACTCTTAGAGGAAAACATAGGAAAAACACTCTTTGACATAAACAGCAGAAAGATCTTTTTTGACCCACCTCCTAGAGTAATGGAAATAAAAACAAAAACAAATGGGACCTAATGAAACTTCAAATCTTTTGCATAGCAAAGGAAACCATAAACAAGACGAAAAGACAACCCTCAGAATGGGAGAAAATATTTACAAATGAAACAACGGACTAAGGATTAATCTCCAAAATATATAAACAGGACTTCCCTGCTGGTGCAGTGGTTAAGAATCTGCCTGCCAATGCAGCAGACACGGGTTCGAGCCCTGGTCTGGGAAGTTCCCACATGCTACGGAGCAACTAAGCCCATGTGCCACAACTACTGAGCCTGCGCTCTAGAGCCCGCAAACCACAACTACTGAGCACACATGCCACAACTACTGAAGCCCACCTGCCTAGAGCCCATGCTCCACAACAAGAGAAGCCACTGCAATGAGAAGCCCGCGCACCTCAACAAAGAGTAGCTCCCGCTCACCGCAACTAGAGAAAGCCCGCGCACATAAACAAAGACACAATGGAGCCAAAAATAAATTAATTTTTTAAAAAAAGACAGTTAAAAAATATTTATATACAAAATATATAAACAGCTCATGGAGCTCAATATGAAAAAAAAAATTCAATTAAAAAATGGACGGAAGACCTAAATAGACGTTTCACCAAAGAAGACATACAGATGGCCAAGAGACTCATGAAAAGATGCTCAACATCACTAATTATACGAGAAATGCAAATCAAAACTACAATGAGGTATCACCTCACACCAGTCAGAATGGCCATTATCAAAAATCTAGAAACAATAAATGCTGGAAAGGGTGTGCTGATAAAGGAGCCCTCCTGCACTTTTGGTGGGAATGTAAATTGATACAACCACTGTGGAGAACAGTATGGAGGTTCCTTAAAAATATAAAAATAGAACTACCATATGACCCAGCAATCCCACTACTGAGAAAATTCAAAAAGAGCCATGTTCCACAATGTTCACTGCAGCACTATTTACAATAGCCAGGACATGGAAGCAACCTAAATGTCCATCAACAGATGAACGGATAAAGAAGATGTGGCACATATATACACTGGAATATTACTCAGCCATAAGAAGAAACGAAATTGAGTTATTTGTAGTGAGGTGGATGGACCTAGAGTCTGTCATACAGAGTGAAGTAAGTCAGAAAGAGAAAAACAAATACTGTATGCTAACACACATATACGGAATCTAAAAAAAAAAAAAAGGTACTGAGAACCTAAGGGCAGGACAGTAATAAAGATGTAGACATAGAGAATGGATTTGAGGACACGGGGTCGGGGGAGGGGGAAGCTGGGGCGAAATGAGAGAGGGGCATCGATATATACACACTACCGAATGTAAAATAGATAGCTAGTGGGAAGCAGCCGCATGGCACAGGGAGATCAGCTCAGTGCTTTGCGATGACCTAGAGGGGTGGGGTAGGGTGGGGTGGGGTAGGGAGGGTGGGAGGGAGACTCAAGAGGGAGGGGATATGGGGATATATGTATGCATACGGCCGATTCATTTTGTTGTAGAACAGAAACTGACACAGTATTGTGAAGCAGTTATACTCCAATAAAGATCTATTAAAAAATATTCATAAAATACTTACACTTTTGTCTATACACTAAATGTGCCTTTGAGAAACAACTCCTCCATCACTCCAAGTTTACTTCATGGAACTCAGATTGGTTCAAGGGTAAGAACATGAGTCAAACAATTCCAATCAGGGCGCTTTCATAAAATCTGATGTGTAAATACTGAGTGAAACAAGATGGCTTTTCTTTTTGGATTTCAAATTTGAGACAACTAGCAGCCTCCCATTCTTAGGGCTAGCCTAAGAATAAGAACAGACAGAGGGAACTATAATAACAGATGAAGTGTGACCAAATCATCATGACATCATTTGATCACTGATATTCAGCCATCCCTACTGAATTGCTTCCTTGAACCTCCAAGAGTTCAGACTAATACAATTGTATAATAAGTGCACTGAGAGACTACATATAGGCATTATGCAATCACAGATGCAGAGTCCAACCTGGAAGGATAAGGCTAGGCTAGATGGAGCCCCCAAATTTCCTGAAAAGTGTAAGTAGCATGCTTTGGACAGAAGCTCAGACCCTCAGAATGCAATATCCAGAAGCACCAAAGCCCCAAATATCAGTTCATACTGCTGCATACTCAAAAACTGCATTAATTTATTTTAATCATCAATGAAATTAAAAAATCAGTGAATAATTTGAAAAGTTTTCTTCATAAGAAATAGTGCAGGGCTTCCGTGGTGGCGCAGTGTCATTGAGAATCTGCCTGCCAGTGCAGGGGACACGGGTTCGAGCCCTGGTCTGGGAAGATCCCACATGCCGCGGAGCAACTAGGCCCGTGAGCCACAATTACTGAGCCTGCGCGTCTGGAGCATGTGCTCCGCAACAAGAGAGGCCGCGATAGTGAGAGGCCCGCGCACCACGATGAAGAGTGGCCCCCACTTGCCGCAAATGGAGAAAGCCCTCGCACAGAAACGAAGACCCAACACAGCCAAAAATAATTAATTAATTAATTAATTAATTAAAAGGGGGTATATTTATAGACAGTACTGAGAGAACATGGATTTAAAAAAAAAAAAAAAGAAATAGTGCAACTTAAAGTGTGGTGTATCACAGACAGAACTGTTTACTAAGTGTACAAATCCAGAAGGTTTGTCATGGGATTCTTTGGGCCCAACCCAATCCCGGTAGTCCAACACATGGCAGGGCTTCAGTTTTGCTTTATGCTCCCGTAGCTCCCTGCACTTCACCTTTTTAATACTCAGTACATTTAAAATGACATTTCCTGAGAGAAAGCACTCTGGGGGTAGGGATGGCATCTGCCCCTCTTGTGTTTCACTGTTACCCACACATATGGCTCAGTGCCTGAACTGCTATGGGTGTTCCACACATTTGCTGTATGGAATTGTCTCAAAAGTAGGAACACCACACATGGCAAAGCTGCAGTCAGGAATCTTTCTGTATGCTGAGGTAGATTGTAGAAGGAGAGGAAAAAATATGGAAAGTAAGAAGAAATGTCCCTGGTGGCAAAGAGGACAGGTGGCAGTTCTGCTGGACTGATATGGAAACACCTTCCTACTTATCCTCCCATACACAGTGTGTACTGTTTGGAAGGCCAGCTTGGAGAAAGGAGTTAGCTACTCCAGCAGAGGTATAACTAGCACAAGTCTTTCTAGAGGCCAAAGTATAAACGTGTTCCATAGAGTTACAAAATGCTGGCGGAACTAAGGCCTGGGGTGTCATGAAGGCTGCTTGTTTAATGATTTCTATTCTCTTTCTCTCTTTCTTTAAGAAAATACATATGTGTACGTGTATATATATATATATATATACATATATATATACGTACACACATATATATATGCATATAAATATTTAATTTATTATAATACACAGTAAGATTATTGCCAGATATTTCAGCCTATGTAAAATTATCTATGATGTCAATTTCCTGGGAAAGTGGTGCCTGTAAAAATTTACTTAAATCATTTATTTAACACAAAGTAATATACACACATATAAACTTAGCCATTTCAAATTTGAGGAAATGTGATCCTTGAATGTTAATTACATTTTTTAAAATGTAGAAATTTGCAAACATAGAAATGTGCAGAGAATGAACCCCTTTACATCAACGATTATCAACTCATGGCCAGTCTTCTTTCATTTATACCCTCACTCATTCATGCCCTCCTTATACTTTTATGGAAAACCTAGACTGCATATCATTTATTATAAATAGTTCTATATGTATAGGATATAGACTTTTAAAAAACATGACCAAAATAATTATATCACTATTGTTTTTTTGAAATTTAATTTTATGACTTGCAGTTATATTTAGTAACTAGAATTTGCTAACAAGGTTAATTTTTCATTTAGGATGGTAGAGCCTGATTTGATCAGTTTTCATAAAGGATGACTCATTTGAAACTTGTAATTTGTTTCATCATTCAAAAAAATGATGAATTTATTTCTTTAAATAGATTAAACAAGACTTCTAGGATCTCATTAACAGCATTAATTTGTTCAGGACACTCTTATCACTTATTAATGGGAAAAAATGGTGCCCTGTATTTCTTAAGTCTGATGGGGAGAAGATTCATATCATCAGTGCCGTCTGACAATATTCATTCATTCCATAACTCTTGGAGTGTTTTGTACTTTGCAACTTAAAATACTTTTAAAATAGTTATTTTATTCTTTATAATAATCCTGTAAGTTGGTTATTATTAGATTCATCTTTATTTCAAACAAGTGGAACCACAGCTCAGAGAGATGAAGTACCTGAGGGTCTGAGTCAATCTCCCAAAACTGTGTGTTCATTTCACCGAATTACACTGTTTTTCTATGAATCCTTCCATTACTGCTCTCCTGCAAAGATATCCGTATTGTACATGATCAAACTTTCAGGCCCCTAGGTAAAGAGGAAAGGTAAAAATGAGAATATGTCTCACACTTCTAATCTGACTACGCTGTTATGTTCAACATACTTATGTTTTTCAGCCTCTTGCACACACACACCTGATGACACAGCTTACGCTGCTAAGCTAGTAATATTACCAGGGTCAGAAGGTGGAATCAAATAAATACCTTTTCCTCTCTGCAGAAAAATTAACCCTTGTCTGAGAAGGATTTCTTGTCCAAGATAAAGTTCTCTTCCTTCAGCTTTGACTAAAGTCATGTTCTTAAGGACCTATAGGCAATATAATTTTCTAAAACAAATAAAGCAACTTGATTTTTTAAAATCTGTAGTCTTTCTTGTTGCTTCTTATTTTTGTCTTCCCACGTATTGATAAAATTCATTCCTGAAAGAATTTATTTTCACCATTTCTATTTTCAGTGACAATTTTATATTATGTATGTGTTTGTACTATGGATGAATATAAGAAGATTTGATTCACATTACAAATCCAGCACTGATTGTCAGAACACTCAGAAACAATGCAAATAGAGATTATGATGCTTCTCAAGGCAGAATTGCTCTTAATCAAATAAACGGATCATGGTTGTTTAATGGAAAAGAAAAAATAATTTTTGAACGTTGGAGAAGGAACAAGTAAATTGACCACTTGAGAACATTTTGAAATTAATATGCTAAATAATTATTGCAATTTAGTGATCATTATCATTAATTGTTTTGCCTCTTCTTTGGGGAATAGCATTATTCCTCCTTCTCCCTGCTCCCCAGCCCATGTAATTGTAATGAGAGCCTCATCCTAATCAACTCCTTGGCTACAGTGACTGCTGGGGCAGGTCCCTGTCTGAGGCTGGTCCAGTCATCGCACCCTGCACCTCCAAACACAGTGCTAAGTCTAGGGGTAGACCTGTGACTCAATCCAGCCAGGAAAAATCCTTCTATGACTGCAGCTGGGGTTGCGGATGAGAGTTTGTTGTGTCCAAAGGGGTTTGGACACAGGTGAGTAAAGTATGAATCAGGAGCTTTTGGCAGCCAGATCTCCTTCTCAGAAAAGCCTGTCTGAGGGAACGTAGCCCACCTGCAGAGAGATGTGAGGAAGAAACCTGAAGAGGGTGAGAGCGGACAGTGTGCGAGCCCCTGGAGCTGCTGACCAGTCCAGCTCCTGCCTTTCCTTTCCCACATTTGGAATATGCAGCCAATAATCACTTCCCTCCCATTTTAGTGGGGTTTTTTTTTTTTTTTGGTTTTTTTTTGTTTTTCATTTTTTTGCTTAATCTGGTTTAAGTTTTTGTCATTTGCAAATTAAAAAATCATGTCTTTAATACTATACACAATATTTTATTTCTAACACAGAAGTAGATATAGATTAGAATTCCTGTTCTATCAATTACTAGTTGTGTACTCTTGGGTAAATTACTTAAACTCTCTAAACTTCAGTTCGTTATATGTTATAAGGATAATTTTTATTCATAATGGTTCACTTATAGGGTGGTTGTATGGATTAAATAAGATCTGTATATAAAATGCATAACTCTAAGTCTCTAAATTATACCAGCTTTTTTAAAATTTATTTTTTATTGAGGTAACATTGTTTTATAATACTATATAAGTTGCATGTGTACAACATTATATTTCTACTTCCATATACACACTAGCACGCTCACCACCAAAATTTTAGTTTCTATCTGTCACCATACAGTTGATCGCTTTTACCCATTTTGCCCCTCCAACCCAACCCTTCCCCTCTGTTAACCACTACTCTGTTCTCTGTAACTATGTGTTTGTTTTATTTATTGTTTGTTTTTTTTTTTTTATATTCCACATACGAGTGAAATCATATGAAAGCATACCATAACTGCTCTTATTATTATCTGTGGCACACTTTGTTTACTCATTCAGTTAGAGAATGGGTAGATTGAATTCTTGGGCTCAGTTCTAAATCCCTTCTTGTATCCATCTCCTTTGTCTATAGCTTTGCAGTTTCTCCCTCTAAAGGTGGATATATTCCAATTCCCCCCACTCCTTGACTTTGAACTTGGCTACGGGACTTATTTTGGCCACAGGTTGTTAGCAGGCTTAAACCCAAGTAGAGATTTCACTAGTACTTATACGATAGGATTTGTTCTCTTGCACTCTGCCATTGTCCCAAGAAGAAACACATCCCAGCTGGTCCCAGGAGGATGTGAGACACATGGAACAGAGCTGCCCCAGTGGACTCACAAGTTCTTGAGTAAAATAAATGCTCCCTGTTATTCTGAGCCTTTGAGATTTTATGGTCATTACACAGCACTGACTGAGTGATACATTCCAACAGGTTTTAATTCAAACTGATTTCATTATAATAGAAAAAAAACATTCAAGTATGTAAATTCTACCAAGGAAAAGAATTATTCATTAAAAATGCTAGAATAAAAGGATTTTATGTCCACAGATATAGTAGAAAATGACCAAGGATACCGGTTCTTAATCCACTGGAGTTAGAGACTCTTTAGAATATGAGCAGAGCCCCGAACTCCCATGACTGCATTACAAGCACACTGTTTTGTATACAGTTGATGGAGCTTATAGATGCCTTAATGCCCATTGAGTCTGTAGAGTCTGTAACGCTCAGATTCAGAATCTCTGGTGTACGGAGTCATGGTATAGAAACACTGAGTTTGCTATGCAGCATTGAAAGTCTGTATCTTTCAAAGCAAATCTGATTCTGGGAAATGATTTACAAGTATAGTTTGCAGGAGCTGTGCATTAAACACATATTTTGGCCTGACCTTACCTGATGTCCTCAGGAATGATCAGTCTGAAGAATATGCACATAGTAATTATTTAATTTAATATGCATTCACTTAGGATTTAGCATATATCACCTTATATGGTATTTTTTTCCTTTTTTATATGTGCATACTATGTGTCAACACATCAGTGCTACATGAGGTCAACAGAAAAAAAGAATGATCAGGGGTTGAATGTGGTTGAGAAGCCTTTCATAAAATACAGAGTCATAGGCTCCACCCTGAAGGAAGTATGACTGAAATAAGTAGAAAAAATAGGGAACACCATTTGATGTGGATGTGAATCTGAGCAAATGTGTAGAGATGGAAACACATGTGATGTCTTGTGACGGTTAATTTTATGTGTCAAGTTGACTGGGCCACAGGGTGCAGAGATACATGGTTAGATGTTATTCTAGGCCTGTCTGTGAAAGCGTTTCTTGATGAGATTAACATATGAATTGGCTGACTGAGTAAAGCAGACTGCCCTCCCCAATGCTGGTGGGCCTCATTCAATTCACTGAAGATGTGAATAGAACAAAAAGGCTGATAAAGGAAGAAATTGTCCTCTCTGCCTGACTGTCTTTGATCTGGGATATCTATCTTCTGGAAATTACACCACTGCCTCTCCTGGTCCTCAGACCTTTGGTCGTGCACCAGAACTATACTATCAGCTCTCCTGGATCTCCATCTTGCCAACTGCAGATGTTGAGTCTTTCCAGCATCCATAATCACTTTGTGAGCCAATTCCTTATAATATTAAAATAAATTTCTTTCTCTCTTTATATATAAATATATATATAAATTATAATTGTATATATTATATAAATTATATATGTTATATATTAATATATATAATATTGTTTCTATTATATCTATTGGTTCCATTTCTATGGCGAACCCAGGCTAATGCATGTGTTGAATGGGACATTTTTATCATAATATTAATCTATTGCATAAGGTAAGGTGAAGATGTCCAGTTTAGCTAGTAGAAATAAAGAGAAGTTAAGCTAATACATTTAGAAAAAAACTGCCTAGAGGTCAGCTAAACTTTGTTAGAAGGGAGAGACAAAACAATAGAGTAAACATGTGGAACTCTGGTCTGGTTTGCATTCTTTTAACTATAAGAGTGAGTGTAGCTTAGAGACAGTGGACTTTTGACCAAGTCTAGTTAAAACTTGTCAAAACTCTATGTACATTCTCCTTTTTACCCTGCCAATCATATCTCTGCCTTCTGGCAATTGCATTAAATGCAAATAAACTAAATAAGACTGGGGCAAAGAAGAGAGAATTTCCAGGCACTGTTCACCTATTGCTTTTGCTGCTGACTTTGGCTGGTGTCATTGTTAGGTAAAAAAACTTGGGACTATTTTAGCCACACTCTCCTGTGCCTGCAGCTGCAACTGCTGATTTGGGTAGAGATACAGAGAGAGATTAGATCAGAGAAGTCAACAAGGAACTGATTGTGGAGGGCCTTGAATATAAGATTAGAAATCACACACAAAAAAGTGTGTGTGTGTGTGTATGTGCATGTGTTGCTTTGGATTGGAAAGGTTATATGCAATATCATGAGTTACTGATAATCGCATGAAAACATGGATTGATGGATTAGAGAACAAAACTCACGTGAATTGGCAGGTGCATACCACACTATCATTCAACATAAATTTATGATGTTCAGAATAATGTGTTGGGGATTCAGAAGGTGTAAAGTCAACAGCAGCTCTTTCCTAGCATATATTGACAGATGGGACATTACCTCTATTATAAGGGCACCTGTATATGTAATACAGTATTAAAGTACCTGTAATATACTCAGAATAAGTGACAAAGATAGAAAAACAAATGAGTAAGTACTTTCATTGTCAATATGGTATTTCCAAAAAGTAAGTGACAATAAGAAGCAGTTTAAGATTAAATGGCAGAGTTAGTGCCACCAATTCTAGTTGTTCCTCCATTAGTAGAGCAGATTTAATACTGACACATATTTATGGCAGTCAATATAATTTCACCATATCAGCTATTGATACTTCATGTTTTGCTTTGGTTTCTAGTATAATTTGAGAATATGTGGAGAACCTGGGGGGAGAGGAAGTCTCACTGATAAGCCGTTGATCAGTTCTGCAGGCTTGCCTGTGTCAGTCTCAGACTATAATCTCTTGGGTTCCTGACTTCCTGTCTCCATGTTTAAGAGATGTGAATTAGCAGAACTTCTTTTTGAGAAGCAGAGTGAGAGGATGGAGTGGTGAATGTGAAGACAGAAGATCTTAAGTAAGGCATATGGATTTGATTTACTAGGAAACTGAAGAAAAAAAGGTTTCATTTGCAGAGGGTGAAGATAACATTTGCAAAGTCGTATTGTAGGCAGCAGGGGACGGCAGAGTGAATGATATGAGAGGCGGAGAGAAGAGTGTGTGTGTGGGCAAAGACTTCCAAATTGGGGAACCTATAGGTAATAGGTTGCAAGGTAAGAGAGTGGCAGAGATGTTACCAAGGTAAAAGAGAGGGAGTGTCATGAGATTATAGGGGGATAATCTAGTGAAAGCACTAGTGAAATCAACCACTTAGGAGTTGCATTCTGAAAAGTGAGTCACTCCAGGGGTTACAGAAAAATGTCATGTGACGATGAGTCCACAGAAGGATGACCAGCAGCACGAAGTGCAGTGACTTCGTTTTGTTTGAATAGAGTTGGTGGTGGGAGAACGGTTACAAGCAGATGGCTGTAATGTGTTACTTTGCTTAGAGGTCAGCAAAGAGGGAGAGGAAATAAATCCTGAACTATAGAGATCAAAGCATTTTTCCTTTGCAATGGAGTTAAGTACAGAGCTTGAGGTACTTAGTTGTAAAAGATTTATTCACATGTAGACACAATAAGGCATGATTACTACTTTGAGGAGAGATACAATTAATAGAAAGTAGCAAATGAGATTATTTTCTTCTCTTTTTGATTATTTAAAAATTGAAAAGAAAGGCTTAATTATGTTTTAAATATCAGGTGCTGAATAAGCCCAGGGAAGCCCTTTCTATAACAAATTTTTAAAATAAAGCATTATTTCCACAATGCTTAAGAAGGTTTTGAAGATCTACTGTCAATATTGACAATATAATGAAAGTGTCCGAAGGGTGTAATATTTTATTGCTCCAAATTTAAAGCCTTAGCCTATTATCACCCTTAATGTGAGGCAGTATGATGGTTTTTTAAATTAACACATTTACAGAATTAATGTGCAAATAAACAAATGATGCATAACCAAGTTATTTGTTAATGTGTAAAAATACTGCGTTTGTGGAATCTGCATCTTTGAGGTATAAGTGTTTTTTTTCTCCTGAGTATATTCTTTTAAGTCAGATTCGTGGTCTCCTTTTATACATGAATTTGTGAGCAGGATAGGAAGTTACAGAGAATTTAAAAATCTTCATTTAGTTTCACTTCTTAGGGATTATGACATCTAGAAAAGCCTAAAGAAACTTTCTATCATATGAAACAACTTTTGGCTGAAGAAAACCTTCATGTAGGAGGGAACTCCCCCTGCTGTGATGTCTGGGAACAGGAAAACAGAAGCCTGATGTTGAGAGATGTTAAAGTGTGGAGGTTAAAGTGTGCTGAGATTATTTTCTTTTCATATCTAGGATCAGATGAGTAAACACTTTCATTGTCAATATCATGTTACTGCAAAGAAAACAGAAGCAATCTTCACTATATGAATATGCAGCTTTCTCCTGTTACTTTCAAGAGTTCTTCAAGTAGAATGTTGCTTTTTATTTTATTCTGCCACATAGTGCATTTTCATCTACTTCTGCTTTAGTCCCATTTAATAATATGAAACTTTTCCACCTGACTGGCAGAACTTCAGGATAAACTACATTTTCAAAAGAACATCTGTTTTTGAATACTGAAGAGATTGAATTGTCTCAAAATTTCATTTGTTACTTTAGCAAGCAAGTGCACATATTTTAATGAATTTAAAGAGGTATTGTTTATGGGCCATATAAACTGTTACTAAACCACCTGTAATGTACTCAGAGTGAAATGACAGAGGTAGAGAAACAGTAGGCTGTATAATACAGAATGGGCTCAGTATCCACTGTCTTCAACTTATAAGAATGTTCAGTTTCTAAACAATAGACAGTGCAGGCATCTGTGTTTTTCAAAAGCTTTAAACATGTTTATCTTGGATGACACCACACTTGGATAACATACAGAAAAATCTTCTTCTTTTGATTTTTCTTTCTAATTATATGGGGCTGATGAATCTGGTTTCTTGTTGGGCCTCTGATTGAGTCAGTAGAGAGAGCCAGAGTTACCAGCCAATGGTCCTGACCTAGCATGCTTCAGTCAGGCAAGCAAAAGGGATGTAGCCAATGAGCCTCCTTTGTGTTCCAAACAATCAGGATAGGTACAGGAGGGTAGCAGTAGTTTAGTTTTCTGAATCTGAAATGGCAAGACTTTCTTTTTAAGTGTTTTGGTGTTTCATAAAGAAAAGACCTACCATTTGCAAATAGGATTTTTCTGATTTCTCATTTTAAAGAGCAAAATTTGTAACTTATGCAACTAGGCATTGCATAATCTGCTTAAATACAGTTCTCGTTGGAAATATATTGTGAGTTTGTGGAAACTGTAATTGTCATACTAAGCACTGATGTGCAAGTTAGTGTAGAGGAGTAGTAAATTGCTAGGTTTTCTCATAGTTCCCACTGTTTCCTATCCAAGCTACTATTTTCTCTTTTCTGGATGCCTGCATTAGCCTCCTGACAGGTCACTCTCCTTTCACTCTTCCTCCTCTACACTCTGTTTTTAACATGGGAGCCAGAGTGATCCACTCTGTTCAAAGACCTTCCAAAGACTTCCCAACTCAGAGAAAAAGCCTAAGTCCCTACAACGGCCTCTGAACTTTGGTGCTTCAAAATTCTCTGACTTCATCACCTGCAGCTCTCCCTGTGCTCCCCCAGCTCTAGCCAGCTGGCCCCTTGTCACTCCTTAAATGCTGAAGCTCATTCCTACCTTAGAGGCATTGCCATGGCTGTTTCCTCCACTGAATGCTTTTCCCACAGCATTTCCAACCTCCTAAGTCTTTGCTCAAATACCATTTTCATAATAGAGCTAGAATACTCTTAGTTCCCTTTAATCTGTCCTATTTTTTCTATAATACTTAATAATGTTCTAGCCTACTTTATAATTTATTTATTTGCAATGTTTGTTATTTTTTATGTCTCCAGGCACTAGAATTTAAGCTCTGAGGATAAGGAATTTTTAAAAAACTTTTATTTTCAAATGATTCAGGATTCACATGCAGTTGTAAAAGATAATACAAAGAGATCCTGTATACCAGTCACCCAGCTTCCTCAATGATAACATCTTACAAAACAATGGTATAATATGACAACCAGAAAACTGACATTGATTTAATTCATCTACCTTATTCAGATTTCACTAATGTTACATGAATTCATTTGTCTGTGTATTTAGTTCCATGCAACTGTATCATGTGTGTAGATTCGTGTGACCATCATCACAGTCAAGATACAGAACAAGTTCCCTCACAAGGATCGAGGGTAGGAATTTTTGTGTGTTTAATTCATCGATGTATTCCAATGGTCTGACACACAGTGAGTGCTCAATAAATAAATTATTTTATGCAATAGAATTTATATAAAAATATTATAAGTTTTGGGTTCCCAAATATTCGAAACTCTACTCAAGTTGGGTTTTTTTTTTTGATTGTTGTTAATTTAAAATGCATTTATAGGGAGACATTCAAGATGATGGAGGAGTAAGACATGGAGATCACCTTCCTCTCCACAAATACATTAGAAACACATCTACATGTGGAACAACTCCTACAGAACACCTACTGAATGTTGGCAGAAGACCTCAGACTTCCCAAAAGGCAAGAAAAACCCATGCACCTGGGTAGCACAAAAGAAAAAAGAAAAAACAGAGACAAAACAATAGGGACGGGACCTGCACCTCTGGGAGAGAGCTGTGAAGGAGGAAAAGTTTCCACACACTAGGAAGGCCCTTCGCGAGCGGAGATGGGGAGTGGGCAGCGGGGGAAGCTTCGGAAGCACAGAGGAGAGCACAGCAACAGGGGTACAGAGGGCAAAGCAGAGAGATTCCCGCACAGAGGATCGGTGCCGACCAGCACTCACCAGCCCGAGAGGCTTGTCTGCTCACCCGCCGGGGAAGGTGGGGGCTGGGAGCTGAGGCTTGGGCTTCGGAGATCAGATCCCAGGGAGAGGACTGGGTTTGGCTGCGTGCACACAGCCTGAAGGGGGCTAGTGTACCACAGCTAGCCGGGAGGGAGTCCGGGAAAAAGTCTGGAACTGCCTAAGAGGCAAGAGACCAATGTTTTGGGGTGCACAAGGAGAGGGGATTCAGACACCACCTTAGTTAGCTCCAGAGAGTAGCGTGAGCCTGGCTATCAGCTCGGACCGCAAAGACGGGCATGAAGCGCGAACACTGCCATCGCTGCCACCAAGAAGCCTGTGTGTAAGCACAGGTCACTACCCACACCCGCCCTGGGAGCCTGTGCAGCCCGCCACTGCCAGGGTCCTGAGATCCAGGGACAACTTCCCTGGGAGAACACACGGCATGCCTCAGGCTGTTGAAATGTCACACTGGCCTCTGCCACCACAGGCTCACCCCACATTCCAGTTATGACTACCGTACCCCTCCCTAACCCCGGCATGAGTGAGTAAGAGGGCACTAATCAGGCGCTGCTTTAACCCCCTCCTGTCTGGGCAGGAACAGATGCCTGAGGGCAACCTACATGCAGAGGCGGGGCCACATCCAAAGCTGAAAACCAGGAGCTGTGCGAACAAAGAAGAGAACGGGAAATCTCTCCCAGCAGCCTCAAGAGCAGCAAATTAAATCCCCATGATCAACTTGATGTACGCTGCATCTGTGGAATACCTGAATACACAATGAATGTTCCCAAAATCGAAGCGGTGGACTTTGAGAGCAACTGTAGACTTGGGGTTTGCTTTCTACGTCTGATTTATTTCTGTTTTTTTTTTTTTTAATTAATTAATTAATTTATTTATGGCTGTGTTGGGTCTTCATTTCTGTGCGAGGGCTTTCTCCAGTTGCAGCGAGCGGGGGCCACTCTTCATCGCGGTGCGCAGGCCTCTCACTGTCGCGGCCTCTCCCGATGCGGAGCACAGGCTCCAGACACGCAGGCTCAGTAGTTGCGGCTCACGGGCTTAGTTGCTCCGCGGCATGTGGGATCTTCCCAGACCAGGGCTTGAACCCATGTCCCCTGCATTGGCAGGCAGATTCTCAACCACTGCACCACCAGGGAAGCCCCTATTTCTGGTTTTTATGTTTATCTTAGTTTAGTTTTTAGTGCTTCTTATCATTGGTGGATTTGTTTACTGGTTTGGTGGCCCTCTACTTTTGTTTTTTTCTCTTTTTGTGAATGTGTCTGTGTATGTTTCTTTGTGTGATTTTGTCTGTTTTGTTTTGCTTTTACCATTTCGTTTGGGGTTCTATCTGTCCTTTTTTTTTCCTATTTTTTTTCCTTTTCTTCTGAGGCGTGTGGATGGCAGGGTCTTGGTGCTCCAGCCGGGTGTCAAGCCTGAGCCTCCAATTGGGAGAGCTGAGTCCAGGACATCAGACCAACAGAGTCCTCCCGGCTCCCCATAATATCAGTTGGCAAGAGCTCTCCCAGAGATCTCCATCTCAACACTAAGACCCAGCTGCACTCAACAACCAGCAAGCTCCAGTGCTGGACGCCTCATGCCAAACAACCGGCAAAACAGGAACACAACCCCACCCATTAGAAGAGAGGCTGCCTAAAATCATAATTAGTTCACAGACACCCCAAAACACACAACAAGATGTGGCCCTGCCCCCCAGAAGGACAAGACCCAGCCCCACCCACCAGAACACAGGCACCAGTCCCCTCCACCAGGAAGCCTACACAAACCACTGAATCAACCTCACCCACTGGAGGCAGACATCAAACACAATGGGAACTATGAACCTGCAGCCTGCGAAAAGGAGACCACCAAAAAAGTAAGTTAAACAAATTAGAAGACAGAGAAATATGCAGCAGATGAAGGAGCAAGGTAAAAACCCACCAGAACAAACAAATGAAGAGGAAATAGGCAGTCTATCTGAAAAAGAATTCAGAGTAATGATAGCAAAGATGATCAAAAATCTTGGAAATAGAATGGAGAAAATACAAGAAACGTCTAACAAGGACCTAGAAGAACTAAAGAGCAAACAAACAAGGATGAACAACACAATAAATGAAATGTTAAATTCCCTAGAAGGAATCAATAGCAGAATAACTGAGGCAGAAGAACGTATAAGTGACCTGGAAGATAAAATAGTAGAAATAAATACTGCAGAGCAGAATAAAGAAAAAAGAATGAAAAGAATTGAGGACAGTCTCAGAGACCTCTGGGACAACACTGAATGCACCAACATTCAAATTACAGGGGTCCCAGAAGAAAAAAAGAAAAAGAAAGGGTCTGAGAAAATATTTGAAGAGATTATATTTGAAAATTTCCCTAACTTGAGAAAGGAAATAGTCAATCAACTCCAGGAAGTACAGAGAGTCCCATACAGGATAAATTCAAGGAGAAACATGCCAAGACACATATTACTCAAACTATCAAAAATTAAATACAAAGAAAAAATATTACAAGCAGCAAGGGAAAAGCAACAAATAACATACAAGGGAATTCCCATAAGGTTAACGGCTAACCTTTCAGCAAAAACTCTGCAAGCCAGAAGGGAGTGGCAGGATATAATTAAAGTGATGAGAGGGCAAAACCTACAACCAAGATTACTCTACCCAGCAAGGATCTCATTCAGATTCGAAAGACAAATTAAAACCTTTATAGACAAGCAAAAGTTAAGAGAATTCAGCACCACCAAACCAGTTTTACAACAAGTGCTAAAGGAACTTCTCTAGGCAGGAAACACAAGAGAAGGAAAAGACCTACAATAACAAACCCAAGACAGTTAAGAATATGGTAATAGGAACATACATATTGATAACTACCTTAAATGTAAATGGATTAAATGCTCCAACCAAAAGACGTAGACTGGCTGAATGGATACAAAAACAAGACCTGTATATATGCTGTCTGTAAGAGACCCACTTCAGACCTAGGGACACATACACACTGAAAATGAGGGGATGGGAAAAGATATTCCATGCAAATGGAAATCAAAAGAAAAATGGAGTAGCATTTCTCATATCAGACAAAATAAACTTTAAAATAAAGACTATTACAAGAGAGAAAGAAGGACACAACATAATGATCAAGGGATCAATCCAAGAAGAAGATATAACAATTGTAAATATTTATGCACCCAAAATAGGAGCACCTCAATACATAAGGCGAATGCTAACAGCCATAAAAGGGGAAAACAACAGTAACACAATAATAGTACAGAACTTTATCACCCCACTTTCACCAATGGACAGATCATCCAAAATGAAAATAAATAAGGAAATACAAGCTTTAAATGACACATTAGACCAGATGGAATTAATTGATATTTATAGGACATTCCATCCAAAAACAACAGAATACGCTTTCTTCTCAAGTGTCATGGACATTCTCCAGGACAGATCATATCTTGGGTCACAAATCAAGTCTTGGTAAATTTCAGAAAATTAAAATCATATCAAGTATCTTTTCCAACTACAGCGCTAAGACTAGATATCAATTACAGGAAAAAAATCTGTAAAAAATACAAACACATGGAGGCTAAACAATACACTAATAAATAACCAAGAAATCAAAGAGGAAATCAAAAAATACCCAGAAAAAAATGACAATGAAAACATGACGACCCAAAACATATGGGATGCAGCAGAAGCAGTTCTAAGAGGGAAGTTTATAACAATACAATGCTACTTCAAGAAACAAGAAACATCTCAAATAAACAACCTAACCTTACACCTAAAGCAATTAGAGAAAGAAGAACAAAAAAACCCCAAAGTTAGCAGAAGGAAAGAAATCATAAAGATCATATCAGAAATAAAGGAAACAATAGCAAAGATAAATAAAACTGAAAGCTGGTTCTTTGAGAAGATAAACAAAATTGTTAAACCTTTAACCAGACTCATCAAAAATAAAAGGAAGAAGACTCAAATCAACAGAATTCAAAATGAAAAAGGAGAAGTAACAACTGACACTGCAGAAATACAAAGGATTATGAGAGATTACTACAAGCAACTATATGCCAATAAAATGGACAACCTGGAAGAAATGGACAAATTCTTAGAAAAGTACAACCTTCCAAGGCAGAACCGGGAAGATATAGAAAATATGAACAGACCAATCACAAGTAATGAAATTGAAACTGTGATTGACAATCTTCCAACAAACAAAAGCCCAGGATCAGATGGTTTCACAGGCAAATTCTATCAAACATTTAGAGAAGAGCTAACACCTATCCTTCTCAAACTCTTCCAAAATATAGCAGAGGGAGGAATACTCCCAAACTCATTCTACGAGGCCACCATCACCCTGATACCAAAACCAGACAAAGATGTCACAAAAAAAGAAAACTACAGACCAATAACTATGATGAACATAGATGCAAAAATCCTCAACAAAATACTAGCAAAGAGAATCCAACAGCACATTAAAAGGGTCATACACCATGATCAAGTGGGGTTTATCACAGGAATGCAAGGATTCTTCAATATATGCAAATCAATCAATGTGATACACCATATTAACCAAGTGAAGGAGAAAAACCATATTATAATCTCAATAGATGCAGAGAAAGCTTTCGACAAAATTCAACACCCATTTACAATAAAAACTCTCCAGAAAGTAGGCATAGAGGGAACTACCTCAACTTAATAAAGGCCATATATGACGAACCCACAGCCAACATTGTTCTCAATGGTGAAAAACTGAAACCATTTCGTCTAAGATCAGGAACAAGACAAGGTTGTCCACTCTCACCACTATTATTCAACATAGTTTTGGAAGTTTTAGCCACAGCAATCAGAGAAGAAAAAGAAATAAAAGAAAACCAAATCATAAAAGAAGAAGTAAAGCTGCCACTGTTTGCATATGACATGATACTATACATAAAGAATCCTAAAGATGCTACCAGAAAACTACTATAGCTAATCAATGAGTTTGGAAAAGTAGCAGGATACAAAATTAATGCACAGAATTCTCTTGCATTCCTATACACTAATGATGAAATCTTAAAGAGGAATTAAGGAAATACTCCCATTTACCACTGCAACAAAAAGAATAAAATACCTGGGAATAAACATACCTAAGGAGACAAAAGACCTGTATGCAGAAAACTGTAAGACACTGATGAAAGAAATTAAAGACGATACAAACAGATGGAGAGATATACCATGTTCTTGGATTGGAAGAATCAACATTGTGAAAATGACTATACTACCCAAGGCAATCTACAGATTCAATGCAATCCCTATCAAACTACCAATGGCACTTTTCACAGAACTAGAACAAAAAATTTTACAATTCATATGGAAACACAACATAACCCGAATAGCCAAAACAATCTTGAGAAAAAAAAACAGAGCTGGAGGAATCAGGCTCCCTGACTTCAGACTATACTACAAAGCTACAGTAATCAAGACAGTATGGTACTGGCACAAAAATAGAAATACAGATCAATGGAAAAGGATAGAAAGCCCAGAGATAAACCCATGCACACATGGTCACCTTATCTTTGATAATGGAGGCAAGAATATACAGTGGAGAAAAGACAGCCTCTACAATAAGTGGTGCTGGGAAAACTGGACAGCTACATGTAAAAGAATGAAATTAGAACACTTCCTAACACCATACACAAAAATAAACTCAAAATGGATTAAAGACCTAAATGTAAGGCCAGACACTATCAAACTCTTAGAGGAAAACATAGGCAGAACACTCTATGACATAAATCACAGCAAGATCCTTTTTGACCCACCTTCTAGAGAAATGGAAATAAAACCAAAAATAATCAAATGGGACCTAATGAAACTTAAAAGCTTTTGCGCAGCAAAGGAAACCCTAAACAAGATGAAAAGACAACCCTCAGAATGGGAGAAAATATTTGCAAATTAAACAACTGACGAAGGATTAATCTTCAAAATACACAAGCAGCTCATGCTGCTCAATATCAAAAAAACAAACAACCCAATTCAAAAATGGGCTGAAGACCTAAATAGACATTTCTCCAAAGAAGATATACAGATTGCCAACAGAAACATGAAAGGATGCTCAACATCACTAATCATTAGAGAAATGCAAATCAAAACCACAATGAGGTATCACCTCACACCAGTCCATCATCAAAAAAATCTACAAACAATAAATGCTTGAAAGGGTGTGGAGAAAAGGGAACCCTCTTGCACTGTTGGTGGGAATGTAAATATGATACAGCCACTATGGAGAACAGTATGGAAGTTCCTTAAAAACTAAAAATAGAACTACCATATGACCCAGCAATCCCACTACTGGTCATATACCCTAAGAAAACCACAATTCATAAAGAGACATGGGGACTTCCCTGGTTGCACAGTGGTTACGAATACACCTGGCAATGCGGGGACACGGATTCGAGCCCTGGTCCAGGAAGATCCCACATGCCGCAGAGCAACTAAGCCCATCTGCCACAACTACTGAGCCTGTGCTCTAGGGCCTGCAAGCCACAACTACTGAGCCTGTTTGCCACAGCTACTGAAGCCCGTGCACCTAGAGCCTGTGCTCCGCATCAAAGAGAAGCCACCGCAATGAGAAGCCCGCACACCGTAATAAAGAGTAGCCCCCAGTCGCCACAAATTAAGAAAGCCCGCATGCAGCAACAGAGACCCAATGCAGCCAAAAAAAAAAAAAGAAAGGGAGACATATACCACAATGTTCATTGCAGCACTATTACAATAGCCAGGACACGGAAGTAATCTAAGTGTCCATGAACAGATGAATTGATAAAGAAGATGTGGCACATATATACAATGGAATATTACTCAGGCATAAAAAGAAACAAAGTTGAGTTATTTTTAGTGAGGTGGATGGACCTAGGGTCTGTCCTATAGACTGAAGTAAGTCAGAAAGAGAAAAACAAATACTGTATGCTAACACATATATATGGAATCTAAAAAAAAAATGGTTCTGATGAACCTAGGGGCAGGACAGGAATAAAGGACAGACGTAGAGAATGGACTTGAGGACACGGGGAGGGGGAAGGGTAAGCTGGGAGGAAGTGAGAGAGTAGCATTGACATATATACACTACCAAATGTAAAATAGATAGCTAGTGGGAAGCAGCTGCATAGCAGAGGGAGATAAACTCAGTACTTTGAGACCACCTAGAGGGGTGGGATAGGGAGGGTGGGAGGGAGACACAAGAGGGAGGGGGTATGGGGACATACGTATACGTATAGCTGATTCACTTTGTTATACAGCAGAAACTAACACAGCATTGTAAAGCAATTATACTCTAATAAAGATGTTAAAAACAAAAAAATAAAATAAAATGCATTTATAAATATGATTCTTTTAGAACACATACACATTGATCTCGTTTCTAAAGGGGTGGCAATCATGATGTGGTTGCTGGAAATATGATTTAATACGAATCCTAAAAGCATTGTTGCTTAAGGGCTCAGAAAAATTATTTAATATCCTTGATTTTCTAACTATTTTAATGCAGAATTTTGGGGAAATAAAACACAAAAATTTTACTGATAAGCTAACCATATTTTAAATATATCCCTGAAAAGTGGTATGAGAGTGAGTCATGGTAGAACTGGCAAGCTATCTTGTCATCTTATTAGCTTTTCTTGAGGGGATTCATTAATATACAAAAATTGGAATCACACCAAGGCTTTTCCCACAGGGATAATATTCTAATCATTATTATCTCCCTAATTTTTTGTTGTTATATGGATTCACTCTACAGCAACAGTGATGGTCGCTCAATTTCATTTTTTAGTTTATGAAATGGCGGACTTGGCAGCTTAGTCTGGAAACAGGAGAGTTTTCCTCTCTGTAAAGTTTCTTGGCATATTCAGGAATTGAACTCAAGCTTTTAACTGTGTTAATACCACAGCATGGTAACAGTAGGTGGCTGGAATAGGTTACCCTGAGGAGGCCAGGGTTATAGTTAATGAGGAGGCCAGGGTTACAGTTAATGATTCCTATCAGGATTCTTCAACCAATGGAATACATAAAACTTGATACCTATCAGAATTTTTACAAAACAGTAAGCCTCCATCTTCTCATCTCCTGTATGTAAGTGTTAAAAATTAGTAATATAAAAGCAAGCTAACTTCTTCCTATTTTTTCTAGGATTTCATATCTCTTGTAGCTTAGGAGGACATTGTTTAGTTCATTAGAAAAATAAAAAATAAAACAAAAACTGAGAGCAAGAGTAATTTTGCAATGTAGCTATCTATACTTAACCACTTCTTAAGTATTTTTTGTTTTGAGCTAGAGATGTGTTTAATTTTGGTCAGGTCTAAATTTTAATAACTTTTATTTTTCACTGAGATCTTAAGTCTCATTAGCATAAGTGGAATGTTAGAGAAAAATGTAGCTAAATCATTTGGGATCAAAGATAATCTATGGTCTAAAATTATTAAAACAGGAAATTGAAGAAAATGTTAGCTATCTAGCTGAGGAAGAATTTCACTGGTTGACAAGTATTAAAAGAAATTATAAACAAAAAGCTCAATAGATGTGATTAAAATGTATAATTTTTCATTTAAAAGGAGACCACATATATATATTTAAAGACAAACCACCAACAGGGAAATATTTAAAACAAATAAACATAAAAAGTTAACATCCTTAATATATGAAGTATTCTTCTATGCCTTCAGTACTATTTCAAGTACTTTACATGGTCTATCACATAGCAGTCTGTAAATATATATCAAAAGTCTTAAAAATATTAATAATTTTTGACCAAGTAATTGCATTTCTGGGGTTCTGCTCTAAGTAAATAATTCCAAATGAAGAAAAAGATTTATTCTAAAAAGGTATTCATCACACCAAAAGAATAGTTAGACATGATAGCCTATATGGACAGAGCCTTTATACAGCTATGAAAATCATACTTAAGAAGGATTTTGAATTATGCGAAAAAGTTTATATGATGTAAATATCATATAGTTTGATCACAATTATGGAAAAAAAAGCATAGAAAGATTTTAGAAGGAAAAATGCAAAGTTTAAAAATACCTACCTCTAGGGACTTCCCTGGTGGCGCAGTGGTTAAGAATCCACCTGCCAATGCAGGGGACACGGGTTCGAGCCCTGGTCCGGGAAGATCCCACATGCTGCGGAGCAACTAAGCCCGTGAGCCACAACTACTGAGCCTGTGCTCTAGAGCCTGCGAGACACAACTACTGAGCCCACGTACCACAACTACTGAAGCCTGCGTGCCTAGAACCCGTGCTCCACAACAAGAGAAGCCACCGCAATGAGAAGCCTGCGCACTGCAACAAATAGTAGCCTCTGCTTGCCGCAACTAGAGAAAGCCCGCACGCAGCAACGAAGACACAATGCAGCCAAAAATAAATGAATAAATTTATATTAAAAAAAATAGCTACCTCTAAGTGATTTGGGGGGAGACATACTTAGAAAATTAAATATGTTAGAGGATTACATAAATTATATGACTTCCCTAAATTATACAATGTCTGACTTGCTTTTATAATAAAGGATCCATGAAAAGTAAGTTAACTCAATAACTTAATTTAATTAAAGACTTTAGTTCAAGATTTGCACAAATATGACCTCAGAACTCTATTTTCAAATTTTTCCTAAACTGTTATAAAAAAAAGTGGCAGCAACAACAACAAACCCATGACATTGCTACTTTTATTATCCTCACTTTATAGATGAATAGATGATAGAACCAAGACACAGAGAGGTTCAGAAAGCAAGATCACTCTTCCAAGATCACAAAGCAAGCAAATGGTAGAGCTGGGATTTCCATTGAAGTCTGTACTCATCATGCTATATGTACTGCCAGTACTCGTTTGAAAGGTAGTAAGCCCAGAAACTAAACAGGACTTGGCAATCAGAAGCCTTGTCTTCATATATCAGCTCATCTACTACTTACCAGCTGCTTGATCCTGGTTAACTTACTTGTATAAAATATCAATTTCCCAATCTAAACAATAGGCATAATAATGCTAATTTCAGAGGAATCTGGTGAATATTACATGTGAAAGTCTCTAGCCCTTATAGAAGTCTGATAAATGTTAGTTGAATCTGACTATAAATTAAGTGCAATTATTGCTCTCTATCATCTTACTTGGCCATTTTACTAAAAAAAAATAAAAGTATTTTTTAAGCTAAATATTGGACATTTATATTTGAAGAGGTGATAAATGCATATGGTATCACTTAATCATCTTTAAATTATATTTACAGGTGGGGGAATCAGTATACTTTTACCCTGGCTTTGCTTTTCCTTTTTTACTTCCAGTTATTTATATTTTTATCATTTCTGTATTCAACCATAATCCTCCCTTTTTTGGTTTTAGTTTCTACCGATAAAAAGAATTAATACTTGGGCTTCCCTGGTGGCACAGTGGTTAAGAACCCACCTGCCAATGCAGGGGACACGTGTTCGAGCCCTGGTCCAGGAAGATCCCACATGCCGCGGAGCAGCTAAGCCCGTGCACCACAACTACTGAGCCCACGCTCTAGAGCCTGCAAGCCACAACTACTGAAGCCCACGCACCTAGAGCCCATGCTCCGCAACAAGAGAAGCCACTGCAATGAGAAGCCCGCACACCGCAACGAAGAGTAGCTCCTGCTCACCGCAACTAGAGAAAGCCCACACACAGTAACAAAGACCCAATGCAACCAAAAGTAATTAATTAATTAATTTTTAAAAAATGTTCTCAAGAAAAAAAAAAAGAATTAATACTCGTTGCCAGTCAGTTTGCCATGGTGTTTCCAGGCACCTCTTGGTTGGCTGAAGTTTGTCCTCTAACAGCTTAAAAAATAAATGATTTACTTTATTTTCCAGCTTTATTGAGATAGACTATAACATTGTGTTAAGTTTAAGGTGTACAACAGGATGATTTGATATATGTACATATTATGATCTAACAGTCTTATGAAGAAGAATTGATGGTAAATATATTCTTTGGGTTCTTGCATTTTCAGACAATTTTTTTCTAATGGCCTTTATATTTGCACAATGGTTTGGCTAGGAATGCAATGTTTGGGTCACACTTTCTTTTGGCCTCTGAGGGAACTGCTCCAACGTTATTTAAGAGCTGAATGTTTCTTTGTAGCTATCTGAAACCAGCCTGCTTCCTTTCTCATCATAGATTATATGATATTATGCCTGCAGGGTCAAAGGATTCTTTATTGTAGTATCCAAAAATTTTAGTAAGATACATCTCAAAGTTTACCATTCTGTGCCCTCTCCCCCTTTTTTGGTTTGGGATACAATATGCTCTTTCAGTCAGTAGATTCAACTCTTCTTTCTGGCAAGTTTTCTTAAAATTAACCCTAAGTATTTGTTATCTTCATTATTTCAGCCCTCTTTATTGTGAACATCAATTATGTACATATTATCCATCTTTTGCCCATCTTCCACATTCACTATTTACCTTCTAAAATATTTTGTCCATTTATATTTTATGTTATTTGCTTTTCTCAGTTCTGTTCTTTATATGACTTACTGCATTTTCATCTGCTTTCTATATGCTTCTTGGCCTTCATTTCTATAGTATTTTTATCTTTTCTTCCTTGAGTTCTGCCAGCTCATGTTTCATCTCCTTTTGTTTTCTCACCAACCTGAGCTCTTACATATCAGTTAATGCTTTTTTTAATTTTTAAAAAATTTGCAGCAATAAGTTTGACTGCATTTTTAACTTGTTTCCTGGCAATTATTTTTTCTAGTTTCCTTATCCTCTATTTTTGCTATTTTTATCCTTTAGTTCTTACATTATTTTTGTAATGGCTGTGTTGGTTCTTTTTTTTAAATTTAATTTTTACTTTATAGTGGATTATAGTTGATTTACAATGCTGTGTTAGTTTCAGCTGTACAGCAAAGTGATTCATTTATACATATATATATAGCTATTATTTTTCAGATTCTTTTCCCATATAGGTTATTACAGAGTATTTGAGTGGAGCTCCCTGTGCTATATAGTAGGTCCTTGTTGATTATCTATTTTTATATATAGTAGTGTGTGTATGTTAATCCCAACCTCCTAATTTATCCCTCCCCGACCTTTCCCCTTTGGTAACCATAAATTAGTTTTCTAAGTATGTAACTCTATTTCTGTTTTGTAAATAAGCTCATTTGTATCATTGTTTAGATTCAACACATAAGGGATATTGGTTCTTTTTTATTTTTATTCATCTTCAAATTATGTACATTCTTCCTAGATCAGCTGTTTGCTGGAAGTTTATGCAAGGAAGGGCCAGGCCATTATTCCACAGCAGCAGACATTTTCTGTAGGCCTCAAGGTCGGCATATGTGAATTCCTTGAGCATTCTTTCCCTCCTGAGATCAGCGAGGATTAGCACCGCAGGACTGATAACAAGGCAGAGGGTCTCTGTTACAGCTGCCTCACTGCTGGTGCACTTCCTGTGCGTCTGGTGTTGTGTGGTTTATCATTCAGTCCTGTCTCCTCTGCTCCTCAGAGCTGGCTCGTGGGTAGACAAGCTCTCACACCAGATCTCTCACCCTTTTCCTTATGTCGTGACCAAGAGGTTGCTTGTTCTGAAATTACTTTTTTTGCGGGGGGAAGAGTGAGTTAGTTCTGACATTATTTTCTGAGAATGTGGAACATTAGGAATTTTCCTTTCACATCTTCCCTCATGCCTATTTGACCTTCACTCTTTTTGGTAGCCCTTCTGCTTATGTCCTGATTTGGGGTTTTATTTATTTTCAAGCACGGAGTTTGCATTTTGTTTCTTGTTCTACTGGCTGGTTTGGGGTGATTTCTGAGAGGGAAATGGGAAAAATCCAAATTTATTGAAACTAGAAGTCTGGCTATAAACACAAGTGATTGCTTCTTGTTTGCATTCAGAAAATAATTGTGGTAAATCATTATACATCCTGAAGATTTGGGGGAGTTTTCACTTGTTCTCGAACTGTTCCAGAAAGAACCGGCTACATGTAACATCTATCTGCTTTTGCTTTTCACTAGTCCCTTCTACTTGTTCCTTGGATAGTAATTTCCTGGTTTCTATTCATTTATTTTCTGTCTTCTCTCACTTTCTTTTTATTCTGTAAGTTTAGATATAGTGCTGATTTCATGTTGATGAGTTCAAACAGAACAAATTAGAATAAAGATAAGATGGGTTGGGAAAAGCTACTGAAAATGAGGCACAAAGGAAGCAGGAGGTCTTGACCTCTGCCACTTCCAAACAAGGACAGAAGATAAATCTGAGTTTTCTTCAATGGGAGCCTTGGAGATCTGCGCTCAGGTAAACTGCATGAATGGTCACAAAACAACTCCAATTTTGGAAGTATAGAAACAGAAAATCTCAACATCAAGAATTGATTTTTACAAAAATGTCAAAATAATCATTGAAGGACATCAGACTGTTAGGTATTTCACATACATTTGCTATTTAGATACTCTTGGATGGGCACTACATAATGTAATCTGATCCAAACAAATTGTCTAAATCAAAACCCAGAAATTGAAGGAAATTACCTGAGTATATATATATTTAAAATAAAATAAAAATCACACCTATTTTTAATCTTGAAATAAGTATGTGAACTTCTTTATTCATCTTGAGGTGAATTTGTGGGCTACCCTGGGAAGCAGGTGATTTTGGGAAGGTCATCCTTTGCAGCTGGGGCAGACCAGGAGGAGGTGATGGCCGGAGTGTTGCTGACCTCACACGGTTGGGCAGCAAGTCCTTCCATGGAGGGAATTCTGGGCAGTGCATCTCTGTGTCCACTACAATAAGAAATCTGAACCTGCCCTGTCTTCTAGCAAGGACCCTGGCAAACTGGCAATGCTCTTAGCTGGCTTTTTACACTTTGTGATTTCTTTATCTTTGGGTATATCTTGATGCATAATCACCCTCTGGCCACCTTTTCTCCTGCTTCACTCTTTCAGAGCTCAATGTCACCGGCATGGAACAATGGACTGTTTGCTTTTTCTAGTAATTTGGTTGAATTCTGTCTTTGACAAGGAATCATATTCTCCTTACACTGGCTTAGCTGTTCTTGCTATTACTGACAACTCCTGATATTTTCAGCACCATAACTCTTATCTTGTGTTATTGCTTATTTAATTCTCTCTTCCTGGGTTTGCTAAAATCCCTAACACCTGGCTGAGTGAAATACAATAAGTATTTATAGCATGAATAAATTATAGTGTATGGTTAATAAAAACTCCTTAACTTCCTAGAGCCATGATCAAAAGGCAGCACAGAGTAACGTTTAAGAGCACAAAACCTGTGGCCAGCTATGATCCTGGGCAAATTTCTTACCTCTCTGTAACTCAGTTTCCTTATCTGTAAGGAGAGGATACTTACAGAATCCACTTCATAAGTTTGATGTGAGGACTAAATAAATTAAATATGATGCATTTAGGACACTACTTGGCCTGATACGTGTTGTTGTTGCTGTTATCATTATTTTGGCAGAATGGAAGGAGAAATGGAAACTACAAGTTTGGTGAGTCTTATCATGGTTGTAAAATAAAAATCAATTGCTTACTGGCTCCTGCAAAATAAGAGACAGATGTCCACAAGTACATGGCACCCAATAACATCAAAGAATTAGTTTGGTCATAGATAAGTGAAAAAGTTTTATAAGTAGATAAAAATAGTTTTGGGGGATAGATTATTTGATGAACTCTTTCCAGTCATCTGTTAATTAACACAACTACAACTCACATACAACAAAGACAGTTTTAAGCAGAACTTAGTTTTCAAGTCCTTTAATCCTGCAATTTATCATCTTCTTAAATTTATCTCATGATTTCTCTCTTTTAACCTTAAAGTTATTCTAATTATGAAATATTTCAAGTGTGCATAAAAATAGTGAAAATAATATAACTTCCTTCTTTTAAAAAATCCATCATTATCATATCAACTTTTGCTATATTGTCTTTAGGTTTCTCTCAATCTCTGTTATTATCTCTCTCTCTCCTGTAAATTCTGCCACCTAAAGAACTTCTATCTTATTTCAATGAGGCCGAACATCTTAGGACTTATATGGATCTCATTGGTACTCCTTCTTCTTCCCTAAGATTTTATGGCATCATTTTAATGATTAAGATTGCATAGCATTGTTGTTTTCCTTCCCAACCTAGCTGAAAGTTTTAATTAGCAAGTAATATCTCAAGTCTTGTTTAAAACCCCTTTGCTTCTGAATAGAGCTATAAATTCCTTCATTTGGGGGAGGAGGAAGGATTCTGTGGGGGGGGGGGGGTTCAGTGGGACTTGTATCTATTTCTGCCTTAAATATCTTCACCTCACTTGAATGCTAGTACATGCTCTTCACCCCTGTGATAAACTCTGATATAATAATGTAAAGAAAAGTAATAATCACCCTTGGTCACTTAAGAGATGAAAAGAAGAACTTCATGTTGCTATGGATACTGGAGTCTTGCTGGCTGCCTCTCATCTTTAAAACACTAACATTGTAACATTCTAGCCTAAACTTCCCCTGTTACAATAATGAATTAGTTAAAGATATAATTATTTCAAAGCTACAAGGCAGGAAAATGCCATGGTTCCTGCAATTCATCACATATTTGATATAAAAGCTCCACAGTCAAAGTGAAAATATTAACTTTAGATTCAATAATTTGCAAATATGCTTAGGGCTGCCTTGAAGACAAATACAAAGAATTTACTAACCAAACCATTTGAAAGTTAGGCATGCTTCTTCTAAAATATATGGGCTCTTTACAATAGAAGAAATGGGCTACATATTCACAGGTTGAGTCAATGATATATTTTTGGTGGTGGGGGGGGAATGGGGGAGGAAGAGAGGAATGCCAGAGAAAAAGTATTTGGATCAATAGATTGTAGGTCTCAGTGCAGTTGAAGAACTGAGGGAATAAGATGCTTGAATGGGTGCTCGGAATTAAGATTTTAGAGGGATTGTTTATTTGCAGTGACAAGGTCTAGGATTCAACCACAGGAGTAAGTGGCTGAGGTTTTATAAACGACATGACCACTGGAGCAGAGGAATTCTGAGAATTTAGTGATAAGGATGTTGGAAGCGTAATACGAACAGATTAAATCACTAAGGGATAGTGTCAGATAGAGCCAGGAACTAAAATCTTCCAAGAATGAAGGTAAATGAGATAGAGTCAGTGAAAGACTACAACAAAGTAGTATAGGATTATCTAATATTTTATACATGAAAGAACTGAGATCCAGAATTGTGAACCGATTACCCAGGGTTATACAAGTTCTTAACACAGCCATACAACTCAAACTCAAGAAATCTGTCTCCAAGCTAAATGTTTTGCCCACCGTATCACACTATCAATCATGATAATTTCTGTGAATTCAACACTGAATGAAGATAGGAAATATCAGGAAGCAGTAAGTTTGTTAAGTGTTGGGTGGGGTGATGATGAATTAAGTTTTTTGCAACTTGAATTTGAAGTACCTGCAGACACTATAGTGAAGAGGGCTGTTAATTAATTGGAAGTTACACATTCAAGTAGAGAGGTTTCCTAGGCAATCAGAGATCTCAGAGATATAGCTTTGTGAGCCATCAGTCTATAATGGCATTTGAAGCAATAAATTTGGATGAGATAAAACAGGGAGAGAATGTAGAGAGAGAAAAGAACGCTAGTAAAAATTGGATACAACATATAAGAAGCAAACAGAGAAAATGGAATAATACAAGAAATTGAGAGAAGAGTCTCAAGGGGATACAGGGATATATGTATACATATAGCTGATTCACTTTATTGTACAGCAGAAACTAAGACAACATTGTAAAGCATTTATACTCTAATAAAGATGTAAAAAAAAAAAAAACTGAAAAGAATTTCAAGTAATAGAGAGTGATCAATTGCACCAAATGCCCCAAGGAGATTAAATGGGATAAGGAATGGAAAGAATCCTTTGGATTTGTCACTAAGAAGGTCATGGGACCAATAATAATTGAGTTATTATTTAATGATGAATAATATTTAACAATGAATAATAAATGATTAAGCATTGGAATTTCAGGGATCAAGCAGAAAGTAGAAGAGATCAGTTATGATCAATAGCTCTGCTGAAATCATTGTCCATTAAAGTCTATGGGAAAGCTCTACCAGTCTTACCATCAAAGAAGGGTCACAACAAAGTGTCAAACGTTTGCAGATAATGGATTACAGAGGTATTTTCTGGAATATTTGTCCAAAAGATATTCCTTTAAATAATGGTTCAGTGGCAAGATAATTTGGGAGACTGATATCTAATTCCTCTTGGAAATGGACAATTTATTTTAGCCTATTCAAGGCTCTGAGAAGTCCTAAAGCAAAGCAACTACATTTTGATTAGTTCAGCTTTTCCCGGTAAAGAACTTTATCATCATCATCATCATCATCATCATCATTTGCAAAGTACCTTTTAACATTCTAAGATTAGCATTCTGCAGAACACATCTGGAAGAATGCTGATTTATAGTTATCAGGCCAGAATGCAGTGTTGAAAAGAAAATACTTCAAGTCGTTAACCTATTTTGGGTATGAAAATTATGACCAAGAGACATAGAGTACTAGAGCAACCACTAAATTCAGTGTATTTTCTTCCTAATTGTACCCAAGAACTAAACATTAATGTTTTCATTTATTATCAGTTATCACAATTTAAATTCTTAATAAATCAGAGTTTTAGGTCAATAAGATTGTAACTACTTTAGTCACTTTAAGTCACTTCAAATCATTTTCTGCATATTAAGTTTACAATAATGATTGTGTTGGAAAACTCATTAAAGTGCCTTGATTTAAGCTCACAATAACAGACTGATCAATTCAGATAAAGGAAAAATAAGCCTCAACCTGCCTAGAATTTTGATCAGTTTTTGCCATCAGAGGGAGAATATACTCTTCATCTGAGGCTGTCTGAGACTTTCTCTGGGATTTATAGGTGGTCCCTAGTTCCTATATTAAAGAAAAAATGACATCAGAATTATTTGTGACTGACATTCATCAACTGATGAATTGATTGGCACATTACTAATAGGATATCTAATTAAGAACATTCTTGGTGATGACAAATGACATAATTATTGAATTTAAACTGCCAAAGAGAGAAATGGCCTTAAAGCCCTTATCAAAGGGAGATGTTTTTAAACACTTTCCTTTGGAGATTAAGACTTATTTGAACAATGGAAATTAACTTAAAACATAAGAAATTTTGTGATTTGTTTTTTAGATAAAACTTCTGATTATACATTACTTTGTTATACACTACAGATTAGGTAGGTTGTTGTGAATGCTCATTTCTCTTCTCTTAGCAGTGCTAACAGAAATATTTTAGGGAAAATCTGGGTAATTTTTTTGTTTCTAAGAGACATGAGGTAAGTAAGAAGACACAGTAAACATTACAAGTGAATGGGATTTTAAAAGTGTAACCCATCTTTGAAAGAGTAAGTTCTTCTTTATTTAATCCATCAAGAAATACTTACTGAATGCTTACTATGTAAGAAATTCTGTTTGAGACCTGTAGTGTTAGAGAATACAGCAGTAAAATATTCAAAGTCCACGTGCCTATGAAACTTCCATTCCAGTAAGGGAAGCAGACAAGGAAAAAAAAACCAAATAGGTAATTTCTGTAATAATAAATGTTGTGCAGGTCTTCCCTGGTGGCGCAGTGGTTGAGAATCTGCCTGCCAATGCAGGGGACACGAGTTCGAGCCCTGGTCTGGGAGGATCCCACATGCCGCGGAGCAACTGGGCCCGTGAGCCACAACTACTGAGCCTGCGCGTCTGGAGCCTGTGCTCCGCAACAAGAGAGGCCGCGACAGTGAGAGGTCCGCGCACCGCGATGAAGAGTGGCCCCCACTCGCCGCAACTAGAGAAAGCCCTCGCACAGAAACGAAGACCCAACACAGCCAAAAATTTTAAAAAAATTTGAAAAAAAATTTAAAAAACAAATGTTGTGCAAAAAGTTAAGTAGGGTAAGTGAGGGAGGATAAAGAAAACGTTTAGGAACATCCTTCTCTGAGGAGGTGATATCTGTGCAGAGACCTGAATGGTGAGGCACGGCAATAAGAAGTTGCAGGGAAAGAGCCTTTTTGGCAGAAGGAAACGTGTGGGAAAAGGCCCAGAGACCCATGACCTCAGAATATGTGAGGAAAAGTAAGAAATCCACCATGGTTGAGCTTAAGTGAGCATATAGGGGTGTGGTAAGAGGTGAGCTTGGAGAGGTAGACAGGGCCAGGTCATGATGGCCATGGTCAAGAATATGGAGTTTGTTCTAAGCTTGATTGGAAGCCATTGGTCAGTTTTAAAGCAGAGGAAAGGGTATGATCTGATTTATATTTTTAAAAGACCCCTTCGAGTGCAGAGTGGAGACTAGACCATAGGAAAGCACAGAGAGAGGGGACGCTTGTAGGGACCAAGACGGTAACAGTGAAGGCGATGAGAAGTGATCAGCTTGGGGATCTATTTCAGAAGCACAGGTGACAGGCCTAGCTGCTGGATTTTGATATGGGGCCCGAGCAGAGAAGGATAAGCAAGGATTATGGCTCTGTTTGGGCCTGTGCAATTTGGTCCATGATGCAGAAACAGAGAAGATTAAGATAAAAGCAGGTTTACACCAAATGTTAAAAGAAAACTGATTTCATTAACACAACTAGGGAGTCCCTAAAAATTCCTTAAGGATGTTTTTGTAAAGTTAATTCACTTTCACAAAGAAACCCCACTAGAATTTAATTATGATAAATGTCTTCACTGGAGTAACAGGTGGCAAAAATGTATATTCAGGTTAGAAGCTGCGATTTGCAAGGACTTTTTTTTTTTTTTTTTTTTTTTTGGCTGTATTGGGTCTTCGATTCTGTGCGAGGGCTCTCTCTAGTTGCGGAGAGCGGGGGCCACTCTTCATCGCGGTGCGCGGACCTCTCACTGTCGCGGCCTCTCTTGTTGCGGAGCACAGGCTCCAGATGCGCAGGCTCAGTAGTTGTGGCTCAAGGGCCCAGTTGCTCCGCGGCATGTGGGATCTTCCCAGACCAGGGCTCGAACCCGTGTCCCCTGCACTGGCAGGCAGATTCTCAACCACTGCGCCACCAGGGAAGCCCTGCAAGGACTTTTTTTACTTTGGGAACATAAGCAAGAAAGACTAAATAGCTCATCATAAGATGTAGATTTATATCTCTTAGTATCAGAAAGGCTTCAAAGTCTTTTGTGTATATCCTTCTCAGCAAGCTAAATTGGATAGCATTTTCAGTAAATATAAAAGAGTTTACTTATACTTAAAAAAAAAAAACAAAACTATTCTCCTCCATGGACATACAACAAATCAGCAGCTAGGGAGTGTTACCTGCCTTTAAAAATAAAAGTAGCTATGTTCATGCTGAGTGCTATATGAGTAAGAATAACTTGCTAACCTCTCTTTTTACCAAAAACATGGCAAGAACAAATTAAAGAAACAGTGACTGGAGTTAGGCACAGAGACAGAATTTTTGGCAGTAAATCAGTCTTACAAACAAGTAGATGCTAGCAAGAGCCACCTAGACTAGATTATAAGGAAACATTTTTATATGGCAGGTTGATAAAGAAACAAACTTTATCTCCTGAGAAATCTGTTCCTGTAATTATTAATACATAAGAGAGGAGTGGGGAATAATTCAGTTTATCTGAAAATACACCCAAACTTTCTTCAGTAATGCCAATAGCTTCAGGACAATGTTTGAGGGACATTATATTTGTTGAAATAAACTGTAAAATACTGTATGGAGATTGCTTAGTGTATAAGCAAATTTCAGCAACTCTTTTTTATGGTAAGTTTTGAATGTCCCTCTCATGATTAAAACAATAAATTGAAGTATTTGACTTAAATTGAAGTTTTGACTTAAGAGATGGACAATTTTTTGTTAGGTTTTCCAAGTCCATGCCAATGTTAATTTTTTTCTCAGTTCTATGAAGTTTTGATATATGACTACCTCTTATAGGACATGACACAATAAAAATAAGTATCTAACTTTTCATGGGCTTACGGCTTTAAAAACAAGTAAACAAGTCCTGCATGATCATAGCTTTTTGTTGAATCCATTGCATGTTATTTGTTTCCAAGTTGTTTTTGTAAGTGCAACTGAATTATGAAGTGTTAAATTCTTTGAAGATTAAGAAATTGTTCGAAAGCAGAATGCAAAATTTTCTGGAATGACCACCTCAGAGACTGAAGACATAAGGTCTGTTGCTTTTCTCTAAATTTACTGCAGGCAGTAAACGTTAATCAGATCACCTTGCTTAGCTCTGGTCAAAAATGTGCAGTGTACACATATTTTGAAGAAAAGAACTACAAGAAAGAGAGAAAGTAGATTTTCACTGCAAAATGTTCCCAGTAACAGGGGACACTGCCACAAATTGTGATTTCAATTTTCCGAAACGCCCACTGGCCAAGTCAGTACGGAAACAAATTTATTTTCTATGCTGTGTGAATTCACAACTCCCATCAGACTTATAGAAGCAATCTCGGCTCTATTACAACAGTGCATGATCCCAAGAATAGTCAGCCACTCCAAATTGAATTAATATTCAAGAAAATGTTCCTATTCATCACATTATACATGTGATTTATTCCTTTATAACAATTCCATGTTTATTGCCTTGCTTTTATATTCATTGTAAATGTATAATAGCAAACTATTGGTTTAATTCAGCATAAATTACTGGATAAAAATCTAATTTCACTTTGATTATATAAGAGAGTAAGCCAGCTCAAGATTGTGTTTCTTTACATACAACCATCTTTAGTGTGGTGTTAAATGCCTAATTAATTCATACATTTTATGCAATGAATTAAACAACCTTCTTAGTTGTGTCTGTGCCTTATTACATTAAATGCTTTAATAATCAGAACTAGATTTTCAAAAGAGTGCTGTCAAATTCTCATGACAAAAATTTGTTCCCACCTGATTTTTTCAAAGCTAGCATAACTTTCTACAGGTCTGAATAGCCAGGTAATTCCATCTGGGCAGCCTTCCTCACCAAGGCTCAATGAAGTATTTAGATTGACCTTGTTGGTAGGCAGTACTGTCTGTTGTATGGTAGCACCTCTTGGGTGAAAAGGTAGGCCAGAGGTGATTTTCTCTTTTCAAAATATAAAGAATGGTCTACCCCTGTCTTCTTCGCAAATATCATACGCAATGAGGTATTTGGCTTGAAACATGAACATTTTGATTCTCATTTGAGGACCTAAAGTTGAAAACTTGACAACCCTGATCATTACTGCCAACCAAGGAACCCTGCCAAGCTTTAGAAGATGTCAAAGGGCAGGGCAGCCAAAAGACTTGAAAAGGGTAACCTTCGAGGCAGAGTCGAGGGAAGCACGAAGGTGGGTTGTATAACAATCTGGTTCTGCTTTCTGGTATTAGGGAAAGGGACCTTGCAGGAAGAAAGCCCAGAGGATGGGCATAGGAAATCACCGGGTGAGGACCTCTAAACACAATTTAGAGTGAGCCAACTCCTGATTACAGTTCTAAGGAATATCTGACTGTTTATAAAAGGCTTAACTAAGCTAATTGAGGGATGTGATGGAATTAGACTGGGAAGCTGTGAGCTATCCTATCTTTGAGAGTTGCCAAGGAAACTCAGAGGATTGAATAGGGTATCTATGGGGCAGGTTTTTAAAATGAGACCTGGAGGAGGTAAAGAAGGGGGAGGACTAGAAAGAACAAACAGCTGGTATTAAACTGCAGCTAAAGGCAAGAGGGCTGCGAGGCTCAGCTCGTGAACAAAGCTGATTGGGCCCTGCTGCTCACGCTGAGCCTTTGGAATTTATACATGACAGGAATTCAGCAAGTCACTGGTTGGTTTCAAGTAAATTCTGGACCAAATAATATGCAAAAGCAGGGCTGCATATGAAATACAATAAGGTAATCATACTCTGTTTTATTGTTATTATTGATTGTACGTCTCCATTATTTTTCCAATCATTTTTCACGTGTATTCATAAGAATACTGCATTTGAAGCAGACAGAAAGAAAATTCCTAGAAACAGGTCCACATTTCAATCAACCAAGATAATGAAAGATAATTTAGTAAATCTATTGTGCTTTATCTATCTCCCCAAATTTGATATCAAAATGTTTTACTGTAACAGAGTGCATATCTAGCCTTCAACAATTTCCTTTCCTCAAATTAGTACCGCCAAATCCCAAACCCAAACCCCCTTCCTCTCCCCGATTCCCCCAGAGCCATGATGTGTTTTGTGTGGAAGTGTGTATGTGTTGAATATTTTTTTCTGGAGTTTAAGTCAATTAAAAAATAAATCTCACTTCTTTTAACATGGAATAATTATTTGTGATTATTTAAAAATCCAATCCATTTTCCTGAGGCTTATTTTCAAAACAGCTTTTCATAGGTGTGTAAAATTTTAATTAAATACTGTGCAAGAATGCCTATTTAGAGCCTTTGTAAAAGAATTTGATTTTAAGCAGCTAGTCCTGAAAAGCATGCAGCCAAACAGAAAAGTTGATGCTGGGCTTAAAATGTGGCCTTTTTGCCATCATCTCATTATTCTGAACCTACCTATGCCAATTTGGTCATACACAATGCATGAGTTCTTTTGAACGGATACATCAATAGTATCTACTAATGAAGTTTTGAACTGGCAGAGCACTACTTATGCTACCATAACCTGGCAGTGTGCTGATAAATGTTTAACAACTAGCTTTGAAAAATGTATGTGTGTGTATGCATGTGTGACAAAAGATGTGAAGCACACTTTTCACAGATAATAATAAAATATATACTTTTCATTATGGTAGATTGCATAGAGCTAATTGAATCTCATGGAATGCCTCACTGATTTTGGCCAAACTCTTGCATCTGTAGCCAACCTAGGGTTTCAATTAATGAATGAGTAGATCCTTCATGAATATTAGTTACTACTTTTGCTTTTGTTAATGAGTATTGCAGAAGTGAAACACTGAAGACTTATGTTGGAAGCTCATTTGACCATCTATGACATATGTTACTTTGCTGAATCAGATGTGTTTTCAAATACTGGAAGAATAGTTCTTTAATTTTTTGTCCTATTTATAGTGTAATGGCTATAGATGTGAAAAACATTTAAGTTTAATCTGCATTATTAACATTTTCTGCATCATTTTCTTAAACAGTAAAATAGTAAATCAAGCCCTGATTTACAGGAAATTACTGACAGAGATATGGGTAACAGAAACACTTCTTATAGTAGACATCTTTGAAGAACAGTCTTCCTGATTAGAAGGCAAGTGGGCCAAGCTACAGACCACTTATTGTTTTCAGTCTCAGGATTAATGCACAAGCTAAACAATACATACATAATATCACACTGTATATGTTAAAGTATTTTAATGTGCATTACAGCTATTGTAACACTGCCATTTAATATCACGGAGGTTTATAGGTTGTTATGTGTCAACATGTTTGTAATTAACTACACATGCAAATAATGGGGTACAAGGTCCCACTTTATAAAAAGTGAAGTGCTGCATATTGCAGAGAGTAATGCAATAGTAATATGTACTTCTGTAAAAGAAAAAAATAAAATATGGAAGCATATAAAGTAAAAAAGTGAAAGTTACTACCTCCTTGCCCACTGCTCTAATCTTATTCCTCAAAGGTAACCACTTTTAATAGCTTATATGTAGCCTTTAAATTTTTTTCTGCCCACATAGATGTTTTGATTAGATTGTATTACAGTATGCTTTACTTATTTTATTTATTTATTTATTTATTTATTTGGCTGCACCATGTGACATGCCGGATCTTAGTTTCCCAACCAGGGATCGAACCTGTTCCCCCTGCAGTGGAAGCACGGAGCCCTAACCACTGGACCACTAGGGAATTCCCAGGTTTACTTATTTTTATTAAGATAATACTACATTATTTTTATCTTTAAAGGGACATATAATATTGTTATGCAACATGTATTTTTTCTGTTCATAATATATTCTTCTTGGTCAGTATATATAGCCCTACTTTATATTCCATAAGGGCTGTGAAATATTCTATAGCAGTAATTATTCTCCTACTAACAGAAGTTTAATCATTGGAAGCATTCTTTTACCAATAGAAGTTTAGGTTTCTTTCAAGTTTTTAAATATTTTATATGCCTTTGGCTTTTGCAAAAAAAATACAGCAATAAATATCTTTGTACATGTATGTGTAGTGTGTGAATTTCTATAGGAGATAGAATCCTAGAAATAAAATGTGCAGGCTTCTTCAATCACTGATTTTTGTTTGTTTGTTTGTTTTACTTGAATGCATATATATTTACATATCTGGGTATCAGTAGTTTTTACATTAAAAACATAACACAAGTTTGGGATTACCAGATATAAACCACTCTACATAAAACAGACAAACAACAAGGTCCCACTTGTACAGCACAGGGAACTACACTCAACATCTTGCAATAAACCACAAGAGAGAAGAAAAAAAAGTACACAAGGTGTGTTTGTGTTCTTAGACTTCATCCAGACAAGTTCCTGTTAAAACATTTCCAAGGTACTAACCTTCTCTCTTACTACCTCTAATGTCCAACTCTTCTCAGATATTGTTTCTCAGATCCGTAAAATTTACCATCAAACATCCAGAAATGGATACACTATAGTGAATTGACCTTAACATCATTCTTCAGATATAATCCTGATATATTTCCAGACTATTCTGCTAGGGGAGGGGAAGCATCACAACACATAAAACTTTCAATCCTAAGCTAGTTAGTTAGTAACTTAGTTTGTCTCAAAAGGCTTCTCAAAAAGCCCACAACTGGTAAGATATTCCCTAAATTACTCCTCTTAAATATGGGTTTTAAATTGCAATAGAATCTATACAATGTCAGAAAAATAAACAAAAAGAAGGCAAGAAACAGAGTGCACTGCTGTAGAGATATTAATGCACTTATGTGCCTTTATCTCTGATTATGACATTATCCAGAAGTATCAAGGATTATACAGATTGCCAGTTTTTTTTAAGGCATGTTAAAGAGTTCATTTTATTTATTATTTTTTTAATTGAAGTATAGTTGATCAACAATGTTGTGTTAGTTTCAGGTGTACAGCAAAGTGATTCAGTGTTATATATATATATATATTCTTTTTCAGATTCTTTTCCCTTGTAGGTTACTACAAAACATAGGATCACATATTTCTTATTTTACAATTACTGATGTCATGTTGGGATCAATTCTAGTTTTGTATACAAATATTTGCCAACCCACCACCCCAGGTAGTGAGCAGATATGCTCCAAGGGTACCCCATTTTTTGAGTTCATAGAGTTCCATATTATTTGGCTTTTGAATACTCTGGTTCAAAAGCTTTGATTCTGGAACTCACATTTGCTATAGATGCTTTCATTAATGAATTATCTGACCATTAATTTTTTTTTTTTTCACACACACACACACACTGTATTTTATTTTTACAAGAGATAAATAGACTGACACCAAGCATTGTACATGGATGACCACAACCAAAGCAACAATGATTGCAATTACCAAACATGAAACACACTCATACTATGTCATAATATTGACATTCAGTCCAGTAATCCTCCACTGTAACAGCTCCTTTACTTTGCAGTGAAAATTGATTTGTATATTCTTTGCCTCTGAGTCCTTGTGGGATTTTTTTTTTTTTTTTTTTTAAATTCAGACAGAAAGTCACAAAAATTATACTCATCCTCATCAGTTCACTCAGTCCCATGTAATTAATTTTTTTTTTCATCTTGATCTTTTGTTAGCACTTTTATGAGTTCATCAGTTTTTCATTAGAGTTCTGAAAATGCTTATTCATTCAGTTCAGCAGTACAGTCAGTTACCAGAAACCTGTACTGACCATTAATTTTAATAAATAAGTGAAATGATTTTTTAAACTATGTTTATTGTTAACAAATCAAAGTAAAATGAATTCTTTTTTTAAAGATTTTTTTTTAAAAAGATTTATTATTTATTTATTTATTTATTTAATTTATTTTTGGCTGCGTCGGGTCTTAGTTGCGGCACGCGGGATCTTTCATTGTGGTGCGCAGGCTCTTCGTTGTGATGTGTGGGCTTCTCTCTAGTTGTGGCATGTGGGTTTTCTCTTATTCTTTAGTTGTGGCACACAGACTCCAGGGAGCATGGTTCTGTAGTTTGTGGCACACGGCCTCTCTAGTTGAGGTGCGTGAGCTCAGTAGTTGTGGCATGTGGGCTTAGTTGCCCCATGGCATGTGGGATCTTAGTTCCCTGACTAGGGATCGAACCTGCATCCCCTGCATTGTAAGGCAGACTCTTTACCACTAGACCACCAGCGAAGTCCCTAAAATGAATTCTTATATTTCAGGGTCCATTAGCATATCTTCAGGGTGAGACTGTCAGTGTCCTACTTACTTGGGAAAAAAGAATGTGTGTCTATAAGGAATACTTTTAATTAAAGTGGAGAAAAACATTTAAAATTGTTCAAGTAGCAGAGATTATTGTTTGTTCACAGACTAGATTCTGTAATAAATTCTGTGATTTGCTGAGTTATGAACAGGTACGTGTCTATTATTCTGGTGGTAACTTTCAGAGTTGGAACACAATAGCAGAGTATTAAGCCATTCAGAATTGAGGCTACTGCTGGAGTCTGGGGCAGGTGGATTCTCAAGTCTTAGTGAATTTTATACCATCTAAATGCATGAATATCTGGTCAGTTTGTTCTTATAAAACATGTACAAGCATCACAAATATATGGCATATTTCTTTTTATTAGATACGTCACCATTCTTCTTTGCAATTACGATAAATGATTTGCAACATAAACTTGCTTCACACATATTCAGCGGTGTTATTCAAAGCTTAATTACATGTTTTAATTTTTTATAAGGCATTCTTTTCTGCCACCTTGAAATACTCAGATTGTTTAAACCCAACTAAGTAGAAAATAAGTCTGGCTGAGACATCTCTGATGCGACCTCTATTGGGTGACAAGGAGTGGGAAGTGTGTGTGTGTGTGTGTGTGTGTGTGTTTACATGAAGCTACTGTGTATCTACTCAAATTGGTGACTTTGAAAATCTGAAGATGTTACGATCTCTAATACGACAATAAAACTCACTAGTGCACACTCTTAAGAAATGGACCAGAGTATGAGAATACAGACACCTGGCACCATATGATATGAAATATCACTGAGGGGACAGTCTGATAAGGTTAACAGAAAGAACTTCAAGAATTCTAGAAATAAAGTTCACAGGCACCTTCAACCACTGATCATGTGCTTCTTTATTTTGCAATCAGGGAATCATCCTGGTTTCAACTCTTATCAAAAACTTCTTAAGTTTTTGGTTAGAGGACAAAGAATGCTCATGGGATCTGGATTGAGCCTTACTGATCTCAGTTTCTATCAGTTTATAGTTTAGAGGGACAGTCAAGAGGCTAAATTCTTGAGCCGCTTTTCTTTCCACAGCTGGATGAGCTCAAACTTCTGATCTGCAGGCCTTACATTGTATTGTCAATACAAAAATTAAAGGAAATCACTCAGGCTCTCACTGAGCTGGGAAATCTGTACAGCCAAGCAAGGCGATAAGAGAATTACGACCTAGGAAGAGCAGGGTGACTCTGCGTCTTTACTGAAAGGTCATCTGTGTTTGCTTTATAAGTGCAGCAGCGAGGCAGTTAGTGAGACAGAAGCCCCTGAAGTCTGCTTTCTCACTGTTTAAAACATTTCATTCTTTTTGATCAAAACCATTTAGGTGTTTAATTTTGAGGACACTAGACTGTAGGTTTTAGGAAGTTTATGAGAATATCTGTTTTGCCCCCCAGATTTCTAGGACCTGGCACAAAGCAGGTGTTCAATGATTACTAATGGGTGAATGAATGATGGAAAGGAACTGCATCTTTCCACGAGTGAAGTGTTGAATAAATATTATCATTGTGGTTGGCAGTCTCCAGACTGGCCCTACTGATCTCTGCTTCCTGGTATTCACACCCGTTGTAATCTCCTCTCTTTGACTGTGGGCTGGATCTAGTGACCTGCTTTTAGTGAACAGAAGACAGCAAACGTGATGGGATGTCACTTCCGAGATTAGTTTACGGAAAGACTGTGACTCCTATCTTGCTTGCCCAGTCCTACCCCTCAGAGCCCTCATTCTGGGGGAAGCAAGTTAACATGTCACGAGTAGCGCAATGGAGAGGCGCACGCGGCAAAGAGCCGATGCCTCTGGCCAGCAGCCACATGAGTGGGCGTGCAAGCACAGCCTCCCCTGTCGAGGCTGGAGATGACCGCAGTCCTGGCCAGCACCTCGACTGCACCCAACTAAGCTGCATCTTGATTCCTGACCCACAGAAAAAGTTGTGAGATAATAAGTGTTTGTTGTTTTAAGCTACTACATTGCTGGGCAATTTATTATACAGTAATAGAAACTCAATACATTTGAATTGATTTCACTATATTGATTTCATTAGTTGTAAAAACTCCATTTAATTGCATAGCTCCTGAAAGACATTGAGAGTCTGTTGAGAAATATAATTCTTCTATTTCAAACTTATTTTAATGGCCATATAGTTAAAAACCAAATTACTTCACTCAAAATCACAAATTACTTCAAATAGTTAAAACAGGGATATTTACTCTGAATTTCTTCATCAAGAATAAGAAGTAGAAACATCTTGATGATCTTTTCACTGTCATGTGAGTAACATTCAGATCAAGGTGAGTAATATACTTATTTAGACATTTATCACCTTCAACGAACTGAACTGCACCCAGACATTCAGATGGAATCACGCAGGGCGCTGTGGTGAAGGTCGCGGTCGGTGGTATCAGACTGCCTGAATTCGAGTCTAGCTTTGCTGCTTATTAACTTAATAAGGTTGGGCAAGTCACTGATCTACATTTATTCACCTACAACGGAAAGAGAATGGGTTGTAAAAATAAGTGAAATATAACATACGAAGGAGTTATAGAGATCCCATGCTCTGATGGTGAATGAAAAATCCACAATTTCACTTTTTCATGGAGTTTTCTCAAGGCAGTTCCATTTTTCATGGTCTTTTCAATTATTTGGTCCCTTGTTTTGATGACATTAGTGCATTTCTACATTCACAAAATAAGTGGACAAGCTGTCCACATCAGTGCCTCTTTACAACTTTAAAAAAATTTATCAAAATTATGCAGGCATATAGTTCAGAGTTGCACTGTCATATGAGGTAGCTCTAGCCTTCAGTGGCTACTGAGCACTTGAAATATGGCCAGTCCTAATTCAGATGTGCTGCAAGGATAAAATACACCCTGGGTTTTAGACTTAGTATGGAAAAAAAGAGTTAATATCTCTTTAATAAATATTTTGGTAATGATTACTGGTTGAAATATTTTGGATAGACTGGGTTAAGTAAAACATATTATTAAAGTTAATTGTACGTGTTTCCTTTTACTTTTTCTTAAATGTGGCTACTAGAAAATCTACACTTACATATGTGGCTCTCGTTATATTTTATTAAAAGTACTATCATACTCTCTGCGTTTAAGAAAAATAGCAGTATGCCTCCCTCTTCTCCACTGTCTCCACAATCTTCACTTTCTCTATGCATTTTTACCTCTTTTAGGTAATTCATTTGGGTGATTTGGTAATTATGACTTCTTCTCTAAATAACACACTTTTGTTGCTACTTTTTGATTTTTCAGTCTCAGGCATTATCTCTTCACATCCAGCCCCACTCTGTTCTCCCTCAGCCCCCAAGGATTATTTCCCAACCCATAGCAGTATTTGCATCATATGAGAGCCCCATTCACAACTGTGGCAGATGGGAAACCATGACTGAATGTCTTTTCTATACAATTTTTTGTTTCCCTAGGACTAATGTGTCTTCTTGCTTTTCATTTGCCATTTTTTCTATGTACTTATTAATAGTCTAGTCTCAGACCTTTTGCCAGTTTTCTAGATCTCTTCTTAAGATGCCAGTTGTGGGGCTTCCCTGGTGGCATAGTGGTTAAGAATCCACCTGCCAATGCAGGGGACACAGGTTCGAGCCCAGGTCCAGGAAGATCCCACATGCCGCAGAGCAACTAAGCCCATGAGCCACAACTACTGAGCCCGCGTGCTGCAACTAATGAAGCCTATGCGCCTAGAGCCTGTGCTCTGCAACAAGAGAAGCCACCGCAATGAGAAGCCTGAGTACCGCAATGAAGAGTAGCCCCCACTCGCCGCAACTAGAGAAAGCCCATGCGCAGCAACGAAGACCCAATGCAGCCAAAAATAATAAATAAATAAAATTTTAAAAAAAGAAAAGTACAGACTCTTTAAAAAAAAAAAAAAAAGATGCCAGTTGTGTCTGGTATTCTCTCAGAAGCCCCTCTCAGAGCCATCAAACTTACTCCCAACAGCACTGGGTTTTCTTTCTATCTGGCGCACAGCTGCCATCTGGGAGTCTTTCTTCTGCACCATCCTTGGGATTCCCCTCATCATGCTCCTCTGTTGGATCAACTCTTTTCTATACCAGGACTTCCTCTTTCTTGGTTTAGTTCCTCATTTTTGATAGACTACATTTTCCAAAGTTTTTCAAGGAAAAGGAACAAGAGAGGTAAAATTTTGAGATTTGTATGTCTGAAAATGTTTTTACACTGATTGGGATAGTTTGGCTGTGTAGAATTACATAGAATTTTCCTTTTGAATTTTGAAAGGCTTGCTTAGAATTTTCTAGCTCCAAACTGCTGCTACTGAGAAGTCTGAAGTCATTATGAATCCATACACTCTGTGACAATATTTTTTTCTTTCTCTGGAAGCTTAAAGGATCATTGTTTCACCCCCAGCATTCAGTCATTTCTGTGTACTGTGGCTACACTGATTTGGTTCTACTGCCAACTAATGGCTGTTGCTTCTTCCTGGGATGCCGCTACCCCCAGATCTATTTGGCTGCCTCCCTCTCCTCTTTCTCAGTGACACCTACTCTGATCACTCTCAAAACAGCACCCAGACTCCATCCCTGCACCAGTATTCCTGATCCTCCTTACCCTGCTGTGTTTGTTTGTTTGTTTGTTTGTTTCATGGCACATATCACATTATGTCATGAGGTCTATTTTCCACTTCATTAATTTTCTTTTCAGTTTGGCCTAATCTGCTGTTTAATCCATCGATTTTATTTCAATTATTATATATTTATTTCTAAAAGTTATGTTTTTTCAAACATATTTGGTCATTTTTGATAGTCTCTTTCTCCTAACTTATCTTTTTTATTCCTCTTTTATATCTTTTAACATAGTAAATATATTTACTTTATATTCAGTATCTAATGATTTCAGTGTTTGAAGTCTTTGTCTGGTTTTGTTGCTTGTTGTGGCTCTTGACTCCTATTTCCTTGTGTGTGTTTGTTGGTAATTATAAATTCTTAATTTTTACAATTCTGTGTAGGAATTCTGTGAGGACTGGGTGCAGAGAGAATGAGCATTTACTTCTGCTAGGGTCCTGAGTGTACTACATCATCTGTTTAATGCTATTTAATGAGATACTTCTTGGAATATTTCAGGACCACAGAGACATGTGATTCTAGGCCTGTGTGGGCTGGTTTGTCCTTGCTAAATCCCACAGATTTTTTTTTTTTCTGTTAACTAAAACAGAGATTAGACAGTTTTCTTTTTAGTCCACCATTGCTAAAATGGTTTTTTTTTTTTTTTTTTTAATTATTATTTATTTATTTATTCATTCTTGGCTGTGTTGGGTCTTTGTTTCTGTGCGAGGGCTTTCTCCAGTTGTGGCAAGCGGGGCCACTCTTCATCGCGGTGCGCGGGCCTCTCACTATCGCGGCCTCTCTTGTTGCGGAGCACAGGCTCCAGACGCGCAGGCTCAGTAATTGTGGCTCACGGGCCTAGTTGCTCCGCGGCATGTGGGATCCTCCCAGACCAGGGCTCGAACCCGCATCCCCTGCATCGGCAGGCAGGTTCTCAACCACTGTGCCACCAGGGAAGCCCTAAAATGGTTTTTGAACAGATCAATTTGTTTTTATACACATAGTACTACCAAAGTCCCAGCTTTATGGAGGGTGGGTTCAGATGTTTTATCTGGCTCTGCACAGGTGCCTGAGGCTCCAGGCTACCTGCATGAATCCCATCGATATCCTCAGGTAATGCTGCACACTCAGTCTTTCATACCTGCTGGGGTTTCCTGCTTCTATTTTGCTCCTGGCTGCAGGGGATAGACTGAACTTTTTTTAGATACTAGTCCATCAATTAAAAAAATATTCTGTATGGCATTTTTAACACTTTACACATAAAGAATTTTAGGATTATTAGTGTACCATAATAATGGAAACAAAACACTGTAAAGAGAAATATAAGACATTTCTTAAAAGCTATGAATATTTATCATACATATATAATGAAAAGCATAATGTACATAATATCCATGCTCCCACCAATCAGCTTAAGAACTAGAACGTTTTCAATATATTTGAAGCTCCCTGTTTGCCTTCCATGATTAAATAACTCTCCCTCCTTAATAGAGGTATCAGTTATCCTGAATTTTGTGGTGACATTTGTTTTTCTTAAGAATTTCTATACTACTGTGAGTATCCCTTAAAAATAATGTTTACTTTTGCTTGTCTTCAAACTTTACATAAAAATCATACTGGTAAAATTTATCTGCAACTCACTTTTTTTTTATTTGTTGAAGATTGTTTGTGAGATTCTATAAAAAGCTTTTTACTTCCTCAAAAATAAACTAACCATTTATTCACAGAAATGTCATGTCAATGATAAAGCACCATAAAACAAATAATTACTAGAGGCCTTGGGAATTTCTGTGTTTTCCTTTTATTGGAAATGAAAGTTCAGTTGAAAAGCTTAATATTGACTAACTCTTCCCCTAATTAGAAAAAAAATATTTATCATGATAACATGGAAAGAAATGCAAATTCTTCTGTTGCAGCAGTTTTATACTGTGTTTGTTATTCTTCTTCCTACAAACCCGATGCCAACCACACAATTCCAGATGAATTAAATAATGTTTAAGTTTAACTTAGTTTTAAGTTTATAAAACTAAGCAGGAATTGAAGTAATAAATAACACCATCAAGCTGCTTGTTTATTTCTACACACACACACACACACACAAAATGTCAAATTGTTAAGAATTTTGAATGGGATAAAATGTGTTTGCTTTCTGAACAGGTTTATCAATCTAACATTTCCTTCTTTCTTTGTTTACTTCTGTTTTGGGGGAAAGGCTGAAAAAATTCCTTAAAGAATTATACATCTTAGGGGCTTCCCTGGTGGCGCAGTGGTTGAGAATCTGCCTGCCAATGCAGGGGACACGGGTTCGAGGCCTGGTCTGGGAAGATCCCACATGCCGCGGAGCGACTAGGCCCGTGAGCCACAACTACTGAGCCTGCGCGTCTGAAGCCTGTGCTCCGCAACGGGAGAGGCCGCGATAGTGAGAGGCCCGCGCACCGCGATGAAGAGTGGCCCCCGCTTGCCGCAACTAGAGAAAGCCCTCGCACAGAAACGAAGACCCAACACAGCCATAAATAAATAAAAATTAATTAATAAAAAAAAAAAAAAGAATCATACATCTTAGAAAATCCACCCTCCCCCCTTCCCAGTCTATTTTCAGATATCCGTGAGTTAATTTCAGGGATGACAAGAGCCAAATGCAGAGAACACAGTCAAAAGGGAAACATTACTGGGAAAAATGTCATCATTTCACCAGAAGAGAGAGTGTGAATTCTCAACGTTCTGGAGAATTTCTATTGCATCTTCTATACACTAGTGAGTTAATAAGACTCAAGCAAAAAGAAAACAGAAAGGGAGTGCTAATTCCTCTTTTGTTCTACCATAGGCAAATGCCATGCCTTTTCAAATATGTAAGTGACTGAGGTCTACCTACCACTCATCAGACCAGGAGAAAAGGATTTTCATGAAAAACAGAGGCCAGATGTCATAAACTACCATGAGGTATAGTCTGCCTTAAACAAAGTAGGTACTTAATAAATGGTTTTTTGCTTTAAGTAAATTTCGAGTGTCCATTCATATTTTCACCCACAATTGCCTCTTAAACATATACACCCTAATACAAATTCTGTACCATAAACATTAAAAGATACTTTATAATTCTCCCTAAATGCCATTTAATAAGGGTTCTATCTTTACAGAGCTTCCTTAGCATCAAATTTAGCCATGAGTATTTCTGGGGTATTGGTCATACTTTCAATAGTTGGAAGTTATAATATTTTCCTGTGGATGTTATCATCTTGACAGTGCTTCTGAAACACACAGTATGCATATTATTCAGCACTACTGTATATTGCCTTCTATTTTTCTGTTTTCTTTATTTGTTCATGCTTTCACTTTTCAGTCAGATACTCAGTTTTCCTCTGCTTTCTAACTTATATGCATTAGCTACTTCCACTAAAATATTGTTGGTCACCCTGTCACCCCCCCCCAAATATTTACTGAGCACCTACTATATGTCAGGCATTGTTTTGAGGGCTCAGGGTACAAGGGTAAGAAACAATATATCTTTGACTTAGTATTTACTAGTGATTAGAGTCTGCAGTTACATATTAACATGAATACAACTGTCCGATTGAAATACCCATGGGTTCTATCTGGCAGAGAAAGTAACCCTAAATTTTATGGTTTCATTGCCCTATAGGATATAACCAGTTTTGTGTCTAACATAACAAATTCATTTCAGCATGCCTTTTCTGAATGATATATAAGCATTTATTCTACAAATTCTCCTTGGAAAAAGCTTTATCATCTTTACTATTTTCTTATTAATGAGTTAAAAATTTAATGCTAATTCAGGATTGGTATGAGAGTCTTGATTTTGACTTTCTGAAAAGTATAATTTGACCTGAGGATGAAAGAGAAAACTTTTCTGAAAAAGGAAGGTTTGAGTTCAAATCTAAATGACAAGAAGGAGACAGTCATGTGAACAACTGGGACATAGTCCTCTAGGGAGACAGAACAGGATGTCTCAAAGCCTGAAGCAGGAATTAGTGTGGAGGGTTGAAGGCTCAGAGACCTGTATGGAGCAGAAAAGCAGAGGAGGAGGAGGAGATGAGTTCAGAGGACTAGTCATGCGGCAATTATGTAGGGCTCTGGGGACTATGAATAAGGACTCCAATAAATGTTTCCTAAAATTATACTATCTAGGAAATCTCAATTCATATGTGCTTGCTTTCACACCTAAGGTAAGTTCTTCAATCCCTTAAAAACAATTGAGGTGGGGGGAAAAACATAAGGATTTGCACAAACAAAAGAAAGAGAAAAATAGAAAAAATATTTCCAATTAAGAAAATGTATTGAATCATGCCCTCTGAGATGATGCTTTCATTTAAATTGAAGACTCAGGTGGGTGCAAATATTCCTACAGGTCCCCTTTTCTTCCTCACTTTTCTCAGTAAAGAAGAGAAACTCCAGATGCCAAATTATCATGGAGGAGAAAATAAAAGCAGGGTTCTGTGACCAATTCTGTCCCTGATTGATTGTGTTTTTAATTGTGTTTTAGCTTCCTCATCTCTACACTGAGCATGAAATTGCCTAGAGATCTGTGTGATTCCTCTGTGGAAAGGTTTAAGACAGATAAAATTAGCTGTAAATCATCTTGAATTTCTAAGAGAAATAGCCCAGACTCTGTGGATTAGGGTTTGTCTTCTTCCACCTTGCTTTGCCTCACGTGGTGAGGGGAATAACAAAGACAAAAAGGGCAACTCTAGTTCCTTATTCTTCCCTCCTTGTGACCAGAGCGTTCTGTGCTGTTAACGTTTCACTTCTTAATTTACAAAAGGTCATAATATTGTGTTTGTTCTATGTGGTTTTCTTTCAGTAAATTTGTCTTATTTTGCTAAGAAAGAAAATGTAAAGAACTAACGTAAGATTATGGGGTATTTTTATTTGTTTTTCACTTGCCTGCTTATTCTCGTTTCCTTATTATTGGGTCCTGATCTTTTGGCAAAGTTTATTTTCAGTTTCTATTTTGTTTTCCCAGTATTGTGGAAAGGTCTCAACTGTCACCCAGATGGCAGAAGTCCACCAGAAAATCCAAACTGGGGAAATCCTAGAGTTGAAAAGAAGACTTTTTTTTTTTTTTTTTTTTTTTTTTAAGAAAACCTTACCAAAGTAAACATGCCCAGGGATACTCTTGTTTGCTGGTAAGGAGATCTGTAGAAAATTCTGATATAAGGGATGGCAAAAATAAGAAAATACAGGCATAGTTAATTATCAGAATATCAACTGATGTTACAGATGTGTCAAAGCCCAGCTTCTGGATGAAATACATTATTAGCAAACTATTCTATGCCTTATGTGCCTTTAATTTTATTTTCAAAAATTCCCATGACAATGTTCAGATATCACGGGATATCATGGGATACAACCACACTGACACATTTCATGCCAAAACTGGTTTAGGAATTCTGCAGCTCAAAGGAGGAGGGGATGCTGCAGCGGAGAACAGGCACTTCTGAAACGTCTCGCAAAGGTACGTTGGGAACTGCGTGGTCTTTTGAATACTGTCTGGGTATTGACAAGAAGATTCAAATAGATTCTGTAAACAGTGGAGCCTTGGGAATGGCACACATCTTGAGAAGTAATTTGAGTGGCGTATATTTAAGACAATCCATTCATATTTGAGCAAAACCAAGCAATTTATATTTCCTGGATGTCAGCCTGAATGGGAGGCTGGAAGAATGGTGATGCGTCACTCTCATTTTAGATAAAAATTCATGGGTAATCATGTATCTACACATCAACTTATGTCACAGAAATACACCACATAAGAAAATAGGACCTCCATATGCTGCTGTTGATGGTATAAATTGTTACAAACTTTCATGGAGGACAATTAGGAATTTACATCCAAAAGCTTAAAAATATTTATGATCTTGGACTCATCAATTTCTCAAGAAAACAGGAAGATAGATGTTCAGGATTATATAACTTATTTATTATGTTGCCATTGTGTTTACAACAATGAAAATCTGGAAAGATCCTATCAAACCAGAAATAGAGGAATGATAAATGTGTTTCATTCACACTGTAGAATACTTTGAAGCATATACAAATGATAATAAAGATTTATAATTATTGACCTGGAAATATATTTTTAAATTTTAAATGATAAAATCAGGCTACAGAATTTTCTCGATACATAAGGCTTATTAAGCTATAATCCCTAAATTAATCCAGGAGCAGTATCCCTCTTATAGACTCTGGACCCAGAATGGAATACAATCTTCATTCATGTCTCTCTCTATTTTTAAAGAGATACAAATACTAGGTCCACAGCAACTGTTATTAACATATGGCATCCCCAATTCTCAGGAGTCTCCTGCTCTTCTATTAAGCAGAATTTTCTCACTCATGCAACCTATTCTTACATCTTCCCAACCTCTACCACAAAATGCACAGTTTCTCACAGAATACTCGGGACACTTCCTGTCTCCTGGTGTTTAGCACCTAAGGGGAGAAGTTCCTTTGGTTCTGAATACTCCCATCAGACCAATTCTAGCTTTTGTGCTTTGTTCATTTTTAAAAATCCTATTTAGATCAAAAGAGGGACAAGAATAGGTCTATACTTGATCAGTCTCCTAAAAAGACAGGCCTGGGGCTTCATAATCAATAATGGAATATATTTTTCTTTCTGGGATCATAGCAAATATTTGTTTGCAGTTATTTAATTGAAGTTTTTAATGGCCAAGATACGCCTTCACTAAAATAAATGCTAAGAAATAAAATGGTACCTCAACAAATTTAAGAGTATAGAAATTATCTCAAGCATCTTTTCTGACCACAGCGGCATGAAACTAGAAATTAACCACAGAAAAAGAAATGAGAAAAAAAAAACGATTACATGGAGACTAACAACATGCTACTAGAAATAAAATGGTAGTGTTTAAAAATAAACTCTTCAGAAAAATACATGGATGCTTTCCACATCTGTAATTTAGGAAAACTAAGCATGGACTTAAAGACATGAAAGGAACAAAATATTGTCTTCCCTGCTAACATAGGTCCTTAGTTATCCTACAGATCTCACGTGCCATCCCAGGAAATATTTAAGCCCATTTCAATGTTGATACGTCATTGAATTGCTTCTGTAAACATAAAGCCCAAATATTACAATGCTTTGTTCCAGTTGAGTTCTAATATGTATGAAAATTAAACTCTGCTACAACACATGACGATTTCAAAAAATATTTATGACCAGATCAGTCTGTTGAGAATAACAAAACATGTGAAGTGTGCAAATTACCTATCCTCTGGTTAAAAACTGTATGTGCCTTTAAATTTATTGGAGGATTTAGGCTACAAACAAATGTAGGTTTTCAACGTATCTGATCCATAGTAGAGTCCAAAATTTTTATTCTGTTTTTTTTCCCATAGGTCACTGTGTTCAAGGTATAGTGCATATGTTTAAGAAATTATCAAATAAAATTATTGACTGTAACCTGATTTCAAGCTTTATTTAGTTTGGAGTGGAACTGCGGTGTGATTTGCAGCTCAACAAACCCGAGGAATTCCCTGAATCCTTTATTACAAGCCAGATACTTTGAACTCTCTTCCTTGTAAATAAAGTGGTGTTCCAATACCTCTATTTTAGGGTTATTGTTGGGATTAAATGATATAACATGGGCAAGGGGTCTAATACAGTGCTTGACACTTAGTAGATTCTCAACAAATGCTAGTACTGTGTCATTTTCTATCATCGACTTCAGTTAAGTTATTCCAACAAATATGATCACTTAAAATATATGCAGGGGAAAAAGACTCATTTGGATAAGCTTGAAGATTCAAGCCTCAAGTGCAGCAATAAATCAGAGTTTGAGAGGTTTATTCAGGATTCTAGCAATTTCATGGATCTCTGAAGGCAACAGATTCCAGGATGGAGAACCCACCATATGGAAAGTGTACTCTCCCTCTAGGGTCCCCTGCACAAACAAAGGTTTGCATACAAATGAGATAAATCATATTTTTTGAGCAATCTTCACAATTTTCCTATAAATCTAAATCTATTCTAAAACAAACACTTTTTAAAAATACACTCTGAGAAAATGACCCTAAATGAGAATACACATACATACACTTACACACACTTCTGAAGGTGGAAAAGTTTAACAGTGAAAATTTGGAAATAAATCATGTCTGAAGAACTGTGAACATAACTGAGTGATCCACAAATTATAGGAGATACCACATTGTCATTAAAGATTCAAAAAATGTGGAATATCTTGATATACAGAAAATCATTCATAAATGAGGTGTGAAAAAGCAAAACACATAATAGCATGTTTACTCTGGTTATAAAAATTTCAAAAAGCCATATTCACATTAAAAATAATTTTAATGTGAAAATGTAATAATGAGTTAGTGGCATTTCAAATTTGTGGACATTTTCTGTGGATATATCAAATAAAATATTCTTAAATATTCCCTTATTCACATGGAAGCAATCCTCTCCTCATTCAGACTAGTTACTCTGAACAATTTTTTTTCTCAACCTAATTGTTAGATTCTCGAGAGAAAGTACCCTCTTTTATTCTATGATACAGTCACCCACAGTGCTTACTAGCTCCAGGCCTGGTATAAAGTAAGAACTCAGTGAAAGCTCATTAAATAAAAATTTCAATATAATCTATTTGTTAACCTTAAAACCTTTTCTAGACTTTTTTGTTCAATATCATAAACATTTTTTAAACTTTTCATTTTTATTGTTATAATATACAAACAGAAAAGTACTCAAATGTGTTCAGCCTGATGAATGTGGTAGATGTAATTATTGCTTAGCAAATATGCACTCATTCTCCCCTTTTTACCCCCATAACCTCATGGGAGAAGGATGGTCCCCAGCCTTTGATGTTGGGCCTGGCCATGTGACAGGCTTTGGTCAATGAGATGTTTGTAGACATGCTGTGAGAAGAAACTTGCCATAGGCCTACACAGTTGGGTTTGACTTTTGCATTTTTCCCATTACATGAGAAAAATGTAACTTGGGTAGCCACTGGTTCCTAGCAATGAAAGACACATGAAACAGACCTGGTCCAACCCTCTTCTGGAGCCAACTTGGATCCAGCTGAACCTCACCTAAATCAAGCACTAATCCATAGATCCACGAGAGGGAAATAAATGATTATTGTTTGGTGACACTGACACTAGTTTGGGGATGGCTTGTTACACAGCTTTATTATGACAATTACTGATTGATGTAATTGATGTTGCACTGAATCTATAACAATTTAAAAATAATGATATCTTTGAGTTGAGTCTTCCAATTCATAATTGTGATTTATCCTTCTGTTCACTTAGGTCTTCTTTAATTATTCTCAATAATACTTTGTGATTTTCTGAATGATTATCTTAAAAATCATTGATTATTCTTAGATTTTTTTTTATGTTCTTGTAAATGGCATATTTGAAAAAATTTTAATTGAATTTTTTTGACTGGAATATAAATATTATACTATCCAGCAATCTTGCTAAAATGTTTTAGAGTCTAATACTTTATTTGTAGGTTATTTAGGATTTTCTATGTACAATCATGTTGTCTATAAATAATGAGAACTTTATTTTCTCCTTTGCAACCTTTATATCTTTCATTTCTTTTTCTTGTCTTTTTGCATTGACTGGACCTTCGGCAGACTGTTTAATAGAAGTGGAAATAGTAGGTATCTTTTATTTATTCATGATCTGTCACCGGTTGGGTACCCTCAGAAACAGATCTTGAGATGGAGATTAGTGTACAGAAAATGTGTTAGGAGTGGTCTTGGGATCTACCCATGTGGATGGAATGGAGTCATAAGGAGGGCTGGACTGAGAAAGAAGTTGGGCTATGACGTGATCTCAGACAGTGCCTCAGCCAACCCATGAGGAACTCTGAAGCGAGGTATCTCTTTCAAGTTCCTCCAAGTAAGGGAAGAGTACCAGGGTTTATATCTCTGTATTAACCAGTGACTGGCTGAGGACTCCCCAGGTGAGGAAGGTGATGTGACTTTGGATGAGGTGACTCTCCTCCATCAGTACAACTTCTAAAGGAGGTGGACAACTAAGGGCTCTCTGCTGGAAGTACTCCCAGAGGCTGTAACAGAATGTATAATGGTCCTTTTCCCATTATTTCTGAATTTCAGCTGAAGGCCCCAGTTGAGCCTAAGGAATGGCAAATCACATATTTTAAAGAATGATATTTCCATGAGGGCTGGCTAAATGTTACATAGGCTGTTTGAAGTAGTTTGTGTCTACTACTTCAAACAGCCTATCTAAGAGAATGAGAGAAATTTAAAGAGAAAAAGTTTTCTATGTCATATTCTTCACTCCCTTAAGACAAAACAAGGGACTTTCTAAAGAGATTAGTTTTTATTGTTGATGTTTTGTTTGTTTGTGCTGGTTTTAATTTTTTTCAAGAGAAGAGAACGGAATTTTATTCCCCAGCTGGATACTTATTAAACTGCATAAATGTATTGTTATGCCTTATGCTACCCTTGCTGAACTTCAGAGCACTTGGAAAGGTATATTGACATAGAGACTGGTACCTGCATTTGGTCTGGGGAATTTTGAAGTCTGAGGTAGGTTAGAGCTGTCCATTATAGCAGGAGGAGCAAAGAAGGCAGTTTTGGTATGAGCAGCATGAATGCAAATTTCTATGGGTCAAGTGAATCCATTGAAAATAGCCACTTAAGCCATCTAGGCAGGATCCTGTAGAAGGAGCTGGTTTGTGGAGTGTAAAGGTCTTAGGTGAAGGAGCCTGTGGGTTCACCACGGAGATGAGGGTGGAGGGTGCAGAGCTGAGAGGGGTCATGAGAAGTCAGCAGGAAAGGTCATCACCTGTGTTAGCAGATGGTGCCCTGCAGAGGTCCTAGAGGGAGTCTCCAGGCAAACCTCAACTGTTCTCTAGGAAAGAGCCTGCATTTAGAACCTGCCATAATTGAGGACACAGGTGGGTTATAATAGCACTAGACAAGTAAGACTTTGACCTTTTCCTTTAACTCTCTCTCCATCAACTATTCTCACCTTCCAACTCTCTTCCACCCCCATGACCCTGGTAGTGTCAGTACCAGATCAAATAGGAGAGGAAGAATAAGAGGCCAACAAACTTTCTCAAGCCACAGATCTGACCTGAGATGATGGAATGGGGGCATAAGAGAGTAGGGGTGTCATTGTGGGAGTAGATACTGAATTAGATATGGTATTAAAATTTTGATTTAGTGTTAAATTGTAGTTTTCTAAACAATTACTGAATCTGTTCACGATATTGCCAAGAGGTAGAAAAGGGTGATCTAACTTACTGCTTAAAAACAGTGAGAGAAAAGTACAGCCCTGATTCTCCACTAAAATCAGACAATAACAACAAAGTAATAATTAGTAAAATTAATCACAAACCTTTTTTCAGGGTTTTACCTTTTATGAAACACTTCCATGTGGTCTAACTTATATACATTATATTCTTGGTCTTCCTCAATACAACAACAATCAATATTGCTTTCTTTCCACTACAGGATATTGAAGTAATCTGTAGCCTCTTCTAGAATGTTCTTCCTTCTATTTTAGCCTAGGTAATTCTTGCTATTTCAGAGCCCAGGTCAAATGTCTTTGCCTCAAGGAAGCCATCTCTGTCACCCTCCAGTCAGATTTACTCATACTATGCTTTCATAGCACCCACTATTTCCACTTCATAATACTTTTCACAATTTTCCTTTAAAAATTATGTAATTAATTAGTTAACACCTAGTGTTAGCTTCATGAGGGCAGGGCCCTAGCGGATCTTACTCAGTATTGATTTTCTGGTACCTACCACAGAGCCTTCCTCATAGCAGGGGCTCAATAGATATTAGCTGAATAAATAGAGAAATGATGGAGGACAGAACCAATATGTCTTGAGATTCCTTGTTCCTAAGAAGAGTTTCTTTGGATTCTGTGGTTGGTAAAGTTGCAGGCCAAAATGCCTTAATGATGGTGGACACCTGTGGCTGCATTTGATGTTTTACTATGGCCTATTAAGAGACACTGAACTGGGTGGGGAGGATCATCACTTGCCATGAGGTGGGTACAGGAAGGAGGGAGAATGTAGGTGGCTGAGGAGAGTGGGTCACAGGTGGACTTGTTATTTTATTTATTTATTTTGTTAGACAGCATCTCTATTCATTAGTAAGTCCCTTCCACCTTCATCCTTATAAAGATAATGGGATAATGATATATACATTTTTAAAGCAGGTTCTTTGGTCCCTTTGAAGGAAAGTGTTATATAAGTCCATGGTGTTATTTTTGCCTGATCAAAGGGGAAAATGTCAGGCTAACATCAAGGACAATGCTTTTGATAATTTTTTAAAAGGTTATGCATGCTACCTTTTATTCTGCAGTCAATTAGACATCCTCTTTTTTAAACATAAAACTGAGAAGCTGATATTTCTCTTTTTAATGAATTTTCTTACTATGAAAAATTGAGCATATTTTCTAATGAATTATTAGAAAAGACCAACCACCTATCCATAAAAACTTTTAAGACCACTATATGCCCTCCCTCCTGGCATTTTACATTTAAATTAGCTTGGTAATATTTTAAAATTCTACTCTGCTTAGAGTGTTTCCAAAAATACATAAATAAAGGTTTACCCTGAGGCTTCCAATTAAGCTAAAGCAAGTTTCATTTCACTGAAATGGTACTTCTTCTTTGACTTTTGAATATGATGATTGTTAAAAAATCTTTCTAGAGTCAGATTATTATCCACTCATTTTCCTTTCTAAACAGGCTGGCTTTTTAATCTTCATTTGTTGATGGCTACTTTTGAACTTATCAACTAAGCGGTATCATAGAATACAAGAAGGAAGGTAGTTAACTGAATTAAATTTCAGGATACGTAGAGCAAATCATTATGTCGTACACCTAAAACTAATACAATATCATGTCAATTATATCACAAATTATTTCAGGAAGCTTCCTAGAAGTTTAAAATATGAATGTGGCCAATGCCATGTGTGTAAACTAAATGCAGCACCTTAAAGAAAGAATTAAATTATTTATTTTTATTGACAATGACATTGATCCTAGCGGCCAGTAATTACATGACCAATAATTATAAATTATGATATAATATTCATTGATTTAATCATGAATAAGTTTATAAGCCAAAACATATGAGAAGTAAGTTTATGAATAAAGGGAATATCTTCCCTCCATCAATCTGGTTTAATTATAATTATGGGCCAAATCTTTCTTGGGAAGGTAATCAAGGCACACTACCAGACCTGTCAGAATTCCAGAGGTGACCTGGCTTAGATTCAGGCTGAAAAGTTTGGTCTCAACCATGAATTTTCACAATAAACAGAACAGGGACCAGTGTCATATTAACTTAAATATTAAAGGTATTATGACTTTATCTTGTGTTCCCCAAGCTGCTAATACTTAATGGATGGATTAAAGTCATTATTTAATTTAGAAAAAAATTGATCTTATGAATAATATTTAATTTCCCACTCAAGGATATGGTATTGCTCCTTATTTATTCAAGGCATTTATTTTTATCTCTAATGGCATTTTTGGCTTGAGCCTAAGCCAGGTACACCTTTGGAATTCTGACAGTTTTGGTGGTACCTGGGAAATTAATGGGCAGTCTGCCTGAGGCTTAACTGCATGAGAGAATGAGACTTTTGCCAGAAGAGAACTGATTCTCAGAGAAGAGGGTGTCAGGCAACTAGTGAAATCAGTAACAAATCCTTGGACATCAATGAGGAACAGGCACGACTGAGAGGTCTGCATAGAGCACAGAATTTATCTCCTGTTCCGCCCACGTTCCCTTCCCTCAATTCTTTATTCATATGTAAATTTCCCAGAGGAGACACTCTGAAATTAAAAAGGGAAAATACTGTGTTCCTAGAAGCTGCTCCAGTCATCAGATCACAAGCATACTTCTTTGGCACTCCCCTAATAGACTATAATCCCCCATGGGAGAGGGGTCTTCTCTAGTCTTCACCACAGAACACAGTGCAGCACTGAACAGAGGACCCGGCGGGTAAGTAAGACTTGAATCAATGGACGACGAAGTTGCTGGGCAACTCAGTGGAGGTGGCAGCTGTGCCTGGCAGGAGGGACAGAAGGACATCTGGGGAAGTGTTATACCCACCAAAGAAAGCCAGAGTACCCAAAGGAATGGTGGAGTTCAACAGAAGTGCAGTAACAGAAGAAGGAGCACCTGGAGGAAATGGAAGTGGGGATGTAGGACACTCACCTAAGGAAGCAGTTCCTGGAGGAAAACAGCTCGACTGCCTGTACTGGGAAGTGTTGAGGCGCTTTCATTTAGCCTTTGGGGTAAGGGAAGAGCATCTCCAAAAGGAGGCAGAGCAGGAAGGGAAACTGCCATATGGTTGCTGGCTTCTCAGCTCCTGTGACACATTTCCTGGGGACTTCTGGATGGAGTGGGTGGAGGGAGGGGGACATTTTGCAGGAGAAAGAAATTGTGAAAGAGCAGGTGGGACAAGGGCCTGCGAGTGTGGCTTATTGATGTTGGTGAAATATAATGTTAATTTTGGGGTTGGCATCTTCTGGGGAAATGGGCCTTGGTACTCTAAGCAACTTTCTCCATAAAGTCTTAAATATCACATAGGTTGGTTGGTTTGATTTTCGATAGCTACAGTAAGTTGGATTTTTTTTTTCTGGTTTTGTATTTTAATTATAGTCCAAAACAAACAAAACTTTGAAAAAAAAGTATTGAAGCAAATTACAATAAAAAATAAAGAAGTGTCAAAAATTAATGTAAAGGTGAAAACTGAGTAGGAAATGAAAAGAGAATTATATTTTTTAAAAAACACAACAAAACTATGAGGTTTCACTATACGTTAACTACCACAATTGGATGTAAAATAAGTTTTGAATATTCTGGTAGTCAAAGCAAAGAGAAAATGATGATAGGTTGTATAATACTTTTACATTTTTAGGTGATATTACCTTCATTTTAAATTACTGTTTAACTCTTTTTAAGTGTTTTCTCTTACAAGCAACATACAAACACATCTCATTTAAAGAATTCAAACAATACAAAATGTGTACAATAAGGTAAGAATTCTACTCTCCTTCTCTGTCAGAAATACTTTTAACATATGATATATGTCCTTGCATTCTTTATTCTACATATTTTTTGGCTGTCAATACATGAAAGTGAAGCCCTAGAGAGATCTGTATGAGAAGGCTTGCCTGCAGGGGTTCTTATTTGAGTGAGCCTTGTCCTGGAGGGTTGTAGTTCATATGTATGAAAAAAGAAAAGGAAGATGATGACTAAAATGCTAATATTTTCTTTGCATATAGAAGAACAATGACTTAGAATTTTTCAAAGGTCCCTGTATATTTCAAATGTTCTACATGAACTATGTATTACATTTTAAATTAAAAAAACCCAAAGTGTCAATTTAAATAAATAATACCAGTCAGTTTCTAAGGGCACAGATGCAAAAAGACTTTAAGGCAGAGGCTTAAATTTTAGGCCAGTTGGCAATGTTTGGATGGTAAAAAATCTGTTAGAGGTTTGCATAAATTGCTTGGCAGTACTATTATGCTGCATACAGCTAGTTTTTCCCTCAGTTTTATGAATAACCTGATTTCTTAATAGTCAATTCACAGACCCAGTTTAGGATTTATTTTTTTTCTCCATACTCAGATTTAGTTCCACACAAATAGATTATTCAAGCACTGAGGGCCCACAAATCAACTTAGAAGTCATGGAATTGGAGATATTCTTTTATAAGTCTCCATTAACTCTGTGTAGATCATATAATATCATCTATATCCATTTGTTAAAGTTAAATTCTTTACAACATGTTTGCTGAGCATCTACTATGTGCTAGACATTTTGCTAGACACCAACAATATCTAGCAAAAATAAATAAACATATCTTGTTTTCAAGCCTGGTGATAAAAATCAGTTGGATGAGTGAAGGTTAATACTTTGAGGCGCTCTAGCATAGACAGAAGCAAAAAAAACTGAGGAAAGAGAGCTAATATGAATTCTAGTAAGGTAAAATTGCCTGTAGCCTGGTTTATTTCTCTTTCTTAGTAACTAATATTATAGATTCTTCATTACAGGACTGGTAAAAATATTTGAAAATTAACAAGGTAGGCTTTATAATTTTCCATTGTGTTTAAAGTCCTAAATGTTATGCTTTATAGCTAGGCTTTGGATGTAGATTTTTTCCTCTATTAATAACTGTTCTCTAGACTTTGAATCAAAATTTTCTCTAACAGTTTCTTTTTTCTTCTTTTTTTTTTTTTCTTTTTACTGATGAGCCTAAATTTGAAGCATAATTTCACCACCAAAGCCTTCTAGGCTCCATTCCACACTGCAGTATAAGCTAACGTCTTTCCGACAGCTCCATATTGTGGATTGATATTTGTATAGCTCAATTTTGCTGCATAGGTTCACAACCAAGCTGTGATTTGCATGCAATCCAAGCAGGGAGCTAGCTCATTTGAAAAGAATTAAGATCCAGTTGAGAATTAGCTGATAAATACGAAAGATTTGCTTAACCAAGTAAAGTACTTAAAGGGCAGCGATTACTTGTAAGAGTTTTATCCTTTTGTTTAATATTCATGAGTGCTGATCTATGCAAGAGTTCTCTTAGGAGCGCCCCAAAATACTAATTACATGAAAGTAGGGATATTGTATCTGCTGCAGCTATTTTTTGGTAGATTACTTTGTAAAGAAGTTAACCCAGAATGAATGTTCTAACGCCTACTCAGAGTTCTAGCAAAAGCAGTTCTTTTCCAGAAATCTGAGCTCCGATGAAAGCATTTTCTAGACTTACAAAGCACAATGCCTTGAAGAAATCCAAAGAAACTCACTTTGTTTTGGGAAATATTTGCCGAGTTGCCTTGCACTAGAACTATAAGATTTATTTGAGTTATAACAGGCTTGAACACCTGAAGAAATCCTTAGAGTAGATCTCTTTTTCGAAGTTCTAAGAAATGAGGTTTTTTTAAAAAATTCTTTTAGTTTCATTAATTTTACAGTGTAAATGTGCTGATTCACTTCTGTCTTGGCAAGGGATTGATGAAACATTTGTACTAATGTCATTTAAAATTGTGAACTTGTTCATCGTCTGTGTATTTTAAGCTTTACATCCAAATAACCTTTAACTTTGAAAAGTTGAGGTGGTAGTGAAAATTAATAACTTTGTAGCCTCTTGTTTAAGTTCTGAGATTTAATAAGTAGGAAAGATAAGGAATTACGTTTTATACCATAGTGACTGACTATTCTCAATCACTATTGAAAGTAGGACATATAGAAACAGAGGAAGGAAATAAACTTCTAAATAAGAGCTAATGGGGACTATGGAAATTTGTAGGATCCAGAATGTTTAACTGAGGTTAACTGGTTTCAGATGAATTCCTTCCCCCATAAGTGATAAATAATTTGAATTTATGGATAAACACTGATATAAGTTTAGATATTACAAATGAAGATAGTATGATTTCCTAGATAAATGAGGAGGTTTTCTGTAGTGAGCTGACCATTGGTCTGCAAGTGTGGTAAATTACTTTCAGGAAGATAGGGTCTCTGGCTCATCGCAACATTTGAGCAAGCAATTTTAGGGGGCATGTTGTGAAAAGAAAGAAAAATCTTCAGAATTAAAATTTAGGTTCTAGGATGCAATTTAATTGCCAGTCTGGCTTGGCAATTTGTTAATGGGCTCAGTGAGAATTTTTTAAGAATATGGATGAGAAAAAGGTGGCGCCTAGGGAACAGAAAGAAAATACCAGATGAGGTACAAGGAACCCAGGATTCAGTAACAGTAATGGAAGCTTAATCTTAAAAACTCATTAAGAATCTTATCAAAGTTCCTATTAACAGGCTTTGGAGACGCCCAAACTCTTACATAGAAAGGAGGAGGAAGGATGGATATGAATTACAATTGACATTAAATAACTGATTTAAACATGTGTTGGCTGATACCTGTAATTACTACTTAAGATATTTTCTGTTGGTTACTTATTTTTTTAAAGCATGTATTCAACCATAATAAGTTAAATTCCATATGTGAGGTGATATGGGGAGGACCTATGATACCACAGCGTCATTTATTACTGTGGCTTTTCCATAGCGCTTTTATGTGATCTAAATTCTGTGGTATGTTGGCAACAGTTCATGCCTGCTCTCACAGAGTGTGTGCCTGTGATGTTTGAGAGATAATGTGGTTTCACGTTGTGAAATCTTACTTTCATCATGAATTTACGCTTTTCACCCACACCCACACACCCCTATCTCCAGTCATCCCAAACTGGGGACTGTTTCTCCAGGAACTGCTGACTTTTGTTTATAGTTTCCGTTGACTTCAAGTATCTTTGATAATTCATTTTCACAAAGTTTCAGTCTGAATCAGAGGCTCCGACCAAGAAAGACTCTACTGCCTAGAGACTAGGAATCCTAAAGAGAGTTCTGAGTCTGGCCTGAGAGAAGAAGAAATTTTAGGGGCAAGAGAAGGGGGTCAAGAATAAGCGAGGGGGCAAATAACAGGTACTGTCTGAAGGGGACTACCCCCTAGGGACCAGGCCTAACAAATGTAATCAAACATAACTTTCCATCATTCACAGGATGTGTACCTATCAATTTTCTCCTAGTGGTTTTCCTCTCCCTACTTTTTTTGTTACCTTTTTTACATGGCCTTTGTAGGCATTTCAGCGTGTGACTGCCGCATTATTGCTCTATGCTGAACTAAACAAGTAACACAATTTCCATGTTGATGTTTAGCTCATACCCTTCATTCCATCACTCTGTAGAGTAGTTATGTAATTGAACAGAGTGTGTATAACTCTCTTATTTCCCCTCCTCACATCTTCCTTCCATTGTCCCAAACTCCTCGAGCTCTTTTTTTTTTTTTTTTTAATTAATTAATTAATTAATTTATGGCTGTGTGGGGTCTTCGTTTCTGTGCGAGGGCTTTCTCTAGTTGCGGCGAGCGGGGGCCACTCTTCATCACGGTGCGCGGGCCTCTCATTATCGCGGCCTCTCTTGTTACGGAGCACAGGCTCCAGACGCGCAGGCTCAGTAGTTGTGGCTCACGGGCCCAGTTGCTCCGCGGCATGTGGGATCTTCCCAGAGCAGGGCTCAAACCCGTGTCCCCTGCGTTGGCAGGCAGATTCTCAACCACTGCGCCACCAGGGAAGCCCATCCTCGAGCTCTTGAACCATTTTAAATCTTTCTCTAGCCCTTTCCTGATATAGGTCACTACCAGTGCAAGCAACTCAACAAAATAATGCTTTCACTCTATATCACTGCTTTGTTTAAAAGCCTACTGACACTCCCTGTTACTTATAAGATTTGATCTATTTTTCTTTTTTAAAATTCAGCCCTCCTGTGCTTACTAAAACCTCTTTCTAGTCCTCTCTCCTACGACTTCTGTGGTTCTCTGACCTAGCTGATAATTAAAATCCCCTGGCAAACTTTTTAAAAGAGCAGTTCCCCAGGGCCTGACCTCTAGAGCTTGGTCTAAGTGGCCTGGGGTGTGGCCTGAAGGACAAGTATTTTTCTCTTGCTTTTAACTTACGTATTTCTAATTTGGAGCCAGGCTTGAGAACCACTTACCCAAGCTAGTGGTTCCAGACCAGTAGCATATGCATCACCTGGGAACTTGTTAGAAATGCAAATGATTGGACCCCACCCCAGATCTCGTGAATCAGAAACTCTGGGGGTGAAACCAGCAACCTGTATTTTAACAAGATCCTGACATACTTCAAAGCTGTGCTGTCCAATATGGTAGCCACTAGCTACCTGTGGCTATTGAGCACTTGAAAGGTGGCTAGTCCAAATTGAGATGGGCTATAATGTCAAGTACACAATAAATTTTGAAGACCTAGTACAGAAATAGGATGTAATAGTGACATAAATGATATTTTAAATTAATCAAATGTTGAAATGATAATATATTGGGCAAGTTAGGTTAAATAAAATATATCATTAAAATGAATTTTACCTATTTCATTTTTTAATGTGCCTGCTAGAGAAATTATATATATGGCTTATATATGTCTATAAATTTCTCTTGGACAACACTGATCTAAAATTTGAGAACCACTGATCTATGCCATCAGTATTTTCTATACAGACTTTTTTTCACAATGGTTTAACCAAAACACAGACTGGCTTTTTGATTCCACACCTCTGCACCTTTCATGCATCATTCCCATCATTAGACCATCCTTCTTACCCCTCCATACTTGAACGACTCTGCCTGACTCTTCCAGGCTGAGCTTTTCAGGTTTTGTTATTTCAGAAGTATCTCCTAGCCACTCTAGCCTATGACAACTCTCTTTCTCTATTTTTGTAGTTCCCGATTCCAGAATGTAAGGGAGATTCATAAAGGGAACAATTATGATTGGAGAATTCATAGAAAGGGGGCAGAGGTGCTTAATCTTCAAGGATGGTGGAATCACTAAAAGCTGGAAGAGGAGGGTACCAGGCTGTCAGACTGAGGTAGTGAGGTCAGGAGTTCCTGGACATCAGAACCCATTCTCCCCCGCCCCCCGATTTGCATCCCCCATAGTGCAGGTCAGGGTGTGTCCCACAAGGTAGGAGCCCAACAGATATGTAGCTGGTGAAAGTGATGGACCTTAGAGGCTAGAGTGAGGAAAGGACAACTGCTAGAAAAGTGGATAAAAGCCACAGGATCCAAGAATGAGGCCTCTTTTTGAAAAAAAAAAAAAAAATCTCTTCATGTTTCCACTTACTGAGATGGTGACAGAAAATTCAAAGGGTAATTGGTTTCAGTAACTTGTAGAAATCAAACCATGTATGTGGAGCTTTTGTGATGATGGGAATAGGGTAGCAGTAGAGCGTGCATTTCATTATAGTTCAGTAATACTTTAGGGGATTTTTCTTACATGTTTCCTATGTTCTATTTTACATCAGGTACAATTTTGCTTAAAGGGTGTAAAAGAGACTAGATGACCTCAAAACACTACTTTCTGCCCTGGACTCTACTGCCTACACCATGCAAGGCAAACCCATAACAGTGAGGAGAGGTAATCCCTTCTCTATTCTATTTAAAATTCCACAATACTCTCGCCTTGCAGCATTCTTCTACTTTCTCAGCATTCTCTTTCTTGTCATTTCCCACCATCATGTAATATAAAAGCAGAAAAAAGAATGATGCTGTTAGGGTTGTGAAGGGGGAGATTCTAAAGTAGAAAAATAAACGCTAACCATGCTTCTCCCTGTACGTAACTAGTTTGCTGACCCTCAGACCACTCTAGTACATGAATTCATTTCATTCTTTCTCTAATCACGCAATTTTATAAAGGTAATGTTTAACATTTCTCAGAGAGAACCATTTAAACCACCAGACATCCCAGATGCTTTAACAGTTGCTTCAGGCACTTCAAAAAGTTCTTGCATGAAAACATGGATTTGATCTTTGTAGGCTCCTCAGGGAAACAAGCAGTACTTCCTGAATTGATCAGAACTTTCTGCCTCCAGAATCGTTTAATTCTCATTAATAGGAAGAGAAATATCTACTTGCAAATACTTCCTAAGACTCAAATAGTGATGTTTTAAATTTAATCAAGATACATGAGTCCCAAGACAACGAAGTACCTAGGTATGATACTATCAAGTTAAAAATTACCCATTTCTCATCACCAC